>NC_057862.1:53786979-54986979 GCF_019393635.1 Dromiciops gliroides
CACACAGCTAGTAAGTGTTAAGTGTCTGAGGCCGGATTTGAACCCAGGTACTCCTGACTCCAGGGCCAGTGCTCTATCCACTGCGCCACCTAGCTGCCCCTGTCCCAATTACTTTTAGCCAGCTATTCATCTGACCATCCCCTCTCAGGCTCCTTTCCAGACAGCATCAATCTCTAGGCCCCTAAATGTGGGCATCCCCAAGAGCTCTGACCTGGCTCCTCTGCACTTTCCACCTGTGACCTCGTCAGATTTCCAGGGATTCGATTAATGCGTCTATACCTTTAATCCCTTTCACCCTCTCCTCAATGCTGGTCTTAATCAGCTTGCTGAATACCTCTGCCTAGACGGCTCATCAGAGCCTTTAATCCATGTGGCTGAAATGGAACCTATCCCTTTTTCTGCCCAAACCTCTCTCTCTTCCTGACTTCTGGATTTCTATGGAGGGCACCATCACCCTTTTAGTCACCCAAGCTGGCAACCTTGAGGTCAAATTTGATTCTTCCTCAGCACACCATCATCTCCTATCTAATAGGCTTCTAATAACACCACCATCTACTCCCAGGTTTGTTGTGAGGATCAAATGAGAAAACATATGGAAAGCATTTTGCTACAACTGAGGCAGATAGCAATGAAATGACTTGTTTAGGGTCCTGGAGTTAGTAAGTATCTGAAGTTGGATTTGGATTTCAGGTCTTTCTGACTCTATTCACTTTGACACCACTGTTCAGGGCCTCATCGCCTCCAGCCTGGACAAGAGCAAAACCCTCCCTAAATGGTCTCCCTGCTTTAAGATTACCCACAGAGGGGGCAGCTAGGTGGTGCAGTGGATAGAGCACCGGCCCTGGAGTCAGGAGTACCTGAGTTCAAATCCAGCCGCAGACACATAACACTTACTAGCTGTGTGACCCTGGGCAAGTCACTTAACCCCAATTGCCTCACTTAAAAAAAAAAAAAAAAGATTACCCACAGAAAGCAGGAAGAGCCCAGACAATGCCACCCAGCAACCGGGAATGGTAGAGCCAGGAACATTGTTGGGCTTTTCTTGTGAAGGGCTCAACATCCAACATTTGGGTGGGGGTGGGGGGGGGTCACCCTGATGACATTCAAGCACAGCACTGAAGCTCTCCCCTCCCTCCCATGACTCAACCTCTGGTGACTATTCTTGGAAGATGCCCAGATCCGAGACATGCAACCTGCCTATTCCGGGGACCCAAACAGCTTAGCAGAGTCTGGAACACTCAGGGCCTCTGGTCAAAGAACTGTAGATTTAGAGCTAAGAGCAACCAGAGGCCAGCTAGTTCAACCGTCTCGTTTTACAGATGTGGAAACTGAGGCGCCAATAAGGTAACTGACTAGTCCAAGTGCACACGGGTAGTAGGGAGCAACATGTTCAAAATGGAACTCTTATCATTTGTACCAGGCCCCCACAATGTATTCCCTACCCTCCTCTTCCTCCCTTCCAAGCTCCCCTTCTTCTGGTCCCTCAGGCTCACAATCTTGGAATCATTTTCAACTCTTCCCTTCCCCTCAGTCCTCACATCGTGCCGACTCTGCCAGCCCAACATCTCTAGCAGATTTACTCAACATGGCCACCACCATCATTCAGGACCTCATCGTCTCCGGCCTGGATGAGAGGAATACCCTCCTAAATGGTCTCCCTGCTTCCAGGCTCTCCTCTCTCCAAATCCAGCCTCTATTCAGTTACCAAAAAATTATCTTCCTGAAACTCAGGTCACTCCCCTGCTTAAGAACCTTCAGTAGCTCCCTACTACCTCCAGGATAAACTATAAGCTCCATGCCTTGGCCTTTCTAGTTTGACTGCACATTCATCCCTCTTCCTCACATATTCTACATTCTGGTCAAACTAGGCTCGCTTGCCATTTCTCGAACTTGACACCCCATCTCCTCCTGTCTTTCTATGGGTTGTCCCTCATTCCCAGGATGCCCTCCCTCCTCCCCTCCATTTCATGATATCTTTAGCTTCCCTCATGCCTCGATTCAAGTTCCAGCTCCTGCAGAAAGCTGGGTACCTAGGTGGTGCAGTGGATAGAACACTGGCCCTGGAGTCAGGAGGACCTAGGTTCAAATCTGGCCTCAGACACTTACTAGCTGTGTGACCTTGGGCAAGTCATTTAACACCAAATGGCTAACCCCAAAAGATAAAAAAGTAAAAGTCATCCTGATCCCCCCTAGTAGAAGGCACATTCTCCCTGCTCAAAATCTCTCTTACTCATCTGTAAAAATAAATGTTCTAGCTCCAACTTGGATAAAAACCTCCTTGAGAGCAAGGATGGTTTTATTTTCATCTGTCTCTAGTGAGTAGCACACAGTAGACATTTAACAAATGCTCGCTGCTGCCAGCTCTGTTGCCCATAGCAGTGTGTATTTCCTCTTCTAATTTACTACTTCTGTTCTGTTATGGGTTTGGAAACCAAAAAACTAAAAACTCGCTCCAATTGTGTACAAAGTAAGAGTAAATAGGATCTGAGAGAGGGCCTCTTCTACATTTCTTATTTTTGCTGCCCATAAGCTTAATTTTGAGGAATGGGGCACTGGGGTGCTGGTTCTCAGCCTTATTCTGAATAGATAAGGTTTCCATGGAGCTAAGTCCTAAAGAAGTAAGGTATTTCTCATATAACAAATACAGAGCATGTCAACTCAGATCAGGTGCTGCTAGACCCATCCTCCTCGCAAGCTACTTAAGAGTTTTCAAGATTAAAGAAGAATCCTAGGTCAAAAATACAACCAAACCACAAGGAGATTGGTCATCTAGGAAAGAGTATCTGGAAAGAGGAAATGACTTTTTGAGAAATCACAAAGTTGGAAAGGACCCCAGAAGTCAACTACTCCAATCTGTACGTGACAAAGAATCACTCTTCTATGGGGCAGCTAAGTGTCAAAGTGGATAAAGCACCGGCTCTGGATTCAGGAGGACTTGAGTTCAAATCTGACCTCCGACACTTGACACTTACTAGCTGTGTGGCCCTGGGTAAGTCACTTAACCCTCATTGCCCCACCCAAAAAAAGAAAAAAGAATCATTCCTACAACATTTTCAATAGAAAATCGCCCAGTTTTCACTTTTAGGGATGGCTAAGTGGAGCCATGGATAAAGCGCTGGGAGTCAGGGAACTCCGAGTTCAAATCTAGCCTCAGATACTTATTAGCTGTGTGATTCTGGGCAAGTCACTTAATCTCTGATTGCCTTAGTTTGCTCAACTGTAAAATGAAGATAACAATAGTACTGATCTCTAAAGATTGTTATAAGAAGTATTGAATGAAATAATATTTGTAAAGCCAAACTTAGCACAATGCCTGCCACCCAAACCTCTTTCACTTGAAGGCCTTAAGTGAGGGGCAATCTATTATTTCTGGAGAGCTCTAATTGGTAGAAAATTTTCTCTTTCTTTTTTTTTTCAGGGCAATGAGGGTTAAGTGACTTGCCCAGAGTCACACAGCTAGTAAGTGTCAAGCGTCTGAGGTTGGATTTGAACTCAGGTCCTCCTGAATCCAGGGCTGGTGCTTTATCCACTGCACCACCTAGCTGCCCCCTAGAAAATTTTGTAGACCTAACGCTGCCTCTCTCTCTGCAATTCCCCTGCCCCGTCCTGCCCCACTCTTTCCACCTCTATCTTCTGGAGCCAAGTTGAATAAATCTACTCCCTTTTCCACAAGGCAGCCCTTCAAATTCTTTTAGATGGCTATTCCATAAGTCTCTTTTCCAGTCTAAACAGTCCCTTCAACTGGTTCTCTCATGATACAGTCTGCAGGCCCCTCCTCAACCTGCTTACTCTCTCCTGGATTTTCCCAGTTTGACCATTTGTTTCATAAAATATGGCGGTCAGTGGTACTAAGCATGAACTCCAGACACATTGACTAGTACAGGGTACATTAGAGTCCTCAGCTTATGATACACACAGGCTACTGCAACTTCAGATGCACTGGTGTCCTGGGGTGGTGACACAAAACCATTAGCAGATACTGAGCTTAGGGTCCACTAAAATCCCTGGATCTTTTTCAAAACTATTATTGTCTGGGGCCTCAGTTCTCCCTGCAACAGGACACTTACGCAGACCCACGGGTGTTTCAGTGCTTGGTCAGCTGTGATACGCTTGGCAGGGTTTATCGTCAGCATCTGGTTGATTAAGTTCTTGGCTTCAGGAGTCACAGTGTCCCACTCTGGTGATGGGAACTAGGGAGTGGGAATAAGGGAAGGAGAGATGGGGAAAATATGAGTATTGTACCACAGCCGGAAGGTGGGCTCTTCTTCTCTGACTCAATTTCCCCATACTAAACATCCTCTGTGGGGTCTGGCCCACTGAGGCAGCACAGAAAGGATCCGAGATTAAGTATTATGTGTTCTAAAGACTCTGGAACACAAATGACCAAAGATCAGGGAGGAAAGAAAGCAACATGGATAGGGGAAAGTTAACGTGGTTCTGTTAAGTAACAGATAGGTGGCTTCCAGGGATTCTTTCCTTCTCTCAGGTTCTAAAAAGGGCTGTACGAGACACTGCTGCCTTGGGTAGCAGGGCTGGGGGAGGAAAGGGCGCCATGTGCCCCATCACAGGTAACCGGAGGGACAGGACGGGACAGAATCGGCCCAGAAGACCAAGCTAAGCCACACCCCATCACTCCCCAGCCCCCTTTCTCCCCCTCAGCCCACACTAAGGGTGTGGTCAGGCTCCTTTTAGCATGTCCTTACATCATAGGCTCCAGCTTTGATCTGCTGATAGAGTTTGTGCTGATCCTCATCCCAGAAGGGTGGGTATCCCACCAGGAGGATGTACAAGATCACGCCTACGAGAAGACAAAGAGCACATCACAGAACTAGGGCCAGCCGCCTACCCCAAGGCACAGGTTAGGGACGATCTGGGGTATAGAGTCACTTAGCAAACTTTCAGTCAAACCAAGGTTAGAAGTAATCAGATTCTTCTTTCACAACATGACTAATGCAGAAATATGTTTAATGTGATTGTACATAGATACCCTATATCAGATTGCTTTCTGTCTTGGGGAGGGAGGAGGGAAGGAGAAAAATTTGGAACTAGAAATCTAATAAAAACAAATGTTTAAAACTGTCTTTACATGTAACTGAAAAATAATAAAATACTTTTATGATCAAAAATTAAAAAAAAAAAAGAGGGAGGATCTGAGTTCAAATCTGGCCTCAGCCACTTGACACTTACTAGCTGTGTAACTGGGCAAGTCACTTGACTCCAATTGCCTCAAACCCCGCCCCCCCAAAAAAAAAGGGAAAAAAAAGAAGTGATCAGAGATGGGAGAGAGAAAGAGAGAGAGCACACGCGCATGAGTGTGCATGTGCGTGCGTGCGTGCGTGTGTGTGTGTGTGTGTGTGTGTGTGTGTGTGTGTGTGTGTGTGAGTGAGTGATGATCTCTGGGTAAGGAAAGAAGAGAATAAGAATTTAAGTACCTACTATGTGCCAGGCACTGTGCTAAGCGCTTTACAAATATTGTCTCATTTGGAAAGAATTTCTCATCATCACCTTAGGGCTGTGCTCCCTACTTCATCTTTTGCGGGGTGGGGAGAGAGGGGAACTGAGTCACCAGCCCAGCAGACAGAGAGACATTTCTCCTTGCATTTAGTATGTGTCTGTACAATTTGTATTCAACTGAACCAACTCCCTGGTCTTGGTTTGGTTCTTCTTTAGAAATGCAGCAAGTGAACCTCCTCTGTTCTCTTGATTGGAGAGCTGCGATGTGAATACCAGTCCCCTGGGCACTTGAGGGTGCTTCATCCGTTCAAATATTACCAACTGGCCTTGTGAGTGGCAGGACCCTGCTCACCACCCTCTTCCCTTCCAATTTTCCTGGAAACTCAGGCTGCTCATACTCACAGCCGAGCGCATTAAAAGGGCTTACCACAGGCCCAGATATCCACAGGTTTTCCATAGGGATCTTTCCTCAAGACTTCAGGGGACAGATACCCTGGCGTACCAGCAAAGCCTGTGTCGGGAGAAAAAGGCATTGGTATACATGTTGTCTGCCTCCCGCACCATCACACACAGGGCGCAGTGTTTCCCAAGCTTCTCCTGTTGCCTGGGCCTGTGGCTTTTTCTGAATTTGCATCAGTCTCAGTTTCTGGGCAGCTAAGATAGACTCAATTTCTGGATGGAGTCATTAAGACAAGGACAGCAGTAAGTACCACCTAGAATTGGGTCAGATAAACAGGACTACATGCCCCCAACAATCTTCTGCTCATCTCCCCCAAATGCAGAATCACAAAGTTGACCCAGCATCAGACACAGACAGTCTGGGTGCCCAAGGGAGGTAAGACACACTGGAATTTCAGCTCTCGTCCTGCCATGTGAAGGAAGCAGAGGAAAAGGAGGAAGAGACGGGTGCTATGCATCCCAGGAGGGAGGGGGTCACCCCCTTACCGAACCAAGCCTGCTGATCGCCCTGCACCTCAATAGCGAGTCCAAAGTCAGCCAATTTGACAGCCGCACCCTTGCATTTACTCGCCAGCAGAAGGTTCTCAGGCTGAAGAGGAAAGAGAGAGAAACTTGTAATGGTCTGGCCCTCAGGGCCCCCCTAAATCTGCTCTTCACATGACCTACAGGGGGAGCAGAGGAGAGAACTCTGCAACCCAAGCCAAAGGACATTGTGTATCCTAGTCTCCATCTCCTCTGTGGTCCAAGCACTCCCAGTACTCGACACCAGATGGCGCCAAGATGCCACAAGGTGCGGCAACAGCAGGCATGGAGTCAGTACCTTGAGGTCCCGATGCACGATGTCATGCTGGTGGATGTGGTTGACACTCTCTAGGATCTGATGAATACAGTGGCTGGGAAAGAAAGAAGGAAGCTGGGTTAAACCACAATTGTCCCAAGCCGAGCCCTGGACAGATCATCGCCCTCATCCAAAGCTCACGCCCGGGTCCCCAGAGACGTTCCAAATGACAGCAGCCAGCTAAGGACCCACCACGAGATCCCTGGATGAACAAGAGCCCGGATGGAGGGAGTTACTTCTCCCTGCCTCAAACTTGTCTCTGGCTGCCTGAGAAGGGTGTGTGTGTGTGTGTGTGTGTGTGTGTGTGTGTGTGTGTGTGTGTGTGTGTGTGTGTGTGTGTGTGTGTAGTAACAAGGCAAGAGGCAGAGCTGACCTTAATCTGGCTAAAAGCCCTCCCCAACCCCACCCCTCTGCCCCAGCTCCCCAGTATTCCTTCCAGCTGTAACATTCTGTGAGGCGATCTGTTCTGTGTCGGTAAATATTTACTGAATGAATCAGCGGTTCTCAAAGTACAGTTCAGGACCAACGAGTCCAGGAGATTAAAAACTATTTTAATAACATTGTTTTCATTTCTAAGACAGTCAATATCAATAGCTATAACCCACAAAATAAAAAGCTCTTTGGGAGGAGGGGAGGTATGCAATAATTCTGGGCATCCCTGGCATGAATGAATGAAAAAAAATACCTGAGCACCTCCTAGAAGCAAGGTGTGGTGTTAGGTGCTACAGGAAGCGGTCCCTGCTTGTAGACCAGTGAGGAGAATAAGATCATTGCTAAGGACAAACTAATATTATTTGATTCTCTACTGGCAGTGGAGCGTAGTAAATTGAATGGCTGACTTGGTAGGCAGGAAGACCTGGGCTCAAATTCAGCCTCAAACATTTGAGTTGGCTACAGGATGCTGGGCAAATCACCTAACCACTCTGAGCTTCAAGTTCCTCATGTATAAAATGAGGATAACAATAGCCCCTATTTACAGTGTTGCTGTGAAGACAGAGTAGAGATATATGAAGCGCTTTGTAGACCTTAATGTGCCATATACTGTAAGACATGAGCCACATAACATACAACAAGATAAAGTGCGAGACAAGATGTGAAATCAGAGCCAATAGAGGGGCAGGGGGAGGAAAGGTCTTGGGTCATGTTTTTGTTTAAATAAATGGCTCAGGCTCAAGCGACATTCAGTGACTTGGTTCTGTTCATCAGCCATGATCAGCCTTCAGCCTTCCCCAATCTGCTCTATCTACACTTCAGACTGCAAGTGGTACCCCGAAACACAGAATTTTAGACATTACGTCCTCCCCACTCCAAATCTCCACTGACTGTCGTGGGAGCGTTCAGAGAGCAAGGAGAGGTATTGTGCCTAGGGAGGGCAGAGAAGTCTGGACTAGACTAGGTGTCACCTGGAATAGAATAGGGAGCCTCTGATGGTTGGTCTTTTTACCTAAGCAATCTTCACTTCCAATTTCTCCCACCCAAAACCCATGTTAGAACTCCCACCGAAGGTAAGGGGCTCTGCAGATCCCCACAACACACAGTACAGGCTGCAGGGCCAGATAAAGAGGCTACTCCCCACTCTCTCCACAAAAATGTATAATTAGAACAGAGCTGGGCCAGCAGAGAGCCTTCTGGCCAAAAATGGCAAAAGTGTGAAGTGTCCCAGCTGAGCCAGGCCAAGCCCACTGGCACCGTCATCCCCCACGCTCCCCCTTCCTGCCTCAGCACTCCCCCCCACCCAAGGCTCCCAGGGCTATCTCCCTCCTCCCTGTTTTCTCTCGACCCCCCCCTCCCCCCAGTTCCCAGGCCATCCCCACTGGCACTAGAATTTATCTTTCCACTTGAGACTCTTTCTTGAGGCTTAAGCATCTGAAACTGATCAACAAGTAGTAACCTCAAGAAGTGACCAGAGTGATCCAAATCAGCCACAGGCAGAGGGTATCCATCCCCTCCCTAACCCCTTAGCCAGACTGTAGAAATAACCTGCTCACACCAGACCTTAAAGTTCCAGGCTGGGGGCAGGGGGAGTTAAGAATCCAAAGAAGGAGGCTGGACAGAGCTTGTCTAGAAAACACCTGAATCCAACAGAAGGGCTCACAGATACCAGGATATCAGAGCTGTCTCCAGGAATGAGAAAACTTTTATTAAGAAGTTCCTGGGTGGTGAGACCTCACTCCAGAGGGCAAGATGCAGATCTGGCAGCTGGCCACAGTGGTCAGAAGACATCATGAGACCCGAAGTCTCAGAAATACACTCCTTGGACCCATTCATTCATTCTTCAATACTCATTCAATGCAATCATTAATTGAGTACCTACTGTGTACCAAGCACTGTTTTAGCAACTAGGGATAAAAATGAAGACAAAAATGAAATAGTGCCTGACCTCAATAAACTTACAATCTATTGGGGGGGGCATATACAAAAATAAAAAATTTATACAAATTAATTTTATCTTCATTAGATTGTGAGCTCCTTGGGGGCAGGGACTATCTGTTGCCTTTTCTTTGTATACTTGGCACTTAGCGCAGGACAGAACACACAAATAAATGCTTGCTCACTGCCTAATTTTCTTGAGGGAGCATGGGGAGAAATCAGGAAAGACCTCAGGTAGAAAGTGGCATTTGAGTGGCATTTTGAAGCTCAGGATTCTAAGGGCAGAAGTCAAGAGGCATGGCAGGGAGCAGTGGGAGAGGCGGGGAGATGGGCAGCCTGTGAGCTTTGGGAGATGGAATGATGTGTACAAGGAACTAGAAAGCCAGTTCAGCTGGCATGATGAAGGAGTGAGATAGAGAGGACCATGCAATAAGCCTAGAAAGGCAGCCTACCTACAAACTAGGAAGGGCTTTAAATACCAAAAGATTCTGTATTTTTTCTAGAGGCAATAGGGAGTCATGGGAGATTCTTAAGCAAGAGTGTCACAGTCAGACCTGTGCTTTAGGAATAGAATGCTGATGTGGCAATTAGGCAAGGAATTGCTCCTTGAGGATGTGGATCTTATCTTACTTATCTCTGTGTTCTATATTATGCCTCCCAAAGTGTCTTGGATGTAGCAAGTGCTTAATAACTCTCTGTTGAATAAATAAATGGATGTAGGTAGTATCAGAGCAGCTGCTGCAGTAGTGGATACCCCATGGAGGATGCGCATTGAAAGGGGACATTTCTGGAAGAATTGGGGTAAAACCTGGTTAGGCAAGATGAAAGTGAAGTTTCCAATCCTGCCCCAGCACAAGAAATTCAGGACCAGTACAGAACAGATGAATCCTTTCATGAGAAAGAGTCATTTCCAATCTTTTTTTTTTCCTGTTTAGTACAGACCTGAGATTTCGTCAGTGTATGCAGCGGTAGTGCCCAAGGCAGACAGCAACTTTTTCATAACTTTGAAATCTCAGCAAGTTATCTGGGGCACCAAGAGGCTGCCCATGGTTACCTAATCTGTGTTAGAGGCAGGCAGCACTTGAACTCAGGTCTTCCTGATCCTAAAACTGGCCCTCTATCCACTATACCAGGTGACCTCTCCTCCAAACTTTATCATACCTTATTCAGGCCAAGGCCGCCAAGAGCTACAGCAGAACCTACTGAAATCAAACCCCAGAGAAGCCCAAGCCATAGGGAATTCGCTGAACACCACAGGAAAAATCTGCATCTTTATTTGACTGATGCTCACCTGGCATCGGCTTCACTGTAGTACTCTCTGGCTACAATGTCTTCAAACAGTTCCCCGCCGGTAACGCTGTAACCCAACAAGAGGGAGCGAGAGGGAGTTAGAGGAGCCAGAAGGGCAAGATCCCCAAGTTCCAGGATGGGTAAGGAGGAATCCACCTGCACACACCTGCCTCCAGGGAAACCCAAACCACCCACACAGGGTCATCTCTGCTCCTGGAACCAGCCCCTCCCACTCTTTTCCTTTATGGATGGCCCCATTCCAGGCTTGTAGTCTTGAGACTGAACTACTTAGCACTTAGCCCAGTGCCTGGCGCAGAGTTGGTGCTTAATCACCTTGATGACCTTCACATCATTTAGGAGGACCAGAAGGAAACAAGAGGAGGGCCCTAAGAGAAAGCACCCTGGCCTGTCCCCCCAAAATAACACCCGTGCTTACAGACAAATGAACCCATTGGGAGATACCCGATATTAAATCTGGGGAGTGACTGAACTCCACGGACACCTGGGACTTGTGAAATGGTAGCTTCCAGGAAAACCGAGAAGGCATTCATTCCCAAGATGTACAACTGCAGTCTTGCACCAGCAGAAACCACATGGAGCCAAGTCACTAATAAAGGTCAATTTGCTTCCTCTGGCATTTTTTGGCAGGGGGTGACAGCCACAGATTTCATCTGTGTGGGGAACTCCATCCACCAATGCTGATCACCAATGCTGCCTACATCATTCTGAATCTTGGGAGAGCTTCTTGGGGACTGTATGATAGTATGGATCATATGATAGTATGAAGCAGGTCTTGAATGCGGGTCATCCTGGCTAGACCCAAAGCCTCTATCTCTTTCAGAGAATTAAAGGTACAAAGGTTTCTGTTTCCTTTGTTGACCCTTGGGTCACTTCCCCCTAAAAAAAAAACAGGGTGGGGAATGCAAAAAGAGTGTTATAAATTTATCTATCTCCATCTATCAATTTATTTTTGGTTGGATCTGTGATTACACTGGTGTAGGGAACTCTTGGGAAGGAAATTCCTTCTACCAATGTAGGTCAACACCTTCGTTGCAACCTATAGTTTTGGAGAGTTGCCTGGAAGTACTTAAAAAAATTCCGTGATTTGCCCAGGGTCACAAATTCAGTCCATGTCAGAGGCAGCATCTGAACCCAGAACCCAGAACCTTCCTGACTCTAAGGTCAGCTCTCCTTTTCCAATGTTATGCTAGCTCCTTCTATTTCTTAGACCCTCCTGCCCCAGCCCTGAAAAAAGGACCTCTAGGGAGATCACTGTTTCCCATCATCCTCTGGAGTCATGAATTCCAAGCCTTTATCTTAAGCCAGGGGAAGGAGTGGAATGGAGGGAACCGCCCGAATGCTTCTAATGCAACTATTGGCACTGGCCACTGGCAAGGCACTCCCAAGCAAAGGGGCACTTACAGGTCAAAGACGAGGTAGTGGAACCCTTCTTCAGAAATACTGTCATGGAGACGCACTGTAAAAGAGGAGACAGTGAGAGAGGGGTTAGGTTAGCAAGAAAGAAGACTCAGAAAGCCCTTCATCTTTTTGGTGGAGAGACTCTCGCCCTCTCTTCCTGCTCGTTGCCCATGTACTCGCTTCACTCTATCCTGGCATATCATCAAAGGAACCACACAATTGACAGCAGATAATAAGATCTCGTCTCTCATCAGGGCTCACCCATGCTGGGCTCCAAGTCGGCAACAGAAAGAGAAGGTCGAAATCCACTACAACAAAGAGACCGCAGTGCAAGATAGAACTGGGAGGTATAGCTGAGAGGTGGAAGATTTGGGCTGATATGGAAGAGGAAAGGGAAGAAAAATCAGGAAGTCCATTCCATAGGGTAAGAGATAAAGAAGAGGAGAGTTCTCTGAGAGAGCTTTGGGGAAGGAGAAAATCTGATGATGTAAAAAAAAAAAAATAACAAAAACATCAAAACATTTTTTTTTGGGTTTTTTTTGTTTGTTTTTTTTTTGGTCAGGGCAATGAGGGTTAAGTGACTTGCCCAGGGTCACACAACTAGTAAGTGTCAAGTGTCTGAGGCCGGATTTGAACTCAGGTCCTCCTGAATCCAGGGCAGGTGCTTTATCCACTGCGCCATCTAGCTGTCCCTCAAAACATTTTTAAAAGAGATGCTATGGGAGGACCTGAGTTCAAATCTGGCCTCAGACACTTGACACTTACTAGCTGTGTGACCCTGGGCAAGTTGAAAGAAAAGGAAGGAAGGAAGGAAGGAAGGAAGGGAAGAAAGCAATGTTGAGGAAAAAATGGTTCGCTTCTACTTTCTTGCTTCCTTGGGTATCTCTCATCTGTTCCCGCAGCTCCACTGTAGAGGACTCCCAAGCCTACATCTCCAGGCCTGACCTCTCAGCTGAACTCCAGTCCTGAATGTTCATCTGCCTGCCAAATGATTCTTGCCAGTCCCTTGAACCCACCATATTCAAAACTCAACCAACTAATCCATCAACAAGCACTTATTAAGCCACGATGGTGTTCCAGGCACCGAGTTGGGGACAAAAAGCCTCTGTCCTCAGGGAGTTTATATTCTATCAAAACTGTTCATATCCCCCCCCCCCCCCAATCTGCCCTACTTCTATTAGTGGCAATGTCTTCTCCCACCAACTGAAGTCTGAATCCTATCTACAAATCTCCCCTCTCTCTTGCCTCCCACAGCCAATCTCTGGTCAAGCTCTGCTGGGTCTGCCTCCACAGTATCTCTCCTCTCCCTTCCTTCCTTCCTCTACTTGTGCATGGCTCACTTCTCTTGCTCAGGCTGAGGATGATTGTAATAAACTAATTTCTCTGCCTCTAGCTTTTCCCCTCTGCAATTCTCCCAAAAGGAAACTTCATAACATGCAATTCCGAGTTATTTATTCATGAAAAAACTACCAGCACATCCTCATCACTTACCAAATCAAACACAATCCCCTTAGCCTGGCATTCAAGGCTCTTTACAATCTGACTCCAAACGAGCTGCATTTCCTCAGCATTATCTCATAGTCTCTGCTCCAGACAAACTGGTTTACTTACTATTCTGGAACCTCAATCTGTCCCTTTTCTGGCTCTATGTATTCATATATGCATCATCCTTCCTCCCCCAGATCCTTAGAATGAGTTTCCTCCACATTTCAGCCTAATGAAATCCTCCTTCTTTAAAGGTGCCACCACCTCCTTCAAGAAGTCTCCCCTGACTTCCCTTCTCCCACCCCCCCTTCTGCTAGAGAGGATCCCTTCCCCCTTCAATCTTTCATGCTGTGATTTCATCTCTCCTTTTCTCAAAGCTACAAATACAGAGGAAGAGAGAAAGCTTTCACATTGTAACTTGTCTCATGATTATTGGTGCACGCATCTCATCCTCCTGATATTCTGCAAGCTCCTTGAGGAAAGAGACAATGTCATTATTATTTTAACCTCTGGATTTGCAGAGCCTAGCCCAGTGTCCTTGTATATAGCACGCCCTAATATAAATGTCTGCTGTTGAATATTGGCAGAGGAGCAGAAGGGGAGAAATGGCACTGGGGGCTGGCAGAGAGATGCTAAAGGTGATAAATAGCTAAGAATTAGGCAAGAAAACCAAGGGAGTGAGCTCATAGATGGGAAAACCAAAATGGGAAATGGGATCAGGAGAAATGAATGGAGGTAGTGAAAGAAAGGGGGAGGGGGGAAAGGATAGCTGAGGGATGAGAATTATGGGAAGGTAGTTGTGGGGTGGGGAAAAATCCAGAGCACTCCAGGCAAAGGTCAATTGTACCAAATGCTCAGGCATCAGACCCAGGGCAGCCCTTCAGAAGCAACAGATACCTAAGGTAGTGAGGCAAAATGTCCAAAAAAGATAGACCACATGTAAAGATTAAGTAGAGTAGCTGAGAATCCCTTCCCACTCCCTGCCTCCCATGTCTCCTGGGCCAAGAACCAACCTAGTCTCTCTCTTCAGTTCTCCTCTCCAATCTTTTGCCCACAAAGCCACCTCTGGGTAGGCTGCCAAGCCCCGATCATCATTCTGATGGAAGCATCCCCTAAGTAAGCCCTTGGCATTAAATTCCCTTGGTGGATTGTACTCTCTCCTCCTCCCATCTCAGGCCTATACAAGTGCGTGGCAGGATGGATCCTCTCCTTTGGGCTACTTTCTTCCCTTGAACTCTCCCCACAGGCAAAGCGGGCTTTGCCCTGGGCCCCACAAAGTTTCCCTCCCGGTCTTCTGGGATACAAAGGGAATTACTCAACACCACCTAAACTCAACCAAGAAAACTGTTAACAGGCCCAGATTACCTGGGAAGCCAAATCCTAGCCCCTGTATATTTTTATGAGAGGTCAACTTTTCAAAGCATTTGCATATGTTTTATCAGGAGACCCTGGGAGGTGTGAGGACAGAAGGGAAGGGGAAAAGAGGAGGTATCACCCCCACTTGACGAATGAGGAAAATGAGACAAAGCTAGTCTTGATCTCCCAAACCTTAATGTGGAGCCCCTGCTTGCCTCTTGAATTTGATCCAAGATTATGACCCATGTCAAAAATTTTTGGAAACCAAGCATTTATTAAATGTCTACGGTGTGCCCGAGGAACCACTGATCCTCCACTCCATTTTCTCTCTACCTCTAGGAGGGGAATGGATGGCAGGTACCATTCATTGTTAGGGACAGGCAGTATCTGGCTCCTCAAAGACAGCCTGGGGCTCCCAAGTCTGCCTTGTTTGCAAAGGAAGCCATTCTTAAGTGAAAGCTGCCCCTTTCAAGGTCATCAGAAAAAAGACTTTCTAGCCAGCGGGGAAGGGGGCGGATGAGCCTCAGATCCTGCCTCCCTCATAACATATGACATGACATCGGGGTGATGTCATGACTTGTACTGAATTGGATTTAAGTCATGGAGGGCTGTACAAGGTCACCAACTTCCCTCTCTCCTCCAGAGCCAAGATATACATCAGGATGACTGGAGATGGCTCTGGATGGGTTTTGGGGTGTTTTTTTTTTGGTGGGGCAATGAGGGTGAAGTGACTTTCCCAGGGTCACACAGCTAGTGTCAAGTGCCTGAGGTCGGACTTGAACTCAGGTCCTCCTGATTCCAGGGCCAGTGCTTTATCCACTGTACCACCTAGCTGCCCCAGCTCTGTTTTTTTAATTAAAAAAAATTTTTTTTTACTGTTTTAGAACACTATGCCTCATTTTTTTAATTAATTAATGAAAGTTTTCAACCTTTGTTTAGATAAGATTTCCAATTTAAAATTTTTTCTCCCTCCTTCCCCTCCCTGCCCCCCTCCCCTAGACAGCAGGTAATCGGATATATAACATTAAACATATTTCTACATTAGTCATGTGATACAAGAAGAATCAGAGCAAGAAGGAAAAACCTCAAAAAAGAAAAACAACAGCACCAAAACCAAAAGAGATAGTATGGTGCAATCAGCGTCCATATTCCACAGTTTCTTTTTTTTTCTTTTCTGAATTTGGAGAGCCTTTTCCATCGTGAGTCCTTTGGAACTATCTTGTACCATTGGATTGGTGAGAAGAATCTAGTCTATCACAGCTGATCAACACATAATGTTGTTGATACTGTGTACAATGTTCTCCTGGTTCTGCATCATCAGCCCATGCAAGACCCTCCAGGTTTCTCTGAACTCCTCCTGCTCATCGTTTCTTACAGCACAATAGTATTCCATTACATTCATATGCCACAACTTGTTCAGCCATTCCCCAATTGATGGGCATCCCCTCAACTTACAATTCCTTGCCACCACAAAAAGAGCAGCTATAAATATTTTTGTACATATGGGTCCTTTTCCCTTTTCCATGATCTCTTTGGGGAAAAGACCCAAAAGTGGTATTGCTGGGTCAAAGGGTATGCATGGCTCTGGATGTTTTAAGGAAATTGGGGTTAAGTGATTTGCCCAGGGTTAAATAGCAAGTGTTCGAGGTGAGATTTGAACTCAGGTCCTCTTGACTATGACAACAACAACAATAACCTTTACCAACAACAACAGGAGCACTGATATAGCACTTTAAGGTTTGAAAAATGCTTTACAAATAAGGTGATAACCTTATCTGATAGAACTCTGGGAGATAGGTGCCACTGTTATAACCATTTTCCAGATGAGGGAATGGAGATAGACAGAAGTTAAATGACTTGTCCACAGTCACATAGCTAGTAAGTGTCTGAGGGCAGATTTGAACTCAGATCATCCTGACTCTAGGTCCAGCTGACCACCTAGCTGCCTCATAGAGGAGGAGGAGGAGGAGTAACAATAATTATAATAGCTAACATTTCTAGGGTGCCTTGAGATTTATGAAGCACTTTACATGCATTATCTCATTTGATCCTCAAAACGATCCTGATAAAGGAATATGACTATTTTAACAGATAAGGAAACTGAGGCTGAGGATGGTTAGGTCATTTCTGGTGGGTATATGAAAAGGCTTTTGAACTCAGCTCTGCCCGACTCCAGGTCTCATTCCTATCTATCCCACCTACCCATCCTTTCTTCTAGCTCTTTCAATCAGGAGGCACTAACTACCCAGCTCCCTACTTAGTTGTTCCTCCAAATTCATGCCTTGTGCTAAGTGCGGCTGTGGCAGCTGTTCTCACTGCTTCCAAAAGGCCTTTCCCATTTAATTAAAAATTTGCTATTAAAAAGCATTAAAGTGTGTAATACAAATAATCCCCTGGAAATCATCTGTCCCAGGAGCTAATGACCAGCTTCGTTAGAATGGTGACTAACAGTGGCAGGATGGTGAGCTGACAGGCCAGGGGATTACTACAGTATCGGGCCTGCCCTTCCCCTGAGCTTCAGGAGCCCACTCACACAGAGTCAGTCCAGGACCCCCCTCCCCTCAGCTCTGCACACGGCTCAGCGACGCAAGCCTGGGAACATAGAAGAGACCCAAAGAACCAGGGCACCGGGAGACAGAAATGTCCCCTGGCAGGCGCAGAAAGTCCCTGTACTCTGAAGGAGCACAAGGGAAGAATGTGGGCTAACCAAAGGGCTCTCCCTAGGGTCAGAGACTCAGGACTGGGAGGAGCCTTAAACTAAGGTCCTTATTTTATAGACAAGGACTTGATGAGACTGGCACAAAGTTAGGACTTGAACCCTGATACTCTGATTCCAAATGGATCCCATTTTTCGGACACAGTGTATATAGAGTGCTGGGCCTGGAGTCAGGAAGATCTTAGTTCACACCCTTTCCCCTTAAAGATCAATCCAGTGCCTTTCAGGAACAGGGAATGGAAGAGACCCGAGTTCAAATTCTGCCTCAGACACTTACTAGCTTGTGTGACCCCGGGCAAGTCACTTAACTTTTGCCTCAGTTTCCTCAACTATAAAATGGGAATAGTAATAGCACCTACCTTCCACAGTTGTTGTTAGGATCAAAGAAATAATAATTGTAAAGTGCTTAGCACAAGGTCTGGTACATATTAGGTGCTATGTAAATGTTAGTTCTCAATCTTAGCTGTTATTACTTTTTCTACTGCATCACAGCTGCCTTTCTAGGGTAGAGATCTTTAACTGTGGAGTCCATAAAATTTAAAAAAATATGCCGATAACTGTATTTCAATATAATTGGTTTCTTTTGTAACCCTATATATTTAATTTTATGTGTTTAAAACCACTGTTCTAAGAAGGGGTCTGTGGGCTTCACTAGACAGCCCAAGGCATCCGTCTGTCCATCCGTCCCTCTCTCTCTCTCTTACACACACACACACACACACACACACACACACACTCTCTCTCTCTCGATGATTAAGTACCTACTATGTGCTTGGAGAAGGAAATGGCAAACCACTCTAGTATCTTTGCCAAGAAAACCCCAAATGGGATCACAAGGAGTCAGACTCAACGGAAACGACTGAACCACCAAACAAATGTGCCAAGCACTGTGCAGCAAGTAGAAAGAGGGTGAAGATAAAACAAGGTTGCCTCCCCTGCTCCTACCACATTTAAATCAAGGACTTTGTTTAGACCAGGGCTTCTTAAACTTTTTCCACCTGTGACCCCTTTTCACGTGAGACATTTTTACCCAGCCATATAGGTAGATAAAATAGGTATATATAACCTTTTACTGCTGCCCAATTTTTGGTGACCCCACATGGGGTCATGACCCACAGTTTAAGAAACTTTGGTTTAGACC
This sequence comes from Dromiciops gliroides, assembly GCF_019393635.1. Taxonomy (NCBI): domain Eukaryota; kingdom Metazoa; phylum Chordata; class Mammalia; order Microbiotheria; family Microbiotheriidae; genus Dromiciops; species Dromiciops gliroides. Next base: position 53,805,508 of record NC_057862.1, read on the forward strand.
ATGGCCAACTTTGAAAGGCACAATTTTAATTGACACTGGAGTTAGATGTTTGACCTGTTCCATCCTTGCCCCCATGCCCTTGGCACCAGGCTTCCAAGAGGCCAGCTCTATTCTGTTGCGGATGGTCCTAGACACTATGCTTCCAACATCTTAGGAGTGTTTACAGTATTTCAGCAATAAACATAACTATTTTTCTTTAAACTGTTAAAAAAAAAAGAAAGCAGAAAAATGCTCAGAGCCTGGCCAAATCCCCAAATGTCTCCTCTTGTTGCTGCCAACATTATCCTCACACTGCGTAGGCTTACGGACTGACAAAGCCCCAGCCCAAAGTGGGATGCTCTCGTGGTACAGTGCTCTTGAAATCATCCAACAGCATCCTACATCTCTGCTAACAAACCTTTGTCAAAACAGGCAGCCAGGGTGGAGAACAAAGGGTGGGGATGCTGTCTGAAGGGCTCCCCCCAATTCCTCCCAGTCACTGGTGGGCTTAGCACTCTTTGGCTGGGAGGGGCAGAGGTTAGCCCACAGTGCCTTAGAGTTTCTGGGCAGGTGTGAGCAGGAGTCCCCAGAGGCACTGCTTTGGCAAGTGGTGTTATCAAGGCATTTTCTCTTGCCTCTGCCGCATTTTTATTTCCTGCCACACTCTGAGTCTAATGGGCCCCAGGGTAAAGGCAGAGAGGGTAGAAATGAACATTGAGCTCCTGAAGATCTAAAGGAGGTCTCTTCCTTAGCTGTGGGAGACAGCCTAGGACGGTGAAGAGAAAATTGGTTCTATGGTGAGACTTGGGTTCAAATCTTGCTTCTGAGGTTTACTATCAGTGTGACCTTGGGCAAAGTCACTTCATATTCCCTTGGCCTCGGTTTACTCATTTGGAAAGTGATGGGATTGGTCTAGCTGGCCTTGGAGTTCCCTGTCAGTCCCAAATTTAAGATGCTAGGATCTGGAGGTCTGATGAGCCCCAAGGTGGGTGGGTCAGTCAATCAAGAGTAGTAAGCTCGGGGACAGCTAGGTGGCACAGCGGATAAAGCACCAGCCTTGGATTCAGGAGGACCTGAGTTCAAATTTGACCTCAGACACTTGACACTTACTAGTTGTGTGACCCTGGGCAAGTCACTTAACCCTCATTGCCCCGCAAAAACAACAACAACAACAACAAAAGAGTAGTAAGCTCTTGGTATATAAGGCAGGCACTGTGCTAAGTGCTGGAGATACAAAGAAAGGTAAATAGAAGGTCTTTGTCCTCAGGGAGTTTAGATTCTAAGGAAGGGACACCCCCCCCACACACACACACACCATAAGGTATAAGATATAGACAGGATAAATGGAAAGTAACTGTAGAGTAAAGGGGAGGGGGGAATCCGAAAAGGCCTCCAGCAGATGGTGGGATCTGAGCCAATGGTAATAGGAGAGAGGGCAGAAGGGAAGACAGATACAGCAGTTCAAAGGGAGAATATTCCTTCCCTATGGGAAGCAGTGTAGCTTAGTGGAAAGAATATGGCTCAAGAGTCAAAGGATCTTGGTTCAAATTCTGCCTCTGACACTTCCTGTATGACCTTGGGAAAGTTACTTTTCTTCCCTCATTCTCTGTTTCCTGATCTGCCAAAAGTCAGGGGCTGGTATGGCTGGCCTCTGAGGTCCTTTCCAAGTCTTGATCAATGTCCCTCTGCTCCACCAGGGAATGGTGCCGGTATACACAGGGGTGACCCCAGTCATCCGGAGCAGCTGAGGCTCCAAGGAGGAGCCAGACTCCGGGCTATTAGAGTAAGGCAGACCCCAGGGTACAAATGGGGAGAGCATGCAGACCTCGCTGGGCAGTCAGCAGAGCTGCCTTTTCCAGCTCTCAAAACTCTGCTTCTTGCTCCTTTCCAAGAGCCCCACTGGAGTTCAGCAACCTGGTAACCAGAAGGTTTTAACTCCTAGGGTAGATAGCAACTCCACTTGGGGAAATGGGAGCAAGGAGAGAGCAGATCTCTGATCCCCTTCCGCCAAAGATACTTGCCGAAACCAGGTGCCCCTAAGTGTGAGGACAACTAGCTGGTGACAATCTGATCTACGTTTAGCAGCAATCTGCAATGCAGTCCCCGTGGGGGAGGATGGAGCCAAGAGGGTCACAACCCTGGAGGATGGGGGCAGAGGGAGAGAAAGAATGAATAAGAGGCACCAGGCCACCTCCCCTTCCCCTCTTCAACGAGCCAGGTCAGAATCCATGGCAACGTCCACAAGGCTCCCTCGGCCACTCCTGCCACATCTCCAAGAAGAGCCCTTTATAACCAGGAAGCCGAGCTCAGGCCTCATCTTCCAGGCCCTTATTCTCAGGCTCATGCCCTCCCCTCCCTCCCTCCCTCCCTCTCACCCGCTATTCGCATGGGAACAGAGCCCCGGGCCAACATCCCTCCCACCAGCACAAGACACCAGCAGCAGTATTATAATGGGTCACCACGCCAGGCCCACAGATTCTAGCTTTGTGAAGCACCATCCTGGGCCTGTCCTCACGCTGCCCACTGCCTCTGTTACAGTAGAGAAGGGTTAGAATAAGATGATATCGTCTTTTTTAATTGGGGGGGGGGCAGGCAGGGTGGAAGAGAGCAGCCAAACAAAGTTAAAATCAGGTCACATATCTGATTTCTATAACTATGGGAAAGGGGAGGGGAGGAGGAAAAATGGTTAGGAATACAGTGGGAAAAAAAGTCCAGATTGGTTTTGATATAATCATGTGATGTCCTTTCCTATCCATTTTCCCATACCCTTCATTGGGTATGATTCTGTCTTTGTGCTCTCATCTCTCAATGAGATGCTCTACCTACCTATCAATCTAGGGGGGAAACACAGGTTCATGGGCCTAAGATTAAGAGCTGAAAGGGCCTTTAGAGTCCTCCTAATCTAATAATTTCACCCAGAGGAGGTGAAGTGATTTTCTCAAGGTCGTAATGGTAATGAGTAACAAAGTCAGAATTTGAACCCAGGACCGTTATCTCCAAATCCAACATGTCAGAATTTTCTGTTAGTCGTGACATGAATTTGTTAATTCAAGGAGCAGTGGACAGTGATGAGGGATTAGAAATGGCTGCCTTTCTCCACTGAGGCTTATACTCCAAGATTCACCCTGCTCTGGTACTCCTGGGTGGCCATGGAGCCCCACAATGCCTTTTTTTCTTCTAAGGGCCTGTGGGTATTTTTCTTTGATCCAGCTTCCCAGAATTTACCCCTTTCCCATTAAAGAGGAACAAGACGGGGTGGGGAAGGAAAGAGTGCCTGTCTTTGAAAGACCACCCAAGAACCAAAGCACAATCAGAACATGAGAGCCTATCAGCTTGAAGGTGTTGGTTCCACAGAACACAGTACACCTTTGCCCAAGCTGTAGTGAGAGTTGCCAATCTGCTGCAGGGTGTAATTCAAGCAGTAAAGCCCTGCATCATCTGTGTTCTGGCTACCTCAGAACTGTTCCTCTCCCCAGGGCTCAGAGCGGGACCTGGGATCACCCACAGGGGTGCTCACCACCCTCACAGCTTCAGAAAGTCCCCACAAGCCAGGAGTGAGTTCCTGGAGGGCAAAGGCTGGGGCATTTTTCATCAGCATGCGACAGTGGAAAGAAGGCTAGGCTCAGCCTCAACCTGGGTTTGAATCCTGCCTCAGACATCTTACTAGTTAGCTGTGTGATTGTGGGCAATCACTTAACAAATATTTCTCAAGAACCCCTCCGGAAGCAAGGCACTGTGCCAGGCACTGGGGCAGAATAAAAGATGATTCCTACTTATAGACTAGAAGGAGAGATAAGATTATTATCAATAATAAGACTGAATAATCTGACATGGCTTGTTGCCCAGCCTATCGAAAGTGCTTCATACATGATTGTTGATTGACTGAGTGCTGGAATAGAAGCCAGCAAGAACCACATTTGAATCTCACCTCAGATACTAGCTGTGTGACCCTAGGCAAGTCACTTGATATCTGAGACTCAGTTTCTTCATCTGTGAAATGAGGATAAAGACCCCTGAAGTGCTGATCTTACAGGGTTCTCTTCTATCAACTAAAATAACATCTTTGGCAAGTGTTAAAGCACTATATAAATGCCAGTGAGTTATCATCTTTATCCCGGACCATCGGGTTCTACAGCACTAATACACGACCCTGAATTCCAGTGTAAAACTTCAGCACATCACGACAGAGCCCTCGCTTCTGACAGGAGTCCAGAGGCCTGGCCCTCCAGGGACCGGTAGGAGCCCCCCCAAAGTCTTCCAGCCATGGCTACGGAAAATTCCTCTCCCTTCCAGAGGACTTTAAAACCTAAGCTCATGAGATGCTACCCTGCGCCTCCCCTTCAAGACAAGGCCCTGGTTTCTGCTCAGACTTGGCAGCTGGCTTAATTTCTGGCCCCTTGTCAAGGAGCAGCAAATCAAGGCCAGCGATTTTGCCAAAGACTGTTTCAGCTGAACAATGTAAAATTTAACTGGAGTGGGTTGTGTCAGGCAAAACTCGGCAGGCTTTGGAAGGGCAGACAATCTACTCCTGTTCCCCCCATCGAGGGGGGAGGGGGAGGGCAGGAGGAGGGACAGAACCCTCCTAATTTTTCTCCTTCCTTGTATTTGGAGACCAAGTCCTTCCTGGGCAGCTTGCTTTGCTGGCTCCGGGGGAACACAAACGCAGGCACCATGGAAACCCCCTGAGAGGGCACGGAACTGTGGCAGGGACAAAACGCTTTCAGGTGCAGAAACAAAATCCTGACCCGTCAGAAGTGGCCAGGGGTAGCCCCCACTGAGGGACACTGGCAGAATCAGCCTGCTGCCTCCAATGCCGAGAACCCTGGGAACTCGGCCCGAGGAAGGAGGAAAGGTGAGTCAGGAGACAAGGAGGAAGATGACCGGCACCCCCGGTCTGGGAACAGGCCCTGCAGGCTCTGGGGAGCTCCGGCCCCCACCCCCAGCCTAGGACCACAAAGACCCAACCTGAGGTATGCAGTCAGAAGACCCATGCTCTTGGTACAGTGCATCAGAGGCAGAAGCCCTGGGTTGGAATCCTGGTCCTGCCTTGAGCCAACCCCTCCCTTAGGGCTTCAGTTTCCTCCCTCATCAAGTGAGGCACCACTAAGTCTCTGATCCGATCGCCTTGGCTTTTGCCACTAAGCTATAATATCTTTGGGCAAATCTGAGCCTTGATTTTTCTCACCTGGAAAACAGGGATAACACACCTATATGACCCACCTCACAGGAGAGTTGTAAGGATTAAAACGGGGTCACAGATTCCTAGATTTAGAGACAGAATGGGGCCTCAGGGCAGGTTCCCCCACCCTTCCCATTTTATGGATTGGGAAGTTGAGGTCCAGAGAGGGGAAACAATTCACTCAGAGTCACACAGCCACTTAACAGGGCCATGCTACCTTCCTTGCGGCAGACGCAAAAAGCACTTTGGAATGATGAGCATCCCATAACTCGAAATGGGACTGCTGTTGTCCTTTTTTTTAAACACACAAGAAGAGCCAAACCAGACGCTAGGGGAAGAGCATGTGTACAGACATCCTCAAAAGACAGGGCCTTTTCCACCATCTTCCATAAACAGGCAAGGAACCAACCAGCATACCCAAAAGCACTTACCAATGTTTGGGTGTTTCAAGAGCCGGCATATTCGGGCCTCCCGTTCTAACTTCTGGTGATCTGCGATCAGAAAAAAAAACAAAACAAAAAGATGTCAGTTTCACCGTTGTCTCCCCCCCCCCCCCCAAAGGACAATGTGCCAGGACCTCCTAGCATCCCTCCCTTCCAAATGGCTTCTCCCTGAAGAAGGGGGACGATCTGATCCCCTGTTGCTAAATAACTTCTCTTCCTAGGGAAGTCCAAAGACCCCCGTTGGACCGCCCCTCCCCCCATAAAGTCAATTCTAGGTCTGTCCAGTCTCTTTCCAATTCTAAATAAGGAAGCACAAGACACAGGAGAGAACTGGGTTGGGACCCTGAGAACCTTGGTTCAAATCTCATCTCTGATGCTTACTACCTGTGGACCCTGGGCAAGTCTTTTCCCATTCTCGGACCTCGGGGTCCTCATCTAGAAGAGGCACCCTTTTCAGGGTCCAATTCTGTGATTCGGATCCATATGGGCTCTCTCTAAATCAAATGGGCTCCAAATCAAGGTGGGAAGAGCAAAAGGGAAGACTGAGCTACTACTGAAGATCCAATGGTGTCTCTGCTGCAGAAGAAAGGATGGGACAGTGGAAGTCAGGCGACATGGGCTCAGATCTCACCTCTGACCAGGGTCTGTTTTCTTATCTATCAAGTCAAAGGGTTGGACTAGATGTCTTCTGAGGTCCTTTCAAAGTCTGCATCTATGGGCCTATGGTCCATTTCCAACCCCCCCTCCAGGTACTCGAGTTTAAAGGAAGGGAGATTCTTCCTCCTCTGCTCATTGTGTCCAGCTCCTCCCTCAGTCCTCACCACTTCTAGCACCAGAATTCCAGGGTCCCGGTGTCTGGCATCTCTCTCCCTGCTAAACTGTACCCACAGTCTTGTACCCCCATCCCGACTTCCCCCTTCACACTCACACATTCACAGACACAGAGTCCAAATTATTTATTTCCAAAGGTGGAAAAATTTCTAGTTACGGCTCTGATCCTGAGTACCCATGATTCTCAATTCAACATTCGTTAAGCACCTATTGCATGTAAGACCCTGGGATGGGGGGCAGGGGGGGGGGGTACAAAGAGAAAAACCAAAGCAGTCCTTCCGTTCCAAGGAGCTTACATGGATCCCTAGGGAAAAGCCTTTTTGTCCAGCTCAAAACAAAAAAAATCCATGCTTCATTAAACCCTCTGCCGTGCTATCCATCAGTCACCCCGGGGTGTATTGGATATGTTAGTGCTCCTCCCTACTGGGGCAAAGCCCTTGAGAGGTGGCTCTGGCTCACGGAAGGAGGGGAAACGGGTAGAGCTGAGGAGTGTGTCCTTGCTGCCCAGCTAATCCAGGCCAGCTGCTCATCAGGATCAGCCCCTTCCCGTCCCCAGGTTCAGCACGCTCCCTAAGCACATTCGGCCTTTCTAGGATATAGCTAAGGGAGGGCTGGGCAAAGCATCGTTCCCACGCCCGCCTACCGGCAGTGGAGCCCAAGCAAAGGCAAAGCAAGATGATCAGAGTGGTCCCCAAGTGCAGGCACCAGCCAAGGTTTACACCACAACTCTGGGGGCCCACGCCTTCCCAGCTGCAAGCAGAGAAACCATCTGGGGTGTCCCCGTCCGTGGGCTTGATAAACACTGAAGCTGCACGTCCCCTCTCCCTCCTCCCCTACTTACAACAAACACCTCCTCCCCAGCAGAGTTCTGGTGCCGGGCTGCCCCAGCCAGTGTGGGCAAGAGGGCGGCTTGGGATGCAGGCGCTGAGGGGGATTAATGCTTATCTCCTCACTTAAGTCTCTTACTAGCTAATGGTTACAGCCGGAAAGCAGCAACAACACTAAAAATAAGGGAGCTCAGGCATTATCAGTGAGTCAGAGTGTGAAAGAGAAGGTCTACCCATGCTCCCAAGCAGGGAAGGAAGGGATGGTGACCAGAGCCCAGCCTTGGCCTCCTGGGTCTGTATGGGCTGCTCTGTTCACTCACCCTCCCTCTGGCCCGGGCTCAGTCTACAGGGCACCAGCCCACCTTCTCAGGCTAAGCCAGCTCCAGGAACAGACCCCGGGAAAAGACCTCCTACCCTGTGCCTTCTGCCTCAGGACTAAGTCCGGCTAATAATCTCCACAGTACAGGTCCTGGACTCAGGGGGGCGGGGGCAGAAGGGGGAACGGAGGATAGAAAATTCAGTCCAAGCAACCTTCTGTCAAACACACAAGGCACCACGCCAGGCACTGAGGATAAAGACAAAAATGAAATGGCTACTGCCCTCAATGCGTTTACATTCAGACAGAGATCACGCACATAGAGAAGTCAGGACAAGGTGGCTGGAGGAGGCGTGGGGCAATCCCCTGAACCTTGGGCAAGAACTTAGAAGGCCAGCTCTAAGTGTGACCTAAAACATGGGCTGGAGGCCTAGGCACAGGGGCCTTGACTTCAAGCCTGAGCAGTGACTGGCCACCCCTGAAAGGGGCCCCTAACGTGACAGAGCAAGAACGCCAACCCAGACCCAAGGCTAAGATTCAGAGTCTCTCTAAAGCTTCCCCCAACCCCCGGCTACATTCCACCATGGCTGGGGCTTCTTCCTCCCCATTTTGGGTGGGGGAAAACCCCAGGGGCCAATGTCAGTAGCTTGTGGGCAGAAACTCTCTTTCAGCAGCGGGGGCTGCTGTGCCGGGATGTAAAATCCCCCTCCTGCCCCCGGCCCCAGGAAGCCCAGCCGTCTGCTGGGATCGCTCCGTTTGCCAGCCGCTTGGAAGGCAACGCCGGGGCATGTGGCTGCCACAAGGATGCTTTTCTCAATGAGCCACGGTGTGGTTTCTGACTACCACACACTTGCTACCTCGATACCCTGCAGAAGCCCAGCCATCTCTCCAGCAGCTCCAGCTGTTATCTCCTGTCTCCCCCCCCCCCCAACCCCTCTACACTTCCTGTCCTACAGCAACCCCCCCCAGGGCTGCTTCTGTGGCTGGGAAAGAGCTGAGGGCTCCACCCCAGCAGCAGCAGCTGCATTTCAGGAACCAGTAATGGTGGGTAAAAAAACCCCAAGCCAACCAGCCCCTTCCTCCAAAGCTACCTTGGCCATCCCCATTCCTCCCTCCTCTCAGTAGGGGCCTGAGGCAGTGGGCTTGGGGTGTGTGTGTGGGGGGGGGGCGGAGATAGGGAAGCGTCATCTCCGGGTCCAAGGGTCATTGTGAGTAGTCCTCTTATTATTCAGACCAGCTTAGATCCGCCCCTTCCCTTCCCACCCCAAGTTCCATCCCAACCTCCTTCCCAGATGCCCTCCTAGGGGCTCCCCCCACCCCAATCCAGGCTCTCTGAGCCCACCCCCCTGACACAGCCCAGCCCCCACCCCCTTCCTGTTCAAAAAAGCAGCCACTTCCCGCTTCTGCAGAAGGCTGTTTCCTGCCGCCTTGTGTACACTGCTATGGGTAGGGACCCACGGCCGGCCCTCCAGCCCAGCTCCAACCACAGCCCCATTGTCCCCTCTGCCTCCCCCCTCAAGAACCACAGCAGCAGCTTCTGCTTTCTGTGCACACTGAGCACCTAAACTCCCCTGTCCCAAAGGCCTGGTACCCAATCCCTGACTCATGGGGACATGGAGGAGGTGCCGATCCATCCCCTTCCCCATCAATCCAGCCCTGCAACACCAAGAACTGTGGGGCCGACTATCCCACCGTCCCTCCCTCACTGCCCTGCCGCTCACACTACCACCAAGAGGCCCAGAAAGAGCCTGGTAGGGCAATCCTTAGCAGGAAGGGGCGAGGCAGAGAAGGAGCAGCTCTGCTCTCTAAATGGCCTTTCTCCCCACCCAGAGCTAGCCCTGGTACTGCAAATAACACCTGGGATCAGCAAGGCTGAGTTCAAGTCCTGAACTATGGACTTGGGACCCTGAGTGAGAAACTTAACCTCTGTTGCCTCAATTTCCTCCTCTGTAAAATGAGGGGGGATGGACCAGATGACCTCTGAGGTCCCTCCTGGATTTGAATGGAGAATATCTTGGGCCAAGCTCTACCACTTCCCTGCATGATCTTGGGCAAGTCAAAAATTCTTTGTGGTTTAGCCTCCTTATGTGTGGAATGAGGGGGCTGGACTTGGTAACCCCTAAAGTCTCCTCTAGTTCTGAATGTATCCGTCTATGACCCTGGCTTTGCCACTTAACTGCTATATGACTTTGGAAACTGGGGAACCCCTGACCCTCAGTTTCCTCTTCTGCAAAATGAGGACAACACATACACCCACTTCATACACAGAACACTGTAAACTTTTAAAGAGCTACGTAAGTGGGATTCATTCTCAGTCTTCTCCCAAGGTAGGCCCAAGGAACAAAACAAGGTGGGCCCCTGAACCACGCCCCTCAGCAGTCAGGGCCCTAGCTGCTAGCTTCCCATAGATTCTGAGCCTTCCTCAGTCCCAGCTTGGGGATCAGAACGCTGAATTCTCATCCCGGCTCTGCCCCTTACCACCTAGGTGACCGTCCAGCAGGCCCTCCCCCACTGGGTGGCTGGGAGGGGGCTGATGTAGATAACAAGAAGGATTTCTCTCCTGCTCCCTCAATGGTCATGTAGCTATGTAAGCAGCATGCCGTGACTCAGTACTGAGCCAGCGCTGGGCCCTTGAGTATTCGAAAGATCCAGGCATTGCTGAGGTCACTTCCAGCGCCATCAATCCAATTCAGCTCTCTTCAAGAGTACCACCCATCCTCTCTCCCAGGCCCAACCCCCTCCAACACACTGCTCCGGAGGGCAGGAATGAGTGTTTCACAGGGGCCCAGTGTCTTAATCCAGCTTTCCCGGCAGCCTGCAAGCAGCCCACTGGCCCTGGGCACCAGAGGGGAGGAAATCACATGGCTTAATCCGATAGCTCTCCCCACCACCACACCTCCCCTCCTCATCACTCCCCACCCCAGCGCTGACATCCTTTTCATCACTGTCCCCACCCCAAGTCAGTTCCTGTGAGGCACAAAGAGTCTACCAGTGGTCTAATGTCTCCTGTTCCTCTTCTATTCCCCATGGCACTTAGGAGAGAGTCAGTGTGCCGCACAAGCGTCTGCTAAGGGTCTGTGATTTCATTGTGCTGGGAAGACTCCCAGTGTGGAAACGATATCCACAAATGGAGATCCTGACCCACCTATGAAAGTCAGAGGCACACCGATCTGCCAAGGGACCTTGGGGGACATCTTGGCCAAGTCGGACCCCCAGCCCCATCCCCGCCTCAATTTACAGATCAGGAAACTGAGGCCCACAGAGGTCAAATGTCTTGCTACTAGGTCACAGAGGTAAGGTAAGGAAGTGGCAAAATGAAAACTCTAACCCAGTCCCCCTGATTTCAAATGAGATGCTTTTCCCTCTACACCAAGATGGCTCCAACTTACTAAGCAAGTCCAAACCTCTTTGAAGAGGTTAAATGATTTGTGGGGGGAAAAATGATTTGTGGAAGGTCACCCAGTGAATAGGAGTCAGAAGTGGCATATGAACCCAGGTCTTCCCAATTACCACGTCCAACTCTCTTTCTACTGCACCAGTGGGTACCATATGTTGACTGACTGAACAGAAGATGGGGGTGGGATGGGGTGGGGTGGGTCCCCCCTGCTGCCATGCCCAATCATTAGAACTGTTTCTCTCATTCGAACACCAAACTCAACACTTTAGCCCCAACACTTGGCAGGTTTACCTAGAGAAGACTTAGACCGAAGGAGAGAATGAAGGGGATTCCAATGAGTGTTTCCATAGCTAGAAGCTCCCCCCCACCTCCAACTAGCTTCTAGGACAGAGAAAACCTCTGCTGACCTATTATCTCCCCCCAGGGAAGGGAAGGCCTTGCTTCTGGGCACCACTCACGGTTGTGGGGGAGGACATCAGGCCAGCTGCCCCTAGAGGGTGCTAGCCCTCAGGGGCAAGGGCAGGGTCAGTGCCGGGGTTCCTAGGCCAGGGGATTCTGGTGTCAAGAGTCTTTGCTGCCTGCTTGGGTAACATTTCCTTCACGGTAACCAGCCCGCCCCAAGTAAAGCATCCCGGGAAGGCAACCCTAAAAATAACTCCTCCCAGGCCAGCAGCAAGCAGAGGGGGAGGGGAAAGAATGGAGAAGAGGGGAGCAAGGAGAGCCTTTGGTTAACAGGGGCCAGGGGAAGGGGGGTGAAGGAGACTTTAGGGATCAGGGGGATTGAGAACACCAGGCCCAGAGCCCGGTATGGACCCAAAGAGAGAGGGGACCCTTGGGAAGGAAAGAAGGGTTGGCTTTATCCTTGTGTTCATGGTTGGATGACGGCATGCCAGGGATGGGACAGTAAGACACCATTTGAGCTGAGGGACAACATACCTAGGCAGGGGCCTGTAGTTTGGTGGTGGAGGGGGAAGGGAGACACAGGCATCAAGAAGAGGGCCAGGAATTGAGAGCTAGGCTCTAGGCATTGGCAAGACAACAAGGACCCGGCCAAAGGGTGCCCCAGGCCCTGAGGCAGCTCTCTCTGGTTGTGGGCAGATGGCAAGGGCCCTCTGCCGAGAGGTACTTTAAAAGGTGCAAAGTGCCAAGCTGCTGCTGTCACCAGTTTCTCTGGCACCCAGGGCACCAGGCACCCGTGTATCCGCCAGGGCTCTCTGAAAGAGAGCAGGTTGGGGTTAGGAGGGTGGCGGCAGGTACACCCTACACCCCCTCCTACCCCTAACACAAGCAAATCCTTTTTCCCTTCTGTCCCTAGCCTCGGCCTGAGAATCAGGCTGGTGACTCACCTCTAAGGTTTCAGTGGTGGGCCCCGAGGCCCAGCCTATCTATCCCTTTCAATGGACACAACCACGCTAGGCAATCAGAGCAAAGTCCAGCCTGGCTCTTTAAGACAGTAGCCCCTGCCTGGACCACTCCTCCATAGGACTCAAGGGTGACCTACTAGGCTATGTCAACACCAGAAGGGATTCTAGAGTGCTCTAGGATGAGGAAAAGGGAGAGGGGATTAGGAGAATGGAATCCCATTCCCACCAGGATGTGCTGTCCCAGATTCTGCCCCATCCTACCTTACTGCACTAGAACACAATCCTATAAGGAAGACCTATGCAGGACACGCCTGACACACCAGAATAAGGTTGAGCAAAGCAGAACTAAAAGTCTAGGGCAAGACCTTCCATTTTTTGGTATTTTCCATCCCCACAAGCACAAAAGGGCCCAGTGGGGTCAGACTCTGTCCTACCCTTTTCTCCTCCAATAGCAAAGTCTTATTTGAAACACAGTCTCAGGGATCACGCATCCCTGCCCCCTGATTTGCCAGTCTTTCACCCAAGTATATCGTAAACTTTTCTTTCTTTTCTTTGCTCTAGGCTCCCGCTCCCCCCTCACCCCCCTATCCTCAGCAGGAAAATAGCTCTCAGAGATGCCACAAGGGACACAAATGTCATGGGGGCTACTCAGGCCAACGTGAAGGGGGTGGAGACTTTCTGCTGGCACCACCCAGACAGATCCCCTTTCAGGCCCAAGGGCCAGCTGGGCCAGTGCAGAGACAGTCTCATCCCTTCTCGTAGCCAACACGCCACAAGTGGCCCATCCCGGCCTCAAACAGTGACAGACCAAAATGGGGGCCGGGGCCTGGCTGTACAATCACAGACTGATCTGCTCACGCACACATGCATAAGCCGGCCCTTCCCTACCCACCCACCACACCCTACCCCAAATGACAGATATTCAGGCTGGGGAAGATGGCAGGGTAGCAGGTGAGGGCAAGGCCCTGTCTGGCTGTTAGGCTCCAAAGAACCACAGGACAGGAACACTCCGCACACCCTTCCCCAGCTGCCCCAGAATGACAGGGCTACAGGAATGGGGAAGAATCTCACGTGCTCCCTCCAAACCACAACTGGACTGTGGGCACCAAAGCCAAGACGGCATCCCTATTCCCACCTCACCTTCAGGTTAGATGACCTCTTGGAAGCTGCCTAAAATTTGTCTTGTGTTTCTTTTTTGTTTTTTAATTTTTATTCTGGACTTAAACACCAAATAAAATGTGCATTTCCACAGACATGGGAGAAATGAAAAGTATATGAACTTCCGGTTTCTATTATGCACAACTTATTCTTCTTTTTTAAGTTTATAATAAATTCAACATGGAATTTTCAAGGCTGCCCTGCAGTCTGGCATTCTTACATGCCTACTGGGAAACATATGACCAGCTTGGTTCTATCAGAGGTGAGGGCTCTAAATGCTTGTCCCAAAGGGGTAAAGTTCCAATACCATCCTCCCTGCCCTCCATCATGGGGCCTAGTTTAAACCCCTTCTATAGTCAAACAGCCTTGGGATCAACAAAGGAGTCCCCTCACCCCAAATCTGCCCATCAAGAAGCAACCATATAAATCTCTATAAAGGCCAGGAACTGAATAAACCTGATTCCATGCTCAGTGGACAGCCCACACAGACAGCTTCCTACCACCAAACTAAGCCATGACAGCCCTCGATGCCACAAGGAGACTGAAGACCAAAAGGGGGAAGGGTCCCAACTCCTGCTTACAGTTTCGGAGAATATCAGAGTTGAATGAAATCAAGGATTCAGACCAAAGAATAATGCTAATAAACCTCTAATCTTATCAAGAAGGAAACAGAGGCCCAATAAGAGGACAAGAGTCTCCCAAGGTCACACCAGTCATACCTGAGAGAGCTAGGATTTGAATCCAGGTCCGTAAGACTCCAGATCTAGGACTCTTCATTATCACACCAGGCAGATTCATCCACCCACATGCACAGATTCAGAGAACCTATAGTTTCTAATCCCTCGTGCCGGAGCAACCAGGTCCTATGGACCCAGAAGAAATCCTAAAACCTTAGATTTAGGGTCAAGGAGGCCATTGGAGGCTCTTGAATTCCCAGCAACTAATAATAATGCCAGGCCCATTTTTTTTTTTTCTTTTGGTCCAGACTTGTGATTTTAATCGGTATAAGGAATTTTTAATAAGGAAAGTTGAGCCCCAGCTTTCCAACTTAGCATCTTGGAGCGCCCGGGGACACTGAAAGGTTAGGTACCTTTCCAAGGATCACACAGCTCTAAGTGTTCAGGGGTGACACTCCCATGACTGCCTGCCTTTCAGGATGGCTTTTTAGACACCTCACCACGCTAACTGTTCTAGTCTCCTAACTAGAGTTCTATACCCTGTCTTCCCAGGGTCAGCTGAACTGCAAATAGAAGAGGAAAAGGAAGGGGGGGGGGGAGAAGACAAGGAAGTCAAGGTGATACAGCAAGCATCCTCAGGCTGCCTCTTCCCCCGAGAATGGCTCCCCAAGCCCCCACTCTACCTGCACGCCCACCGTGGCCCAGGCACCGAAATCCAATACCCGTTTAGCCGCAGGCACACAGTGAAGAGGTGAAATCCAGCCCCAGCTGCTCTAGTACCTTTATAAAATATACAGCGTAAGCCGAGAGGTTGCAGGATAACCACAGCCTTTACGCCAGGGCCCCGAGGGGCCACAACATGGCCCTCGTCCCAACCCTCACTCAAGGGACTCTGTCCCACCCTGCCCGTCTCCCTTCCTCTACCAGGTAAACATTCTCATGGCACTATTACCCTAAAATGTGCCCTCTTGTTATGCTACTATGGTATAACACCGCCCCCCCCCCTCCGCCACACACACCCCACCACCATCCCAACTTCATAACCATTCAATACTGGTATTGCTGCCCAATGAACATCCCTTCCTCCCTAAGCTCCCACCCAGGACATCCTCACTCTTGGCATCTGTGCCAATCGTAATGGACTGGTTCTCTAAATTCTTCTGCTCCACAGATTCTTGGCACACACACACCCCCAGGGCATAGTCCCCATCTGGGCAGGACAGTCCCAAGAGAGAACAACATGGTACCCTAGCTCACATTCCTACAGAAACTACTTAGCTACAGTTCTTTTTCTGAGGGGGAAAAATAAAGCTTGGTTCAAAACATACTCTGCTTCGGGTCCCCAGGGCTCGGGGAAAAAGTACTGGTTTAGGATGGTTTATAAAAGATCAAGAGGCAAGATGTAAGGTGCCAGAAAGCCACATTATTCCTCTACCATCTCAAGGCAGCCTGGGGGGTGGAGAGGGAGAAAAGGGATGAAGGTCCACTTCAGGTCAGGTCAAAGAGAGCAGACAGCTCCCCCAAATCAGGTCTATTGGCACAGGACTCAACTCCCAGCTGTCCTTCCCTTCCCCAGCTCCTAGACAAGAAGCAGACACTGTCGAGAGGAGAGAGGGACATTGCATCATCAACCGGAGACACCAGACACCAGGGTCCCATTTCTGAGGGCACTGGGACTTTGCTGTGGGTTGCTAGTGAGTGATGTATCCATTCCTAGGACAGAGAATGTCTGCAAGGGGAGGAAGGTAGGGTGGGAATGAAACAGTGCCCTGATGGAGGGTAGGAGGGCACCCTGGCCACCCACGTGTTTCTATGGCAACCATCACCCTGAATCCAAGATGCCCAAACAGAAAAGAAACCAATGAACAAGTGAACTTGGTAGCAGATGCTAATGGCCAAGAGAGGGAGGGATGGGCAGACAGGATGTGAACAACAGAGCCTGATCAATCTCACTCCCGGGGACCACCTCCTCCAACAGGACCCCACAGCCAGAAGGCAGGTGGTCCCAGAGGAAACCGTCCGTGCTGTAAAACTGGAGGACCCCTTCGTCCATAGAGTCAGACCTAACTCCTAGAATATTCCCTTTTCTGGTTCTTACAACCCTAGGATGCTGCCAACACTAGCCAGTCTCTCCCAGCTTCCCCTCAATCCTATAGCCTAACAACGTGACTTAACCGCACCCCCAAAAAAACCCCATTTATTAAGCACCTACTAGGTACTAGGCACTGGGGTACAAAGATAAAAGTGAAACCATCCTGCTCTCACAAAGCTTACATTTCTACTCAGGCAATTCCCAGAGCTCCCCATTCCCTAGGATAATAATGACTAATCCTGATATGGTGCTTTAAGGCTTACGAAGCCCTTTCTGTACACTTGAGCCTGACAACAACCCAGTGAGGCAAGTCATGAACGTTACTATTATCAGCCCCATTTTACAGATGAGACTTAGAGGAAGTTAAGTGACTTCTCCCCCAAGTTTATACACCCAAGTGTCAGCACCAGGATTTGAACTCGGGTCTCTCTTGACTGAAGGCCCAAATATTCTTTGTACTATAAGCCCTCTATGCACCCCTCTGGGGTGCCTCGTTTCCTTCAGAGCACCCTTCTCTACTTCCCCTGCCTCACAGCCATAAACTGGAGTCCTCCTCACAGCCCATCCACTAAACATCTGTACATAATTATTCCTTCACTAGATCCATTCATTTACCAATCACTCATACTTGGAGGACCACACAAGTCTGATGCCAGGAAGCTGGTATATACCGATGGTGAGATTAGAAGTGGAGCTGTTCTGGGAGAGATACAATAATTAGACCTTGTCTTCTCTGGCCTCCAGAAAGCCTCCACAGTCAGCCTTTGAAGTCAGGCCCCCTGCTTTGGAGAGCTGCAGCCCCTCTGACCCACTGCTATCAGGTGCTTTCTCGCTTCCTCTCTCTCTTGTTCATGAGGCAACCAACCTCCGCCCAGGAGAGATTGCATCTGAGGCTGCATCACTAACTTGGTAATTCGATCAAAAAAAAAAAAGCAATCCAGTTCATCTGGCAGGATTTGTTCCCGAAGAGTCCTCGCCAATACCAGCCTCCCCTGATGTTTACAGATTTTTTTTCCCCTTGGGAGTCTGTTTGGCTGCCTGGTGGGCAGGGGTAGGCAAGCAACCATCCAGGCTGCTTACTTACTGCAGTCTCAACCTAAGTACAAGTTGAGAGAGGGAGGATTGTGTGTGGATAGGACAGTTCTACATTCACTACCTTTGATCCCAACAAATTAGTATCAGGTGGGACCTTTCCTCACACTCACCAAATTAGGGGATCCTTGCTTTGTGCTGTGTGAAAACCAAGCTCTACATTTCTCCAGCAAAACTTGTTGTTGATACCACCTTGTCTTCCTCTAAGGGACCAAAACTCCTCATTTGCCAGAGCCTTTGGCTGCCCTGGCCGGTCACCCTTGTGAGAACAACAACACTTCTTCATTTCTCATTCCATCCCAAAGGCCCCTGGGTCACTCCTGCCTAGACAGAAGTGCTCTCTGTACCAGTTCCCCAGAAAGTCGCTTCTACTCCAAGTTCCAATAATCACCTCCTAACATCACCAACTCCTGTTCTACCATGGAAATGTATGAGGCGATACCCCCCTCTTTCAGGGGATAAAGATCAAGAGCAATCAAGTGACAAGAATTTATTAGGGACCCTACTATGTGCCTGTTGTTGTGCTGGGATGTAAAAACAGAAATGCACAAGCCCCTGCCCTTAAGGAGCTTACATCCTAGACACACTCACCTCGGGCTGATAACTTCTTGGTGTTAATAATTTTTGCTGCATACTCTTGAGTGGAGGTTTTCTTGACACATCTTCGGACCACAGAGAAAGCTCCCCTGGAAGGAGAAGAGAGCAAGAACTGGGACAAAGACTGGAGGACAGTGACATATACTTACTCAGACCTGATCCCAGATTCTAGATCAGAATGACCCCCCTACATATGGCTAGTCATCCATTCCTGACAGTGACTCCCCTGACCCTAGAATGGGGTGACAAGACTTACACGACCTCCTCCCCCAACCAACGGCACCCCTACCTGAGCATTCACAACAAAAAGCAGGATAACTTAAGACTTGTTACAGATATTTCCCTCCACCCTATCCCTTAATCTGACCCTGGGGCAAAGAAAGAACTCAGACTCCGGTCTCACAGGTGTAGGATTGGTGGGAAATGTTCCTAACACACACCTGATGGATTCAGAGCAACCCTGCATTCCAGGGGAGGAGAAGTGAAGAGGGAGAGGGGCAAAGGTACCCTCCTCTCCTACTCGTAGGAGTCATAGTTGGGAACCATAGGAAATTTGGGAGGTGAAACTCCCTAAAGAAGACACCATCTCCCTCCTCTAGCATCAAGGGAGGAGAGAGGCCCCCCGCCCCTCGGATCATTAGGGTCTCAGCACATCCCACAAAAAGAGCAGCATCCCAGGCTAGGCTAGCAGCAGAGAAAGGGAAGGAGAGCCCTCCCAAGTGGGGCAGGGGCCCCAGCTGTCAAGGGCAGGGCTGCAAAGTCTCTCCCTTCCTTCTCCCTCCCCCCCCCCACCCTGGAGAAAGCCCTCCAGCTTTCAATGCCCAACTCCCCTCGCCTGTGTGTGAACAGGATGGGGGGCAGGGCGGGGGCTGCAGTGGCCAGGTTGAGGTGGGGGGGGTGCGGGGAGGGGAGTCTGGGGCTGCAGCGGCGGCGGCGGCAGCAGCAGCAGCAGCAGCAGCGGCCGGCGGCGGCTCCTCGGTGCCGTGCGGAGGGGAGGGGGATGCTGCGGCTGCGGCGCGCGGCTCCCGGGACCACTGCAGGGAGGGGGGGGAGGAAAGGGGGGGGGCTGCAGCAGCGCCCAGCAGCAGGGTCGGGATCCGGGAAGAGGCTGCACTAGCCCACAGACGGGGGCGGGGCCAGGCAGCCGGGCAGCCCCCGACCCCGGGCACGGGCACCGGCTGGGGGTCGGGCCGCGGGGCCGGGCTCGGCCAGGGTGTGACCAAGGTCGGAGAGCCCGCGGGGCCGGAGCGGGCCGGGGGCGTGGCTGGGGGAGCCCGGGAGCGGCCGGGGGGCTGCAGTCAGTCGGGGCTCGTCCGTCGAACCCGATGCGGCGCGAGGCTCCGGGCCGGCTGCAGGGGCCGCCCGGCCGGGGAGGGGCCGGGGGCGGGGGCGCGGGGCTGGGAAGGGGCGCCGCACCGGCCGGGCTGCAGCGGGGCCGGTGCAGGGCCGGGGGGCGGGGGGAGGAGCCGCAGGAGCGCCCGGGGGCGGGGGGAGTCCGAGCCGTACTTGCCGAGCTCTTCGTAGAGCTGGTAGTCGTCGGTGAAGCGGGTGCAGGGGGCGGTGGTGGCCATGCTGGCGGGGCGGGCACGGCTGCGCTGCCCGCTCCGATCTCCGTGCACAGTCACCGCCGCCCGGCCGAGAGGGAGCAGGAGGAGGAGACGGGGCTGAGCCCAGCAGCACCGCGAGACTTTACCGGGGAGCGAAGGGGGGAGGGACACCCCCGCTGCCCGCCCCCAACCCGGCCCGCCCGCCCCCGGGGAGGGGCTTCTCGCGGCCGCCCCGCCCCGCCCCGCCCCGGCCGGGCAGCAGCCTGCCCAGCCCGGGCACCGATGGACCGACGGCCGGGGGCGGGGAGGGAAAGATGCAGGGAAGAGGGGCTGTACTGACCCAGCAGCCGCCCCACGCTCAAGGTCCCGGGAAGAGGAAGGGGAGGTGACCCCAGTGTCCTTCTCAGGGGTCTGAGCTGTCCCGAGTCCGGCATGGAGGGCTGGGGGTGGAGACAGAGAGCTGGTGGGCCATGCCTCTATGACGGAGGCCCGGAGACAGGGCCCTACAAGGAGTGACTCCTAAACAGACCCCCGGCGGTCCCCCAACTCAGCCGCTCCGGGCACACGGACAGAGTGTCCCATCTGGCTCCAGATCTGGCCCCTGCACCACCGCGGGTGCAGAAAAAAAGAAGTCAGAAGACCTGGGATAGAATCCCAGCTCGGTCACTCAAGCGAGTCCGTTCTCTCTGGGCCTCGGTTTTTTTCCTCTGTCCAAGGAGGGGGTTAGACTAGATAACTTCTCAGGTTCCTTCCAGCTCTAAAAACCATGAACCCATGTGGAAAGAGGGCTGGTGGAATTGGAGTCAGAGGTCCTGGGTTCTAATTCTGACTCTACCACTTACTTCTTTACCTTCTCTTAACCTCAGTTTCCTAACTTGTAAAACAAGAAGATTGTGCCAGATGACTCTTAAATTCCCCTTCAGCTCTAAAGCAATCTTATGATCTTCAGAGAGGATAATGGATCAGAACCCAAGCTCAGGAACCTGCAGGAGACAGATCTAAGGCAGGAAGCAGTTCTTGGCTCAAGGAGATGACACCTACTCCAAGCCAAGATTAGGATTAGCTAGGAACATCCTAGAGTGGCAGAACGTTAGAGGTGGGAAGGGACCTCATCTGGCCAAACCTTCTTCATTTCGAAGAGAAGGAAACCAAAGCCCCGACAAGCTGAATAACTTGCCTGAGGTAAGCTAGTTTGTTGGTATGGTGGAGAGGGTTAAACTCAAAGTCCGGAAAACCCATGTTTGAAGCCTGCCTCAGATGTTTACTAGCTGTATGACCCTGGGCAAGTCACCTACCCTCTGAGTCAAGTTCCTCATATGTAAAATGAGGATAACAATAGCATTTACATCACAGGAATGTCGTGAGGATCAAGTGAGATTATATAAAATGCTTTGCGGACCATAATGCACATTATTGTTGTTGTTGTTATTATTATTACTAAGGCTACATAGTGGGTGACCGAGCTGGGTTTTAAACCCAGACCCTCCTGACTCCATCTCCCGAACCCATATTTAATTTAAATTTGACCTGAGTCTAGTGAAATGCATTACCTCGCCTGGATAAGAAGAAACATCACCCAAACCTCAAAGATGGATGAATGACAGACACCTCTTGAGTCAGCTTGGTGACAAACAATAATGAGAGAGATGATAGGGTAGGAGAGTCGTGAGCTTCTGGGGTGTATCTGGCCTAGAAGAGCAGGTAAAAGGGAAGGATTAACATTTCCATTCTCCTTTGGCCAAATCCCAGGATACCTCCTCCTTCCAGCTCGTGAGAAACATACCAACTGCTCTGCTTCCCTTCCTTCCCGCAACTCCCCCTCTCCACCATGAGGTGGGGGGTGGGGGGAGTGAGCAGGGCAGAGGGGCATAGCTATCCCAGAGCAGGAACAGGCTGGGCAGGTTCCAGACCTGCCCAGACAGCTGCATGCTCACCTAGGCTTGGGGCTGGAGACAGCTGAACAGGGCTGCAGTGTGTGCTCTCTCACTCTCACTGCGGCTGAATAGACTTGATTACAACAGGACACCCACTGGGACTCGGCTGAGCTGGGTTTCATCCAGTTATCAGGCAGGCTTCTCCAGGGAGCCAGGAGAGAGAATCCATCACCATAGCCTCATTTCCAGGTCTAGCCTGTGGAGGCTGGGAGGGGAAAAGGTGGACCTACCTTATCATCACGGAACTGGGGCTGATAACATGATGGGGGGGGGGGGCAGGAATAGAATTGTGGGAGAGGACATTGCTGGACTGGGGGACTCAAGAGATCTGGGTTTGAGCCCTCTCTACCACCAGGGCACCATACTTAGCGATAGGGACTGGATCTCTGATTTCATTGGCATAGGGAGGAGAAGCTCTCTGCTGGTACAATTGGCACCTTCTCTGCAACCTATGGGGTTTCTTTCTTTCTTTGGGAGATGCATTAGGATTGACTTGCCCATGGTCACACAGCTAGGTAGTGTCTGAGGCTGGATTTGAAGTGGGGTCCTCCTGACTCCAGGGGCAGTGCTGTGCCACCTAGCTGCCCTGCAACCTATAGTTTTGTTGTTTGGGGTTGTTTTGTTGGTTTGGGGTTTTTTTTGGTGACTTGCCCAGGGTCACACAGATAAGTAAGTGTCAAGTGTCTGAGGCTGGATTTGAACTCAGATACTCCTGGCTCCAGGGCCAGTGCTCTATCCACTGTGCCACCTAGCTGCTCCTCACCTATAGTTTTTTATTTCTTTGTTTGTTTATTTTTGCAGCGCAAGGAGGGTTAAGTGACTTGCTCAGGGTCACACAGCTAGTAAGTGTCAAGTGTTTGAAGTTGGATTTGAACTCAGGTCCTCCTGAATCCAGGGCCAGTGCTCCTATACACTGCACCACTTAGCTGCCCCTAACCTATAGTTTTAAAGAGTTGCCCAGAACACTGAGAAGTTAGGTGACTTGCCCAGGGCCACACAGTTCATAGGTGTCATAGGAGAGATAATTGGGTTTCATTTGGTTTTGGGGGGGTTTGGGGGTTTTTTTGGTTTTTTTCAGAACAATGAGGGTTAAGTGACTTGCCCAGGGTCACACAGCTAGTAAGTGTCAAGTGTCTGAGGTCATATTTGAACTCAGGTCCTCCTGAATCCAGGGCTGGTGCCACCTAGCTGTCCCATAGGAGGGATAATTGAACCCACTTCTTCCTGACTTCAAGACCAGCTCTCTGTCCATTAGGCTTTCAAACAGAGGCCAAGCCAGATAGGATTCAAAATTATATATCTTCAGAGCCATAGTCTTTTTTTTTTTTTTGTGGGGCAATGGGGGTTAAGTGACTTGCCCAGGGTCATACAACTAATAAGTGTCAAGTGTCTGAAGCCGGATTTGAACTCAGGTACTCCTGAATCCAGGGCCGGTGCTTTATCCACTGTGCCACCTAGCTGCCCCAGAGCCATAGTCTTAATCTGTTGCACCCCTGACCCCACATTTCACTGTGTGAACCTTCATTTCCTTTTTGTAAAATGAGAGGACTGGATTCAATGATTACCAAGGGCCCTGGGAGTGCCTTATCAACCAGAAATATTCACCTGCTAACTGGATTGGTCTGAAGGATGAACGGAATGGAGGCGACCTTCTGGTCAAAGGGAAGGGTTTGGGACAAAGGTGAGGGACAATAAAACCACTCTCCACCCTTGCCTAAGGCAATTGGAAGTACAGCTCTTGGGGAGTCTAGCCACTTCCTATCTTAAAACATCAGAGTGAGATCCAGTCTCCTTTTTGGTTGGCAAATCCTGAAGGAGTTAGGGTAGAGGGGAGGAAGACTAAAGCTTAAGTTTGGTTTCCCCCCCCCCCCAATTACTGTAGGTGCATTCATTGACTAGATAGATGAGCCTAGCTCTTTCCAGCTCATCTCAGCTCAGGGTATGTTCATTCAGGGTAATAGTCATAGTTTTGTGGTGTATTACAGTTACAAAGTATTTTATATATAAGTTCTTATCTGATCTTCACCACAGCCCCGGAAGGGATGTCAGTTCCAGGATTATGACCCACATTTTATAGAGGACTCTCAGACTGGTTATATGACTTAAATACTGGTGGAACCCTAAACTGATTTTTCTGGCTCCAACCCCAATGCTCCTTCCGCTACACCATACCCAAGTGCCCCCACTAAGCAATCCAACATCAATTGTCATCAATTTTTAATTCTAGATTAAAATGCCTTAGTCCCTATCCCCTAGGAGCTGATCCATAAAGTTATACATTTATTAACATGAAGTGAGGGGAGAAGAAGAAAGAGATGCAGGTGTAAGGCAATTCAGATGGGAACTGGTAAAGGCTGGCACTAGGGTATCAAAACAGTGAAACAGGGAAAAACCTTAGTGTGTCAGTACACTTGAAGGAGGCAGGGGGCAAGCATATGGCTTCCATTGCTAGCCTGAGTACCATCTACCTCCTAAGTGGCTCAGTCCAGATTCAGATCTAGAGATACTGATTCCAGGTCCTGTCTTTTCTCCATTCCCTCATTCTGAAGGATGTAGAAAGATGAGTGGGAAGAGTATGAATCTGTGAGGAGAAGGAGAGATGAGACTGAAGAGCTCAACTCAATGTTTATTTATAGCCAGTACCAAGCTCCAAGAGCTGTGTGCTAGGTCCTGGGGAGGTGGAGACAGGTGTGCAGGTCAGTGTCCTCAAGGAACTTATATAGTACTAGAGAAATAGGAATATATAGGTAAATATGCATAAGGTATGTGCAATCGAATTTCAATAAGAGTCCACCAACGACTCACTGAGAAAGCCTTGGTATAGGGGTAGCCTCAGGGCTGAGCCCCAAAAGATGCTAAGGATTCTTAAGGGGTTGAGAAAGGACTACTGTGCAGGTAAATGTTTAACAACTGGCTCTGGGGGTAGGGGTGAGGAAGGTAGGTTTGATGCACTTTTAAATTTAATCTGTATTGTTGATATTTTCCTCATCACTTTCTTAAGTCTAGACAATCAACATAACAATAAATCGCTCCCTGATTTGTATCATTTGCTGATTTCCAAAGTGTGAATGCTCAAGCTAAAAATTTACCAATGGCTCTGTTAGAGCTGGCCCCAGCATGCCCCTGGGTTGAGGTTAGGGGAGAATGTATTCTGAGCTATGAGGGTACTACATGTACAAAGGGGGCAGCTAGATGGCACAGTGAATAGAGCATCAGGCTTGGAGTCAAGAAGACCTGAATTCAAATCCTGTCTCAGACATTAATTAGTTGTGTGGCCCCGGGCAAGTCACTTAAAAAAAAATCCCTTTGCCTCAGTTTCCCCATCTGTCAAATGATCTGGAGAAGACATGGCAAACCACTCTCCACTATGTTTGCCAAGAAAATCCCAAAATGGGGTCACAAAGAGTCAGACACAACTGAACAACAATAACAACACATGTGCAAAATCAAGAAGAGGGAAATGTGATATTGACTCTGTGAGAAGCTAATAGGCCATTTTAACTGGAATGTTAAATGAATGAAATAGAGTAATAGTAATGAGGTGGGAGCCAGATTGTGGAGAGCTTTCAGTGCTAAACCGAGAAATTTCTGTTTTGTCCTAAAGGCAATAGGGAGCCACTAGAGATATTTGAGCAGGGTGTTGACAGCTTCGGAACTGTGCTTTAGGATTACTAATTTGGCAGCTGAGTGGAGGATAGATTGGAAAGGAGAAAAGTAGGGAGCAGGAGGGTTGTGGGTTAAGCAATTTTTGGAGATTATTCTGAGTTGAAAATAAGGCATTTGACAATCAGTGCAGCTGTTATTACTTAAACAAGACCAGTTTTCCAAAATGGAGTGTGAGGAGTAGAGGGAGATATGAGAAGCAATGCATAAACTGAATCTGTTCTCTTCTTTTTTCTTTCCTCATCTATTCATCCGACACCTAATGAACAGATCCTATGGACCACAAAGGCTTTTCTCTCCTCCTAAACACTCTCCAATAGCTCAGACACTGAGGTGGTCTCAGTGGCAAACAGACTCCATCAACCCCCACCCCCACCCCATGGCAATATTTGAACCCTTCTGCCCTCACCGAAACACCATAGCAATTAGAAGGAAGATCCATGTAAATAATAACTTCCCAGTCCTTCCCAGGTCACTGTTTACAGAGGCTTCATGGGATCCTATCTGCACAGGCAGAAATATGGTCCTGCTCAGGTCACAATGGATCCTCTGGGCCATATTCTATTCAATTCAATGCAACACACATTTGTTAAATGTCTAGGATGTGCCAGGCATTGTGGTGGGTGTTGGGGATACAAAGTTAAATGACAGTTTGTGTCCTTTGTTCCTTGTCTCCTGAGGGGATACAACTTGAACATGGATAAGAACATACAAGATAATTTGAGGAGAGGAAAACTAACCTCTGTTAAGAAGGGAATGAATGAATCAGGGTAGGCTTCCTCTGGGAAGTGGAAGCTCAGGTGAGGCTTGAAAGATGTTAAAGGTACTCAGCTAAGGATCAGGATGAGTCCTCAGAATAGATTTTGGGGAAAATCAGGCTGATAGCAAGTGATTATGGATGCTACAGATGGAGGACCGGATTGTAGATTTCGAGCTGTAAAGCACTTAGGAGTCATATGATCCAATGCCCTTGTTTTACAAGTGAGGACACTGAAGCCCAGAGAGGTTAAGTGACTTGGCCAAAGTCACACAGGTGAGGGGATGTTGTGTGTGGTGGTGGGGACATCCCCTAGGCAGAAATGCTTGGTCTCCTTTAAGAAAAGGCCCTGAAAACTGCGCCATACCCCTTATATGAGAGGACTTCATTCTCTAGTTCTGAATTCCTAAAAAAAATGCCAGATATCCCAATTTTCTGCATTCTAGAGATAAAGATATTTGCTACTGGGGCATGAGGGGAATGAGCTATTTGGAAGTGGGATATTTGAAATATGAGGGATAAGGGTATTCGGAGTCAGGATTGATTCAGGTGGAAGAAGGATGAAGTATTAAGGACCTCTTACCAAGATATAATAAAGAAATGGATACCAGTGGATGAGGCCTTCTAAAAAGAGGGAGGGATGTAGTCATTGGGAGGATGGGAGAGAAATGTTGAGGTATTCAGGTAAGGACCTGTGGTCAAATGAGATCATGTTTGTGGAGGACTTTGTCAACCTTGAGATGCAAGATGAATGTCAGCTATGTGGGTTAAGGACTGAAGTATCAGGAGGGAGGGACTGAGGCATTTGGAAGTGAAGAGAGCCCGTCTGTGAGGGGAGGAGACAGGCTTGGTGCTTTGGGCAAGTGCGGGGGAAGGTATTTAGGCTATGTCTGAGACTGGACCAATGGATTTCTTAATCTGGGCTTCTAGACTGGAAGCAATTGGGAAGAGCAGGTGTGTGGAGCCATCTAGTGGGGATAGCCCAGAAGTTAGCGTAGGGAAGGTCCGTGAAGGAGCTGGGAAGAGCGGTTAGTGAGGAGCTGTGAGGATGACGGGTGTACATCTGGGAAATGAGAGGGATGGGTGACAGAGTGGTATGAGTAATAGCACTGGTGCCTGAGTGGAGAGAGTGCTAGACTTGGAGAGGATAAGACCTGGGTTCTAATCCTGCCTCAGAACTTACTGTACGACCCTGGACCTCTCCGTCTCAGTTTCCTCAACTGTACAAATGAAGGAGTGGACTCTGTGACCCCAGAGACTCCTTCCAGCTCTAAATGTGGGATAGGGGAAGAATGGAAGGTGAGGAAGATGGAGAGTGGTGCAGTGGAGAGAACACCTGGTTGAGAATGAATGGACCTGGGTTTAAATGCTTAGCTCTGCAACATTGTAATCGTGAACATTTAAATTGCTCTTTTTTGGCCTCCGCTTTTTCAGCTGTAAGTTCATAAATATATTTCTATATAATCAGCATCTTTTGCAATCCTATGTATTTGATCTTATGCATTTCAAAAGAAAGGGGTCATGGGCCTCACAAGACTTCCAAATGCCTCCACCCTGCCCTATTTCAGAAAGAAGTCCATAGAAAGTTAATAATCCCTGGACTAGATGATTTCTAAAGATCATTTCCAGCTTCAACCCTCTGAGTCTGTGAGAGCAAATGACAGCAGGTATGAGTAGGACAAGGAAAATGTGAGTGTGACAGGAAGGAATGAGAAAGTGAGGTTGGTGGGGGGGTAGGGAACAAACATTTATAGCCTCCAGGGATTGTGTTTAAGTGCTTTGCAAATATTATCTCATTTTCTCCTCACAACAACCCTGGGAGGTGGGTGCTATTATTAACCTCATTTTACCGAGAGAGGTAAAGTGACTTAAGTGCTCAGGGGTCACACTGTTAGTAAATGTCTGAGGCTGAATTTGAATTCAGGTGATAGTCCCACTGTACTTTGCTGTGGTCGAATCACAGCTAGAGCATTGTCTTGTGTTCTGGGAGCTATGTTGTATGATGTGAGAAGGCTGTAGGAATGTAGGAAGAACATCAGTAACATAGAGCATACCTGGAGGAGGGTGGTCAGGGTACTGAGGGAACTGGAGACCATGTTTTGGTGCAATTTTTCCCCCCAGGGCAATGGGGGTTAAGTGACTTGCCCAGGGTCACACAGCTAGTAAGTGTCAAGTGTCTGAGGCCGGATTTGAACTCAGGTACTCCTGAATCCAGGGCCAGTGCTTTATCTACTGTGCCACCTAGCTGCCCCCGAGACCATGTTATAGGAGAAATGATTGAAAAAAGTAGGGATTTTTATACTAGCGTTTACAGGGGATTTAATAGCTGTCTTCAAATGTTTGAAGGACCATCCCATAGAAGAGAGAGCAGATTGGTTCTATCTGGCCCCAGAGGGCAGAACAGGGGGAAGTTGGTGAGAGACAGGTTTAAGTTCAATGAAAGGGGAAAGTTCCTAGCAATTAGAAGTGTGCAAAAGTGGAATCTGCTGCTTCAGTAGCAGCTTCTTCCAGAGTGTGGCTCAATGCTTAGCACATAGTAGGCATTTAACAGATGTATGTTGACCTGACTTCTTCCTTATGAGAAGGCTTTAGCCTCTAAAGACTGACTGGCTGCCTTGTCCAGATGGTGAAGAAGGGATTTTTTTTTTTTCAAATAAGATTTGGATTCTGCCAAGTCTGAGATTCTATGATTCTGTGAGGTTTGGAGCTTGGCTCCACTCTTCTGTGGATGGTGAGGAAAGCCACCAGGGTCTGGTGATCATGGACAAACAGTAATTCATCTCCCAAGTAATGTTGTTTTTGAGAGGATTCATGGGCAAAAACAGTTGGATCTCAGGATTTAAGAGCTGGAAGGGACCTTAGAGGGCATCTAATCCAATCTCTTTGTTTTATAGATGTGAAAACTGAGACCCAGAAAGATTACGTGATTCATTCAATGTCACACAGGGAGTGAAGTAGCAGGACAAAATTTGAATCCGTATTCTCTGACAACAACTCTAATACTCTTTCTGCTGTGCCACCTTATAGCGATTCCTAAAAAAAGAATCTGAGTTTGGCATGATAAAAACCTACATTACAAGCTGAATGGCCCCTATATTATTAGTCTTTTCCCTTTCATCCTACTTCCTGCCCTTGATCTTCAATTGCCTATTTCACATTTTCACTTGAAGATCCTGTTGTCACCTGAAAATCAAATGTCTCCCAAACAATCCATTCCCCTTTCCAATATCTCTGGCTCTGGCAATGGCTCCACCCTATTCTCCAAATCAAACATAATTGGGATCACCTCAAAGAATTATTATGAACTTGACAGATATCTACAAACATGATACTTTCCACATGCAAATAAGAACAGAAAAAGAGAATTGCATATTAAATTATGAATCTCAATCATTAGCAGCTTGTTTTTTTAAAGTATGGAATATATTTTACACAGTAATTCCAATACTCTCCCGCTTGCTTGTGTCTATTTCAAAATTTTCTTCTGCTATTTTCTGAGTATTTTATGAAAGTTTCATTAATACTAGTTTCTTTCTTTCTTTTTTCTTTGCTATTACTATCTCTCCTCTCTCTATTACTCTCTTTCCTTATTCCCCCAAATTTCCTCCCATGTAATATAATCTGGCAAAACAGTTCCACAAAAATTAAGGGAATGTCCTTCAATTGGGGAATAGCTGAAAAAGTTGTTATATGATTGTTTTTTTTGTTTGTTTATTTTTGTTTGTTTGTTTGTTTTTGCAGGGCAATGAGGGTTAAGTGACTTGCCCAGGGTCACACAGCTAGTTAAGTGTCAAGTGTCTGAGGCTGGACTGGAACTCAGGTCTTCCTGAATCCAAGGCCAGTGCTTTATCCACTGTGCCACCTAGTTGCCCCAAAAGTTGTTATATGATTGTGATGGAATACTATTGTACTGTAAGAAATGATAAGTTGCTTCTAGAATAACCTAGACTTTCATGAACTGATACAAAGTGAAGTGAGCAGAACCATTGTAACAAGAAATATTGTAACAATGATCAACTGTGAATTATTTAGCTATTCTCAACAGTACAATGATTTAAGACAATTCCAAAAGACTTATGATAATGCTATCTACCTCCAAAGAGGGAACTTTTGGAGTCTGAATGTAGATCAAAACATACTTTTTTTAAACTTTGTTTTTCTAGGGGTTTTTGTGTGTGTCTTCTTTCATGACATGACCAATATGGAAATATGTTTTGCAAGATTGCACATGGATAACCTATATCAAATTGCCTACCTTCTCAAGGAATGGGGAGATGTGGGAGGGAGAGAATTTGGAATTCGAAATTTTAAGAAAGAATGCTAAAAAATTGTTTTTACATGTAATTGGAAAAAAAGCCCAAAGAACAAAACCAGTTCCACACATTGACTTTGTCAGAGAATGCATGTTTCATTCTGCACCACAGGACCTCCACTCCTCTCTCAAAAAGTGTAGAGTATGATTCACGGTTATTCTTCTGAAGTGGCTGCTGTTCATTGCATCACCCAAAGTTATTATCTTTCTTTTCTTTCTTTCTTTTTTTTTTTGTGAGGCAATGAGGGTTAAATGACTTGCCCAGGGTCACACAGCTGGTAAGTGTTAAGTGTCTGAAGCTGACTTTGAACTCAGGTCCTCAAAGTTCTTATCTTTCTATATTGTGTCAATGTATAAATTGTTCTTCTGGTTCTGCTTACTTCACTTGGCATCAGTTCATACAAGTCTTCCCAGGGGTCTCTGAATCCATCCCTTGTGTCATTTCTTATAGCACAATAATATTCCAATACATTCATAATCCATAATTTGCTCAGCTATTCTCCACTTGAAGGGCATACCCTTTGTTTCCAGTTCTTTGCTACGACAACAACAAAAAAATGCTGCTTTAAATATTGTCATACACATGGGTCCTTTTTCCTGCTTGTAGTCATCTTTGACTCACCACTTTTCTTCCTCTTCCAGTCACCAAATGGCATTTATTTCTCCTTTCAAGTGCCTTTCATTGCTATTCCTTCCTCTTCTTTCTCACCACTATTATGGTAGTATATGCCTTCACCACACCTGGCTTGCTAAGATAGCTTACTATTTGACCTTCCCGAATTCAGTCTCTCTCCACCCAATCTATCCTGTATGCTGATTCTAGATGTTCCTTTAAAAAATTTAAATGAACAAATATTCATTTTTTCTTTCTCTCATCCCCCAACTGAAAAAAAGGAAGAAAAACTAAACCCTCGTAACATATTCATAGTCAAGAAAAACAAA
Organism: Dromiciops gliroides; assembly: GCF_019393635.1. Classification (NCBI taxonomy): domain Eukaryota; kingdom Metazoa; phylum Chordata; class Mammalia; order Microbiotheria; family Microbiotheriidae; genus Dromiciops; species Dromiciops gliroides. Next base: position 53,836,615 of record NC_057862.1, read on the forward strand.
TTCCCCCATTGACCATGTCCAAAAATATATATCTTGTCTTTCATCCTGAGCCCATCACCTCTCTGGCAGGAGGTGGGTAGTATGCTTCGTCTTTGAAATGCTTTGGGGGCAGCTAGGTGGCTAGTATGCTTCATCTTTGAAATGCTTTGGGGGCAGCTAGGTGGTGCAGTGGATAAAGCACTGGCCCTGGATTCAGGAGGATCTGAGTTCAAATCTGGCCTCTGACACTTAACATTTACTAACTGTGTGACCCTGGGCAAGTCACTTAACCCTCATTGCCCACCAGAGAGAGAGAGAGAGAGAGAGATAGAAATGCTTTGGAATGCTTTTGTCCTCCCCAATTGGTGGCCTGCTGGCTGTTCCCAGAACAACATACTCTATCCCTTGGCTCTGGGCATTTTCTCTGGCTGTCCCCCATGCCTGGAATGCTTCCCTGCCTCTGTTCCAACTACTGACCTCCCTGGCTTCCTTTACGTCTCAACTAAAATCCACCTTCATTGAGAAACCTTCCTCAACTCCTCTTAATTCTAGTGTCTTCCCATTGTTAATTATCTCCTATTGATCCTATATATAGCTTACTTTGTATATATTTATTTGCATGTTGTTTCTCCCTTGAGAGTATAAGCTCCTTGAGGGCAGGGACTGTCTTTTGTCTTTCTTTGTATCCCCAGTGCTTGGCATGTTCCTGGCACATAGTAGGTCCCTAATAAATGTTGATTGATTGATTGGCCATTGCATTGATCAAAATTCTAAAATCTTTCAAAGTTGTTTATCTCTTAGGCTAATATTCCTTAAACATAGCTTTCATTTGATTACTCCTCCGGTAAAAACACTTATGGTGTTTCCCATTTCCTACCAGATGCTTCTGCCTGGCTTTCAAAGATGTCTACAATCTGGCCCTACCCTGCTAACCAGTTTCATTCTTTTCTTTTAAAAAATGTCACCAGCTTTGTTTGAAAACACACAGCAAATATTCAGATACCAAATGTAGGAGGAGACTCAGGGAGTGGCAGGAAGGCTGACCAGTTTAAAGGGGACAGCCTAGAGAAGACTGAGTGTCATGACCTCAGCCCTATACTTGGTTACAGGCTCCTTAGGCTCCTTGGCCTCAGCTGCTTACCTGTGTTAAGGGCTAAAATTCTAGCTAAACTGTCTAAAATATCTAATGAGTGGTCGCCAATAAATTATAAGCTTTAGCAAGAGTTAAACTTTTAAGCATTTATTAAGGAGAATAAGAATTTGGTAAAGAGAGAGAAAAAGGCCTAGATTCCTATCTATTAAAGGGAGAGCACATTTCTAGCTCCGCTCTCCACCAGAGTCCAAAGGAAAGACCCCGAGACCGAGCGCCAGTCTCTTCCTTCCTCCTCCCACTCGGCCGCGTCACTTCCTGATGCCTGGTCTTGCCCTCAAAGACCTTCGCTTCATGGGCAGAACTCCTCCACAGCAAGTCTCCAGCAGGTGGCATCATTCCAATCGTTACACCTGAAAGGTGAAGGCTTTTCTCAGAAGGTATTGGCCTCCTCCAATTTGGAGGTCTTCAATCAGAGGCTGAAAGATCATTTGTCATGGTCATATCTTGTATGTAGTTGGGATTCCTTTTGTATATAAGTTAGATCGGCAATTCTCAATGAAACTTTCTTGTGTCAGAGACCCCTTTGGTAGTCTGGTAAAGCCTATGGACGCCTTCTCAGAATGTTTTGTTTTGTTTTTTGGTGGGGCAATGAGGGGTAAGTGACTTGCCCAGGCTCACACAGCTAGTAAGTGTCAAGTGTCTGAGGCTGGATTTGAACTCAGGTCCTCCTGAATCCAAGGCCAGTGCTTTATCCACTGTGCCACCTAGCTGCCCCTTCTCAGAATGTTTTAAATGCAAAAATTAAATAGAATTATGAGGGAGTGAGTGAGATAACATATGTAAAGAATGTTGCAAAACTTCCTTGTTGTTGTCCATTTGCATGCGATTCTTTATGGCCCCATCTGAGGTTTTCTTGGCAGATACTGGAGTGTTTTGCCATCTACTTCTCCAGCTCATTTTTTTTTTTTTTTTTAGTGAGGCAATTGGGGTTAAGTGACTTGCCCAGGGTCACACAGCTAGTAAGTGTTAAGTGTCTGAGGCCGGATTTGAACTCAGGTACTCCTGACTCCAGGGTCGGTGCTCTATCCACTGCGCCACCTAGCTGCCCCTCTCCAGCTCATTTTACACATAAGGAAACTGAGGAAAACAGGATTAAATTACTTGCTTACTCTCTAGTAAGTGTCTGAGGCTGGATTTGAACTTGGGTCTTCCTGATTCCAGGCACAGTACTCTCTACTGTGCCACCTAGAAGCCCAGAAAACCTTAAATATATAAATGCCAGCTATTATTATTATTATTATATTGAAATGCAGTCATCTAAATATTTTTAAAAGCATGTTCATAGACCCCTGGTTAAGAACCCCAGGACCAGAAGCCCCTTCTAACTCTCTGATTCTGAGATATTAATTTCTTTGAACTAGGTGGTAGGTTTAGGAAGCAGGGACATAGTGTGCCACCTGGGGGCAGTGGGGTATAGTGAACAGAGCCCAGGAGTTAGAGTCCAGAAGACCTGAGTTCAAATCCTGCCCCAAACACTTAGGAACTGTGTGACTCTGGGCAAATCATTTTACCATAGTTTAATGGCTTAGTTTTCCCATCCCTAAAATTAAGGGATTGAATTTACTGACCTGTAAATTCCTTTCTAGGTCTAAATGGATGATCCTCTGATAAGTGGGATCCCTACCAGGAGGCAGCATGGATTTTCTGGAGAAGTATCTGGAGGTGAATACAAGCTCATCCTGCTTCTCACCACTTCTGCTGGGCAGTGTTTGACATTCAGGGATACCTTCCACTGGCCTGCTGTCCTAGTCCCAGATACCCCATGGCTCAGTTGTCTGCTGAGTGCCTGGTTAGTGACAGGCAGGGTTCATAGAACATTAGGGTTCCAGGGGCTCAGTGGAGGTAGGAGGTGCCTGGACAGCCAATGTGGTTGGGCCACTGGTACCAGTCCTTGAGGCAGGGAGGGAAGGTCATTGGTTGATACAAGAGGAGCCTGTCTGCCAGGTACTCATTCATTCATTCATTCATTCATCTATTTATTTATTTATTATTAAAAAATTTTTTTTGCGGGCCAATGAGGGTTAAGTGACTTGCCCAGGGTCACACAGCTAGTAGGTGTCAAGTGTCTCGGGCCGGTTTTGAACTCAGGTCCTCCTGAGACCTGAGTCTAGGGCCAGTGCTTTATCCACTGCACCACCTAGCTGCCCCCTTCCAGGTACTCAATGAAAAGTTGGTCTTAGAGGAAGGTGAGCCTGTGAGTCACGCTGGACTCTTGATGGAGATCCTCAAATCAATAAATCAATGTACAAATGTTTATAAAGTACCTACTAGGTGCCAAAAACTTGGAGTGCAAAGACAAAAATTCAATAGTTGGGGGCAGCTAGATGGCACAGTGGATAAAGCACCGGCTCTGGATTCAGGAGGACCTGAGTTCAAATCTGTCCTCAGACCTTGACATTTACTAGCTGTGTGACCCTGGGTAAGTTACTTAACCCTCATTGCCCTGCAAAAACAAAAAACAAAACAAAACAAAATTCAGTAGTCTCAGTCCTCGAGGAATTTATATTTTATCAGGAGAGGAAAAAAGTATATGTGTAAGTGTGTATAAAACAAATGCAAATGATCATATATATATAACACATATCAGATTGTTTGCCACCTTGGGAAAGGGGGAGGGGAAGGAGGGATAGAGATTGGAACAGAGAAATATAAATAAATAAATATAAATAAAACTGTTTAACCTGAAAAAAATAAAGACATGCAAGTTAATTTGGTGTTTTAGAGTCTCCCTTGGAACTCCCAGACTAAGCCCTTAATACTTTCCTTTACTCTCCTCCATCCTTGCAGCTTCTCTCTCCAATTGGATGGCTCCTTCCAGAACCTTCCTCTAAGGAGAGCATCCATGTCTCATTCCTCTCCAGGCTGCTTTTCACCTCCCTGACTTCTTCTAGCATTCCTCAGGCTAGGGACCCAGCTTTTTAGCTTTCTTTTCTTTTCTTTTTTTTTTTAAATATTGCAACTTAATTCAACAAATATTTATCAGCCATATGCTCTCCAAAATTGTGATAAGAATTTAAAGACATAAAAATGAAAAATACATGATTTCTACCTTTAAGAAATAGCACATAAGTGGATAGAGCCCCAGCCCTAGATTCAGGAGGACCTGAGTTCAAATCCCGCCTCAGACACTTAACACTTACTAGCTGCATGGCCCTGGGCAAGTCACTTAACCCCAATTGCCTTACCAAAAGTTTAAATTTAAATTAAAAAAAAAATAGCACATAGAAGAGGATATAGCATAGTCAGAGTTGTTCTGAATCTTGAGTCTGTCATTATTGACCATCCCTGTGTGGAAATTTATTTTGATTTGGGGACCCTACCTTTAGGCTGAGATTAGAAAGCCTTAGGCCCTCAGGGTCTCTTCCCCTCCTCCTCAGCTTCAGCTGAGCCAGAAAGCCCCATGGGCTGTGCAAGACTCCAGGTCAGCCAGCTGGGGGGAATAAAGCCCCAGCTCCCTCCGACCTGAGCAGAGGTATCTGAGAGATTCTGGGCTCTGGTGTAGCTTGCAGTGAGGCACGTGAAGCTGGAGCACCCCCCACCCCCCAGCCACAGCCCTGGCTGGCGTATTAGCTTGGTCTGTGGGGGTGCAGGAAGCCCCGAGATTTGAGTGGAGAGAAGAAAAGGTATATATAGACCTGGGAGTGAGACAGCGGGGAGGACGGACTAGATAGAGAGACAAGATTGAAGTGGGGGCAGGGTGGACAAGGCGCGGACAAGAGAGGCTGAGAAGGGGGTTTGGTTTGGACAAGGAGACAGGGGCTGAGAAGAGGTCAAGAAGGTGGCTGACGAGATTAGAAAGGAGAGACGGGGGGATGAGACAAACAGCAACACAGGAACAGGAGCAAAAGCGGCATAAGACAGACTGAACAGGAGGCAGCAGAGAGCACAGAAGCGGTCAGCACAGGGTATAGGTTGGAGAAAGTGAAGATTAAGAGGAGTTAGAAGAAAGTAGCTGAGCAGGGAAAGTACATACCCTGAGGCGAGAGGTGGCTAATGCCTTTATTGTATTCAAGAAGTTCAAAGTGCAGCAGGTGGGAAAGAGACCGAAGGAAAGCAGTCAGGTTGTACATTTTATTTCCCTGTAGTATCTCATAAATAAACTCTGCTTTGATTATTTAGTTAAGAGGCTTCTTAATATTTTCCTTATCAATTTGGGAGTGGAGCAGTGTGGTGGAACTTTATAAACGGCCCACATTAAATTAATAGCAGTCAGATAGCCAAACAGTCAAAAGTCCCCAGATTAAGTACCCCAGTCAGCTTTAGCCCCCCCCCCCACAAATTAGGGCCAGTCAATCAAAAATATTTCCACACCTGCTGGACCTGAGGTGATTTATAACATGCTTTCTATATCCACTTTCTTTTATGTATTCTCCCATTAGAATGCAAGCTCCTTGAGGGGAGGGGCTATCTTTCTATTTGTATTCCTAATGCTTCACACAGTGTTTAGCACATAGTAAGTGCTTAATAAATGCTGGTTGACTGACTACCCTCCACTCTAGCTCACGAACATGCCCCGTTCAGCCCTGATTCTTGGTCTTTGCTCAAGTGTTTCCCTTCACCTGAATTATTTTTTCCTCTTTACTCTATTAATCTAAATCTGATGTATTCTTTAACATCCAGCTCAAGTGACTTATGGACTGTTAGGCTTCATGAAAAGAGGAAAAAGGTCCAGTACAAGGGAAGCAATAGAACCCCTGGTACTCTGCCCTGCTCAGACAACACCTGGAGTAGCATGCTCAGTTTAGGGAACCATATTTTAGGAAAGACAAGCTGGTGAGCACCCAAATGAAGGTGGAGAAGGGCATTTAGATAACTTCATATGAGGTTCAGTTGAAGGGAGTAGGGAGAAGGAATAGGCATTTATTAAGTGCCTACTATGTGCCAGATACTTTGCTAGCAATTTTCTTTTCTTTTTTTTTTTTGTTTTTTGTTTTGGTAGGGCAATGAGGGTTAAGTGACTTGCCCAGGGTCACACAGCTAGTTAAGTGTCAAGTATCTGAGGCTGGATTTGAACTCAGGTCCTCCTGAATCCAAGGCTAGTGCTTTATCCACTGCATCACCTCGCTGCCCATGCTAGCAATTTTCAGTTACAGAATTTCAGATTTTAAAGGTTCCTCAGTGACTGTCTAGTCCAACTCATACCAAAAAAGGAACCCCTACTAAACCATAGTGAGAAATGGCTATCTAGCCTCTGTTTGATGACCTCAAATTAAGGGGAACCCACTGTCTCCCAATGCAGTCCATTTTGTTTAAATCATTAGGACCTTTTCCCCTGACATCAAGCCTAGATTTGCCTCTTTACAATTTCTATCCCTTGCTCTTAGTTCTCTTCTCTGGGGCTACAGAGAACAAGTCTAATCTTTCTTCCACTTGACAATCCTTCTAATACTTGAACATAGCCAGTGTGTTCCCCCCACCCCCGAGTCTTCTCTTCTCTTTACTATGTACATATTTTGTATTTACCTGTATTGATGTTATTTTCTTCCCAGTTAGAATGTAAGCTCCCTGAGGGCAGAAACTCTTTTTTTTTTTTTTGTCTTCATCCAGCAACTGGCACATAGCAAATGCTCAATAAATGCACATTAAATTGAATTGAGCTAAGGGCAAGGAAGAGAGGTTACAGAGAGGTAGGGTTAAGCTCACTGTGAAGAAAAACTTCTTAACAGTTAAAGGGGACCAAAAGTGGAATGAGCTGCTCCAGGGAATAGTAAGTTCCCCACACTGGAAGTCTTCAAAGTCTGGATGGCAAGGGGCGGCTAGGTGGCACAATGGATAGAGCACCAGCCCTGGATTCAGGAGTACCTGAGTTCAAATCTGGCCTCAGACGCTTGACACTTACTAGCTGTGTGACCCTGGGCAAGTCACTTAACCCCCATTGCCCTGCCCCAAAAAAAAAAAGAATTATACAAAGTCTGGATGGCCACTTGTGGAGGACGTTATAGAGAGGATTATTCCACTCGATGGCCTCTGAGGTCCCTTCCAACCCTGAGATTTGGGGCTGTTCTTGTTCTCACTAATCTCTCTCTTCTCTGAACTTTTAAGCGTAAGAGGGACCTTTAACACCATTGAATCGGATGCCTTCATTTTTTCATTGAGGAAACAGAGAATTGAAGTGATCCACCCAAGTAGCAGAGCTTAACCTAGGTTCTCCAATTCTAAATTCCTGGCTTTCTCTACCAGGCTATCTTGCCTCTCACTTACAGACTATGCCATTCATTTTTTTAATCATAAAAGTATTTTATTATTTAACATGTAAAAATAGTTTTCAACATTTGTTTTCATAAGATTTTGGGTTCCAAATTTTTCTCCCACCCTCCCTTCTCTCCCCCCTCCTAAGACAGAAGCAATCTGATATATATGCCATTCATTTTGTTTTTTGTTTTTGTAGGGCAATGAGGGTTAAGTGACTTGCCCAGGGTCACACAGCTAGTAAGTGTCAAGTGTCTGAGGCTAGATGAACTCAGATCCTCCTGAATCCAAGGCCGGTGCTTTATCCACTGTGCCACCTAGCTGCCCCTATGCCATTCATTATAACATTTGATAATATACTACCTAGTTCACTGATTTTTCATGTGTGGTGGTTTCGTTTTCCAATTAGATTATAAGTTCTTTGAAGGCAGACCTATGCAAGCTTTTCCTGTATAGAGATGTTCCTCCCATCCTCAGTGCCTGGGATAGTTAAACGTTAAACATTAAACATTAAAATGTTCTTTGATTGGCTTAGTCTGGACCAGTTACCCGGGAAGCAGTTTTATCCCAAGAGCTGATTGAATGTCCAATCTCAAATTAGGCTTCTGAGCTCAACAGATTGTGGAAAATTGGTTCTCAAGAGACTTTAGACTGACATGGTGTGTCCTGATGGCTAGACTCTTGGACCTGCAATGAGGCAGTTCAAATCCCACCTCTGAGTTCAAATCCAACCACTGATATTTATTAGCCATATGAACATGTCACTTAATGTTGATGAGCCTCAGTTTCTTCATATGAAAAACAGAGAATAATAACACCAGTAGTACCTACCTCAAAGGGTTGTTACGAAGCTCAAATTAGATAAGGGTTATCCTGCAAACCTTAAATCAGTACATAAATGTCAGCAATTATTAAACTACAATGAGAGAAGCTAGCTAGGCCATCACCCCCTGGAGGTAATGACAACCTCATGGACACTAGGGGCCGCTCTAGGTCCAATTTTTAGAGAGCTAGCCTTGTGGCTAGGGTGACCCAAAAGTCAGTCCAGTTTTAAGCTAAAAATTTTGGGACTCCCTGTACATGAGAGGAAGAGTGGGGAAGATGGGAGCCCCTGGGGCCTGTCAGTCCCTGCCTTAAACCTTCTCCCATGTTCATGATTTAGGACAGCCCTGGGACTCAGAAACAGTCCTCCTGAGGTCCCTGGCTTCCTTCAGATCTTTCACTTTCCTGGGCTAGAATGAGTTCTGTCTGGGCTATCAGGGGAATATCAAAGGCAGTGTAGAAGCTTCTCAATCCCAATGTGGCTGCCCCCCCCTTTTTTTTTGCTGAGGAGTTGGTTTCTTTTAAGGACCAGTTTTCTTTTGGGGAGCCACGGGGGTGATAAAGAGGCAATAGAATAAAAGCCCAAGGGAGGGAAGAAAACATTTATCTACTCTCTCTTCCTTCTCTGTACTCATTCCTCCTATTTCAGATGGCACTGGGGGACTGGTGTCCTTACAGTGTAATGGAAAGGACATTGGGTTTGGAGTCAAAGGTCCTGGGTTTAAATCCTAGCTCAGCCACCCCTCCAGTTGCTTTGGGCCAACTTCTTTTTTTTTTTTTTAAGTGAGGCAGTTGGGGTTAAGTGACTTGCCCAGGGTCACACAGCTAGTAAGTGTTAAGTGTCTGAGGCTGGATTTGAACTCAGGTACTCCTGACTTCAGGGGCAGTGCTCTATCCACTGCGTCACCTAGCCGCCCCCCCAAAATGAGCTTCAGGTTTTTTTTTTTTGGGTGGGGCAATGAGGGTTAAGTGACTTGCCCAAGGTCACACAGCTAGTAATCGTCAAGTGTCTGAGGTTGGATTTGGACTCAGGACCTCCTGAATTCAGGGCCGGTGCTTTATCCACTGTGCCATCTAGCTGCCCCTTGGGCCAACTTCTTTTTCTTTTCTTTTCTTTTCTTTTTTTTTTTTAGGCAATTGGGTTTAAGTGACTTGCCCAGTGTCACACAGCTAGTAAGTATTAAGTGTCTAAGGCCGGATTTGAACTCAGGTACTCCTGAATCCAGGGCCAGTGCTCTATCCACTGCACCACCTAGCTGCCCCGCCCCCGGCCAACTTCTTAACCTCTCTGGGCCTTAGTTTCCTCACTTATAAAATGGGGGTGGGGTTAAACTAGATGACCTGGAAAATTCCCACTTCCCAGATCTAAGTCTATGATTTTTCAGTCACTGTAGAGTGACTGAGTGAAAGACCTCAGGTATTTCTGTTGCAGAATCTGGAGATCAGGAGTTGGGGAGCTGGCCAAGAGCAGGTCTCCTTTCTACCCTTTTAGATTTCTCTTCTCTGTTCTTCCTCCTCCCCACTCCCCTAAACGTGCCATTCTAAAAGCACGCCTTTACTTGGAAACCTTCCCTGATGCTCCACTCTTTGTCAAATAAAGTATAAATTGTTGTTGTTGTTGTTTGTCCTTCATTCCTTCAAGAGGATCATGACATCAAGATGGAGAAGGTGATGTCATGACTTGCAGTGAATTGGATTTAAGTAAAGGAAGGCTGTGCGATATCACCAGCCTCACTCTCTCCTCCAGAGCCATCTGGGTCCAGTGGCAAGATAGACATCAGGTGGACTGGAGATGCCCCTGGATGTTTGAGGCAATCGGGGTTAAGTGACTTGCCCAGGGGCATACTTGCCCAGCTAGTAAGTGTCAAGTGTCTGAGGCCAGATTTGAATTCAGATCCTCCTGACTCCAGGGCCAGTGCTCTATCTTCTATGCCACCTAACTGCTTCCCGCCTGCCCCGCCCCCATCAAAGTATAAATTGTCCTTACAAATGGTCGGCTCAGTAGTGTAGTAGATACTAAGTCAGGAAGTTCTGAGTTTGAATTCTGTCTCGTACATTTAACCAGACATGTGATCCTGGGCAAGTCACTTAATCAGCCTGCTTCCTTATCTGTAAAATGGGAGTAATATAGATACAACACCCACCCCACGGAGTTGTGAGGATCAAATGAGATAATATAGAAAGTGTTTTGCAAACATCTATACACATGTATATTATATGTATTAGCATTTTAATATATATGTATATATGTATGTATATGTATATATGTGTATTGTATCTGTGTATATACAAGTATATATGTGTATATGCTACTCAAGGCCTTAATGATCTGGTCCCAGCTAGTACATAATATCCTGTGTTCTCCTATTTCCCTTACTTTGTGCCCCTATGACTAGAATGAATCCCCTCCCCTATCATTAAGGAATCTTCCTTCAGGGCTCAATTCTGGTGCCACCTCCCTCTTGAACTCTACCCTGTCATAGTCCCATCTTCTCTCTCTTTTTTTAAAAAAATAACATGCTTTACTTTGCATCTTTAACATTACTTTAATTTTTATACATACAATACCCTCCACAAAGAGCCATCCCTTGGGGTTTTTTTGGTGTGTGTGTGTGTTTTTTTTTATTGAATAGAATTTTATTTTCCAAAATATATTCTTGATAGTGAATCCTCTCTCCCCTGAAATTTCTTTCACAGTTCTTTGCCTGGATTCCAAAGCACTTTTCACATTCTCTCTTTTTTTTTTTTAACCACTGTTATTTGGGCTTGTGACTTTTATCTTCTATTCATTGGCAAGGTCCTTGAGAACAGGGTCTGTGTTGTCTTTATCTTTGTGTGGTCCATCACACATAGTATAGACTTAATGTGTGATTATTGAACCGGATTTGTAAGAGAAAAGGGGTTGAAAGGTCTGTTAGGGTTTTTACAGCTTTTAGCTGGAGATTCTGGGCTGCTGGTGGCCGCAGTGGGGGTGGGGGTGTCATGGAAAGCCTTAAGAAGGAGTCTTTCAGGATTGGAGTCTTGGAGGTAGGATTCAGGTAAGAGCGACCTCCAAACCGTTCCCCAGCTTTTGGCTCTAGCCTGCGACTTCTCGGGCAGGTTCTTGCTGTCATACACAAAAGGGGGAAGGAAGTATCCGGGAAGAGTGAAATCTTTCCTCCATCTGTCCACTTTTGCTAGGCCTAAGCAAAAGCCTCCATGGCTATTGTATCAGCTTTTCCTGCCAGGAGCATCTGAGTCAGATCCTCAGGGGAAGGTGAAGCAACTTTAGGCCGATAAACCTGGCCTCCTGCCCGTGAGCCGCTAGCTGGGGACTGGCTTTTAAAACGTAACCAAGAACCAGCAAGGCTCTGGGGTCCAGAGTGCAGCTCGGGCCAAGCCTCATGAGGAAGAAGCACTTGGCCTTCCCCCAGGGCTGGAGCTGGAGCCTTTTGGAGACTCAGCATCTCCAAATCCCGACAGAGAATGGAGCAAGAATCCCAAGGTCCACAATCTCGGACCTTCGCCCTCCTGAAGCTACAGTCAGGGTCGATGGGAAGAAAGGGCTCTCAAGGAAGGTCTGCTGCGTCTGACGGGAGCAACACCCTCTGGGGACTTTCCCAGGCTCTCCTGCCTGCCTGGGTGTGGGGCCCAGAACACGCTGGGGCGATTGCCTTGTAGGTGACTCAGGGGGCGGTGTGCGGGGGAGAAGAATGTCTCCTCAGGCCCCACTCCCACACCCCAGCTCCTGCAGACAGGCAAGGAGCTGCGAAGGACTCTGTCTCCCCATTTTAGCAGCAGCAACAGGAAGAACATCAATAAGACTCCGGAGAACACATGAACTTTCTTTCCTTTTTTTTTTTTTTTTAGTGAGGCAATTGGGGTTAAGTGACTTGCCCAGGGTCACACAGCTAGTAAGTGTTAAGTGTCTGAGGCTGGATTTGAACTCAGGTCCTCCTGACTCCAGGGCCGGTGCTCTATCCACTGCGCCACCTAGCTGCCCCCGAACACATGAATTTTCTCAGGCCTCTACTGCTCTCCACACGAGGCTACAGAGACCAGTGTGGGGCTGGTCATTGGCTCATGGGAAGGACTCTAGGACCATCTAGTTCTGACACCTTCATTTGATAAATGAGAAGTCTGAGCTCCTAGGTCCCACAGGTAGTAAGTAACTGGAAGAGCTGAGGTTTGAATGCAGGTCCTCTGACTCCGAATCCAGAGCTTTCCATGAATACCACACAATAATAATTATCATGGTCAGCCTTTATAAAGCATTTACTATGTGCCAGTCACTGGACCCTCGGACAGCCCCCCATGATACCACCACAGGGAGTACACACCCACATTCTCTGGGCCTCTTCTTGGTCCAGAAGCAAGGAGGATGATGGCCAGGTTGCCTGGGGCTGAGACAAGGCAGGGTATATGCCTAAAAATAGAAGTGTGGCAATAACATTTAATTTGATAATATTAGAAAATTCGACTAGGGAGAATATGCCAAGGGACCTGCGGCATGCTCTACATTAGTGTCGTAACAAGTCGGGACTAATCCTGAGACTGACTCAGTCCATTCTCACAGAATCACAGAATTTCAGGTTTGGAGGGGACCTTGGCAGCCATGCCATACCTGAAAAAGATTCCCTATATCAATTAACTAACAAGATGTCATTCAGCCTTTGCTTGAATACTTCGAGAGAGGGGTAGCCTGGAACATTTTTAGATTGTTTTAATTGTTACTTCATCAAGTCTACCTTTCCTTCTTTGTAACTTTCGCCTCTTGTTTCTTGTTCTGCCATCTTTGGGCCAAGTGAAACAATTCCAGTGTCTCTTCTGCAGGACAATGCTTTGAATGCTTGAAGACAATCACATCCCTCCTAATTATCACAAATATTATCAAGTGAGATGGTATTTGTTTGTTTAGTTAATTGGGGTTAAGTGACTTGCCCAGGGTCACAAGGCTAGTAAGTGTCAAGAGTCTGAGGCTGGATTTGAACTCAGGTCCTCCTGACTCCAGGACCAGTGCTCTATCCACTGCACCACCTAGCTGCCCCAAGATTGTGTTTGTAAAACACTTGGCACAGTGCCTGGCACATAGTAGGTACCCCCTCCTTCCTTGAGCCAGTCCTCATGTTGATCCAACATGAGGTCCTTCACCCTCCTGGTTGGCTTTTTTTGGATGCCCTCTAGCTTAGCAGAGTCCTTCCTGAAATATGGCACCCAGAATAGAATGTGTTACTCTGCATATGCTCTGATCAAGGTGGCATACGATGGCACTGTGACCTCCTTATTCCTAAATTCTTTTGATGCAGGTTAAGATTGGCTAGTGGATAGAGCACCAGGCCTGGAGTCAGGAAGACTCATCTTCATGAGTTCAAATCCAGCCTCAGACACTAACCAGCTGTGTGACCCGGAGCAAGTCACTTAATCCCTGTTTGCCTCAGTTTCTTCATCTGTCAAATGAGCTGGAAAAGGAAAGGGAAAACCACTCCAGTACCTTTGCCAAGAAAACCCCAATTGGGGTCACAGAGAGTCAGACATGACTGAAAACCAACTGAACAACAACAAAAGATTGAGTTAGATTTCTTGACTATCATATTTTAATATTATCGATTCCTACCAAGACCATTGAAACTCCCAGATGTTTTTCAGATGAACTCCTACCTACCTCCACTTCTCCCAACTTGTCCTTCGGCAGCTATTTTTTTTTTTAACATTCTCGTATAAATCTTTCTACTTATCACTATTACCTTTTGTCTTGTTGGATTTGATCCAATAAAGCAAACGAGTTTTTCAGGATATTTTGTATCCTGACTCCCTCACCCACTGTGTTAGTGAGCTCTCTCCCTCCTTTCTATCATCTGCAATTTGATAAGCATGCCATATATCTTTATTTAAATCACTGATAAGAACAGTTCACAGGATCAAGCACAGATGCCCAGGCTTGTCATTAGAGTCCAGGAGTTAATGAATTTTGTTGCTTACTCGTTGCAGTCATGTCCAACTCTTGGTGGCCCTATCTGGGGTTTTTTTGGCAGAGGTACTGGAGTGGTTTGCCATTTCCTTCTCCAGCTCATTTGACATATGAAGAAACTGAGGCAAATAGGTTTAAGTGACTCTCCCAGGGTCCCACAGCTAGTAAATGTCTGAGGGAGAATTTGAACTCAGGTCTTCCTGACTCCAGGCCCAGTGCTCTATCCACTAAGCCATATTAATGAGTACTCTGATTAGATTAAATGCTTTTCATCAGTCCCAGCTAGTGCAGAAATAAATCATATTATTACTAATGATCAAAGTAGACCCTGGTAAAGTAGAATAATAAGTTATATATGTTCTTAGGTTTTAGCCAATGTTGTGGATGGGGTAAAGGAACCATTGATTGATACTACAGGCAGAAACATCGTTAATATGACTTCATAAGAGATTGTTCGGGTGTAGTTTAAGTGGAAAGTTTTGGAGTCAATTCAGATGGATTCAGCTGCTACCAGAGTGATTTTAGGCAAGTCACCCAATTGCCTCAGTTTTCTTACCTGTAAGAAAAATTAGGGTAGCCCCTAAGTTCCCTTTCGGCACTAACTTTGTTTTTGTCTGAGATGGAGAAGACATGTGAGCCATAGGAGAATGATTCCTGGGGCTCTGGACTACAGGTTCCAGCTTGTCACTCCACGTGTGGCACCAGGATGGGTTATGGCTCCTTTGTTTTCTGTTTCTTTTCTTAGTCTAGACCCTTGATTTCATCAGTGTGTAGAAACTCCCGTGAAGAAACTTCCCATACAATGTAGACTAACTTTGGAGTACCTGAGAAGTTAAGTGACTTTCCCACGGTCACATAGCCAATCTGTGTCAAAGGCAGGGCTTGATCTCAGGTCTTCCAAGGCCGACCCTCTCGACACTCCACAAGATGCTGCCTCTCCATTTCTTTTCATAGGTTTCCCCAAGCTGCTCTGGATTGGTAATTGGAAAACCCGGGTTCAAAATCCGACACTGCTTCTTATTCCCCATGTGAACATGGACAAATTCCTTGTTCTCTCAGGGACCATTTCCTCATCAGTAAAGGGAGAGGGGATAGACTAGATCATCCCTAAGAGACCTTTGCTTTGATAAGCCTAAGACTGGTCTTCCCACCTCACCTCTTGCTCTAAGTCAGAAGGGCTGACTGCTACCAGAGGGAGCATCAGTACTTTCTTATTACACATCTGAGTTTGAGTTGGCAGTCAGTAGGAACCCCCTAACAACTGCTAACCATTGCTGACTTCCACAGTCCAGATGCTACTAACCATGCCACCTGCCCATATGCTTGACACTATTCTTCATCCAGCTGCCCGTGAAACCATTTCCTTCGCTATACTGATTAAAATACCTACCTCTTGGTTATTGTGAGAGAACACTGGTAAAGTGTTTTGTAAACTTTAAAGCACTATATGAATCCTAACTGTTACTGTTGTTATTGTTATACTAATTATTCAAACAGAGAAGAGTTAGCCTACCCTCAGATCTGTGGTCTCCAAATTGGCCAAAGCACCTAGCATAGCACCTCACAGCAGGTATTCAATAGATTTTTGTTGACTGAGTCCACTGTAAGCTTCTTGAGGGCAGAAACTATGTCTGTTTTCATATTTTTTATACCCACAACCCAGCACCCAGCTCAGTGCCCAGTACATAATCCACTTTTTAATATTAAAAATATAACATTATCAATAATCTTATATTTAACATATGTTACATAGGTATAAAAATTGATAACATGGCTATGTTGTTTCTTTATCTTTTCATAGGCTTCCCTAAGGAGATTTGGATTCAGAGCCAGAAGGCGTGGGTTCAAATTCTGGCATTGCCTCTTACTATCAGTAAGAATTCAGGCAACTTCACTGTTATGTAATATATATCTGTTGTTGTCTGTGACTGTTTCCCTAAGTGGTCTGTAGCTATGACTGCCTGACGAAGTCAAGCCCCTTGGGTGTCGTCATCCTTGGCACTTCATCCTACCAGCATGCAGTATATGTGGTGTAAGTGGGGCCTGTGCTGCTGACAGAGGGGATGTCCTGGGGGACACCGGTGAGATTCAGGGCGGAGACCAAAGGCCTGAGGATAGTCTGACTCTTCAGTCTGACTGTCTTCTGATTCAGTCAGTGTGGCTGAGAGGAAAGAGTATTGAATCTGGGATCCAGAGACCCAGGTTCTAATTCCACCTCTGACACTTATCAGTTGTGCGACCCTGGAGAAGTTACTTAACTTCTGTTTGCCTTAATAGGCTGGAGAAGGAAATGGCAAACCACTCCAGTATCTTTGCCAAGAAAACCCCATGGACAGCATTGGTGTGCTACTATCCACGGGGTCACAAAGAGTCGAACATGATTAAACAGCAACAGTAACAAGGTTTCTCCCAACTCTAAATCCTATGATCTCATAACCTGCTGGGCTATTGGAAGATAGGATATTGCAGTACTATTCTTTTCCTTGGACTGGATATATAACCCTGGGAGCCCTGGACGCTGAAGGGACCATGCTTTAGTTTGAGTTCAGTAAGACCAAGGCTTGAGAAGCCTCGTGTTCTGATTTTTCCCATCCAAAATCCCTGGATCACATTCCCAATCATGGCAGAGCAAGCACCTCTGAGTCACCACATAGCACGGAAGCATCCCCTCTGGGTCTAGACATTGCACACACCTCCCTGCTCTCATTCCTTCCCTGCCCTGAAAAACCCAATCTCTGCCTGGATCCTGTTTCTGACCCCAACTACTGCCCTAGTTTGGATCATTGCCTTGACATTTTGAACTTTATTCCAACTCCTATCCTATCCATAATTTTGATCCCAATGTTGGTCTTGAGTCCAACACTAACCCAGACTGCTTGGGTCTTGACTCAGACCACTACCCTGTTCCTAGCCCTTGAATCAACTCTGCCTTGACACTGGTATGTGGGATTGAGGAGTTGATGCCCTGTACACTACAGGCTGGGAGCTATAGACTATTTCAGGTGCTTATCATGGTGGCTTGTATGGCTTGATTCTATAGTTCTTTGCATTCTTTTGAAGCTAGCTATCCTTAGCACTCAAAGATGCCATGTTGATATGAGTAAAATGGGAAGAGACAATAGAAAATACTTTGGAGGTAGGGCATTGAGATTACTCCTTATCTTACAGAGCTTTATTCTACACTATTATTCCTAGGAAAATATCTGTTTCGCCCCCCATCCCACCCCCAAAAAAGGAGCAGCAAAAGTGGGTCAAATGTGAGTCAGGGCTTGGTGGGATTGACTCATTGCGGTGTCTGTCAGCTTCCCAATGAGAAAGAAAATACCAGAGAGCAGCTGCCTGTTACCCTTCCAGAGAAGATTCAGTCTCCAGGAAGCATTCCCACCTTATGCCTGGAGGCAGAAACATGGAAACACATGGCCCTTAGGCACAGGATAGGGGTTCTTGCTCCACAGGATGGAGGTCGACACAGACCAGGAGCGTCTAATCCAAACCCCCTGCCTCTCCATTAATTTGTTTCCATCTCAATTTCTAGCTTTGTGAATAACTTTGTCTTTCATCTCATTTATCATTATCATCATTGCCATCACCACCAGCATCATCAACCCATCTCCCCTTTTCTCTATTTCCAGTTCTGGCTTTGTCACCAATATAATTTCTATCTTGGCCCTATTTCTGTTTATTTTTTTCTAGATATTTCTAGATATTTTCATTTGTCTCCATCAGTTTCTTGCCTCACAATCTATGCCTATAGGTATAGCAGGTATAGCAATCTATGCCTACAGGTGTATAGAGGAGTTCTTGTCTCATTCTGATCCTCACAATAACCCTTCTGGGGTGTAATTATTCCCATTTTATGAATGAGGGAACTGTGGCTTATGTTAAATGACTTTCCCATGATTATACAACTACTAAGGGTTAAAGGTGGGAATCAGACCCAGGTCTCTCCTGATTCCAAGGAGAGACCTTCTCTCTGTTATACCACGTCACCTCTCAGCTCCTCCAGGAGTCTGAAATTTCTTTTTTTTTTTTTAGTGAGGCAATTGGGGTTAAGTGACTTGCCCAGGGTCACACAGCTAGTAAGTGTTAAGTGTCTGAGGCTGGATTTGAACTCAGGTCCTCCTGAATCCAGGGCCGGTGCTCTATCCGCTGCACCACCTAGGTGCCCCAGGAGTCTGAAATTTCTTAAAAAACCCAGAAGGATATCATCAGGCTATGCTTCTCACCCAGACACTCTATAACAGAGGTTATTTTCTAATTAATTTTTTTCAATTATAAAGCATTTCCCCCCCTCCCCTCTTCCCCCTCCTATCCCCTTCCTTCCCCATTCAAAAAAAAAAGAAAAAACCCAAACCCTTGTCATAAATATGTATAGTCAAGCAAAGCAAATTCCTGCATTATCCAAAAATATGTGTCTCATTGCACATTTTAGTCTGTGTCCTCTCCAAGTAGGAGATGGGGAGCATTTTTGATCATCAGTCCTTTGGAATTGCGGCTGATCATTGCATTGATCAATTTAAATCCTATATTTGTCATTTTCCTTTCTTGCCAACTTTGCCAATTTGACTGTGACATGGAACCTCAGAATTGCTTTGTTTCATTTCTCTGATATAATTTAATCCCTCTAATTTATATTACAACCTTTATATCTAGGTTTTATGTCCATCTGAAGCTTAACTCGGTATTTGGTGTGACGTGTCAGTTTAAACATATTTTCTTCCAGATTGTTGTCTAGTGAAACAGAGGTTCTTTATTTTGTTTTTTTTTTGTTTTTTGTATGTGTGATGGTCCCTTTTGGCAGTCAGGCTGGTGAAGCCTATGAATCTCTTCTCAGAATAATGTTTTTAAATGCATAACATAGAATATGCAGGATTACAAAGGAAATACTTATATTGAAATACAATTATAAAAAAGATTTTTTTTTTAAGTTCATGGGTCCCAGGTCAAGAACCTTTACCCTATAAGCATTAGACTTGGTATTTTCATGTGTCCATGGTGTAAGTAAAGAGGAGTTAGCACAGTACTCTTCTCAGACTTACCACAGGTTCTCTGCCAGGTACTAATCTGGAAAGCTCCCACCTCCATAATTTCAGTTTATTAATACCATGTTTATTTTATTTATTTATTTATTTGTTTGTGTTTTTTGTGGGGCAGTGAGGGTTAAGTGACTTGCCCAGGGTCACACAGCTAGTAAGTGTCAAGTGTCTGAGGCTGGATTTGAACTCAGGTCCTCCTGAATGCAGGGCTGCTGCTTTATCCACTGAGCTACCTAGCTGCCCCTAATATATCTTCTAGCCTTCCCTACTGTCTGTCTGTCTGTCTGTCTCTTTGCAGGGCAATGAGGGTTAAGTGACTTACCCAGGGTCACACAGCTCGTAAGTGTCAAATGTCTGATTCGGATTTGAACTCAGGTCCTTCTGAATCCAGGGCTGGTGCTTTATCCATGAATGCCATGTTTACTAAGTGCCTATACTGTTCTAGGCACTGGGGATGCAAATACTATATTTGCAAAGAGTTTGTATCTTAACGAGGGAGACAGTTAGAATGAGTGTGTGTGTGTGTGTGTTTGTGTGCATGCACAGAAAAGAGAAGAAGAAATACACAAGTTAAACATAAAGACATTTGAGAGGAAGGGTACTAGAAGCTAAGGGAAGCAGGCAAGGCTTCATGTTGAAGGTAGAGCTTGAGCTGTATCTTAAAAGAGGTAAAAGTGAGGAGAAAGGGTATTCCAGGTGTGGGACTCAGCCAGCACAAAGGCTTGCAGATGGGAGATGGAGTTTCATGTGTGGAAAAAACTTCCAGCCACTCTGCTCTCTGCTCATGCCAGCCCACAAGCAGGAGGGCCGAATGGAAGAGCAGCAGTCTGGTTTGATTACTCAGCATCCTGAGGCCCTTTCCCTACTTACACTCCCAGACTAGTGATACATGCACTATTGCTTTTGCAGTTGCATACTGACCCTCCTGGGGGCTATTCTGCTGGCCTGGCCCATAGGCTGATTCAGACTTGTAATAAGGTGGTATGTGGACTCTTCTCTCCATCTGTGTTCCGCAACCAAGACTTCCAGGCTTTGACCTTCAAGGCGGGATCCTAGGGAGACAATCTTTGGTTAGATCCATCCTGGGCTCCCAGACCTGTTTCCTTTGGCAGTTCAAGGCAAAGAGACTTTCCCTCTGTTTTTCTATAACTCCCCCAGACAGGGACAAGAGGTAAATTGGCCAGGACAACAGATCCTGAATGTAATGACTCAACCTTTTCAAGGGTCACTATGACTCTCCTAGGGAAACTTGGAGACCCGGAATTTTGGTCAAGATTCCCTGTCCTTTTTCCTGGAAAAGTGGATCTCTGAGGCAAGAGCTTTTAAATTGTTTATACTGTTGACAAACTTGTGTCTCGTCCTCAGATTTCTGATGTCAGGAAGAGGACAGTCAGAGTGGGGTCTCAAATTCTCATACCCCCAGTCATCCCCTCCACCCAGCACAGACGTAATGAACGCCTCACTGCCCAGAAGGATTCCCTGCTGAAATGCTGTTCGTTGCTCCATCTGCTAGACCAAAGGGTCTTCCTTTCAGGCAGGTGGCAAAAACTTCCTTCTCCATTCCACAGAAAGGAAAATGAGGCCATTGAAGGGAAGTGACTCACCTAGGTTCACATGACGAGTCAGCGATTATGGGGCAAAGAGAGATCAAATCTCTGACTGTTAAACCACAGCCCTGACCACTGTTAGGCATTGCCCTACTGACCGAAAGAGTCTCAGTTTGTGCCTCAGAGGCCTGTATGTGGCCCGTGGTCTAAGTATGTGGCAGGTACTCCTGAGTCTGGGTGGGCATCTATAGTCTTCTCCTCACCTTGAATCTATTTTGTATACCACCTCCTGACTTATCTTCCTAAAATACCAGTACTATCATTGATACTCAAAAATCTTTAACTACCTCCCTTTTATCTATGATATCAAGTCTCAACTCCTCCACCTCAATACCTCCATATAATTCTTTTTTTTTTTTGTGAGGCAATTGGGGTTAAGTGACTTGCCCAGGGTCACACAGCTAGTAAGTGTTAAGCGTCTGAGGCTGGATTTGAACTCAGGTACTCCTGACTCGAGGGCCGGTGCTCTATCCACTGTGCCACTTATAATTCTTTATATGCTCCCTAATTTGGCTCTAACCCAATTAATCAAATCTTATTTCTCTTTATTCCTGTATAAGAACCTGTAAAAAAAAAATCACAAGAATAAAGGAAAACACCATCCTATAGGTGAACTCCATACCACATTTATTCGCGGTGTTCTTACTCTCTAATGGGCTTGTGACCCCAACATGGTAAGTTGACCTTTTTTATTTCCACCAGGCCTTGTCTAGTCTCTGGGGTACTGGGATTCTTCTAGATATCCTGGCCTAGGTGTGGATAAAACTCTTTAGTTCACCTGAGCCCAAAATGGAGTTTTTAATAAAAGACTTTTCTAGCAACTAAGAAAATAATAATAATAGTAGTAGTAATAATAATAATAACCAGATTTATATAGTGCTTAAGATTTACAAAGTGTTTTACATATGTTATCACTTTTGAAAAATGCAAAATAAAAAAGATTTTGCAACAACACCGAATTTTTAAACAAGGCAATCTTTTCTTTTTTCTTTTTTTTCTTTTCTTTTCTTTTTTTTTTACATATAAGGTATTTTATTTTTTCCGTTACATGTAAAGATAGTTCTCAACTTTTGTTTATACATGCTTTACAATTTCAGATATTTCTCCCTCCCTCCCCTCCCCTAGACAGCAGGTAATCTGATATAGGTTATATCTATATATCTATATACATATACATATAGCTAGATATATACACACACATATATATATATACACATAATAACATTAATCCTATTTCTGCATTAATCCTGTTACAAGAGAAAAAATCAGAGCAGTGATGCAAAACCTCAAAATAGAAAAAAAAAACAACAGCACCCAAAACAAAAGAAATAGTATGGTTCAATCAGCATCTATACTCCACAGTTCTTTCTTTATTTTTTTTTCTTGGATTTGGAGATCCTCTTCTATCATGAGTTCCCTGGAACTCTTCTGTAACATTGCATTGGTGAGAAGAATATAGTCCATCACAGTAGGTCAACACTCAATGTTGATGATACTGTGTACAATGTTCTTCTGGTTCTGCTCATCTCACTCATCATCAACCCATGCAAGACCCTCCAGCTTTCTCTGAACTCCTCCTGCTCATCATTTCTTACAGCACAGTAGTATTCCATTGTATTCATATACCACAACTTGTCCAGCCATTCCCCAATTGATGGGCACCCCCTCAACTTCCAATTCCTTGCTACCACGTAAAGAGCAGCTAGAAATATTTTTGTACATGTGGGTCCCTTTCCCCCTTCCATGATTTCTTTGGGAAAAAGACCTAAAAGTGGAATTGCTGGGTCAAAGGGTATGCACAGCTTTATCACCCTTTGGGCATAATTCCAAATTGCTCTCCAGAATGGTTGGATCAGTTCACAGCTCCACCAACAATGCATTAGTGTTCCAATTTTCCCACAGCTTCTCCAACATTTATTATCTTCCTTTTTTGTCATTTTAGCCAATCTGATAGGTGTCAGGTGGTACCTCAGAGTTGTTTTAATTTGCATCTCTCTAATCATTAGAGATTTAGAGCATTTTTTCATATGGGAATAGATAGCTTTGATTTCTTCATCAGAAAACTGCCTGTTCATATCCTTTGACCATTTCTCAATTGGGGAGAAATCTTTTCTTAAGACAGGTATAATTTAGCCATATATTCTGGGGAAAACTTCCAGATTTAGCATCTGGATGGCTAGGCCTTGCCATGTAAAAAGCTAGTTGGTGGTTATTATGTTCCAGTACTCTAAATTGACTCTCTTCTACCCTTCTTCCCTATCAAATCTCTTGCTGCTCCTCCTTCCCTCTTCCAGAATAGTTCTAGACTTCCCCTTAGCAGAGAAAGGTTAAAAAATATCCTAGATTGGGAGCAGCTAGGTGGCACAGTAGATAAAGCATCGGCCCTGGATTCAGGAATACCTGAGTTCAAATCCGACCACAGACACTTGACACTTACTTAGCAGTGTGACCCTGCGCAAGTCACTTACCCCTCATTGCCCCACAAAAAAATTATATATACGTATATATATATAAGTGTGTGTGTGTGTGTATATATATATATATACTAGATCTAATTAACACCCCACCCTATTTTTTTGAAAGGGAGAGGGGCAGTAACAGATGAGTAAGCCAATGTTTACAAGTTGGGGAGTCATTTGCTCCCTAGGAAGTGGATATCTGAGGTATTTTGCAATATTTTGTTATCAAATTACTTTAAACATTAAGTAATGACAGATAATTTCCACTGATAAGTGAAGGGTTGTTTCATTGCAATTCCCTTTTATCTTGTGATGTAGGTCTTTCCTCTTTACCTCTAAATCCTTTTCATCCTTGAAGGCCAAGCTCAAATACTATTCAGCTTCCCCTGACAATTCTAGTCCAAACTGCTGGATTTTTTTTCCTCATCTCTAAACCTTTATTCCATGAATAGTCAGGGCCATCCAGTTTAACATGATTGTTTTCTGATTCTTCATGTATCTCCATATTTGATCCTCCAATTAGACTGTAAACTCATGAGGATAGCAACTGCTGTCCTATTTTTCTTTCTTCTTTTTTTCTTTTTACTTCTTCCTCGTATCAAAAATCCTTAATAAATATTTATTGGCAAATTGGTTGGAATTAGTCTGGTTTAAATCGAATTCAATTCCCTTATCATTGTAATGAATTGGACATAATTTTTTCTCTGCAAATATGGCTGAGAAAATCCCCAGAATGTCAAGCAGAGATTCCCAGGGCAATATGTCATTGCCACACCCTCTTCACCTAAAAAAAGTGTAAAAGTCTTGGGTTATCCCCAAGGCTCCTAAACTCATAACTCAGTATCCTCAGGGAAGGGTCCCACCCTCCATAAAAAGATGCATAGTGAGAAATGTGGAAAAGTTAGCAGTGCCAGAACAATTTGTACAATAACAACATTTTTTTAAAAAAATAAAAACAAACCCAAACAACTTTGAAAGACTTGGGAAACATGATCAATGCAATGGCTAACCATGATTCCCAAGGACCAATTATTAGATGTTAAAAGTTTTTTTAATTAGATTTGCGGAAACCTGAGGGTGTTTGTAGGTGGAGAGGGACTATATGGAGAGGTAGAGATGAAAAATGCCTGGAAGAAGAGATGATTGCAAGAGGAAGATTCTGGAGACACTTAAAAAAATCCTTGTTAATTGAGACAGATTGATTTATTGGAGAAGAATGAAGAGGACACAGGTAGAAGTATCAGCCTTGGCAAAGAGCAAGAGCATCAAAATAAGTGTAGACGAGCCACTAGTAGGGCCTAATAGGGCTATGACTATACATTGATAGATTTGGATAAATAACATTTCTGGCATAATGTAGATTTTAGGACTTTGTTGGTGTTCCCAGAAATTGTTTAGGACTCTCAAGGAGCTCAGCTGAAACCCATAATATTCAGTTACCCTGGTGATACTCAGAATGGTTTTCTTTCCCAACTGTAGCTATATTGAGACATAAAGTAAACACATTTCAAAAATCCAGTCCTGAACCTTTGGCTTGGGCAAGAAAGGGGCAACAACCCATGGCTCTTGATATGGCATCCACATCTCCATCTTGGATGACTAAAAAGACTTAAGATACTGTCCTGTTCAGAAATAGCAACACTCCTGACTATAATATCAGATACCCCTCCTCTCCAGGCTAAATTTGATGACAGATGGTCATTGTCTATTACTACGAATGGGGATGTGGAGAAGGGAGATCAGGACAGATGTGATAGTGGAGACATTGGCTTTCCATTCATCATTAATTATGACTGTATTTCCTGCCAACGATGTCCTCAGAGCCAAATTAGAAAATGGCCCTGCTCCCCACCACCTTCACACACCCACCCTCATATTCATGCACAAGATAGAGAAGACATGATGATGTAAACCGTGCTCCATAGTTGTAGGCTCAAGTAGACTGGATTCTATCTTGGTGGTTGCCTCAAAAGGGTCATTTTCTTTTCTTTTTCTTTTTTTTTTTTTTACTTAATAGCATTTCCCCCAATTACATGTAAAGTCAGTTTTCAACATTCTTTTTTCCCCATAAAAGAATTTTATTATTTTCCAGTTACATGTAGAGATAGTTTTCAATATTTATTTTTATAAGATTTCTAGTTTCACATTTTTCTCCTTCCCTCCCCTCCCTCCCCCCTCTCCAAGACAGCAAGTAATCTGATATAGGTTATATATGTACAATCACATTAAACATATTTCTGCATTAGTCATGCTATGAAAGAAGAATCAGAGCAAAAAGGAAAAACCTTAAAAAAGAAAAACAACAACAAAAACAATAGAAATAGTAAGGTTCAATCTGCATCTAGATTTCACAGTTCTTTTTTTTTTCTGGATTTGGAGAGCATTTTCCAACATGAGTCCTTTGGAACTATCTTGGACCACTGTATTGCTGAGAAGAATCAAGTCTATCACAGTTGATCAACACAATGTTGTTGATACTGTGTACAATGTTCTCCTGGTTCTGCTCATCTCACTTAGCATCAGTTCATGTAAGTCTTTCCAGGTTTCTCTGAAATCCATCTGCTCATCATTTCTTACAGCACAATAGTATTCCATTATATTCATATACCACAACTTGTTTAGCCATTCCCCAATTGATGGGCAACCCCTCAATTTCCAATTCCTTGCCACCACAAAAAGAGCAGCTATAAATATTTTTGTACATGTGGGTCCTTTTCCCTTTTTTATGATCTCTTTGGGGGAAAGACCTAATAGTGGTCTTGCTGGATCAAAGGGTATGCACAGCTTTATAGCCCTTTGGGCATAATTCCAAATTGCTTTCCAGAATGGTTGGATCAGTTCACAGCTCCACCAACAATGCATTAGTGTTCCAATTTTTCCACAGCTTCTCCAACATTTATTATTTTCCGTTTTTGTCATATTAGCCAATCTGATAGGAGTCAGGTGGGACCTCAGAGTTGTTTTAGTTTGCATTTCTCTAATCAATAGTGATTCAGAGGGGGAAAGGGACCTACATGTACAAAAATATTTATAGCTGCTCTTTATGTGGTGGCAAGGAATTGGAAGTTGAGGGGGTGCCCATCAATTGGGGAATGGGTGGACAAGTTGTGGTATATGAATACAATGGAAATACTATTGTTCTATAAGAAACGATGAGCAGGAGGAGTTCAGAGAAACCTGGAGGGTCTTGCGTGAGCTGATTATGAGTGAGATGAGCAGAACCAGAAGAACATTGTACACAGTAACATCAACATTGAGTGTTGATCTACTGTGATGGACTATATTCTTCTCACCAATGCAATGGCACAGAAGAGTTCCAGGGAACTCGTGATGGAAGAGGATCTCCCAATCCAGGAAAAAAAAAAAAAAACTGCGGAGTATAGATACTGAATGAAGCATACTATTTCTTTTGTTTCTGATGCTGTTGTTTTTTTTTTTTTCTATTTTGAGGTTTTTCATCATTGCTCTGATTTTTTTCTCTTATAACATGACTAATGCAGAAATAGGATTAATGTTATTATGTGTATATATATATATGTGTGTGTGTGTGTGTGTGTGTGTGTGTATAAAACCTATATCAGATTACCTGCTGTCTAGGGGAGGGGGGAGGGAGGGGAGGGAGGG
Source organism: Dromiciops gliroides (assembly GCF_019393635.1). Classification (NCBI taxonomy): domain Eukaryota; kingdom Metazoa; phylum Chordata; class Mammalia; order Microbiotheria; family Microbiotheriidae; genus Dromiciops; species Dromiciops gliroides. Next base: position 53,863,431 of record NC_057862.1, read on the forward strand.
AGAAAAATCTGAAATTGTAAAGTTTGTATAAACAAAAGTTGAGAACTATCTTTACATGTAACGGAAAAAAATAAAATACTTTATTAATTAAAAAAAAAAAAGAAAATCCAAACTGAAATTTCTTACCCTTGGAAAGGGATCTGTGAGTTGAACAAGTCTCCATAAGCATGAAAAAAAAAGTTCTGAATTTAGATTATCCTAAAGAAAAACAGACGGTCTTAGAATTATGGCTTTTATTGCATCATTCAAAGTCATTTTGTGCGCCAGCCTGACCTGAAGATCCCCGCCTTGCACCAGACCTACCTTATGGTGGAAAGTCTAGGATGTTGAATCATGGCTTATGAATAGAATGCACTAGTAGTGGGCCATAAGAATTCATGAATGTGGAGAATTCAGAGAGCCTTATAGGAAGTCTCCTAGGAACTGATGCAGTGAAGTAAGCAGGAGCAGGGTCAATGTAACGATATAAACAAAGAACAAACACAAACTTAGAGTGGTGGCCTCAGAGAAGAGCTGAGGGGAGAGGTGTGGAACACTGCATACACTATGGGACTCGACTGAGTTCCTGTTTTGCTTTACTGAACTGGGTTTTTTCCCTCTTTTATCCACTATAGAAGATGACTTTATGGGTATGGGAGAGAATTTTTTTTTAAATGAAAGGGACAAAAATAATAAAAGCTATAAATAAAAGTTTAAAATAAAATAGGTTATGACTAATGTAGAAATGTTTTGCATGACTACACATGTATAACTTATACCGAATTGCTTACATTCTTAACGGGGTGGGGAGGGAGGGAGGAAGAGAATTTGGCAACGCAAAGTTTTAAAAATCAACATTAAAATTGTTTTTACATGTAATTTGGGGAAGAAATAAAATTCTAAATAAATGGGAAATTTAAAAAAAAATAGTGATTTAGAGCATTTTTTCATATGGCAATAGATAGCTTTGATTTCTTCATCAGAAAACTGCCTGTTCATATCTTCTGACCATTTTTCTTTTCTTTTTTTTTTAGTGAGGCAATTGGGGTTAAGTGACTTGCCCAGGGTCACACAGCTAGTAAGTGTTAAGTGTCTGAGGCCGGATTTGAACTCAGGTACTCCTGACTCCAGGGCCAGTGCTCTATCCACTGCGCCATCTAGCTGCCCCCTTCTGACCATTTTTCAATTGGGGAATGACTTGGTTTCTTATAAATTTGATTTAGTTCCTGATATATTTTAGAAATGAGATCTTTTTCAGAAATACTGCCTATAAAAATCTCAACCTTCATTTTTATAAGATTTTTTTTTTTTGCAGGCAATGGGGGTTAAGTGACTTGCCCAGGGTCACACAGCTAGTAAGTGTCAAGTGTCTGAGGCCGAATTTGAACTCAGGTACTCCTGAATCCAGGGCCGGTGCTTTAAGCACTGCGCCATCTAGCTGCCCCCATTTTTATAAGATTTTGAGTTTCAAATTTTTCTCCTCTCCCACCTTACTCCTCCCTCTGATATAGATAGGTTAATACAATCGTGTCAAGCAAATTTCCACACTAGTCATGTTGTGAAAGAAGAGTCAGAACAAAAGGGAAAACTATGAGAAAGAAAAACAACAACAACAATAAAAGTGAAAATAGTATGCTTCAATCTGCTTTCAGACTCCATAGTTCTGTCTCTGGATGTGGAAAGCATTTTCCATCATGAGTCTTTTGGAATTGTCTTGGATCATTGCACTGCTGAGAAGAGTTTGATCATCACAAAAATGTTGCTGTTACTGTGTACAATGTTCTCCTGGTTCTGCTCACTTCACTAAGCATCAGTTCATGTAAGTCTCTCCAGATTTTTCTGAAATCCACCTGCTCATCATTTCTTATAGCACAATAGTATCCCATCACAATTATATACCACAACTTTTTCAGCCATTCCCCAATTGATAGACACTCCCTCAATTTCCAATTCTTTGCCACCACAAAAAGAGCTGCTATAAATATTTGTGTACATTTGAGTCTTCTTCCCTTTTTTATGATCTCTTTGGAATAAGACCTAGTAGTGGTATTGCTGGATCAAAGGGTATGCACAGTTTTATAGCCCTTGGGGCATAGTTCCAAATCGTTCTTCACAGTGGTTGGATTAGTTCACGACTCCACCAACAATGCATCAGTGTTCCAATTTTCCCACATCTCCAACATTTATTATTTTCCTTTTTTCTCATATTATCCAATCTTTTAGGTATGAGGTGGTACCTCAGAATTGTTTTCATTTGTATTTCCCTGATCAATAGTGATTTAGAACATTTTAAAAAATATGACTGTAGATAATTTTGATTTCTTCATCTGAAAGTTGTTCATATCTTTCGACCAGTTATCAGTTGGGGAATGACTTGCATTCTTATAAATTTGAATGTGTTCTCTATGTATTTGAGAAATGAAGCCTTTATCAGAAACACTGGCTGTAAAGATTATTTCCCAGCTTTCTGCTTTCCTTCTAATCTTGGTTGTGTTGGTTTTATTTGTGCAAAACTTTTTAAATTTAATGTTATCAAAATTACCCATTTTGCATTTCATAATATTCTCTATCTCTTGTTTGGTCAAAAATTTTTCCCTTCTTCATAGATCTGATAAGAAAACTATTCCTTAGTCTCCTAATTTGCTTATGCTATCACCTTTTATGTCTAAATCATGTACCCATTTTGACCTTATCTTAGTGTATTGTGTGAAATGTTGGTCTATGCCTATTTTCTGCATTTTTTCTATTCCCCAGTTTTCCCAGCAATTTTGTCAAATAGGGAGTTCTTATCCCAGAAGCTGGAGTCTTTGGGTTTATCAAACAGTAGATTACTATAGTCATTTACTACTGTGTCTTTTGTACCTAACTTATTCCATTGATCCACCACTGTATCTGTTAGTCAGTACCAAATAGTTTTGATGATTGCTGCTTTAGATCTGGTACGGCTAAACTGCAGAAGGGCCATTTTCTTTCTCAGTTTATTGCCCCTTCCTGGAGTTTACACTGGGAAAATCTCCAAATGTCTCTGTATCTAAGTTTCCACAAATGTGAGCAACATGGGTCCTCTGCTAGTACATAAACACTCAAGATAACATATCCATATGGGTTGAGGATAATTTGTATTTTAGCCTACAGAAAATACAAATGATGAAAACAAACACTGAATACACAGAAAGCTCTCATTCTGAGCTCAGTAGGAACTCAGCTCAGCTCCCATCAGGGCAACATGCCAACATTCTGGTGAATTCTTAGCGTTTCCCTAAGGTCTCCATGGTTCTTCCATGCCTCAATGGAACCTCTGTAATTTGGCCTGCTCCCTCAAGGCAAACATCTTTGGGGCTGCTGGACAGGCAACCTCCTTCTCATTAGAACTGTATTGTAGGGGCAGCTAGGTGGTGCAGTGGATAGAGCACCAGCCCTGGATTCAGGAGGACCTGAGTTCAAATCCAGCCTCAGACACTTGACACTTACTAGCTGTGTGACCCTGGGCAAGTCACTTAACCCTCATTGCCCCGCAAAAACAAAAAAACTGTATTGTCTGAATTCCTAAGAATTTTTGATAAAATAAGCTATCCTCTTCCTGAAAAAGAACTGATGGAGACTGAATGCAGATTGAGGATTTTTTTTTCCCTCAGGGTTTTTTTGTATCTGTGTTTTCCTTCATGACATGGCTAATATGGAAATATGTTTTGCATGACTGCACATGTGTTTAATCTATATCAAATTGGTTGCCTTCTCAAGGAGGGGGGAGGAGAGGAATGGGGGATGGGAGGGAGGGAGAGAATTTGGAACTCAAAATTTTAAAAACTAATGTTAGGGGCAGCTAGGTGGCGCAGTGGATAGAGCACCAGCCCTGGAGTCAGGAAGACCTGAGTTCAAATCTGGCCTCAGACACTTAACACTTACTAGCTGTGTGACCCTAGGCAAGTCTATGCCTATTGCCAATTGCCTCACCAAAAATAAATAAATAAATAAAAATAATGTTAAAGATTGTTTTTACATGTAATTGGAAAAAATGTAAAATTACCTTTAAAAAACCCTATATTGTCCAGGTCGCATACTAAAGTACATCTTATCTCCTGCCCCACTAATCCCCCTTAGTAGTTTTTTGTTTTTGTTTTTTTTAAGTGAGGCAGTTGGGGTTAAGTGACTTGCCCAGGGTCACACAGCTAGTAAGTGTTAAGTGTCTGAGACCGGATTTGAACTCAGGTACTCCTGACTCCAGGGCCGGTGCTCTATCCACTGTGCCACCTAGCTGTGCCCCCCCTTAGTAGTTTTAATACCTTTTGCTCCTTCACCTGCAGGGGCTACATGACCATGCCTCTTATTTTTCCAAGAGGCATGCTGCTTCAGGAAATTCCCTCTTTTTTCTAGGAGATCTGAGGCCCGAACTCTACAGATTAAGGTTACACTCCAGCAAATCCCAAACTGGTGCTGCCCAAGATCCTCTCTTCTTCTGGAAGGCTAGATTCTAGAATCACATGACCCAGAAAAGTACAATTCTCCCTCCTTTATACAGGAGGCCAGGGCTCAAGGACATTGTTCCTGAGCCCCTCTTGTGCTTAGTAGTCAAGCATATCTGATCCTTCCTTGTGTTTTTGCAAGGATTCTATCATTACCCCAACTGCTATTATCTCTTGGGCTGGAAAATCCCCTGCCAGGTGTCTGGTCTCTGACTTGGGCTCAAAAAACCAAAACGATAGGTAAACATATATTACTCTTGTGTACTTCTGACCCATGTCCATCAGTGGTTCCTGGTGGGGGGAAAAGACAGCCTAGAACACAGCTCTACATTGCTCCAGTCTATCCTCTAAATGGAGCAAAAGTCAAAAAGAAAAACAAATAAGAAAAAGGGTTGAACATCTTCAGTGGCTCACTTTTGTAGGCCAGCTCAGAGGCAGGACTGCTTTATGTTGTTTTTGTTTGTTTGTTTGCTGGGCAATGAGGGTTAAGAGACTTACCCAGGGTCATACAACTAGTAAGTATCAACTGTCTGAGTCTAGATTTGAACTCAGGTCGTCCTGAATCCAGGACCAGTGCTTTATCCACTGTGGCACTGAATTGCCCCAGCAGGACTCCTTTAAACAAGGGTCCATCCTCCCTAGATTCCCAAACAGCCAATATGGACTCCTGTCACTGGAGACCAATCAGGAGTTATCTTTGTCCTCTCAACTAAAGTGCCAATGGTCAAATCTATACTTTATAGGGAAAGAGTTATGATCACGTAGCCATACTTTGGGCAGCTAGGGGGCACAGTAGATAAAGCACTAGGTGGTACCATGGATAGAGCATTAGGCACAAAGTCATGAAAACCCAAGTTCAGATTCAACCTTAGACACAAACTGTATGACCCTGGGCAAGTCACTTAACCATCTTTGCCTCAGTTTCCTCATCTGGAAAATGAGCTGGAAAAGGAAATGGTAAACCACTCCTGTGTCTTTGCCAAGAAACCCCAAATGCGATCACAAAAAGTCGGACGTGGTTGAAACAACTGCACAACAATAAGCCATATTTACCACAAACTTATGAACCTACACACACTTGCTGCTTTAGATCTGGTAAAAGATTTGTGGGTGGACATGGACAAGAGTTCCACAGGATGGAAAGTCATGGGTGGATTAGGATGTGCACACATTAATAAGATCACAGAGCCATTGAAGGATCAAAGGAGAGCTTTCCAAAAAGGAGATGGGCTGCCTTACAAGACAATGGGTTCCCTCTACTCTGAATTTGAGGTTTGAAGCCTGCCAGCTTGCATATAATAGAAGAAGAAATTCCTGTTCAGATGTGGGTTGCACCAGATGGTCACTGAGCTCACTTCTGACTCAGAGATTCTGACTCAGAGATTCAGTGCTTTCCTATAGACCCTTCATAGTAAAATACAAACCCCTCTGTTCAGCACTTAAAACATTTTACAATCTGGCTCCAGTCTATTTCCCGTTTTATTGAACCCTTTCATACAATAGACGCTCTTCATGTGAGAATATAAGTTCCCTGAGAGCAGGATAGATTTGTTTTTTGCTTTTGTATCCTCAGTATGTCATTGGTATTTAATAAATGCTTGTTGGATGAATAAATGATTGAATGAATTGTGTGATTCCCAAGGAAGTACCTGCTCTTTTGAAACCCTCTGGAGCTTTCCTGAGGCACTGACTGACATAGGATCCCATCCCTTAAGCAAAGACAATACATTGCAGACACTTGGACAATTACAATTAACACTTGGAGAAGTCATGAAACTGCACTGTATCAATAAGTAGTGGAATGGAAAGGGTCAGTAAGAGAGAAGAGAGGAAATAGGAATGTGTCATGTTCCATGTAATCTCAGAATTTGTCACCTCTTAACATGAATAGCCATTCTCATTCCTGGAAGACAAACTTTTTTTTTTTGGTGAGGCAATTGGGGTTAAGTGAGTTGCCCAGGGTCAAACATCTAGTACGTGTCAAGTGTCTGAGACTGGATTTGAACTTAGGTCCTCCTGAATCCAGGACCAGTGCTCTATCCACTGTGCCACCTAGCTGCCCCAATAATATAGTCTTTTTTTGGGGGGGGGGTGAGGCAGTTGGGGTTAAGTGACTTGCCTAGGGTCACACAGCTAGTAAGTGTTAAGTGTTTAAGGCCAGATTTGAACTCTGGAAGACAAAATTTGATGATTCCTTTGTCCTCCTTGGTCTTTATTTTCCCTTCTGTGAAATGGAACAGTAGCCCACATTTAGGAAGGGGCAGCATAAGGAAGGGCATGGAAACCAGAGCTTGTGGAGACCTGAGCTCAGACCTACTCCTGTCACTAACCATGTGCCCCTGGGCAAGTCAGTTGACTTCCCTGACCTTGAGTTTCTTCATCTGTAAGATGGTAATAATCATACCTATAGGCCCTACCTCATCAAATTGTTGTGAGGCCCAAATGAGATCATGTATAGTAGAGCTAAAGGCTATATAAATGTCAGTTAGTATTATTATTCTTATATTTTAAATTGAGGCAGGTAGGTGGCAGAGTGGATAGAGTACCAGACCTGGAGTCAGGAAGATCAGAGTTAGAATTCTCTCTCAGACCCTAGTTCTATGACTGTGCAAATCACTTAATTGCTGCCTGTCTCAGTTTCCTCATCTGTAAAATGGGGATAATAATAGCACCTACTTCTTGGGATTCTTGTAATGATAAAATGAAATAATATTCAGAAAGCACCTTGAAAACCTTAAAGGGCTGTATAAATACCTGCTATTGTTATTCTTTGAAAAAATATTTTATTTTATTTTACAGTTTTTTATTATGATGATTTTATCACTGTAGGAAACTTATTACACAAATGAAGATTAGCACTGTCTCTGCAACTTTTAAACTGCTAGGCATAAACAAGGATTTTTAACCTGAGATCTGTGAACTTGGTATTAAAATATACATGGTAGGGGCAGCTAGGTGGCACAGTGGATAGAGCACCGGCCCTGGATTCAGGAGGACCTGAATTCAAATCCAGCCTCAGACACTTGACATTTAGTAGCTCTGTGACCCTGGGCAAGTCACTTAACCCCAATTGCCTCACCAAAAAAAAAAATTTAAATATACATATATAGGTATTCAAATCTGACCTCAGACACTGACTAGCTATGTAACCCTGGGCAAGTCACTTAACCCCAATTGACTCCTTAAAAAAAATAAAAAATAAATTTATAGTTGTATTTCAGTATAATTATTTTCTGGTGTAATCCTATGGATTTTATTTTATGCATTTGAAAACATTATTCGGAAAGTGAATCCATAGGCGTCACCAGATATTGCCACTTCCGAAGGAGTAGATGGCCAAAAAAATCACTCTACCTCTACCTCTACCCCTAACTCTACCTCTATCTCTACCCCTATCTCTACCTCTATCTCTACCCCTAACTCTACCTCTATCTCTACCCCTATCTCTACCTCTATCTCTACCCCTAACTCTACCTCTATCTCTATCTCTATCTCTATCTCTATCTCTATATCTTAGGAATTTAAGACTTTAGCCTATTCCCTGGGGTCAGTGATGGGCTAAGGCCCAGGATTACACCCCTCCAGTATTCTTCAGAGGTCAGGCTTGAACCCAAGTCTTCCTGACTCTGAGACCAGTTAACCATATACCACATTCTCTTCGCCATCATTACTAATAGAATTATCTAGAACTTTAAGGTTTATAAAAGAACCCAACTTAGGGGAGCCTTGACCACAAAGACTATAGAAAACTCCCTGCTCTCCCGAGTCACGGTTCCCTTAGCCAAGATTCCTGACTTCAAGATTTCCACACCTGCCTGTACATGTTGTGCTCCAAAAATTCACACAGATCCTATTTTAGGAAATCTCTGAGGTTCTCTCCTTCACAGGGTCTACAGAGAGTACAATTCTGCTTTGTAGTGTGCCCCGGCGGTTTGTTCCGGAGACTTCTTAACTGCCAGCTTCCCTGGGGCTGCCCAGCTTCCTGGCACAGGTATCGATTGATGCCTATCCCATTAGTGTCCTTTGGGGACAAGGCAGGGCCTTTGTTACCTCTATAGGAGACTGAGGAAGTTGGACCAGTTCAGAGGTTCCCAAAGGGTACCATCTTTTCAGGTGGTCTATGAGGTCACTACTATTTTTATAATAATATTAAGAAGTTTTCATTTCTAATATAGTCGATATTATATACATTACTATATGTGTAGTATTATTAGTATGTCATAATATAAGAATATATCATAATATATACTATATGCTGTATAATATAAAACAACATTATATTACATTATATATAGTATAATATATTAGTATATTATATAGTATTATAAAGAATATTGTATATTACTATACGTAGTAAATATTACATATTACATATAGTAAGTATTACATATTTACTATATATAGTCTATACAACAAATAGATACAATCCACTTAAACAAAAGCTTTTTGGGGAATCCCCAGGTTTTTAAATTATGTAAAATATTACCATGTTAGTCATTTTGTACAAGAAGACTCAAATAAGAGGGGAAAAATGAAAGAAAGTGAGAAATAGCATGCTTTGGTCTGTATTCAATCAATATCAGTTCTTTCTCTGGAATTGGATAGTGTGCTTCATCATTCAAAATTAGGATTTTCTTCAATCATTGTATTGCTGAGAATAGCTAAGTAATTCATAGTTCTTCATCATATAATCTTGCTGTTACTGTGCACAGAACCTTCTCCTGGTTCAGTTCACTTCAATGCATCAGTTCATATAAGTCTTTCCAGGTTTTTCTGAAATCATCCTGTTTGTCATTTCTTATAGCATAATAATAATTTGTCACCATCATATACCACAGCTTGTTTAGCCATTCCCCAATGGATGGGCACCACTTTGATTTCCAGTTCTTAGCCACCACAAAGAGAGCTGCTATAAATATTAGGGGAATCCTCAATTTTTAAGAGTATGAAAGGGCCTTGAGACCAAAAAGTTTGAGAACCATTGGACTAGGTAATCTTGTTTTTTTGGGGGTTTTTTTTGCAGGGCAATGGGGGTTAAGTGACTTGCCCAGGGTCACACAGCTAGTAAGTGTCAAGTGTCTGAGGCCGGATTTGAACTCAGGTACTCCTGAATCCAGGGCCAGTACTTTATCCACTGCGCCACCTAGCCGCCCCTGGACTAGGTAATCTTAAGGTTTTTTCTAACCGTAATAATCTATGAACCCGGGTAACTAGTTAGCACAGTGGATGAAGCACCAGTCCTAGATTCAGGAGGACCTGAGTTCAAATCCGACCTAAGATACTTGATACTTACTAGCTATGTGACCCTGGGAAAGTCACTTAACCCTCATTGCCCTGGAAAAAAAAAAGAAGGAAGAGAGGACCATGAAGGTGTCAGGGGCTAAAATTCTAGCTAGTCTCTCTAAAATATCTAATGAGTGGTCACCAATAAATTAGAAGCTTTAGCAAGAGTTTAGACTTTTAAGCATTTATTAAGGAAAATAAGAATTTGGTGAAGAGAGAGGGAAAGAGGCCTAGATTCATCTATCTATCAAAGGGAGAGTACATTTTTGCTCCACTCTCCATGAGAGTCCAGATGAAAGAGAGTGAGCCACACCTCCTTCATCCCACAAGCCTCCTGTGAAACTTGCCACATCCCATCCACATGCACACACATCTCCAAGCTAATTGGCTGGTAGCCTTGATTGACAGTACCCATGAGCAAACGACACTTCCTGACGCCAAGGACCTGACCACATGGCTTGCCCTCAGATGCCTTCTCCTCATGACGGAGCTTTCCTACAGTAGCTCTCCAGCAGGTGGTGTCATTCTAATCATTACAAAAAGGAAGGGAAGAGAACAGAAGCACTGAGCAGCAGGGCAGCTATGAAAAACTATGGGTTGATCTTCATATACATACTTATATATTTTTTTAAAAGCAAGCTGTGCATGAGATCTGCCATTCATGTTAATCTTCTTGTTCTGTTCTGCTATGCATATGAAAATGGCCATTTTATTTGGTGTTTAAGTTTGAAATAAATAACTTTTTCTAAAAAGATGCTGCCAGCTAATGGTAGCTGGGCTTAGGTCATGTGGTTTTCAGTATGATGCTTGCAAAGGTTCACCTCCACCTCTTACTTACCTGGGGTGGGGCTAAGTAAGAGCCAAGCCTGAAGAAAGTCAAGTTTTGGGGCTGGGGGTGAGGAGATGCAGGGTTTTTCTGCTCTTACTCTAGCTCAGCTTGTAACTAGATTGAGATTGGCCACTGGCCCATCATGCTCCATTGACAGCAGAGCACATAACCTCAGGGTTTGGCCCCTGTGGCCTTTTGCTTCCCATGAGTAATGACCCAAGCATGTAGCTTCAGTTGGCTTCCCACACAGCCCTGGTTGGGGGTGGGGGGGGTAGCGGGAGGCAAACCACCACCAACCCCTCCCAGATCAAGTTTCACTGCCTGGTCTCCAGGCCCAGCATAGCTTCAGTCAGATTTAACCATTTGGTGCTGTGTAAACAGGGAGAAGGAGACCCCGGCTGCCCCTGACCCTTCAGAAGTCAGTGTATCAGTCCTCTGAAGAGGGAAGGAACCAATTCATTAGTCCTGTGTATAAGAGGAAGAAGAGCTTCTGGCTAGACCTTGAGCCCTGAACCATAAAACCATAAAAGGACAGAGGAGAGGGATGGCGCAATCGTCCCAGATGTGAATCTTTGTTATCATCAGTTCCCAGCTGCAGATCCTTATCTTCACCCCCTGCCAAATAACCAGGCCAAGAACAGAGCATCCTTCTCCTACCTTCACTTGATGCAGCAGCCCTAGAACTGGATGCTGCAAAAATTCAATTTCTCTTAGTCCAGGACAAAAAAAGCACCTCTGGGACAGGAAGGAAGGCACCATGCTTATATTTAATATAGCACTCCCAGGATGGCTCAATGGCTAGAGTACTAGACCTGGAGTCAGAAAGACCTGATTTAAATCCAGCTTCAGACATTTACTAGCTGTGTGACCCTGGGCAAGTCACTTCACCCTGTGTGCCTCAGTTTCCACAGGGATAATAACATCACCTACTTGCCAGGGTTTTTGTGAGGATCAAATGAAATAACATGGCAATAGTAGGCATTATATAAATGCTTATTTCCATGAGAATACCCCACAACCTATTGATGGCCTTCATTGATCTCTCTTAATATCACAAGAATATCAGTGGAATACTTGAACTGTCCATCCTTTATCCCTCACTCTCTTCCTGTGACCAGTTCATCTTCCTTTTCGCTTATGCCTTTCTTTGATAACACCCTTCACTACAGATCAGCTTTGCAATAATTCCTGGGTTGTAATATATTCTAGCCAGCTCATACCCACCATGTGTATTGTCATGATCCTCTAGCTAATACTCATTTCTGTCTTGATCCTTAGGAGATGACAGTCTTCCATGAATTGTACTCATATACCACCAAGCTGGATGGGATCATGTTAAACACTCTCATTTTACTCATTTACTTAGCCCATCCTTGGTTTTTGGAGAAGAGTCTCTGGGAACCCCACCCCATCCCCCATCACATGCATACAGTGTACCCTCTGGGGCAGCTAGGTGGTACAGTTACTAGCCGTGTGACCCTGAGCAAGTCACTTAACCCCAATTGCCTTAAACATCCCGGGCTATCTCCAGTTGTCCTGATATTTATCTTGCCATTGGACCCAGATGTCTCTGGAGGAGAGAGTGGGGCTGTTAACTTTGCACAGCCCTGCCTCACTTAAATCCAATTCAGTGCAAGTCATGACATCACCCCAATGTCACAGTCCTCTTCGAGAATGAAGAACAAACAACAACAACAGTGTGCCCTCTATTTGGCAGCATGAGAACCAATGCCATGTCTCTTTCCCTTACAGACAGACATACCTCCCTCGCCTTCCCTTTATGGGAATTCTGTTGTTTCCCCATAGTTTGGGTTCTAGCCTGCCCTGCCACTGAACAGTCTCTAGCACATATAGATGCATTTGCTAATGTGTCATGGTTCTTTATTTTCCCCCCATGGGGACATCCCTTTATTTTCCAATTTTAAAAGGTAGGAATACAAAGGATTACACATTGTGAAACCGTTAGACCTCAAGAATCATTTAGTCGAAGCCTCTCATTTTAGAGAGAAGAAAACTGAGGCTAAGGAAAGGGAAGTGACTCAGTCAGGGTCACAAGGTCAGTATGGCAAAGGTAACTAGCATTGGACCACACCTGTCAGGGGCCAGGGGAGGGGCTGATCAAGGATTGTAGGTGAGTCTTCTCTTGGCCATGGGATGGGGCCTGGCTGAGCGCCTAGGAGGGTAGGAGGCTGATGACCTTTGGTTTGGGGGCTATCCAATCATCTGACTGGAAGTGATGTAGGATCCTGGTTCCTGGATCTGTCTGTGCCCCAAGTCAGGCAGGAGCTGACTACTGGAGCAGCCAGAACTCTCTTTAGTTTCTGTACTGAGTCCTGCCTCCGCTGGCTGTAAGCATGGCATGCTGTGAACCTGGGCTGGCCCAGGGGGTCTCTGGGTGGCCTGGTTCCAGAAGGATACTCCCAACTGCAAAGGAGAGTCTGACTTCTTGTTCTCAGAGTTCTGTATCATCTGGGCATACTCTATATCCTTCTGAGCTCCTTGGGGAAATCTGGGCCTTCTCCTGCTTGAGTAGATCAAGGGGGCATGTCACCTGGGAGATCCAGCAAGGCTAGAAGGCGACACCGTTTCACCAGCTCTGTCTGCATCTTATTTTCACAGGTTATAATCAGATTCATTACTTCCATTTTGGCTGCCGGGAGGGTGACAGCTCCTCTATGATTGTTGTCATTGGTGGTGGTGATGGTGATGTTGGCAGAAGATGTTAGGCCCCTTCTCTGTGAGGGTTGCTCCCCTCAATGACAGCAGCAAGGGCTGGCTGCTGGTGCAGGATCAAGGCCCCCTCATGTCATATTGCATATGAAAGTGACCTAGGTGAGGATTCCATCCCTCAGGGAGGACAGGAGTTGTTCCTTTGTTTGTTTTTTCAATCTTCACTCTCTTTCACCCCCGATGCCCTGCCCAATCCAGAGGCTTTAAGCTGCAGGGGTTTACTAAAGGAGTGAACCAGTGGACTGGGCTTCGGGTGCTCCTCTGACTGGGACTCTCCAAGATAATGCTTGAGGGCCTTCGGTGGGTGATATAGGGATGCTTAGTAGGCTACCGGATGGGTTGGATGGCCTCTCCGTCTTTTCCAGCTATGAAGGCTCAGAACCCTGAGAAGGAAGGAAGGAAGGGAGGGAGGGAGGGAGGTGCTGGTAGTGATTGACAGAAATACCTGAGAACTTCACAGGGTTCTTCGACAGGTGGAGAGACAGAGACAGACAGACAGACAGACAGACAGACAGACAGACAGAGAGACAGAGCAACAAAGAGAGACAGAGAGACAGAGAGAGAGAAAGAGAGAATGGGAGAAGAGGGAAGGGGGAAAGAGAAGGAGGGTGGGGAGAGAAGAAGAGGTGGAGAAAGAGAGGGAGAGTGAGCTGTCATAGTTCTTAAAAGCACCTTCTCGTCTAAGACTCCCTCCTATCTATCCCTGTTGTGGCTTATACCCATAGCACTCAGAAATAAAGGTGGGATGAGGCAAAGGTCAGAGACAGACCCAGAAGGGTTCACACAGTGAATCAGGCACTGAACCAGTCCCTTAGTCTCCAGTCTATTGTTGAACCCCCAGATTCCCTACACTTCTTTCAATGGCTCCCCAAGAACGATATGAACAATTTTCAAACGAAGGACTTGTGAATGACAAATGGCCACCTGAAAACATCATCCAAATCACGTTGATAAAAAGAATTGCAAATTAAAACAATTTTGAAGTTTCCTCTTAGACAATGCAAATTGGGAAGGAAGACAAGAGTTAGTGTTTCAGTACCTGTGAAGAAGCAGACAGACTAGTGCATTATTGGCCAAGCTGTGGAATCATCAAACCATTCTGTTCTATAATCTGGAACAATGCGGGGCGGGGGGGGGGCAACTAAACTGTCCAGATCCTTTCCCTGTTTCTGCACACATACCCCAAGGAAGTGAAAGACAGAGAATAGGTCTAATACATGCCAAAATATTTCTATCAGCACTCTTTGTGGTACTGAAGAAGTAGAAATAAAATCAGTGCCAGCACACTGAAAAATGATACTATATTTATACATAATGGGGGTAATCAGGGGAGTCTCCTGATCCGCTGGATTATGGCATTTCCTATGGAGCTGAGCCTGCAGGCTGATCTCTTTCTGTGGGCCCCGTACTCAATCTGCTTCCAGTGATACATGTGATCTGGCCTTATGCTAAAGGGCATTCAAAGCCATAGGATCCTGGTTGGTCCCTTTGTCCCCATGATGGGGGTGGGGGTGGGATGTCCTTGGTCCTTGGAGGATTGGCCATTAAGTCAGGAGAAGACATTCATAAGCAGACCTTAAAAATGACTCTCTCCTCCCTCTTTCCTTCTCTCTCCTCCTTTCCTCCTTTCTTTCTTTCTCTGCCTTCCTCTCCTTCCTCACTTCTCTCTCTTTCCCTCTTTCTCTTCCCTCCCTCCTTTTTCTTCCCCCCTCTGTCCTCTGTCCCTCCTCTCTCTTTCCCTCTTTTTCCTCCCTCCATTCTTCTCTCTTTTTTCTTTCTCTCTTTCTTCCCTCATCTCTCTCTCTCTCCCTCTCCCTCTGTCTCTCTCTGTCTGTGTCTCTTCCTCTGTCTCTATCTCTGTCCCTCTGTCTCTATGTCTCTGTCTCTGTCTCTCCCTCTGTCTCTCTCTGTCTGTGTCTCTCTCTGTCTGTGTCTCTTCCTCTGTCTCTATCTCTGTCCCTCTGTCTCTGTGTGTCTCTCTCTCTCTCCCTCCTTCTCTCTCTCTCTCTCTCTCTCTCTCTCTCTCTCTCTCTCTCTCTCTCTCTCTCTCCCTCCCTCCCTCCCTCTTCTCTTTTGGAGTATGTCATTTGGGACACATGTACTCTCTCCCTCATACTTCCAGTGAGATGAAGAAGAGATCTCTCTTCTCTCCCCTTGGCATCAATAGCAGCTGCATGTATATGGCCCAGACCATGTACTTGCCTGGGCAAATTCAGTTTTGGATCCCAAATCCCTGCCTGCCTCATCTGCTTTGCATTTCTTTTCCTGAGCACGGGTGACTAAACAATAATCTTGAGATGGATGTTTTAAACCTTTGCACTCTTAGGACCATTACTTCATGATCTCAAGATTGCTGGAGATACCAAGAGGACCTGGGCCTGGCAGCAGAAGGTACTCCCCAACGCTATGTCCTTTCTTAGAGAGAACATGGCCACTGACAGAAGGAAGAGCCATTTGTGCCTGGCAGGCTAGAAGATTCAGACTTTGAATGAGTGACTGCTTGGGCAATGTGGATCTACATGAAAGTGAAGTGCCTTCCAGTAGTTCTACAAGTTTCCTAGGAATCATTCCCACCTCCCAAGAGAATATGAGGAATGATGACGAATCATCTCTCCAATGAAGGAAATTTTCCCGTCTGCCAGTTAACAAGTTGACCAGGCTCAGAGAACCAAGAGCTCCTGGTGTCTCCAACTCAGAAAGCTGCTTCTAAGACCAGGAATTGCCCATCTCAGGATTGCCCACTATTTCATGTTTTAAGTATTTACTGATGTATGCTTATGCCTTATTACACCATGAACCACAGTCATCATCTCTGTCACTGGCTTTGAATAGTGTCAGTTTCCTCCCCCGATGGCCCCCCCTCACCAACACTGTAAATTTCTAGACCCAAGTGTCACACTCTGTAGACCAGTTCCCTCAGTTTGTTATGTCTCCCATTAGAATGTGAGTTCACTGAGGGTAACAGTCTGCTTTTGTATTTGTATCCCTCATCACTTAACCCATTATTCAGCACATAATAAGGATTTAATCAATGTTTTAAATTATTATTTTAAAAAACCCACTCTATGATGTGTGCTTATGAGTTTATTTTTCAAGCATTTTTTTTAAGGTGAAGGAAATCTATTAAGGGATTTTGTTAATCCTTTCTGGAGAGATACTAAATGAACATCAAACCTAAACTTTGTACAAGAGATTTTCCTCAGAGTTCAACAATGAGGTGGGAATAAATGAGCCAGAGAGCTCAAGGAAAAGTTTGGTAGCCTCCTTTAGAGGTCAAGTTCCCCTCGGGGCTTAATCTGGTCTGAGCATGACCAGAGCTAGTCATTGTTCTGACTGTCATAGGTCATTGACGATTAACAAAAGAAGTGATAGCTATAGCAGAAGGGGATTCGGTAAGGATTTCATTGAGAATGTCTGGAGTTGATTGAGCTGCAGGAAGCTTTCCTGTTTCTGAATTGCTTACCATGATCTATCTGCCAACCAAACTTCAGAGCTGTTCTGGAGCTCCTAATGGATGTTTTATCCTCCGGTGACAAGCTGATCAAGTCTTTTTTTTTAATCATGAAAGTGTTTTTATTATTTCCCAGTTACATGTAAAGATAGTTTTCAACATTTGTTTTCATAAGATTTTTAGTTCCAAATTTTTCTTCCTCTCTCCCTTCCCTCCCCCTCCCCAAGACGGCAAACAATCTGATATAGATTATATATGTACAATCACATTAAACATATTTCTGCATTAGTCATGTTGTGAAAGAAGAATCAGAGAACAAAAAGAAAAATCTCAAAAAACAAAAGTAGAAACAGTATAGTTCAATCTGCATTCAGAATCCACAGTTCTTTTTTTCTAGATGTGGAGAACATTTTCCATCATGAGTCCTTTGGAGTTGTCTTAGATTGTTTTATTGCTGAGAAGAGTTAAGTCTATCACAGTTGGAGCTGATCGAGTCTTGAGGATGATTTTAATACCTTTGAAGGAAAAACTAGTCTAAATTGTATGGGAACAGGGTTAGGATATTACTCCTGTCACCAACCCCTAAGTGAAAACAGAATATTGTTGTATAGTAAGAAATTACAAATATGAGGAATTTTAAAAATGTAGAAAGATTTGAATGAATTAAAAAAGAATAAAATAAGCAGAACTCTGAAAATATGCAGATCTAAGAGAACAGTTACACAATCACTTGAACAATAAAAGGAAATTGAATTCTTCATAATTGAAAAATGCTGTGAAAAAGAGATAATGAAACTTCCTCATATCGGGGAGAGAGAGGATAAGAAGTATAGAGTATTGTATACATTGCGTAAAATATGGTCTTTGTATGAAATGTTTATCTCTTCCCTTCCCTTTCCTTTTCCTTTCCTTCCATCTTCCCTTCTCTTCCATCTTCCTTTCCTTTCCCTCCCATCTTCCCTTCCCTTCTATATTTCCTTCCCTTCCCTTCCATCTTTCTTCCCCCTCTCCTTTTTTGATACTGGGTCTCCCCATCTTGCCCAGGCTGGAAGTGCAATGACCACTCATGGGCCCATCCTGTGGCATGGAAGTTTTGACTTGCTCTGCTCCTGGCCTGGGATGGTTTGTCCTTCCTTAGGCAACCTGGTGCTGTTATAGAAGATAAAGACACACATTTATATCCAGACAACAATTTGTTTAGCAAGGCATGTGGTTGCAGAAATAAATTGGGTTCAAGGCTCTTGGTTACTGCAAGGACCCCAGAGGCTCATGGCTCTTTGGCTTTTATAACATTTTTACATAGTACATGAGGGGAACAGGAATATATCAACAAAGCCATGATTATATCAAGTGTGTGCTTATGTCTCATCATACAGAAAACATTTAAAGGACATAAAACTCATAGGTCAGTGAAACCTATAGTCACAAAATGGAGTCACTTTGGCTTAAGGGTGCCCATCCTACTTCTATGGAACTCACCATATTGGTGCCAGACTTAGTTGTTGTTCAGTTTTCAGTTGTGTCTCACTCTTCATGCCCCGATTTGGGGTTTTCTTGGTAAAGACACTGGACTGGTTTGCCATTTCCTTCTCCGGCTCATCTGACAGATGAGGAAATTGAGGCAAACAGGGTTGAGTGACTTGTCCAGGGTCACAGAGTAGCCTAGTGTCTGAGACTAGATTTGTTTTTTTTAAATAATAAACATTTTTATTTAAAGTTTTGAGTTCCAAATTCTTTTTTTTTTTTTTTAGTAAGGCAATTGGGGTTAAGTGACTTGCCTAGGGTCACACAGCTAGTAAGTGTCAAGTGTCTGAGGCTGGATTTGAACTCAGGTCCTCCTGAATCCAGGGCCAGTGCTCTATCCACTGCGCCATCTAGCTGCCCCATTGTGTTCCAAATTCTATTCCTAATTCCTTCCCTCTCCTCCTTCCTTACAGGTTATATATGTGCAATTATGCAAAATAGTACCATAGTAGTCATTTTGTATAAGAAAACTTGAATAAAAGAAAAAAATATGAAAGAATGAAAAATAGCAATGCTCCAGTCTGTGTTCAGTCAATATCAGTTCTTTCTTTGAAGGTGGATAGTATGCCTCATCATTGGTCCTCTGGGATTGTCTTGGACTGAAGCTAGATTTGAACTCAGGAAGATGACCCAGCACTCTATCACTGCGCCACCTAGCTGCCAGACTTAGTATGAGACACCTAATCAACTTTAACTGCCGCAGCTCAGAAATCCCCAGCTCAATGAATCCACTAACCTCAACCTCCTCAAATACAGACATACATGACCACACTCAGAAGAATGTTTTTCTTTTCTTAACAGATCTTTGTCACAAGGGAAGGTTCAATGTCTACTTAAAAGCATAGACTTTTTTTAAGCTGGAAAGAACATTGTAGAATGACTAGTCCAAACAAGGAAACTGAGGTTCAGAGAGATTGAGTGATTTATCCAAAGTCACAGAGCCACTTAGAAACAGAGTCAGAAGAAGATGCCTCATTTTGCCCCAAGATTCCTATCACCCTAGCATATCACTCAGTCTTCAACACAGGGACTCTCTGGTACTTTGACTCATACCCCAAAGCTTCTCTATCCAGCAGGGTAACAGGAAAAAGAAAACTGGAAAAAAAGATGAGAAATTCACCTCCATTCTTTGGAAAGGTGAGGGACTATGGGTAGAAGATGTTGCATGTGCTGCCAGGTGTATATGAAGTGTCAGCGGGTTTTGCTTAACTTGTTTTCTTACAAAGAAAGGTTCATTGGGTGGGGAGGGGGAGAAGAAAGTGGTATAGCTAGAAATCACTATGATGGAAAAAAACCAAAAGGCATCAATAAAACACTAATTTTACAAAAGAAAGAAAAGGGGGCAGCTAGGTGGCACAGTGGATAAAGCACAGGCCCTGGATTCAGGAGGACCTGAGTTCAAAATCAGCCTCAGACACTTGACATTTACTAGCTGTGTGACCCTGGGCAAGTCACTTAATTTTTTGCCCTGCAAAAAAACAACAAAAAACCCCAAGTGCCTTCATAACTTAAAATTATAAACTTTTAGAGATATGTGAGAACTTAGGGGTCAGCTACTATAGGGGTTCTTTTTTTTCCTTTTTTTTTGCAGGGCAATGAGGGTTAAATAACTTGCCCAGGGCCACACAGCAAGTGTCAAGTGTCTGAGGTCAGATTTGAACTCAGGTCCTCCTGAATCCAGAGTTGGTGCTTTATCTACTGTGCCACCTAGCTGCCCCCACTATAGGGGTTCTTAAACTTTTTCCCCTTGCCATCCCTTTTCACCTGAGAAATTTTTACCAAGACCCTGGCTTTATAGGTAGATAAAATAGGTATATATAAGCTTTTACTGTTGCCAATTTTTTTGCGACCCCTACATTCAGTTATGCAACACCATATGGGGTCAAGACCCATGGTTTAAGATGCTTTGATCTACTCTACCCCCTTCTAATTATAACTGTTGTGTCCAAGGTCACACAGTCCCTCAACGCAGAGAGATGTGGTCAGATAGAGCTGTGGAAACTATAATGAAACACGAGATGTTTTTTCTTAACTGTTTTTCTTTGTCATAAGGGAGGATTAGTGTCAGAGGCAAGATTAGGGCCCTGTTTTTCAATTATCCAATTGAATGCTTTTTTTAAAAAAAATAGACTATCTGCATTTCTCATTCCCTGTATGGCCCTGGACAAGTTCCTTAACCCCCAAAAGTTTGTTTCTTCAACAAGAAAATGTCCTACCTAACTCATCAGGTTGTTATTAAGATGAAATGAGATAATGCATGTGAAAGTACTTTGAAAAACGGTAAAATGCTACACAAATGTAGGTTAGTGGTCTTTATGGAAGAGAAATGGTGGTGTTACAGCAGGCAGTGGTCCAGCAAGAGTGCTACCAGTAAACTGTGCATATCCTCTGATCCAGCAACACCACTCCTAGGTTTATATCCCAAAGACATCCCCCCAAAAAGAAAAAACCTATTTGTGCAAAAATATCCATAGCAGCTCTTTTTGTAGTGGCTAAGAGTTGGAAATCAAAGGAATGCCCATCCATTGGGGAATGGCTAAACAAGCTGTGGTATATGATGGTGATGGAATATTATTGTGCTATAAGAAATGACGAGCAGGATGATTTCAGAAAGGCCTGGAAAGACTTGTATGAACTGAAGTATAGTTAAGTGAGCAGAAACAGGAGAACGTTATGCACAGTGACAGCATTATTGTTCAATGAAGAACCATGAATGACTTAACTATTTTCAGCAGTACTGTGATCCAAGACAATTTCAAAGGACTAATGATAAAGCAGACTATCCACCTCCAAAAAGAGCTGATATTGATTTAACACAGACTGAAGCATGATATTTTTCACCTTCTTTCTTTCATTTCTTTCTTTTATTCAAGTTTTCTTGCACAAAATGACTAATATGGTCATGTCCTACATAATTGCACAAGTATAACCTATATCTGATTTTTTTTTTTTTAGTGAGGCAATTGGGGTTAAGTGACTTGCCCAGGGTCACACAGCTAGTAAGTGTTAAGCGTCTGAGGCCAGATTTGAACTCAGGTACTCCTGACTCCAGGGCCGGTACTCTATCCACTGTGCCACCTAGCTGCCCCTATATCTGATTTCTTACCACCTCAGGGAGGGGGGGGGATATAATTTGGACCTCAAAACTTTTAAATAAAAATGTTTTTTTTTTAAAGCGTGCTTGCTACCAGTCCACTGTGCACATTCATTCATTCTTCCATTCAGCAAGAATTTATTAAGGAATTACAATATGCAGGCTTGGTGCTAGTTGTTACACAGGATGATATGGTTTCTGCCTTCAAGAAGCTTGCAATCCTAATACTGGATTCTGTCTCTTAAAAGGGGCTTGGAAGGGGCAGCTAGATGGCGCAGTGGATAAAGCACTGGCCCTGGATTCAGGAGGACCTGAGTTCAAACCTGGCCTCAGGCACTTAACACTTACTAGTGTGACCCTGGGCAAGTCACTTAACCCCAATTGCCTCACCAAAAAAATAAAAATTTTTTAAAAAGGGGGGGCTTGGAGACTTTAGGATGGATCAGAGATAACTGGAAAATAAAGACCACAATGGAGAGACTAGGATAACCAAGAGTCAGGCTGGAAGAGAGAGGAACATAACGGTCTCCATGTCTCTTTGAGCAGGAGGAAATGAGCTCATTCCTCCTCTAAAAAATCAGCATGACTGCCTCCAGCCAAGTAATCTGGAGTCATGAGGGCTGCTAGGGGATCTTCATGAATCACTATAGATTTATAATTTCTCAGGCCCTTCGGAATTTCCTGAAAACCAGGTGCCACTAAAGTAGTTTCGGGGCAAGTCCTGTTTACATTTTGATCATGTTCATTTATAATCAATTGGTGACAAGAACCAGGGGCCCTGTGACCACAATTTGATAAATAGATGAATGGAATTCAAACAGGAAGCATACATTTTTATGGAAGTGGAAAAGGAACTCGCAACCTGAGATCCTATTGCCCCTCCAGGCTTTGTCAGTCATCGTGGGTTTCAGATTGGTCAAGTTAAAACCGACTTCATCCAAAAGGCACTAGGTCATGTGCCTTGGGACTTTAGAAGAATTCGTATATTTTTCCAACTTTTTTTTAGCCATTGCTAATGGCTTGGCATCCTGGGAGTTTATTATCCAAACTGCTCGACAAAGGTCAACATCATGAGGTGGACCTAGCACTGGACTTGGGGTTGGAAAGCCTGGTTTCATGTCAGAGCTCAGCACTTTTCGACTTGCGTCACCTTCCTAACGTCATAGCTTCCACTGTAAAATGAGAGTCAGACTAGATCAAAAGTTCCTGACCTTTTTATTGGGCCATGAATACCACTTTGGGCACTGTCTGGTAAAGTCTATGGACCCCTCTCAGGATAATGTTTTAAATGGATAAAGCAAGATACACGGAATCACAAAAGAAGGCAATTATGTTGAAATGAAGTTATGGAAATTACATATTTTTAAAAAAAAGAAAAACAAGTTCCCAGACCCCAGGTGAAGAATTCCTGGGTTAAATGATCTATGAGGTTCCTGTCAATACTACTGAATGTAGCTTAGCACTTTAAGGTTTACAAATGTCTTTACATAAGTTATCTCATCTGATCCTCGAAACAAACTTGTGAAGTTGGTGCCATGATTAACCTCATTATACTGCAGAATCTTCATTTTACTTTCAAATCTATGATCCTATTTCTTCTTGTGACTTGAAAGATCAAGCACCTCTTTTCCAATCCCTTGCAGAGAGTCTTCGTTGGAGCCAATCAAAGTTGCCTTCTCTTCATCTTTATCTCATAGCCTCTTCTGCTCTTTTTAGAAACTGACCCAGATCCAGGGGCTCACTTTTCCAAGATCATCAAAGACTGATGGGCACAACCAGGAGAAATGGCCAGAATCTAGGGAGTTAAGTCCCAATAATAATAATAATAATAATAATAATAAGCTCCACAACCAATCTCAGTGACTAAGACCCCAAATCACAATGATCCAGCCCGAATTGTTAAGAAGTCTATCCCGTCACAGTGCCTAGGGCCCTGGCACACTCCAGGGCAGGATGAAGGTGTGCTCGTGCCAATGAAAAGTCCTGTATCGGCTTGTCACTTCTTGCCTGGACTATCTTAATAGCCTCCCTCCTTACAGGTTCTCCATGCTCCTATCTATCCTCCACGCAACACGGAATAAAGATTCCTAAGACATACATCTAAACTTGTCACTCCTCGACTCAAAAAATCCTTAGTGGCTTCTCTAGGATAAAATACAAGCTCCTCTGAGTGACATTGAAAACCCTCTATAATCTATCTCTTGCCTACCTTTCCAAACATTTCACATCATTGCCCTTCACTGACTTTGATTGCTGCTCCCCAAGCTGGACTTGCCACTTCCTGTCTCTGTGTGTCTGCTCAGGCATTCTCA
The DNA here is from genome assembly GCF_019393635.1 of Dromiciops gliroides. Lineage (NCBI taxonomy): Eukaryota > Metazoa > Chordata > Mammalia > Microbiotheria > Microbiotheriidae > Dromiciops > Dromiciops gliroides. Next base: position 53,887,096 of record NC_057862.1, read on the forward strand.
CCATACCTAGAATGTTCTCTCTCCTCTCTGCAAACTCTTAGAATATTTAGCTCTCTTCAAGGTTCAGCTCTGGTGTCACTTCTTGTGGAGTTTTTTTGGAGATTACTTCCACTTGTTGGGGCTCAGTTCCCTCTTGAAATTACTTTGTATTAGGGGCAGCTAGGTGGCATAGTGGATAAAGCACTGGCCCTGGAGTCAGGAGGATCTGAATTCAAATCTGGCCTCAGACACTTGACACTTACTAGCTGTGTGACCCTGGGCAAGTCACTTAACCCCCATTACCCTACCCCATCCCTCCGGAAAAAAAAAAAAAAGAAAGAAACCAAAAGAAATTACTTTGTATTTATCTGTGTGCACGCTGTACCATCTACCATAATTCAAGTGTCAGGGGAATGCTAGCTCTTGAGGGCAAGGATTGTTTTGTATGCACCTTGGTACAGCTAAGAGTACCTGGCTTTGGAGACAGAGGTGGTTGTTTAGTTGTTTTCGGCAGTGTCTGGCTCTTCCTGACCACTCCCACCCCACCCCCTTTTTTTGTTTTGTTTTGTTTTCTTGGCAGATACTGGAGTGATTGGCCATTTCCTTCTCCAGCTTATTTGACAGATGAGGACACTGAGGCAAACAGGGTTAAATGACTTACCAAGGGTCACACGGCTTGTATCTAAGGCCCGATCTGAACACAGGTTTTCCTAACTCCAAGCCCAGTGTTCTATCCACCCTGCCACTTAGCTGACCTTTGAAGTCGAAGGATCTGGGTTCAAATCAGGCTCTGTCGCTTACCGGGTGACCTTGGACAAGTCACAACCCCAGCTCCCTCTAAAATGAGGGATTTGGACCAGATGATCTCCAAGGTCCCTTCCAGTCTGTAATAATAATAATATAAAAAAACCGTGTGTGTTGTACATATTATAGCCTAATAAAGTTTAAGAAATTGTTTAGATCCCTGGGGACCTGCTGAACCGGCACCAGGGAGGAGTCACTCAGCTAATTAAAAAAAGACGGAGAAGAAAGTGGGGGAGCTGTCAAAGCTAGGCTATACTAAGGCAACCCTTCCGCTCCATTAACAAGAAGCCCCTAGCTCCCACCTGTGCAGCTATGGGGACCACTCTACTTTCTCAACAAGGATGGATGGTGAATAGTTCACGTCTCTGTCACTGCTTTGCTCAACAAAACCGTGTGATTTAAGTCGGTGAGGGTTGTTACAACCTCCCCTCCCGTTTAGTAGAGAGGAGGAAATTGAAGCAACGAAAATTTAAGGTGACTCTCTGACGATTACACGGCCAGTAAGCCAAGACTCAAAGCCAATCCTCCTGGCTGGAGATCTCACGTCTTTAAACTTCCCTTCCTCTCTCTAATTCTCAGGGCTCCCTATCCCCTGCCTCATTAAAGAAACGTATTTCTGGAGCTAGGGGTTCTCCCATTTCCCCCAGCGGAGTTCTGGGAGCTGGGGCTCGCGGAGGGAGGGAACAAGAGGAGAAAGGAAGAGGGGGTGGGGTGGGGGGAAATCTTGGTCCAGGGGCGGGGCCAAGCTCAGGGTGGAATAGAATATAGGGCAACGCCGCCTCTGCAGAGCGAGGCACTGAGACGTGGAGTTCATCACCACTTAGAGGCGCGCTTGGTGTGAACTTGAGCTTGATTCCTCCGCACCAGCCGGAGATTCTGATCCGTGAGTCTGCAGCCCTGGCTGGGCGCGCCGGGCCGGGATGCTCGAACTACGGCCAATCCAGCTCCCCCTTCCCCCCTCGCCCCCTACCTCTTTTCTCTGGCCTCGCCAGGCTCCTGCTGAGTCACCGCGCTCCGGGCGGTCCCCCGCCCTGGCTTCTTCCCGCACCCAGGGACGTTCATGCCCCGAGGACCGGGAGAAGCAGCCGGAGCTGGCGGCAGTCCGGGCGATCTCCTGCTGCCTTCCGTGGAGGGGGTGGGGTGGCTAGGGTTCCCGCAGCGGGGACCTCAGCCCATTAGAGACTCCACGCCCTGATCGCAGGGTCCCAATGCTTCCCTCACCTTCACTCTTCCTTCCCTTGCAGGGCTGAGTACCTGAAGCAGAAGAAGCCACCTTCCCACCCAATCCACCATGAGAGTCCTGCTCGCTTCGCTGCTTCTGTGTGTACTGGCCGTGGGCTGCAGAGTGAGTGTCCCGCATTGGCTCACGGTGGGGGTTGGAAGTTGGGAAGTTCGAGCTTCTGGAGTCTCTAACTGAGGCTAAGGGGAGGAACTGCAAGGAACTAGGGAGTTGGAGGGAGAAGGTCATGATTGAGCCATTGAGTCAGTGACAAACAGGGTCAGATCTCCCCAGAGGGCAATGGACCATGATTTCAGAATTGGCAGAACAATGCCCTGTACAAATTAGGCACTTAATAAATGTTTGGGGGACTGAATAGAATTTAGGGAGGGAAATAGAGTGGAAGAGAAACGCTCGCAGCGAACTGTTGCACCTAAAGAAAAAGAGATTGGGAAAGAAAAACAGGGGCTAAATCTTAGTCTGCAAAGTATATGAGGCGGGTTGGGGAGTTGAGATTGCTTTGCTGAAATCATCCCATTTTGCTGAAAATCTGGAGACTTCACTGGAGAGCGGTAGGGGGTAGATGTGTGTGTGTGTGTGTGTGTGTGTGTGTGTGTGTGTGTGTGTGTGTGTGTGAGTGAAGTTATAGCACGACGAAAACTAAAAAATGGCAAACAAAATGCAAGTGCTACAGATTATGTGATAGAGAAATTGAGAAGAGTACTTGGCGGGGGGGGGGGGGGGGGGGGGGGGGCGGGTTGTGGAGTTGTCAGGTAAAGCTTCTTGCAGGAGGAAGGGTTTAACTACAAATTCAACTAATCCTGATCTCGGTATCTCAATTTGAGAAGGGAAAGGGCATAGAGCCCTTGGATACCACTCCAACCATTCTCATTCCTTTTTATTTTAGGCTTGGAAAAAACAGGATTATGACTCATGTGAGTACCTACCCTCTCCATAGCCCTCTGTTACATGGATGTATAGGGGGAGCCACTTGGGAGAAGCCCCCTCCACTATTTTCCCACACAAAAAAGCCCCTCCCAGTAGTTCTCTCCCCTTCCACTGCCTTCACTGACCACATCTCTCCTATCTCCAGCTGACTGTGGCTGCTTGAATAATGGCGTGTGCATGTCCTACAAGTACTTCTCCAAGTTTCATCGCTGTTACTGCCCGGAAAATTTCTCTGGGGAGCATTGTGAGATAGGTACCTGAGTCCTGTCTGATCCTTAACCCCTGAGGCCTGGCTGGGGTGGGGAGGGGAGGGAGGGAGGGAGAGACTGTCCCAGTGATTTCAGAAAGGGGATTCTGGTGAAGAGAAGAAATAGAAAGAGATGAAAGAGTTAGGGATAGGGACTGCACTTGTGATTTCATTTGTATGGGAAACTCCCAGGTTCTCCATAGAGGAAACTGCCCCTAACAATAATCATTACCTTCTCTGCAATTTAGAGCCTTTCACTGAGAGTAAGTGACTTGTTCAGGGTGACAGAGCCAGCATGTGTTAGAGACAGGACTCGAACCCGGGTCTTCCTCTCTCGGAGGAAATGCCAGAGTAGCATGTCTACTCCAAAGCTACACGTTTGGAGAAGGAGACCCCTTCCCAGTCCCCTGTTTCCATCCTCAACTGGAAGTTTGGTTAAATCGCTTGTACTAGATCTCGTTCCCCATGGAGCTTATCTCACTCTGCCCTTATATCCATTTCCTCCCTCAGACAATTCACAAAAATGCTATGACGGTAATGGTCATTCTTACCGAGGAACAGCCAGCCACGACATCTGGGGCAACACTTGTTTGAAGTGGAGCTTAGCTGTCTTGAACTCTCAAGAGTACCATGCCAACCGGCCAGATGCAATACAGCTGGGTTTGGGGAAGCACAATTACTGCAGGTGAGGAGTTGACAACTAATATCTCCCCCCATCTCCTACCAATACCTGCTCCATCCCCTTCAAATAACCACCCAGGATGTGGGGTTTTTCTTTTCAGTTTTGCAATCTTTATTCGTGCATACAATAAATCTTTTAGAGAGCAAATCTCATTATTTCCTAGTTCATTACACAACTTTCAAATGTATCACCCTCTTTGATATGACTCTTCCAGGAAATTCCTCTTAGAGTTATTTATTTTGATAAGAATGTCATCTTGTTCTAGCTCTAGGCTCTGAGCCTACCACACCATCTCTTTGCTGAGGTGCCTCAGAATAAGATTTTCTGGGAAAAATTCCAGGAGATGAGGGGCATAGGGAAGATGGCTAGGTAGACTAGAGGCAAGAAACTCACTTTTCTAGAGAGCCCAGGAGGACAGATGACTGATTAGGAGCATACTAACTCTACCCCCTCCTCCAAACTTCCCTGTTTCTATTGAACATGCCACTATCCTCCTAGTCACCCAGTTTCCCATCCTATGAGTCATTTTTGATTCTTCTCCCCCCCCATATGCCATATCCAATCAGTTGCCAAATCCTGTTCATTCTGCCTTCACAATATTTCTCACATTTTCTTTCTCTCTGCTACATAGCCAACACCATAGTTAGTCTGCTTGCTCCCATTCTCTCCCCTTCTTCAATCCATCCATCCCACCTGCCAAAATAATCTTCCTGATGCTGTCACTCCACTGCTCAAAATCCTTGGCGGCTCTCCATTGCCTCTGGGGGGAAAATGCAAACTTCTCTACCTGGGCATTTGAAGCCTTCCAATATCCAGATCCAACTTAACCCCTCTAGTCTTGTTTGTTTTTGTTTTTTGGTGGGTGCAATGAGGGTTAAGTGACTTGCCCAGGGTCACACAGCTGGTAAGTGTCAAGTGTCTGAGGTCGGATTTGAACTCAGGTCTTCCTGAATCCAGGGCCAGTGCTTTATCCACTTTGCCACCTAGCTGCCTCATCCCCTCTAGTCTTATTTGACATTGCCCCCCTTCGGGAAGGCTACATTCTGGACAAATGGGACTACTTCTTATTCTCCAAGCTCAATAGGCCTATCTTCTGCTTCTGGGGATGCCTTCTCAACTCTCTCTTTCTTCCAGGCCCAGCTCAGGGGACCTCCTAGGGGTGCCCTCCAGTTATTTGTTCTCCAGCTCTTTTTCTGATCTTTCAGGGCTTTTGCACCTTTACTTTGTTCATTTTGTATTCCACCCCCGACCCCACCCCCATTAATTGAAAAGTCAGCTCTTTGAAGGCAGGGATGATTTCACTTTTGCCTTTTATTCCTAAGGGTTGTCCCAGCCAAGAGTAAAGACTCAAGTTTTTGTTGGGTTGAATGACACCCTTCCTATATTTCCATTCCTTCTTATGTGTTTCCAGAAATCCAGACAACCAGAAAAGGCCATGGTGTTTTGTGCAGGTTGGCAGGAGACAGTACATGCGGGAATGCAAGGTGCCACAATGTTCCACTGGTGAGTGATGACCTGAAACTGGACATTGACCCACTGCTCAGTCACTCTCACCCAGGAGCAGGAGGACCAGGCGTGGGGGGAAGTGGGATGTGTATGGAGTTCTGCCTGGCCCTTGGTGACTGGGACTGATAGGGAAGAAAGAGGAAGAAGACAGTGGCTATCCTGCTTGCCACAAGAGTTCTTCCTCATGAAGCCCCTGTCCTCCCCTACAGAACAAGAAGGATTCCAATGTGGCCAGAAATCAATGACCCCCCGCTTCAAGATCGTCGGGGGAAACACAACGCCCATCGAGAAGCAGCCTTGGTTTGCCGCCATCTACAAGAAGCCTGTAGGGGGCACCACTTCCTTTGTTTGTGGGGGTGCCCTCATCAGTTCCTGCTGGGTAGTCAGCGCTACCCACTGCTTTCTGTAAGTCCTCTTTGGATTCCCCACCCCAGAGACTTCCACAGATTCACATTGTTTCCTTGACCCGATTCCAATGTTCCCTGCCTGCCTCCCTCCCCCAAAAAAACCTGTCCCCCTCCCTCCAAAGACAATGTCAGGGCCCTTCCCTGATATCCATGGTCCTCTATTGTTCCAGGGTGATAACAACTGCCCTAAGTGTAGAAGGAAGCCAGATAACTCCTGAGGTCTGGAGGAAATGGGGTCTTCCATCAGTGATTACCAGGTCTTGACATTTTACAACCCTTCTCCCTACAGTGAAAAAAATAAGGGGGCGACCTACTTTCTGTACCTGGGCCAGTCAAAGCGTAAGTCAGAGACCCGTGGAGAGATTCGGTTTGAAATTGAGGAGCTAATTTTACATAAGAATTTTAGCACTGGAGCCCTCGCTTATCACAATGATATTGGTGAGTCCAAGGAGGGGAGCTCTTGGGAATAGAATGGTAGGGAAACACAGACATCCTCACTCACTACAATGACATGGAGTAGATGGGCTTGGGAGGTGGTGGCAGCGAGCGACTCAAATGAGGAATGAGATCCTGGAGCTCCCTGGAGACCCTGACATACAATATCAAAGGGGGCATCTGGGTAAAAATCACAACAGAGGTAGCTCTGGCTCTGGTATGGAGAGTAGGAGCAAAGGAAAGAGCTAGAGAAGAGGAATAGCCTGGCCAAGGCCCCTGGAGGCAAAATGCCCTGCCCTTTGAGCTGGTATGGCATGACTTGGATTACAGTTGACTTCAGGGAGCAGGTATCTAACCTGGCCTAGGTGAAGAAAGAGATACCTCCTTTCCTGATTAGCACACTTGGCCTGTGGAGGCAACATTATGTAATAAATAGGGAAGGAATTAGATTTTACTGAGGAGAACTAGATTCTTATCCCAAATCCATTATGACCAAGTCAATAAGTCAACAAGTATTTATTAAGCACCTACTATGTGCCAAGCTAAGCTTTGGGAATACAAAAAAAATGGCCAAAAAACCCCCAACCCAGTCCCTGCCCTCAAGAAACTCAGGGTCTAATGAGAGACAACATAAAACAACGATGTATAAACAAGATATGTGCAGAATAAACTGGAGATAATCTCAGGGGAGACCCTGGCATTAAGTGTGACCAGGACAGGCTTCTTTCAGAAAGTAAGATTTAAGGAGGTGGCTAGGTGGCGCAGTAGATAAAGCACCAGCCCTAGATTTAGGAGTACCTGAGTTCAAATCTGGCCTCAGACACTTGACACTTATTAGCTGTGTGACCCTGGGCAAGTCACTTAGCCCCAATTGCCCTGCAAAAAAAACAAAAACAAAAAAAAAAAAGAAAGAAAGAAAGAAAGATTTAAGCTGAGATTTCAGGAAAGCCGGGAGGCAGAATCACTTCTTTCTTTGCCTCAGTTTCTTTATTTGTAAAGTAAGATATTAGACTAAATGACCTCTAAGGTCCCTTCCAGGGCTAACATTGTGTGATTTTGAGGGGCAGGGAGGCCTCTACTTGACTATCCCTCTTGGGTCTGCTATTCATAGGATCATAAACTTAGATTCCCCCCTCCCTATCTTACAGAGGAAGAAAATGAAACCAATAGAGGTTAAGTGACTTAGGTACCCAGGGTTACAAAGCTAGTTAGTGTCTGAGGCAGGATTTGAATCCAAGTTCTTGTGACTGCAAGTCCAGGACCCTATTCACTATGTCATGCTGCCTCTCTGCTCATTCTTCCCCATCCCATGTTTTTCCACAGCCCTGTTAAAGATCCGTTCCAGAACTGGGAAATGTGCAGAGCCCTCCAGAATTGTGCAGACCATATGCCTTCCCCCAGCATATGAAGACATTCCCTTTGGCAGCGACTGTGAGGTCACTGGCTTCGGGTTGGAAGATTACAGTGAGTGACACTTGAGGCAAGGGTGGTAGTGGGAGATCCATGGGACATTTGGTCAAGCCGAGCAAACTGAACTGTGTAAACCTGAGAGTATTATCAGCTTGGAACAAGAAAAGGTCAAAAAGTCAGACACTGGGAGGTTGAGAAGCCTTCGAAGATTGGCAGAGGTTATAGCAAGTGGTTCTGAGAACTATGGGACAATAGAAATAATTAGCCCAGGCCTATATAGCTATTTTGGGGTTGAAGAGGAAGTGAGTACTCTCCCTAACAGAAAGAGTGAGTCCTGGTTTGGGGGAAAGAAAGGTCAGGAAAGAACAATAAGATAGAAATATTTTAACTAAAACCATTATTCTCACTACCTTCCCAGATGACTACCTCCATCCAGAGTACCTCAAAATGGCGGCTGTGAAGCCAATTTCATACAGGGAATGTCGACAACCTCACTACTATGGCTCTGAAGTCACCCCCCATATGGTGTGTGCTGCCCATCCTGAATGGATGGCAGATGCCTGCCGGGTAAGAGCTGGAAGGGTCCTTGTATCCTCCCCCACTTCTCACCAAGCCTTCTTCACCATCTTTCCTACACCTGTCCCTATGGAGGAGAGGTTTTCATCCTTTATATATCCCAGACCTCCCTCCTCTGGTATCCTTCATGTGTAAGAAGCCCAGAATGGTAACAAGAAGAGATATTGATGTTGGTGATCTATTATAGGTCTTAGAAGGTTTTCATCAATAAGTATATACTTAAAGTAACTAATATATCTCCATTCCTGTGCTTGGCACTATGGGGATGCAGAATTACAAGACATGATCCCTGACCTCAGAAGTTGATTATCTAGTTAGGGAGACAAAGCTTATCCCCACAAAATGATGAAAGTGAGAAGATAGAATGTAGTTAAATGCCAAATGGTATATTATAGATTATCAATGATAAAGAAATTGAGAGGAGAAGAAGACCTATCCAGGGTAGAGTCACCAGAGAAAGTTTCACAGGGAAGGAAGGATTTCACCTTGGCTTTGATAAATAGCTATAGTTCAGATGAGAGTGAGTCAGCTTCTTGCAAGTAGGAATAATTTCATTTTATATCTTTTATCCTTGGCACATAACCTAGTGCATGGCGCATAGTAGGTATATTTAATAAACACTTGTTGGTTGACTAGTTGATGGTCAGGGGGAGAGGAGAAGGACGTGACTGAAGCTGCAAAGGTAGCAATGAATGTGCGGTAGTAGCAAGACACAGCTAAAGCAGAGGATTCATGGTGAGGAGAAATGGTAAATAAGGTGCACAGGTAGGGTAGGGATGGATTGCTGGATTCCAGAAGCCTTGAAGATGAATACCAGAATGTTGTAAAAGGCTTTGAATTCTAGGATACTCCCCTATCTCTCTCCCTGTGTCTCTTTGAAAGAAAGACACAGAGAGAGAGAGAGAGAGAGAGAAATGAAAATAAGAGAGGAGTTGGAATAAGCCTTAGGCAAAATTTATAAATTAAAACCCCTGTGTATTGCAGTCTAGTAGAAGCTTGGAGACTTCACTAAAACACATGGGATTTCATTACTACAAAGTAAATACCACCATAATGTGGAAAAATGGGCTTTTCTGCCATTAAAAATATGTGCCTTTATAAAAAGTCGCAGTAAAGTACCCCTTTGAGCTCCCCGACCCGCTCCGAGCCTTTTCCAAGACTCCCGACCTTGCCTGCTATGAACCGGGTTCTGTGTAGCAACTCTGATTCCACTCCCCAGGAACTCACCTTCTGTTTCTCATCTGTTTCGCAGGGAGACTCAGGTGGGCCTCTGGTCTGCCCCATTGATGGCCGTATGGCTCTGGTTGGTATCGTGAGCTGGGGCCTTGGCTGTGCCGCAAAGGACAAGCCTGGTGTTTACACTCGTGTCTCTCACTTCCTACCCTGGATCCAGACCCACACAGGCCTTCCTGTTCCCAACTGAGGAGGCCTAGGAAGTCTAGGAAGGAGAAAAACATGCTGTTCCCTCTTGCCCTGATGTCACCATTTCTGCCATGGAGCCATCTCTGCCAGGCCTAAGGACCCTAGAAGGCATCTCTGGAGATGTTCTCTATATGTGGGCTTCCTTCCAGGGAATATGAAAACAGATTTAACCTTCATCTTGGGGCATAGGCACTGGCTATCTTGGACCGCTTCGCCAGATGGAAGGGGATGGGGGGTGGTCACTAGGGTCAGAGGCAGGTGTTTTGGAGTTTTGGCAGAGATTTTAGGCTCATGAGAACTTCTGGTTACTTACAAACAGTGAATCCCAAACTGTATCTGGAGAGGAAGAAGTCAACTCCCCAGAGCAATCTACCTTTATCATGGCGCTGATGTCCAGATGTTTGCAAAATGCAATTGTGACTTGAACTCTGAGCTCAGGGCCCCTGGAGTTCATGGGACTATGGCCAGTGTGGAAATAGATATCAAGGGGTGGGGACCCCAGTGAGGTAATGGGAGGTCTCCATGTATCCCCAGTGGACTGGTCAGGAGGTAGAATATTTGTGTCCCTATGCACATGGCTTTGAGTGTGACCATCTGTGTGAGCATTAGAGTGTTCTTTCCTCTTGGGATGTGGGTGTGCACTTGGGTGCTTCCCCTGGCTGTGTAGACAGCAGTGCTTCCCAGATAGTCCTGGTCTTACCCCTGTTTGCCTGAGGTGCCCTCCTCAATCCTGTTATGAGTGGGGACGGGACAACTGTGACCGACACTGAATGTCTACGTTTCTCCCAGATCCTTATTCCTCTTTATAATTACCGTCCCTGCTTATTGAAACCTTACTATGTGACATGAGGGCCGGCCCCTTGGACTGGATATTTAATAATTATTTTTGTTATTTATTTTTATTTTTGTAGTATCACATGAGCACCATCAATAAAAACATTTCTTTGACTAATATGGAAATGTTTTATATAATTGCACGTGTATAACCTATATCTGATTATGTACCATCTCAGGGAAGGTGGAGGGAGGGGAGGGAGGGAGGGATAGAACTTGGAACTCAAAACTTTAAATAAAAATGTTAAAAATTTTTAAAAACAATAAAAATGTTTCTTTCCTCTGAAAGGCTTTGGCTCTCTCTTGGGGAGGGAGGGGATGGAAAATAATAGCAGTATCTAAAATGAAATGAGTTACCTCATGAAGTAGTGAGTTTCTCATTTCTAAGATATTCAAGAAGAGGTTATATGAACACTTGAAAATATTCTTCTAAAAGGAAAGTGGCTGCACAGGAATAAATGAATTCTGAAATCTCTTCTAACACTAAGATTCTCTGATAGAGTTATTTCTCTGAGAGGAATCATCGGAACCACATATCAGCCTCAAAAATGAAAAGAAGGGGCAGCTAGGTGGCACAGTGGATAAAGCACTGGCCCTGGATTCAGGAGGACCTGAGTTCAAATCTGGCCTCAGACACTTAACATTTACTAGCTGTGTGACCCTAGGCAAGTCACTTAACCCCAATTGCCTCACCCAAAAAAAAAATGAAAAGAAAATGATACCAGTGGCTGTCACTGTTACAGTCACATATTTGAGTCCCTAGTTGGAAAATATCCTAACTCTCATCCTGAGTCCAGGCCTATGACCTCAGCTGCCTCATTTGCCTATTCACCTATTCACAGTTTAAGAGCCTTCTGCCCTAAACAAGTAAAGAAGATCTGGAGAAGGAACTAAACCAACTCCACCCAGTATTCTCCCCTTTTAAGAGAGGGCAATACTGAGACCCTTAATGCAAGCCATAGTAAAGCAGAGGGCGACTCTGCCATCAGGCTGCTATGTTCACTAAAATTCCCAAGTCTCTCAAAGGAAGGCACCCAGGTTCACCTTGGAGAAACTGAGCAGACACCTTGGGAGGGTAGAGGCAGGGACTGAGGCCAGGGAGTGAGTATTCAGTGAGCAGCTGGGGAGCTCCTGACCCTAGGGGCACCACAATCACTCCAGTTCTGGCCCAGCTATAAAGAAGACTCCTAGGGTGGGGGCTCTTGAGCCAAAGACAGAGTCCCCAGTTTGTGTCAATCAGTCAACAATTAAGCACTGAGTTAGGGACTGTCAATATCCCAGGTTCCTTTAGCCACAGTCCCTGAAAATACAATTCTCTGTATGCCATATACCTGGTTTGGGAGATATATCTTACCCATGATATAGATGGAGGAAGACAGTAATTTCCATCCCTTTCCCACTCCCCTGGAGAGGGGGCGCGGGGAGGGAATGAGGAGGGTCACATGAGGATAGGATCATTAACTTTGAGGGATGGTGCTGATAGGCTACCCATCTCTGAATGAATCTCTGATACTTCCGGAGGTAAGTTTCAGGGGGATTCAGCACCCTCTTCTGCTCCATGTTTTTATGATGGCTCACCCCACCCCCCATGACTCCCACCCAAACACTTGGTTTCTTCCCCCTGGTGTGTGACTAGAGTTCAGATTTTTGTTGTTATTGCAAGAACTTGCTCAGGAAAGACCCAGGGAGCAGCCAAGGGGCCCAGCCCAAGCTGAGTGACTTCTTCAAGTCTCTTCCTATTCTATCTTCCCAGGGGGCCAAGAACCATCCTGTCCAGGCAAGAGCAGCTTGGGCTCCAGGGCTTTGTAGAAACTGAAAACAGGAAATGTGAGCACCAGGGACAGGTTGAGCAATGTGGCAGTAACTCCCTTTGCAAGCTGTTTCCCAGTCTACCCTACTACCCCTGCCCAGCTGCTTCTAACATCTTGACTGGCAATTGCTAGAAGTCAGCCACTTCCCAAAAGAACCATTTTCCAAGAACTGGCTTCCTTGCTCCAGATGAAACTATTCCATTTCCAAGCAGTGTTTTCCCAGCCTTAGAGGAGATGGCGGAAGCATTGCTTGGCCAGTTTGTCCTCCTGTAGGACTTCTGGGCTAAGGGTAAAGTTAATTGGAACTTCAAATAGTTCCCCCATATATACCCCCCACCTCAATCCTGGATCTCTATTCTGCTTTGAAGGATGATCCCCCAAAGGAGGCCATTTTATGCAACTAAGTTCAGAATCTAACAAGACTCTTGTGCTAACCTTGATATCTTCTGCTGCAATCTGGATTCCATTGCAACTCTTTCCGTTTTCAGTACCACTGCATCCTCACTGAAGACTGGGTGTCCTTCTCCACTCTCTGATCTTTGGTTTGTCTCCATTCGTGTTCCACTCTCCACCATACCTCCTCCTCCTCCAGAAGGAAACATCTGGGAGCTGACAAGTTGGATTATCTATTTGGATCAAACTTAGGAGAGAGGCGTTTATGGAGTGGCTGAAGCCCCAGACACAGAATAAGGAGGGAATGTCGCTAGGTCACAGCAAATCTGAGGGGAATCATATAAAGGGAAGGCAGCAGAAGGAATTGGGAAAGAATAACTGACTGTGAGATCTCTAATTTTCAAACAAAGCGGGGGGGGGGGGGCAGCTAGGTAGCACAATGGATAAAACACCGGCCCTGGATTCAGGAGGACCTGAGTTCAAATGCGGCCTCAGACACTTGACACTTACTAGCTGTGTGACCCTGGGCAAGTCACTTAACCCTCATTTCCCCACCAAAAAAAAAAAGAAAAAAAAGAAATGTAAACTTAAGGAGGAAAAGATCAGCAGAAAGTGAACTCTCCTCCCTCAAGTCTTTCCAAATTACTTAGTTTCTATTTCTCCCTTGTCCCTATTACATTCTACCGGGTATCATATGATCCCGGATCTAGAACTGGAAGGGACTTTAGAAGCTATCAAGTTCAATCTCCTCATTTTACAGATGAGGAAACTGAGGAACACAGAGCTCAAGTGACTTGTTCAAGGTCACATAGGTATTAAGTGGCAGAGCCCAGATTTTCCAGTGTCTTCCCTCTGTTAATAGCTTGCTTTGTATAGATTTTTTATGCATTAGATTATAAGCTTCACACTGGCAGGGACTATCTTTTACTTCTTTTTCTATCCCCAGTGCTTAGCACATAATAGGAGTTTAATAAATGTTTATTGAATGAATGAATGAATGAATTTGAACTTCTAAATTTAATTCTCTTTTCACCACACCAGTCTACCTCCTCTTGGACTTGTCATATTCTTCCCTCACAACCCATTAAGATGTTGTTCCTCCAGGGCAGAGCTATTTTTTATCTTATTATCTCCAGCTCTAGCACAATACCTGGCACAAACAGTAAGCATTCAAACATTTGTTCAATTGAGTTGAGCTGAATATGAATCTGGCTTGCAAGATCAGAGGAAAGTTGATAGTTGAGGAATTTTTTTTTAAATTTTCAATGTGGGGCAGCTAGGTAGCACAGTGGATAAAGCACCAGCCCTGGATTCAGGAGGACCTGAGTTCAAATCTAACCACAGACACTTGACACTTACTAGCTGTGTGACCCTGGGCAAGTCACTTAACCCTCATTGTCCCTCCCCCCGCAAAGTTCAATGGTGTGAACAACTCCTGGTGTGGAAACTCCATCCACTGACTAAGAATAGCAACTTTAGAGAGATGGCCGGGGGCACAAAGATGTTAATTTGTTTGCCCAAGTTCATATAACTATGGTCAGAGTAGGACTTGAAAGCTTTCTAGCCACTGCTGCCTCCCATAGAAAAATCTATGAGATAATGAAAATTTGTCTTCACTGACCTCTTCCTTTTTGTAACTTTTCCTCTCTCTTCCTGTTTCTCTCCTCTGAGCAGAGGCCCAGTGTCCTTTTGTCCAGGACCAAAAACAATATCTAAATTAATTCATACTAGTGTGTCAATGACTTAATAGTTTACCCAAATGAATTAATAACTAAAGATGGAATGTCAAGCATCAGTGCAGGAGACATTTTCCTGGGACTTCAAATCACTTTGTAACTTTCCACCTCCTTGCAAGGTCAAACATCCATACCCTTGCCTAGTCTAGGGAGGGAGCTCCAAAGAGTTTTCTATACCCTCCACCTCCATGTAGGGGTGAAGCCTCCAATGATGGTCATTCCAATAACAACCTCAAGCCCCTTCCAATCCTGTGACCGTGGTTCTGAGTCTGACTTCTCCAAAATCTCCCCAACTTGTGACACATTGTCATTAGTTATGGGGAAGGAAGTTTTTGTGGCTTGGGTGGTGTCTGTAGGAGGGAGGGAGGGAGGGAGACAGATAGACAGACAGACAGAGACAGACAGAGAGACACAGAGAGAGACAGAGAGAGAGAGAGAACTTTTCAAGACACTGCCTTGAAACCCAGAAATGGGTTTGGGTATATAAAAACAATAGGTGGGAGCAGCTAGGTGGCACTGTGCCTAGAGCACTAAACCTGGAGTCAGAACTGAATTAAAATCCTGCCTCAAACATTAACCAGCTCTGTGACCCTAGGCAAGTCATTTAACCTCTTCAGCCTCAGTTTCTTCATCTGTAAAATATGTTGTTGTGAGGATCAAATGAGATAATATTTGTAAAGCAATTTGCAAATCTTAAAGTGCTGTGTAAATACTAGTTCTTATAATTTACAAAGTACAGCACAGATATGTTCTCATTTGACTCATTATGTAATCTCTCTGAGCCTCAGTTTCTTCCTCTGTAAAAGAGGATAATAATTCATAGCACCCATGTCAGCAGAGGATGAAATGAGCTAATATATGTACGGTTTTAAAATTTGTTTGTTTGTTTTTTGCAAATTTAAAGGCACTCTGTAAGTTTGAGGTATTATTACTTCTATAGCCTAGCCAAGGAGAGGTCACCTACGCATAGTCACTTTCAGGTTCTGATTCTGACACCATGATTCTGATTGGGTCTTGAGTATATGTATATTCTTGGTGAGCTAAGAATCTGATCCTTACGTATTCCTGACAAAATAAATCTTAGACCCCCTGTTTTCCAGAGCTAAGATCTAGCAAGCAAGCTGCACCCTGAACCTGGCAGGACAACAATCCTCTGCAATCACCCTCTGGATGATCTCGTCCTCTGGCCTGGTCACATAATTCACCAGGAATGTTCTCTGATCAAAGACAAACACTGGACAAACTTGGGGAGTCCTGCAGCGAATCAAACTTGTCACATGCTTGCTGCCCCCTCATTGTCAGGGCTACAGTTCACTGGGCAGCATCTCCCCACACTACCCCAGGCCCCCTCACTAGAGGCGAGCTCCGCACATATCTATAGCTCTTCTTTGCTTGCAAGCTTTTTTCCTCACTCTGAAAATAAAACTTTATTTAATTCCTGACTCTACTGTCTCTGGCCTGCTCAGTTTGGCTCCTGCCATTCACAGGTTAGAGGCTGGTTCTGATCCGGTTGACATTCCTTTCTGGGATCCACTCTGGGGCAGTTAGGTGACACAGAATATAGAGCAGTAGCCCTGAAGTTGGGAGGACCTGAGTTCAAACCTGACTTTAGACACTAACTAGCTGTGTGATCCTCAGCAAGTCATTTAACTCCAATTGTCTCAAACATCCGGGGCCATCTCCAGTCATAGACATAGACATAGACATAGACATAGACATAGACATAGACATAGACATAGACATAGACATAGACATAGACATAGACATAGACATAGACATAGACAGACATAGACTAGACATAGACATAGACATAGACATAGACATAGACATAGACTAGACATAGACATAGACATAGACATAGACATAGACATAGACATAGACATAGACATAGACATAGACATAGACTAGACATAGACATAGACATAGACATAGACATAGACATAGACTAGACATAGACATAGACATAGACATAGACATAGACTAGACATAGATATAGACATAGACATAGACATAGACATAGATGACTTGTATATACATATATATGTGTGTGTGTGTGTGTGTGTGTATGTATATATGCAAGTCATAACATCACCCTGATGTCATGATCCTCTTCGAGAAAGAAGGATAAACAACAACAGTCTCCATCTAGAGATCTATCCTACTTACTGGAAGCCTCCTGTTAGTTTTTGTGGTTACTAGTACAATTCTCTATCCTTTTCCTTTGGTGGAGTTATATGAGCAGTCCATTTCCTTTTTTAGACTTAGATATAATAGTGAACTAAAAATGATTTAACACTGTAACCACCAAGGACTTGTGACTTCATTAGTGGGAGTATCCCTCCACCAATTCTTACTTCAACCTTTTTTTAAAAACTTAGTGGATGGTCATCGGGAGTTACTATAATGGAGATTTTACAAGGTCTCTCTTCCTCTAATTCCCTCCACCCCACCGCCAACAAACTCAGCAATCATCATTCTTCCCTTTTAAAATATACCCAATTAAATGTTTCATAAGTTTTAACATTATGACAATAACCTCTAATAACTCAATAATTCACAGTATCCGAATCAAAAGGAGTTAAATTCTCCAATGACACAATTCTATCATCCTCAACAGCATTTCTTATATAAGGGGGGGGGAACAATACAAGGAAAATTAGGAACACAATAATAACACTCACGAAGTCACGAATTTAAAACAAGAAACAAAACTTCTTAGTAGTCAGATGATATCAAATCAGTCAGATGCCTTTCCAAATGATCTTACATTAGAAATCATTCATCTTATCACCTTTGGCATTTCATATTAGTCATGTCTAAAATCCAGTACAGAGTTATTATCCCTTATGGAGCAAATGCATTCAACTAAAGAAATAACAACAATCCAGATTTACATAGTGCGTACTATATGGCAGGTTTTGTGTTAAGCATTTCACAATCATGTGATTCTCAAAACAACCCTGGGAGGTGGGGGCTCTATTTATTTCCTTTGTAGATTAGCAAACTGAGGTAAACAGAGATGAGATTACTTGCCTAAATTCACACAGGCAACAAATTTACAGAGACTGGATTTTTAACTCCCATTTTCCTCGATTCAGGCTATTTTTAACATTTTGCCTTAATGACAAACTGCATTATAATTTAGTTTCAGGACAAACCTTTACCACATCAAATCTAGATTTACAATCACAAAATCAAAATCTCAATTTTCCCAAGGGTTATGTACTCCTAACTTCACATTATAGGACCTGTTACTTTCACGCTACTGCCAAAGATTTAAAGTTGCAGTCTTGTATACCCATCCCCCTCTTTAGGGTCCATGAAAATTTTATATTCTTCACATAACAACTAAAATATACTCTTCGAATAGTCCTCTGGGGACAGAATTTTAGCATACAATTTTCAATTAATTTCATGTTGCAAATATATTACTATAGTGTTCATATCACAAAGAATAACCACAGAATGTTTCTAATCTTATCAAACACCTTTTGGTGACATTTCTAATTCACCCAAACAATTAAATTATGTTATGTTATTCACAGAAGTAACACAAAGCTTTTTTTTCCAAATTAAATGTCAGTTACAGGGCAGCTAGGTGGCACAGTGGATAAAGCACTGGCCCTGGATTCAGGAAGACATGAGTTCAAATCCAGCCTTAGACACTTGACACTTACTAGCTATGTGACCCTGGGCAAGTCACTTAACCCTCATTGCCTCACCAAAAAACAAAAAAGTCAGTTACATTCAAGTTGCTCCCTTAAATAAGCTTCTCTTCATAGGCAAGAAGCAAGATGGTTCTTAAAAATTCAAACTGTAAACTTGCTTTGAAATTTAGCCAAAACTGTCTTCCCCTTCTTTAACCTGTGGTTATGAAATGTTGAGTAGCTCTTGGGGGTATAACCCACCTGGTGATCATGGTGGAGATGATGATCCAGACCTTCCCTTCCTTTGTCCTTTTTCTCATAGACATCTATGGCAATCCCCCTAAGTTTATCTATACCCTTCGAATTCCACCCAGGGTAGAAAAGATAGACATACCACTTAATTCTCAGCAGGGATTGGTTGACAAAAGCAGAGTCAATAATTTCTGCATCATATGATTGGGAGGATCTAGCCCTGCCTAGTGCTTCTATATAACCTATTATAAAAATGGGTAGGAGTCTCATTTTCTTCTTGATAAGATATTTGAAATCTACTCCAATTAATTACCATACTCAAATTGGGGGGTCTAAGATAATTTACAACAAAATTTGCAATTGTAAAACACACACCAATTAAAAATTTATTTCTAAATTGATTTATATTTAACTTTAATTCATAAAATTCCCAAGTATATAATTAGATATAACCTTCTAGTAAAATTTATTTACTTTTTTAGTTGTTCCCTGATTTACATAACCTTTTCTCTTTTTCAGGAGCCTTGGAAAGAATGAACAATTAATATCTTAAGTGCCACAGCTATTCAAAATGTCAGTTGAAATCTATTTTTCCCCTTTACTTTGGAATTTCACTGCTACCACCTTCAAACTTTTGTCGTTCAATTGTGCCTGACTCTTTGTGACTTCATTTGGGTTTTTTTGGCAAAGATACTGGAGCGGTTTGCCATTTCCTTCTCCAGTTCTTTTTTTTTTTTTTTTTTTTTTTGTGAGCCAATTGGGGTTAAGTGACTTGCCAGGGTCACACAGCTAGTACGTGTTAAATGTCTGAGGCCAGATTTGAACTCAGGTCCTCCTGAATCCAGGACTGGTGCTTTATCCACTGTGCCACCTAGCTGCCCCCTCCAGCTCTTTTTATAGATGAAGAAACTGAGGCAAACAGGGTTAAGTGACTTATCTAGGGTCACACAGCCAGTGTCGGAAGCCAGATGAACTCAGGAAGATGAGTTTTCCTGACTCTAAGCCCAGCATTCTATTCACTGTATACTCTAGCTGCACTTTCGGACCAGCTTCTTTCTAATAACTGAAATGACCTTCCTCTCATAGCTATAAAAACAATAAATCTGTTACTCTCCTTGGAAAGAGTGATAAAAGGTTCATGTAGCATTCACAATTATGTTCTTAATTTCCTTAAAACAAATTTTAAAGAATGTTAACCTAAACTCACTAAAAATTGCAGCATTTATAAAAATGATTCCCACCACAATTTGCAGCAGAGAACCTGAATTTTAGTCACAATTTCTAATTAGCTTATGATGTCATAAAATTATGTAGTCTTAGGGAAAAGATCCCCTTTCTTCTTATCTGTCTTTCTCTCTGCACTCCCCAAACTTGGCCAGAGCTTAAAAATGTAGAAAGAGGGGCAGCTAGGTGGCGCAGCGGATAGAGCACTGGCCCTGGAGTCAGGAGTTCCTGAGTTCAAATCCGGCCTCAGACACTTAACACTTACTAGCTGTGTGACCCTGGGCAAGTCACTTAACCCCAATTGCCTCACTGAAAAACAAAATGTAGAAAGAAGGGGAAACTGTTGCTCTCAAGACTTAGAGAAGTCCCTAGAAAAGTTCACATTATTCTTCCCAGGAAAAAGGTAGCTTACTAGACACAGAGAGACAAAGTACTATATGTGGGCAAGGTCTTTTCTTCTTAGCTTCATGCACACAATTTTGAAAAGAAAACAATCTTAATGAAATGAACAATTGTCACTACAAGATGAACACAAAGAAAATAAACACCAGTGACAAAGCTTTTTAAAAAAAAAATCAGTGTGCACAAGTGAAAAGTTCCTTCTCCCTCCATATATGGGATCCTTCAAGATTCTGATACATCTTTAGACTAATTTGGGTAAGGGGGTGCCTGGGTGATGAATAGAGAGACTACTGTCATTCTGCTACTCTGTCTCACTTAAATCCAATCCACGAGCAAGTCAAGACATCAGCCGTGATGTCACTGGTCTTCTGAAAATGAAAGACGAACAAGAAAAACAATTCAAGCTCTATCTTTAGTTACACCTTTTTGGCTGGGAAGAATCCACTACTAGTTTATCAGTCACTCAGTAACTGTGGCTATTTGTGACTGCTGGCCATGCCCTTCACCAATAATGTATATTTGTGAAATGATGCTTCCCCAGTCAAATGAATGGGAAGCATCACTCCTCCTACTAGCTAATTATGAGAAGCTCGGGACTTAACCTCCCCTTCCTGCCAATGGCAGTGAGTAGCCTAGGATTTGTTTTGTGACTTTCCTAACAGGGCATCACTAATTCATGTCTATTGCCTGACATGGAGTCTCCCTTAAAGAAAAGAAAATGTTTTACAAAGAGTCTGTCCCTTAGGGGGATTTTCTCCTACCAACCATTACCAAACAATCATACTTAAACACAGATGAGACACCAAGCTTCGCCTTCCACAGTTGTTTATGGGGGCTCACCTTAGCTCAGAAAGTCTGGGACTGATACCAGTGCAGCTTTCAGCAGAGAAACCTCTCACTGGAAAACCTCACCTGAGCACTCTTGAAGATGAATTTCCTCCATGAGATTGTCCCAGAGATCAACTTCCCTCCCCCATATCCTTTCGTGGTTGCCAAGCCGTAACAGTTTAAAAAATTAAGGCAGGGGGCAGCTAGGTGACACAGTGGATAAGGCACTGGCCCTGAACCCAGGAGGACCTGAGTTCAAATCTGGCCTCAGATACTTGACACTTACTAGCTGTGTGACCCTGGGCAAGTCACTTAACCCCAATTGCCTCACCAAAAAAAAAAAAAAAAGAAAAGAAAAGAAAAGAAAAAAAGGAAAAAATTAAGGTAGACTGAGGCGCAAAGTTCTGAGTGTGATCAATTTATTAGTAAAGTGCAAATTTACCAATAAATAGAATCTCAGCTTCCCCAGCAAAGCTAAGATCCAGAGGTGGGGAATGGCTGTTCTTTTTATAGTTTTTAGGAAAGTACAGAACATAGAACAGGACTTCATAGGTGAGGAACAAGTTATAGTTGGTTAGAAGTTGGGAATGAAGGACTCCTTACCTCTGGTGACTAGGAGGGTCCATCTACAAGGTTAAAGACAGTGGACCAGACTTCTTTGTTTAACAAACCAGATATCTTTTAAGGGTGAGAGATTTCCTTGACACAAGAATAGAGCAGTGATTAGCAAGAGAACTGGATTTCTAAACTTAACTCCTTACAGGACAGCTGAATTTCTGATTACTTCAGTAGCTGGAAAAATGCATTGCCGTGGACCCATTATCCAGTGGTGGGCGTTTCCAAACTTTTGTAGGCTAGTCCTCAGATGAGAGACAATCTATTGGTGGAATAATTGCTATCATGGTAGGACCTCCCAGATTTTACACTCCATTGGCATAGCTATAGAAAACCCAAAGTAACTTCCGTGTCACAATGGGGCAATGGAAGATGATTTTTAGCAGTGATAGTCAAAAATCTCAATCTATGTTACTGAATCAAGTGTGGCATAACGGAAAGAACTCTGAATTTGGAATTGATTCGGGATATTGAATTGCAGCTCAGCTACTACTTCTTACCCTCCCTCTCTTTTATCTCCCATTTCTATTCAATGGCCATGTCTTCTATAGTCTACCTCCACAACATCACTGACATCCCTCCCTTCTCTCCATTTACACGACCACATCCTCAGCATGTCTTACCTAGAATCCATTAGTAAGAGCCATTAGACTGTGAACTCCTTGAGAGAAGAGACTGTCTTTTGCCTTTATGTCCCCAAATCTTTGCCTAAGGCTAGGCATAGAGCAGGTGCTTAATAAATGCTTGCTGGCTGCCTGAAAAATTGGTGTCACTGCCTCCAGTCCCTTCCCCAATCTACTCTATATTCCATGAAACTGCCAAAGCATGGGTGACCATGTCATTTCTGTAGGATCCAATACAAACTCTTTTATCTGGCATTGAACAACAACAAACATTTTTTTGCACAACACTTTATGAATGTTATCTCATTTCATCCTCACAACAACACAATGTTATCTCAATTTCAATGTAATCTTATTTCAACAGTCCTCGAAATGTTATCTCATTTCATCAACTGTGTGAGGTAGATGCTATCGTTATTCCTATTTGACAGATGGAGAAACCAAGGCTGAGAGCAATTAAATGACTCATCCAGAATCACACAGCTAGTAAATATCTGAGGTAGGATTTGAACTCAGATCTTCCTGACTCCAAATCCAACCCTCTAGCCATGCCACCAGCTAGCTGCCCTCATAAGCTGGCTCCAGTTGATCTTTCCAGACTTAGTATAGATCACCTCCTCTCATGAACCCCAACGGCCAGCCAAACAGGCTTACTTGCTTTTCTTCACTGATGACATCACATCTTCAATCTCCACTTTTTTTTGGGGGGGAGGGGTGAGGCAGTTGGGGTTAAGTGACTTGCCCAGCGTCACACAGCTAGTAAGTGTTAAGTGTCTGAGGTCGGATTTGAACTCAGATCCTCCTGACTCCAGGGCCATTGCTTTATCCACTGCGCCACCTAGCTGCCCCACAATCTCCATCTCTTTACACAGATTGTTCCCTATAGCCTGGAAGCTGCTCCCTCCTCATCTCTTGGATTCCCTAGCTTCCTTTAAACTTCAGTTCAACTATCTCCTGGATGCATGTTACCTTTTCTGATGCCATGATGCCTTGTATTTATTGAATATTTACTTTGTGTATAGTATATGTATCACAATGCATACATGTACACTCATGTACAGGTGTAGGCATACATGATAGACATGATATATTATGCACGACCAAATAATATTATGTATCTAAATGTGTGTGTACACATGTGCACATGTGTGTATATGTATGTATATAATACATATACACATGGGCAGCTAGGTGGTGCAATGGATAGAGCACTGGCCCTGGAGTCAGACACTTGACACTTATTAGCTGTGTGATCCTGAGCAAGTCACTTAACTCCAATTGCCTTAAACATCCAGGGTCATTTCCAGTCCTCCTGATGTACATCTTGCCACTGGGCCCAGATGGTCCTGGAGGAGAGAGTGAGGCTGATGACCTTGCACAGCCCTCCCTCACTTCAATCCAATTCAGTGCAAGTCATGACATCACCCTGATGGTATGATCCTCTCTTGGAGAAGGAAGGACAAACAACAACAGCAAAATACATATCCACATATGCATACACATACACACATATACACAAATACATACACACATACATATAAATATATATAAATATATATAAATATATATATATATATATATATACTACATATACACACATCAACATCCATATACGCATATTGTTTCCTTGGATAGAATGTAAATTCCTTGAAGGCAGAGATTATTTTTTTCCTTTATATCTCCAGTGTCTGGAACATGGTGGGTACTTATTGATTGATTGATTCCTGTGTGACCTAAGGAAAGCCACCCACTTTTCTCAGTCTCAATTTCCTTGTCTAGAAAATGAGGAGATTAGAGTATATAATCTCTTAGATCCCTTCCAGCCTTAATCCTATGATCCTTCCCAAACACAAATGTCTAGTCTTAGTGGAGAGTCCACACAAATACAGATGTGCAAATTGTTTATGGACTGAACTAATCTGCATAAAAGTTATTCTGTGGCTACTAAGTAACTGATGAAAGGGATTAAAGCCTACAACTAGGCAAGGCCACTTTATGGTGCCATTAGCAGCGGGATATCTGGACTGATCAGGATTCTGATCTTCTGCTCTGCCCTGAGGCATCATTAGGTGCTGAGCTAATCCAAGCTGGCTTCTTACTGCCCACTGACTGTGTGACCTTGGGTCAGTCACTTAGATTCACCTGTAAAATAAAGAAGGTGGATTAGACGATTTCTAACATGTGTGCTGGCTCTAAATCCTGTGATTCCAGGGTTCAGTGGAGGGAGTGGGGAAATCATTCCAAGTTAAGGAAATGGGGGGAAGCTAGGTGGCGCAGTGGATAAAGCACTAGCCCTGAATTCAGGAATTCTGGCCTCAGACACATGATGCTTACTAGGTGTGTGACCCTGGGCAAGTCACTTAACCCTCATTCCCCCCCCCAAAAAAAAGGACTTGTGGGAATGGAGGCTGAGAGAGGGGGAGAGAGAGAGAGAGAGAGAGAGAGAGAGAGAGAGAGAGAGAGAGAGAGAGAGAGAGAGAGAGAGAGAGAGAGAGAAATTAGGTTTATTTGACTGAAGTAAAGCTTGGTGTAGGGGAGATATCCATAGTTGAGAAAGCAACATTTGTAGGGGCTTTGAAGCCCTATCATAGACAATCTCTGAGTAGGAAGATCTTTTTAAAAATTTTATTTTATTTTGGGAGGTCAATGAGGGTTAAGTGACTTGCCCAGGGTCACACAGCCAGCATGTGTCAAGTGTCTGAGGCTGGATTTGAACTCAGGTCCTCCTGAATTCAGGGTCGGTGCTTTAGGAAGGTCTATAAGAAAGATATCAAGAATCCTTGGTGCTGGTTTGATCTGGTCTAGGCATCTCTCCTCCAACTCTTTGATCTCGAATTTGTTGTGGTCGGTCAGTGCCTGCATTATTCCCTCTTCTGCTCACTAGTCATCTGGCCCCTACCCCTTTTTCTTGTCTTCCTCTACCTCCACACAATTCCATACAGAGAGGAGACCCTTCCCAAGCGCCTTCCATAGAAACTGCATTTTCTCTGAGATACCACCCTTACCTATGCGTGTTCACTAACAAATAATAACTAAGGACTGAATAAGAGTGTATATATGAAAATGAATGGTGTCTCTGTATGTTAGTATTGTGGACACTTAGTTTAATAGATCTTTTTTTTTGTTCATTTGTTTCAGACCCTGTTTTGGGTTTTCTGGGCAGATACTGGAGTAGTTTGCCATGTCTCACTCCAGCTCATTTTACAGACAAGGAAACTGAGGTTAACAAGGTTAAGTGACATGCCCGGTGTCACACAGCTAGTGTCTGACTGAGGCCATATTTGAACTCAGAAAAATGAGTCTTCCTCACTCCAGACCTAGCATTCTGTCCACTGTGCCCCCTTTCTGCCCTCAATAAACCAATATAAAGTGCTTTTGAAAATCAGAATTCCATGTTATTTGGTGATTTATCCCAAACTTTTCTTCTCTGACCTCAAATACTTAGTAACTGCAGAACCTCACAGTCTTTGATTGACAGGATTCCATGATCTCTGACACAGGTTCACAGCAGGACAGGTTCAGAAGGTGTTATCCATGGTGCTCTCACTGACCTAGTGACATGTTCTCTGAACCTCAAACCACAGGCAGCTCAGCCTGACACACAAGAATTCTCAAGGGATACACATTACACAGAGGAACACAGAGAGATACAGTGTGGGAGCCAACCAGCCACACCAGCCCACTGCTGATGTACAGAGCTCTGTCTGTGACAACAAAGGGACCTCACCTTGGCTGACCAGCTCCCTCACACCCTCATGTTCTCTATCACTCCTCCCTCTGTCTTTTTTTTCTCTCTTGCCCTCCCTCCCTTCCTCCCTTCTTTCTCTTTTTATTTGTCTTTTCCTTCCCTTTTCTCTCTCCTTTCTTCCTTTCCCTCATTTCTTCCCTTTTCAAGAACAACTGGTTCTACAACAGTAGACCCAACCAATCACACCAGTTAAGAAATTAAGCTTCTCCTTTCATTTACCAGCTGGTCTTTTTTATCCACCCCGCTCAACGCCCTTGCTTTTTTTTTCTTCTTGGCACCACAAAGGGAACACAGAGAAGCAAATGAAAATGATACCATGCAAAATGAAGCAACTGAGAGTGATGATAAGAGAAAGTTGGTAAGGTTAATCAGGGAAGATGTCTGGAAGAAGTAAGCTTTAATCAGAGTTGAAAGGAGGTAGGGATGAGCAGACAGTATGGAAAGCATTCTAGATTTGAATCCCTGCTACTACCTGTGTGACCTTAGGTAAGTCACTGCCTTTCTCAGTTTCTTCACATGTAATATGAAGGGGTTGGATTAATTCAGGGGTTCTAATATATTTTATTTCATGGGCCTCTTTGACAGTTAAGGAAGCCTATGAACCCTTTCTCATAATAAGGTTTTTAAATGCATAAAACACATAGGATTAAAAAGGAAGCCAATTATATTGATATGCAGCTTTCAAAATATTTTTTTAAATGCATACAGTGCAGGTTAAGAAACCCTGGACAAACTAACTGATCTCAAAGTCCCCTGTCAGCTCTAAATCCTCTTATGATTTAGGATTTAGATTTTATATTTTAAGATTCAGTGAGGAGATGGTCCTGGGTTCAGAAAATGAAAAAAGGCTTATGGGTGAGGTGGCTGAGAAAGAATAATTAGATTGGTCTGACTCAACCAGAGGTTAAGGTAGACTCAGAGGTTTCTAATTTGGGCTTCATGAATTATACCTATATGTATGCATGTGTATATGTAATACGTATATTCATTCATCCATTTATCCATTTATTAATTTACTTCTATAAATGTGTACTTTTGTACATTTATATATCTTTTAAATGTATAAATACATATATAACTATTAATAGACTTGGTTTCTTTTGTAATCCTGTGTATGTTATTATATGCATTTAAAAACATTATTCTAATGAAGGGTCCATAGGTTTCAACCAGACTGCCAAATGGATCCAAGATAACAATAAAGGTTAAAAACTTTTGCTATAGAGGAAAATGTGCACAATGGAAGACACAATGTATGGAGGTACCTTGAAACCCACAGTCAGAGAATCTCTGACAAGGAGAGTCTTCAAAGAAGTCACCAAGAGCCCTCTGGGCTGGGCTGATCTGATCTGTACATCTCTCCTCCAAGTTTATGACTCTATGATCTACCATCTGATAAGCACCCAATAGATATTAGGGTAGATAAGTCTCTGGGCTAGGAGCCAGCAAGACCTGAGTTCAAATCTAGCCTTAGATGCTTCCCAGTTGCATGATCCTGGGCAAGTCACTTAACACAGTGCCTGACACATAGTAGAAGCTATATAAAATGCTATTATTATTGCCATCATCATTCTTATTATTATTATCATCATCTCCTGTTAGATGCTTCACTGACTGCTCTTCCCACCCCTGCCCCCATCCCATTTGCTTCCCCCTGACACACCTGGGAGGCCTTGGTGTGCATGAGGAAGGAAGAGAGGCAGAGCTAGGGAGCCTTTGGTCTATAGGTTAATTAGAAAAGACTGAAGTCAAGTGGGTATTGTCCAGGGTGTCCAGTTCTCTCCTTAGCTTTCCTAAGAGGTTCCTGGTGAAGGTCAGGATTTGTTTTTCTTTTCTTTTCTTTTTTAAAAGCCACTATACAAAGGAAGGAAGGGAAGGGTGGAGTTAATATGACAATGGATAAGGAGGGGGGAGGGGATGATTGGTCCTATACCAAGAGACTTGTGTCCTTTGCCCATGCTCAGTCATGAAGGTGTAGAATTTAATTTAAAAACTAGGCAAAACATTTATTATCTAGTCCGATCCTAGGGTGCATAGATCGAGGTGGGGGGAAGAAAGAGTTCCACCCCACCCCCTCAGGGTTCTCAACCTCTACCTCAGGGCACATGGATGTGTAATGTCTTGGCTGGCTCTCCTTCCTCCCTCACACCTGTGTGGTGACTCAGGCCCTGCAGGTAGTGCCCAGCCCAGAAGGGAAATGACTAAACAGCTGAAATCCATTTGGACTGGGCTAAAAGAGGAGAGAAGTGAGGGAAGTCTAATTGGGTAGCTTCCTCTCTACAATTTCTCTATGAGCTGGGAGAAAGGGTAGGGCCATTTTCAAGTGGTGGTACTCAAACCTCCCCCTAGCCTCCTTTTCTGCACTGGGAGTAGGGAGGGAGAAGAGGGATTTTTAAAAAAAATGATTGTTATTTTTTACATTTTAATTTACTATTTTATTTTTTCCAATTACATGTAAAAATAACTTTTAACATTAGTTTGTTTTTTTGTTTTTTTTTTTAGGCAATGGGGGTTGTGACTTGCCCACGGTCACACAGCTAGTAAGTGTCAAGTGTCCGAGGCCGGATTTGAACTCAGGTACTCCTGAATCCAGGGCCGGTGCTTTAACCACTGCGCCATCTAGCTGCCCCAACATTAGTTTTTAAAAATTTTTGAGTTCCGGGGGCAGCTAGGTGGTAAAGCACCGGCCCTGGATTCAGGAGTACCTGAGTTCAAATCCGGCCTCGGACACTTGACACTTACTAGCTGTGTGACCGTGGGCAAGTCACTTAACCCCCATTGCCCTGCAAAAAACCAAAACAAAACAAAAAACAAAAAACAAAATTTTTGAGTTCCAAATTCTCTCAGAAGGAGGAATATTTGAAGCATAGCCAGGAGGCTATGAAGAAAAGGAGGGTGAATACCAGAATACCCAGACATACCTCTCCTCAGGAGTCATCCTTTAAAAAAATGTTTTTGTTGTTGTTGGCAATGAGGGTTAAGTGACTTGCCCAGGGTCACACAGCTAGTAAGTGTCAAGTGTCTGAGGATGGATTTGAACTCAGGTCCTCCTGAATTCAGGGCCAGTGCTCTATCTACTGTGCCACCTAGGTGCTCCAGGAGTCATCTTAAGATGAGTTATAAAGGGAAAGAAGGTGTGTATGTGGGCTGGGATTCATCTCAACTGCTCCCAAATCCCTGGATGAACATGGGGTGGCATTTGGGTAGAATCAGCTAGAACAGATGGCTGTGTAATGGTGGGGGATATGCCTACCCCAGTTACAGTGAAGTTACCTGGGAAATGCAAATGTGGTCAATTTTCCTGGAAAGCCATTGGATGGCATGCAGTGAACATCATAAATTGTAGGGGATCCATGCAAGAAGGAAAATACAAAGGCTATACAGTAATTTGGAAAACCCACATGAATTCATGATGATGTAGAGAAAGTAAAACCAAGAATGCAGCAGATACATTGATTATGCCCATTTAAAATATCTGAGTGCACAATTGTTGTTTGTCCTTCTCGAAGAGGACCAATGACAGCAGAAGGGTGATGTCTTGACTTGCAAGTGGATTGGATTTAAGTGAGGCAGAGCTGGATGCACGATCATAAGGATCAGATGAGCTATTGGGGATTCAAAGACCCATAACAGAATCATGGAACTGCAGAGTTACAAGGGAGCTCTCTACCCAAAGTGGGAAGACAGTGAGTGTCCCTCACAAGGGGTGCCATTATTCTGCCTTTACTTGAAGACCTCCAGATGTCAGGAACTTACTGCCCACTTTTGGAAAGCTGGAAGTTTTTCCTCATTTTTAAGAGGATCTCTGATGTCATTGATTGGATGTTCTCTCCAACAATGACATCACAACTTGTCTATTCCTCTTGTGCTGCACTTGTCCAAGCTTTTCTATAAATGAAAATCATGTACATAGTGAGAGTCATCTGGACGTGCACCAAGAAATTCTCGCTTTAAGGTTTGGAAAACAACCACATGTCATAATCTGGTGAATAAACATTTTCATCCACTTGGTTTTTGCTGTGTGGGTAGTTAGGACAAACTCTTTGCATCTCTTTCTTAGCATTCTGTAGGATTCCAAGGTTTAAAGCAATCAGTACAATATCATTGGCAAATAGGGGTATCTTACTGGATGCTGACCATCCTATTGGAAATTACTCTTCAACTTAGACCCTGCACTAAATTTCCTCCATCACAGTATAATCATCATATCCCTGTTTTATGCCTCTTCTAATATTTATGATCAGAGAGTAATTGAATAAAGTTTTCTCTGTTGTTGTAGCTTTCAAATAATCTTGAATGATTTTAATGTATGAATAGGAGACACTTTATTGGAAAAGGCCCTTTAAGGAGGTGTTTTGTTCTAGCAAATCAAATTATTATTATTATTTTTTTTTGAGGGCAATGAGGGTTAAGTGACTTGCCCAGGGTCACACAGCTAGTTAAGTGTCAAGTGTCTGAGACTGGATTTGAACTCAGGTCCTCCTGAATCCAAAGCCAGTCCTTTATCCACTGCGCCACCTAGCTGCCCCCGCAAATCAAATTATTTTTAATGATCAACAAACAGTAAGCACAGTGAGATCTCGTATTCTCTGTGTCTTTTAGGGAATTTTTTTGATGTTTGTGATGTGGTTTACCATAGAATATTGCTTAAGAAAGTCTGTCTTCCTTATTATGAGAGCATTCTCTCATCAAAATCCCCTCAGTCCACATGCAGCTGACTGTCATAAAAGCTTTAAAATAGATGGGAAAGTAGGAATAGAGGTTATTATCAGTCATTATGTTCTCTCAGTCACTTTATTATGTATTAATAAAATTTGATTTTTTAAAAACCAGACCTTTTGTATCTTCCAATCCTTTAGAAGCCTTATGAGTAAATCTATCAACACCCTCATAATTGGGGTATGCTTGGGCTACTCTCCCTGCTTTTCTTGTCTTTATTTTCTTTAGCATATTTCTACCCTTCTATGCATACAATTGGAGCTATCATGTAGAGTTCAATGTTAGAGATGTGAGATGATATTTATAATGTGCTTAGCGCTCAACTGGCACATGGTAGGTGCTATATCAATGCTTATTCCCTCCTTCCTTCTAGAGTCTAAGATTGGTGGCTCTACTGTTTTTGTTGTTTTGTTTTGTTTTGTGGTTTGTTTGTTTTTGCTGGGCAATGGGGGTTAAGTGACTTGTCCAGGGTCACACAGCTAGTAAATGTCAAGTGTCTGAGATCAGATTTGAACTCAGATCCTCCTGGATCTAGGGCCGGTGCTTTATCCACTGCACCACCTAGCTGCCCCTGGCTCTACTGTTCTTGATAGTGAAAAGTTTGTGGGGCAGCTAGGTGACGCAGTGGATAGAGCACCAATCCTGGAGTCAGGAGGACCTGAGTTCAAATCCGGACTCAGACACTTAACACTTACTAGCTGTGTGACCCTGGGCAAGTCACTTAACCCCAATTGCCTCACCAAAAAACAAACAAACAAACAAAAGTTTGCTATATGTGTGTGCGCATGCTTGCCCATGTATATGCACAAATCTGCAGATCTTTTCCATTTTCTTCTTTTTGCTGTACTATTTTCATCCTTAAATACCCTTGGCAAGTAAGTCAATGTTTATCAAGTAAGATGTATTTTAGGCTCTTTTGGACTCCTTGCATGGGAGTCAATTTATATTGAGTAAAATTCTGAATGAAATTATTGTAGTTGATGTTTAAGCCCTTTCTTCCATCAATTTACCCATTTTTCATTATCCATAATTTATTTGAATAGATCATTGGATGCCATAACTTCCTCAAGAGATGGGAGGCTTACTCACCATTTTTTTTAGGCAATTGGGGTTAAATGACTTGCCCAGGGTCACACAGCTAGTAACTGTTAAGTGTCTGAGGCCAGATATGAACTCAGGTCCTCCTGAATCCAGAGCCGATGCTCTATCCACTGCGCCACCTAGCTGCCCCTACTCACCATTTTTTTTTTAACAACTAGAGGTTTGGGGTTTTTTATATCTAGCTCAATATTGTTTTTCTTTAACTTATGCCCATTGGTCTTAGTTCCCACCTGGAAGTCCACTCAAAACAAATCTAATCCTTTGAGGCCACTTAACATGCCCTTCCTACATCCTCTCTCTTCTAAGCTTAACACCCTTGTTCGTTTCAACCACACAATCAGCAAGCACTTATTAAGCACACACTGTGTCCTAGACACTATGTTAGGCACAGGGAATACAAAGAAGTAAATGAAACAGACTCTGTCCTCAAGGGGCTTAAATTCTATTTGGGGTAAAACAGCACACGCACATGGGAGAATATACAAAGAAATAAGAGGGAATTTGGGAGGTGGGGCAGGAAGTGACAGCTGAGGGATCAGAAGAGACCTTGTATAGGAGGTACCTGATCTGAGATTTGAAGGAAGCCCAGCGTTCTAAGCAGGAGAGGGGAGTAGGGACGGCATTCAAGGCATGGAAATGAGGAGAGTGTAAAGAACACTGAACTGGGAGTCAAGGCCTTGACTTATTTCAGGTGACATGATTTTGAATCATTTTACCATTCTTATTAAATTCCTTTGGATGTGCCACCGGTTTGTTTGTTTGTTTTTGGTGGCAATTGGTGGCAATTGGGGTTAAGTGACTTGCCCAGGGTCACACGGCTAATAAGTGTTATGTGTCTGAGGCTGGATTTGAACTCAGGTCCTCCTGAATCCAGGGCCGGTGCTCTATCCACTGCACCACCTAGCTGCCCCGCTACAGGTTTTTAATGTTCTTCCTAAGGTTAGATGGGAGAGCATCCAGCATCAGCATGAAGTCACTGGATACCTTGGTTGTTGTTTGTCCTTCATTCTCAAAGGGTACCATGACATGGGGGAAGTGATGTCATGACTTACAGTGAATTGGATTTAAGTGAGGGAGAGCTGTGCAACGTCACCAGCTCACTATGTCCTCCAGAGACATCTGGGTCCAGTGGAAAGATATACATCAGGATGGCTGGAGATGGCCCTGGATGTTTGAGACAATTGGGGTTAAGTGATTTGCCCAGGGTCACACAGCTAATAAGTATCTCAGGTGAGATTTGAGTTCAGATCCTCTTGACTCCAGGGCTGGTGCTGTACCCACTGCACCACCTAGTTGCACCAGATACCTTGAAAGAAACACTTGAAAGAGGATGTTAGGTTCTTGTAAGACAAACTTTGATTACTTTAAAATGTTGCTGTCAGAGGCCCTGAGTGTTCATACTCAGAAGGTATCAGCTTCAGAAATGCTGAAATGAAATGCAATCAGTCCTCTCCTGATTCCAGAATTCAGAGGTACATTGAATACTATTTGTTTCTGAGCTTTTCCTCTAGACCTTGATAGGGAGCAACATAAATAGGTAAGGGAAAATATAAAAGCATTTCACTGGAAGAGGGGGTTCCTTGTTGTTGTTTTTCAGTTGTGTCCAACTCTTGGTGACCCCTTTTGAGGTTTTCTTTGCAGAGATACTGGAGTGGTTTGCCATTTCCTTCTCCAGCATATTTTTTTTTTGTTTTTGTTTTGGTTTGGTTTTTGGTTAGGCAATTGGGGTTAAGTGACTTGCCCAGGGTCACACAGCCAGTAAGTGTTAAGTGTCTGAGGCCAGATTTGAACTCAGGTACTCCTGACTCCAGGGCCGGTGCTCTATCCACTGCGCCATCTAGCTGCCCCGTCTCCAGCATATTTTACAGATAAGGAAACTGAGGCAGACAGGGTGAAGTGACTTGAACAGGGCCGCACAGCTAGTAAGAGTCTGAATCTAGATTTTAACTCAGGAAGATGAGTCTTCCTGATTCCAGGCCTGGTACTCTATCCACTGTGCCACCTAGCTTCCCGTGGGTTCTTTGTAAACTTAAAATATATAATTTGATATTATATTTGAATATAATTTACTTCCTTTGTAATCTTATGGACTTTATTTTATACATTTAAAAGCATTATCCTGAGAAGTCCATAGGCTTAGAATAGCTAAGTCTCCCACAGTTCTTCATCATACAATTTTGCTGTTACTATGTACAACACTCTACTGGTTTTGCTCACTTCACTTTGCATCAGTTCATGTAAAATAAAATACTTTTTGGGGCAGCTAGGTGGTGCAGTGAATAGAGCACCGGCCCTGGAATCAGGAGTACCTGAGTTCAAATCCGGCCTCAGACACTTAACACTTACTAGCTATGTGACCCTGGGCAAGTCACTTAAACCCAATTGCCTCACTTAAAAAAAATAAAATACTTTTTAAAAAAGTCAAGCAGCTAGGTGGAGCTATGGATAAAGCACTGGCCCTGGAGTCTGGAGGACCTGAATTCAAATCTGGCCTCAGACACTTGCTAGCTGTGTGACCCTGGGCAAGTCACTTAACCCTCATTGCCCCACCAAAAAAAAAAAGAAAAAGAAAAGAAAAGAGGTCCATGGACTTCACTAGACTTAAAAGGGTCCACGACACAAGAAGCCCTGGACTGTCACCTTATCATTCCTAGAAGTTTGTTGCTAAGGTATTGGGGAAGGGGAGTCAGGGAAGAGAAAAGAGGCCCACCACCAAAACACTCCATTACATACATGCCTCTTGACTGAAAAAAAAAAGGGCTCTGATCTTTCTGACATATCACCCCCACCTCCCAACCCAAGGATTTGAGCAATTTTTAGAGTTCAAAGAATTGTGAAACCCGGAAAGCAGGAAACCACAAACAAAAAGTAGACCGAAGAGTCTTCATCCACAGGGTCAGGGATTAAAGCTTCTTTTCTCCTAGGAACATCCGCAGTTCTGTTTTCTCCAAATGCAGCTTCTCGGGCCCTACTCGTTCTCCCTCCAATTAGTGTCAGGAGGAAAAATGGAGGCAGGGGAAGGGCCGAGGAGCTGTGTCTAGTAGATGGTTGCAGGGACCTCCATGTCTTCCTCTGCCTCCCTGGCCCCAGTCAGACTTAGCCATCTATCTGCACCTGCAAAACCCAGGATTGTGTGCTGAACCGGAAGCATGTCAGTGTCCTAGGCTGAGGCAAGGAGTTGCTACAGTTGTTGAGGCCGGCTTGAGTTCCTGCAGGTGTCCAGGTTCCTGACTGTTTGCCTCTCTCTCTCTCTCTCTCTCTCTCTCTCTCTCAATTAATTATATGTGTGTGTGTCTATATATATATATATATATATATTAATTATATGTGTGTGTGTCTATATATATATATAGACACACACACATATAATTAATTTTTTTTGCATGGGGCAATGAGGGTTAAGTGACTTGCCCAGGGTCATACAGCTAATAAGTGTCAAGTATCCGAGGTCAGATTTGAACTCAGATCCTCCTGAATCCAAGGCCAGTGCTTTATCCACTGCACCACCTAGCTGCCCCCCAGTTGCCTGGATTTTTAAATCTTCACCTTGTTCTGCAACCTTTATCAAATGTATCTTCCCCTACAGGTCTTTATCCATCCAGTCCATAAGCGGTTTATCATTAAGCGCCCACTATGTGTAAGGCACTGTGCTGAGTGCTTGGACAAATACAGGCAGGGAAGAAAATTGCCAACAACTTGGGAGTTTCCCAAAACTGGGGATTTCAGAAGTCAGATGAGGAGGGAGAGAATTCCAGGCATAGGGGACAGCTAATGAAAAGGCCCAGAGCCAGGAGAAAAGAGTCTTGTGTAAAGAACCGCAAAGAGGTCAGTGTGACTGGATCATAGAGTACATCGAGGGGGAGTAAAATATAAGAAGATGCAACGTTAGGAGGAAGCCAGGTTATGAAGGACTTTGAGCGCTAAACAGAGAATTTTATGTTTGATATCATGGGGATGGGGAACCACTGGAGTTTGTTCAGTTGGGTAGGGGGAGAGTGACCCAGTGCCAATCCTCAGTGCTTGAGGACATGAGTGTGCCCTAGCTCTAATTTGCTGACTAGTTCAGTCTCAGACACTCAGAGCCCACAGTTCTTGTCTACTGATAGCTGGTCACTTTTACCTGACACATCTTGGTTCTGCCCCCTTATTCTGCAATCTCCCTTATTCCAGGTCACAGTGTCTGAAATTCCACCATTAGACATTTTAATTCTTTTAGATTAAATATTGTCCTTTTCTTTTAAAATGTAAATCTTCGGGGGCGGCTAGGTGGCGCAGTGGATAAAGCACTGGCCCTGGATGCAGGAGTACCTGAGTTCAAATTTGGCCTCAGACACTTGACACTTACTAACTGTGTGACCCTGGGCAAGTCACTTAACCCTCATTGCCCCCCCCCTCCAAATGACAAGATAAGGACAAATAGAGTAATCTAAAGATTTATATCTTTCTATCATCCATGATTCTAGCCCCCTAAAATGTCAATCTTCTTGGGAGAGGGAAAGCATTAAACTATTATTAATTGCTCAGGCCTTAGGAATCAAAGTTTTGAAGCCACATGACCACTTACTAAAGATACAGAAAGGATTCATTCTGCGGATGGCAAGTGCACTAAATGATCTCACCTCTTCTACTGCTTCCAGTTAGGCAGTTTTATGATTCAAGGAAAAACAGCCTTGGGTTGGGCTCTCTAGCATAAAAACAGCGATGTGGGTGTGTGTGTGTGGATGTGTGTGTGTGTGTATGTGTGTGTGTGTGTGTGTGTTTGGGGGGGGAGGATGAGGGACAAGAAAGGAGATGTGGGAGAGTGCAGAAGACATATTTTGCCTACTTCACATATTTTCTCTCAATGATCTCAGCCCAAGAAGTTGCTACTCTTGGCAGAACTCAAAGGGAAGGAGCAGAGAGTTCAGGGGTTGAGTCCGACCTTAAGAAAGGCACCCAAGCCTCATCAAAGGTGCCCAGTTGTTCCAGCCTCTGGTCCTTCCCCAGCTGCCCCTCCAACTCCACTGAGAAGGTGAAGGTTCCACTCAGAAGTGGGAGAGGGAAGAGAAGCAAGGGGACCACCCAGACTCCACCTTGGATGGAAGTCCCAAGGGCCTAAGTTGAGCAGGCATGTAAGATTTTCTTGAAAGACTTTTGTCTTAGAACAAAAACCTCAACACAAACCCAGGAAAGAGACTGGAACTAGAGAAACAGGAAACAGGGTATAATTCTGAATCTCATTATCAGCTAATAGGGAGAGACAGTCAAAAATACGAAAGAAGGGGCAGCTAGGTGGTGCAGTGGATAAAGCACTGGCCCTGGATTCAGGAGGACCTGAGTTCAAATTTGGCCTTAGACATTTGACACTTACTTACTAGTTGTATGACCCTGAACAAGTCACTTAACCCTCATTGCCCACCAAAACAAATAAAAGTCTGAAACAGCTGGATAGCTAGACCAGACCACTGGGTCTAATCTAAGAAGATAACATCTCATAGGGTTAAATGTAAAGTCTTAAATTTTGAAAGTCACCTTCACTAGTATAGGATGGGGGTGGTGTATTAAGACAGCGGTTCATCTGAAAAACAAAACAAAACTCTGGGGATTTTAATGGACAGAAAATTCAATATGAATCAAGAGTATAAAATGGAGAGGAGAGATGTTAATGTGATCTTTGCTTATTTTAATGAGCCAGAGCTGTTCAGGGCTGTGGAGATGATAACAACACTGTAATTTCCCCCAACCTGTCTGATCAATGTTGTACTCAGTTTCGTGTATCACATTTTGGGAAGGGCAACAATAATTATGAGAGCATTCAGAAAAGCAAACCAGCAAGGTGAGAGGCCTTGAGTTAATGCCAAAAAAGCTTTGGTTGAGGGAGCTGGGGGATGTTTTACTTTCAGAAGATCTAGGAGTGGCCTAATAGGTGTTCCAAAGTATTTTGTCATAAGGAAGGAGTAAAATTGTTCTGTTTGGAAAAAGAGGGCAGAATTAGGAGCAGTGGGTAGAAGTTTCTTTTTTCTTTTTTTCTCTTTTCTGGAGGCAGTTGGGGTCAAGTGACTTGCCCAGGGTCACCCAGTTAGAAAGTGTCTGAGGCAGGGCAGCTAGATGGTGCAGTGGATAAAGCACTGGCCCTGGATTCAGGAGGACCTGAGTTCAAATATGGCCTCAGACACTTGACACTTGCTAGCTGTGTGACCCCGGGCAAGTCACTTAACCCTCATTGCCCCGCAAAAACAAAAAAAAAAAGAAAAAAGAAAGTGTCTGAGGCCACATTTGAACTCAGATCCTCCCGACTCTAGGACTGGTGCTCTACCCACTGTATCACCTATCTGCCCTGGGAGTTTCAAAGAAGCAAATTTAGGCATTCATGCCTTTTCCACTCCCCAACACACACACACACACACACAAATGCCACCAAGCTTGCACACACAGCCTTCAGCTCAAGCATAGCTAAGAAGTGCACACACAGCTGCACTAATAAGGGAAGAAGGTG
This sequence comes from Dromiciops gliroides, assembly GCF_019393635.1. Taxonomy (NCBI): domain Eukaryota; kingdom Metazoa; phylum Chordata; class Mammalia; order Microbiotheria; family Microbiotheriidae; genus Dromiciops; species Dromiciops gliroides. Next base: position 53,925,139 of record NC_057862.1, read on the forward strand.
GGGTAGAGGATCTGAAAATTATATATAAGGCTGAATGCAGGGAAAGTTGGAGATGACACACTGCTAGTGGCTGCGGGTGTGTTCTTCTCTCCAGCTGCCTTGGTGGGACTGTGATAGCCAGGAAGTTGTGTACTGGTGGGAGGTGGGGGTTGAGGAGGAAGAGACTCCCTAGGACTTAGAGAATATTAAAGGGACAGAAATAAAGTGAAATGGATAAGCCTGGGGAAGAGAGAGGGAAAACGAGGTTGGGGGAAGAATCACGAGCACATGGAAGCAAAAGCATGCTTTAATTTGATTTTAGTCACTTCTCCCACTCTGATTAGAATGAAATGTAGCTGTGGGGGCAGCTAGGTGGCGCAATGGATAGAGCACCGGCCCTGGAGTCAGGAGTACCTGAATTCAAATCTGGCCTCAGACACTTAACACTTACTAGCTGTGTGACCCTGGGCAAGTCACTTAACCCCAATTGCCTCACTAAAAAAAAAAAAGAAAGAAAGAAAGATAGAAAGAAAGAAATGTAGCTGTGGCAGACTGCAGGTCGTATGGTTAGGAAGACCTGGGTTCAAGTCCCTCCACTGTGTGACCTTGGACAGAGCTCTTAACTTCTCAGTGCTCTAGACAATTCTCTAGGGCTACAAGTGACAGAAAGGTGCCAACCTGAACTGGTAGAACACTAGAAGAGTTAGTCTTTCTACTCATGCATGTTCTTGTAAGTGACCTTAAATGAAACACACTAGGTATGGGATGATGGGGAAGAGTCAGTGCAAGGGGAGCCTGAACTATGGGATTTGATCAGGTAATTCAGACACCAATTGCCTGAATTAATGAGAAACTGGGCAGGGTGGGGTGACAAGCAGTAGCTTTCAGGACCTGAGAAAGGCAGAAGTAGGTATCGGGAGCCCAATTGTATGTTATCACCTGTGGTGGCTCAGTGCCCTCTGGTGGAAACATTAGGAAAAACTTCTAACAGAGATCTCCCCAAAAGTAGAATGGTCAGCTTGCTACCTTTACTTGTTTGTCTTCAAGCAAAAGTTGGATGATCACATGTTATGGAGGGGGTTCTTGTTCAGGCACAGATAGGAGTAGATAATCTCTGAAGTCCCTCTCAACTAGATAGATGGATGGATGGATGGATGGATAGATGGATGCATGAATCGATAGATATATAGAGACAGATACAGATAGAGGTATAAATATAGATATACAGCAATAAGTATAAATATGGATTTTGACAAAGGTATATATATAGATATCAGTATAATATAGATGCAGGTATAAATATAGCTGTCCTTATAAATAGATGAAGAAGAGGGAAAGACAAAAGCAAAGCAAGACTGAGACAGGGATAGATGATAGGGAGAACTGGGACCTTCTCTCCTTATTAGATAAGGGCAGGAGGAGGGCAGAGAGGAAGATTAACTCATAGTCTTGTAGGATCTAGGGCCAAAACGGACCTTAGAGAATATCTAGTGCAACATCCTCATTTTGTAACCTCTGACAGAGGCTCAGAATGTTCAAGCTGAAAGAGACCCTAAAATCATCTAGTTCAACTTCTTCATTTTACAGATGGGGAAACTGAGGTTCAAGGAGATGCGATAACTTCCTGTGGTTGCAGAGTAAGTAGCAGAGCCAGGACTCAAATCTAGATTTTCTGATCCTATGCTCTGTGCTCTTTTCACTACCACCAAACAGTAGGTCAATAAACATGTATTAAGTGCCCACTATGTGCCAGGCATAGTGCTGAGCACTGGGAATGCAAAAAGAGACAAAGACAGTTTCTGACCTCAAGAATCTCATAATATAATGAGGAGATAATATGCAAACAAATATGTACAAACTACTTATAGGATAAATAGCAAATAATTAAAGGAAGGGAGGCACCAGAATTAAGGGGTATTGGGGAAGGTTTTCTGTAGAATATGGGATTTTAGTTGGGATTTAAAGGAAGACAGAAGCCAGAGGTAAGGAGGGAGAGTATTCCAGGCATGTTGGACAGGTAGAAAAATGTCTGGAACTGAGAGATGGAGTGTCTTGTTCTAGGAACAGCCAGGAGGTCACTCTTGATAGATTAAAGAATATGTGGGAGGAACTGGAAATTGCCTGTCCAAGACTAGCAAGGTTGGGGGTGAGAGCAGAATCAAGATGGCAGTATACAGGCAGCAACCCTGTTGAGCTCTTCCAACATTCCCCACCAAACAACTTTAAAATAACTCCTCAAATATATTTTGGAGTTGCAGAGCCAACAAAAGGTCAGAGTGAGATCTTTGGAGAGGGGCAGAAGAGGCCTGTGACACTGGGGTTGGGGACTAACCCAGAGCAATGATAGGTATGCCAATAGTGAACCTTGGAAGGGATCACAACAGAGACAGCAGCAGCAGCAGCTTGGGGAGCTCTCATCCCAGAGATAATAAGGGGATTGGACAATTGGTCAGAAAGAGATCACAGGGGGCAGCTAGGTGGCACAGTGGATAAAGCATTGGCCTTGGATTCAGGAGGACCTGAGTTCAAATACGGCCTCAGACACTTAACACTTACTAGCTGTGTGACCCTAAGCAAGTCACTTAACCCTCATTGCCCTGCCAAAAAGAGAGAGATTACAGGGAACCCTTTGCTGTCATGGTTGCAAGGCCTGGATGTATTTAGTAACTCTATTGCCCATAAGCAGTTCTGGGTCATAGTTCTGGGGTGGAAAAGAACACTCGTGAACAGTTGCAAGGGAGCAGGGACCCTTCCTTGGTAAAGACCAGAGCAAAAATGAAGTAAGCAGGGGCAGCTAGATGGCGCAGTGGATAGAGCACCAGCCCTGGAGTCAGGAGTACCTGAGTTCAAATCCGGCCTCAGACACTTAACACTTATTAGCTGTGTGACCCTGGGCAAGTCACTTAACCCCAATGCCTCACTAAAAAAAAAAAAAAATGAAGTAAGCAATGACTATACTTCTCCCTGGATCACATCACTTTGGAAGCTCCAAAAATGTGTAGACCGCTCCAAACTAGCTCTGAAAACAGCAGCGTGAAAAAGTCTGAAACTTGGCACAGTGCCTATCCACTCCTATGACCAGAGACCAACTTTAATATAAAATTCAAAGTCAAGAAATAGGCTGGAAAAATGAGCAAACAAAAACAACAACAAGAACCTGACCATTAAAAACTACTATGGTGGCAGGGAAGACTAAGACATAAATTCAGAAGACAACAATATGAAAATACCTATAACCAAAGCCTCACAGAAAAATGCTAAGTGGATCCAAGGCCAGAAAGAATTTCTGAAAGTTAAAGAATTGGAAATTGAGGAGATGCTCATCAATTGGGGAATGGCAGAACAAGTTGTGGTACGGGATGGTGATGGAATACTACTGTGTTCTAAAAATGATTAGAGGAGTGGTTTCAGAAAAAAATGGTAAGACCTTTTGATGTAAAGTGAAGTAGAAAGAACCAGAAAATCATGGTGCGCAGCAACAGCAAAGATCCATTTGGGAGTCATCTGTGTGAAGATAACAGAATCCACAGAGGATGAGATCACCAAAGGAGAGAGTGTCAAAAAAGAAAAGAGAAGAAAGCCTGGGACTGAGCCTTGGGGCCTTGGGGCCACCCGCACTTCAGCGTCTGCTGGTGGATGATGAGCCAGTACTCTTGGGGTTGGGAGTATGTGAAAACAAGGGGTAGAGAGAGGAAAACCACTTCCCAGTGGGTGCCAATAACAGGACACTCAGAAATGATCAAAGAGGGAAGAACATAAGGAATTTGCTATTTGAAGTAGCATAGCCCTGAACCCAAGGAATCAGACCACCTCATGGGTAAGGAAGGTCCAAGAGGCATGGTACTTAGAATTTAGCAAGGCATGAAATCCCTGGGGCCAAAAATGAAGAAGTTCCTTCAGTTAGTCCCTAGCAGGGGAGCTAGTATACCAAGAATCTGACCATGGGTCAGTGAGGCTTGGAGAGAATTTTGTCATTTGGGGTAAGTGAGCTGAGTAAGTGGGGCAGTGAAGAGGACATAGGGCTTGGAGTCAGAAAGACCCTGAGTTAAAACCTTTCCTCAGAAGCACAGTCGCTTTGCATCCTTGGGTAAGTCATTTACCTTTTCTGAGTCTCAATTATAAAGTGAACTCAATAATCTAAGGCCCCTTCTAGTTCAAAACCTGTGCTCCTATGAGTGGAGACTAAATGGCAAAAGGAAAGATGGCAAAGCTGCTGCTCTAAAGAGAGGACAGGGCAGGAGGAAGTAGAAGATGGAAGTCATTCTACCTTCTGGACAATATCTAGTGTTCTTGTCCATCCTTGAAACCACTGGATTTTTAAACAGGCTACCAAATGCCAATACTTAGTAGCTAGAAAAAGCCACAGGGCTGGCAGAGTCTGGGTTGATTACTGAACCAGTTCACAAGCCCAGAGAAGGCCAGGGACCCCCAGTTTCCTATTGTAAGAAGACTGAAGAAAGATGGGAGGGTCTCTGTGGCCTCTCCCCACAAACCAGCTTCTGGTCACAAGGTCCAATGTACAATGTACAATCTATAGAGCTTAAGGGGAGCATCCTTCAAGCCTGATGTGCCTGCCTTCCTTTCTACTTCACTTTGGATGCTGACCTGACTGCACATAAGATGGGCCTATCTGGCTAGCTTAGGCCAGTAACTCAGAGTAGTCTTTTCTAGCCTCAGACATCTCAATTTACCCATAGGTTCTAATCTGGAATCAAGAGTTGAGCAGCCATGATTTGGGTAGAATACTTTGGGGATAGGCATGTTCCAAACCCCAGAGAGCAGATGGGCAAGAACAGGTGGACAAAGGGCAGCTAGGTGGTACAATGGATAAAGTGCTGGCCCTGGATTCAGGAGGATCTGAGTTAAAATCCACCCTCAGATACTTAGTAGCTGTGTGACCCTGGGCAAGTCACTTAACCCTGATTACTCCCCCCCCCCAAAAAAAAAGAACTGGTAAACCAGGGGACTTGGAGCAGACATCATTGGGAAGGTGTACACTCAGTCTGTTTCCATCTTGTGTGTCTGCAATCCCAGAGACAGTCCCTGGCTGAGTGATGGTCTGCAATGTACTCTTGGTTGAGTTTTTTTAAATGAATATTTAAATTATTTTACATGTAATTAGGGAATATTTAATGAAATACATAAAATATATTTAAAATAAAATTAAAAAGCCAGGCCCCTAAACAGCACATGAGGATTTCTGTAAGCTGCATATTGACTTATAAAATTACATATCAATATTATCTAAGTTTCATTGTATTTTTGTTTATTTTGTTAAGTATTTCCCATTCATACTTTAATTGGTTTGGCCCACTAGAGGGTTGTGTGTGTGTGTGTGTGTGTGTGTGTGTGTGTAGGAGGAGAGGGGGTGTGGTTTTGATTCCTCTGCTCCAAGCAGTTTTCTAAGACTCCAAATTGAAAAGAAGGAGCAGACACACTGGTAGAGGGAATTACCTAACCTAGGAATTTCCTGTCCCAATGAAATCATGCATCTAGTCCCTCTCGCTATATTTATAGAACAGAATATTATTATTCAGTAAGAAATGACAAATATGAGGAATTCAGAGAAATGCAATAGTTATGTGAACTGATTCAGAATGAAATCAGCAGAACCAAGAGAAAAACATAAACAATGACAACAACGATGTAATTAAAAAAAAAAAAACATTAAAAGGAAGTAGAACTCCGAAAATATGATGCAGTCTCTTTTCTCCCACCGTTTGTCTCACCATTGCCCTTTGTAGAATACCTGCAATTTTATTCTTCAGAGATGCTAGTACTCTGTTGATTCTCACAGCTATAAACAGTGAGAGAATAATAGGTCATAAAGACTTGACCTGGGATTTCACTAACACAGTTAACTTTCTAGATGAGGAAATTCTCTCTCTGTATGGATGCTGAGGTAGAGGGTAAGTGACTTGGCCAGGATCACACAGCTGGTATGGATCAGAAGTAGGATTTGAACCCAAGGCTTCCTGATTTGGAAACCAGATTCTCTATCCACTACACCATGATAGCTTTGCTAATTTGGGACTACACACAAATTCAGAGGAGTCACCAGAGGCAGGGCAAGGTGGAAACAGAAGAAGATCCCCTTCCCAGCCCCCTGTCTTCCCATCCTGAACTGGAAGCCAGGTCAAATTGTTGGTATTCCACTTTACACCCCATAAAGCTCATCTCAATATTCACTATGCCAGTTGTCAGAAAAATGTTTGCATTAAATGATGTGGGGGGTTGTTTGTTTCAGGAAGCCCCTTGGGAATGGTGAAAATGTATATGTATGGTAGGTACTTGATAAGTATTCACTGACTATTGATTTTGTTGAATTTCCTACTGAGGTAGCAGGGCATTCATAGAGCTGTCCTCCCTGCTTTTGTCCATCTATGTGGGCTAGCTCAGAGCTTGAGCACTTTGAATATCACAAATCCTTTGATTCTTTCAGTCATGTGTGACTCAATGCTGAAATATTTGGGCACTTTGGCAAAGATAAAATAATCCTCTTGTTGGCTTCTGAAAGAGGAGTCAGTAACTCAGTGGACTTTTAAAAAGGGGATGATTCTGCCTACCTCTCCCTCACTCCCTTCTCCTTCCTTCTTTCCCTCCCATCTCTCTGTCTCTGTCTCTGTCTTTGTCAGTCTGTTTCTCTGTCTCCATCTCTCTTCCTTCAGCCTCCCCAGGTTAGTAGCATGTAATTTTGGAAATTCCCATGAGGAATGGGCTCTTCGAGACCTGGAGCATTTTGTCTGTTCCCAAGTGGCATCTAGAGCTCAATTAGGTGATCTTGGGCCTGGGCCTCTGGTTGCTTCATCTATTTTGTGTTTCTTTTGACTAATCTTAAGTGACCAAACATTAAACATGTCCTGCTTTTAAAAGGGTCCAACATATGTGGATGTGTGCAAGGCATTATCTGAGGAACCTGGAAAGACTTCTATGAACAGATGTAGTGAAATGAACAGATGCATACAATGGCAACAACATTGTAAAGACAAAGCTTTGAAAGACTTGAAAGATCAGTGATCAAGATCAGTATGATGATCAGCCATGATTCCAAAAGACAGATGATGAAGAATGCTACTACCCACCTCCGGATAGAGAGGTGATTGATTGATTGATTGATTGAATATGCAAGATTACATGATCAATGGGAGAATTTGTTTTGGTTGACACTGCATATTTTGTACAAGTTGTTTTTCTTTTTTCTCTTCAACAAAAGGAAGATAGAAAGAGAAAATGAATGTTTGTTAACTGAAAAAATAAATACGTAGTCAATCCTCAACATTCACACATTTAACTTATACAAAATCAAGCATTCCCATGATTTTATTAGCAACGACATTGTCACTTTTGTGTTGGCAGCTGTGCACATTCGTGGCTACGCACAGTAGGAAATGAGAAGTGTTGGGGGCAGCTAGGTGGCGCAGTGGATAAAGCACTGGCGCTGGATTCAGGAGGACCTGAGTTCAAATCCAGCCTCAGACACTTGACACTAGCTGTGTGACTTTGGGCAAGTCACTTAACCCTCATTGACCTGCAAAAAAAAAAAAGAAAAAAAAAAGAAAATGAGAAGTGTTATGCATGCAAGTTTGTGGAGCAAATCTTTCAAGGTGTTTCCCTGCTCCTGTTCAAACTACCATTGTAGAGGAAAGGGCAACCCATGTACTCGAAGTATTGGAGGTGATGTCGAGACCTCACCCATCTCAGCATCTTCTAAAAGCAGCATCTAAAGTCCCAGCAACCTCTTCCTTGGTTTTCAGAGGGCAATCTAGGTAGAGAGGCTTACAGCACTGTACTATTGTCTGAAATAAATATATATTTTTTAAATTGAGGGGCAGCTAGGTGGTGCAGTGGATAGAGCACTGGCCCTGGAGTTAGGAGTACCTGAGTTCAAATCTGGCCTCAGACACTTAACACTTACTAGGCAAGTCACTTAACCCCAATTGCCTCACTAAAAAACCAAAAAAAAAAATTGAGGTGTTAGCACAAAATGTCAAAATTCTAGGGAATTTCTTGTGAGAAAATGTACTTCTAACACAATAACAGTGAAATAACCCAGGAAATGTGTACACAAAATAAAATTGGCAACATGCAAAACATTTTTCTCACAAGAACCTAACCTCTTATTTCCCAAAGATGCAATGTATCAATATTCACATTTTTTACTTTTACTTTGTTTTCAAGGAACACCCTATAAAATTGAGGATTGGCTATAAATTTTTTTTTGTGGGGCAATAAGGGTTAAGTGACTTGCCCAGGGTCACACAGCTAGTGTCAAGTGTCTGAGGCCGGATTTGAACTCAGGTCCTCCTGAATTCAGGGCCAGTGCTTTGTCCACTGTGCCACCTAGCTGCCCCCTATAATTTTTTAAAAAGCAGATGAACATGTCCTAGCTCGGGGGTGACTCTGAGAGTTCAAGAGGTCCAGAGATCCTGGGTCCTTGGTCAGTGCTGACTGCACTTCATTAACCTGAGGAGTCCCAAAGTCTGGCAGATGACAAAGACCTAGCAGGAGTTAGTTAGACAGGGCAGAACTAAGGTGAAATGTATCAATGCTTCTTCAGCAATCTAGCAAACTGTTTCATGTTTAGTTCTTAGCCTCCTATTAGGCATTACTTGCTGCCTGCTTAAGTATTCTATCAATACATACTTGTGAAATGCTTTTGTTCTAATCACTACTTTTATGTGCAGGAAGTAAATACTTAGTCCACACTAAATTTATATTGTGCATTCAGTACCTTTCTATTCTCATTTTTGGGAAGTCCCTAGATATGAGCTAACCCAAAACTTTGAGTCATTTTTTCATCAACATGTTGGGTAGGGATGTAATGAACCAGAGTTTGAGAAAAGGAGCCAGACCCTTCACTTGGGCAGTCCAACTACCCCAAGACTAAAACTGCTTGCTACAATTGGAGTCCAGAATAGAAGGGGCCCTTAATGGAGAGGGAGAGGATGTTTGAGCAACTTGGGTCGGTTACCAGTAGTTCAGATTGTTAAATTTAGAAAGAGGAAGCATCATGCAATGGAAAGATCAATGCATGTGGAATCTAAGTACCTACTTCCAATCCTGACTCTGATACCATGATGCAAAGCAATTCCAGTGGACTCATGATGAAAAATGCTTTCCATATCCAGAAAGAGAACTGTGGAATCTGAATTCAGATGAAACCCTACTATTTTTACATATTCTTTGTTTTTTCTCTTTCTTGAGGTTTTCCCCTCTTGTTCTGATTCTTCTTTCACAACATGACTAACACAGAAATATGTTTAATGTGATTGTACATATATAACCTATGTCAAATTGCTTGTTGTCTTGGGGAGGAGAGAGGGAAGGGAGGGAGAAAAAATTGGAACACAAAATCTTACAAAAACAAATGTTGAAAACTATTTTTACACGTAACTGGAAAAAAATAAAATACTATTATGATTGGAAAAACAAAAACAAAGACTCAGCTACCACTCCCCTGGAACTGTTTTCTCATCTATAAAAGAAGAGAGTTGAATTAAATAATATTTCCAGCTCCAATTCTTTGAGCCAATGATCCCAATACTTCAGAAGAATTCAGACAGTATTGGGGGGGTGGGGGTGGGGCAGTGAGGGTTAAGTGACTTGACCAGGGTTACACAGCTAGTAAATGTCAAGTGTCTGATACCAGATTTGAATTCAGGACCTCCTGAATCCAGGACCGGTACTTTATCCACTGTGCCACCTAGCTGCCTCCTCAGACAGTAATTATTAAATGCCAACTACATACACAGGACTATTCCTGTTGTGGGGGATACAAGATAAATGAAATGGGACACAAGGGATGTGTTGAGCCAGCTCAAACCAAGCAGATGGTTAAATTTTCAACATAAGCAAACACTACAAATTTATTAATTTGCTGTTTTGTTGATTTCTAGACTTTAAAAGTAATGGAAGGGCAGCTAGATGGCACAGTGGATAGAGCACCGGCCCTGGATTCAGGAGGACCTGAGTTCAAATCTGACCTCAGACACTTAACACTTACTAACTGTGTGACCCTGGGCAAGTCACTTAACCCCGATTGCCCTGCTAAAACAAACAAACAAAAAAAAGTGATGGAGAAAATGTTGATAAATCAGGTTAAACTTAAAATTGTGTTGTACAGACAATTTCTTTTGGCGAGCTGGTTGTTAAATATTTACTAGCACTAGAACCCCTTGGTTCTTACCCTCAAGAGTTCATAATTAGAATCACAATCTCAAGGAACTGGAAGAGACTTCAGAGGTCATCTAGTTCAACCCATACTTGAACAAGAAGGTCTCTTGGGAGAGCCTAAATATGGGTGGCAGCATAGAGCGTTGGACATAGGGATGAATTTGATATTAAAAGACCTGGGTTTGGACCTTAGCTCTGCTACTAACTGGGATGTGTGACCTTGGTCAAACTTGCTTTACTGCCCCCCTCCCCTTCCCTCCTGGCTCAGGTCGAGTGTCATCTTTTCTATGAGGCCTTCCCTTATCTTTCTTCTTTCTGTCCTTACCCCCAGTTCCATGTCTGTGCCTGGTGCTGACTTTGACCCAGACTGCTTCAAGTTGGGAGGTTCAGGGAGGTTTAAAAGCCTGTAACCCTCCCTGGTGGAGTATAATTAATGCTGCTCTGTCGCCCTCTGCTGGGCATAAGTGGAATGACTACTTGTAAGGTTTGCTTTGGGGATGAGCGTCCTCACAAGACTTTAAGTCATACATAGGTTTAGAGGAGTAAGGGACCGAGGAAGATAATGGAGCCCAACTCCCTAATTTTACATATGGGGAAACTGAGGCCAAGATTGGGGAAGTGACTTGCCTAAGGTTACACAAGTGCTAAGTAGCAGGGCCAGTATTGGAATCCAGGTTCTCTGACTCCCAGTTCAGTGCCCTTGATGGTTGTGAGCATCCCCTCTCCACTCCCACACACACCTATTTGGTTCCCCCACTCCATTAGGGTGGGGAAGAGTTAAAATATTTCTTCAGGTTAAAGAGAAAAAAACATTCTCTAATAACTGTCTAACAGCTTATGAGGATCAAATGAGATAACATAGGCAAAGCAATTTGCAAACATTAGAGAGCTTTTTTAAAATTCTACCTTAAAAGTACTCTGTACCAGTACTGTCCTTGGGCATTTAGCCTCCCATGCCCTAGTTCACTGGTTGATGGCCTTGGCTCTAGGGAAGAGGAATGTCTGACTCTGGGGGGCGTGGTGAGGGGTATATAGAGGGAGTTAGGAACAAAGGGTTCTTCGGGTCTGATGACTTAAGGAGGCTGCTTGATAACAATAGCAAGAGCATTGGCTTTGGAATCAGAGGACCAGCCTTTGTCCCTTAGGGAGGTCACAATCTTTCTGGGCTCTCCAAGGTATTGCTGCCTGGCTAGAAATCTATAATTTTTATGATCCCATGACTCCAGGCTCTTGTAAGGCATTCCTGGGAGATACCTTATCTGCCTCTGGTCAACTCTAGGGAAACATCAGCTTTCTGCTATGCCAACAGCAAGTTGAAGGGTGGTTGCCTTAGGTAATTCCAAGGCTATTTCTGAGTCTCCTGCTAATATCTGAACTTCCAAAGAACTTCAGCTCGGAGTGCTTATTCTCACCAGCCATTTTCAGCTCTGTGTTCCACTGAGCTGCTTGCCTGCAGACAAGAGAACAGACTTAGCTATCCAAGTGTAAAAAATGGATGACCACTTGGAGTTTGTGTATTACAAAGTAACTTTCAGAGTTGTAACTAGGGTGGGGTGAGCAGAGGGTTTTTTTTCCCCATGGCAAGAAATTTAGGAGGGTGCTAACAGTTTCATTTTCAGACATGAGTGAGCCTCAGCTCCCAGGACCCTACCCCTCAACCTCATTGACCACATCCCAGGTGAGATCACCCCCTGCTTGTCCCAGGCACAAACATTATTAGTTATATTTCTAGTTACTTATAAGTACTTGTTACCAAATGCAGCTAGGTGGTGAAGTGGATAGAGTGTTGGGCCTGGAGTCAAGAAGATTCATCTTCAGCTAGGTGGTGTGGTGGATAAAACACTGGCCCTGGATTCAGGAGGACCTGAGTTCAAATCCAGACTCAGACACTTGACACTTACTAGCTGTGTGACCCTGGGCAAGTCACTTAACCCTCATTGTTCTGCAAAGAAAACCCAAAAAACAAACCAAAAAAACCCAACAACAACAACAAATGTAACTTTAGATGCTTACTAGCTTTGTGACCCTGAGGAAATCGCTTAACCCTTTTTGCCTCAGTTTCCTGTCTATAAAATGAGCTGGAGAAAGAAATGGCCAACCACTCAGTATATTTTCCAAGAAAACCTCAAATGGGGCCACAAAGAGTCAGACACAACTCAAAAATGACTGAACAATAACATTCAGAATAGTTTTGCATGACTATTATCATCTATGTGATCTATGTGCAGAATAGCTCTGTGTAGACCCAAAAAAAATGTGGAAGTGTTCGCCACCAAACCCTTTTTTCTGGGTGCATTCTTTCCTGAGTAAAAAACAAGTAAGCACTTCTTGAATGTTAATAAAATGATTTTTGGGGAAGAAGTTACTGGCTCTTTTGTTGACAGATTTACCTCTGAGCTCTGACCACTACCCCTCCAATCCAGCCCCTCCTCTCTTCACCGCCCCCCTGAATCCCAACATGTTTTTCCAATTTTAGGACTAAAGTATGAGTCAAATTTCCTGTTTCTGCAAAATCAATTTGTTCATGTAAAACAATCTGGTCATTTGCTTCAGTCAGCTCATGTTTCTTAAGGGCCTCTCTAGGGGTTCTAGAGATTCCTCCTTAAGCTAGACAGTAGACATGGAAATGCAGGTGCTGGCTTTAGGACAGGATTAGGAGGAGGGAGAAAATAAAGAGAGGGAAGGAACACATAGTATCTCTTTAAAGTAGCCAGGTGGTATAAGGGGTAGAACACAGGGTCTGGAATTGGGATGACCTGAGACCAAATCTGGCACTTATCAGCTGTGTAAGCCTAGGCAAGTCACTTAGCTTCTGTTTGACTCAGTTTCCTCAAATGTAAAATAAAATAATAACAGCACCTGCCTTGCAGGGTTGTTTCGAGACAATATTTGTAAAGTGCTCAACATAGTGCCTGGCACAGAGAAGGAATTCTATAAATGCTTATTCCCTTCCCTTCTTTTATGCTTGGTCATTTCTTCCCAGGTCTTTTGTTACTGCCAAATAGAGAATATGATACCTAGGTTTCCCAGAAGAGATACAAAGAGAAATCTGGTCTTTGTCTCTGGACCTATTTGCCATGCTGAACTCCTCTTTCTGCGTTTAAATCGCACCTTTTTCGCTTTTTTAAATGTCCTGTCAAGGTCCTACAGTCTCTGACTACCAAAATCCCATTACCTCTGACAAAACATGCCTGAGAGAATGAGAAATGACTAACCCAGAAAGTGTTTTCAAGAATGTAGCTGTTAGGGGCAGCTAGGTGGTGCAGTGGATAAAGCACTGGCCTTGGATTCAGAAGGACATGAGTTCAAATCCAACCTCAGACACTTAACACTTACTAGCTGTGTGACCCTGGGCAAGTCACTTAACCCTCATTGCCCCGCAAAAAAAAAAAAGGAAAAAAAAAGAACGTAGCTGTTGCTAACATTGTAATATTGTTATTACTGCTTATAACTTATGTGGTTTCTGTGCCCAGGACCTCAGTCAGCATACAGTACAGCCCAGCACAGCCCAAAAGACTTCCTTAGAAATACACAAAACATGGGAATACAAGGCATAGACACACAGAGAAATCTACCCTGGACCACCAGACACCCACCTCCAGAGCCATACTGTTATCGCACACAGGTTTCATTGAACTCTGCTGTTCTTCCAACAAATAGCTCTGCAGTTGTATTATAATGGGTTAACCTAACAACTCCTAATGTTCAAACTCTCCCTACTCTTGTATGCTATCTCCTGACAGACTAAAAGTGAGAGTGTCTAGAGTGTCTGGCCCTATCTCCAGGGTTCTTGGAAATGGCTGTTGCCTTCCTGTACTGCCTGCCTGATTGCAGTAATGTGTGTTTTGCCATCTATTATTTAATTTTGCTCTTACAGTGACCCTATGAAGAATGGAGCAGAAGCATTCTTAGCCAGCGGCAGCTAGGTGGCACAGTGGATAGAGCACCGGCCCTGGAGTCAGGAGGACCTGAGTTCAAATCTGGCCTCAGACACTTAACATTTACTAGCTGTGTGACCCTCGGCAAGTCACTTAGCCCCAATTGCCTCACCAAAAAAAAAAAAAAAAAAGCCTAAGAATGCCTTTTTATTTTTTTTTAGTGAGGCAATTAAGGCTAAGTGACTTGCCCAGGGTCACATAGCTAGTAAGTGTCAAGTGTCTGAGGCCGGATTTGAACTCAGGAACTCCTGAATCCAGGGCTGGTGCTTTATCCACTGCGCCACCTAGCTGCCCCCTCTTAGACTATTTTTTAAGTCAATAAGTGTTTTTTAAGCACTTACTGTGAGATAGGCACTGGAAATACAAATATAAGAAAGACAAGCCCTGCCCTCGAGGAGTTGACATCCCAAAGACAACACATAAAAGGAAGCTGAAAAGCTGGGAGGGAGAGAAAGAAGGGGAGGAAGAGAAGGTTGGGATGGTAGAAATAGTCAGAAAAGGAGAGAGTACCAGGGCAGTGGGGAGGATAAGGAACTTCCAGAGAGTCATAAGCCAAACCTGGAGAGAAGACATGGCTGACCCTGGTGTCCTCCTCAAAATGGAGGTTCTGGGAACAACAAGTCAATTAGGGGGAGAGCCCACAGGAGTGCAAGGTTCTTCCAGTGTGAGAAGTCCAAGGTGAAGAGGTTTCTGTGGTGTGGCAGAGAAAGTCAGTCAAGAGTGTAGCCCAGAGAAGAGGAAACTAGCAGAGAAAATAAGGAACTTGTTCAAGCTTCTGAGGCAGGACTCAGTCATAACTAGTGAATCTGGCACCTGGACATGCACCCTAGGGCAAACATTAGGAAATGCGTCTTCCAATAAAATTTTTAACCACAAATTAAGTTCCTAGGTTTTAGAGCTAGAATGGACCTTAATCCATTTGGTTTCATCTCTAGGCTTATGATACTATAACAATCTAACCCCTTCACTTTGCAGATGAAGAAACTGGGGTTCAGGAACTTTTAAGTGACTTGTCCAAAGTAACACAGGAGATAAGTGGCAGAGCTGCGATTTGAATTCAGATCCTCTTACTCCAATCCAATGCTCTTTTCATAGTACCAGCTTTTTGTGGTGGTGATTCAATTGTTTCTGACCCTTCGTGACCCTATTTGGGGTTTTCTTGGCAAAGATACTAGAGTAGTTTGTCATTTCCTTCTCCAGCTAATTTTACAGGTGAGGAAACTGAGGCAAACAGGGTTAATGACCTGTCCAAGGTCACACAGGTAGTAGGTATCTGAGACTGGATTTGAACTCAAAAAGATGAGTCTTCCTGACTCCAGACCCAGCACTCTATCCACTGTGCCACTTAGCTGCCCAACAAGTTTATCTTGTTCCTTTCAATATCTTGAATAGTCTCACCCTTGGGGGAGAACTTGGGCCTTCAGACATGAGGTACTTGTTGGGGTTGTCCCATGAAGGAGAATCAATGTCACTGGAATACCACAATGCCAATATTGGGACTACCATCAGAGGGAGGCCTGGCCTAGAGAGAAGCTCCTATTGAGTTTAATCAGTGCTAGGAGGAGCAGGAAGAAGTAGCTGCTAGCCAGCTCTCTTAACCAATTATTCTTTCTAATTAGGTTTTAAGCTGTCTTTTCTAGCTCCTGAAGGAGTACAAGTATTGTCAGCACCCTGGGATAAAGTCCTCATCAACCTACCCTAGTTTCAGTTCTTCTAGGTCCATGACCTAAGTTCAGGGCTCTTTCATTCTGCCTCCTTGACTTGGGTCCAGGCCCAGAAGTCCTAATATCCTGGCCAGGAATGGATTTCAAGACTGAGTTTTTAATATATTGTGACCACCTGCACCCTTGGTATATCCCTGAGACTAGATGCCCCAGCAAAATTTCCTCTTAGTCGGTTTGTGGGTTGTTTTTGTTGTTTTACCTTAGTTCTTGAAATAGTAATCAAACTGATGCTACCATGGGCACTGGAAAGTATGTGACTATCTACTGCCTTATGACTTCCCTCACAATCCTCTATCATTGCCTAATAAGGAAGGAAATAAACATTTATTAAGTGCCCACTATGTCAGGTACTATGCTAGGCGTATTACATCATTAGATCCTCACAACCACCCTGGGAAGGCAGGTACTATTATTATCTCCATTTTACAGATGAAGAAACTGAGGTAATCAGAGATTAAGTGATTTACCCAGGGTCACACAGGCAGTAAGTATCTGAGGCTGGATTTGAATTCACTCTTCCTGACTCTAAACCCATTGCTCTATCCATTGTGCCACCTAGTTGTTTAGGTGAAGACTCTCTTTGCCTGGTTGCCCCTCTCGATGAGTTGCTCCCCTTTATGAGAATGTAAGCACCTTGAGGTCAAGGATTTTTGTATTTTTGTATTTGTATCCCCAATGCCTAGGACAGTGTCTAGCATATAGTATTTAATAAATGTTTGCTGATTGATGTTGATTGGTTGATTTTTTTTTTCATAAATGGTATAAGCAGGGACAGCTAGGTGGCACAGTGGATAGAGCACCGGCCCTGGAGTCAGGAGGACCTGAGTTCAAATGCGGCCTCAGACACTTAACACTTACCAGCTGTGTGACCCTGGGCAAGTCACTTAACCCCAATTACCTCACCAAAAAAAATTGTTTAAATGGTATATGCAAAGCCAGTTTGATGGAGACTCCTTAGGAATATAGACAGAGAAGAGGCAGATTTTTTAGTAATACCCTACTATCCTAGGGAGCTAGTACCCTCTCTTGATGCCAGTAAAATGATGTCCAGATCAATTATTCTCATCCACACCCCTGTTCACCAATAAAGACTAGACAGAAACCTTAACCCAAAGCATCAGCCCCACCTTCTCTGCTGTATCCCAAAGTCTCCAGTTATAGATGCATGGAGGACCCGGGTCAGAGACTGACACATGTATCCTGCTGTCAAGGAGACTCAGTGTGCACGGGCTGCCAGTGACTAGAAAGAAACAGCCTCCCATTATGAACAGGAAGCAGCCATGGCAGCTGATGCTCTGTGACCTGAAAATAACTATCCATTATCTCCCTGTGGTTTCTTGTTACTGTGACAAGGGAAACGCCCCCCCCCCTTTCTTGAAGTTATTCTAAACACTTAGTTCCTTGTTTAGCTTGGGCAGGATAATGTTACCCCTGGGTACTCTAGGACTATAGGGTGTGGTCCCCTGCTCCTGTATCTCACAGGGACGTTGGGGATCAGTTCCACTTGGGTGGTCCTTCCAGAAGGAGACAAGAAGAGAGAGGCTAATGGTATCAATAGCCATAGGGGGGTGGCTCAGAGGAAGGAGAAATAATAAACCACATACAGAACTAAACAGAAAAAAAAAGGCACTACACAAAAGTCTTGTTTCTTGTTCCTCCTCATGAAATCAGCCAGACAGGGCTGATATTTCTCAGAACCTGTCACCAGGTTCTTCTTTTCACCAGTCATTTCTAAACTACTTTTCTAAACTTCAGTCCCAGCTTCCATAGGTCCTGACCCAGGGAGGCCAAGACAACTTTTATTCTCCTCAGAGAGAAATCTCTCCCATCTAATGGAGTAGCCTGGCTGGCTATAAACAAACAAACGAACGAATGAATGAATGAATGAATAAAAATGGTAAATAAATTTGTCCTTGTTGTTTCTAAAGGAGGAAAGACCTGGGCCTGGGGTCAAGAAGCATCGCTGAGTCCTAACCCCGAACCTCTGAAATTAAAGTGGACAGTTTGTCTTTGGATGCCCTTTCCCCCACTTTTCAATATCTACAGAGTCTCCTATCTGGTACTGAAAGCCCCTTGCAGTATGGCTCCAACCTATCTTTCCAAAATGATTTTATACAGCTATTCCTGTTCCTATAATCCATGTTCCAGCCAAACTATCTTAGACATTCCATCTCCCTCTCTGTGCCTTTGCAGATATAATCTCCTATCCACACCTGGAATACTCTCCTTCATTACCTCCACCTCCTCAAATCCTTAGCGCCTTTTAAGACCCTCTGAACTTCTTACCTCCTTTAGTGCTCTGCTGCTTCCATTACTTGGGAGCATTTCATTTTTGTCTTTGTAGCACAGTTCCTGGCACATAGTTGTTCGTCCTTCATTCTCAAAGAAGACCCCATGACATCACGAGGGTGATGTCTTGACTTGTTTGTAAATTGAATATAAGTGAGGCAGAGCTGTGCAAAGTCATCAACTTCACTCTCTCCTCCAGTCATTGGAGTCCAGTGGCAAGAAAAAAGTCAAGACAAATGGCAATGACCCAGGAAGGTGGTGATCTGCATTGGTAGAGGGAATTTCCTCATCTAGGAGTTCTCTATATTACTGAAAGCACATATGCAGTCTATCTATATTGTTTATATACTTACTGTGTACATGGATATATTGTCTCTCCTGACAGAATGTTTTGTAGGCACTTACTAAAGGCTTATTTCTTTGACTTGAATTGACTCCAATTCCAGAGTTCTAAAGTTTGGATGCTGCTGTGTCTCTAAAGGAAATCATTTGGGGGCATCTAGGTAGCGCAGTGGATAGAGCACCAGCCCTGGATTCAGGAGGACCTGAGTTCAAATCCGACCTCAGACACCTGACACTTACTAACTGTGTGACCTCGGGCAAGTCACTTAACCCTCATTACCCTGCAAAAACAAAACAAAAAACAAAAAACAAAAAAAGTAGTCCAGGCTACAATCGACAAGGACTCGAATTGCACAATGGCTGGGTGGTTAGAGACAAGAGAAAGAAAGGAAATCATTTGAGAAACTCCAATCCTTAGCACAGTGTCTGGAACATAGTAGGCATTTAATAAATGCTATTTGACCGGCTAATGCTAAGATATCGGGAGATTCATATACTGTTTCTTCAAAGTTCAACACATGTAAAAAGCATGGACTGTGTGCAGAGTATTAAGTTAGCCCCTGGGGCACATTCAAAGAATGAATAAGTACAAACAGAAGCAATGCATCCAAAATTAGAAGGGAGGCAGAAAGCTGGGAAACAATTTTTATGGCCAGTACTTCTGATAAAGGCCTCATTTCTAAAATATATTGGGAACTAAATCAAATTTATAAGAATCCAAGTCATTCCCCAATCGAGAAATGGTCAAAGGATATGAACAGGCAGTTTTCTGATGAAGAAATCAAAGCTATCTATTCCTATATGAAAAAAAAATGGTCTAAATCACTGTTGATTAGAGAGATGCAAATTAAAACAACTCTCAGGTACCACCTGACACCTGTCAGATTGGCTAATATGACAAAAAAGGAAAATAATAAATGTTGGAGAATCTGTGGAAAAATTGGAACACTAATGCATTGTTGGTGGAGCTGTGAACCGATCCAACCATTCTGGAGAGCAATTTGGAACTATGCCCAAAGGGCTATAAAGCTGTGCATACACTTTGACCCAGCAATACCTCTATTGGGTCTTTTTCCCAAGGAGATCATAGAAAAGGGAAAAGGACCCACATGTACAAAAATATTTATAGCTGCTCTCTTTGTGGTGGCAAGGAATTGGAAATTGAGGGGTTGCCCATCAATTGGGGAATGGCTGAACAAGTTGTGGTATATTGGGTGGGATGGGAAGTACACCCACTGACCCCTGTAATAGAGACTCGAGGAGAAAGGAGGCCAAAGCACTGATTTTATTTCTTTCGAAAGAAAGGTGTACCACACTCACTGGGACAACCAGGAGGTGTGACACACCAAGATTAGGAAACCAAGCAGTTTTTATACTCTTTACAGACATCTAAATTGAGCAAAATGTGGTAATTGGATTAATACTATATGTTCAGCAATAAATCTTTCTCCTGGGATGTTCAACGATAAGACTCTCTCCTGGGTTGTTCAGCGATAAGTCTCTCTCCTGGGTCAGAGTGCCCCAACCTCAGGGGTTCAGCTGTAGGTTATTTTGCAAAATTTCCTGTTTCAGCAATAATCTATCATATCTACATAATATCTCGGTGCAGACCCTATGAAGCAATTTTTAAGTTGATATGACTATATTTAGAAAGGGGGATAGTAGCTTCCCATTATTGCCTCTCTCCAGAGAAAAAAACAGAGAGAGAGAGAAATAGGGGGCTCTAAGGGGCTTTAAGACTTTGAGATCAGATCACTAGGCCAAAGGGGGGGGCACTTTCCATCTCAGTGGAGGGTTATATCCCTATGTCCCTCTCAATATGAATGTAATGGAATTCTATTGTGCTGTGAGAAACGATGAGCAGGAGAAGTTCAGAGAAACCTGGAAGGACTTGCATGAAATGATGATGAGTGAGATGAGCAGAACCAGAAGAACATTGTACACAGTATCATCAACATTGTGTGTTGATCAACTGTGATGGACTAGATTCTTCTCACCAATGCAATGGTACAGAAGAGTTCCAGGGGACTCATGATGGAAGAGGATCTCCAAATCCAGAAAAAAAAAGAACTATGGAGTATGGATGCTGATTGAACAGTACTATTTCTTTTGGTGTTGGTGCTGTTGTTTTTCTATTTTGAGGTTTTTCCTCATTGCTCTGATTCTTCTCCTATAACATGACTAATGCAGAAATATATTTAATGTTATTATATATATATATATATATATATATAACCTGCTGTCTAAGGGAGGGGGCAAGGAGGGGAGGGAGGGAGGGAGGGAGGGAGAAAATTTTGAAATTGGAAAGCTTGTATAAACAAATGCTGAGAACTATCTTTACATGTAACTGGAAAAATCAATAAAATACTTTTTATCAGAAAAAAAATATTAGGATGTTGGAGGCCAATGTTTGACAAAAGATAAGAAGTCCTCCAGTGTTCTTCACCCTCAAGGAATGGCCCTGACCCAATAGGACCAGATAATGACTCATGAGTTAGCCCTTCCCATTGAAAAGGAGCATGGGCAGCTAGATGGCACATCGGATAGAGTGCTGGGTCTAGAGTCAGGAAGACCTGAATTCAAATATGACCTCAGATAGCTGTGTGACCCTGGGCAAGTCACTTAAACCTGTTTGCCTCAGTTACTCATCTGTAAAATGAGCTGAAAAAGGAAAGGCAAACCAAGAAAACTCCAAATGGGGTCATGAAGAGTCTGACACAACTAAACAATAACCATAACAATTCCTAAGGAAAATGGAGGGTAACTGAAGAGGGGAGCAGCAGAGGAGGCATAACCCAAGATGGAGGAGACTGCTGTGACCAGTAGCAATTCAGGGTGGCTCTGAGGACTGGTAGCGCCCCAGGAAATTATAGATGGAGAGCATCAGCCATGCCTGGTTACAGGTTAGGGATCATCTGATCGAGTTACCCAACTGCCAGTCACTGAGCAGATATGAGGTTTGTTGAAAACTGTTCAAAGACCAAGGCTAATAATTTTTCATGCTCTTTTCCAAACAGATAGAAAGACTGAAAAAGAAAGAGAAAGAAAAGACCAAGAGAAAAACAGAGGCAGAGAGAAAGACAGAGACAGAAAGACAGAGAAATAGGGAAAGATTTCACAACTACAATATATTATAGTATATGTTCACCAGAAGGAATTTTCTCCTAGCTTGGGGCTTCAGCTGAACAAGAACAACAAGTTATTGATTTATTTTTGTAACTCCTCAGAGAAAGAAAACATGGACCCCTAATTTCTAGACCAATAAGAAAGTGGTTTGGGATGCTTTAAGAAGCTGGGGTAGGTGTGCGAGGTGGTGCCTTGACCATTTTTCCTTTCCCTGATCTTCTCACACCCAGTTCAAAAGGGCAGGAGTGGGGGCTGGAGGTGAGGAAATAACTATAGAGAAAGTCAGGCCTTAAAGGAAGAGCTGGGAGAGTCATGCCACCCACACCAGGGTGGAGACCAGGAGGGAGTGATCAGACTTCCTCAACAACACCACATCACTGATATAGATGTATGTGTATATGTGTATGTATGTGTGCATACATGCATGCGCATATATGGGTATGTATTGATATAGATTGTGTGCATGCGTGTATATAAGTGTGTACACATGTGTCTGCATGTGTGCCTATATATACACCTATATAGTGTGTTTCTGTGTGTATATATGCATGCCTTGTACACACATGCATGCAAGCATGTATATATGGTGGGTTGTATGTGTACATGTGTGTGCATATGAACATGTGTGTCTATATACAACAATATAGTATATACATGTATGCCTGTGTACATACACACAAGCATGTGTATATATGGTATGTTGTGTATATACATGTGTTCATGTGTATATAAATATGTACATGCATGTCTACACACATGCATGCCTATATATACCTATATTGTATATTTGTGTGTATGTCTGTATGCATATACATACATATATACACATACACACAAATCAGGATAGCCATAGGTACTGGATCTATGATTTTATGCATATAAGGAACTCCTGGTTAAGGAAATCCCTCAACTCCTTCAGTTTGGCACCTTTTCTACCACTTATGGTCTCAGAGGTTGCCTATAGCCCTGAGAGCTTAAGCATCTTAGCCAGGGTCACACAGCTAGTGTGAGTCACAGGCAGGATTCGAATCAATGCTTTTCTGACTTTGAGGCCAGTTATCCATGCCCTGGGCAGCTGGGTGGCACAGTGGACAGAGTGCTGGGTCTGGAGTCAGGAAGGCTCATCTTCCTGAGTTCAAATCTGGTCTCAGACACTTACTAACTGTGTGACCCTGGGCAAGTCGCTTAACCCTCATTGCCCTGCCAAAATAAAGAAACAAAGAAAGAGTTGGAGGTGAGACTATAGTTTGGTGATAAATTTGGATAGCGTGAACCTCAAAGGAGGAAATGCTGCTAGATAATAGTAAAGGGAGTATCTGGACATGGCAATGGGTAGCAAAGAGTATTCACTCTCTTCCTGTGAATTTGGAGGCCTGAGAGGAGGTACAACTGGTACTGGAAAGGAAAGCTAGGTATGTAGAGTCATTCAGAGAAATGTAGGTCTCTGTGAGTGCCAGAAACTGGAAGGAACATGAGACCAAGAGGTCTAAAATGAAAGGCACTTGGTTAATGACAGTGTGGGAGTTACAGAAGTCACAGTAGAAGGGGCAGGCAGATTAGAGTGGTGGGTGGGGTTGAGGTGGATGGGAATGAGAGAGTAAACAGCAGAGTTCAGGGAAAGGAGTTTGTTCTCTGGTGGCTCCTGAGTTCAGTATCATTGAGATGGGGAGGGTAAGAGTAGGGGGGAGTTGGCCAACCACTGGGCACAGTCCAATCAGAAGATCAATGGATCAGAATAACTTTGATGATGAAGGTACATGATTAGAAGGTTCGGGGTCTCAATAAGGCCCCTGAGGTCTCAGTACAACTTCTACCTATGGAGGTCATGATCTCTCCTTATCTTCTAATCCTGTATAATTCCTATCCACTACGAATCACCTGTCTGTCCATAAATTTTACATCATGTCTTCAGGCACCATAACCAAAGTCTTCCTTCTAATATCACTGGAGGAAATAAACACCAAAATAGAAGTGAGAATTGAGAATAAATATCTATTGATTGGCAAATTGTTAAGCAAATAGTGATACATGCATGTGATAGAACAGGAATGCACTATAAGAATTGAAAGGAGCAGCTAGGTTGCCACCGTGGATAGAGCTCTGGCCATGGAGTCAGGAAGAATCACCTCTCTGAGCTCAAGTCTGGCCTCAGACACTAGCTGTGTGACTCTGGGCAGGTCACTTAACCCTGTTTGCCTCAGTTTCCTTATCTGTAAAATGAACTGGAGAAGGAAATGACAAACCACTCCAGTATCTTTGCCAAGAAAACCCCAAATGGGGTCATAAAAAGTCAGACACAACTAAAAACAACTAAGCAACAACAAATATGAATTGAAAGATGTATGAAGACTATAGAGGAGAATGAGAAGACGTATGAACTGATGCAGAATGAAGTAAGTAGAACCAGGGAAATAATATACACAATGACTACAAGAATGTAAATTGAAAGAACAAAAAATATTAATTCTGGATAATTATAATGACTGATCTATCCCCAAAGAAGAGTTAAGAAAATGCATCTCCCAACCTTCTTGCCGAGATGGGGAATCATGGGTGTGGACAATTATTTACACTGTCAGATCCAGATGGTTTTGCTGAATTGTTTTTATTCTTTTTCTTTGTTCACTGCTACAAGGGATTTTGAGTCAGGAGAGGGAGAGAGAAGGGATATAGTTTTAAATGAAGGTGGTGTAAAAACAAAAAAGGTGTCCAGTATAACCATACATCCTTCATTTTTACTACATAATTAGGCTGTCTTTTCAGGCCTTGGTGATATCATTTATGCCCCTTTATATATATCTGACTTTGGAGTAAAAAAGATCAAGTTTCAAGTCCTGCCACAACCTACGTGACTTTGGGCAAATCACACTTGGGTGCTCGATGCCCCAAGACAATTCTCTAAGACTCTAAGTTGCAAAAAAAGGTGCTAATTTACATTGATAGAGGGAGTTTCATCATTGGTAATTCCCTACTATTGAGGGATAGATGGAAAAAAAATTGATAATTTAAAAAAATTTTTAGATGTTTTAAAAGAAATAAAGCAACCAAGGCTACATGTAATAAAGATTGAGCTGTACTGACAGACTCCTGGCTCATGTGTGAAATGCTAGTTTTTGCTCAGCTCAGGTTTCCTAGGATATTAGTAATTCAAATGACTATTCATAAATCTGTCATGGGTCAACCCCTATCCATTGCTATTCCAATCTCTCAACTTTCTGTGACCCCAAAAGGATTCCTTATTTGCATGTAGACCCAAATATATTTACTAACACAGAACTGAAATTGTTGTTTGTCCTTCCTATTTGAAGAGGACCAGTGACATCACAGGATGATGTCTTGACTTGTGTGTAAATTGGATTCAAGTGAGGCAAAGCTTTGAAAAGTCACCAGCCTGGGGGCAGCTAGGTGGTAAAGTGGATAAAGCACTGGCCCTGGCTTCAGGAGGACCTGAGTTCAAAATCTGGCCCTAGACACTTGACACTTACTAGCTGTGTGACCCTGGGCAAGTCACTTAACCCTCATTGCTCTGAAAAAACAAAAAAAGAAAGAAAGAAAAGTCACCAGCCTTCCTCTCTCTTTCTGAATCATCAAAGTCCAGTGGCAATACAAAAGTCAGGATGGCTGACCAAGCTCTAGTAGCTCCTCAGTGCATGGTTCAGTCACCTCCATGGCAGTTGGAACAAATTGTTCTTATCTGTTCACTCCACTGGGGAAAGTCTTCACATGCTTGGGGTAGACTGCCCCCTCCAACTTATCTAAATTAGCAAAGAAGAACCAAAACTAACAAAGTGCTGACATAGATAGAGTTTTTGAATAGCGAGGACATGTTTGCATAGAGCCTGATGCATCAATTCCCTGCAAACAGTCTTTTCTCTTCCTTGTTTTCCCCAGATTCCCCCAAACTCTGCCCAACTATTTTGGTAGCAAAGATCAAGGATACAAGGTGATCTCTGTCTCAGCTTCCACCATTTACCCCCTCTTGTCTTGATGCCTTCACAGGATTTTTAGCATCCTGCTTGTCTGAAGATGAAGCCACTGTTGGATACCTCATGACCCAGTCCTTGGATTCTGATGCCACCATCTTGGTATCTACTCCCCAAGACATCTGGCATCTCTCCCTGGTGTTGTTTCTTGTAAAACACAATGACTCTCTTAGGGGCAGCTAGGTGGCGCAGTGGATAGAGCACCGGCCCTGGAGTCAGGAGGACCTGAGTTCAAATGCGGCCTCAGACACTTAACACTTATTAGCTGTGTGACCCTGGGCAAGTCACTTAACCCCAATTGCCTCACCAAAAAAACAAAAACAAAACACAATGACTCTTGGGGGCAGCTAGGTGGCACAGTGGATAAAGCACTGAACCTGAATTCATAAGGACCTGAGTTCAAATCCGACCTCAGACACTTGACACTTACTATCTGTGTGACCCTGGGCAAGTCATTTAACCCTTATTGCCCCGCAAAAAACAAACAAAAACCACAATGACTCTCTTGAACTGTTTCCCTTCTAGCATGGCATTAAGAAGAATCTCAAGTACTCCATTTACCTTATAGTCCTTAAACCCTTCCAGTCCTTTATTCCCTGTTCTTCTTGGTGCCTAATAGATCCAGGAAACTATTCAGGAAACAATAGTTATTGTCTGAGGCAGAAACTTCTTCAAACCTAGCCAACAATAACTGCCATTTATCTAACTTTTTACAATTTTCAAATTGCTTTATATATGTGGTCTCATTTAAGCCTCCCAGACACCTCTGTGAAGTTGGTATTTTGAAGAATTTGGACCAGACCTGGGATTTTATTGGTGGAAGGAATTGCCAGGGAGGAACCTCTTTCAATCAATGTAGAACATTACTTTCTATGTAATTTATGTTTCCAACAATGCCTAGAGCATTGAGTAGTTAAGTGTCCCCAGGTTCACACAGACAATATAGTTTAGAGTGGTATATCAAATAGAAAACTGGTCAGGGAGGGAAGAACAACAGGTATCATCATCTCCATCTTACATATGAGGAAACTAGAACGCAGGATTCAGAAGTGACTTGCTCCTGGTCATGTGACTGGTCAATGTAAGGGGTGGGATTTGAAGCCAGGTCATCTCAACTTTAAGTCCAGCACTTGATCTACCCACCCAAGCTAAGGACTGCAATATTTGTGACCCATCACCTTTCATTTGTTTTGTTGTTGTTGTTGTTTTAGTTTTTTTTTTTTTAGTTTGTTTCGGTGAGGCAATTGGGGTTAAGTGACTTGCCCAGGGTCACACAGCTAGTAAGTGTCAAGTGTCTGAGGCTGGATTTGAACTCAGGTCCTCCTGAATCCAGGGCCAGTGCTTTATTCACTGCACCATTTAGCTGCCCCCTCATTTGTTAGGATATTCAACTGCATTTATTAAGGTTGGTCAATATTCTCCCCATCTAGCACCTTCCAATTCTCCGGAAAAAAAAACAAAAACTTTTAAGCAGTTGACCAGCCTTTGGCTTCTTTAATTTCTTGACCCTGAACTATATTTTCAGTCACAGTTTTTGCCGTCCTCTGCTGTGACCACTTTCACAATGGAGTCACCAAACATTAGGGTATATGTTACAATGCTTCGGAAGATCATGTCCTTTTTTTTCATAGATTGTTTTCATTCTCTCTTTTCTGTAATGGATACTGGCTTATATGATGCCATTATCTTCATGGTCATCTGTTTGCTTGTGTGAATTACGAGTGTTGCCCAAATCTCCCCTTTAAAAATTTGGGTTTTTGTTGATTTCCAGGCAGCGAATTCTGCCTGCTCCTTTATTGCCTCACCAAGGGGACCTATTTTCTATCCTATCTGGTTATAGCTACTTTATGCCCTCTGGTTTCACTTAGAATACGACTTCCTGACCCATTTTTCTATCATGGACCACCCCTTTGGCAGACTGGTGAAGTCTATGGACTCCTCTCAAAATAATGCTTTTATATTCATAAGGTAAAATTCTTAGGATTTCATAGTAAAAATAAAGGTGTAATCTTTTCCCATTCAAGTTCACAGACCCCAAGTTAAGAATCTCAGGTTTAGAGTAAGACTGTGAAGACAGATGCCATTTATTTTCTCCCTTAGTGAATCAAAAAAATTGATGGGAAAGCATTTATTAGGCATGTGCTGCATGCCAAGTGTTGGGCTAAGGGCCAAGAATACAGTCTCAAACTTAGACATAGCCCTTGCTCTCAAGGAGCTTACACTTTAATGGGGAAGACAATACATTTAGAAGTTTAAACTGCAAGTCTGATGGACAGAAACAGTGGTCCTTAGGGTATAATGGCAAAGTAGATGTAATGAACCTTCTTTTACATCATTTCCATTAATAAAAATATATCTTTATCTAAGGTTGTATCATTTGACAAGACTGAGAACTAAGCACAGTGCTGGGCATGCAGTAGGCTCTCAATAAATGTCACTTGATTGACTGATAGTGAGAACTTTCTTTTCTGGGTATTCAGTAGCTACTGTCACCAAAGAATAAAGGGCTACAGTCCCCATAGAGTCTGTTGCCATTTTGCATCTCATCAAATGCTGCTTCCTGGAATAAAATGGAAGCAGGGCCCATTTTCTTGGGTGGGGGGTGAGGTGTTATGCCACTCTTGGGGCTCCTGGGCCTATCTCATTGGTCACTGGGAAAATATACATTGAAAATACCAGGGGCAGCTAGGTGGCGCAGTGGATAAAGCACTGGCCCTAGATTCAGAAGGACCTGAGTTCAAATCCAGCCTCAGACACTTGACACTTACTAGCTGTGTGACCCTGGGCAAGTCACTTAACCCTCATTGCCCTGCCCCCTCCCCCCCAATGCAAAAGAAAACAAAACAAAAGAGTGTCTGACAAATGCTTGACTCATTATTGAATTTGTAGAGGGGGCTTTAGGCACAGAATGGGTTTTTGTTGGTGGTGTTGTTGTTTTTTTTTTTGGTGAGGCAATTGGGATTAAGTGACTTGCCCAGGGTCACACAGTTAGTAAGTGTTAAGTGTCTGAGGCTAGATTTGAACTCAGGTCCTCCTGAATCCAGGGCTGGTGCTTTATCCACTGTGCCACCTAGGTGCCCCCACTGTCTTCCTTTTTTAAAAGAAATGCTCAGTGGGGGTGTTGGGAAGGTATATCTAAAAATGGAAATGACTTTTCTTACACAACAAATGGCCCCTCAAAAGTGTTCATTTTTAAAAAGAAATAGAAAAAAACCACCAGGAGAGGCAGAGCTTCTGTAATTTTGTTGAAAGAAAATGAGGAAATTGGGAAAGCTGGTGCCCAGAAGTTGAGTTTCACATGCTTCTGGGAGATTTCAGAGACTTCACAGGTCTCTAGAAGGGTGCTGTCCTCTACTGGAAAAAGGACTTCAAGGCACTCAGCTCCTTGAGTTTTTGAGACTGTGCCTCATGACAGGGAATACCATCAAAGCAGAGGAGCCTTCTTTAAGCAAACACTTTCACATACCCTTGGATAGAGGTGGAGATGGGGAGCACTATTAGGAAAGAGGAAAATGACTTTTTTTGGCTTTACTTCAAGCCGTAGTATTCTTAGACAAACCAATTAATCTTTTTAGACTTCAGTTTTTCATTCTATATGATGAAGACAATGTCTTTCCCACCTCTGCATTACATGTCTATTGGGGGTTTTTTGTTGTTGGTTTTTGGCAGGGCAATGGGGGTAAAGTGACTTACCCAAGGTCACATAGCAGTGTCAAGTGTCTGAGGTTGGATTTGAACTCATGTCCTCCTGA
The DNA here is from genome assembly GCF_019393635.1 of Dromiciops gliroides. Classification (NCBI taxonomy): domain Eukaryota; kingdom Metazoa; phylum Chordata; class Mammalia; order Microbiotheria; family Microbiotheriidae; genus Dromiciops; species Dromiciops gliroides. The sequence continues at coordinate 53,954,445 of NC_057862.1, forward strand.
ATCCAGGGCCGGTGCTTTATCCACTGTGCCACTTAGCTTCCCCATTACACGTTTCTTCTGAGGGTCTCATCTACTATGGGGCCAGGAGTTTTGTAAATGTTTCTTGAACTGAATTGAAACTTATGAACCCAGATAAACCAGCTCTCTCTCATCCCACTGCCCGACCTGTTGCCAAGTCCACAAATATATACTTATGCAAAACAAACATAATTGGGAAGTTTGGAAGAGGGTAGGGTTGGAGGAGAAAGATAATGTTTCTGTTTTGAACACATATATTTTACAGGACATTCAATATGAGATGTCCAATAGACAGTTGGAGCTAATGGAATACTACTGGGCTATAAGCAATGAGAAATATGACAAAGATAAGCATGGAAAGACTTAGATGAACTGATAAAAAGTGAAATAAGCAGAGTCAAGGAAATAATATACACAAGGGCTACAAAATGTAAGTAGAAAGAACACCCACAGAACAATTGAAAATAAATGTAAAATTGTAAAGAATAAGCTTGGCCCCAAAGGAGAAATATGAAAAGAAACTCCTCCCCCCACCTTTGCAAAGATGGGAGGCCTGTGGGTGTGGAACATTACATCATATATTTTCAGTCTTTTTTGATGATTTTTTCTCCTCTTTTTTCTCTTTTTTTCTCTAAAAATTTTTTTTGTCATTTGGTAGGGGGAAGGAAAGGATAAAGGAATTTAAACAATATAAAAAACCAGATACCAATAAAATTTGATATTAAGAAAATATAAATGAGGTCTATTTATTTATGTATGTATTTATATAATTTATGTTTCTATGGTATGTTAAAATTCAGAAATAACTTTGCACACATTATTTCATTTGATCTTTACAACTTTGAAAAAGGGAGATTATTAGCTTCATTTTATATATGAATCCCATAGACATTAAGTGACTTACAACAAGGTCACACAGAAGGTGTCAGATCCAGGATTTGAACCCAGGTACTCAGATTCCAATTCACGATTTATTAAACCACGTTGTGCCAAAACTTACCTTACACCTTGCACTTTAAATTTTACAAATCATTGTCACCTAATTTCATCCTCACTGAAAAAGCTGCTGTGAAGTAGGTAAGGAAGATGCTATTACCTGACACTTCTGTAGAGATGCCCAAAGGCCCTTAGTCCCCTGCTTTTTTTCCTAACTCTCCGTTGGCTGGCTGTAGGTGACCCTCTAACCTCCTGATCCAGGCATTAGAAGACTCCTTTGTGGGGCAGCTAGGTGGCACAGTAGATAAAGCACCTGCCTTAGATTCAGGAGGACCTGAATTCAAATCCAGCCTCAGACACTTGACACTTGCTAGCTATGTGACCCTGGGCAAGTCACTTAACCCCCACTGGCCCATAAAAAAAAGACTCCTTTGAGTAACAGTAACTTAAGCATGGAGGAGGGGGGACAGGGATCTTACCAGGACACTTCCCCTGTGCCTTTGTGTACATCACAGCCCCAAATATTATTTTAGAACTGTTAAGGGCTAAAATCCTAGCTAGTCTGTCTAAAATATCTAATGAGTGGTCGCCAATAAATTATAAGCTTTAGCAAGAGTTAGACTTTTAAGCATTTATTAAGGAGAATAAGAATTTGGTAAAGAGAGAGAAAGGCCTAGATTCCTATCTATTAAAGGGAGAGCACATTTCTAGCTCCCTTCTCCGCCAGCGTCCTCAGGAAAGAGCCCGAGACCGAGCGCCAGTCTCTTCCTTCCTCCTCCCACTAGCCCGCGTCACTTCCTGACTCCTGGTCTTGCCCTCAAAGACCTTCCCTTCATGGGCAGAACTCCTCTACAGTAAGTATCCAGCAGGTGGCGTTATTCCAATCGTTACAGAACCCAAGTAAAAGGGTGTGATTAGAAGTGCCCTTAGTAAGTGCCCTTACTTAGGATTCCAGGAGCAATGAGGAGAATACCAATTACCCAAGTCAAGATAGGGGGTGTTGACAGGTGTGTGCTGTTTAAAGCAAGGCTTAAGGAACAAGTTCTTCATTTAGCTCAGAAACCAATACCACATCGCCTTCTGGGCTGGGGAAGGGAAACTCATATTAGTTTAGCAGCTGTTCACAAGTTTTGATATATGAACAGAAAAGAAAAATTATAGCCTTACCCATACTTCACAATGCAATTACAAAATTATTCATTGAGCACCAATTGTGTGCCTGATAAGGAAAATTCACTTGGAAGCCTGAGAACAGACTAGCTTTCCTGGGTCCAAAGCAGAAATGTTAGGGTTGACCCCTAGCAGAACAGGGTACAGTAGTTCCCAAGATAGGGCTATCCCTGAGGGAGTTTAAGCTCCAGGACAGATCACACTGTGTTTCCTTCTTCCCCTCTCCCCCACTCTTTGTCCCAATCTCAAGGAAATTACATTTAAATAAACATCACTGGTCACCTTGAAGGGAAAAAGAGGGCAACAACAGGCAGCCCAAGTCAATTAGCCAACCCATCAGTCAATAAACATTTAAGAACACTCTACTGTGTGCCAGGAACTGTGTGAAATGTTGGATTTACAAATGCAAAAATGAGAGTCCTGCTCTTCAGGCACTACAGGCCACTAGAATGAGCAGGAGATTTGGGGAAAGGGCCGAGCGTGTGGGGAAAGATCTGATGATGATGATGGTGGTGGTGGTGGAAACACAAATGGGTCTGTTTATCTGTATGAGTCTTGGGTGGTTTCCAGCCACTTCCTTCTTCCTCCCATGCTCACTAGCTAGGGAACAGAGCAGATGTTCTAAGTTCTGGGGAGGGGGGTAGGAGGAGAACTAAGAGAGAGATGACAACTAATTGGTCTGGTCTTTAATTCATTTCAACATATATTAAGAGCTTGGGCAGCTAGGTGGCTCAGTGGATAAAGCCGGGATTCAGGAGGACCTGTGTTCAAGTGTGACCTCAGACACTTGACACTTAATGGCAGCAAATGCATTTTGCCAGAGAAGCCTGGAGCCAATAGCAGGGAAACAGTATGATACAGAGGTCACTGTGTGACCTTGGGCAAGTCACTTAACCCTCATTGCCCTGCCCCTCCCCCAAGCTCTTTCTTAACCACATATTAAGAGCTTGCTGAGGGATACAAAGATCAAAAGAAAAGAAAAAGAAATGAAATACAGTCTGCCCTCAAAGAGTTTATATTATACTATGGGATACAGCATGTCATGGGATAAACAGAAAGGTTTAAGAACAGAGAGAACACTAACAACCAAGAAGATCAGGAAAACTTCATTAGATTGTGAGCTCCTTGAGGGCAGAGCCTATCTTTTGACTCTTTTTGTTTCCCTAGTGTTTGGCATAGTTGCTAGCACATAGTAGGCGTTTAATAAATGTTTATTGACTCAACTGACTTTATGAGGCAGCATCTAAGCTCAGCCTTGAAGGAAGTTGAGGACAGCTCTGTCCCCTACGTAGCTCACACCCAACACTGGTTTCAAGAGGCCTTCTAGTCCCAATTTGTTTTGACTTAACTTGTCTGACACAGTTGAATAGTTTTCTCTGATCCCAGCCTGAAGCCTTTTCACCCTCCTTTCTAAAGATCACCAAACTGCCAAGTAGAGCCTCAGTTTTAGTCTATAGGCTCACATCTAAAGCTGGAAGGGGCCTCAGAAAGCATCAGAATTTGAACCCAGGTCCTCTGACTCCAGAGCCAGGAGCCTTTCCTCTGTATCATACTGTTTCCCTGCTATTGGCTCCAGACTTCTCCAGCAAAATGCATTTGCTGCCATGACCTAGTTATAAAGCAGATTACAATACAGATATACCATCTTTGGAGTACTAGCCTCATTCCTTTTTTTTTTTTTTCTTTTTTCCTTGGCATATGGGTGGGATCAGTCTGAGTTTTGTTCTTAAAGCAGCAGGGTCAGAGAGAGAGCTCTGCTATAACCAGGGTGGCAGCAGGCCTGCACACTGTCTCTTTAAGTTCATGGTCATGTTCCAAGTTGGCTGTCCTGCTGTTCTCAGAGCCTCAGGATACCCTGGGGTTTGCTTCTTGTCACACTGAGCATGTCTCCTTTAACCTCTGCTGGGACCACATTCTCCCATATTTGGGAGTTAAATCTGAGACTTGGAAAACCCATGTGGGTTTCTGTTTAAAATTCCAAAGCCAGTGGGGTGTATATTATCATTTTCCTTCAGCCCAGCCTCCAGAAAAAGCATGAGTCAGAGTGAGATAAGCTCCTTCCCTAGGGAAGCTAGGTTGTCTCATAAGTAAATGTAATTAAGTAGGTCTGTTGCTCTTTTGAATTAATCACAGTTTAGCGCAGAGGAATAATAATAAAAAAGAAATCTCATTTTAAAAGTTTTATAATTTTCTTGCCAGGGAAAATCTCCAAGACTAGGGCTGGCCTCACGTATAGGTCGAGTAGCCAGCTACCTTCTGGTTAGATTCAAGGGAGACTCCAGAAGTACCCCCTCACCCCCTTCCTAGCCCCAGTATTACTCCTTAAGAAGACTTTAAACATCTTAATTGGGTTGTCGTATGTTATCTGGGCTGGGGTGACATATAAGCCAGATAACATATTAGCAGGGATTGTGTTATCTGAATAACTTAGTGCCAGGTAGCTGAGAACACCCTAGGGACAAGTCTGTCCTCCATAGCTCTCACTCCCCATTGCCTTAAAGAACCCTTCTACCAGACACTTCCCCACCTTCCTTGCAGAGGTAGGGAACTCAAGAGACACTATACAGGTCAGACTTTTCCAATATGTTGATTAGTTTGCTAAATTATTATTATTATTTTTTTAAGTGAGGTGATTGGGGTTAAGTGACTTGCCCAGGGTCACACAGCTAGCAAGTGTTAAGTGTCTGAGGCCGGATTTGAAATCAGGTCCTCCTGACTCCAGGGCTGGTGCTCCATCCACTGCGCTACCTAGCCACCCCTAAATTATTTTTTAATTCTTTTAAGAAAATTTTTTTGTTATAAGGGCTGACTCTCCAGAAAGGGAAGGAATTATAAGCAATGAAAAACCAAAATATTTAAAAAATATTGTATGTTTTTAAAAAAAAAAAAAAGGCCTCCCTTCTGTAGCTTGCTCTGGCCTGGCATAGCCTAACCTGACCGGCTCAGCTTAGAAGCACTGTCCCTTTGACTCTCTGAGGTCATTTTGTTGACTCCTTTGAGTGCATTTTTTTTTTTTTTGGTGAGGCAATTGGGGTTAAGTGACTTGCCCAGGGTCACACAGCTAGTAAGTGTTAAGTGTCTGAGGCCGGATTTGAACTCAGGTCCTCCTGACTCCAGGGCCGGTGCTCTATCCACTGCGCCACCTGGCTTCCCCCTTTGAGTGCAATTTTAAAAAGAGGGTTCTATGGAATGAGTGGTGGATTTTGTGGAAGAAGAGCCAGATTCACATCTGGCTCCTTTACTTACTACTCTGTGTAATCTAGAGAGGGCCTTGGTCTCCTCATGTGTGAAATGAGAGATTTGGACCAGGTGATCTAGGAGGTTTCTTCCAGTTCTAAATCAATGATCTTAAAAGCCGCCAAATGAGAAAGATGGACCCTGTCCTAGAACCCTGAGAGGCTGGGAACCAGGAGCAAGTAAGATTTAAGAGGCACTGGGGGTGAGAAATAGAGGATACCTTTTAGTCCTATGAAAGTGTTGTCAAAGAAGGGTCCCCAGGAGAAAGAAGGGAAGAATAACTCACATTTCTATTGTCATTTAAGGTTTGCAAAGGGTCATCCTCAAACCCCTGTGAGGAGGTCAATTATTATCCCCAATTTAAAGATGAGAAAACTGAGACAGTGAGTAAAAAAGTGGTTTCTCCAGGGTCATTTACATGGCCAGTACGTGTGAGAGGGATCATCTGAAGCCCTCCTGAATGCTGCCTCTGATGAGGAGATACCCGCCAGGGGCAGCTAGGTGGTGCAGGGGATAAAGCACCAGCCCTGGAATCAGGAGGACCTGAGTTCAAATCTGGCCTCAGACACTTAACACTTACTAGCTGTGTGACCCTGAGCAAGTCACCTAACCCTAACTGCCTCACAAAAAAAAAAAAAAAGAAAAGAAAAAAGAAGAGATACCCACCGTTGCTAGACAACCTGGAAAAAGAGGGGTGGAAAGGCATCAAAGATAAATTTTGCTCATGTTGCAATTTTGCCTGGGACTAGTTTTGTCCATGATGTCAGGCCACTGGGCAGAGTTTCTGGAGACCTTGTTTGCTGCTGTTCCCTCCTCCAACCAAACATAGAAGTGCAAGACTCAGAATTACTTCCCAGGCCACCCAGGAAATGCCATGTGGCCCTCTGGGGACATCTGACATGGGATCATAGACACAGGTCAGCGGAAATTATGTCAAATCAAATGTAATAGAACATATGGTCATATCACTCAGGCTTCAACTATGGCTCTGGCTGCTGGTAGCAGTATTGAAAGGGCATGTACTCCAAGGCCGAGCACATAGGTTCAAATACTGACTGCCCTTTACATAACCTGTGTGGTTTTGGGCAAATCACTTAACCACCCTGGGTGTCAGTTCCCTCAACCATAAAATGAGAACTTTGGGCTACCTGTCCTCCGAGCTGCCTTTTAGCTCTGAACTTGTGATTGTAATATATTTTTAAAAAAACCTCTGGTGGTGCAGCTAGGTGGTGCAGTGGATAGAGCACTGGCCCTGGATTCAGGAGGACCTGAGTTTAAATCTGGCCTCAGACACTTGACACTTACTAGCTGTGTGACCCTGGGCAAGTCACTTAACCCTCATTGCCCCACAAGAACAAAAACAATAACCTCTGGTTAGCATTCTTATCATTGCTATCATCTTAATATCACTTTTGCCCAATGTGTTGAGCAGAGAGCTAGAGAAAAGAAATCAGTATAGATTTTTGCTTTCTGATGCAGAAGTTGACAAGAGGACCTCACTTCTCCCTCTTCCCCTTCAAAAAATGAAGTGAGCCAATGAGAAATACTTCTAGAGCATTTCCCCGGTTGGGTAGTCTCAAGTCCCTGCTAATTGAGGTTGGCGCATTTTGGTTTTCTTAAATTTTAGATTATGTCCTTTTTCCCAAGTAGGATGGAAAAGACTTTCCCTAATAAGGCAATTCAGCTGGAGTGTGTGTGGCCCAGGCTGCTGGATTTCCTATGGTCCTAACTTAGTCAAGTCCAGCAGCTCTTCAGATTTGGAAGCATTTAGGTTCTTTAGAACAGAGACTGCTTCATCTGACTGATCCAGCAGCATGGGGGTAGTGCAGGACAGAGACTTATTAAAACATTTAAGGAGAACTGCAAAACAATCATGGGTTTTCTTTGATGTCTTTCCCCCTCCCTTTCTGTTCCTTAGAACCCTCTTGCTTGCTCAAAGGACCCCGCTTCAGTGCCCCACTAGGGCATTCCTAGCCCCAGACTTGGCACCCAAATGATCAGTTCTGCCTTATGATCAAAATCCCACCATTCTGTTAACACAACTCTTTGCAAGAAGGTGTTAAATCACTAAGCTAATTTGCATTAAAGTGAGAATGATTTCATTGCCAAAAAAGAGACTTGTTAATCCAAAGGAATTTTTAATGTGTATGACAGTCCATGTATCCAATGAACTGATTTAATCTTATGGAAGGTATTTGGGGTAAGGGTGTCAAATGAGGCAGATTCTTCAGCATAATGCTTAATTATTTAATTAATTGGCAACTACCAGGATTTAGAGATGGAAGGGACCTCAGAGCCGCTAGTCCTCTCATTTTACAGATAAGGAAATTGAGACCTAGAAAAGTTAAATGACTTGACCAAGGTAATAAAATCAGTCAACTAGAATTTTTTTTTCAGGGCAACGAGGGTTAAGTGACTTGCCCAGGGTCACACAGCTAGTAAGTGTCAAGTGTCTGAGGCCAGATTTGAACTCAGGTCCTCCTGAATCCAGGGACATTGCTCTATCTACTGCACCACCTAGCTGCCCCCATCAACTAGCATTTATTAAGCACCAACTATGCTCCAGGAACTCTACTAATCACTGAGGACATAAACAAAGGCAAAAAAATATCTCCTGCTCTCAAAGAGCTCACAGTCTAGTGGGAAAGACCACATACAACTACATACAAACTAGATATATACAGGATAAATTGGAAGTAGCCTCAGAGGAAATACACTAAGACGAATGAGGACCAGGAAAGTCTTCTTTCAGGTGAGATTATAGCTGAGACTTGAAGGAAGCCAGGTAAGTCAGGAGGTAGAGTAGAGGGGATAAGGAAGGAAAATATTCTAAGGATGGGGAGCAGTTGGTGAAAACATGTAGAATCTGGAGATAGGTCTTTGTTCAGGAGCAAGAAGGACAGTATCATTGGATCACAGAGGGAATAAGGTGTAAGGAGACTAGAAAAGTAAGAGCAAATCAGTTTATGAAGGATTTAAAAAGCTAAACAGAGCATTTTATATTTGATCCTGAAGGCAATAGAGATAGAAACCCACTGTAGTTTATTGAGCAGTGATGTGATTTGGTCAGACTTATGTAGAAAGATCTATATGACAACTGAGTGGAGGTTGGATTGGAGTAGAAAAAGACTTGCAGTAGGTAGATCCACCAGTGAGTCATTGCAATAGTCTAGGTGTGAGGTGATGAGGGTCTGAACCAGGGTGGTTGCAGAGTGGCAGGAGAGAAAAGGGCATATTATACAGATCTTGGTATGGAGATAGAAGCAAGGAGACTTGAAAACTGATTAGATGTACAAGACCAGAGAGAGTACAGACAGCTGTGTTGTGAGCCTGGATGACTGGGAAGATGGTAATACTCTTTTTTCTTTTTATTGGTGGGGCAATGAGGATTAAGTGACTTGCCTAGGGTCACACAGCTAGTAAGTATGAAGTGTCTAAGTCTGGATTTGAACTCAGGTCCTCCTGATTCCAGAGCATGTCCTCTATCCACTGTGCCACCTAGCTACCCCCAGTAATACTCTTTTCAGCAAGCATCCATCCATCCATCCATCCATCCATCCATCCATCCATTCATCCATCCATCTATTCATTCATTTATATTTATTCACTCATTCATTCATTTATTTATTTGAATGTTTCCCAATTACATCTAAATTTTTTAAAAAACACCAATCTTTTAAAAAGAAATTTGAGTTCCAAGTTCTCTCCCTTTTTTCTACCCCTTCCCACTTTTTGAGAAGACAAATAATTTGGCTTCAATTATACATGTGGAGTCATGCAAAACATATTTCCATATTAACCATGTCACAGAAGAAAATTCAAACAAAATACTACAACAAAGATAAAGACGTTTTTTTAAAAAGTATACTTCAATCTAAATTCAGAGTTCATCTGTTCTCTCTCTCTGAAGGTGGATAGCATTTTTCATCAAGGGTCCTTGGGAATTATCTTGGATCATTGTCTCCATCAGAGTAGCTAAGTCTTTCACACTTGGTAATCCTTGTAATATTGCTGTTACTGTATACAATGTTCTCCTGGTTCTGCTCACTTCACTTTACATGAGTTCACATAAGTCTTCCCAAGTTTTTCTTTTTTTTTCTTTTTTTGCTGGGCAGTGAAGGTTAAGTGACTTGCCCAGGGTCACACAGCTAGCAAGTGTCAAGTGTCTGAGGCCAGATTTGAACTCAGGTACTCCTGAATCCAGGGCCAGTGCTCTATCCACTGCACCACCTAGCTGCCCCCCCCCCCACGTTTTTCTAAAAAGAGGATTGTAATACCTTGACAGTAATGGGAAGTTAGGAAGAAAGAAAGGGGTTGAGGAAGAAGATAATGAGTCTAGCTTTAGACATGTTTAGTAAAGGTGTCTGAGGGACATCCAGTTCAAGATTTCTAATAAGCAGGGGACATATAGACTAGAGGTCTGGGGAGAGATTAGAGTAGTAACAACTAGCAGAGATGAGATTTAGACTGAGTTTGAACTTTAAATACAATGCTCTTTCCACTACACCATTCAAAAACAGGCATATAATTGTTTTACCCCAAAGACAACTTCCTAAGCAGAGAGTGATCAATAAAATATGGAGGGCAAATGAATTTAAGGAAGAGCTAAGAAGAGAAAAAAATGTGTTAGCATTTGTTTTATTATTGTTGTTATTTTTGGTGAGGCAATGGGGGTTAAGTGACTTGCCCAGGGTCACACAGCTAGTAAGTGCTAAGTGTCTGAGGCTGGATTTGAACTCAGGTGCTCCTGAATCCAGGGCTAGTGCTCTATCCACTGCACCACCTAGCTACCCCCAGCATTTGTTTTAAGAGAAAATCCTGAAAAAAAATCACGTAGTCACTCTGTTCTAAAGTCTCATGTGTGAAAAAAAATGTCAATTTGTTAAAATGAAAAATGATGATAGTATACTTTAGATTAATGTGTTAATAATGCTATTTCCTTTGGCTAACATAGATGTGAAAATTCAGACAGCAAATTGCTATTGTGTCACTTTAATAATGATTTGATGGATTATCACTGCAATACCAATTTAAACACAATGTATTAAAATTGTTATGTACCCAGAATGAAGGTCAAAAGTCCAGCAGATTTGAATAACTATGTAGGAATACAGTGATTTGGGTTGATGATAAGAAATGTAGGGCAAATGTTGCCAGCTCCACCAGTCCCATCTGGTTCTTTTTTAGCCTTATTCCCAAATTTGATTTACACAGCAACCAAGAGTTGTCCAGAATTACCACACTCTTGAATGCTATCCAGCTTCTCTGCAGTTTTGCTACGTGAAATTTCCAAGATATCTTGAAGGGGACCCAGGCTTCAAACCCAGGATGAGGAATACAAGGAATTTTGAATCATAACCAAGACAGGAGCAAGGGATGTTTAAAGGACCAATTTAAAAACACAAAAAGGGTTCTTGGATAAAGTGCTGAGCCTGGAGTTAGGAAGACTCATCTTCTGGAATTCAAATCTACCCTCAGACACTTACTAGCTGTGTGACCCTGGGCAAGTCACTCAACCCTGTTGTCCTTGGTTACTCATTTCTAAAATGAGCTGGAGAAGGAATTGACAAACTATTCCAGTATCTTTGCCAAGAAAGAAAACTCCAAATAGGGTTATGGAGAATTGGACTTGACTGAAACAACTGAACCACAACAAAGGCTTCTCTGGCTGGGTGTAGCTATCTAGAATTTCCATCAGGGGAAAAAAAATCTAATGATAACTGTAGAACTAAATAACTGGGATAGCAGTTGAAATCTAGCAGAGAGCAGCAGAGGGCAGCAGGGGGCAGCTGAAGACCAGCAGATGGTAGCAGACAGTAGCTCAGTGGAAATAACCAGCAGAGAACAGAGGGCAGAGAGAATAGGTCAGCAAAGCACCCAGCTCAACAGAGGAAGTAGCCCATTTTCTTTCACTAGAGGACATCAGTGGTCTACTTCACCAGAGACACAAATTGCTTTGGCCATGTGTTTGCCCTAAGTCATATGTGTTTCTTACTTGGGTTAGCCCTATATATGCATTCTCTGGTCATGCCTATTTCCTTAGAGGCAGGTAGGTATGTGGTAGCTTATAGTATAGGGTTTAGAGTCAGAGAGACCAGAGTTGAAATCTTGCCTCAGGCACTTACTAGTTGTGTGACCAAATGACCCAGTGACTTAACCTCTCTCAGACTCAGTTCCCTCATCTACAAATTGAGTTTGAAATTTATGATCCTATGATGACTATGTCCCTCCTTCCCCCATTGCTGGTATGCTAATTTCTGAGAAAGTATACTTTCTGTGTATATTGAATATGTGGGATGGGAATCTTTTATTTCTCTTATTCTGCTATGCTATATTAACAAGCAAGTCAACAGGTATTTATTAAGTTCTTACTATGTGCCTGGCACCATGATAAATGATTAACTGTCTTTTCTTTGGCCTAATGTGCCTCATAGATGGTCTAGTAAAAGTCAATACATAAGTTGGGGCTTACAAGTTTTGGTTTCTAGTTGATGCTTTCCTACAAAGTTACTAAAATCTGGGGAAACTTTCTGGGGACCCACAAATGAGGAGAGTCCCTAGGTGCTACAACTATATTCCTTGTTCAATGTCAAGTAAGTGTTAACTTATGATAATAAAATAGCCTTATAATCAAAACTCACCCATTTCTTTCTTTCTTTTCTTAATTTCTTTCTGCTTTTCTTTCTTTCTTTTGAGGGGCAATGGGGGTTAAGTGACTTTCCCAGGGTCACACAGCTAGTAAGTGTCAAGTGTCTGAGGCCGGATTTGAACTTAGGTCCTCCTGAATCCAGGGCTGGTGCTTTATCCACTGTACCACCTAGCTGCCCCTCACCCATTTATTTCAAGTAATTCTGAAGATTTTAGAAGTCAGCAAACTATTGCTGGCAAAGGGATCAGTTTGAAATCCAAATACAACTTATGACAGCAAGTAAAGGAAGCACAATAACCACAAGGAATGACTACAATTCATTTACTAGCCTTACTGAGAAGAGAAAAGTTAAGGTCCAGAGAATTTTTTAAATTAAAAAAAATTTGGGGCAACTAGGTGGCGCAGTGGATAGAGCACCGGCCCTGGAGTCAGGAGTACCTGAGTTCAAATCTGGCCTCAGACACTTAACACTTACTGGCTGTGTGACCTTGGGCAAGTCACTTAACCCCAACTGCCTCACTAAAAAAACAAACAAACAAAAATTTTTATGGCATTTTTTATTTTCATTTTTTATTTATTGTTTGTGTGTTTGAGGCAATTGGGGTTAAGTGACTTGCCCAGGGTCACACAGCTAGTAAGTGTTAAGTGTCTGAGGCCAGATTTGAACTCAGGTTCTCCTGAATCCAGGGCCGGTGCTCTATCCACTGCGCCACCTAGCTGCCCCTATGGCATTTTTTAAAAGAAAGGTTTCATCAATTTCATCTTTTTTTCTGTTTAGAATTTTATTTTTCACACAAATCAAATCAGATCTAAATAATTGGAAAGATATCAATTGCTCATGGATAGGCAGAGCCAATATAGTAAAAATGACAATTCTACCTAAATTAATTTACTTATTCAGTGCCATACCAATCAGACTACCTAAAATTTATTTTATAGAGTGAGAAAAAATAATAACAAAATTCATCTGGAAAAACAAAAAGTCAAGAATATCAAGGGAAATAACGAAAAAAAAATGTGGGGCAGCTGGGTGGCGCAGTGGATAAGGAACCGGCCCTGGATTCAGGAGTACCTGAGTTCAAATCCAGCCTCAGACACTTGACACTTATTAGCTGTATGACCCTGGGCAAGTCACCCCCATTGCCCCACAACAAAAAAACCCCAAATGAAAAACAAATGCACAGGAAGGTGGGTTAGCTATACCAAACCTGGAACTTTACTGTAAAGCGGCAGTCATCAAAATTATCTGGTACTGGCTAAGAAATAGAGTGGAGGATCAATGGAATAGGCTAGGCACAGGAAACACAGTAGTAAATGCCACTAGTAATATAGTGTTTGATAAATCCAAAAACTCCAGCTTCTGGGATAGGAACTCAGTATTTGATAAAAACTGCTGGGAAAACTGGAAAATAGTATGGCAGAAATTAGGCATAGACCAACATCTTACACCTTATGCTAAAATAAGGTCAAAATGGATACATGATTTAGACATAAGAGGTGATACCATAGGTAAATTAGGAGAGGAAGGAATAGTCTACCTTTCAGATCTTTGGAAAGGAGAACAGTTTATGACCAAACAAGAGACAGAGAATATTATAAAATGCAAAATGGATGATTTTGATTATATTAAATTAAAAAGGTTTTGTACAAACAGAAGCAAAGCATCCAAAATTAGAAGGGAGGCAGAAAGCTGGGAAACCATTTTTATGGCCAGTACTTCTGATAAAGGCCTCATTTCTAAAATATATAGGGAACTAAATCAAATTTATAAGAATCCAAGTCATTCCCCAATTGAGAAATGGTCAAAGGATATGAACAGGCAGTTTTCTGATGAAGAAATCAAAGTTATCTATTCCCATATGAAAAAATGCTCTAAATCACTAATGATTAGAGAGATGCAAATTAAAACAACTCTGAGGTACTATCTGACACCTATCAGATTGGGTAAAATGACAAAAAAGGAAAATAATAAATGTTGGAGAAGCTGTGGAAAAATTGGAACACTAATGCATTGTTGGTGGAGCTGTGAACTGATCCAACCATTCTGGAGAGAAATTTGGAATTATGCCCAAAGGGTGATAAAGCTGTCCATACCCTTTGACCCAGCGATACCACTTTTGGGTCTTTTTCCCAAAGAGATCATGGAAAAGGGAAAAGGACCCACATGTACAAAAATATTTATAGCTGCTCTTTATGTGGTGGCAAGGAATTGGAAGTTGAGGGGATGCCCATCAACTGGTGAATGGCTGGACAAGTTGTAGTATATGAATGTAATGGAATACTATTGTGCTATAAGAAACGATGAGCAGGAGTTCAGAGAAACATGGAGGGTCTTGCATGGGCTGATGATGAGTGAGATGAGCAGAACCAGAAGAACATTATACACAGTATCATCAACATTGTGTGTTGATCTACTGTGATGGACTATATTCATCTCACCAATGCAATGGTACAGAAGAGTTCCAGGGGACTCATGATGGAAGAGGATCTCCAAATCCAGGGGAAAAAAAAAAGAACTGTGGAGTATAGATGCTGATTGAACCATACTATTTCTTTTGTTTTTGGTGCTGATGTTTTTCTATTTTGAGGTTTTTCCTCATTGCTCTGATTTTTCTCTTATAACTTGACTAATGCAGAAATATGTTTAATGTTATATATACATATATAACCTATATCAGATCACCTGCTGTCTAGGGGAGGGGGGAGGGAGGGGAGGGAGGGAGAAAAATCTGAAATTGGAAAGCTTGTATAAACAAAAGTTGAGAACTATCTTTACATGTAACTGGAAAAAAATAAAATACTTTATTTAAAAAAAAGAATTTTATTTTCCAAAATATATGTAAAAACAAATTTTGACATCAATTTTTAAAAACATTGTGTTCCAACTTCTCCTGCACCCTCCCTTCCCACCCCCCACCCTTAAGAACTGGAGCAATTAAATATGAATTATACATGAGTAGTCATGGAAAACATCCCCACATTAGCTAGGTTGTGAGAGAAAACAGATAAAAATCGAAAAGTGATTGACAGCATCCTGTTCATCATAACTTTTATATAGTACCTTAAACTTGACAAAGAATTTTCTTCACAATAGTCCAGCAAAGTAGGTACCATACATTTTGCCATTATAGTCAATCATCATAACTATTTCCTTCCATCCTATTCCCTTCCCATGATATTTACTCTTTCTATCTTCTTTTACCCTATTCCTCCTAAAAAGTGTTTTCCTTCTGATTGCCCCTTCCCCCACTCTGCCCTTTCTTCTTTCACCCTTCCCTCTTTATCTTCTTCCCCTCCTACTTTCCTGTAGGGTTAAAAAGATTACTCCTCCCAATTGGATGTAAATGTTATTCCTTCCTTGAGCCCACTCTGATGATTTTAAGGTCTTTGAGCTAATTCTGTGTTCTAAATTTTTCTTCCTCCCTCCCTCTTCAACCCTCCCTATGAAATCAAGCAATTCAATGTCATACTTGTGCAGTTATACAGAACATCTTCACCTTCCTCAAAAATGTTTTGCTTTTTACTGCTCCCTCCCCCAATCTGCACTTCCCTCCTTCCCCTCTTCTCTATCCCCCCCATCTCCTTCCCCTCCCACTTTTGCTCAGGGCAAAAATATATTACTATACCCACTTGAGTACGTATGTTATTCCCTCTTTGAGCCAATTCTGATGATAGTAAGGTTCACTCACCTCCTCACTCTTTCCCCCTCTTCCCCTCCCTTCCATAAGCTTTTTTCTTGTTTCCTTCATGTGAACTACCTCTCCCCAGTCCACTTCTTCCCTCCCCCCTCCCCCAGTTCATTTCTCCTCCCCCTCAACCCTATTTTAAAGATGTCATCATGGGTTAGCTAGGTGGCACAGTGGACAAAGCACCAGCCCTGGACCCAGGAGGCCCTGAGCTCAAATCCAGCCCCAGACATAAGACACCATGTCCTGTTTGTCCCACAAAGAACAAGGATAAACAAAAAATAAATGCTTTACAGATATCATCCCTTCATATTCAGTTCAGACCTGTGTCTTCTATGTATTCCTTACTGGGAAAGTTCTTATGAGTTTGAAGTATTATCTTCCCATGTAGGAATGTAAACAATTTAATCTTTTGATATCCCTCATGATTTCTTTTTCCTGTTTACCTTTTTATGCTTCTCCAGGGTCTTGTATTTGAAAGTCAAATTCTCTATTCAATTCAGGTCTTTTCATTATAAATTCCTAAAAGACCTCTTTTTCATTGAAATCCCATTTTTCTGCTGAAAGATTATACTCTATTTTGCTGGGTACGTAATTCTTGGCTGTTGACCCAGTTCCTTTGCCCTCTGGAAAATCATATTCCATGCTCTCTGGTCCTTTAATGTAGATGCTGCTAGATCTTGTTTTATTCTTATTGTAGTGCCACAGTACTTGAATTCCTTTTTTCTAGCTGCTTGTGATATTTCCTCCTTGACCTGGGAACTCTGGGATTTGGCTATAATATTCCTGGAGGTTTTCCTTTTGGGATCTCTTTCAGGAGGTGATCAGTGGATTCTTTCAATTTCTATTTTGCCTTCTGCTTCTAGAATATCAGGGCAATTTCCCCTGACAATCTCTTGGAAGATGCTGTATAAACTCTTATTTTGGTCATGGTTTTCAGGTAGTCCAGTGATTTTCAAATTATCTCTCCTGGATCTATTTTCCAGGTCAGCTGTTTTTCCAAGGAGATATTTCATATTGCCCTCTATTTTTTTTTATTCATTTGGATTTGCTTTACTGTGTCTTAGTTTCTCATAAAGTCACTAGTTTTCATTTGTTCAATCCTAATTCGTAGGCAATAATTTTCTTCAGAGAACTTTTTTATCTCCTTTTCCATTTGGCTTTTCAAGCTGTTGACTTTTTTCTCATGACTCTCCTGCATTGCTCTCATTTCTCTTACCATTCTTTCCTCCACCTCTCTAAATCTTCCTTCTAGCTCTCCTACTTTCTCTTCAAAGTCCCTTTTGAGCACTTCCATGGCCTGAGACCAATTCATATTTTTCTTGGAAGCATTGGATGTAGGGGCCCTGAAGTTGTTATCCTCTTCTGAGGGTGCACCTCGATCATCTTTGTTGTTAAAGAAATTTTCTATTGTTCCCAACTTTCTTTCTTTGCTCATTTTGCTGTCTTTTACTTGACTTTTAACTCCCTCTTACAGTGGGGCCCTACTTCCAAGCTACACTGTCCTAAGCTTCAGAGGGTCCCAGGTGTTTTGGTTTGAGGAAGGGAAGGTTTTTCTCTTGCCTGGCCTGTTCTCTGATTGGAAGATAACCTCAAGCCTACTTGCTAATTACCCAGACAGCAGAACTTTGTGTGCTGTGGATCTTAGCGTTGATGAGCCTGCACCCACCTGGGCCTCCTGCCACTCAGGATTTCTTTCTGGTTCCTTGCTGGGGTGAGATAGCCTAATTCCTTCTTAGGTCCCGCAGACACCCCTGTATTCTCCACCACCACCACCTGCCCCTGGCTAGCCATTCAGCCCTCTCATCCGACTGTAAGCTTCAAAAGATGCTGGTGCTACAGCTGATTTGGAGGCTTGGGGGTAAGTTCCTCTGGCACAGTGTGTCTGGTGTTTGTGTTGGTCCAATTATGGGGTTGGACTCTTCTTGCAGCCCAGTATGGCCCCCTTTTATCTGGAAAATAATCTCAGCCTGTCTTTTTGTGGGATTTGCAGTTCTAAGGTTTGTTTTATTGCTGTTTTGGGGGGTAATTGTGTCAGGAGCTCTGTGTGTTTGATGTCTTTCTTCCTCCATCTTGGCTCTGCCCCCTCATCCATTTCATTTTGATCCATATTTGTTTTTGTTTTTGTTTTGTGGGGCAGTGAGGGTTAAGTGACTTGCCCAGGGTCACACAGCTAGTAAGTGTCAAGTGTCTGAGGTCAGATTTGAACTCAGGTCCTCCTGAATCCAGGGCTGGTGTTTTATCCACTGTGCCACCTAGCTGCCCTCCATATTTGACTTTGGAAATTATTTTGCAATATTAAAAATATTACAGTTATGAAAAGGACAAAAACAAATTGGTCATTGGTAGAGTGGTTGTCTTTTTCTTCTTAATTATTTTAAATCATTTTAAACAGAGACTTAGGTTGGCAACTATAAACACATATAACAAATAACTACTTTCACCAGATAGTACAGACCATTCATTAAGTGGCAAAAGGCATAAGCAAAGCTGTTTACCAGTTCCATATGCTCTCCCCAAATTTGATTTTAGCAATCCAGACTTTCATTCTGTAAGCTATTTGCTGTCAAGTTCCAAGCCACTGCAAAGATCATGTTCTAGAATGATTTTTCTCCTCTTATGAATTCATTATTACTGTAATAAGAATAAGGCATCTCAGGGGCAGCTAGGTGGCACAGTGGATAAAGCACCGACCCTGGATTTAGGAGGACCTGAGTTCAAATCCAGCCTCAGACACTAGCTGTGTGATCCTGGGCAAGTCACTTAACCCTCATTGCCCTGCAAAAACAAACAAACAAACAAACAAACAAACAAAGAATAAGGCATCCCCTGTTTTTCTGTAAGCTTAAGGCTTAGAGTTTCTTTTCATTTGGAAGAGAATAATAAAATTCCATGGGAAGTAGCCTCCAATATAGGGCCATATATGTAAGGAAATGATGGTATAGATATGTGAGTGGCCAGTGATGAGTAAGAGGTTCCCTCACTTGGTAAATAGCCTCACCTACCAGTAAACAGCTGAAAGGGGAGGAAAGTGTAGGGAACAACAATGTGTGTACCAAGAAGAATGTTCAAAAGAGAATTCACACAGTCTACCTGGAAGGTAATCTCCAACTCCACCACCACCACCACAACCCTGTCTCCATTTCATCCTAGGTTGCAGAATGACCAAACACTTTTATGAGAAAAGAACTTTCAGGGCAGGAGCTGTGATTTAACCCTCTGTCATGTGTGTTTTATACAAGTGTATCTCGTTATTGAATTCTACATTTGTGAGGAAATGTGCTGCAAGTTTTGAGGGGTTTTGTACTGACTTCATGTTATATTAGTTAATACCTTTTCAAAAATCTAATTGAAGCTACTAGTTGATTGTTAATGGGGAATACACTAGTAGAGACTCAGTAAATACAGATGATTAGCTCCTCAGGATTACTCCTGGAACTGGTAGCTGCCATATCTCTGGGGCCACCAAGCCATGGGTTCAAATACAGGTTGGGAAAGTGGTCTTAGAATAGGAACTATAACAGTAATAAATAGTGATAAGGCTAAGTGCTAATAACTAAAGAAAGGACAAACTTCTTGAAGGAGGTGACATTTAAACTGAGCTTCACAAGGAGCTAGAATTTCAAAGAGATAAAGATAAATAAGGAGTACATTCCAGGCATGGCAGGGACAGACTGTACAAAGACACAGGGCATATTTCTAGACCTGTTAGTAATATGCCATACTATGAAATCTATATTCTAGACAAATTGGCTTACTTGCTGTTCCTGAATCAAGCATTCCATTTCCAGTCTCTAAACCTTTGCAGACATAGGTTGTCCCTTTTTCTAGAAATATGCTCTCTCCTCAGCTCTACCTTTTAGAATTCTTAGTTTCCTTTTATGCTCAGTTTGAGAGCCATGGTCTACAGAATATGCTTCCTGAGCTCAACTGAGGAGCTGGAAACATATTAAAATCACATTAAGAAATACAGCAATTTTTAAAAAATCACATATTTGAAGGAAAAGCAATAGCTGTCTGATAAAATTCTAAAAGGAATAATTCATACAGATTAGATAAGAGAGATAAAAAACAGTGGGACTCAATAACCCAATGTTTGATAAATTACTTGGGAAAGAACTCCCCATTTGATAAGACCTTCCAGGAAAACTGGAAAGCAGTTTGGCAGAAATAAGGCTTAAACCAACATATTATTCCACAATAAATTCAAAATGAATATACAATCTTACTATTAAAGTTCATAACATAATAAATTATAAGAGAAGCACTTATATACCTTTCATATGTGTAAAAGATATATTCTTGATCACTAAAGATAGAGATAAATTACAGAAGGTAGAATAGATAACTTCGATTCCATGAAATTAAAAAGCTTTTGCATAAACAAAAATAATGCATCCGAGATAAGAAGGGAAACAGTTGAATAGGTGAAAAACTTTGTGTCAAATTTCTTGAATAAAAATTTGGCATCCAACATAAATAGCTATATAGAAATATATTAACAAAAGCCATTTCCCAATAGATAAATGGTCAAAGTATATTAAAAGAATCCTCAGGGGCAGCTAGGTGGCACAGTGGATAAAGCACTGGCCTTGGATTCAGGAGGACCTGAGTTCAAATCCAGCCTTAGACACTTGACACTTACTAGCTGTGTGACCCTGGGCAAGTCACTTAACCCTCATTGCCCTGCCCCCCCCCCAAAGTATCCTCAAAAGGTTATTAGCAACTATATAAAAGAATGATACAAATCACTAATAATAAGAAAAATAGAAATCAGAATGATGTGGGATGGAATTAGGGTCAAATTGATAGTGAGTCATCCCAAAAGAATTACAAAACTCAGTGACTCAGTTTCCCAAGTTTTATTTCAATACTGTGAATGACCACAGGGAGAGAACCAGAATAGTGGAAAGGTATTTCTCAAATAAGGAAAGAAAAGATAATTATATTTATAGTATGGATAAATTGATTATCAGTCTCATTATAATAATCTCTACCTTATGAAGGTACAGGGGAGGGTTTATCCTAATTTGGAGTTCCTGGGGTCCTAAGCCAACCCCCAAGGCTTTTTCTGTGGAGGTGTATTTTTTGGGTTTACACGTCAGAAGGTGAATCTGGGGGCAAATTTGGCCTTTTCTGCTCATATCTCTTTCTGATTCCCATGCCCAGTTTTCAAAATATCTTCATTTATCATTTATTTCTATATTCTGTAATTTTATCATTGTTATATGACCTGCCCCTTTATGTTCCCGTTATGCGTACTGATTACTGTGGGTATGCAAGAAGCTCGGCCCTGACTTGTAAGTTATCCATTAACTGGGGTCTGAATCCCTCTTAGAGCTTATATATGAATTAGAGCTTGGGTCTTAGGTTTTTCTGTTAACCCCCTTTTTTCCCCTCCTACATCAAAAACTGTCCTGAATATTCATCTCACATCCCAGCAAATTGATAGAGATAACAAAAAAGATGAGAATTTCATCTTTGCTGGAGAGAGTATGGGAACATAGACACATACATTGTTGGTGGATCTGTGATTTAGTACATCCATTTTGGGGAGTTATTTGGAATTATGTAAATAAAATGACTAAAATATCCATACCCTTTGATCCAGGGATTCCACTAGTAGGTTCCTCCCCAAGAAAGATAATGATGAAAGGCAAGAATCCACATACACCATAATAGTTATAGCAACATTTTTTGTAGTGGCAAAGAACTTGAAACAAAGTAGATATTCATAGATTGAGGAGTGGCTAAACAAATTGTGGTGCATAAATGCAATGGATTTTTACTGTGTCATAAGAAACATGGAAAGACTTGCATGAACTGTTACAGAGCAAAATAAGCAAAGCCAAGAAAACAAGATGCACAATGACTACAACAATGTAAATAGACAGAAAAAACATAAAATTATTCAAAGTAAATGTTACAAAATTACAAAGCATAGACAAGGTCTTAACCAAGAGATATGAGAAGATACTTCCTCAACCCCTTTGGAGAGTTGAAGGTCCACAGAGGTGGAACACTGCAATTATTTTGAGACTTTTCCAGTATATTTCTTTTCTTCTTCTTTTTCTTTTCTTTATAAAAAATATTCATTGTTCTATGGGCTAACATAAACCTGGCTCTCTGGGAGAGGGAGAGGGGAGAAATACTGGGAGAAATTTAGAGGATGTAAAAAACCCAAAATATATCAATTAAACATTTTAAAAGAAAAAACAATTCAATCCTGTTATAATATTTGTAATAATTACATAATTTGTAATTATAATAGGATCAGAGATTTAGAATTGGAAGGGAATTCAGAGATCATATAGTTCATCCACCCCACCCCTTATTTTGCATATGGGAAAATATTGCTCAGGGAGAATTGTTTTGCCCCTGGATCCCGTAGTTTGGAAGTAACAAAACTAGGATTCCAGTCTAGGTCATCTAATTCCAAATCCAGCACCATCCTCATAGTATCATCCTGCTTTCCTCTTCTCCAAGTAATCCACAAAATTAAATATATATATATATATATATATATATATATATATATATATATATCACCTGGTGCTAGAAGTGGAGTTGGCATAAATAGAAGCAGTACTTCTTTCTTTTTCGGTTGATTTTAATGGTCTTACTTCTGAGTTGGTGCAAACCATCCTGGAGCACCTTCCCTTCCCACCTACCCCCCTTTCTTTTCCATGGTTACCTATCTTCTAAATGGTAAAGAAGATCAAACTGGGGAACCAAGAGTTTTCTAGGCTAAGGTAGCCAGAGCAGGGGGCAATATGGTCAGTATGAGAGATGTGGGGAGAGAGGCTGAGACCAAAACTACTAGTAGTAGCTATTATTTCTATAGCAACTATGCAGGATGTCTCAAATCAATCCTCACAACCACCCCATGAAATAGGTCCTTCTATTCCCATTTTAAAGATAGGGAAAGTGAGGCTGATAGACGTTACTTGAGTTACCCAGGATCTCATCTACATGATACCTCACTCAATTCTCACAACAACCTTGTGAAATAGATCCTATTCCTATTTTACAGATAAGGAAACTGAGGCTGAGAGAAATTATATGAGTTGCTCAAAATTGAGATTTTGGGACTCTTAACACTTTAACTAACCCCAAAAGTTTCCCACTGAACTTCAAATCCTTACCTGATCTCGTATAGCCTCTCTCCACTGTAAAAGGAATAATCCTTTAAAATCTTAGGGAGTTGGGTAAATATTTCATTAATTTTTCAAATTACCTTAGCTAAATTTCATTAATTTTTCAAATTAACTTTCTTCAGATATCTGAATTCCTCTGTGAGGGTTCTTCCTTTACCAGTGAAGATTACAGCATCTCTGGAGCTCAGTAGCTGATCTTGGAAAGATGCTATGGGTGAAAAAATATTACGCTGCTCCTAATCTGATGAGGGACCTCTTTGCTCTTTTTTTTTTTTTTTTGGCAGGGCAATGAGGGTTAAGTGACTTGCCCAGGGTCATACAGCTAGTAAGTGTCAAGTGTCTGGGGTCAAATTTGAACTCAGGTCCTCCCGAATCCAGGGCCAGTGCTTTATCCACTATGCCACCTAGCTGCCCCAGGACCTCTTCACTCTTCAAGCTAAGCTAGCCTTCAGAGAACAGGCATTTAGCCTTCTAATTTAGAAGGACCTGCCAAAGCATATGCTCCTCTGGCATAGCTTTGAAAAACTCAGGCTCCTCTCTGTATTTCAATGAAGTATCAGAGAAACAATTCAGTAGAGGTTATAAACCATTGTCTAAAGCAATTCTGGGACTCTTTATCCCTTTCCCTAGCATTTAAGCCTCCTAGGTTCTTTTCAGACACTATTGTTCAATGATACCTTTACTTTGAACTAGGAATAATAGCACATTAGGCCAAAGCTTGAAAGGCCAACTCCTTGTTTAGCCATGGAAACCTGTCCCAGGGTCTATTGAGACATGTTGTTGTCTGACACTGATTAGCAAATTAGTGGATTGTACCTTTGTTGACCTGGATTATGCTTCTCTTCCCAAATAATGGAATGTTTATTGGACTGATTACTAATGTCCTCATTAGTGGCTGTTAGCACATCCAAATGGTGTCTGTAGAGTTTGGCTAAGTGCTGAGTTGACAGATGTTAGACAAAATTTGGATGTAACAAAAGTTTATAGTATAGTCAGCACTCTGGAGAGATGGTGGAAACAGAATAAGATGGAAGGCTTGAATTAATGGTATATTTTCCTAAGGTGCTGTTCTTTAGAATGAATTTGTACTTAATTCATGAATTCTCTAAGTTCAGGGAATTTGGTTAGGTTAAATAAAGGATAACTGTCCTATAGAGTAATAGAAAATCCACACTGTCCACATAAATATTATAATTATCCCTTCCACATCGCTGCTTTCCCTATCACGGTTTTGATGTTTTGATATTTTCAAATGGAAAATTTTGGGGAGTTTTGAACCAGAGATGACATGCAAAGGCTAGCCGATGACACAGAAGAAGTTTAGAAATTCAGAAATGTATAATATATATGTATTGCAGAATATAATATATAAAATATATAGTGTTATATAATATCAACCCAAATTTTATACTAAGGTACTGTGAAGACCCCATAAAAGAAAAAGAAAAAAAAATCTACACTTCTTCTCTGGTATGAAGGGAGGGCCAAAAATTTTACTCAAAATTTCCAGATCTCTGGGGTGCCATACCCCTAACCCTTGCAATGTGGAAGGGATAATTAAGGAAATGAATCATGAAAACACAGGGGAAGGCTATATCTGATTTATGATAGAATTAGAGACAGTTACCCTATGGCTTCCTATTATAACTTTTTTTTTTTTTTTTTAGTGAGGCAATTTGGGTTAAGTGACTTGCCCAGGGTCACACAGCTAGTAAGTGTTAAGTGTCTGAGGCCGGATTTGAACTCAGGTACTCCTGACTCCAGGGCCGGTGCTCTATCCACTGCGCCACCTAGCTGCCCCTCCCTATTATAACTTGAAAGAACTTAGAAATCATTGAGCCCAACGCTCTCATTTTATATGTATAAATGTCCCACCCCCATATGGTATTCAGTGAATTGGGGCCCATGAGAACTGGGGTCTTAGGTGTAAATGTATGTGTCAAGGGACCTCAATATCTGCTGAGTCTGACAGTAGCAATAGCAAACCTCAGTTGCATTAGAGTTCAATACCAAGCAAGATTAGCAATAGCTTCAAGACATAACTACCTCCATGCCAAAATGCTCTCAGACAAAAAACGATAACGACTACACCCCCGTGCCTACCCCAAATAGCTTTTTGTCTTGTCTTCCTCATTGGTCTCTGTCTTTTCATGTTCCAAAGGGAAAAGCCAAAGGGCATGATGTCTATTTATGCATATGTCTAGAAAATCAAGAATAAGGAACACTTTCTCTTAATTGGCTTTGCCCCCACATTAGCTTGAGCTGCAGCAAATATCTCATTTCCCTTTTAGGACTAAATTCTCCCTTCTCAGTCCTGCTCTACTCATTCATAGTAAATAAGACTCATGATTGATGGCCTTCAAATTTCTAATAACAAGTACAAATAGTATAGAAATGAAAATCAGAATAAAACTTCCATACTGCAGACTTGGGAGTTTTGGTTGGCAGCCAGGAAGGGGGAAAAAAATTACTTTCTCCCACTCACACCCCTGGATGGGAAGTGAAAACAGGAAGAGAGTATTGGATGGATAAATGAAAATGGCTCTCCACTCTAGAGACAGAGGGAGTAGTGAATGGACTTGTGGAATGGTGTCAGGTCATCTCATCAACTCTCATTTGCTGCTTTTGCCTGATAGTCTCCTTTTTCCTCTAATTGCTTCTACTTTATTTACCTTCCACTTGCATCAGGTCAACAATTCTTCTCTATTCCTAATCTGATTATCTTAATGGCCTGTGTTTATAACTGTCAGATGAGTAACAGCCTTGTGGGCTATCATGCTATACCAAATTTCCCTTGGTCTAGAATGGAATCCCAAAGGGTGCTCCATTATGATTTCTCATCAGTATTTCAAGGCCACCATTTTGCTACAGAAATTCTCCAAGGTTGATGAGACTTCTGGCCCACCAGGCATATGTAATAATTTCTCATAAACAACATATTGTAGGATTCTGGTTTTTAATCCACTCTGCTATTCATTTCCGTTTTATGGGAGAGTTCATCCCATTCACATTCACGGTTATGATTACTGTGTATTTCCCTCCATCCTCTTTTCCCCTTTGTACTCCTTTTTTCTTCTTTCACCCTGTTCCTTCTCACCAGTATTTTCCTTCTGACCATTGCTTCCCTCAATCTGCCCTCCCTTTTATCAGCAGCACTTCCTTTTCTTTCCCCTTTCTTCCCCTGCTTCTGCCCTCCCTTCTATCAGTACCACCCTTTCCCCCTTACTCTTTTACTTCCTTAAAGAGTAAGCTAAGTTTTTTTTATCCAAATGGGTGTGTATGTTATTCTCTCTTTGAACCAAATCTGATGAGAGTAAGGTTGAAACAATGCTCACCCCTCCCTTATTTCCCTCTATTGTAATAGGTTTTTTGTGCCTCTTCATATGCTATAATTAACCCCATTCCACCTCCCCTTCCTTCTCCTCTCCCTATTCTCCTTTTATTCTGCCCTTTAAATTTCTTTATATCATCACATCAAAGTCTATTTAGTAACTATACCCTAATAGAGATACAGATCTCAAGAGTTAAAAGTATTATCTTCCCTCATAGGGATGTAAACAGTTTAATCTTACTGAATAATTCCCCCCCCTCCTTTACCTTTTTATACTTGAGTCTTGTATTTGAAGATCAAATTTTCTGTTCAGTTCTGGTCTTTTCTTCAGGAAACCTTGGAAGTCCCCTATTTAATTGAATATTCATCTTTTCCCCTGAAAGATAATGCTCAATTTTGCTGGGTAGTTGATTCTTGGTTGTAATCCAAGTTCCTTTGCCTTCCTGAATATCATATTCCAAGCCTTGAGATCCTTTAATGTTGAAGCTGTCAGGTCCTGTATAATCCTGACTGTGGCTCCATGATATTTAAATTGTTTCTTTCTGGCTGTTTGTAGTATTTTCTCCTTCACCTGGTAATTCTGGAATTTGGCTACAATATTCCTTGCAGTTTTGCTTTTGAGGTCTCTTTCAGGAGGTGATCAATGGATTCTTTCAATGATGATTTTATTCTCTGATTCTACAATATCAGGGCAGTTCTCCTTGACAATTTCCTGGAATATGGTGTCTAGACTCTTTTTTTGATCATGGCTTTCAGGTGGTCCAATAATTCTTAGATTATCTCTCCTATGAGGTCTTTCACATTTTCTTCTTTTTTTTTTCAGTCTTTTGATTCTGCTTCACAGATTCTTGGTGTCTCATGGAGTCATTAGCTTCCATCTGCCCAATTTTAACTTTTAGGGCATTATTTTCCTCAGTAAGTTTTTGCATCTCCTTTTCCATTTGACCATTTGGGGAAAAAAAGCTGGAGAAGAAAATGGCAAACCACTCCAGTATCTTTGCCAAGAAAAACCCAAATGGGGTCACTAAGAGTTGGACACAACTAAGCAAAGTAGCATAATTTCCCAATGAACCTGCACTGTCTGAATCACTCAATGTAATACTAGGAGGTAATAAAAGGTTTTTGGCTTCCCTAAGTTATAGGTTACCTTCTTTCCAACTTCAGAGGACCATGCTGACCATCCTCTTCTTTTTCTAAGAAGGACAGTGTTCAAGAATGATTTGATGATCCTCTCATTTCTCTATTGAGGACAAGGTTCAGGAATTATGTAGTCAAGTTTTCTTTTTCCAAGTAGGATGCCATTACCAACAAATTACCCACTTGGCCAAGTGGGAAAGCACATGAGTTATTATGTGTTTTCTGTATCTATTCATGTCTTTTACATTTACAGTGTAGTAAAATAAAGGCTGTCCCACACACAGTTTTCATTTGTTGCCTTGAGTGCTTGTCTGGGAGATGGGGACCTCTTTTACCCAGTCTGGGGAAATCTTGACCTGAGCTACATCCCAACTATGTTTGCCAAAGAGAGAAAATGACCCTTCCTGGGTCAGGGCTCAGAACTGGCCCTGATCTGCATGAGCCCATGGATCTCCTTGACAGTTTGGTGAAGCCTATTAGATGTTCTCAGAGTGATATTTTAAAATGCAGAAAATTAATTACATTGGATTAAAAAGGAAGCCAATTATTTTGAAATAAATATGTGATTCTTTTCCCATCTAAGTTCATGTTGGAGAGGGGAAAACATTCATGTTGTTGTTCAGTCTTTTTTTTCTCTTGTGTCTTCTTGACCAAATTTAGGGTTTTCTTGGTAGAGGTACTGGAGTTTGCCATTTCCTTCTCCAGCTCATTTTACAGATAAGGAACTGAGTCAAACAGGGTTGTGTGACTTGCCCAGGGTCACAAAGCTAGTAAGTATCTGAGAGCAGATTTGAACTCAGGAAGATGAGTCTTCCCAACTTCAGTCCCAGCATTTTATCCACTGTGCCACCTAGTTGCCTAACTAAATCCATAGACCTCCTGAAGCTTATCCAGACTCTTTTGGTCTATAAACCCCAGTCCTATCATGTTATTTATGATTAGAGTTTTGCAAACTCAGCCTCAAATGTTAGTCAATAAACCTTTGTTAAGCACCTACTATGTGCCAGGCATTGTGCTAAGTCCTGGGGAAACAAAAAGAGGCAAAAGACAGTTCCTGTCCTGAAGGATCTTACAATCTAAAATGGGTAGACAACAAACAAACAAATATATACAAATAAGCTATTTACAGAACAAATAATGCATAATATTTCAAAAGAACACCAATGGAAGGAAACATGCATTTATTAAGCCCCTTAGCTTAGCTTCACAAATATCATCTGATTTGATCCTCCCAACAACCCCTAGGGAAGTAGGTACCATTATGACTGACATTTTGCAGGTGAGGAAACTGTGGCAGACAGTGACTTACCCAGGGTCACAAAACTAGTCAGTATCTGAGGTCAAATTTGAACTCGTCTTCCCAAATCCCAGGCCCAACACTCTACCCACAGTGGCACATAGCTGTCTTTTGGCTAGATGGGAAGTGATTTATTGGTTTCCTTTTCCAGAGGAAAGAATTTACAGCAAAATGAAAGAACAAACATCCTGGGGTCTACAGATGACTATAACCACAGGGCTCCCCTTACCTCCAAGGTCCCACCTTTTGTTTTTGGTGGTTTTTTTTCCTTTCTTTTTGCTCCCAGGTGCTCTATTTTTCTGGTATTTTATGGGCTGGAGTAAGCATCAGTATCAGCATTTTGACTGTTCTGCTCCTACACAAATATGCTGGCTGCAAGTCACTTGAGCAGGAGCATAGAATCATAGGGTTAGAACTGGAGAGATTTTTCTCCACAAGGCAATCCCACTTCCCAGCTTCTTAACTTGCCTCCCTCATTTCTCTAACATTTGCTGGGACTATTAGCAAGTCACTTAATCTCTCCTGAGACTCACTTTTCTTTATCTGTGAAATAGAGATAATGAAAATAGCTATTCGGGTTGTCGTGAAGGTCAATTTATTTCAATAAACATTTATTGAGTCCCCTAGGTATACCAAGGCACTGTTGGGCTAAATGGAAATAATGTTTGTAAAGGCAGTTTGTAAAGTGTGAAAAAAATTATAAAATTTTGATTGAGTATTATTATTATTGAGCAACTTGCCCAACAGCCTATAGGTAATAAGCAGCATAACCAGAACTCTGACCCAGGCCTTGAGAATATCAGTCTAGTGAATTTTCCATTACTTTTCCTCCTTATATTCATTGGAGGCAGCCTTGGCTTTATTTATTGATGGATTAGGTAGCCAGTCACCCAACTGATATGATTTTGGGGAAATAAAAAAACTCCAGTCCCTAAAACACTTCTCTTGTTCTGCCATAGGACTTGAAATTCCCACATTAATTCCTCACTAAAGGCCAGTATTATATTGAAAGTGTTGTCTGGAAGCTGGGAAACAATTTTTACAACCAGTGTTTCTGATAAAGGCCTCATTTCTAAAATATATAGAGAACTCAATCACATTTATATCTATTGCCATATGAGAAAATGTTCTAAATCAGTATTGATTAGAGAAATGCAAATTAAAACAACTCTGAGGTACCACCTCACACCTATCAGATTGGATAATATGACAAAAAAGGAAAATAATAAATATTGGAGAAGATGTGAAAAAATTGGAACACTAATGCATTGTTGGTGGAGTTGTGAATCAGTTGTGATCAGTGGTAAACTGATCCAACCATTCTGAAGAGCAATTTGGAATTATACCCAAAGGGCTATGGGGCTGTGCATACCCTTTGACTCAGGAATACTACTGCTATGTCTGTATCCCAAAGAGATCATTAAAGAAAAGGAAAAGGACCCACATGTACAAAAATATTTATAGCAACTCTTGTTGTGGTGGCAAAGAATTGGAAACTGAGGGGATGTCTATCAATCGGAGGATGACTGAACAAGTTGTAGCATATGAATGTAATGGAATACTATTGTGCTGTAAGAAATGATGAGCAGGCAGATTTCAGAAAAACCTGGAAAGACTTAATCGGACTGATGCTGAGTGAAGTGAGCGGAACCAGGAGAACATTGTCCACAGTAATAGCAATGTTGTGTGATGATCAGCTATGATAGATTTAGCTTTTCTCAGCAATATCCAAGAAGGTTCCAAAGGACTCATGATGGAAAATGCTTTCCACATCTAGAAAAAGAACTGTGGAATCTGAATGCAGATTGAACCAGACTATTTTCTCCCCCCCCCAATAAATAATAAACATTTTTATTTATAGTTTTCGATTCCAATTTTTATCCCTCCTTCCTTCCCTCCCCTGCCCCCTCCCTGAGTTGGCAAGCAATCCTATATGGGTTATACATGTATAATTATGTAAAGCATTACCATATTTGTCATTTTGTACAAGAAAACTTGATTAAAAGGAAAAAAATGAAAGAAAGTGAAAAATAGCATGTTTCAGTCTGTTCCATCAATATTAGTTATTTCTTTGGAGGTTGATAGTATGTTTAATCAATAGTTCTTTGGGCTTTTCTTGAACCATACTATTTTCACTTAATTTTTTTTTCTTTCTTGAGGTTTTTTGTTCTGATTTTTCTTTCACAACATGACTAATGTGGAAATATGTTTAATGTAATTGTACATATATAACCTATATCAGATTGCTTGCCATCTTGGGGAGGGGGAAGAGATGGGAGGGAGAAAAATTTGGAACTCAAAATCTTATTAAAACAAATGTTCAAAACTATCTTTACATGTAACTGGAAAAAATGAAATACTGTTAAAAAAAATAAAATGCAATCTCCCTGAGAGAAGAGGCTTCTTTAAAAAAGAAAAAAAAAGAAAGTGTTGTCTGGGAGGGAGGGAAAGGAGGGGTTGCACTTTAAGGTTTTATCAGATTAAAACACATTTAAACTTCATTTAATTTACTGCTTATTCAATTAATATTGTTCAATTAGTATATTAATTAAGCAACTAATTTAATTTAGCTTCTCTTAGCTGGGCCTTGAGGCTAAAATCACTGGCCTGGTGATTTTTTTTTTTTTTTTTTTGCGGGGCAATGAGGGTTAAATGCCCAGGGTCACACAGCTAGTAAGTGTGAAATGTCTGAGGTCGGATTTGAACTCAGGCACTCCTGAATCCAGGGCCAGTGCTTTATCCACTGCACCACCTAGCTGCCCCTGGCCT
Organism: Dromiciops gliroides; assembly: GCF_019393635.1. Classification (NCBI taxonomy): domain Eukaryota; kingdom Metazoa; phylum Chordata; class Mammalia; order Microbiotheria; family Microbiotheriidae; genus Dromiciops; species Dromiciops gliroides. The sequence goes on from NC_057862.1 coordinate 53,985,832, forward strand.
GGTGTTTTTTGATGGGGGCAAGAGCCTTAGGAAAAGGTAGGGGACTAATCTGTTTCAAAATTGTCCTGTCTCCTGACCCAATCTGGGATCTCCAAAGTTATTATTAAAATGGTCCAGGAAGATTAAGAGGTGCATCTGACCTATCAGGATGAACCTGTGGGAATCATGAAGTGTTTACTCTCTGTTGAACTGAAAAAGGAACCATCAACATAGTCTGAAAACACCCAAACGTTGAAAATTTTTCTTCCTTGTCCATTTTAAACAATCAAAAAGTCGCCTGTCAAGAAGGATGGTTGTATTTACAAACGATTTTCGTAGAAGTGACAGGAAAGCTGCACTTATGAGGTTAGGAGAAGAGGAGCGAAAGATTACCTCATCTTTCAGGTCAAAAACCGTCTTTAAAGTGGAAGGGGAAGTGGTTACTCTTGCAGCCACACCCTGGGCCGATGGTATGGTTTCCTAGGGTGGAGAAAGGGGAGTGTGTGTCAGCATTTGTTGGGGGGGTAGGGGGGTGGGGTGGGGAGAAAAGCCCGTTGTGGTGGCGAAGGTTGTCAAAGAAGGGGAATCCGCGATGAACTGGGGAGAGTGAAAATACTTTTTGTATGTTGGAGGTTTACCGAAGGGGGGCAAGAAATGTGGGCCTGTGTCTAGAGGTGTGGACGTTGACAGGCTGTGAAGGAGTCCCTGGAAATATATCGGGTGTACAGCTATCTGTATGCCAGAAATATATCTGGCATGGCATTACATTGCACAACCCACAAACGGACAGGGGGAGGAGCGAACCAGAGCTCCCTAGGGAGAAGTTTAGAAGAGACTTCGGTTCAAAGTCTGCTTCCATTCTTGACTCCCTAGTAGAGCTGAGGTGAACCTATGTCCCTGCTATGCCTTCACATCTTCCTGTCAAAAATTGGGAGCAAATCAGTAATTACTTGTCCATGTGCCCACCTCCCTATTTCTGTGAGAATCCCTTTAGTCAGAAAATGGAGAGACTTTTGCAAACATTTTTTTACATAAGATCATACATTTAGAGCTGCCAGGGACCTTAGAGACAATCTAATCCAACTTGTTTATTTTAGGAATGAGGAAACTGAGATCTAAATAACTTAAGTCCAAGGTCACACAGGTAAAAAAGTGCAGCAGATAGGGCAGCTAGGTGGCATAGTGGATAGAGCACCGGCCCTGGTGTCAGGAGGACCTGAGTTCAAATGCGGCCTCAGACACTTAACACTTACTAGCTGTGTGACCCTGGGCAAGTTACTTAACCCCAATTGCCTCACTAAAAACAAACAAACAAACAAAAAAGTGCAGCAGAGAGACAAGACTTCAACCTGAGTCCTCTGGCTTCAAATATTTGTCATTATTGTAACACTCTACATACTACATCTTTATCAAGTGTTGCTATTTTTTGTGTTAAAAGGCACATGGAATCCTCTACACATGTAGCAACAGGAGATAATTTTGTTCCTTAAGTTTCCCTCCAGTGATTAATATCAAAAGACTGAGACCAGAACAAAAGACAAGGAGATGTGTGTGCACCAATGTCGTGGAAGACGAGAGTCCAACCAGAAAAGGGATTTCCTATAGATGGTGAGGCCCTCCAAACGCTATGTGTAGAGGGCATCCTTAACTCTTGCAGTCTCCTAAATTAGAACTATAATCACCCAAAAGGGTTTGACTTCATCATTCACATGAGAAAAACCAAGGGGATGAGTCTTGTCCATTGGAAGCTGAAGCAGAAGGGAGACTGGGAAGCTCTTTTTCTTGACATGTTTAGTTTGAGGTCATTAGAGCTTGAAGGGACTTTAGAAATTATCTAATAATATTTGACAGCATTTTAAAGGGCCAAAATGCTTGACTCTCACAGCAATCCTGTGAGAGAGGTGTCCTTATCCCCGTTTACAGAGGAGGAAACTGAGGCAAGTGATTTACTCAGATAAGAAGTGTCCGAAGTACTCAGGTCTTCCTCGATCCAAGTTCCAAACTCCAGTTGCTTCTACTGCAGGTATTATTCCTGTTTTACAGATCAAGAAACGGAGTGACCGGTCTTGGGTGTAAAAGGGGAGGGGGTCTGAGGGCGCATTCAAACCCGTGTCCAAGACTTCGGGTCCAGCATTCTATGCAACACAGCAGGCTGACCAATGCCCTTACTGGACAGATTTGGAAATTGAGGCCCAAGTCTACGGGGAAGGGCCTGGTGGTGAAGATTTTATTCAGTAGGAGAGGGCGTAGTCTGAACACGGAAAACCGGGCTTCCCGGCAGGAGCGGCTGCAGCTCCACTGCGCTCCTTCTAGGGAGGGGGAAAGGGGCGGATCCTCGAAAGGGGGGCGGGGCCAACAATCTCCTTGGGCGCTCCGCTCCCACTATGCCCTTATAAGGCGCGCCCCCTCGCCAGAGCTCGGGAATCCGGCCTCAATCCCTGCGGCGCAGCCCCTCTCCTCGGCCCCGCTCCGCCCCCATTCCCGAGGGCGGGGCCGAGGAGAGGGGCTGAGGCCGCGGCGGGAGGGAGGGCGGAGTTTCCTGGAGGAAGTCCAATGAGAATGGCCTCCCGGATCTGAACGGATCCGCGATTGGGTGCGGTGACGCGAGGGGCGGGGCGGCCTCGAGATCGGTTACGCTAAGGGAAGCCTGGAGTCGGCAGTCGCAGCCTACTTCGCCTCCGCCGGCAGCCGTCCCGCAGCACTCTCTAGCTCCTAGTCGCCGCCCGCCGGCCGGTCTCCGTCGCCCCTAGCCCGCGGTCCGCCGCCCCGCCCGTCGCCACCATGCCGGTGTTCCACACGCGTACGATCGAGAGCATCCTGGAGCCGGTGGCTCAGCAGATCTCGCACCTGGTGATCATGCACGAGGAGGGCGAGGTGGACGGCAAAGCCATCCCTGACCTCACCGCGCCCGTGGCCGCGGTGCAGGCGGCAGTCAGCAACCTCGTCCGGGTGAGCGCCGGCCCTGCCAGGGCGGGAAGGGAGGGAGGGAGCGGGCGGCGGGTGGCCCTTTCCCTGTCCGGGAGCGCCTGGGACCCCGGCCCCGCCGCCTTCCCGGCGCACGGCCCCTCCTCTGCCCCTACCCCTGCCCTGCCGGGTGCTGCCGCCTCCCGCCGGATCCGCCTCCGCCCCGATCGCGCTCCTGCTCAATTAACCCTTCGTGTCCCGACCTCCCCTGTCCCAGGCCCTCGCGCGGACACCACCCTCCATCCTGCCACCAAACTTACTTGGAAGCCCCGTTGTCACCCTCCACCCCGCCTCTGAGAGTCCACCCATCCTTCTGGAATCTTGGTCCAGCTTACCTCACTTTACCCTTTATGCTGAGCCACCTTCCCAGGCCCATCCATGGTTTTCACTGCTTCTTTTTCTTCCCACCCCGGGGCTCCCCCTTCTCCTTTCTTCCCTTCTCCTTCTTTTCTTTCCTCCCTCCCCCTCAACTCCCCTTTTCATTTCCCCTCTCCCCACCTCTCACTTTCCTTCGTTTCCTTCCCTCCCCTCCTCCTCCCCCCTCCGATCGTCTTCCCCCCCTCCTTTCCTTCCCTCTCCTCTCCCTCTCCCCTTTTCTTCCCTCTCTCTTTCCCCTCCCTTTCTCCTTTTTTCCTTGCCTCTTTCCTCCCCTTCTCTTCTTCCCCCTTTCCTTCCCTTCCCATCTCCCTCCCCTCCCTCTTCCCCCCAACATCCCTGAGTCAGTTTCACCTTTCTTCCCACTTTGAGCATATGTAGATCCAGTATTGAGTCGGTGTTGAGTATGCAGTCAGCCTGTTCCTATTCCGAGATTCTCCTCCTTATCTTCTAAACCTTCTCATCCAGGTTCCCTTTTACCTGCTGTCAGACTGCTTCCTCCCCCTCACTGGCCTTTCCCAGACCCGGGTCCCTCCCACTGTTCCTCCTCCTCCTGGCAGGAAGCAAGATGGAGCTGCTTGGAGAGGCCTGTGGGAATGACCAGCGAGGCTCCCTGAGAGCAGGAAGGAGGGGAGCCCCTGGGTTATAGCAGCCCTTTTGCACGGGGGAGCAGCCCACCCTCTCAGCTAGCGATTTGATTTTTCCAGATGCCATGACTAATTCCCCAAGTGATCGCTGTGGGAGGCTGAGCCCACTTAGGAAGGGGGGTGGGGAGAGCTGTTGGCTGCATGACACACAGGCACTAGTGACTGATGGGACCAGGGTTCCATAGCCACTTGCACACTTTGCTCTCTCTTGTGCCAGAGAGGATAGATAGGTTTTTCGATTCTTGTGAAAAACCGCTATGGACAAAAATGAACTCTCCCACAGAGGGGTGTGTTTGAACAGCCCTATAAATGCTGAAGAAGAGCCCAGGGAGGGTAGGCAGGTTGAGAAGCCTGGGAGCTGGGTGGGGCTTTGATTACTTATCTGATGGGGGATACTTACCCACTGTTTGTGTCAAGACTGCCCCTGATGCTGGTTTAGTTAGGGCAGTACTGTCCCTTTAGCTGCTGGCAGTCCTGTCAGTAAATATGAAGTGCCTACTATGTGCAAGGCAATTTAGTGACGATCTCTGAATTTAAACAATTCAACACAGCAGCATCATAACTAGGAAGACTTAAGTGGTTACCATGTGTGTAAGCCAAAGTTCTGAGGTGAAGTCCTTATTTAGCCACAAACTCTTAGTGTATCGATGAACCAAGAGTTCCAGCATTTGGTGAGGCAATTGGGGTTAAGTGACTTGCCCAGAGTCACACAGCTAGTAAGTGTTAAGTGTCTGAGGCCGGATTTGAACTCAGGTCCTCCTGAATCCAGGACAGTGCTCTATCCACTGTGCCATCTAGCTGCCCCTGAACCCAATTTGTGTACACAACCTAGCTTCCCAACTAGATTGAAAGCTTTTGAACAGCAGAGACTGTGTGTACTTCATAAGACTCTGTATTCCCCTCAGCACCTCATCAATGAGTATTTAATTACAGAATGAATGGACTAGAGGCCAGGGGAACCACTCCAGAAGCTTTGTAAGGAGATTTCACACAAAGGAAGACAGTGATGTGGAAATGGAAGAAGATTGAGTCAGAAACTGTTGAAGAATTAGCAGGATTTGGGGATGAATTTGAGAGTGGGCAGAAGGGGTGCTTAAGTTTTTTTAAGGAATAAAATGCATGTGATTACTTAGAAAGTAATGAGACTTTTTCTTTGTCATTGTTCAGTCATTTCAGTCATGTCCAACTTTTTGGGATCCCATGTGGTTGCTTTTTGTTGTTGTTGTTTGCAAAGATGCTGAATGGTTTGCCATTTCCTTCTCCAGCTCATTTTACAGATGAAACAACTGAGACAAACAGAGTTAAGTGACTTGCCCAGGGTCACACAGCTAGTAAGTGTCTGAGACTGGATTCGAACTTGGCTCTAGGGTCAGCTTTTAAAAAACACACGTGTGCCACAACTCCTTTATGCAAATTAGTAATTTTTTAAAGGATTCACCTTGGGGGAGTATAAATATGTAAGTGCTACAAAAGTTTTTTGGAGTTCCTTTTTTTTCAATTGCCTTTGGACCAGTTTATGAACCACACACACACTCTCACATTCTCATTCCTTTACAGTTAAACCTAGTTTTTTATCCCAAAGGATGTTAGTTTGATCACCCTCCTAATTAACCAGCTTCAAAAGACTTTTTGGCTGTTTATAGGCATCACATCCCCTAGAAAAGGATGACAAGTTTTCTGACTGGAACAGTGCTCATTTGGATATTGAAGTCACTTATTCAGTCACTTCATAGTAAAGCTATGAAGAGACCTCTTGTTACTTCTCTTTGGTTCTTTACTCCAGCACTCAGGGAGGAGGTGGAAGAGGAATATTTATTTACTTGTTCTTTTCCTCAATCCCTGTGCGGTTTTAATTTGAATAGTATTTCTAATGGAGCAGTAAAAAATAGCAGGGGGAGGTAGGAGTGTTCAGAGTAGGGTGGGCAGAAAAGAATGGGTGCAGAAACCTGGGAGGGGCAGCAATGTCTAATGTCACAGGCCTCCGTTGATAATTTACTACTGTGTTTTGCAGTGTGGCATATATTGTAGTTTTGTCTTTTTCCTCTGAGGAAAAACCCAACAACCTTTAGCCATTAATCTCTGTTTTGACAGTTTTAATTCATAATTCAGAGAATTTAGAGCTGTATGAGCCCTTCAGAGGCAGCTAGGTGGTGCTGTGGGTAAAGTGCCGGCCTGAGTCAGGAAGACCCTGAGTTCAAATCCAGTCTCAGACCCTGGGCAAGTCATTTTACCTCTGTTTGCTTTAGTTTCCTCATCTGTAAATATGGGGATAATAATGGCACTTATAATAATAGCACTTTCCAGGGTTGTTGTGAGAATCAAATGGGATAATAATTGTAAAGTGCCTGGCATATTGCTTGGTACTAAGTAAGCAGATAAATGTTAGCTGATACTGCTACTTCAGCCTTGTCAATTACAGATCATTGGACCATACATTTATTTCAAGCTAGTCATTCTGTCTAGCCACTTCATTTTACAAATAAAGAAACTGAGGCCCATACAGGCCAGGTGATTATTGAGACAGTAACTGGGTTTGAACCTTGGTCCTCTAAATCTGGTGCTTTTTGCCATAAGCTACTGTTGAGGCTCAGGGAAGTTAGGTGACTTCCCCAAGGTCACTGAGTATCTTCTTTCCTGATTTAGAAATTTAGAAAGTCCCTCCCAGAGGGCAGGGACTGTCTTGCTTTTCTACTTAGCCCAGTGTTTGGCTCAGAGACAGCATTTAATAAATGCTTTTACATTCCATTCTGTCCTGACTCCAAATTTTGTATGGTTTTTATTCGTTTTAAGGCATTTTGCTTTACATCTTTGTATCTGATATCGTGTTTTAATTTTAACCCTCTCTAGACCCAGGACATTTTAATTTTATTTATTTTTTCCTTTTGGTCATGACTTGAACCACATCCAAAATATCTAGTTTTCTGTTAGAGCCAACTCTGGGATAAATGACTGCCATGCCATACAACTTTAGGGAAAGAGTGCTTATTGATTTTGTTTGTTTGTTTGTTTGTTTTTGCAGGGCAATGGGGGTTAAGTGACTTGCTCAGGGTCACACAGCTAGTAAGTGTCAAGTGTCTGAGGCCAAATTTGAACTCAGGTACTCCTGAATCTAGGGCTGGTGCTTTATCCACTGTGCCACCTAGCTGCCCCCGCTTAATGATTTTTTTAATAAAAAAAGCAGAGTCGGTTGTTTATTACCAATTTAAAAACCTGAAGTTATTTTAGTTTCAAGTTGTGCTTTCTTGTTAGGGGAAATAGGAGAATTTATGCTAATTCCAAAGTTATGAGAGTTTTTGTTGTTGTTGGGTTTAGAAGTGGAAAAATAGGGGCAGCTAGATGGCACAGTGGATAGAGCACCAGCCCTGGAGTCAGGAGGACCTGAGTTCACATCTGGCCTCAGACATTTGACAATTACTAGCTGTATGACCCTGGGCAAGTCACTTAACCCCAATTGCCTCACCAAAAAAAAAAAAAGTGGAAAAATACATTGCTAGTCCAGTCATATTTTTTGTTCCGGTTTTGGCTAGTTTACCTGTTCTGAGTCAAGTTTTGGCGTGGCATAAAAATTACTATATGAAGGGAATTATATTAAAGTAGCATTCTATTTTATTTCCCTTCCCTTCCCTTCCCTTCCCTTCCCTTCCCTTCCCTTCCCTTCCCTTCCCTTCCCTTCCCTTCCCTTCCCTTCCCTTCCCTTCCCTTCCCTTCCCTTCCCTTCCCTTCCCTTCCCTTCCCTTCCCTTCCCTTCCCTTCCCTTCCCTTCCCTTCCCTTCCCTTCCCTTCCCTTCCCTTCCCTTCCCTTCCCTTCCCTTCCCTTCCCTTCCCTTCCCTTCCCTTCCTCCCTTCCTCCCTTCCTCCCTTCCTTCCCTCCTTCCCTCCTTCCCTCCCTTTCTTCCTAGTTTTAGAGTGTTGAGGCATGCACACAAGCATTTTAAGCCTGCATGTGGTTGCTGAATTTGACACCTTTTAAAACTTTGTAACACTTACATCAGATATGTTGTGACTTTACAAATCAGGGAAGTTAAAGCTTTGGCCCAGAGCTAAGAGAGAGGTGTTAGAAGAGCTAGATGGGTTCCACATACTCCTTTAATAACCAAAATTCACTTATGTGGATAGATACTTGTGGGAATTAGGTTCATTTAAAAGTTTCCTACAAATTAAGTGTGAATTTAAAAGTTTGTTCATCTTGATCTTATTATAATGCTGTGCTCTCCTAAAGCTATTTCATAGATCAGCATTTCCCAGATGAATCTGTCCCAGAATAATTGCGGACTCTTAAATCAACAGAACCTTTTCCTCATGGCCTGGGTGTAGATTGTTTGCCTCTAGCATAAATCTGGGTTGGGAAAACTCTGATGTAAAAGAGAAGAAATGAAGTCTATTTTCAGTCCTAAGAATGACTTCATGTATTTTTGATATCACAAATTCATATTGTAGTAGGGAAAAAACCCACTAACTTGACATTTTCTCACAAAGCCCCCTTCTTATTGCATGAAATGCCCCAGGGGGCTAGGAAGCACAGAGTCTGAAAGGATGACAAAGCTGGTGATAGGGGCACAGTGCTGTGGAGCAGGGCCAACGAGCTGGAGGAAGAAGCACCATGGCCAACATGTAGTAGCAGTGTTGTTGCCTCTGTACGTGCACCCATATGTGTTTTCTCCTCTTTACATCATAATGACAATTTCTTTATATATATTTAAAGTGAGGCAATTGGGGTTACGTGACTTGCCTAGGGTCACACAGCTAGTAAGTGTCAAGTGTCTGAGGCCAGATTTGAATTCAGGTCCTCCTGACTCCAGGGCTGGTGCTCTATCCACTGTGCCACCTAGCTGCCCTGCAGTTTCTTTATAATAAACTTTTTGCAGCCCAGACATTTGATACCATCACATTCTAGCACAGCTAAGAAGTTTTAAATTTGACATGTTTTACTACACACACACACACACACACACACACACACACAAAGACACAAACACACACGGGTTGGGCTGTCCAATATTGAGGATTTTAAAAAGGGTCCAGTCTATTTGGAGTTGTGGTCCTTCATTTCACTTTCATTCCAACTCTGAGGGGCACTTATTAAATTAACAACAGGAGAGTATCTGAAAATGCAGGATTCTACATCTTCTTGATAGGAATGTCTTTTTTAGGGTAAAGAAACATAAGCCAAGTAACTTTTTTTTTTTTTTTTAGTGAGGCAATTGGGGTTAAGTGACTTGCCCAGTGTCACACAGCTAGTAAGTGTTAAGTGTCTGAGGCCCGATTTGAACTCAGGTACTCCTGACTCCAGGGCCAGTGCTCTATCCACTGCGCCACCTAGCTGCCCCCAAGTAACTCTTGATAAAGATATTAGATTCCTTGAATTTTGTGTCAGGAAACAAACAGAAAGATTGGGTATTTTTTTTTAATGTCAGCTAAGGCATTCTAGCCAAATGTGGCCAAACTTATTCATTAATCTCTGTCAAGAGGATGATAGTGGGGTGAATTTCTGTGTAACAAGCTATCATTAGCATTAGAGCAATCTAAAAGACTCAGTAATGTTCAGTGAAGCATATACAGGTTTTGAATTGGCAGTGTCCCCAGGTTTGTCCCTAAGATAATAAAACATATACTCATAGGCTAAGTTTAGGGGCAGGAAGGAACCTGGAAAAATCATCTAGGCAGTCACCCTACATTTAGGTAGGGGCCCCATAAACTAGAATAATACTACTAGCTGACATTTATATAGTGCTTCATGGTTTGCCCTTTATATAAATCACTTAATTGGCTCCTTTCCACAAGCTTGTGGGCTAAATACTATGTATATTATTATCCTTTTCTTAGTTGAGGAAAATGAGGCTTAGACAAATTAAATGATTTTCCCACAGTCAAACAACTGGTCAGTGTGTAAGGCAGGATTCAAACTCGGGTCCAGCCTGATTAGCATTGGAGTCCTTGGGGCAGCTAGGTGGTGCAGTGGATAAAGCACCAGCCCTGGATTCAGGAGGACCTGAGTTCAAATCCGACCTCAGACACTTGACACTTACTAGCTGTGTGACCCTGGGCAAGTCACTTAACCCTCACTGCCCCACAAAACCAAAACAAAACCCAAAAAACCAAACAAGCAATGGAGTCCTCTTTCCGTTATTCCACTGTGCCTCTCCTTCATAAAGATCTCTAGGGAAAGGGATTGCATAATTATCCTTGCCAATCCATCCTAATGTTCAGCCAGCCCACATACACTGTTAGGAAACTCACTTGGCATTTAGTTCCAGTCCTTCATTGTAGGCAGGATGAAAGTACAGCATGAGACTCAGGAAACATAGAGAAGAACATTGACTCAGATGTTTTTTGTTTAGGTTTTTTTTTTTTGCAAGGCAGTGAAAGTTAAGTGACTTTCCAGGGTCCACAGCTAGTAAGTGTTAAGTGTCTGAGGTCGGATTTGAACTCAGGTCCTCTTGAATCCAGGGCTTGTGCTTAATATACTGTGCCACCTAGCTACCACTCAGATGGCTTTTTTTCTACTTATTTATTTTTCTATTTACTTATTCATTCATTCATTTATTTTTGTGGGGGCAGTGAAGGTTAAGTGACTTGCCCAAGGTCACACAGCTAGTAAGTGTCAAGTGGCTGAGGTCGGATTTGAACTCAGGTCCTGGTGCTTTATCCACTGTGTCACCTAGCTACCCCATCAGATGGCTTTTTTAAAAAAAGGAACACTTCTGTTTTAAAGTCTGTACTTCTCCAACCATTGGGACTCCAGGGTTGGCTTGGCAGCTGCTGATCATACAGGAGTGTTCGTGGTTTATCAGTATTGGGGCTGCTTTTCCTTTGACTGCTCTCCATGCATATGGCCATTGGAATGGAGCATGCCCATTCCATCAAGAAGAGTGGGGAGGGAAAGGAAAGCTGCCTCTTTTTTCTTTACAGTTTTAGAAGAAAATGAAAACTAATAGTGAAAAGAGAAGTGGGTGTGGAATGAGAAGACCTGGGTTCATTTCTTGGCCATGCCACTTTATGCCCTTGGATAAGGCACTTCTCCAGGGACGTTAGTTTCTTCATCTGAAATCATCTCATCCTACTTCAAAGAATCCTCATAATCCTATGATTATATGTGGATTAAAAAAAACTTAAAAGAGAACGTTAAAATATACTAAATAAACTATACAAATCAAGCAGCAATATTCATCTGCCATTAGGAAGACATGAGTTCTTTTTCTAGAGGTGCTGGCCATTACATATACATACATACATATATATGTGTATGTGTGTGTGTGTGTGTGTATACATATATATACATATATATATATATTAGGAGCAGTTAGCAAATTTAATTTGGTGAAAGCAGAGAGCAGGTAGGCCAAAGAGGACATGTGGTGGGGGTTGGAAGGAAGGATGTTGGTAACCCTGACAATGTAGTTCGATGCTTCAGGGGTGAGAGGATCATTTTCACACTGAGAAAGTTAGGGGATTCTTTGTGGAAAGGGGACTTTTGTTCTTAGCTGTTCAGCACCATCCAGACTAGCTCTTCATAGTGGATACAACCATTGCTGTTCTCATGCCCTGCCACCAACACTTCCACTTCTTCCTCAGTCTTCTTCTCACACAGAGTGATGAGGACATGCCGTATTTCAGCCCCCATGACTGCCGTTCCCTTCCTTATCAAACACCCGAAGCCCCTCTACATAGTCTTCATATGTGCCCTGGTCCTTATTCTTTGCTATGGTCTGCAGCATTGGCAGAAAGTGTTCAAAGTTCAGCACCTTCACATTCATCTCATCACTCTTGGGATTCCCTAAGACCTTGAGCACCTCAGCATTGGTGGGATTCTGGCCCAGGGCCCACATCATGTCCCCACGCTCACACTGACTGTATGAAATCTTTCCATCCCCCGTGCGGTCAAACAGATAGAAGGCCTCCTTGAACTCAGCAGTCTGGTCCTCCATAAAGTCACACATCTTGGCCATGCAGCTCTGTCTCCATTGCTGCCTCTGCTGCTGCAGCTTCTGTTATATATAATGGCTCTGTTGGCTATTATATATTCTTTTTTTTTTTCATTTTTTTTTTTTTTTTAGTGAGGCAATTGGGGTTAAGTGACTTGCCCAGGGTCACACAGCTAGTGAGTGTTAAGTGTCTGAGGCCGGATTTGAACTCAGGTACTCCTGACTCCAGGGCTGGTGCTCTATCCACTGCGCCATCTAGCTGCCCCCTACTATATATTCTTAACTGGACTTGTTTGGAGATATAGCCTCTGAATATGGAGTTAAGTAAAGCTAAGGTGAATAGGCCTTAACAACTGTTTGCCCTCATCAGCACTGTGTTTTTTTGTTTTTTGTTTTTGCTGGGCAATGGGGGTTAAGTGACTTGCCCGGGGTCACACAGCTAGTATGTGTCAAGTGTCTGAGGCCAGATTTGAACTCAGGCACTCCTGACTCCAGGGCCGGTGCTTTATCCACTGCGCCACCTAGCTGCCCCTAGCGCTGTGTTTTAACTTACTATTATCCACTCTCAGGTTGTGAGCTTGCTGTGAGAAAACAGATAGAATATTACTTTCCTTTCCTTCTGGACTTTCAACCATAGAGTTTACAAGTATGAAAATAAAAACATACATATACATATAAAACCATGGACACACGCCAACCTAATTTCCTTTTTTTTCTTTTGGCAGGGAAATGGGGGTTAAGTGACTTGCCCAGGGTCACACAGCTAGTAAGTGTCAAGTGTCTGAGGCCGGATTTGAACTCAGGTCCTCTTGAATCCAGGGCCGGTGCTTTATCCGCTACGCCACCTAGCTGCCCCTAACTTCCTTTTTCTGCTTAGAATCTCATTAAGAAAAAACCAAATCCCAAACTATTTCATTGGCTTGGTCAAGAATTGACAAAGAGGAGTGGGGAAATCCATCCAGGCTGTTGCTACACCTAAAGGTTATTTTTATGATGCATGTTGGAGAGCCAGTGCCCTAACTTAAAGAAACGCCAGTTGGTTAGTGCCATACAGAGTGAAGTAAAGAGACATCTAGGCTCTCCTGGAACTCCCAAGTCATTGGGCTGGTTTAAGATATTCATATTATCAAGCCAATCTGTCTTGAGCAACCACGCAAAATGTGCAGCCTTGTTCAATGTAGAGTATATACATATAATAGAGGCAAGGGAATGAAAATCCAAGTGAGTGTTTAGTTCCAGACCAGTTGAGACTGGAAACAAATTGTCACTTCATTTTCACTTATTTGGAATAGGCTGACTTTTCCAACAAATACCAGACTGAAAAATTCTGGTTGTGCACTTTCTCAGATAAGTTATCTGGCTATTTAAAGAAGAAATATTTTCGAATCTGGGCAGTTGTGATGACAATAATAATACCCTAGAGTTCTGAAGATGGAAGCCATTACAAATAACGGATGCTACCAGGAGACTTGGGCCAATATAAAAAACCATTTGGCTGGAGCTTCTAGACCATCGGCCCATGTTTCTGAGCTACTTTGTCAATCAGCTTTGTTGTCCTTGAGTCATTTCAGTCGTTTCTGACTCTTCATGACCCTATTTGGAGTTTTCTTGGCAAAGATACTGGAGTGGTTTGCCATTTCCTTCTTCAGCTCATTAAACAGATGAGGAAACTGAGGCAAACAAGATTAAGTAACTTGCCCAGGGTCACACAGATGGTAAGTGTCTGAGACTGGATTTGAACTCATGATAGTCTTCCTGAATATCCACTCGGCCACCTACCTAGCTGCCCATGATCAAACGGTTAGCCATCGTATAATTGAGTATAGATTTGGAATTATTTCTCAAAGATGAGAGTAGCATACCTTTTTTTTTTTTCTTTTTTTCCTTTTTTTTTTTAGTGAGGCAATTGGGGTTAAGTGACTTGCCCAGGGTCACACAGCTAGTAAGTGTTAAGTGTCTGAGGTCGGATTTGAACTCAGGTCCTCCTGACTCCAGGGCTGGTTCTCTATCCACTGTTCCACCTAGCTGCCCCCAGTAGCACACCTTGAAATGTTTAATCTCTCTCTCTCTCTCTTTTTTTTTTTAGTGAGGCATATGGGGTTAAGTGACTTGCCCAGGGTCACACAGCTAGTAAGTGTTAAGTGTCTGAGGCCGGATTTGAACTCAGGTCCTCCTCACTCCAGGGCTGGTGCTCTATCCACTGCGCCACCTAGCTGCCCCATGTTTAATCTCTTTTGCTACCACCTTCAGATATTGGTATTAGAAGGTAATGGGAAAAGGACTGAACTGGGTTGTCATAATTATAATAGCTAGCATTTATATAGTGCTTTAAGATTCATAAAAGTGCTTTACAAACATTACATAATTTGTCCTTATGATAACCCTTGGAGTAGGGGCTGTTATTATCTCCATTTTATAGATTGGGAATCTGAGGCAGACAGGTTAAGTGACTTGCCTAGAGTCACACAGCTAGTGAGTGAATGAGGCTAGATTTGAACCTGGGGCTTCCTGACTCTAGGCCCAGGGCTTTGCCCACCTGGTATTGCCTGGCTGCCTTAACTATATATGTGGTTTTTAGTTTCAGCTTTTCCACAATCCAGTTTCTTATCACCTTGGGCAAATCACTTTACCTCTGGGGGTCTGTTTCCTTATGTGCCAAATGAAGGGATTGGATTAGATGATCTATAAGGTTTTTCACAGCTCAAAGATTCCATGATCCAAATGCCCATATATGTTCCATAGTCATTAGTTTTACTAAGCTCCTGCTAGTTAGAGAACATTGCTTTCAATGAAATCTTATTGTTTTGTTTTTGTTTCTCTAAGACTTAAAACATTTTAAGTATATCCCAACAACAGCTAACAAAGTGTGGCCCACAGAATTGTGGGGAGGGAGAGAGAATCTTAGACCTTAAATGTTTTATAAATATTGTCAAGTTGTAGGAAATGGAATCCATGGCCTACTGTATCAAAAATTTTCCACCCTTGTAGTTTTCCACTGAATGACTCAGTGGGAAAGTGGTTAAACTCTACTGTGACGAACACCCCCCCCCCCCAATAATCCAAGTCAAAGCCATAGCCTCCCTTGAAATAAGCTTTAGTTGATCTCTTGAGTAAGGATTACATGGAAGAAGGGAAATGGCCCACATCATTTCTAAAAATGGAGGACCTCTGTTCTGACTTATCCTCATTACAAACCTCCCTCTTCATTTGAGGGAACTGTCTCCTCACCTTGGGAGGCTGGACTCTGTGATAGATACTTTAAGTAGTCATTGCCAAAGGCAGTATTTTTAAAATGGCAGGTACAAGGAAGAAGAAACCAAATTCAGAGGAATTAAGTGATTTGCCTGAAGTTAGTATTCAGTCACTAGGACTAAAAAGACAGACTTGGCTTTCCCCACTATCTCTATTATTTGGAAATGAAATGAAATACATTTCTCTAGTTGTAACTCCTAATTCCAGGAACCTATGACTAAGGTTAAGTCACTTATCCAGACTCTTTAGTAGGCCTGAGTTGTCAAATAAAATAGGCAGGTCCCCAAACCAAATTAAAATGTAACGGGGAAATATTTAGCAAAGTAAAAATATTGTAGAAAATAGAGAATGTTAATGTGATATCACTACACCAGGCAACTCTTTTAGACTTTTAAGTTACAGAGCAGGGGCTAACCCACATTGGTAGAGGGAGTTTGCTCAGCTGGTAATTCCCTGTACTAATGAAAGGATAGAACTAATTCTTGTCTTCTGTCCAGAGATATATTATTTAACTTAAGGAACAAGAATTGTCCAATGCAGTTGTCGATCGTCCAAATTACCTGCCTATTGCAAAAACAAACAAGCAAAAAATCCTGGACATCGCTCCCTCCCGATCTAGCCTCTTTTGGAACACTTACATTGGTGAGGCAGCCTCTGGTTATTGAACAGCGGGGCAGCTAGGTGGCGCAGTGGATAGAGCACTGGCCCTGGAGTCAGGAGGACCTGAGTTCAAATCTGGTCTCAGACACTTAACACTTACTAGCTGTGTGACCGTGGGCAAGTCATAACCCGAGTTGCCTCACCAAAAAAAAAGAAGAAGAAGAAGAAACCATGGTTATTGAACAGCTCTGATTGTTAGGAAGTTCTTTCTCTTGAACTATACTTTGACATACCATTTTTACCCATTTGACCATATTTTGGATCACTAGAAATCTTTTCCCTTGTTTATTTGAGAGACAATTCTTCTAGTAATTGAATATAACCATACTATTCCTCCTAGATTTTCCCTTTCTCAGCTTCTCATATGCCTAAGACAGCTTTTTAACTTTTATCCAGTAAAGCAGATTGCCAATGGAAATTTTCAGCAAAGTGGCATATGCTGTGGGATAGCAGTGTAGAAAACACCATTCAGCCTTTTCAGGATTACTCCTTTGCATGGACCAATGGAGGCAATACCCACACTAGGATTGGAGTGCTGGTTATTATTCACAGTAACTAGCCTCATATAATTGTGAGTGACTCTCTTCTGTGGAGCACTTGCAAGAAATGTTTCCCCCCCCCAAATTGCTGTTAGATGTCATTTTGGGGGGGCAGGGAGGTGGGGTTGGGGCAGCTTAGAATTTTTTTTTTTGGTGGGGCAATGAGGGTTAAGTGACTTGCCCAGGGTCACACAGCTAGTAAGTGTCAAGTGTCTGAGGCCGGATTTGAACTCAGGTCCTCCTGAATCCAGGGCTGGTGCTTTATCCACTGCGCCACCTAGCTGCCCCTTATAACTTTTTAAAGGAATTATACCTGATGGATGATTTAAGGGATCTTAAAGAGTCAGCAGGACTACCCACAATTTTCTTATACTCTGATCTAGAACCCTATCTCCACATAAGATGTGACTGCTATATTAGAAAAGGTCAGCTTTAGGTAATATAAACTTCCAGAACATGTGGTCTTTCTCCCCTTAGATTTATATTAGGCTCCCTAGAACCTTCTGGTCTTGGTGTTTATTTACAGGTTCATGGGTTTAGAGCATCTCAGAAGTGGCCTCTGAGGTCATCTAATTCAGCCCCCATTTGAACAAGAATCCTTTCTTTGATACCCTCAGTAAGTGGTCTTCTGCCCTTTGCTTCAAGAGCTCTCTACTGAGGGGAATCCACAAACTCTCAAGGCAGCCCTTACCATTTTTGGACACCTCTAAGACAAAGTCTTTCTTTCAAGTGGAATTGTAACTTTGACTCATTGTTCATTATTCTCCTTTCTGAGGCTGAGTAGAAAATGCCTCATCGCTCTTCTTATGTTTCCCCAGTAAGACCTTTTTTCCAGTTCCTTGAAGGGATCCTTAGATGGCATGGTGTCAAGTCCCTTTGACACCCTGGTTGCTTTTTTCCTTCCTTCCTTAAGGGTGGTACCCAGGACTGAAGACAGTATCTCTAGGGATGATCTATCCAGGGCAGATTCACATGGAGTGGGACTGAACATCATTGCTTGACTCTTTTTTTTTTTTTTAATTTTTTGTGGGGCATTGGGGGTTAAGTGACTTGCCCGGGGTCACACAGCTAGTAAGTGTCAAGTGTCTGAGGCCAGATTTGAACTCAGGTACTCTTGAATCCAGGGCTGGTGCTTTATCCACTGTGCCACCTAGCTGCCCCTTGACTCTTTGTACTAACTTTTTTGGGGGCTGTCCTATACTGCTAATTGTGTGTGCTAGGGTATGAGCTATCCCTTACCACTTTGTACCTTCTGCAAATTGGATAGACAGTCCATCTCTGCATTTATCCAAGTTAGTGACAAACAGGTCAAAAAGCCCAGGACAAAGGAGAGGTTCCTGGGGCATTCTACCATCCACTTTTCTAGTTGACATCGAGTCTTTCATGACAACTCAGGATCCTTCTGGTCACGCCATTCTGCATCCATATACTAAGGCTGTTTAGATGTTACTTCCTTTATTTCCTTTGTGAAGCCACCACGAGAGCCTCTGTCAAAAGATTTGCTAAAATCTGGGTAGACCTTTGGGCTTTCCTCTGATCTGCCTGTTTTGTAAATGTCAAGAGAACAAATGAGGCTGGCTAGTCTGACCTGGCTTGTTCTTGAAGCTAAGCTAGCTGTTCATGACTGCTGCTCCCTTAAAGCTGTCTCTTTAATAAGAGACTATTTTTTTTTCTTTCTTTGAATCAAAGTTAAGTTCGCAGACTTCACTTTCTTCCCTTATTTGAGAAATGGCCAGTTTTTCCTTCTCAATTCCTGTAGCACCTCTCCCATCCTCTGTGATCTTTCAAAGATCACTGGCAGTGGTTTAGCAGTAAAATTCACTCATTCTGTTATTTCCTTGAGATGTGGTATGTTTGGGGTTGGTGATGTGAACTCCTGGGGAAGTTAGGTGTTCTGTTACTGTCTCCCTAAGCCACATATGTCCTTTCACTTTCAAAGATCATTCTTTCTGGTAGAGAAAAGAGAAGCAAAATGAGTTGAATTCTGCTTTTGTTCTCTCACCTACTATGATTATGCCATCCATTCCAAGCAGTGGTACTGTCTTTTCCTTATTTGGTCCTCTTTTCTTTAATAGGACTGAAGTGCCTTTTTTTTTTTTTTCCCCTCCTTAAAGCATTACTCAGCAACTGTAGCTCTTTTGGTCCTGACACTGGCTTTATGTGCTATGCTATACTTCTGTTTTCAGCTTCAGTTACTTGCCTTTCCTTTCATCTTCTCTATAAGTCTTAAAAACTAATCTATGTTGGTTGAGTTCCAAGTGTATCCACATTTATCTATTTGTCTCTTTGCCTAGCTTCCTCACTTCCTCCTAATTACAACTGTTTCTCCTTGGGTCTTCGGAATTTCATTTATGAGAGCTTTCCATCCATCTTGGGCTGATGGCCCTGAAGAATTTTAGGCCATGGGATCTAATAATAATAGTAATAATGATAACAATAATTA
This sequence comes from Dromiciops gliroides, assembly GCF_019393635.1. Classification (NCBI taxonomy): domain Eukaryota; kingdom Metazoa; phylum Chordata; class Mammalia; order Microbiotheria; family Microbiotheriidae; genus Dromiciops; species Dromiciops gliroides. Next base: position 54,004,613 of record NC_057862.1, read on the forward strand.
GCATTTATGTAGTGCTTACTATGTGCTAGGCACAAATATTATCTCTTGTTATCCTCTGTGAGGTAGGTGCTATTATTATCCCCATTTTCCGGTTTAAGAAGCTGAGGTAGACAGTGGTTAAGCGACTTGCCTAAGTGTCTGAGATAACTGTTTCAAGGGGTGCAGTAATGATGATAATAATAGCAGAGGCCTTCTCACTGCCCTCAATTCTAGTGCCTTCCCCCTGTTGTTTCCTGTTTATCCTGTATATAGCTTGCTTTATATATATTTGTTTGTATGTTGTCTCCCCCATTAGATTGTAAGCTCCTTGAGGTCAGGGACTGTCTTTTGCCTCTTTTTGAGACCCTGGCACTTAGCACAGTCCTTGGTACATGATAAGAAGCTTAATAAATGCTTATTGACTGATTGCTTACTATAAGCCAGGCACTGTGCTAAGCGCTTTACAATTACCTCATCTGATCTCACAACAGCTCTGGGAGGTAGGTACTGTTATTATCCCAATTTTATAGATGAGAAAACTGAGGCAAACAGAGTTAAAGTGACTTCTCCAGGGTCACACAGCTAGCAAATGTGGATTTGAACTTGGGTCTTCATGATTCCAGGCCCGATGCTCTATCTACTGTACCTCGTGGCTCTTCAGAGTATGCAATATACTCTTGCCTTATTTCCGTCTTCTGAACAGAGGGAGGTGTGCTTCATTACCTCTTCTTGGTATAGGTTTTTCATAGTTACTTAAGAGTTTGGCTTCCTTTAAGTGTTTTTAAAATTTATGTTGAAGTAATTGTGTATATTTTGCTTATTTCATTCTGCATCAGTTCAGACATCTATCATTGTTAAATTTCTCTTATTCAGCCCTTGTTACATAGCAGCGCTGATTTGACCCTTCTCAAAATAGGATTTGAATCACCAGAAATGGGTAATAGGCCTTGGGTTTGTCAGGTTCTCGAGAGATGTCCCTGGAAGACAGCCGGCCACTCTCTGGTTACTATCAAGTGGATGGATAACAAGCAGTCGTTCCCCCCCTCCCCCAACCCTGCCCAATTCCTCAGCACAGGTGCAGACCCCTGGCTGCTCTCCTTTCTTTCACTCTTGCAGGGTAATTTATCTCTTGAGGTCATCTGTGAATCCATAACATTATTCTTTGGAATGCAAGCAGCTGTTTCCTTCTCTGAAGTCCTGGTTTTCTCCCCAGTGGAAAGAGCTTCCTAGTTTTCATTTATCTCCAAATGTGCAGTTCTTCCTCTTCTTTCCCTTCCTTTTCTATGTTACATTTTCCCCTCCTCCTCCAACCTCCTGATATAGGTTGAGTTTTCCCCTCTGCTCCTTTCTTCCACTTTTAAAACAAGGAACACCATTCTCCCTGATAATCCGAAGAACAAAGAGGCCGTTTACCTTCTCTTTTAGGTGGTAGACTAACCTGTTCTTCCAGCATAGATTGTACTTGATTTCTGTATCCTAACAATATTTAGAATTACAGTATACGAGTGGTAATTTACAAATACCATGATTTCTACTAACAGTAGTAATCTGACAAGGCAGGAAAAGTTAGGTATATATTCTGACTTATTAGCAGTAAGATTTTCAAATTCTAAGGAATGATATATGTTTCTAATTTTAGTTCAGAGAAGGCTCTGATGTCTCTCTGTCTTCAGATGAATATGTTTTTTTGCTTATTTGGGATGACTGCTGACAATTTCAAAGGTTAAAAAAAAAAAAAAGCATGGTCAAAAATAGCCAGTGTCTCTAAAACCATAATTTCTTTTGTATGTCTGCAGCAGAAACATAAATGCCACATAATGAGTATTAAGAAATTGATTTAAATGAGTTCATTTTACTTAACAGGCATATTGGAGGGTTAAGTTCTTGGATTCATATTTCCAAGATAGGTGATCAGTCTTCCTTGTACAGTTCTTCAGTCATTTTGTGTAGGGTTGTCCTCCCTTCTTAGAGTGCTCTCCTTTCTCATTGAATCCCTGACTCCCTCGAAAGCTCACCTTGCGTGCCACCTCCCATACCAGGCTTTTCCTTAACCCCCCCTCTGCATCCCCTGGTGACTAGTTCTCTCTCTGGGTCCTGAAATTACTTTTTCTTTGCTTATTTGTGTGTATTATTGTTCTTTCCAACACTCTTCCACCCCCACCCCCCCCAAGAAAGGGACTGTATCTCTAGTGTTTGGTCATTGCTTTAGGACATAGTAGGCATCTACCATTTGTTGGTTTGAATTGATGTAAATTTCAGCCAGTTGTTACTATCTGCTGTGCTCTGGAATTCACACCATTTCTCCATCTCTCCATTGCCTTTCACCCCCTCCCTCCATCTTAGGATCCTTGTCTTCCTTTGAGGCTTAGCTCTCAGATGCTTGCCTCTTCCTTGAAACCTTTTCTGATTCCCCTGATGGCTGGTGTTTAAATTAGCGTTATACAATATTGAAGTGTGTGAATGCTACATTCATCCCTGTGCATACTTCTTGAGGGCTGGGACTAATTTGCTTTTTGTCTTTTGTGTTCTTAGATAGCCTAATAGGCAACCTTTGATTTCATTGGGCAGTTCTCTATAATTAATAATAAAGAGCAGTGATTCTCCAACCTTTTAGTCTCAGGATCCCTTTATACTCTTTTTTTGTTTTTTTTTGGTGAGGCAATTGGGGTTAAGTGACTCGCCCAGGGTCACGCAGCTAAACTGTCTGAGGCCAGATTTGAACTCAGGTCCTCCTGACTCCAGGACCACCTAGCTGCCCCCCCTTTCTTTTTCTTTTTCTTTTTTTTTTTTTTTTTTTACTTTTTAGGGCAATGAGGGTTAAGTGACTTGTCCAGGGTCACACAGCTAGTAAGTGTTAAGTGTCTGAGGTCACATTTGAACTCAGGTACTCCTTAATCCAGGGCTGGTGCTTTATCCACTGCGCCACCTAGCTGCCCCACCCCCTTTCTTTTTAGAAATAAATTTAAAAGATAGGTTTTTGTTACTATTGCCTGTTCTTAAACTGCCTAGATTGCCCTTTGCATTCCTCTTCCTTCTCTCTTCCAGAGTCTTATCTCTTATGACAAAGAATTTTGAAGAAAAAAAAGGAAGAGAAAAAGGTTAAGTGAAATTGATGAACATTTTGAAAAAATCTGATGTATGTAATGTTTGCCACCATTGAACCCAACCTCTGCGAGGAGGGAAAGAGGACATGTCTTCATATATGTCTTCTTGGGGGCCAAACTTGTTCTTTATTATTTTACAACAAAAGTTTTTGATTGTTTTGTGGTTGTTTTTTCTATTTACATTATGTAAATTATTGTAATGAGTTCCAGCCCGGTGCAGATGTACTGCATGACCTGGAATAATGCAATTGCCTGATAGGATTCTTTGTTTGCACTAAACTAGACCTAACTGTACCTTGTTGTAGTCATGTTTGAGTATTCTCTTGGCTCTGCTTATTTTACTTTGCATTGATTTATGAAAGTTGATCCATGCTTGTCATATCTTAGAGCACTGAAGTACCCCATTTATGGTCACGTGCCACCATGTATTTCTCCATTCCCCATTTGATGGACATCTGCTTTGTTACCACAAAAAGGGCTTCTATAAATACTTTGGCACATAAGGAGTTGAAAAAAAAATTTTATTGTTCTTTTGTTTCTCTATTGTCTACCTTTCTCAATGAAAGGATCCTGATGCAATCCCTTGGGGCCATATTAAAGCTTAGCTACTCACTGATGAAGTTGACTTCCTTAGTTTGATTAATGGAGTGGATTCATTCAGCCTCTAAGAAAAAAAGGGGCATCTTGGGGCTACCCGTAGCTGTAGTACTCAAGGGCAGGAAATGATAGTTTAGAGTTATGGTAAATTCGACCTTAACAAGAATTGTGTCCTTATATTAAATCCACTATCTAAATATCCTTAGGAAATACCTGAGTAATTTAATCTCTTGGACCACAGACAAACTGCATCTGTTGGTTTTCTGAGGTCTGGCCTAGCTGTTAATAATAATATTCATTTTTATATCACCATAGGTTATTTTATTTCATCCTCGCAACAGCCTTGTAAGGCAGGACCTGAGCATATTATTTCCATTTTATGGAAGAATTTAAGAATGAGAGGTTGTGTCTTGTCCATGGACACACAGCCAGGCAGTAGAAAGCAAGATTTGAATTGAAGATTTTCAGACTGCCTACCGAAGTTCAGAGAGGCTTATCAACTGGTTGGCCACATTTAGTTATAGCCACTCTAGGAGACTAAATTCCAGAGTGAGTGGGCTTTGGACCTGTGGAGTCAGTATTTACATCCATGAAACTGAATAAGTTAAACTGTTGTCATTTCAACTATAATAATTAAAACTATAATCAACTCTTAGTTATCTATGATTCCCTTTTTAAAGGCTACTTGTTGAGTTGTACCAGGCACTAAAGTGATTAAAGAGTATGGATGGGTCTCTTCATTCCAAAGCTGTTAAAATAGTCTAAAATTGGATTGCCTTCATGAAATTTACCCTCTACCTTCTGTTAGCATGAATGATTTAACATTGATTGTGTACTGTAATTGAAAATTTTAAATTAGTTTTCTATTTAGAGGAAAATGGAGTTAGCCCAAAGTTTATTCTACCTTTGTATATGTAAGCAGCAATACTATAACTTCACATATAAATTATAGACATAAGAAAGGATTTGGGGAAATAGCTTATTTTTTTTCTTTTTGCCTTCAGATTAGGGTCTATTTAAGCCTACAGAATAGAAACTTTAGTTATTTCTCACAGTGTTTCAAATCTTTTCACTGTAAGTTTACTTAGAGGAAACACTACAATTCTGTATAATTAGTGGATTGAGTACTGGAGTTTAGCAAGGAATTTGATATTGTGAACAAGATTAAGAGGTAAAGTCTAGATGTTAAATTATGGGCTATATTTAAGTGAAATCAAGATTGGTCAAACACTTGAACCCAAGGAATGTTGACTAATATAACCCCTAGAGGAGAGTGCTGCAGGGCTCTGTCCTTGGTCCTGTTCTGATCAATGTTTTTGTAAGTGATTTAGATGAAGACATGACTGGCATGTTTATCAGATTAACAAATGACATGAAGCTGGGGTTGGAAGGCTACTATATTGGACAACAGAATCACTATCTAAAAAGATCTCAACAGACTAGATAAATGAACCACAGCTAATAAGATGAAATTTAATTAGGAATAAGGGTAAAGTCTTGTTTTGTTGTTGTTCAGTTATTTCAATTATGTTTGATTTTGTGGTCCCATTTGGGGTTTTCTTGGCAAAGATACTGGAGTGGTTTGCCATTTCCTGATCCTCCTCTTCTTACAGATGAGGAAACTGAGGCAAAACAGGGTTAAGTGACTTGACTAGGAACATACATAGCTAGGCCTGATTCAAACTCAGGAAGATGAGTCTTCCTGCCTCTGGGCCCAGCACTCTAAGTGTGTTACACTTTGCTTCCAAAAAAAAAAAAAAATCAAGTGCCTGATGGGCAAGACATGTCTAGGTTCCTGTAAAAGAACTAAGGTTTTTGGAGGGATGCAGGCTGAACATTGTGATGGCGGCACAGAAAAGCTAATGTGACAGACTGCATTAAAATAGGCCCAGTCTTCAGAATGAAGAAGATCCTCTGCTTTGGTTATATACAATCTTGAGGTATTGTGTTCGGTTTTTTTTTTTTTTTTTTTGCGGGGCAATGGGGGTTAAGTGACTTGCCCAGGGTCACACAGCTAGTAAATGTCAAGTGTCTGAGGCCGGATTTGAACTCAGGAACTCCTGAATCCAGGGCTGGTGCTTTATCCACTGCGCCACCTAGCTGCCCCTATTGTGTTCATTTTTGGGTGCCCTCTTTTAGTTAGACCTTTGTCAAGTCGGAACATGTCCAAGGGAGCATCATCAGGATGGGGAGGTGACTGGAGACTATGCCACATGAAGATCAATTGGGAGAACTAGGGATATTTAACTTGGAGAAGATATTTAAGGGAGACATGCCAGCTCTCCTTAAGTATTTGAAGAGCTATCATGGAAAAGGGATTAGATTTTCTTCTTGGCCCCAGAAAGCCAAATTTAAGCAATAGATGGAAATTGCTAGAGGTAGATTTTGGCTTGATTTACGGAAAATATTTCTATTATTTAGAACTTTCCAATAATGGCTGGGGCTGCTTCAGGAAGTGGACAGTTCCCTTTAACTGCAGGTCTTCAAGTGGAAGTTAAATGGCTGGTTGCCTGGGATGTTGTAGCAGGAATTCTTATTTAAACTTTGGACTTGATAACCTTCTGCTTCTTCTAACTGCAATTCTGAACCTCCAAGTCTGAAGTCTTTCCCAGGAGTATCTAAATGGCCCATGGATTAGGTGTCATGATGGAGACCTGGGTGTAGCCCACACTTAATGTATTGATATTTGTGACTAAAGCATAAATTGTGTTTTGTTGTTGTTGTTGTTGTTTTTGTGGGGCAATGAGGGTTAAGTGACTTGTCCAGGGTCACACAGCTAGTAGGTGTCAAGTGTCTGAGGTGGATTTGAACTCAGGTTAAAGTATAAAATTTTAATAAACAAAGGCAGCACTGTGTGTATGTGTGTGTGTGTTGTGTGTGTGTGTGTGTGTGTGTGTGTGTGTGTGTGTGAGAGAGAGAGAGAGAGAGAATATAAAATTTGAAGTAGGAAAACCCAAGTTTTAATTCTGACTACCAATTACTACTGCTGTGTCGCAGGTTTCATAACAAAAAAAGGAGGACTAGATGATCTCCATGTTCCTTTCCAACTCTAAAAGTCCCTCAGTTTTAGTTCTTTTTGTTGGTCATTTAGACATTGTCTTTATATAGGTCTCCCTTGCGTAGTGACATTCGGTATTTTTGTCACTGATGATTTGTGTTTTTCTCTTCCTTGTTGCATCATTGGACACTCAGGTCTAGCAGAGATTATAGTGAGAGAAATGATTATTCATTTTTTTTTGGGGGGGGCAATGGGGGTTAAGTGACTTGCCCAGGGTCACATAGCTAGTACATGTCAAGTATCTGAGTCCGGATTTGAACTCAGGTACTCCTGAATCCAGGGTCAGTGCTTTATCGACTGTGCCACCTAGCTGCTCCCCGGAAATGATTATTAATAACCAGTGATTTAGGGAGATTCCTATTTCCCCCTTTTTCTTTTATCCTCATTTCAAGACCTCAGTATCTGAAGGTTGGGCTAACCTTTTCCTCTATCCAGACCCCAAGCAGGTGGGGAAACCATTGTTCTCTGTTCAAGTTTGGGTGGGAATAAACTCTTGAAATAAATGACATAATCAAAGTTCAGGCCCAGCCCCTCATTGTAGTGTTCATTCTCTCATTAACTGTTATCCAATCATAGTTGATTGCCACCCTAGGGAGCACCCCTTTTTCAATATAAGTTGTGAGCCCACTGCCATGATTGTCTTTGGTCTGAGAGAGATGGCCAAATGACCATCTTTTTATTAAAATGCTGACATTAGTAATAAATAACATGATAAAATTACCCAGAAATTGTCTCTTAAACCTTTTAAAACACCACAGCCACACGTTCACACCCTTTTGATTTTGTGCAATTCTTGTCCATGTCTTTATGTACATCTTCAAGAGAGGATCTACTTAAGAAGCCCTATGGGGTTTTTCATTTTGTTTTTTTTTGCTTCTATAGTAACTATGTAGATCATTTTAATAGGTTTAATTCGAAGCCTCTCTAGGGATAAGGATCTATGATATAGACATAGGAAACTTCCATGGGAGGAAACTCCATCTACCAGTGCACTTTCTCTGCAATTTATAATCTTAAGGAATTGCCTAGGGTACTCACAAGAGATGTGTCCAGACACATAGCCACTATGTATCCTGGCCCTGAGGCCAGCGCGCTCGCTTTCTCTCTCTCTCTCTCTCTCTCTCTCTCTCTCTCTCTCTCTCTCTCTCTCTCTCTCTCTCTCTCTCTCTCTCGTGCCTGGCTGCCTTGCCTCTAGATAAGCAGGTGGATTTCTTTGACAGTTTACAGAGAAGTAAGCTGTACAACTATAATCTTCATTGAATTTATGGGCTTTTTCCAGTTCCGAATAATAACATGCTATATTATGAATAAAATGATAGTTTACTTTTGCATATCATTTTATGATCACACTGTGCTTTCTCAAACACCATCTCATTTCTCTTCCGAACAGCTTGATGAAGTAAATAGTGCCAATGTTACCATTCTTTTTACAAATGAGGTAACTGAGACTCAGTCCATTGAAGGGCCTTACCTCCAGTCCCATGGCTGGTGGGGGCTTCCTGTTCACAAGTCAGTGCTTTCTCCATGCCTCCACATTGCAGCTCTTTATAGCTTTCCCACCATCTATTGAAGATTCTCTTTCTTGGGTTTTGGGATTAATTTTGACAAACTTGGATGTGCCAACCATCAGCTTTCACAGCTCTCAAAGGCATGTGCATACATTAAGTTGATATTACTCCCAAATGTTTGAATGCTATTTTTTTCTACGCTTTTTCCAGGAATACATTATAGAAGCAGACTGCTCAGATGTAAAACATGGGCATTGCTCTTTTATTTATTGTGAGTAAGTAGTGAGCATAGTTAGCATGTTATTATCACCTTGCCCTGGTAGATCACCAGAGTCACTTAGTAGATAGCCAACATGCACCAGAAGTAGGGGGCTCAGCAATGCTTTGGGCTTCTTTTGGCTGGGTTTCTATCCCTTTCTTCTCTTCCTCTGAGCCCAGTTTTAGAGCTTACATGATTGCATCAATTTTATAAATAAGTCCTTTTTTTTCCTTAGTGATATTTTTTCAGGTATAGTCCTAGTAATGGGATGCCTAGGTCAGAGAATGTTCACTTTTTTAACTCTTATTTATAATAATATTATCATGACATATTAGGATATTGCTCTCAAAAATAGTTGCCCCAGTCTGCAACTCCCACCAAAAATAATACATGGCAGATTTTTCTGTCGCACGTGCCAAGAATGCATTTTATCTTTTGTTTCTATTTTTATCTAGGAAAGTGATATTTTGAGGTTGTTTTGATTTGCATTTCTCTGACTATTAGAGAATTTGACCAGCTTTTTATGTGGTTATTAAGTGTATTTCCTTTAAAATTTTCCCTTTCCTTTCAGGGGTGCATAAAAGGGATAGCCATCCCTCTTTAAAGTTTTTTGAATAAGTTTTTATTGAGGTTTCTTTCAATCATCATAGTTATTCCAAGTATCCCTCTCCTCCCCCTCCTAGGGGGCATTCTTATATAACAAATAATATTTTTGAGAGACGAAAAAAAAATCAGCACAATTGATTGCTACATTGAAAATGTCTGAAAGCATGTGCAATGTGTAGCACCTGTTGACTCCCCACCTCCAGGAAGGGGTAGGTTGGGGGTGTCCTCTCATATTTCTTCATTTGAATCCTACTAGATCTTTATAATTTTGTTACATTTACTTTTGATTTTTTTTTGGCATGTCATTTTCTACATTTATGTTGTTATAGTTACAGTGTATATTGTTTTCTTGGTTCTGTTTACTTCACTCTGCATCAGTTCATAGAGATTTCTCTAGGGGTAGCTAGGTGGCGCAGTGGATAGAGCACCGGCCTTGGATTCAGGAGGACCTGAGTTCAAATCCGGCCTCAGACACTTTACACACTTACTAGCTGTGTGACCCTGGGCAAGTCATTTAACCCCAATTGCCTCACCAAAAAAAAAAAATGAGAGAGAGAGAGAGATTTCCCTGCTTCTCTGTATTCATCACACACATCATTTCTCTCGGCACAGTAGTCTTCTACTACATTCATGTACCACAATTTGTTTAGCCATTCCCTAATTGATGGACATCTCCTTTGTTTCCAATTCTTAGCTACACAAACAGTGCTGGTCTAAATATTTTTTTTAGATAAAAGTATTTTATTATTTTCCAGTTACATGTAAGGATAGTTTCCAACATTTGTTTGTTTTTTCTTTTTCTTTTTTTTTGGTGGGGCAATGAGGGTTAAGTGACTTGCCCAGGGTCACACAGCTAGTAAATGTTAAGTGTCTGAGACTAGATTTGAACTCAGGTCCTCCTGAATCTAGGGCCAGTGTTTTATCCACTGTACCACTTAGCTGCCTCCTCAACATTTTTTGGGGGGGCAAGGCAATGGGGGTTAAGTGACTTGCCCAGGGTCACACAGCTAGTAAGTGTCAAATGTCTGAGGTCAGATTTGAACTCAGGTCCTCCTGAATCCAGGGCCAGTGCTTTATCCACTGCGCCACCTAGCCACCCCCTCTCTATTAAATTTGATGATCATTGTAAGGTTTCTTTACCTCAGCTCAGCACCTGAGGAAATGCATGAATCCTGAGGAGAGAATTTAGATGTATGTTCTAATGAAGGTTCCCGAATTATGTGATTTAAAAAAACCCCAAAAAACCAGAACAATAAACCCCAGGTATCCTTGTTTAAAGGGATTTCTAGAAAGGCATCTGTTAAGGAATGCGTTTGAACTTGAAATTCATGAAGCAGCTCCTGACAATGAAGTTTTATATTCTTTATTAGTCTCTAAGGATTCTCTATTGTTGTATCCTTCATCTGAGCTCCCATCTTATAAGTTTTTTCCATATGTGAACCAGTTATTATATAGCCTTTTGCTAGATAATTAGCCATCTGGAGTAAGCTAAGGAGTAAAGATAAAAAGGAACTTAGTCTAGTGAATAAGTGCTTTGCTGGTATTAACCTTAATTTTTTTGTTTTTTGTTTTTTGTTTTTTGTTTTTTGTTTTGCAGGGCAATGGGGGTTAAGTGACTTGCCCAGGGTCACACAGCTAGTAAGTGTCAAGTGCATGAGGCCATATTTGAACTCAGGTCCTCCTGAATCCAGGGCTGGTGCTTTATCCACTGCGCCACCTAGCCGCCCCCAACCTTAGTAATTTTTGAAAATTTTTCGTTTACTAAAGGCTTAATGGATTATCAATTTTGGCTAATTTTACCCATCTTAGAATTGGCCATTCTTTGGCCCTCACTTTTGTGTTTAGTTGTTGTTGGAACTGACTGCTCATCCTCCAGTCTTCAGCCTTGCTCTTCTGTTATAATAAGAGAAATTGAAGAAAAGAAAACCCCACAATTGTTTCTTCTACTTTAGGCTAAGGCCGGATTTAATATTCAGGTGTTTGACTGTAAAGCAGTGAGACAGCCTAGGCAGCGTCAGGCTCAAACACAAGTTGTTTTGGCTGGTATGGCTTAGGGCCTCTTAATTTGTACATCTCTGCCAGTTTAGACTGTAAATGTCGCAGCTGTTCTCTGATTTCACTTTGCATCAAGTTTAGAAGTGGGCCTGCTTTCAGTCTGGTTGTAGATACAATGTGTTTGTGTATGCAGCAGTTGAAAAGGAAACAATAAAGGTCTTAAAAATTGTTCCCACCTTCCTCCCCTTCCTTCTAAGCAGGATAATTAAGAGCAAAAGTCTTGGTTCAGCATCGGTTTAACAGATAGGAAACTTGATTTTCTGAGTAATAGTCTGTGAAGGTTCTTCATCCTAAATCCCTAATTCTGTGATTAATGATCTTTGCTCAGCACAGGGAGCATTTTGGGGTGAGTTGGGGAAGCCATTGACATGATGTAACATAATAGGACCCAATTTCATGACAGCCTATTTGCGAGAAGGGTTTGCTGGCACAAATCAGGAAACCAGCACTAATAGTTATATATTTTTACTGGCATGGACCTAGGTGATGGGTCAAGCTACTTGTTAAAGCCTGGAGCCAAATCCACTTAATATATTGTGAAAGTGGTACTCAATAGCCTCTAATTAGCAAGTAAGGGCCTTCTAAAATTAGTAACAGGAGTTAAATTAAACCGGAGTTTGATCCCTTTGGGCATTAAAAAAAATTATACCACATCTGTAGTAGAAAAAGACATATGTTTTGTCATCTTGTGTCTGGTCGATTGGCTGGATGTATGAATAAGGAACTTCATTCAGAGTTCTAGTCCAATACTTAAAGTAAACAGCCATGTTTTTGCTGAGCTTAGTATAATAGACTGTAGTTGGTGTCAGAAGATCTGAGGCCTTCCTCTGCTACTTGTTCATTTCATTGTTGCATTTCAATCATTTTATTGAAAGGTCTGTTCCTTTATCTAAGCAGAGTGTACTTTATTCCATTTCTTCTGCCCACAGGAAGTTGATATTGCTGAATTGGGAAGGAAATTCTTCACTGAATCAGGTGTTTGAGAGTAATAGAAGGGTTTGACTGCAAAGCAAGTTGTCCTTTGTCCATTATCTTAAAAGGGATGTTTGACCTGCTTAATAATAGCGACCATTTCTATAGCACATGAAGGTTTGCAAAGCCCTCTGCAAGCACTTCCCATTTGTAGTCATTTTAGAAGTTACATTGTACATTGCACTGATGCACCATTTGTAACCCTCTCTCCCTATCTATAGAGGTTCCATCCTTAGATCTTCAGCTAGATGCTGTCTTTATCATCATTCAGTTGGCAAACGGATGTTTGTTGATCACTACTACGTGTTGGATATTGCGGGGGGGGGCCGGTACAAAACCACAAATGAAACAGTCCTTGCCCTCAAAGCACTTCAATTCTGTCCGCAGAATCAGTAACATTTTAACTTACCCTTTGCTCGAATTCAGAAAAGCAACACCCACTTTGGTCACTCTAGGTTGTTTTTTGGTCTAGCAACATGGCTGTTTGTTAACCTTATGGCAACATTAATCTATGATTAAATACCCCACCTGTGTTCCTTTAAGTGTAAAGCTCTAAATGAAAAGGTTGTTTCACACTCAATAGTAATCGTTTTATAAAAGCTCTACTATTAACGTTAGCATTTGTTTCTTGAGCAGAGTCCATTTGAAATTTCATGTGGGTAGAGTGACAGTTGCTTATACAATGTCGATTTTTAAAAAGGGTTTAGAGATTGACCATACAAATTTTTCCACATAGAACTTTGTTATTCTGACAATGATAGGAATCTTGTTTCCTAGGATAATGTCTGAAGATCACCTAAATTGAACAGGTTGATTAATACCCTTTATAGGATCTTGCAATAAAATGTAAATGTCATGTGTCCAACCAAACTAACAATCATCATCGAATGATTTAGAGTTAGAGCCATGAGGTAGTTTATGCTGTTGTAAGGACTCATAACCTCAACTTTATATGGAAATATATAATTTTGTTTTTCTGAAGTTGATTTGCTTTGAAGGAAACTTGCATCCCAACTCAAATCATACTGAAGCTTGCCTTGTATCAGTTAAGTAAATCAGACTTTGCCTTCAAAATCACCTAAAACCTATAACCTCATCCAAATGCAGGTCTAAGTTCACTCTTGTTTTTCATCTCTGTCATTCTAATGTTAAACTTTCACATTTGTATTTTAGCTTTGACACATGCTTCAGAGGATCATGATTTAGTTCTAGTAGTATGTTTATGACATATCAGTTTCTTATGCTGGTCCTACCAATCCGAAAACAACAGTGTTAACTTCCTTGCTATGTTTTAGGCTTCACAGTCTAAATAGAATCTGGTTCTTCACTGTAAGAATCCTGATGAGGCCCGGTTTCAAGAATTTCTGTAAGATGGGCTATTTTCTAACAGTTCATCAACTTATGCATAGTATGTCTAAACACCATCCATTACAACTTCCAAGCAATTGGCAGAGGGAACTTGTTTCGGTATTTAGTTAGGCTCTTGCGACAAGTTCCTGCCAGAAGCTCAGAGCCTTGCCCTTTGTTTTGTAATGTTTTTGAAGACATTTTCCTGAGTGAATTTCACATTTTTGCACTTGAATCCTTAGCTATAAACAGTGCCAACACAGAACCATGAGATGATACTATCCTTGATGATGGAGAGAAGGCAGCTCGCTCAGCCTTTGGACTGTTGTCGTTGTTGTTGTTCAGTCATTTCAGTTGTTCTGACCCTTCAGGACCCCCTTTAGGATTTTCTTGGCAAAGATACTGGAATGGTTTGCCATTTCTTTCCCCAGCTCATTTTACAGATGAGGAAACTGAGGCAAATAGGGTGAAGTGATTTGTTCAGGGTCACACAGCTAGTAAGTATCTGAGGCTAGGTTTGGACTCAGGAAGATAATGGATCTTTCTGACTTCAGGCCAGCACTCTGTCCAGTGTGCCACCTAGCTATCCTAGGGGGTTGGTACCCTAGATAAAAAAGGAGGTTGTAAGAGACTACTTGCTTGTCCTTGATGAGTTCAGAACACCTAGCTTAAATATGCACCACATCCCTGAATTGGTCAGATGGTGACGGCTGAGCCACTGTCAACAAGCTTCCAAAGATGGTAAAGAACAGGAGAGAGACGTCAGGATTGGAAAAGGCCAAATGTTTATAGTTCAGTCCCCTCGTTTTCTGGATGAGGAAACTGAGATCTAGGAAGGTTAAGTGACTTACTTACTCAGAGGTACACTAGTTAGCAAGGAGAAGAGGCAGACTTTGAATCCGGGTCCTCTGATTTCCTATCCAGTGCGCTTTTCATTGTGCTTTGAGAATGGACTCTAAAAGTCATGGGGTAATATGTATGACATTGATTCCTGGCAAAATTCTAGAACTTCTTATTAAACGGCTCGGGTTGGCAACATCTAGAAAAGGAAGAATTGGTTACAAAAGGCTAGCATGCTGTCACAGACGAGTGTAACGATTGGAATGACGCCACCTGCTGGAGACTTACTGTAGAAGAGTTCCACCCATGAAGCGAAGGTTTTTGAGGGCAAGACCAGGAGTCTTTTCTTTGGCGTCAGGAAGTGACGCGGGCGAGTGGGAGGAGGAAGGAAGAGACTGGCGCTCGGTCTCACGCTCTTTCCTAAGGACTCTGGTGGAGAGCGGAGCTAGAAATGTGCTCTCCCTTTAATAGATAGGAATCTAGGCCTTTCTCTCTCTTTACCAAATTCTTATTCTCCTTAATAAATGCTTAAAAGTCTAACTCTTGCTAAAGCTTATAATTTATTGGCGACCACTCATTAGATATTTTAGACAGTATAGCTAGAATTTTAGCCCTTAACACAAGTCATGCCAGACCAGCCTTATTTGCTTTTCTGATTACTCACCTTTTCAATCTGGGGAATGTTGTAGGTCAGAGGTATCAAGCACAAATTGTGACCCAAAGGGGAACACACCCTAATCAAATTAAAATGTAATTGGGAAATATTTAACAAAATCAGCAAAGATACAATTGAACATAGACAATATTAGTGTGTAATTTTCTTTTTTTTTCTTTTTTTTCTTTTTCTTTTTTTTTTACATATAAGGTATTTTATTTTTTCCATTACATGTAAAGATAGTTCTCAACTTTTGTTTATACAAGCTTTACAATTTCAGATTTTTCTCCCTCCCTCCCCTCCCTCCCCCCCTCCCCTAGACAGCAGGTAATCTGATATAGGTTATATCTATATATCTATATACATATACTTATATAGATATATATATATATATCTGTACACACACATATATATATAGTTTGTGATTTTCTAACAGGAATTCTCATGTGTGGTTCAGTGGCCCTGTTTCTCTTTAAGTTTGACATCACTATTTCAAGCAATGTTTAATTAGGTTTTAGCAAAGCATTTGACAAAATAATTTGATTCTTCTGGAAAAGATGAAGAGATGTGGGCTAGACGATAGTATAATTGGGTAGATTTGGAATTGATTGCTCAGTCAGACTCTAGGAAGAGTCATTAATAATTTGATGTTAGCCAGGAAAGAAATCTTTACTACAGTGCTACTAGTGATCCATACTTGGCCCTGTGCTATTTACCATTTTCATTAAGTGACTTAGATAATGGCAAAGATGGTGTGCTTATCCAGTTTACTGATGATCTGAAGATGGGAAGGGTTGTTATCATAGTAGATTGTCAGAAGCAAAAAAGATCTTGAAGGTTAAATTAATAAGCTTACCTTGAAACCAGAGGCTATTTTCATCTTTTTGTCTCCAGTGCCTAGGATGGTGTCAGGCATAGAGGTATTTCATAAATCCTGATTGAACTGAATCTGAGATGAAACTTAATGGAGATTAACTTAAAGTCTCACCCTTTAGTTTTACAAAGCCAATTTCCCAAGATTAAGATGGTGCAAGCTTGTTTGGCTCATCTGAAAAAATCTGGGGGGGCTTTACCCCCATATGTAATCCAGTTGAAGGAACTAGAGATGTTTAGGCTGGAGAAAAGATTTGAAAGGGTATGGAAGGGAACTAGGCATGATAGTCGTCTTCAGTATTTGAAGGGTTCTCCCATGTAAGAGACATTGATAATGCATGGGAGTTGCAAAGAGACAAATTTCAGTTTGATGTGAGAACTATCCCAGAGTGCAGTGGGCAGCCTTGGGAGGCATTCGATTCCCCTAGCTGGCAGATCCAGTGGATAAAGCCCTGGTCTCAGAGTCATGAGGACCCAAGTTCAAATGTGACCTCAGTCACTTACTAGCTGTGTGACCCTGAGCAGGTCATTCTAAGCTCTGTTTGTCTTAGTTTCCTCACCTGTAAAATGGGGATAATAACAGCCCCCAGCTCACGTCTGCTATCTTCTCTGAATTACAGATGGAGGAAAGCTCTTTATTTCCTCTCCAAGAGAAATTGTCTAAGATTTCAGGTGCACAGGAGCTACCACAGGACACACAAAGCACTGAGATAACTCTTGGCACTTATGCCCCCATTGGGAAAGGACCACTTGGGGGGATGGCACCATGGATATTTTGCATCCACTGAGTTTCATTTGCCAAGCAAGTCATAAGACCTGTCAGCCAGGGCATTGCTTGTGTTCTTTTCTTAGGAGAAATGTGTTGTTGTGGAAATTTAGCCTCCCCTCCTGTCCCCGGGCAGCGGGTACCTGATTTAGGAACCCTTCTCCTGACGGAAAGGGCCATTTTTCAGGGCTGATTGTTGCTCACCTATACCCAGGGAAGGAACAGAAAGGCAGAAGCAGGTGGCCAGGGACTTGGCCTTCTCCAGGCAGGCACATACTTGGGCTACAAGTTGCCATTACCATTAGAAGGGAGGATGCCGAAGAGAAGTCTTCTCTCTTTCTTGCTAGAAGTCCAAGGAAGAGATGTATACAGTGGGAGAGTGGTCTAAAATAGTGAGCAGAGCCATTTCCAGAGCTCTTCTAGCCTGATTAGAGTCTCTCCTTCTGATTCTTGTGTCCCATCATCATCTCTGCCAGCAAGGAGCCAGAGAATGGGTGGCCATCTCCATGTCTTCATGAAAGATGACCCTTTCTGACAAAGGACTGTGCCCCGGAATCTCATCAGGTGAATAGAGGGGCTCCTGATAACCAATTCCTTTCTCCCCTTCCTACTCTCCCTTCCAACCCTGCCCCCCCCCCCAGCAAAATTAGGATGCTAAGTGCCACTGTCCCATAACAAGAGAAGCCTTTGGGTTTTTGTGACATTATAAGAATATGGTCATTTTTTGTTTTCTGTTGGCCATAGTTGCAAATCATTACCATGGCAGAGCTTGAAACTGATGATAGATGCTCGCCTTGTGTGAGGTTGCAATCTGAGGCTGATAGGTCAGCAGCCCGTATTGTCATGTGAAAATGGAAGGCAGCATATAGAGTTTTGTTTTTTGTTTGTTGTTGTTTTTTTGCGGGGCTATGGGGGTTAAGTGACTTGCCCAGGGTCACACAGCTACTAAGTGTCAAGTGTCTGAGGCCAGATTTGAACTCAGGTCCTCCTGAATCCAGGACCGGTGCTTTATCCACTGCACCACCTAGCTGCCCCCAGCATATAGAGTTTTAGAATCATAGAATGTTAGAGTTGAAAGGAATCTTAGAAATGATATTATCCAATTTTCTCATTTTATAAATGAGGAAAAGAAGGCTCTGATGATATTTGCCCTCAAAGTCACATGGCAGAGTTAGCACTAGAACTCAGATCTTTGTTGGAAAGAAACCAAATCACTCTTCGTTATTAAATCAAATCCAATAAAATAGAGGTAAGGTTTATATTTGAAATATCATCAGCAACAGAAGATAAAAGGCTTCTTATTGAATTTTGATGATAAAGTAAAAATTACAAGGTGTCTTTTTTAGAAGAGTTGGGAATCATGATCTTAAGCTTAATCCATGCTACTTACTGTTAGTTTATATAATGAGAGGCCACAGCAGGGGATTAATGAGGCCACAGTTGGTTCAGTCTTTTGTAGGCCACTTATTTAGCTTGGCACTTTCCATGGTCACATTCTCCACACCTAGATCTGGCCAGCTGCCTTGCAAATGTATGCTCTGGGAGCAAAGGTGGCTCAGTGAATATAGTGGTGGGGAACAGCAATCTGTCACATCACTGCTGCTGATTGGTAACTCAAGCACTTGTTCTATTGCTAGTGAGACAGTAGAACCCCCTTCTTAAAAAAAAAAAAAAAGCTTCCATTCCTCTTCTTGGATCAGGCCCTGCTGGATAGGGGACAGTTTGTGTTTAGGGTAATTGATTTAGGGCCTGAGGTTTGATTGATCATTCTAATCTGCAGTTGACTACATTCATCTTTTGTTGTACCAGACTCCTGAGCCAAAAGCAGGCAGGTGATCTGCAGGCTCCTTTAGCCAGAGAGTCTGATGGCCTTTTAGCTTGATAGTGATTGTGCTTGGGTAATAGTGCCAGACTAACGGAAGGAGATTGAAGGCTTGTGGGTAGAATCCAATTCTGTTGTCTGAATATGTCAAGAAGTCTCCCAGTAGAAGAATTAAACAACTCTGGGCATCCCCCTATTCTTCCCTGCCCCAGCCCTCTGCATATTTTTTGTTCATCATATCTCTCATTTTGGTTGTCTACAGTCTGATGATAACCAATATTATGCAGGTCTGTAACTTGAGCTGCTACTTCTGCGTTTTGTGTTACTGTTTTCTGTATTCTCTGACTGAGGAAGACATCTACATTAGCATATTTTTTAGTCTGGGGAGAGGCTTAAACGAAGCCAGACTTTGTTGGAAGGAAACCAAGTCACTCTTTTTTACTGAATCAAATCCAGTAGATAGGGGTAAGGATCATGTTGGGAGAAGTGATAACAGCCACAGAAGACAAAAGGCCTTTCACGCTGAATTTTGAACTAAAGTCACATCTTGAACAAAAAATATTTAAATGAACTGCTCAGCCAAGCCGGAGCCCTTCCAAAGAAACATGGGTTCTTGCCAAGATGCCTCCAAACTTCTTAATCACTTGGTACCTTCAAGCCATTTTAATGTTTCTTTACAAGCACCAAAAGGAACTAACTCTGCAAGCCTAAGGACTTTGTTATTTCCCACATTAATCTCTTTTTAGGTTTCAGAGTTATGAAGGCAGTTCTTTGGAGAAGAGAATGAAGCCACAACAATGGATCTTTGACTTAGAAGTGCACAGAACCAGTAACTCTGGGTTTCCCTTGTCACTGGTACAAAATTTAAATGCACATTTGCATTACCATTGATTGAATCCCTCAGAAAAGATTTCTTTTTACTTATTGTGATTAGTCTCTATTGCTTAACTTGGTCAGAATTTGTTTTATTAACTGACCTTTCCCTTTTTTCTTATGGGCCCATTTCCCTCTTAACTCCTAGGTCTGCCGAATGTGGGAATGAAAATGCTTTTTTTTTTTTTATCTCTTTTGGAGTTAAAGAATTAAATATTCAATTTTTAGTTGATTAACATAATGACAGGGTACAGAGAAAATATACAAGAAATAAGCGTTATAACTGAATGTGATGATACATTTCAGGAACGAAGGAAGGAAGGAAGGATGGATGAGTGAATGTGGCTGAAGTGAAATACTCTTCAGGAATACCACTAAGGCTACAAGTTCAATTCCTCTAAGCATATGTTAAAAGTATAATTTAACCAACACAAACACTTGATCTGGAAGCCTGCACAGTGATATGTACTTTTGAAAATTGATGTGGACCTGTTTCAACACAGACCTGTATCTCATATTACATATCATGCTTCCTCCTATCCCTTATGATACTTAACCTAATAAAATATTTCCCCACCTGTCAACTATGGTGA
This sequence comes from Dromiciops gliroides, assembly GCF_019393635.1. Taxonomy (NCBI): domain Eukaryota; kingdom Metazoa; phylum Chordata; class Mammalia; order Microbiotheria; family Microbiotheriidae; genus Dromiciops; species Dromiciops gliroides. The sequence goes on from NC_057862.1 coordinate 54,024,520, forward strand.
CCTATACATGCTAATTCAGTTATCAAGATTATACCAAAAAGTATTCAAAGAATGAATTTCTCTTGGTTGTTTGCCACACAACCTTTTGTTTGGAAAAGAGAGGTGCTATAGAAACAGTATCTGTTTTGATAGTTTTGGAATACGTATAGCATATGTTTCCTGGCAGCTAATAACCAATTGGATTAGAAGTCTGAAGCTCGGCCTTGGGTGTCTTATAACACTTCTGCCAGTCAGTAGCAGGGAGGAAATCTCCTTCCTTTTTTGTAGGTCTTCTGAACTTGGCTCCTTTGGGAGTTTTTGACTTGGAACTGTTAGTGATAAGACAAGATCTATATTTCTTAGCCAGTCACATTCTCTTATAAATAGAAAGAGTAGCATATGCCAGGACCTGTGGAAATCTTGGGCATGCATGCCTGCCGAAAATGGACAATATTTGATTTAGGATTTTTGTTTTAATAAACACTCCTGAATGAAACAATTTTTCTTTCACTTTAGTGAAATGAATTTCACTAAAAATGAAGAGATGTGGCATAGATGACAGTATAATTGGGTGGATTTGGAATTTATTGCCCAGTCAGACTCTAGGAAGGAATCTTTAGTACAGTGTTACTAGTGATCCATACTTGGCCCTGTGCTATTGACCATATTCTTCTTATTTATTTTTTTTTAGTTTTCAAGATTTGTTTATATAAGATTTCAAATTTCAATTTTTTCCCTCCCTCCCCTAGACAGCAGGCAATCTGATATAGGTTAAATATACATAATAACATTAAACATATTTCTGCATTAGTCATGTTATATGAGAAGGATCATAGCACAAAGGAAAAACTTGAAATCAGAAAACCAACAGCATCAAAAACAAAAGAAATAGTATGGTCCAATCAGCATCCATATCCCACAATTCCTTCTCCTCTTCCCCCCCCCCCCCCAGGATTTGGAGAGCCTTTTCCATCATGAGTCCTTTGGAACATTCTTGTTCCATTGGATTGGTGGGAAGAATCTAATCTATTACAGTTGGTCCACACATAGTGTTGATGATACTGTGTATAATGTTCTTCTGGTTCTGCTCATCTCACTCATTATCAGTTCATGCAAGTCTTTCCAGGTTTCTCTGAACTCCTTCTTCTTATTTTGTATTCTGCTTTTAAAGTGTGCTATCTCTCTTGGTCCATCAATCGGTGGATCACTCCAGTTACTGGAGGAACTGAATTCCATTCAACAAACATTTATTCAGTTTTTATCATATGCAAGGTATTATGCCAAATGAGGAGGATATAGCCAAAAAAATGGGAGTCCTGCTCAAAAGTCTTTGTGCTACTTTGTTGTATAGCCCCAAATTTAAACTCTACCTGGCATTTAAATCCTACAGTCTGGTTCCTACCTGCCTCACTTAATTCATAGTACTGGCCTTGATGTTAGATATGTTTTACACAGACAAATTCTCACTTGCTTCCTCACACTTGGCCTTCCATCTCCTCCCTCTGCTTTTGCACAAATTGTTCCTGCCCCCCCCCCCCCCGCCCCCAACAACTTCCTTGTCATCTCTGACTCTTGAAAATTACCACCTTGAATGTTCAGGTGTGTTCAAAAAAGTCCTTTTGGCTACGTGTAGAACAAGCTCAGCAGTCAACAGAAGAGTGGCTGCTTGATTATGGCACCCTCACCTGGGAGTCAGGACACTTGAATTGGGGACCTGCTGCTGCATTAACTATGTTACCTTAGGCAGGTCACCCACCCCATAACCTCAGTCCAGGGTCTGCACCTTGGTTTCCTACATGAAGAACATTCACAGAAGTTTGCAGAGTTTATAGTTTTATAGCAAATAATACGTGTTAGAGGTATAGAATAATACTAATAAAACCAAAATAAGTAAATGTCAAGGAAATAAACAACTCTAGGAAATTATAATAAATTTTCATCTTTTTTTGTTTTGTTTTGTTCTTTACTGAGTCAATCAAAGCAAAACAAATGCTATAAATTTTCTGCTCATATGTGACAACTTTCAGGTGACTGGGTGGGGGAAATTCACAGGTTCTTTTGGAGAATGGCTGGGGCTTGGTCCAGTTCTGAAATTAGGTCATTCCAATCCAGGGAATTTGAGGCCACTTTTTAGACAAGGGAAATCTATGTGTAAGTCCAGGGCCAGGAGAGATGAGCAACAAGCTGACCTAGGGTGGAAGAGAAGGAGGGTTTGCCAAGGCTGGCGTGCTGTCATTGTTCACTGAACTGCTACCATGTCTGGGCTGCTCCTATCTTTATGGAGCACCTCCCTCTCTCCCTTAGCTCTTGACTTCTAGGACAGCTGACTTTTGGGACAACTGGGCTACAACATCTTTCATTACAGTCCTTGTTCACTTTCATCAATCAATGTAGCAGGACAGGGTTAATATGAAAATATATTTTGGAGATAGAGAAAGGTTTTAGAAGTATTATAATCACTTGAACTTAACTATTCACAAATGAGTAATTTCACAAAAACACTGAAAACATTCCACCTTTGGTGGATCTTTTGAGTTAGAGGATATGATTAGAAAAGTCACGGTCAATGTCACACAGCTAGAGAGGGAAAGGAGGGGGAGAAAAAAGAGTGAGCAGCTAATGCCAAGCAAGGTACAGCTGCTACAGTGTAGAAGAGAAAGCAGCAGAGATACCCATACATTCACAGGATGAAAAATCTAAGAAGGAAGCCAATGACAAAAACCCATCAGTGGTAAGCAGGGTGGGCTAGAGATCCCAATTCAAAGAAACACACTTAACCTCATTTTACTGAGTATTATTACTGAAATATTACTGAAGCTTTGAGGGATGAGGCCTATGACTAGTGCGGTTTGCCTTATTTATAGGTATTAGGGTTGTTACTTGGATTTTCTTTTCTTTTATATGGGGATTGGGGGGCAGGGAAGGAGAGAAAATAATGCTTGCTATTTCCCATTAGTTGTGAGCTCCTTGAAGGCAAGGGACTATCTTTTGCTTCTTTTTGTAACCCAAGTGCTTAGCAGAGTGCCTGGCATATAGTAGGCACTTATTAAAGGTTTATTGACTGTCTGATTGTTAATTGAAAATATAAGTAAATAGGGGGCAACTAGGTGGTGCAATAGATAAAGCACTGGCCCTGGATTTAGGAGGACTTGAGTTCAAATCTGGCCTCAGACACTTGACACTAGCTGTGTGACTCTGGGTAAGTCACTTGACCCTCATTGTCCTGGGGGGGAAAAAGAAACATAAGTAAATTTAAAAACCATGAAAAAAATATGAGAAAATTTAATAGAGAATCAAAAAGTTTATCAGGAAATGTTGAGAGACAGCATGGGATAGTGGATAGAGAGCTGGACTTGGAGCAGAAAGACCTAGGTTCATGTCTTGCCTCTTAAAACATCTCATCTGTGTGACCCTGGCAAGTCACTGAACTTTCCTCTGCTCCAGGCATCACAATAAGATTTTTTGATACAATAGTTGTTGATTTGAATTGGTAGAAAGAATTTCATCGAGCTTCCTGCACCAATGAAATCACAGGTCCAGAACCCTAGACTAAGAAAAGGGAAAAATTAAAGGAATTGGCATCATTTAATACTTTAGATCAAAAGGAGAGGAATGATGTTATAATTTCAAGTGTTCCAAGGACATTTGCAGACATCACTTTTTTACATTTCTACTTTAGACTGATTATTAAGAAAAAAATTTTTTTTTGAGGGGCAATGGGGGTTAAGTGACTTGCCCCCAGGGACACACAGCTAGTAAGTGTCAAGTGTCTGAGGCCGAATTTGAACTCAGGTCCTCCTGAATCCGGGGCCGGTGCTTTATCCACTGCGCCACCTAGCCGCCCCAGAAAAAATTTTTTTAAAACTATACTGAGAGGGATAATGCCAGTGAGATATAAAGAATACTTTTATAGTAGTCCAAATTGTCAACTAGTGGAAGGAGTTACCAGAGGAGGGTGGGGAGTCTGCTTCTCTTCATATCTTAAAAATCTACTAGGTTTTAATTTGTCTAGAGCTGATGCATGTGTCCTAGTTGAAACTGGGAGCATGAACTCGATGACTTTCATGTTTCCCTCCTGGTCTTCTAATTTTTAGAAGTACTTTTTAGAATAATTCTATTTGGTATGCTCAATTTCCATCTCAGGGTCAAATATATTACAGAGACAGAGAGACAGAGCAATTCCTTTGGGAACAATAGAACCATTTAGGTACAGAAGAAACAAAAACTTAATAACTTACCAAGAATTATATTATGTTACTTAAAGCAGACACTCTATTTCATGATTTTGCTGATATCCATTTTAAGTTTTCAGAAGCTAATTATAGAATATAGATTGAGGAATCACAGGATTTATTTTTCTTCTTTCCCTTATACCAATCTCCTGTCCTAGTAAAACAACATTTTTCACTCCCAAATACTCCCATTTTAAGTGTATCACTTGATAGCATCATTCATCTTATTTAATGTACTACTAGGCCAAGTCTATTAAGGATGGACAGACTTCTTTTTTCTATCACAGGCATTCTTAGAATTATTAGGTACCAATGGATTATTCAACGTTTGCCTCAAATTTAGTGTTTAGCACTTAAGTTTTTTGTTTGTGAGGCAATAAGGCTTAAGTGACTTGCCCAGCCAGTAAGTGTCACATATCTGAGGCTGGATTTGAACTTGGGTCCTCCTGAATCACTGTGCCACCTAGCTGCCCCATTTAAGTTATTTTTTAAACAGCCTTCTAAATAAATACCTCAAGTAAAATAACCTCTAAGTGTAGTCTTATTCTTTCTCTTTCCTACCACACCCCATTCCCAAAGACAGATAAATAATGAATTAAAAGGATCATAATAATAACTTACATTTATGTAGTGCTTTAAATTTAAAAAAGGGTTTTTCTTACAACAATTCCATGAGGGATAATTATAGACTCCCATTCTCAGGAGAATTAAAAATTACAGATAATGTAAAGAGCAATGGAAAGACACCTGGGCTTGAGTAGGCTGAAGTATATTAATAATGATAATGCATGTGAGAAACCACTTGTGAGATACTGTTGAAGAAATTCCTATCTAGAAAAGGAGGCAGGTTGATCATATAATGAGAATGAGAGACAGCAGATTGGATAACTCCAAAGGGGGCAGATGGGCAAGTGGTACTAAAAGTGCAAAAGGAAGAACAAGATGGGCAGCTAGCTCCTCCATAGAGGATTTATGAGAAAACAAGCATAAGAAACCCATAGGACAAGAGAGCATGGAAAAGTGGAGATGTGCACTGGTGGAGGGAGCTCCAATACTGCTGTAATCATCAAATAATGCATTTCCTCCCCATTCTGGGCCAGTAGCCCTTTGAAAAACTTCTAAAAGTATTTATTTCAATATTGGTTATTTTCTTTTCTTATTTTTTAAAGATCCATGCCTGTGAGTTCATTACTATAGGGAACTCATAGCTTGGAAACCCCCAGTGAATGGGCAGCTTATCCAATAATATTCAATGTAAGAGACTTGCTTGGGCTCTCTGATAAGTGATATCTCCATGTGCCTTAGTCACATAGCCAGTATATTTCAGAGGCAGAATTTGATCTCAGGTCATATTGACTTCCAAGGTTGCCCCCCCCTTATTCACTAGACTGTTTTGTTTGTCAATTGTTTTGTAATTTGTTAAAATTTTTATCTTTATTATATTTGAGTTTTACCACTTCTTTAATCGTTCAGCAAATACTTAAGTGACTATTTGGGGAAGAATTTGTGAGATAAACATTCTTTCATGTAAATAATTCTTTACATGCATACATGTCTTTCTTGGTCTACTCTGCTTATGATGAAGCAGTGATTGGTATAGTCCTTTATACTTTGTGTATGAAGTCAGTGGTCTCTTGAGTGGTTTATTTCAAGAAACTAGAGTGAACAGTACATTTGGAAATACTGTGTCATCTTTTGGTCTGGGAAGCTCTGAAGAACCAGCTGTTGACTTGAAAGGCTTTCATTGTGACACAAAGGCTCTGTTGTATATGAGAGCAATGGATATCACACAGCAGAATATGTCTGTTTCCTCATCTATTTCTAAGATGTTCATTTAGGAGATAAGAACTTGGATCCATTGACTTACACATGACTCATATTGCCCAAGAATGGTTGGTTATGAGTGTTTTAAAGATAAGATTGCTGTCCATTTTAAAATGTCATTTTTCTTTTCTTCTTCCTTCTCTCTTAAAAATCATTACTAGGCCATATGGTTCAAGTGGCAGATTTAAGGAGTATTGACTTCAGGGATCAAAAGCACCATAAGTCTGTGCCTTAAAAAAAGTTGCATTCTTACTTTACATTAAATGTATTATAACTCAATTATTTATAAGATATTTGTACATTGTAGTAATTTATTATTATACAGGGCTTTGTACAGTAAAAGGTAGAATCCAAATCCTACATGGCTGTATCATAATATTCTTGAATAGAGTAAATTTATAGATATCATATGTTTAATAAATACCTTATGGTTGGGTTATCGTGGCTTCTAATCGTTTGGTTTTAGTGTTATCTAAATTTATTATTTATGGAATTGGTGGGTCACTGATATTTAAAATTCATGCTGTTACCTTGTTGGATAGTTTGTACTTAGCTTACAAGTGATAACTTATCATAATTTAAAAATTAAGTATCCATATGGAAATTTGGCTATGTGATACAATCAAGGACCATTATTTAATATGACCAACTCACTGATTTTGAGGTAAATTGGTGGTAAGAGACATTAAATGTTTCATTGCTGTTAAACCAAACTAAGATTTCATTGCTTTTATAGCACTCCCTACCTCTTCCCCATTTCCATGCTGAGTTTTTATGGGAAGTGTTTATATACAGAGACTTAACAATTTTAACTGATTTTACGGAAGTTTTCTTTGACTTGAGAGCCGTTCTAACGCTAGAAATTTTTATATTGCCCATGGAATGTGTATGTGATAGTCAGATTTTTTGAGGATTTAGAATTCTAGATCTGAAGGGCTAACCAGTGCTCTTTATTCCTCTCTCGCAGGTTGGAAAGGAAACTGTTCAGACTACCGAAGATCAGATTTTAAAGAGAGACATGCCGCCAGCATTTATTAAGTGAGTGACTAAAAGTTCTACTCTGGTCTAAATACTCTTGCTAAGTGGAAGCTTCAATCTTGGCATTCTTAGGAGGTAAAAATAATTGACCTAAGAAGCAAAAATTTCTTTCAGTAAGTCTTGTGTTGAAAATAGGAGTCATAACTTCTTTTGATTCTCAGGTTTGATTGCAGTCATTAACATTTTTACCATTCATGAGTTTCTGTGAGTTTGTTTTTCAGCTCAAACTATGCCAGAATCCCACTTGGTGTCATGAGTAAAACCTGAATCCTACACTAAGTGCTTTTGCAGATGGTCTGCTTTGTTGTAGACATATCTTAGGAAAGCTGACTGAAGCTCTGGAGACTGCAGAAGAGCTTTATATTGTTGGTTAACATTTGCCTTGTGACTCTAATTTGTAACATTCAGATTGTCTATTGTCCCATTGTAGACAAGACTTAAAAACAAGAGTGTATATGTCTTCTTCTACACTGTCGGACTTTAGTTCCGATTTCCCATGGGCTGTGGAGACAATACGCATTTTTCCAATAATTAAATAAGAATGATTTTTTTTTACTGAGAATAAATTATTTTTGCTTGTTTGAATGGGTCCTTCTGCAATATCATACTTAAGACTATTTAATTTCTGCAAGCTTTATTCTTCATGTGTTAGAAACTAAGATACAAAAATCATTGGTTTTTACTGAATTCTTTTTTTTTTTTTTTGGTGAGGCAGTCAGGGTTAAGTGGACTTGCCCAGGGTCACACAGCTAGTTAAGTGTCAAGTGTCAGAGGCCAGATTTGAACTCAGGTTCCTCCTGACTTCAGGGCTGGTGCTCTATCCACTGCACTATCTAGGTGCTCCTTTTTACTGGATTCTTTTGACATTCTGAACAGTGTTCTTTGGTTGGTCTCTTTAAAGAGATTTCTTTCTGTTCTAACATTTTATGATTCAATTTTTTTATGTGCTGTTCTGTCAGCTTAGTAACTTTTAAAAATGGTCCTTGGAGTCTAATAGATTGTAATTTAATTCAACTGAACAAGTATTGATTAAATACCTGTATATGCAGATCACTGTGCTGTGAAGTGATGAGGTGCTGGGGGGTGCTGGGAGGAGGATGTGAAGATGAATAAAACATAGTTCCTGCTCCCAAGGAGTTTATAATCTAGTGGGAGATGTGTACAGCATAGTCACAATACAGAGTAGAATGTGGTCATTCCACAGGAGAAATTGGAAAGTGTTATAAGAGACAGAAGGAGGAGGGATAGCTTACTTTTGACAGGGAAGGTATGTGTGTTGTGGGGGGCAAGGTGGAAGATTAAAGGAAGCTTCATGAAGGTGGTGGCATTCATTTTGCATCACATACCTTTCCATTGTACCCGGGGGGTGAGTCTATTTTAATTTAAATTAAATTAATTAAAGCAAATTAATTAACTAAATTAAAATTCTAAATCAATTAAATTTAAAGTACCTAAAGCAAAAGCTTGGTTTAAGAGACTTGCATTTTATCACCAAAATACTACAAATGCAGAAGCTGTTAGTAAACTGCCATACCGAGTGGTGGCTTATTTGCAGGCCTTTTGCAGAATTTAAAAATTGTTTGTACCCTAAAAATTCTCTGTGAAGTTATTCTGTATCTCTCTAATCATGTCATTGCTTTGAGGCAAAAATCTTGGCTCTTTTTGTCTATTGACATAAAGTTCCTATTTTGGCTTATTGGCTTTGGAAGCCTACATTGCTTCCAACCTAAAACACCTACAGGAGAATGGTCAGGGGGCTCAAAAGCCTGGAGATGGAAGTATCCCTTTGAGGTTGACAGATGTGTATATCTATGCCAAGAAATGACAGAAGGGATTGTTTCAGCAAACTTGGGGAGAGTTGTATCAACTGATGAGGAGTGGAGTGAGAAGAACCTAGGGAACAGTTTATGCAATTACACTAACAACAATGTAACAACTAACAGCCTGGAAAACTTTTAAGAACCTGATCAGGACAGCACATGTATATGCAGGATACCGAAACCATCATTTCAGGGAACTGATGGTGAATGATGATGATGAGAAGAAGTAGAAGAAGCCCTCCTGACAAAGAAAGTGAGGGACTCAAGAGGCAGGTTTGAGCCACATTTGTGAACTCGGCTGATGTGGGAATTTGTTTTGACTATTCATGATTGTGTGAAGGGTTTTGGTTTTGAATTTTTCAGTAGGTGGGGGAGGTTGGAAGAAGAGAAAATAAATCCTTATTAATTGAAAAAGAATAAAATTAATAAAGAAAAAATGCAAAGAAAACCATGTAAGATACTTAAAATCAGAACCCAAACTTGTATCATTCCTAATATTAGGGAAAGATTTATTTATTTTTTATTTTTTGGGTGAGGCAATGGCGCGTTAAGTGCTTGCCCAGGGTCCACAGCTAGTTAAGTGTCAAGTGTCTGAGACAAAATTTTGAACTCAGGTACTCTTGAATCTAGGGCTGGTTGCTCTATCTACCTAGCTGCCCCAAGAATTCTTTTTTAAAAAGAATCTGAAACTAGGGGCAGCTTAGGTGGATCAGAGATGGGACTTGAATCCAGGTCTTCCTGGCTTGGAGGCCAGCTTTCTGTCTACCATACCATACCTGTCTGGGTCTTATCTGCAAATAGATGATGATTCAACCGATAGGAGCTGATGAGGTCTCTCAGAGAGTGTAGAGAGAAAAGAAGATGGCCCAGGACAGAGACCTTAGGATGTGAAGGTGAATAAAAGTACGCCCGTAATGAGGAGTCATGATATGGATTGTACTTCAATAAGGCAGGCTATGGAATGGTCAGACAGGAGGAGAACCAAGAGAGAGGATAGTGTGAGCAACTGTCCCAGTGCAAGCAGAAAGGTCAGAAAAGATGAGGACAGAGAAAAGAGCCTTGGATTTGGAAATTAAGAGGTCATGGGGGGGGCAGCTAGGTGGGCGCAGTGGATAAAAGCACTGGCCTTGGATTCAGGAGTACCTGAGTTCAAATCCAGCCTCAGACACTTGACACTTAACTAGCTGTGTGACCCTGGGCAAGTCACTTAACCCCCATTGCCTTGCAAAAATTAAAAAAACAAAAAACAAACAAAAAAAGAGGTCATGGGATGGGGGGGGGGCAGCTAGATGGCACAGTGGATAAAGCACCAGCCCTGGATTCAGGAGGACCTGAGTTCAAATCTGGCCTCAGACACTTGACACTTAATAACTGTGTGACCCTGGGCAAGTCACTTAACCCTCACTGCCCTGCAAAAAAAAAAAAAAAGGTAACTTATAATAAAGTCAGAAACCAGGTTGCTGAGGGTTTTCAGGAGAGGGGAGCAAATAGAGACAGTATCACTACAGCAACAACTTCCTCACCAACTCACTTATCAGCTCTTGACCAAAGCAAACTTTCTTCAATGATCTCTTAATTGCTAAAGCCAAGGCATCATCCTTCCTTGACTTCTTCCCCATTAGAATGTAAGCTCCTTGAGGGCAGGGACTGGTTTTTTGCCTTTCTTTGTAGCCCCCAAGTCCTTAGCACTGTGTCTGGCACATAGTAGGCACTTCATACTTATTAACTTGCTGATTGACCATTTCCTCTTCCCATATGCTTTCTCTTCCTGTCACTGCTCTTTTTTGGTCCTCCTCTTACCTATCCTGACTCTTCTGCTCCTTCTCAGTCCTCCTTTGCTGGATCATCATCATCTTCCTCAGTGCTGCTCTGTATTAGCTACTCTTCTGTTTTCCTTCTGCACTCTCTCTTTTGATGATCCCGTTAGCTCCCATTGGTTCAGTCATCATCCTTATGGAGATGACCTACAGATCTTTTATACCAATCCTGACCTTTCTCCTAACCTCCAGGTTTGCATTACCTACTGCTTGTTGGGCATATTTTGCTTGATGTCCCATAGGCATCTCTAACATAACATGTCTAACAGAACATATTCTATTTTGCCCTGATTGTGTCCTTCCTCCAGACTTCTACTTCTTTTAGGAGCAACCACCATTTCCCATTTGTTCTGGTGGGCAGTCTTCTTGACTTCTTCTTGGCCTTTGGCACCCCTCCCTCAACATCCAAATACTTGCAAGTCTTTCAGTTCTACCTCCGTAATATCTTTTATGAGTCTTCTTGTCTCTGCCACTGTTTGTCAGATTTTCATGATCTCCCCTCTGGTCTACTGTGAGAGATTCCCAATTCATTTTTCTGCTTAGTCCCCTTCCTCTCTATTCCATTTTCCACATAACTGCTAATAAATAATCTTCCTAAGGCACAGGTCTGACTTGTGTAAAACATGACCTTTACTAAGGCTAAACTCTTCACATTGGGGCTCGCTACCAAAGTTTTACTTTTTATAGTCATCTTTCTCCCCCAGGTATGGCTCTAGCTGGTTCAGCTTCATTTGATCAGTAATTAATAAAATCCTTATTCAGACAAAAGCTGTCATCAACTTTCTTGTAATTATTATAAGAATTTATTATCTCTTCTACCAATTGTTTGCCAACAAAAAAGAGAGGAAGAAAGAAAGAAAAAGAAAACCTTCATGACAAACATAGTTCAGAAAAACAAAATCCCACATTGTCTGTATCCAAAAAATGTATGCCTCATTTTGCAAAATAAGTCTATAATGTTTCTGTGAAGAGGTGCAGATGTAGCATGCTTCATCTGTGGTCTTCCAGAGCTGTGGTTTATCATTGTTATTGGTTAGAATTAAAAAGCTTTTCAAATTGTTTTTCTCTGTAATGTCATTGTATAAATTATTCTCCTAGTTCTGTTAATTCTGCATCGGTTTATAAAGGTTTTTTCCTGTTTCCTCTCAAATTGTTCCATTTCACAATTATAATTAAATATCTCATTACATTACATATTATTTTTCTATTCCCCAGCAGGAGGACAACCCCTTAGTTTTCATTTTTTGCTACTATGAAAAAGAACTATATAATATTGTACAAATGGGGGACTTTTCATCTTTCTTTGGTCTCATTTGGGTATGGACCTAGTAGTGGTATTGCTGGGTCAAAGGGTATTGGGCAGTTTACTGACTTTTGGCCATAAATTTCAAGGTTGCTTTTCAGAATGGCTTAGATGAACTTATAGCTCCAGCAACAGTGCATAAATTTGCTTGTTTTCCCACAACCCCCTCAAAAATTTGTCATTTGTCTCTTTTGTCAATCATTTTAAGCCAATCTGGAGGTGTCAAGTAGAAATCTATCTATGGGTTATATTACATCTTTCACCTTTTTTTTTTTTTAAGTGAGGCATTGGGGTTAAGTGACTTGCCTAGGGTTACACAGCTAAGTGTTAAGTGTCTGAGGCCGGATTTGAACTCAGGTACGCCCTGACTCCAGGGCCGGTGCTCTATCCACTGTGCCACCTAGCTGCTCCTCTTTCACCTCTTTTTACCTTTTTTCCTCTGATTCAGATTTCATAGACCTCCTCCCATTTGCATCTCTGCTGTATTGCCTATATTCTCTTTATATAATCAGCAATCAAGTCTTATTAATTCTATCTCTACTTTCTTTCACATCCTTTTCACTTTTTCCTCCTTTTCCTTTCAGGTTTCATGATCTTTGTTCAGGTTTTCTCCCTCTCCTTTTTTCTTTTCGTCCCCCTCGTCCATCTCTCTCTCTTTCTACCCCTCCCTCCCTCTTCCTCTCCTCTCTCTCCTTCCACCCATCCTGCACATCTCTGCCAGAGTAATGAAGAGATATGATCACATTACTCAGTATTCAGAGCTGTTCAATGGCTCCTATTAACTTTAGAATAAAGTATAAATACTTCAGTTTCAAGATTTTCCAGTTTGGCTTCAGCCAGATCCACCATTTGTGTATCTCAGACAAGGCTTTATTATCCTGCTCCCTCTGGCTTTCCACTAAAGGCTTTGAAGTTTCACTCTATCCTACACAACTTGACTTATCATAAAAATAAATACTTAATCATAAAATAAATGCCACGGAGAAAAAAAGTTTTGTGGCATTACAAGTAAAAGGAATCTAAGGAAGGATCCCATGTCCCCTTGTATGTTGTGCTGTCAGTGTCCGGCCTCTAGCCCTGGCTCTAGTTGGAACCTGACATTCCGGTTTATTTCCAACAATTCTCCACATCAAATTTGCTCTTCCCCCAGCAGGCTCTTTATTCTCCACTTTCTTACTTGTTTTTTGTTCATGTTGGTCACTGGGCCTTAAATGTACCTCCTACCATCTCCTATTAAAACTACCCAGTCTTTAAGGCTAGCAAATTATATTACTATTCTAAACTGTAAAATGCTTTCATTTTTAGCCTCAATATTCCTCTAAACAGTGTCAGTTGATTCTTTCTTGAATTATTCTGGCTGTTTGATAAAGGATTTTACTGAATGTTTGGATTTATAGAGTATATCACTATTGAATGATGCCATACATAAGCTACATTTCCTAGTGACTGGCCTATTTCAGACTTCTAATTTTTGTTTATCTTTTAACACGATTACAATATAATTTTAAACCATCGTATTTCCATTCTTCAGTTGCTAAGAGAACCTTGTAACAGGATTAAAACATACTTGTTTTGGCTTTCTTTTAACTTGAAATAATAGCCAGTTTTCACATATCTTAGCTCCTGCTATTATCTTTTTCTTCTTTCAGTGAAATCATAGGTCCAAACTAAATAAACAAATTGAAATTAATTGTGGCGAAATTCACATTTTAAAATTCTCCTGTAGGTTCTTTTGTAAAAGACAAGGGAGTGTCTTTATTTAGAATTCATTCTCATGGCCCCTATAAGCACTGGCACTTAACTGTGTGCAGAAAGAATGTGCTGTACGTGTGTGTGTTTAATGTGAATCTGTGACCTTTTCTGTTACTGGTATAATAAAAGATACTGTCCCCAAATTCCTGTGGCCAAATTTTCCTTAAATATTCATTCATGTTTGACAGCTGCTTCTGCATTTTTTGACCTGGAGCAAGCTCTCAGGCTTTAAATAGTTCACCTTTGAGCTTTCCGCATTGAGCCCAGTTGGATGCCATTGCTTTTCACAAACTTCCCCAAATAAAACAATTTATGAAATCTTAAATATGATCTTCCCTCTGGTGAACTCTGAGTGATCTGAACAACTTGGAAAACATTTCTAAGTAGCTTGGTGATGAAGAAATCATTCCTGGCTTATTTCTTCTACTCTTCACTTTTAAAAAAGAACCTTTGGTGGAGATCTTTAATAATTAGGTTTTCAGAGCAAGGAGGCACAGAGACATTTGATTCCTTTGAAATTTAGAAGGACTTGGAGGAAGACTTCTAGGCTCATCAATTGATTGATCATGCAAAACAAGAAAAGTTGGAGAAAACTCACCATTGAGAGGCAAACACAAACTCAGATGAGGACAGTACTCCCAAATTGCCTCAGTGTGAAGCCTCAAGAAGGAATATGAATTGGTTTCAAGAACAAAAAAGCCTTCTTGGAAGAGCTCAAAAAGGATTTTAAAAATTAATTGAGAGAAATGGGGAGAGAAATGAAAGCAACACAAGAAAATTATGAAATTATGAAAAAAGAAATCAGCAGCTTGCAAAAGGAAGCACAAGATTGACTGAAGAAAACAATTCCTTAAAAAATTCATTTGGCCAAATGGAAAAAAAGTGCATAATCTCACTGAAGAAAACAATGCCTTAAAAATTAAAATGGCAGGGGGGAACAGCTAGGTGGCACAGTGGATAAAAGCCCTGGCCCTGGATTCAGGAGGACCTGAGTTCAAATCCGACCTCAGACACTTGACACTTAACTAGCTGTGTGACCCTGGGCATGTCACTTAACTCTTACTGGCCCCAACCCCCCCAAAACCCCTATTATTAATAATTTGGGGCAGCTAGGTGGTGAAGTGGATAGAGCACCAGCCCTGGAGTCAGGAGTACCTGAGTTCAAACCCGGCCTCAGACACTTAACACTTACTAGCTGTGTGACCCTGGGCAAGGTCACCTTAACCCCAATTGCCTCACAAAAAAAAAAATTAAAATTGAACAGTTGGAAGATAATGAATCCATGAGACACCAGGAATCAGTCAAGCAGAATCAAAAGAATGAAAAAATAGAAGAAAATGTGAAATACCTCATTGGAAAGACAACTGACCTGGAAAAACAGATCCAGGAGAGACAATCTGAGAATCATTGATTGTCTGAAAGTCATGAGGCAGAAAAAGAGTCTAGACACCATATTCCAGGAAATTATTAAGGAGAACTGCCTTGATATTATAGAATCAGAGGATAAGATTGTCTTTGAAAGAATCCACTGATCACCTCCTGAAAGAGACCCCAAAAGGAAAACTCCAGGGAATATTGTAGCCACATTCCAGAATTATCAGGTGAAGGAGAAAATACTCCAAGCAGCCAGAAAGAAGCAATTTAAATATCATGGAGCCACAGTCAGGATTGCTCAGGACCTGGCAGTTTCTACATTAAAGGATCACAAGGCTTGGAATATGATATTCAGGAAGGCAAAGGAGCTTGGATTGCAGCCAAGAATCTATTACCCAGCAAAACTAAGCATTCTCTTTTGGGGGAAAAGATGAAATTGGGGACTTTCAAGGTTTCCTGATGAAAAGACCAGAACTGAATAGAAAATTCAATCTTAACATACAAGACTCAAGAGAAGTTTAAAAGGTAAACAGGGGGGAAAAAGTTACTCAAAAAGGTTAAACTGTTTACATCCCTACACGGGAAAATAATACTTATAACTCTTGAGAACTGTATATGTATTTGGGCAGACAGAAGGATTATACACAGAGGATATAAATATAAATTGTCTTTGATGTGATGATACAAGGAAAATTAAGGGGTTAAAAAGGGAGTTTATAGAGAGAAGAGGAAAGGGGAGTTGGAATGGGGTAGAATTGCATCAATGAAGAGGTGAAAAAAACCTGTTACAATAGAAAGAAGGGGAGGGGTAAACATTGTTTCAACCCTACTCTCACTAGATTTGATTCAAAGAGGGAATAACATACGTTCATTTGGACAAAGCACTCTGTGTGTGTACAATATATAAAGTGTCTGTGTGGATATACATTATTATATACATGTGTATATATATACATATATGTTCCATTTTCATCTTCATAGGTCTTTGAGGTAGATAGTGTGGTTGGCCCAGTGTTTCTATTTTGCAGATGAGCAAACTGAGACACCAAGAATTTCAATGACTGGCTTGTGTTCACTCAGTTTCTAAATGGCAGAGCTAGAGTTTGCATATAGGTTTTCTGATTAAATTCAATGCTTTATCTACTGATTTCACAGGTGAGTTTATATTATAGAATGTTGTTTCTTTTTGTTGCCATTTCTTTCAGTTTGTCAGGATCAGATGTCTTCCCTGGTTGAAGCAGTTTCTAGGGGTTTTTTGTTGTTTGTTTGTTTTTTCATTATGGCTGTTGAGTTATATTGCTTAGACTTAGGAAATGGTGAGTTTATATGTCAATACCCATTCTTTTTTCATTTCTATTGTCAGTACCAACAGCTTGTTTATATCTTGTTAGAGTTGCCTCAGTTGCTTGCCATATATTTGAATTTTTTTTCTTATGGTTGGTTTTGATTTTGGCCATTTCTTTAATAAATCAATGGTTTGCTTGTATATAGACAGTTGATTTGTTACTATCAGCTAGTCAGCCAGTCATTTCCTGTGTAAGGGCAAAATTTAGTATGGGAAGAGTTAATTGGGCAGGCTCGCTGTAGTATTGGGGTAAGAAAAAGAAACAGCCTCTTTCCAAAACAAAACAGGTTTATTAATGGGAACACAAGTGAGATTAATAGAGCTAGGGTCAATGGGAAAGAATTTAAATCTCTGGGGTTAAAAAGGCCCCAGGCATCCTGAAACCTGCTCTAGCCTAGCTAGATCCAAAAGAGCTAGCTTTGCATAAAAAAACACAAACTCACCACCAACCTGAAATCTGTAGCTCTAATGAGAATTAGCTTGCAGTCTCTTCTGTTTTTGTCTGAAGATCAAACACCAACAGCTCCTCTGTCTACCTTCTTTCCTTCCCTGTCTCAGAACACTCTCTTCTCAGAATCTAACTGCCTCTAACTGTCTCTCCCACAGGAAGGGGCGGTTTCTTAGTCATGCTGAGTCTCCAGTTGGCTTAGCACACCCACATGGGCTGTCCCCATTATAATCTGGTGAGGCCCATGTGGGTGTGGGGGAGCTATTAGGGGAGGCTTAGTTACTTAGTTTCAATAAATGTTCCCTGTGGTAGAGTTCCTCTTGTTTGCTCAATTATCTCCCAAAGTACACACTCATC
This sequence comes from Dromiciops gliroides, assembly GCF_019393635.1. Taxonomy (NCBI): domain Eukaryota; kingdom Metazoa; phylum Chordata; class Mammalia; order Microbiotheria; family Microbiotheriidae; genus Dromiciops; species Dromiciops gliroides. The sequence goes on from NC_057862.1 coordinate 54,041,809, forward strand.
CTCTCTTAGGCTTTTCAAGCCTACATTTTTTTTTTTAGTCTGACTATAATGAAGCAAAGACAGGGCTATGAAAACCCCAAATCACAATTAATTCCTTACACCTGTATGTTAGAATAAGATTAACTTGAACTTTTGTGACATTATTCTTTATTCAGTGTGTCCAGTGTGTTCCAATTCTCCCCTTTCCCCACTCCACAGCTTTCTTTAAGTGAGTATTTAAAATATATGGGAAGGAGGTTTTTGTATAGACTACAGGCTGTTTGCCACTCTCCTTTCTTATTCCTGAACCATACTTTCACCAAATACATTTTTCAACATTTTCCCTTTGCAGTGAAGTAATTGAATATTGAATAACAACATGTTGATTTATTGTGGAGGGTACAATCAAGTTCTTTCTAGAATTCCTCTACTTCTCTATCCTTGGTAACAGATGTTTGTGTAAGCTGACCTTTTTGCAAATGCATATGCCGAGCCCTGTACTTATGATGGAGTGCCTCATGTTTCCTTTTGTCATTGGAAGCCCAGTAAAACCATCTCTATCAGCTTTTTGTTTGTCCTTCCTTCCTTTTATGTTCTGATTTCATTAATAGTGAGAATGTCCATATCAATAGAATTCGGATCCTCCTGTAGTATGTATGTTGGTTAGTCGCTAAATTAGGATTTCACATTGACAGTTCCCCCAGTAAAGCAAGCAGATATTCATTCATAGTCTGAAAATGGTGTGATTATTAGTGCCTTCTGCCTCCCCCTTTCTACCACTGGAGGGGGTCACACAAGAATGAGAATCATTTTGTATTTTTTTCTTTGTTTCATGGGTTGATGTGGCCAAATAATTTACCACTGAGTTTACTGATGAGGGCCTACACTGCTTCCTGCCCATCTTATGCTTTACTTTACTTAGACGCTTAAACCAGATCTGTCTTAAGAACTTGTTCTAGTTTGAAATGAATTATTTTGATGTAATTAGTGGTGGGTTTTTTGGTGGCTTTTGTTTTTTTGTTTATTTTTGTTTAGGTCTGTATCACCATGTACATGTCTTGGCAGGGAGAATGAGTTGTGCTCTTATGTGGTTTTGGATGCTTTCAGTATGACTCACTGCTTTTTTTTTTTTAATTTCTTTTTTTTTTTTTTTTTTGGTGAGGCAATGGGGGTTAAGTGACTTGCCCAGGGTCACACAGCTAGTAAGTGTCAAGTGTCTGAGACAGGATTTGAACTCAGGTACTCCTGACTCCAGGGCCGGTGCTCTATCCACTGCGCCACCTAGCTGCCCCTGACTCACTGCTTTTTAATTCTATTTCCAAGCGTACACATACAGGTCTTCCCACTATCACTGTTTGACATTAATAGAATGAGGCCTCTTTGCAGTGTACTGTACAGTTTGAACAAATCAAGAAGATATTCACTGATGAAGCCAATGGTACTTTTAAGTTTGAGAGCAAGTAGGCTGGAACATTTTGTTTTATTTGTTTTACATGTTACTGTCTGTCCTGTTGAATCTTGTGTTGTACACTTGCTACATGGTAAACTCACTCAAAGCCTATCAAGTGTATACATACACCATGTTCCCAATTACTTGTGGGCCTTGTTTCTACAAATTATAACTGTCTTAGTGACTAACTCTCCAGCCACCATTTCTGTGAATCATAACTGTGGGGGTGGCTCCAGCTCAGATTTCCAGATGACTAATAGGCCAAGATCTTTGACCTTTTTCAGAATGGCATCTTCTTCTGGAGTCAAGTATGTCGGTTGGTACTATAATACCAACAGTACGATTTAAGTGTTTCTGTTAAAATAAGAAGATAAATACTAACTGGGAAGGATACAGTGTCAGAAGACAAGAAGTAATTTCTATATGGCTTTGTTCACAGCTGTCCTGTGAGCTAGATCAGTGGTCTCAAACTCAAATAGAAAGAGGGCCTTGAAACTGTTCAGAAGGATTTCTGTCAACCGCATATTTACTTAGAAAACCACAAATTAATCTTAGGTTGTATGTTTATTTTCATTTTGACTCTTGTCCTGCCATTGGACTTTCGTGACTCAGGAAGAGAGTGAGACTGATGATTCTAGCAGCTCTGCCTCCCTTAAATCCAGTTTATGCACAGGTGTTAAACCTTTTCCAATGACAGTTTAATTTGGTTGGGCCATGCTCTATCCTTTAACTGGCTACTTAGCCCCTGGGCCTTAAGTGTGACACCTCTGAGCTACATAAAAAAGTACCATTATCACCATTTTACACCTGAAGAAAACAAGATTCTATGAGGTCTCTAAGGGTCATATCCAGGGTCCTACACTTCCATCTGACTTAGAACTCAGATTGGCTTCAGCACCAATGTTTTTTCTTATTTTATTCTGCTTTTCAATGAGAAAATATAATTTTATATTCAAATGGCTACTTTAGACTTTTAAGATATTTGTCTGTTATTTATCTTCTTTAAATTTGAGGTAGACATAATTGGTCTCCCTGCTTCATATTTCCCCTTTATAAGTCATTCTCCAGTCATCTGCTAAATTGATTCTCCTAAAGCACAGATCAGACTATGCTGCTACCCCATGAACTTCACTGGCTCCCACTTGCCTCTAGGATCAAATGTAAACTTTGTCAATTTAAGCCCTTTACAGCCTAGCCCCAGCCTATATTTCTGGCCTTATTATCAATGATTCCCCTTCATGTCCTTTACATGCCAGCCAAACTAGCCTTCTTGTTTTTCTCCCTGCTGCATGTGTCTGTGTGATGTGCACTGCTCCTCAGGCATGCAGGGAAAGTTCTCTCCCCACATCTCAACCTCTTGGAGTCTCTTGGTTTTTTTGTTTTGTTTTTTCCTCCTCAGAATTCAGCTTCAATACCACTATTTCCACAAAAACTTTTCTGAACCCCCATGCTACTTGTAGATTTCTTACATTGTATTTTTTTTTTGGTGTTGTTACTTAAATATGTATGTGTCTCACTTGAAAGACTCTGTGCTCATGGATAGCAGAGACAATTTCATTTTTGTCCCTGTAAGCCCAGTACCTGGCACATAGGTGCTTAAAAGATGCTCATTGGATGGTTGAAGATTACATATGAAATAGGGATTGAGAGGCATTTTGATCCAGTGTAAAGAGTGCTGGATTTAGAGTCATGGGACCTGGGTTCAAATTCTGGCTCTCTTGCTTACTGTCCATGAAAACCTTGGGGAAGCTTCTGAGCCTCACTTTCCTTATTTGTGAAATGAATGAAATAGTTGATCTCTAAGGCCTCTTCCATATCAACTCTATGATTCTGTCATCCTTCTGTCATTCTGAGTGGGTACAGGGTAATGAACTAGGTAGCCACTCATGATTGAAAAGGTTCATGGATTGACTGTTGACTGGTTGTGGATGTCTGAAAATCCATCAGAACTCCATTCCCAGAACTTCCTGCTCTCTGTAAGGGGCAACACAGTAAGCCTCATCAGTCATATATATATTTTAGCATGAATTAAATCATCAGATCCTTTCCAGAACTTGATCCCAGGTTTTGATAGAAAAGAAGACAGAAGCATTTGTTTCCAGAATTAGGAGGAGAAGGCTACAACAAGGGAAGAGAAGGCTGCTGAAAGACAAGATAGTGGCCCCCAAAGACAGATTTCACCCATTTAACAGTTTTGCCAAGAATGGTCCTGCTTGGAAGTGTTGGTAAGGCTAGTAGTTGGTAGGGCTAGTTGGAGTACAGGGTACATAACAGCAAGGAGAATTATCTCTTGCTCACACTTTTCCCCTCCTTCCCTCCCTTCTTTAATTCTGCCCTCCCCCTTGCCCAACAAAGTCTTGCTTTTAATTAAAAGCAGTATCTAAATGAGTAGTTATGATTGTTATGATGGTGTAAAGGGATAAGTATGCACGCTGACAGAATTTGTATAAAGAAGAGGTCCCAAAGTATGAATACCCTTTGTTCCTGGGAGTATTTGACTTCCATGGACTTAGATTTTGATAATGTTCCTCTCAGTAACACTTTTGTCTCTTACAAATATTTTTATGACAACATCTGTAATCTAACTGGATAGAAAATAAATTGTCAGTTTTGAGCTTCTTCTCTCCAATTGTTTACCTCAGATCCCTCCAACACTATTCCTTATTCTATCCTCCTTTGTTCCAGTCTTGAAGGAAGAGATTGCTTTTCTTGCCAAGACACGCCCCCCCATTTGTGCTTTTGATGTGAGCTAGAACTACCTCAGTGTCACAGGGGTCCCACCCTAGATACCAGCTTCCTACCCAGCCTAACAACTGGGCCATTTCTTTCTATCTTCTGCTCTTTCCTCTGGTCTCCACCTTCTATCCTTCAGTGATCATTCAGCCCATTTACCTATTAACCTTTTCATCAGGGTAGGGTCGGGGCAGACCCTTCTCTCTTTCTCTTTGCTGCCTCCTACTCCCCATAGCCTCTCAGCGTTTCTTGGCCTGGGGACCTGCACCAGCCAGGTAGCCTTCCCTGTCTGTTACTGTACCAACCCAATACTTAACTCTGTACCAGCCTAGTCAGGATGTTTTTCTGCCTTCCATTTTCTTGTCTTGTCTGGAACTCTCCTCTGTGTGGGGCTGTTGAAAAAATTGCTGAAGTTAGAATCCTGAAATCGCCTACATCTGAATCCTGGCTCTACCACTTAACCCTGTGAATGGCTCACTTCATCCCTGTGGGCCACAGTTTTCATAATTCTGTATAAAATGAAGGGCCTGGATTAGGTCTTGTCCAGTCCCAAATCTACGATCTAGATCTCATGTTCTTTGAGTTTTTGGTATTTCCCGATAGGGAGCTTTCTCTTGGGCAGACCCCCTGACATGCAGAGCCAGGAGAGGAGCTAGTATGCTCTTGGCTCCTTCATGATACTTTTAGCCCTCCCCTTGCCACTGTCACCTGGAGACCACCTTTACAATTCTTTCCATCTGTCCAGATCTTTGTTATTGTGCCCTATATAGACGTTCAGGTTGTTCCTCCTTCCTTATAGGTACAGTACCTGACTCATACTGAACTTAGTGTGGTATGAGCTATGTTGGCATCTTTTCTGCTTCGTACCCTGTTCCCTTCAAATGTGTTGGTCTGTCAGGTTTTTTTCCCCTTTTTTCTTCAGCCTCCTCAACTCCCATGAACCTCTGTCTCCAGGTTATCTCAGCCATAGACAAGTGGTCATACATTACATTCCTTTTTCCTAGACACCTCCCCATAGAGACACACTGAATTAGCACTAGATACTAGAATTCCCAGTTACAGTGTTGCCCTTGGCCTTAATCCTCTTCCATTTGGGGGAACTTACCCCTTTCATCACTCTAATTGTATTTTCAAACTCTCTTTATCCATTGGCTCCTTCCCTGCATCCTACATACATGCCAAATGTCTTCTATCCCTTAAAAAAATCTTCACTTGATTCTTTCACCCTCACAAACTGTTATCATTTTTCTCTCCCATCCTCATTGAAAGTGTTCTCTCTCGGGAGGTAGAAAGAACCATTATTAAAACTCACAGGATGGTTCATGGACATGGGCAAAAAGGCACCAAGCACTTAGCAAGATTCAGGATGCTAGAGTGGAGACTCATAGGCTGGCCGAGCTAGAAGAGACATCTGAAGGCACCACTTTGTCTGTGCCCGAATAAGAATCCTCTCTTTATAGTAGCCTATGACAAGTTTACCAATATCTCAGTGGCTAAATTCTTAGTCATCCTCCTTTTTATCTCTAGCTTTTCACACTGTTGACCTCTCTCCCCATTTCCCCTTCAGATATTGCATCCTTCTTTGGTTTTCATGACAAAGCCTTCTTCTGGTTCTCCTGTCTGTTTGATTGCTCCTTTCTGCTGAATGTTATTTGTGTTATCATCTATGCCCTGCCCCTAGCTTTGGCTGCCCTCCAAGACTTTGCTGTCTTCTTTCTCTCCCTTGATGGTTTCACCAGTTCCCTTGAACTCAATTATCTTTGTGTACATGACTTCCAAATGTGTATATTCACCCCAGTCTCTTTCTTGAGCTCCATTTCCGTATGAGTTTCCTGCTTGACCTCACCACATGGATGTTTCCTAGGCATCTCAAACTCCACAGGTCCACCTAGTCAACTAGGTATAGTTTGTTTTGTTTGGTTTTGGTTTTGGTTTTTGTGAGGCAGTGAAGGTTAAGTGACTTGCCCAGGGTCACACAACTAGTAATGGTCAAGTGTCTGAGGCCAGATTTGAACTCAGGTCCTCCTGAATCCAGGGCCGGTGCTTTATCCACTGCACCACCTAGCTGCCCCCTATGTATAGTTTCTTGACAGAATTAGTCACCAGTTGTGTTGTGGTACCTACCATGCTTCCAGTTTCCCAGGTTTACAACCTCAGCCATCCCCGAGATGGTGCATGAGTAAATGTTTGTTGAATGAATAAATGAGCAAAAGATTGACTGTTGGGCTTTCTTTTTTCTTCGAGTGTACAGTAAAAGAATGAATGATCATTTGCATTTGCACATGTTCTTCCTTTTGGCATCAGTCAGAGAGTATTATTAATTGCCATTCTACTCTACACAGGGTTGAAAATGCTTGTACCAAGCTTGTCCAGGCAGCCCAGATGCTTCAGGCAGATCCTTACTCCGTGCCAGCTCGCGATTACCTGATTGATGGGTCAAGGGGTATACTTTCTGGAACATCTGACTTGCTCCTCACCTTTGATGAGGCCGAGGTAGGTATCTTATTCTTGAGAACATTGTATATTTTCTTCCTCCATAGCAGAAAGGGTGAATTATTAGTGTCCATAGCAGGAACTCAGTACACCAAACAATTAGAAATATTTAGGTCCTCTCTCTTCCCAGCTCCCTTAATTAGCTATTTGGGGGTCAAAGCCCTTTTCTTTTTGACCTCTGATTTTCCAACAAAGCAGGGATTATGTTTGCCACCCACTTTCTAAGGCGCTGTGAGAATGAGCCGATTATACACACCCACTCCGAAGTTGATCTTAAAGTTATTGGCTTTATTGTTAGGGAATTTAAGTTTATTTAATGTGGTGATGAAATGTTAATATCTATATATCACTATCATCATCTGTTTAACTTAGTAGCATTTCTTTGCTTAATTCAACACACTGACTTTTCTTTGAAGGGCTCTCAGTTGAGACAAGGTTAGACTCGTTCTGATTGGTCATAGAGGAATAGTTACAAAGGAAAGCTGTTTCAGGGAGGCCTATTTAGGCTTGCTATAGGGAGAAACTTCCTTACAGTGCCAGCTATCCAAACATGTGGTGGGCTGCTTTGGGAGGGAGTGTATTCCCTTCAGGAGAATTTTCAGGTGAAAGCTCAATGACCACTTGTTTGGGATTTGTGGCCAGGTCTACACTGAATTAGGTGGGTCTCTGAACGAACCTTCTGTGATTCTCTTTTTAGGTCCGCAAAATCATCCGTGTGTGCAAAGGCATTTTGGAATATCTAACAGTGGCAGAAGTGGTAGAGACAATGGAGGATTTGGTCACTTACACTAAGAATTTGGGACCAGGTTTGACACTCATAGTTTTCTCCACATTATCTCTGTTTGATCAAAATGTGGTAAAAAGTTTTTAACAGTCAGTTAGCGATAATGGAGAGACGCCAGTTTTTGAAGGACCACCCTTTCGGGGAGGAGACCGTGCCGTGTACTCCAAAAAGAAGATTGGACTCTTTCCCTTCCCTCTCAAGCTATTTGTGAAGAATGTGAAAATGTAAAAAGCAGAAAATAAGGGTTGTATGTTGCATTCTGTTGGGTTTCCATGTCTTCTTATTTTGATGATGGAACCGCTGAAGATGGTTCACTGTGTCTGAATGCTGAATACATTTTTTTAAAACCCTGCTCCCGTTTGGTGAAGTTACCTTAAACCACACATGGCAAATGTAGCCTGAGAATGTAGGAAATAGTTTTCCATTGCTGTAATGCTGAAGGCCACCCTGAATTTTGACCTCTCCACTCTACATTACATAGCATTCCTTCATTGTTTGCCAGCTGGCCCGTGGCCCTTTATGACTCTTAGCTTACTAATGAGTCCTCCTACCACCAATGGCTCTTTGGTAGCCCAGGATTGAATAATCTAATGAGACTTAAAGAGAACTGTGATGCGGTGGTTGTCAAGGTTTATAAAAAAATTCCCTATGCAAATAAAAATGAAATTTTAGAATAATAAACCAAGGAGGAGGAAATTACTTTAAAATTAGAGCTTAAACACTCATAGTATGAATCCAGTTTTACTTGATGACAGGGATTTAAGCCTAGAGGAGAGACCCTGCCTGCTGAGGTCAGTTATATTACACAGAAGCATTCACATCACAAACCCCAAATCTTGAAAACTGGACTGATGTGACATTGTCTACAAGCGTTTTCTTTTCAGCATAACTCTGCTCTTGGGAGTCATGTCATGTAATGAGATCCTTTGGAGATCTAAGTAACTAAACTTCCCTTTGTGCAGATACCCTAGACTGAATGGGCTTGATAAGTGTTACTTTGAAGTTAAAATGTTGTAATTATGGAAATTTGTGTCTGTGAAAGATTACCATAAAATGTTTTTCTACTTTGAATTATCCTGGAAGAGTATAGGCAGAGATTACTTTCCTTAAGTTTCTTAGTGACTTAAGGAACCAAGACATTCTTTTGATCTATCCCACCAAAATGTAAAATGTTAAATTGTAGATGAAAAGATACTGGGTGTCTCCTGGTATTATCATTATTTAATTCTTAACACTTTTACATATGAAATAGGAATTGAGAGGCATTTTGATCCAGTGTAAAGAGTGCTGGATTTAGAGTCACACGACCTAGCTAGGGTCAATGGGAAAGAATTTAAATCTCTGGGGTTAAAAAGGCCCCAGGCACCCTGAACCAGCTCTAGCCTAGCTAGATCCAAAGAGCTAGCTTTGCATAAAAAAACACAAACTCACCACCACCTGAAATCTGTAGCTCTAATGAGAATTAGCTTGCAGTCTGACTATAATGAAGCAAAGACTGGGCTATGAAAACCCCAAATCGCAATTAATTCCTTACACCTGTATGTTAGAATAAGATTAACTTGAACTTTTGTGACATTATTCTTTATTCACTGTGTCCAGTGTGTTCCAATTCTCCCCTTTCCCCACTCCGCAGCTTTCTTTAAGTGAGTATTTAAAATATATGGGAAGGAAGAGAAATTGTATTATATTGAGTCAGTGGGTAATCAGTATTTGTAGAATTTATTATATGTTTGTATATTGTGTATATATTTACATAATCATTCAAGAATTAATTATGCATACACATATACAATACATCTATGTGTTTGTATCTGTAGAGAGATTGCTTGATTCTCATTATTATTGCATTATTTTCATGAGAATTGACCTGAACCTAGACTATGAATCTAGGGCCCATCCAACTACGCCTAACAGATGGTTTGCTTTTATGAATTAGGAATGACGAAAATGGCCAAAATGATTGATGAAAGGCAACAGGAATTGACTCACCAGGAACACAGAGTGATGTTGGTGAATTCAATGAACACTGTGAAGGAGTTATTGCCAGTCCTCATTTCAGGTATCTATTTTCTGTATTTTCATTAGAGGAAATTTTAAGTGGATGATCTGAGCCTTTAAGTTAATTCTGTTGTGTGTGTGTGTGTGTGTTGGATTTTGTATTTTTCTTTTATATTTCCTTAACTGCACACCACTAACTGCCTTCCTATCTGTCTACTTGTACAAAAGCAAGAATGATTGATTTGGTAACTAGACTTTGTTTCCAGCCAGGTGGCTACAGATTCAGTTGGTGCTACTAGTGAGTGTGGAAACTCAGTTGGCTCCTTGTTTTCTCCTGTCTTTCTCCCTCAGCTGTTACCTGAAATCCTTTTACCCTTTGGGCCAGGGATATTTTCTTAACTTCCATAAAGACTGCCCCAGCAACTGGTACTTTCTACACTAACTGGTAAATATCAGATACCCTGGGCTCAGTTTGCTGGTTAGCATCTTTCCTTATTGACCTTCTCGTGGAAACACATGGTTTTTTGTTGGTTTTTTGGTTGTTGTTGTTGTTTTTTGGTGAGGCAATTGGGGTTAAGTGACTTGCCCAGGGTCACACAGCTAGTGAGTGTCAAGCATCTGAAGCTGGATTTGAACTCAGGTCCCCTGACTCCAGGGCCGGTGCTCTATCCACTGCACCACCTAGCTGCCCCGACACATGTTTTTTATTAGAGATCTAGATTAAAAACTATAGAGCAGTATATGCTAATATACTCTTCTGAAATTTTTTTCCAATTAAAAAAAATTCTGAATTTATCAATTAATAAAAAGAAATATCCATATAGAAAATAAAACTGAAAAAGAACATTGTACATGAATCTCTCTTGTAAAATCAAATGCTGCTTGCTTTTCCCTTTAAGTATGTAGTAAATTCAACATTTAACTTTCAAAGCTATCCTACTTGTCTGTGTTTCCTTTTGGCCTTCCTTCTATGCTTTTTGTACATTTAAAAAAATATTTCCATAGCACATGCACTGTATCTCACTGTCTCAACTCCCATTTGCACTAGCAGGTTGAGGATCCAGAGTTTGGGTGGCTTTTTCTTATCCCCTCAGAGTCTAGGAGCATTAAAAGGGTTGAGGGGTGGTTTTCTAATGCTTTATAGCTAATGAGCCTAAAATGGTGTGCTTCCCCCATGACTGTTAGTTGACATTAATTAGCTAGCCAGACTTAATTATTATTTAGAAAAGGGTATTTTACTAACTTGATATGGTAAGAACAGTTGGTTCAAAACATCTTCCCTCAAAACTCTGGCACACTCTCTTACTAGTACATATAGAGTCTAGGGAAAAGTACTCAGGTTTAGCGAGCACATGTGGTAAAGAGGTAACTCACTTAGAGTCCTTTTCTCCCTCTCATGAGGCATTTATGCAGCTTCTGTCAGGTACAGTCGAGCTTTCCTGCTGGATTTCATGTGGAACTGTGAAACTGCCTTCCCTGAGCATCACTAGTTTATCCTTAGCTTCTGAGGCAGATGTTATTGGCAGTTAGTGCTAGGATGCTGAAAAGTCCAAATCCTCAGGTTCTCTAGGTTCAAGAGGTCTCCTTCTGGTTAAAGTGTGCGGGGGTGAGAAAATGGGGGGGTTGAGGTAAGGGAAGATTTATCCTCTCTTCTGTCCCTCTCCCTCTAATCAGTTCCTTCTCATTGACGTGGCTGGAGGGCTTCTACTCCTAGCTTAGTGCCAAATGCTCCAATCCCCTGGGTTCCAAATTGCCTCGTTATTTATTTTAAAAAGTAAAAGACCCAGGGCATTACCAGCCTCCTCAAACAACCTGAACACAGTCCTGTGTGACATAATTTCACTTCATCCAGTGGCTTTCAAGGACTTCTTAATTGATCAAGGACTTTTCACAGTACTTAAAATGTCTTTGATTGATTAACTGATAGATTCAACAGAGGTGTTCTCACTGGGCTAAGGAAATGGAATGCAGGGTCTTGTCATTTACTCTGTATGAGGTGCAGGTGATTGGAATGACACTTCAATTTTCCGTGAAAATTATTTGAAGTGTGGAGTTAATTCATGTCTACTGAAAACAATTGTTGCTAGGCTAGATTTGTAACAGATCTAAAGTAGACATATCAGCTAGGTTCATATCTCCTTAGAAATTCAAAATCAGTGCCTGCTTTGTTGCATAAAATACAACTTAGTGGCATGAAGGCCTTTGGAATTGTGATGGAATCTGGGGAGAAGAGGAGGGATTTGAGAAGGAAAAGGAGGATTCTGGGAGGAGAAGAAAAGTACTTGAGCAGATGACCTATGGAAGGAGTCAGAGAGAAGGGCTCGAGGTGAACAATAAGAAACACTCAAAGAGAGAGAAATGGAGGAAGAGAAGGACTCAAAGAAGAGCTGTTGTGAAAAATAGGCTAAATATTCTCACAAGAAGGGTCTCCAAGAACCAGAGGAGGGAAACACGGTGGGCGAGGGCCAAAGGAGGCAGAAGCAGAAGTGGTGTTGTCATTGGAGCAAACTCTAGATCACCTGGACTGAGAGAAGAAATTGGTGGAGAGTTCAGGAATCACAGCATAAGCCTGATGCCTAGATAGGATATAAAAGTGATGGGGATCTCTATTATCTGGACTTCAGCAGTGACTTTCTCTCTGTCAGAAACAGCAGATAATAATATCTTGCCTTTCTTTCATGATCATTTTATCCTTCAAGAGGTATAGGAACTAACAAAGAACATTTTGAAGATTTTTCTCATCAATATGAAAGAACTAGTTGCTGGGGTAGTAAATATGGGAACCTTTAGGGGGAAGTGATTGTCCTATATTTGTTTTGTTTTTGATGAGGCAGTTGGGGTTAAGTGACTTGCCCAGGGTCACACAGCTAGTAAGTGTTAAGTGTTTGAGGCCAGATTTGAACTCAGGTCCTCCTGAATCCAGGGCTGGTGCTCTATCCACTGAGCCACCTAGCTGCCCCAATTGTTCTATATTAAAATTCATTATAGACTACAAAGGGAAAACCAGGAATAGTCTGACATACATCCTGGATTTTGGGAGAGCAAATTTCAAAGGATTCAAAGAAATTATTGCATAAATAGAATTCCACAGATTACAATTCTACAGGAAAGTCATTCACTTGGAAGAGATCATAGAATTATGGATTTAGAGCCCATGTCCTTCAACCTTTTCATTTTACAGATGAGATAAATGAGGCTCAGGAAAGGTTCAGTCATACATCCAAGGTCACTCCAGTAATAAGTGGCTGAGCCAAGACTTGAGCTTATGTCCCTTGATTCTAAAGATATCCAAAAAAATGGAAGCAAGGGCAGGTTAAGGGAGAAGAAATATGAAAGCATTGACACAGATGTACAGGAATAGTGTTAGGTGCATCAAGCTCAGAATGAGCTAAGGAAGACTTAAGGGTAATGAGATTCTTGTTTTAAAGCTTTTTTTGGAGAACATTTTTTGTGGGTTGGTAAAATAGGATTACAAAAAGAAAAATGGAAAAGATTTTTTGTTTTGTTTTGTTTTTTTTAGTGAGGCAATTGGGGTTAAGTGACTTGCCCAGGGTCACACAGCTAGTAAGTGTTAAGTGTCTGAGGCTGGATTTGAACTCAGGTACTCCTGACTCCAGGGCCAGTGCTCTATCCACTGCGCCACCTAGCTGCCCTGAAAAGATTTTTTAAACTTATTTTAGCAAACTTTTCATAATCAAGGATAATGGAACCATCACACTTGGGCCCATCCATCCCGGACCCTGAGGTGCTTGCAGAGAAAGTAGAGATGATGCTAGAGAGAACAAAGTAAAGCAGCCTCATTTGGAGCAAGTATGTAATGAGTCTGGAGGAGAGATCTGTGCTGGAGGTGATAACATTGTGAGGGCATTGAGGGAGCAATTTTCTAGGTATCTAAAGGAGTAGAAGCAAATACAGCTTTTTTGGAAACTGGAAGCAAAAGAAGAGTGCAAAGCAAAGAGTGGAAGCAAAAGCTAGCAAAGGAGTGGAGAAAAAATCGTGTGCCTTATTGATGAAGAAAATAACTACCACCAACATGTATATGTGTGTACTCACATTTTTCTTATCTAGACAAAAGCTTTTTGAGGGTCATATGTACAAAACTGAGTGCATCCCTAATGAGGATATTAGTAAAGAATAACCAGAAGGCTTTTGCCAACAGTGTTCAACTATGGATTGCATCTTCACCACTTTGCAATTGATAAAAGATGTAGAGAATAGGGCAGCTAGGTGGCGCAGTGGATAAAGCACCGGCCCTGGATTCAGGAGGACCTGAGTTCAAATCCGGCCTCAGACACTTGACACCAGCTGTGTGGCCCTGGGCAAGTCACTTAACCCTCATTGCCCCATCCCCCCCAAAATGTAGAGAATATAAGATCCCATTGTGTTTATTTTTTGTTGATAATTCAGAATCAGACAGCTCAGTAGAACAAAATGCTCCTTTAATAGGCTCTTTTACAAGGTTACTACCATCCTTATATCAAGATCACTCAAGATTCCTTGGAAGATGGAACAGTGGAATAACCCTGTTCAGTAACTGCCGATAAGCATCAGGTAATAGATGTTCACCAGAAGTATTCATCACTATCATGGAGGAAATCCGACACACTGTCCAGGTCAAAGAAGGATTCCTAGTGGATGCTGAGTCCTCCATATGCTCCTGTTTATGTATGAAATTATGCCAATTGCATTAAGCCTCAAGACATTGGAGAGTCTCTTGGAAGAGATCTGTGATCACTCAAAGGAGCTTGGTCTATCTGTCCTCCCATGAATGAAGAAGGCTTTTTGCCCAGATTTCAGCAATCATCCAGTAGTGCATATATCCTGGACAGACAATACAGGCAGATCCAGAGTTTAAAAGGAGGAGAAGGCTGAATTGCTGTGAGGAAATTGTAAAGCACTTTAACATACTCAGAAGTGCCAGCTCTATAGATATCGATTTTCTTGGTGTTCTATATGCTTGTGAGACCTGGAACACTACTGCCTTCAAGGAACTAAAGATGAGCATTACATCCAGAATAATGGAAATGTGCATGAGAAAACTGAAGTAAGATGAGAAGTAAAGTGTGTTATTGGGAATTGTTGGTTGCAACAGTGACAGGTAGAGTGCCAGCTAGCTCCACAGGGACTTTTTGTGATGCTGAAAGAAAGTGGGGAGGGCCTCCGTCATGCTGGGTGGGTCTCCTGTGGCTGTCTTTTGGGTGAACATGGTCGAATTGCTCAATCTGGGCAGGCCTGGGCGGTTTAAAATTTAAAGTGTTATAGAGAAGTCCTGAGTCACTGAGAAGGAAGAGGTCAAGGAAGGGAGGTAACAGAGAATGCAAAGCTGCCTCCTTACTTTCCTTCTGTCTTCTCTGCCAGTACCTTTGTACTGGAGAGCACAGGCCAAAATGCCTGCTGGATAGGGAGTTGGTATGAAATGGGTCATCTGTAATTTCATCAACTTGGGAGCTCTCTCCAGTGGTTCAGGGAGTGGATATTTAGCTAAGTAAGGAGATAGTAAGGGAGTGTTACGATCAAGAAAATATAAGTATAAGAATAAGGAGAAAGAAAAGGGCATAAGGAGAAAGGAGATAAGAAGAATTCAAGTTGGCTCAGATGAACTCCAGCCCTGGATTTTAAAACAATTGAGTTCATTATCATCCATACCTGAGAGATTGTGGAGAACAAGAGAGATACTACAGGATAGGGGAAGGGCAAGTGCTTTCCTTATTTTCAAAGAAGGGAAAAGATTGGAACCTGCAATCTATATACCAGTGAACTTGTCTTTGATTTCTGACAGAATGCTAGAGCCTATTATTAAAGGGATTATTAGTGAATATCCAGAAAAGCAAGTGATAACCATAGAATATGCATAGTCACTGGCTATTCTCAGCAATACAATAATTCAAGACAACTTTGAAGGACTTATGATGAAAAATGTTATCCATTCCCAGAGAAAGAACTGGTGGTGTCTGAATACAAATTGAAGCCGACTTTTTTTGGGGGAGAGGGGGCAATGAGGGTTAAGTGACTTGCCCAGGGTCACACATCTAGTAAACGTCAAGTGTCTGAGGCTGGATTTGAACTCAGGTCCTCCTGAACCCAGGGCCGGTGCTTTATCTACTGTGCCACCTAGCTGCCCCCCAGACTTTTTTTTTTTAACTTTATTTTTCTTGGTTTTTTTTTTTGTTGTTGTTGTTTACATTTTCTTTTTCAACATTACTAATATGGAAATGTTTTGCATTACTACACTTGTGTCAAATTGCTTGCCTTTTCAGGGCAGAAGAGTAAGAAAGGGAGAGAATTTGGAACTTAGGAGTTTTAAAAATGAATGTTATAAATTATTTTTATATGTAATAATTGGGAAAAACAAAATACTAAATAAATTTAAAAAAGAATATTCATAGTCACAACAGACTAACTTTATTACCTTTTTTTTTTGGGGGGGGTACAGTTTACTATTCTGGTCCTAGAAGGGAATACTATAGATATATTTTAAACTAGATTTTAGCAAAACATTTGACAAAACACTCTCATGCTGATCTGCAGAATATAGAGGGATGTAAGTGTAATGATTGGAATGACACCACCTGCTGGAGACTTACTGTAGAAAAGCTCTGCCATGAGGTGAAGGTCTCTGAGGGCAAGACCATGTGTCTTTTTTTTGGTGTCAGGAAGTGACGTTTGCTTGTGGGAGGAAGAAGGGGGAGCTGGGCGCTCTGACTCTCTCTCTTTCGTGTGCACTCTGGCTGAGAGCGGAGCTAGAAATGCTCTCTCTCCCTTTAATAGATAGATGAATCTAGGCCTTTCTCATTCTCTTCACCAAATTCTTATTCTCCTTAATAAATGCTTAAAAGTCTAACTCTTGCTAAAACTTATAATTTATTGGCGACCACTCATTAGATATTTTAGACAGTATAGCTAGCATTTTAGCCCCTTATATAAGCCAGATAATGATCTAGTTAGGTAGCTTTGAAATGACTTGAATGATTGATTGGAAACAATAAAGTAGTCTGTAGTTCAGTGCCCGTTTGGTGGGAAGTCTCCAGAGATGTATTTCAGGAATATGTCCTTAGTTCTGTGTTAGGTAACATGTTGAATTAGCTACTTGGATGAAAGTATAGATGACATGCTTATCAGAAAGTTGGGATGATCAGAATTCAGAAAGGTCTTGGCAGGCTAGAACATTGGGCTGCTATTCTAGGAAGATGACAGTAGGAATGAATTCAGAGTATTACACTGAGGTCTTATGAAGATGAGAAAGGGAAATCCATATGGCTGGACATCAATGCATTAAAAAAAAAAAATCTCCAGATTTTAGTGGGCTGAAAGTTTCAAATGGTCAACGTCATGGTGTAGAAGTCAAGAACAGTAATTGCATTAAGAGTGGCATAAGGTCCAGAACTAAGGGGGTGATGTGATTAATTTTACTTTGCCCTTTTCAAACTACACCCAGGAAGAGCTCTGGTAAGCTTCAGAGAATAAAGAGGCGATGGTTGCTTTGAGTTTATGTTATGAAGATGAGTCAGAGGAGCAAGGATGTTTAGGTTGGAGAAGATAAAGCTTGGCTGGGGAGGGGTCAGGAAATAATAATAATTGTTTAAAATTTTTGATTAGCTGCTGTAGAAGAAGGAATAAATTTGTTCTGCTTGGCCCAGAAGAACAGAAGGTAGAAGTTGCCAAGAGCCCAGTTTAGGCCTAATTTGTAAGGAAACAGCCTTCCTAATAATAACTCTGCAGGAGTGGATTGGGCTCCCCTTCATTAGTGGGCTTCAAGTAAAGGCTGTATAGCTGCTCTTTGGGTCTGTGGTAGAGGCTCTTCTTGGTTAGGTATGAGTTGGAACAAATGGCTTCTGAGGGTCTTTCCACCCCAGAGCCTCTGTAATTCCTGTTTTCACATTGACTTACTGGGGAATGTGTTCTGACTCTGGCTACACCTCATTCCAAAAGTTTTCACAGTAGAAACATGGCATAGGGGTTGGAGAAAAGATTCTTTCTCTTCTGAATATTGTAATGAAGTACTAATTGTTATTATTGTTATTATTATTATTTATTCATTAATTAATTAATTTATTTATTTTTGTGAGGCAATTGGGGTTAAGTGACTTGCCCAGGGTCACACAGCTAGTAAGTGTTAAGTGTCCGAGGCTGGATTTGAACTCAGGTCCTCCTGACTCTAGGGCCGGTGCTCTATCCACTGTACCACCTAGCTACCCCATTTTTTTGTTTGTTTGTTTTAAAGTAAAAAAGTTCTTGTGGGAGAAATTCTATCTACCCCATTATTCTACATCATTATGCTTTATTGTTTTTAAAAGGGTTGAGGAAGCCAGGGAATAGGGAATGGAGGAGAGACCCTAGATTTATAATCTCTACTATCTTATCTCTGGCTTCATTCTTTATGAAGCTCAACTGTGGTTAGGATCAGTATCCTCTGGCTCTCTTCAAGGAGGCCTGAGTACTTTGTGGCTGTGAGTTTTGGAGTTGTACATACCAAATTATTTCCTTAATTTATGAGTGGTTATAGTGACATTTTGTATGTTTAGTTTTCTTGTGATGAGGGATTTCCAAGCTGGAAATTTTTATTTACCCTACTTCTACTCCTTTTAAAGGTGATTATTGCACATCCTTAATGTCTTTTGCACTTGGTGTGTCTAATCTTATACAATGGAATTCAATTTCAGGCATAATTTTCCAACTTCTTTTTTTTGTTGTTGTTGCTTTTTGTGGTTTGGTTTTTTTGACAGGGCAATGAGGGTTAAGTGACTAGCCCCAGGGTCACACAGCTAGTAAGTGTCTAGTGTCTGAGGTCGGATTTGAACTCAGGTCCTCCTGAATCCAGGGCCGGTGCTTTATCCATTGTGTCACCGAGCTGCCCCTGTAATTTTTTTTTTTTTTTAGTGAGGCAATTGGGGTTAAGTGACTTGCCCAGGGTCACACAGCTAGTAAGTGTTAAGTGTCTGAGGCCAGATTTGAACTCAGGTATTCCTGACTCCAGGGCCGGTGCTCTATCCACTGCGCCATCTAGCTGCCCCACTGCCCCTGTAATTTTAAAATTTCTAATGTGTTTTTACAGCTATGAAGATTTTTGTAACTACGAAAAACTCAAAAAACCAAGGTATTGAAGAAGCTTTGAAAAACCGCAACTTTACTGTGGAAAAGATGAGTGCAGAGATTAATGAAATCATCCGAGTGTTACAGCTTACTTCCTGGGATGAAGATGCTTGGGCTAGCAAGGTAAGTATGAATTTGGGAGAAAACTGGTGACTAGTCCTGGTGGGGAAGGGGAGGGTTGGTTAATTTGTAATTTTTTATATATATTCTTGAAATATTTTCACGTGTAGTACAAGACATGTCAGTTTTTTATTTAGGTAACTTCTTTGCTTTTGAGGCCAGCTACTTGTTGTTGTTGACCATGATAGAATGAATATACAGCCCAGAGTAATATTCCATTTACTTCAAGACTTCAGGCCATGACTCCCTCTGGTGTCCTGGATGGGAGAATGCTTTTATAATGGATACTTCCTTCAGGGAAGGATGGATGAAAGAGTCCTCTTGGAAATGGTTTTTATACCACTTTTTACTGGTAGCTATTGCCATGAAGCTACCATCTTGGTCTTAGTCAAGGCCAACCTTGAATATAAGATGCCTCCCCAAATGACATCTCTTTGAGAGGAACCTTTTACATAGGTATGCCACTGAAAATCTGATTATAGCTTCACTAGGTCTCCATGTAAGCCAGATTTGGAGTGAAAGTACAGCTTCTATTTGAACCATTATAATAAGTTAAATCAGGATGCATCCTATTCAGGAATCTCATGGAAAACTTTTTCCTCCACTAACCTTTGATCTTGAGGTAATAATGAAAAATTTTGGCATGTGTCCTTCAATCCTAGTAGAAAAAATGTAAAACTCAACTGGGAAATTTATTTTCATAAAAACTCTCTGGTTTTAGGGGTTTTCTGGCATCTCCTTTTTTTCTCTTGTTTTCAACTTTGTAGATAGATATTTCCCCTGTGCTTGTTAATTGTGGCCTTGTGCTGCGGATTGTCCTGTTTCTCCTTGTAGTGACTATGACAGAGGCATCTGGACTGGGGACTAGCAATATGTTTGAACTTCCAGAGCCTTCTTACTGCACAACAGATACTTTTGACCAGGGTCCTGTAGCCCACCGCAGAATTGAATTGAGAACATCAGCCTGATTCCCAGGTGGAATGTCTCATCTTTTTCCTAATGGTGTCAGTTCTTTCCTCTCCTAAGCAGGGGCCTGGAATGGACTGCCCACCCCCCCCTTTGGTGGTGCGTTAAACTGAACAGGCGAGGCTAATTTTACCTGAAGATTTGTTGAGGGAGGTGTTTGCCCAATTCATAATTAGATTGTATTTAATTTCTGTATTGAAACCGTTGACATCCTTTAGAGTTAACTTATCTTTGCCTTGAAGTACTTTACCACTCTGACTTCACTGTTATGACTTCTTTCTGCCTTTTGTTTTTGTTCTTGTGTTTGTTTTATTCTTTTCTCACGTTTAGAAGGTAAGCTTTCTCCTGCCATCTAGTCTATTTTGCATTTTTTTCTTTTTTCTTTTTGGCTAAAAGAGAAAAAAGCATGTCTGTGAGGGTTTGTGTCTTGTGCTGGCTGTGTGCAGTGAGTGCCTCCTTCCGCGTGCCAGTGTGTGGCACTGTGCTCGAGCACGCTTTAGAATGCTGTTTAATGAGGATCTCTGGGCTGTGGCAATCTAGGCAGTTCTAATCTGGGTGTTTATTTTACGTTGCTCATTTAAGAAACAAAGAAAAGGCAACACTGTGGTGAATCAGACTTTGTGGGTTTGGTGGACACATTGGGAGAAGGTTCCAGCTTCCTGTTTTGGCTTGGTCATTTCCATTATTCATTCTTAGAGTACAGGACTGTGTGGGAGAGCAGGGTGTCATTGGAGTTATCTGTGGACTGGCTGTTGTGAAAAATTCCCCTTGGTCATTTATGCTACTTCTTTCCTTCCTTCCTTCCTTCCTTCCTTCCTTCCTTCCTTCCTTCCTTCCTTCCTTCCTTCCTTCCTTCCTTCCTTCCTTCCTTCCTTTCTTTCTTTCTTTCTTTCTTTCTTTCTTTCTTTCTTTCTTTCTTTCTTTCTTTCTTTCTTTCTTTCTTTCTTTCTTTCTTTCTTTCTTTCTTTCTTTCTTTCTTTGTTTTTTACATTTTTATTTAAAGTTTTATGTTCCAAATTCTATCCCTCCCTTCCTTTTTTCCCCTCTTCCTGAGATGGTAAGCAATTAGATATAGGTTATACATCAGCAATTATGTAAAACGTTTCTATATTAGTCATTTCGTACAAGAAGACTGGAATAAAAGAAATAATAATGAAAGAGAGAACATGAAAAACAGCAGTCTTCAGTCTGTGTTCAGTTGGTATCAGTTCTTTCTCTGGAGGTGGATAGTATGCTTCGTTAGTCCTTTGGGATTGTCTTGGATCATTCTGTTGCTGAGAATAGCTGTCATTCACAGTTCTTCATCATACAATATTGCTGTTACTGTGTACAATGTTCTTCTGCTTCTGCTCACTTCACTTTGCATCAGTTCATGTCTTTCCAGGTTTTTCTGACGTCATCCTGCTTGTCATTTCTTATATAGCTATTTCTTTCTGTTACTTTCTCTCTCATCATTCTCTTCTGGAAGGACTGGAATATTGCTTTGCTAAAGCTCTGTCTTCATTTTAAAATGTGATCTATGGTTACTAGAAGCAGCATAGTTGAGAGTTGAGTGTTGGGCTTAGAATCAGCAAGACCTGGGTTCAGATATCAGCCCTGAGACTTACTCACTGGGTGACTCTAGGCAAGTTACTTAATCTAAGGCAATTTCCTATGATTTGTCTTCTAAGATAGGGTTGGGATGCTGCTGGATAAAAATCCTATACTCGGAGTTCTCTACAATGAGAAGACTTAATGAATTTATGTTTTGAATAATACTGTTCTTAGTATTGGCCCTAGGCTTCAAAACCTAATAGTCAATGCAGCAATATCAAAGAAAGGATGTTTCCAAACTTTAATTGAGCTGTGAACATCCTGTATGTCCATACTGGAAGGAGGATTCTAACTACCTTTGGTATTCCCAAGCTTCGTCCCTCTGGTCCTCACTGTTAACACTTCTCTGCTTCTTGAAGGTAGCAGACATGGTGGGAGGGAGCAGACCTTTCAATCTCTGCCTTTTCTTTTTTCCAAGTAGTAGTTGAAAGACCTTGTGCTGATGTGGATAGTAATCAGCGAAATTGCCCAAGCTAATTGTGGTGGAGAAATGCAATGTGGAATGATAAAAAGTGAATTAGACCAACTGAGCTAATTCACTGATGTCATCATGGACAAAAATTGTTTATAGATGTTTTTAGCCCAATGTTTCACCTCAATGTAGTTCCTTTAAATAGAAAATGGCGAATAGGAAATGCACGTTTAGTACATTTGGTATCTCTCATTCTCCCCCCCCCCCCAAACCAAAAGTAATTAACCTTCTCTTGCCGTACATGTTGCCTGCTTCTCCATTAGCACGGGCTTCTTTCTCCTGGACATTGATGGTTCCTCCAAAAAGTGGAAAAATTTATTGGGGGTCAGAGTAGGTCTTGCCTAATGAACCCATTTTTAGGGAGACTCTACTATGGTTAGTCATTGTGCCTTTGAATCTGAATCACAATGACAATACTAAGAATTTTCAAATGATTTCCCAAGCTTATACAATCAGTCACTCAGAAATTCTACCCTTCTTTACCGATAGCTTCTTGTTGAACACTGTAGTTAGTAAAATTGTTGGAACACTGGTCAAATCCAGCTCTTTGAAGCTTCTCTGCACTGACCTCGCTCATGTTCATAAGGAATCATCTGAGTGCTGCCAGTCTTCGTTGTGACCAGTTTAACTCATCCTACTGGGGAGGAAGTGAGAGGAAAGAAAAGGCAGGCCCTCCATGACCAGGAGTGCCCACCCCCTCTAGGCCCTTCTGTTGGTCTCACTCACATGAGGCTCTTGGTACTGTTATGTGGAAGCTTCTGCTGCAGTACTTTGTCATGTGCTACGATTGATACTGGCCGAAAGTGGTGATGAAACCAGTGGTCCTGCCAGACTTCACTACACATGACCAAAAGTAGAAATATCAGCTACAAGCTGCATCACTAGAATACTTACCCTTGCTGCAGAGATTAAAAATCCGAGGGCCAAATTTTACATGAAACCCCCCTCCCCCACCTCCCAAAAAAGTGTGTATATTTCTACAAACCATTTAGTACTTTTCATTAGAAACACTATTATGCAAGATAATAGTGCATAATAGGAATTTGGGTTAGCCACTTCATTTGTTTGTTGTATTTTATCACTAGGAGAAGAGAAACCATTCAAATGTTAGTGAAATCGGCTTTTTCCCCAGACCAGAATGAACTCTGAACATCTAGTTGTTTGGTCTTATTATTTATATCCTGCCTGTTATAAGAGCTCATTCTAGCAAAAGAATATCCTTTTCAACAAGTCTCTTTGTTTTTTTAAGCCTTTTTTTTTTTTTTTGAGTAAGGCTGGACAGGAGGTATTGGGCCAGGGGCAGGATGAGTGGTAGTAGGTGGTATGGGGAGGTAGAGTGGCAACAGGGAGCCCTCCTTTGGCCCATTTGTCAAATTATCAGGCACCTTGGGGGTCCTGATGATGTCTCTGAGCTCAGTCTTTGGTTATTTTGGGGTGAAGCCATTTCTACTTTAAAACAGTGCTGTGACTGAAAGTGAATTTCATTGTTACTGGAAAGGTATTTTAAAGGGCGTCTTTCTGTCTTCTGCCTTTTGCTAAGTGGGAACAATGCCAAATCACCCAGACTTTCCTTTTTTACACCATCTTATATGTTCATGTAAGGAATTTTTGAGAGAGGGAAGAAAAGCCAGCTGAAAGGACCCTGCATTTCCCACCTATTTCAGCCTTCCTTTGACAGGAAGTTGAAGGGTGTAGGTGGAAGGTAATTGGATGCAGGTGTAGCTTTTTACTTTATTTAATTAGAGATCCTTCTAGCTTATACCCAGATCCATCTTCTTGAGTGCATATACTAATTATTCTCCTTTACCATTGCTTTTCTTCCATTGTATCTGAATTTTTATCTTCTATCTAAATATAACTTATACTATAGACAATGCTACTGTAACACGTCATACCATAAATGGAACATGGGATTCTTGGGAGATTAAAACACCAAGACCTATAATGACATTAATTTTTTTTTATAAAAATTAACTTTTGAAAGTTTGTTCTTTTCAAGTAACTGCTAAAAACTGTATGTGATCTCCAGACACCTGCCCCTTTAGAAGCTTTGTTAACTAAGCTTCAGAGCAGTCTCCTTCCACATTTGCCACGTATTTACGTGAGGGAAAACAAGCCGCTTAATTTGAACATCTTGATGCTGCTATCTCTCCCACTCAGTTGTAAATTACTCATTTCACAAGCATAACATTTTCCTCTTCCTTCTCCCAACATATTCACTGTCCTACTTTATTAGGGAGAGGAAGGAAAGGTTTGTGAGGGTATTGAATAGCTCTCTAATTGATGTTTTGGGGTTCAGTTTTTTTTTTAAGGCAGTGGATACAGAAATCAGTCATCTCTCTAGGTCATTGATGATTAAGCGATGGAAATTTGACTTTAGAGATGAATAATTCAGGGCAATGTTCTTATGTAGGTATGTTTTTGAAGCTGAAATTAGCCCAGTAGAAAATTGTTGGTGATTCTCATACAAAATCATTGTAAGCCCTGAGAATTCCCTGTCCTTCATTCCTACAAGTATGCAGGCTCCTAAGTTCTCATGGCCTGGAGCCCCTCAATATGGTATATGATACAGTGCAATACAACATGAGGCTGGGACTAAATAGTTTACTTAACTTTCAAAATGTGGCTTTAGGCCCCTGATACATTTAGATAGCCATAGGTCTCTTACTGAATACCTCCATTTATTTTAGTGAGCAAATGTGTTTTTACACTGGCAGAAACTCCTATCCTAGAGAGAATGCTTTCCAAATAAACTGTTGAGAAGCTCTTTGGTGGTGTAGAGAGAGCATAGCTCTTGGAGTCGGGGGCTTTGCTTCAGATCTCAGCTCTTCTGTGATTAGGAGCTGGAGACAAGTCATTAATGTTTTCTGAACCTCTGCTTCAACATTTGGAAAATGAGCACATTCGTTATTTCTAATTTTTATTTTCTGCCTTATTTCATTATCTATCTCACTGGGCTGCTGGGAGGAAGACACTTTGCAGACTAGAAAAACTGTATAAAAGGGAAATTTATCATTAGTTCTGTTCTCGACTTGGTTAGATTGGCCTTTAATAAAGTTGAAACAATTGAATTTTTGAGTTTGAAACAACCTTTGTTGTTCAGTTGTGTCCGATTTTTCATGACCCCATGGACCGTAGCATACCACTACTGTCCATGGAGTTTTCTTGGCAAAGATACTGGAGTGGTTTGCCAAACAGAGGTTAATTGACTCACCCAGGGTCACAAAGCTCTAGTGAGTGTCTGAGAACAGATTTGAATTCAGGTCTTCTTGACTCCAGGCTGAGTGTACTCTCTACTGAGCCACTAGCTGCCAAAGAACTTTAGAGATGGTTTAAGCCAACCCTTTCTTTTTTTTTTTTTTTGGCAAGGTAATTGGGGTTAAGTGACTTGCCCAGGGTCGAACAGCTAGTAAATGTTAAGTATCCAAGGCCTGATTTGAACTCAGGTCCTCCTGACTCTAGGGCTGGTGCTCTATCCACTGCGCCACCTAGCTGCCCTGCCAACCCTCTTTTTATGATGAAACTGGGGCCAGGACTTAGGCAAATTAATGGCAGACTCAAGACCCAGGCCTCCTCTCTTTCAATTTAGTGCTTTTTTCACTGCTCTGCTGCCTTCCCAAGTTGTAAAGGGCCTTCACAGCAGCTCATATCACAACTACATGTCCTCAGGAGCACTATGAATTTATAACATAATTGAGGTATAGGTTACCTTTTTACTAGGAATGAAAGAGAGACTTTGCTACGTGAGTGAACAGTGTAAACAAGATTAGAAGAGTGACATTTGCATTATTTAACAATAAAACAAGGTTTAAAGCATTTTACTAGCATATATTACTTCCTATTAATGTAGTAATTACTAATCGGCCCATTAAGTAGGCCTCTATTCATCCTCAGACCTCTGCCTTTTGTTGGAGTAACGTAGGTTTTTGGAAGTAACGGCTGCTTTAAGAAATTGTTTAATTCATTTTAAATATCACAAACTCAGTATTTTGTCATCTGTAATTAGTCTTAACGAATGAGACTTTGCTATGGATGATTACAGGGAGAAGTAAGTGGTGCAGTGTAGATGGAGGGCACTGCGTGGGGATAGCAGGCTTGAGTTGTTAATGTGGAAAAGGGGATGGTGAGGCAGTACCCCCTGTGCCTAATTGAGATTTGCAGACTTGGGCTTCCCCTGGTGCTGTTGGCTTGCTTACACAGGTTTATAGTATGAGGCCTCTGTTGGGCAGCGCCCCCGTGTGGTAAGATCCTGCAGAACAACAGGGACAGTGAAAGGACTGAGACCATTAAGGATGAACATTCTCTGGAGTGTCAAGGACACCTTGGTTCCTCTGGGGGAGCTGGGATAGCTAGGCCTCCTCCTACAGCAGAAAGAAGGTGGATTTTAAACAATGCTCTTAGAGATACTGACGATAGCTTTAAAAAATGACTTGTCAGTATCCTTATAGAATAGCCTGAAAGATGAAGTTATCATTGTTATTATTCATGTCGTCATTGTTATTATGGGTAACAAAATGTTCAATATTGTGCATTCAACCCAAGATTCCCCACACAAATGGAGAAGAACTGAAACTTCAATGCCTGAGGCATCTCAGATTATAATATCTGCATGGAGACTCCTTCCATTCTTGTAGAGTTTAGCTTCTGTACAGCACCTAAGCCACTAGGACACTTACTAGTGTCTGAATATCATTATTAATAATTAGCATCAACAGTAATTATACTATGAACTTTTATCTCGCACCCACGGAGCTAAGTGCTTTCCAATTATTGTCTCATTTGATCCTTACAACAATCCTAGGAGGTTAGTGTTGTTATTGTCCTCATTTAATAGATGAAGAAAGTGAGGCAAACAGAAGTTAAGGCACTTGACCAGGGTCATGTAGCTAGTGAATCGTGCTGGATTGGGACTCAGGTCTTACTGGGTCTTTACTGGGTCCAGGCTTGGCCCTCTATCCACTACCCCGCCTTGTTGCACAAGTAATGCTCATGTTACTTAGTGTGAATTTCTAGTGGTGGGCAATTCATTGAAACCTATTTTAGCCTTCCCCATTTTGGGGGTTGGAGGTAAGGAACCAGTGGTAGATGGGATTAGGGGATGAGGAGAAGGGGAGAGAGCATGTGAAACACCTAGATCTTAAATACCCTTTCTCTTACGATAACTTTCCACTAGAGTTTAGCATTTTCTTCTGTAGAATTCTACAGAACCTGTGAAATTAATACTTTAAATTTTTAGGAACCATTCATTCAGGTTCTTGTGGTTTTCCTAAAGCACAGCAAAGGCTTTTGTGTTTTAAAATGCAAGATGTAAAAGAAAAGTTTCTGTGGCCCAACATAATCATGAGTCTCCCTTCGATTGGAAAGGCTTCTAACCACCAGGACTGTGCAAGGTGAATGTTGTCAGGTAGAAAGATTGCTAATAAAGATTGTGGCAGCAGGATTTTCCCAGTAAGGGATAGCAGGAAATTGAATGTAATTAACAGAAGATTTGCATGCAAGGTATGCTGCACTTTGAGGACTGAAGTAAGAGTTGTTGTGTGAGCAGTATCTCTAAAAAGTAGAGCTAACGCAGGAGTCTCCTCGCTGTGTTATGTTACTGCTGTATCTGTCTACTTTGTATTGTATGAACCTAATTTTGGCAAGAAAATCACTAGGACTTTCTCTTCTAAGGACACTGAAGCCATGAAGAGAGCCTTGGCCTCCATCGACTCTAAACTGAACCAGGCTAAAGGCTGGCTCCGTGATCCTGCTGCCTCACCAGGTAAGACTTTGGTTGTACTTTTGTAGCTTTGGCAGTACTGGGTTGAAAAAAGAATCATAATATTTGTACACTCAGCCCAAGAGGTCCCACAAAATTGAGAGAACTGATTATGGACTTCCTTTCATGTAGCTTTTAGCTGCTCTGTAGCACCTAGGCAAATAAGTGGCACAGTGGATAGAGCTCCCAGCCTGGAGTCAGGAAGACCTGAGTTCAAATCCTGCTTCAGACTCTTACTGGCTGGGCGACATTGGGCAAGTCACTTAACCTCGATCAGTCTCAGTTTCCTCAACTGAGAAACGGAAATAAGAATAGTACCTACCTCCCAGTGTTGTGAAGATCAAATGAGATCATAACTGTAAAGTGCTTTGTAAACCTTGAAGTACTGAGTGCTAGCTATTCTAGATACAGTACTCCAGAGCAGATGGTCTTCAAGAGCTGCCATGTCTGAAAGTTTCATTCCGTGGCAGCCCGAGTTTTTCCAGATGTTCCTAGGCTGGTCCTCCAATAATAGATATGGTTTCTTCTAACTAGGTCAACACTCTTAAGTCTGTCCAGTTTGGTAGGAGTGATCTAGTTGTCCTCCTTATAGGAATAGTCTTAGACTCATAGACTGCTAAAGCTGGCATGAGCTTTACAGATCACATATTTAATTTGTCCATGACAGAGCCATGGTCTACACAGGTGAATTGTCTTCTCAGACGTACACAGCTCATCAACTGTGCCTAAGACTCAGGTGTCCTTCTAAGCCCAGGATTCTCTCCCCCGTGAGGCACTATCTCTTTCATTCACCTGAGACCTAGTTTTATCCCTTCCTCAGTCTCCTTTTACAGTGCCTGACCCAGGAACAGAATCAGCCCATATGCCCTTCACCTTATGCCCGAGTCTGTTCATTGTGAATCTGTGTTGTATGTAAAATTAAGGTCACTGATTTGATCATCTTACTCCCCTGCAACTTTTAGTCATCCTGGATGGGTAGCCAAATAAGAGGACGAAAGGACTGTTAGAAGCAAACATCCTGATAGCAGCAAGAAGAGATGGTACACACTGAGTGAGGAAATAGGCCATAGACCAGCTAAGGAAGCCCAGTAGTATGGCATTTTCTGATGTAATGCCTAAAGAACCTCTTTGGGCATCATTGTATCATAGTATAGTTCAGTAAAGTAATTAGTGTTTATAATGATGCCATGGAGTCATCAAGAAAATACTCAGTATACTCTGTTTTTCTGAGGCAGGGAAATATGTGTTTTAGAAAATGTTCCAGTAAATGCTTTTGTCGCTTCAGTTATGTGGGGGATTAATTTATTTGGGGCAGTGCTTGAAGATTCCAGAAAAATGAGACACGACTCTACAGAGCCCTTAAACAGAGTAGTTGAAGTCAGTGAGAAATGGGAGAACTGGTCGTATTTTCTATAAAAGTAGGGGCCGAATAGGCCGTTGAGCTGGGCTTCATGGATTCCTTAAACCAGTATTTATGAAGAAGATTGGTGTCCCTAAATGTCCCCAAACAGTCACTCCAGTCTTGTCATCCCCAGTCTTAAAACAGGCTTCTATATGTCTCCAAGTGCTTTTGGTTTTAAGAACTCCCCACAGGAATCCCTGTGGTTCCAAGGACATATTTGGCTACTAGCTATTGGACTGATAGCCCTTTCTCCTCTAGCACCAGTGGATAAAAATATAACAACAAATGTTTCATCTTGCCAGTGAATGAAGTGACTTGTGACATCATCAGTGTAAATATTGACTATCTTGTAATTGCCTATAGGCGATGCCGGGGAGCAAGCGATCAGGCAGATCTTGGATGAAGCTGGCAAAGTGGGTGAACTCTGTGCTGGGAAAGAACGCAGGGAGATCCTGGGAACCTGCAAAATGTTAGGGCAGATGACTGACCAGGTGGCTGAACATCGAGCCAGGTAATCCACTTCTGCTTTCAATAAGCAGCTTCATGGAGAAAACCCAGTAAGAACTCTTGGCTTATTTGGTTTCAGGCTTTTCAGCATAATTAGAAATAAAGTGAATTTCAGTAGGATTAATAAAGAAAGATACCTTTCCACAGGCCAGACAACACTTTAGCTCTTACACCAATGCTTACTGGCTCTTCATATAGCCCGGGGCGGGGGGGGGGGGGTGTTCAGAAAACAGTTATAGGCTCTACACACCATTAAAGTTAATGCAATTGTAGCTGAGCTTCCTGCTTAAAAAGAAGTTTCTTAGCCTACAGATGTTCTGCAGTGAAGTCAATATGCAGCTCTGACTTTACCTCTAAATGCAACTTGGAACTGAATTGAGACTTATTGGGACTTTTTCAATTTCTAGATGAAGATTTAAAAGAACTTTTGTAAAAAGGAAAAACTGCATTGCTCCAAAAGCCAGGGAATGGGGGGGGGGGTCTTGAGTCCTCCTTTAAGAAGAGGGAAAGGGATCATGAAGAGAAATGGCTCTGGAATTACTTTCCTGGCAGTTTTCTTCCTAAGCCAGTGTCCTGGTTACACTGGTTGGCATTTTCTGATTCATCACTTCTTAAACATTTTTCTATACTACACCCTGTCAGCTTTCATTTGATTAGGTGATTGTCCCTTTTCTGCTTCCCTATAACCCTCGGCTTTTAAGGGGGAAAAAAGTATAAACCTGGAAATAACCCTGTTTTCTCAGGAACAAAATTCATTGTAAAGCACTTCTGTTTTGGAGCATATCCAAGGGAATATATAGGTACTGAAGTACAGAAAAATTCTTCTTTTAAGATCATTTCATCCATCAGACAGTAGCTTGGGCCGAAGCTCTAGTGTAGGGCGTTTAATCACTAATTTTGTTATCAGAGTGCCTTGAAAGACGATGTAAAATGTCACCAAACAGGCTAGGGACCATCCTAGGTATTATACAGAACTGGAAATGCAGTCATCACAATGTATTGCTTACTTCATTTACACGATAGAACCAATTCTTTTGTACCTTAAAGGGAATAAAGGACACGGAACATAAATGTAACCTCATAAATCTTAGCAAGCCTTTCTTTTTTTTCCAAAAAATCACTTTTGTGTCATGAATGTAAATGGATCTTTGTATAAAGGACAAAAGTAAGTCCTTTTTCAATCTTGAGAAGTGCTAAGGAGGTCTGGAAGAATTGTGGGCTCCCCTTTCTTTCCTTTTGCTAATATCAGATCTTTCATCTCCCCCCAAAAAAGATTTTGATGTGGAGTTCTCAAAGGTGCTCTTTTGTGGCTGAATGTGTATATTTGGCTTTTTCTCAATAAGGAGAGATTCACAATATCGAGTAATCTAACTGTTACAGGAGGAAAAACTGAAAATATCAAGATTCTTTCATTTGGAAAGATAAAAGCTTTAGAGGATTGATTTGAAAGATCAGAGTTTAAATTACAAAGACTATTCCCCAAATCCTGGAATACTAGAACAAACCTTGTATATCCTCAAGATTTGAATGAAAGAATGGACTATTTTACACAGTAGATAATAAATTTTTCAAATATACTGTTCAGAAACTAATACAGTGGAATGTAGAAAAAGTTCCCAAAAAGTTGTGATCACTTCATAAATGACAAATTCATAATAAATTATCAAGTGAAACCATCCTGTTAGAAAAGATGGGACTAGGGGCAGCTAGGTGGCACAGTGGATAGAGCACTGGCCCTGGATTCAGGAGGACCTGAGTTCAAATCTGGCCTCAGACACTTAACACTTACTAGCTGTGTGACCCTGGGCAAGTCACTTAACCCCAATTGCCCCACACACACACAAAAAAAAGAAAAAAAGAAAAGATGGGACTAGATTAACCAAAGATCTGAAGCAGTGTGGTAGTTCTTCTGACCTGAAAAATTCTCCTTGACCTGCTAAATGTAACTACTCTTTATCCTGGTCTTGCTGAAAAGAAATCCTATCAGATGAGTTTGGGGCCCTTTGTCACTTTCACTGTTTTATCTAATAATAGTAAATGAGAGTTCTTATGACAGTAGCACCACTGAGCTGTGAGAAAATACCGGTTGAATAATTGCTTCTTTAGGAGTCCTCTTAGTAGAATAACCTAACGTCTATTTAATGGTGTCCATAGTTTCCTGCAGACATGCTCACTTTTTTTGAACCACATGCCTGCTGACTGGCCTTGCTTGGTATGTGTAGGTCACATAGAAGCAGAAAGTAGAGATTTTTAAATGAGACTATTGACTACTTTATCAGAAAAAGTGAGGTCCTCTGCAAATGTACACTTGCTAAAAAGTAGACATTTCTCCAGAGTGCGCCGCTATGGTAACAAAGACCAGTGTCATTGGGAACACACTTTGGAGTTTAGAGTGGATTATGTAGTAATCACCAAGAGAAATTAGGATTTCCTAGCGTTTCAGGGTTTTTTGAGGTGATTCCTTTTGTGGCCCTGGTTTTCCGAGTAGCTTTACCTCTCCTCTGAGCTGATGATGTATTCTTGAAAGCAGATGCCTTGTTTTGTTTATGATGATTGCTCTTCCAGATTTATTGGAGAAGGGGAAGGATACAAGTACATGAACAAAAATGACTCGTACTTTTCTGTTGAGTGGAACATTTTGCTACAGCGTATTTGCGGGGGCACAATAACAGCATGTCTCTCTCTTGAATAGAGGACAAGGAGCCACACCCATGGCCATGCAGAAAGCCCAGCAGGTGTCTCAGGGTCTAGATATGCTCACAGCAAAGGTGGAGAATGCAGCTCGAAAACTGGAGGCCATGACAAATTCAAAACAAACCATCGCAAAGAAGATTGATGCTGCCCAGGTACCAATGATGGTTTGGGGAGTAGGGGGGTGGGATAGAAATGCATTCTGTAATTATTCCGGGTTGTCCTTTCTCTTTTCCTCACAGTCAGGAGAGGATGATTTATCTTGTTATCAGTCACAAGTTGGAGGGGTATGTTCCTGTCCAGGAACTGATTCTTAGCTTCTGAAGGTTAACTTTGAAAAGCACACAGCTTTAAACTAACGCTTTGATATTTTAGAATCAGAATCTTTATTTTAAACAGTTTATATTAAGCATTGTACTGGGTGCAGAAAGAATATAGTTTTGATGTTGAATAGAGTAGACATATGATCTTTCATTCCAGGAAATGTTTCTGTATTTGTTCAGAGTAAGTGATTTTTAAGGAAGCATTTAACAGGGGCAAGCAAATGTAAAATTTGTATGATTGCAAAATTAATCAGGCTTGCCTGACCCAAAGGCATGTTAACTCTCATGAAAATACTCTATTCTCTTTGAAGAGGAATGGTACTATTTTTTTCTTTGGAAATACGAGGGATTGACTGGTTCTTAGCAAAGTACCCTTGTAACATTGTATGGAAAAATGTTAGGTTTTTTTTGGTTTTTTTGTGGGGTTTTTTGGGCGAGGCAATTGGGGTTAAATGACTTGCCCAGGGTTACACAGCTAGTAGGTGTTAAGTGTCTGAGGCCGGGTTTGAACTCAGGTCCTCCTGAA
Organism: Dromiciops gliroides; assembly: GCF_019393635.1. Taxonomy (NCBI): domain Eukaryota; kingdom Metazoa; phylum Chordata; class Mammalia; order Microbiotheria; family Microbiotheriidae; genus Dromiciops; species Dromiciops gliroides. Next base: position 54,074,694 of record NC_057862.1, read on the forward strand.
TCCAGGGCTGGTGCTCTATCCACTGCGCCACCTAGCTGCCCCAAAAGGTTAGTTTTTTAAAAAGATGACTATGCTTGTAATCCTATGGAAATAGGTCCTGTAGCTTTGCTAGACACTGTGGGTTTTTCGTTTTGTTTTGTTTTGTTTTTGTGGGGCAATGAGAGTTGTGACTTGCCCAGGATCACACAGCTAGTAAGTGTCAAGTGTCTGAGGCTGTATTTGAACTCAGGTCTTCCTGAATCCAGGGTCGGTGCTTTATCCATTTCACCACCTAGCTGCCCTTTTTTTAGAGTTTTTTTTGTTTTTGTTTTTGTTTGTTTTTACGAGACAATAAGGATTAAGTGACTTGCCCAGGGTCACGCACCTATGCTAGACACTGTTAACAAGGTATAGTAGTTCTTAAGATTCTTTAAGTAGCTCACTGTAGACCTCATTCATTTGTTGATTTTGTTTTTGTTTTTTGCCATTTCTTTATATGAAGAATTGGCTGGCAGATCCAAATGGGGGCCCTGAAGGAGAAGAACAGATTCGAGTTGCTTTGGCTGAAGCTCGGAAAATTGCAGAATTGTGTGAGGATCCTAAGGAAAGAGATGACATTTTGCGTTCGCTTGGAGAAATCTCTGCTCTGACTTCTAAATTGTCAGATCTGCGGAGACAGTAAGTAATAAGTTTCTATTTGAAGGAGAATTTAGCATTTAATTAATATGTGTGCACAAGCTTTTTCAAAGTTAAGTAATTTCTTCCAAACAAAACCAGTTATTCAATGAACAGAACAGAATCATGTCCAAACATTCCCATATCCTTTAAACAATTAAGCAAAACACCTTGAACAAGTGACAGTGAATGATTATAGATGCAGCTCCAGGCTTCTGTTATTTACTGTTTGATAAATGAAGACCACGTGCATTAACATTAGTATTCCTGTTTTCCTATAGCCCTTTCAACAATTGTAATTTTCCTTTTTCAAAAATCATTGTTGATAGATTTCATCCTGTGGGGTGGAATTTAAGAGTTAGTTGCTTTAATTCACATCTCTCTATTTATAAAATTATTTGGAGCATTTTTTCCCATATATTTGTTGATAGCTTAGATTTCTTCCTTTGAGAACTGCTTGTTCATGATTTATCTATCGCATAATGACTCTTTTCCTAATATATTTGCGTTAGTTCCTTATATATTTAGGATACCAGACAATTATCAGAGAAGTTTTCTACAAAGATATTTTTTCCCTTGTTAACTTTTGCCCGTCCAATCTTGTTTTGTTTGTGTAAAAACTTAAAAATTTTATGGAATCAAGATTGTCCATATTTTCTTCCATGATCTTCTCTATTCCTTGTTTGGTCTTCAGCTTTTTCACCATCCATTGATCCAAGGTAATTTTGTTACTTGTTCCTTCAAGTTGTTTATAATGTCACTCTTTATGTCTATGCCATGTATCTGTTTGGAGCTTAGATGATGTGAACTGTTGGTGTACCTGATTTATGCTAGATTGCTCACCAGCTTTCCCAGCAGGTTTTTTTTTTTTTTTTTTAGTGAGGCAATTGGAGTTAAGTGACTTGCCCAGGGTCACACAGCTAGTAAGTGTTATGTGTCTGAGGCCGGATTTGAACTCAGGTACTCCTGACTCCAGGGCCGGTGCTCTATCCACTGTGCCACCTAGCTGCCCCACCCAGCAGTTTTTTTAAACTAATCCTTCAAAAAAGGAAAATGGGGGCAGCTAGGTGGCACAGTGGATAGAGCACCGGCCCTGGAGTCAGGAGTACCTGAGTTCAAATCCGGCCTCAGACACATAACACTTACTAGCTGTGTGACCCTGGGCAAGTCACTTAACCCCAATTGCCTCACTTAAAAAAAAAAAAAGGAAAATGTTAGATGTTGGAGGGGATATGGGAAAATTGGGACACTAATCCACTGTTGGTTGAGCTGTGAATGGATCCAAGCATTCTGGACAGCAATTTGGAACTGTCCAAAAGGCTATAAAATTGTGCATACCCTTTGATCCAGCAAAACCGCTGCTAGGTTTATATCCCAAAGACATTCTCTAAAAGAGAAAAAGACTTTATTTGTACAAAAATATTTATAGCAGCTTTTTTGGGGGATGGCTAAGAATTGGAAATCAAAGAAATGCCCATCAGTTGAGGAAATGGCTAAACAAGCTCTGGTATATGATTGGGAAATGACAAACCGGATGATTTCAGAAAGGCCTGGAAAGACTTATATGAATTGATGCATAGTGAAGTGAGCAGAACCAGGAGAATGTTGTGCACAGTAACAGCAACATTGTCTGAAGAACTATGAATGACTTAGTCTCAGCAATTCAAGGATCCAAGACAGTCCTAAAGGACTAATGATGAAGCATATTATCCCCCTCCAAAGAAAGACTATTATTGATTGAATACAGACTGAAGCATGCTGTTTTTCACTTTGATTTTTTCTTTTATTCAAGTTTTCTTATAGTAAATGACTAATATGGTAATATTTTACATTTTTAAAAAAGTGAGTTCTTGCTCCAGAATTTGGCATCTTTGGGTTTATCGAGCCCTGTGCTCCTTTGTTCTTTTATGCTTTTGAATGTTATATTCTTTGAGATTTCTGACTTTTTCTTTTTTCTAGATGAATTTCCATTATTGATTTTTCTAGCTTCAAAAAATAATCTTTTTGCATCTATTGGAATGGCACTAATAAATAAACAAATTTAGGCTATTTTTATGCAGCTAGATGGCATAATAATTCTACGAAGGAGGTAAGATATGGTCATCTCCACTTTGCTGTGGGGTAAAGAGAAGCAAAGATAGGCAACAAAGATTGGCCCAGTGGAAAGAGCACTGGATTTTGAGTTGGGAAGACCTGAGTTCAGATTCTGCCTCAGCTTACTGGTTGTGTGAACCTTTCAGGTGACTTAACCTCTCTCAGCCTCCATTTCCTCATCTATAAAATGACGATGATAATAGCACCCACCTCCCAGGGGCTGTTGTGAAGATCAAATGAGATAGCATAGGTAAAGGCTTTGTTGACCCTAAAGAGCTATATAAACACTGGCTATCTTAGCTTGGCTGCCCTATGAGCAACAATATTTTTCCAGCTATTTAAGTCTGCATTTCTGTAAATGAGTGTTTTGTAGTTGCATTCATATAATTCTGATGTGTGTCTTGATAGATAGACTTGGAAGCATTTTAAACACTCTCCAGTTATTTTGCTTGGCTCTTTTGTTATTTCAAAAAAAAAAGCCAAAATTTATGTGTGCTTTAAATTTTGCGAAAAAAAACCTTAATTTAAGTTGTATCATTTGATATTTTCCATGATCTTAGGACATAGGGACCAAAGGTATTAGTGTCAGAGACAGAATTCAAACCAAGGTCTTTCCCACTTCAAATCTCATATCTTTGCAGTAGATCTTTTCCTTTCTCAGCATCATGAGAAGAATAGAAGTTGTATGGACGTACCTATCGGCCAGATGTAAGAACGGCCAACCTCTCCTTCCTCGGCCTGCCCAGTCTTTAGTAACAATTGTAAGAAAATCTCAAGCTTTGTTTTCCTGGGGGATATCTCTTTTAACAGCTTCAGCATCTCAGTTTCTTCCCTTGAAGGACCACATCTCCCATGAAGCTCTTTGTGACTGTCTAGAAAAGAGGTCTTACTCTTTTTTCCTCCCTTTTCTTGAGCATGAAATTTATTTCTTCCAGCCTTCCTAATTAGGTTGTGTCAGTTGTCCTGGTGCCTTCCCCATCGAGCAGCTATTTGTATTTACCTGAAGTACCCTGAATGTGCAGGGTTTCTAGTATGGGGGCAATGGAGGTGAAATCAATAGTTGGTAAATAGCATTTTTGTGTGCCAGGAGAAATACTGTCTCTGCTGTTGAGCTTACAACCTAATGGGGAAAGACAGCCCACAAAAGGAAGCTGATAAGAGGGGGAAAGTACCCGGGGAAGGGCCATGGTAGAGAATCAGAACTGAGCAGCCCAGTGAGAAGTGAAGAGATGCTGTAGCTGAGCTCTCTTCCCAAGTGAGAGGTTGGCATTCTTGGCTCCACTTTTCAATCAGAGGGGCAAAGGGTGGTGATGAAGTGGAATTCAACACTGATGGGGTCTTGCAGGATGATGAGGCTTTCCCAGTAATGAACTTCTTGGTGCATGGGGGAGAAGTAGAAGAAAGGAGGTTTGGAAAGAGCTGCTTGTCAGCATGAGAGGATGTAACAGCTGTAAACGGCTTTGAAAAGACAAGTGGTGCCAGAATACTGGACAGAATGGGATTATTTTCATTTAGCACAATAAAGTAAAAGCAAAATCTATTAAATGCCTTACCGACACCCCTGTCATCCACTGCAGGATAGGTAAATTTTCCAAACTATCCTCAACTGTGTGCGCCATGGCCAGCTGAACACCCCTACCATATACCCACACCCTTGGATATCTCCATTTATACCTAGGAGATGGGTGTGCTTTCTCAGCTGTGTGGTCAGCCTCTAGGATTTTGACCTGATTTGTAGTTTCACACATCAGTGTTGGAGGCTCCTGGTGAGGAACTACCAATACAGAGCAGCACCTTTCAGGCAACTTTAGAGAGCTGTCTGGGCAAGACAACCCAGGTTATCAACTGTGCCCTGTTGCTTCTCCATTCCTGACTTTAAAAAAAGTTATCCCTGTTAATTCCATCACTTTCATGTTGTCAGCTATTGTCAACACATCTGCTTATCAACATAGGGTTATGCACATGTGGTCACATACAGCACAGTGTTTCTTATCCTGACATTGCCAGGCTTTTCACCCTCTTGGATCTGATCTACCTTTCTAGCCTTATCTCCCAGTATTTCTGTACATCATTCTTTACTTCAGACCAACACTGGTCATGTGCATTCTCTCTTATGTATCTTGACTCTCTCTCTTCCCCCTGCCTGAAATGCCCTTCTCACCATCTCTCCATTTATAAAAATCTTATTCATTCTTTAAGGCTGAACCCAAATACCTGATCTCGTCAGCCTCCAGTGTACTCTCCCTCTTCTATACTCATGAAAACATGTACTATATGTCCCATCCTTGTGACACCAGATTCTACTTCAGGTTGTTATTTCTCTTTTTAGGTTTATATCCTTTGTCTTCCACTAAATTAGAAGCTCCTTTGAGGGTAAAGATCTATTTGTATCTCCTCTAAGTGCCAAGCATAGTTTCTTGAATATGGGTGGCAATCATTAAATATTTCTTGCTGATGATACAATGTCAAAGACAATATTAGTGAGTGTATGCCTTCTCTGTGATCAGTTATGTGTATCCATTCTCTACCAAAATCTGGTGCTGAGAACATAACCAAATACTTGGGAGCCAACGTGGTGGGTTTCAGAGAGTAAGATGAATAACTTAGAGATTGCCTAGACTTCCAGTGAAGAAAGTTACAGAATCCTAAATCTTAGTGACCTTAAGTAAGCAAGCGACCTTAATTGGAACCTCTAACCCATCCCTCTGCCTTCAGGTTTTTAAGGCATAGGACAACCTCTGCTGAAATTGTGTCTTCCTAATGCTGACTTAGCTTTAGCTACAGAGTGGATCAGGATCTTCAAGTGTGATTAGAAATTAAGTTATCTCTAATGAAGTTAAGTGATTAGAAATGAAGCCTCATGAATGGTTATCTGCTTTTGACTGTATTGTGAATATTATTTTATTCCCATATTGTTGTAATTCTTTAAGTAATGGCCTGGTGCTGTTTATAAACAGCTTAGTGTCCTGGGCTATATGATGCCCATGATGGTAAGGATGAGTTCAATTTCTTAGTCTTCTTGGGAACTCCCCTTCTTTTGGGGGGGCAATAGTTTATGTATTATTTTTAACTATGGTCAGTAGTGGTTCATTGTCTTAATTTATCTGGAATTTATGACTTCAACAGCTATTCTTTTATCTTCAGGGGGAAGGGAGACTCTCCTGAGGCCCGAGCTTTGGCTAAGCAAATTGCCACAGCCCTGCAGAACTTGCAGACCAAAACCAACAGGGCTGTGGCCAATAGCAGACCCGCCAAAGCAGCTGTCCATCTGGAGGGCAAGATTGAGCAAGCTCAGAGGTGGATTGACAACCCCACGGTGGACGATAGGGGTGTAGGTAAGGCATTTAGTAGATTTTCTTTTCACTCTATTGTACAAAATGAAAACTAACCCATTTTGTCTCGAATTCTGGTACCATTTGTCTTTAACAAGGTTTTTGTTACCATTGGTTAGTGTCATTAAACTTTGGCATGTTGTTTGTCTTAACACCTCCTCTTGTTACAGTTGAATTGAGGGGAAATGGGATAAATGACTTGGCAGCATATAGGCCATCACAGCACTGTTCATCTTCTCCAAATGACAGTTTTGATCCGCAGTATTGAGCATTCTGTTTTTCATCTCTTTACTATTTAACTCCTCCTTGTCTTTGCAAAGTGTCCACTTGGGTATAATTTTGGTAAATGGAAACCAGGCCTGTGGACTTCTAGGAAGTAGCAGCAAGAAGTTAAAAGGACCTGTTCAGTATCCCCCTGAAAAACAGTAGTTATAATGCCAAAATGCCAAATTGGACAAAGAAAAGTTTTAAGAAATTATTCTAGACATAGTAAACACCAACAAAAACATTCACTTTTATATATAGGAATATATGCTGCCATAGGTTTGTATCATTTACAGTTTTTAAAGGTGTTAAGGGCTAAAATTCTAGCTAAACTGTCTAAAATATCTAATGAGTGGTCGCCAATAAATTATAAGCTTTAGCAAGAGTTAGACTTTTAAGCATTTATTAAGGAGAATAAGAATTTGGTAAAGAGAGAGAGAAAGGCCTAGATTCCTATCTATTAAAGGGAGAGCACATTTCTAGCTCTGCTCTCCACCAGAGTCCAGAGGAAAGAGCCTCAGAACAAGCGCCAGTCTCTTCCTTCCTCCTCCCACTATCCTGCCTCACTTCCTTTTCCAAAGAAAAGACTCCTGGTCTTGCCCTCAAAGACCTTCGCTTCATGGGCAGAACTCTTCTACAGTAAGTCTCCAGCAGGTGGCGTCATTCCAATCGTTACAAAGGTATATGTTAGCTTTTTTTTTTTTTTTTTTTTTTTTTTTTTTTAAATTTTTATTGATGTCTTTTATTTTATTTTATTTTATTTTTGCAGGGCAATGAGGGCCAAGTAACTTGCCCAGAGTCACACAGCCAGCAAGTGTCAAGTGTCCGAGGCTGGCCTTGAACTCAGGTCCTCCTGAATCCAGGGCCGGCGCTTTATCCACTGCACCACCCAGCCGCCCCTCCATATGTTAGCTTTAAAAAGAGAGTAATGAAAACATCCCTGTTTGCCTCCTTATCCCCATCTGAACTCATTATATTCTATGTATCTTCCCCCTTTTGTTGCCTTTTTTTTTTTTTAAACTCTATCACTTCCTATGTAACAGCATTTCTTTGGAAGAATAAATAGACAAGACTGTCAAGGAGAATAATGGGGAAAAAGAGGAAAGGGGTCTCTGACCTTGCCATATCCAATATCATTAAATAATGTAGTAATTATCAAAATTATCTGGTTCTAGATAAGAAAAAATGGGAAAATGGATCAAAGGAACAGAAAATAATCCAAAAGTAGAATCAGAATACTAGTATCTGATAAATCCAAGACGGCAGAACAATAAGGGTTGAAATTAGCAGTTTTTTACACCTGGGTAAAGTATATTATGTGAAGAGAGAGCGAGAGCGAGAGCTAGAGAGAATGTGTGTGTGTGTGTGTGTGTGTGTGTGTGTGTGTTTGTAAAGCCCACCTGGGGACTAAGTTCAATTGTTTCTATATTGCTGAAGGCCTGAAAATTCTATTTTCACCCTTCTGAGTCTGCCATCCTGGGGCTATGCCCTAGTGGGCTCCATTGTAGTTTACTACTCTTGGATGTATTGCTTTTAAAAAACAAACAAAAACTGTTGGGAAAATTGGCCAAGAATATGGCAAAAAAATAGATTAGAGCCACTTCTCTTGCCAGATATCATGATGCCTACCAAATGGATAAATAATATAAATTTTTTTTAAAAAATCATTAAAAAGAAGGAAATGAACAAAAGTTGAGAACTATCTTTACATGTGACGGGAAAAAAATAAAATACTTTATTAATTAAAAACAAAAAAAAAAGAAGGAAATGAGAAGATTAGTTTTATTGAACATGAGAAAACAGAATCTCTTTCCTATTCAACAAGTAGAAAAAAATCATTGGTAAGAAGATTTTATTATATAAAAATAGTCTTTTTGCACAATAGAAAGCAATGCAGCTAGAATAAAATGGAAAAGATTGGGGAAAAATTAGCCATATTTTTCATAAAAATCAGAAATTAAAAAAGAATTTATAAAGAATTATCACAAATGCATAATAGAAAGACCATCACTCAGTAGATATAAGTGGTTAAAAGATATGAACCAGGTAGTTCTTTAGAAAAATAAACAAGAATTATTAATAACCACCTGAAAAATCGTTCACACTTTTATAATCAGAAACATAAATTAAATCTGAGAAATCACCTTACATCCTTTACATTGCTAAAGTTAGTTAATAAAATTCCTTGCTATTGCAATTTTGTTAAATGAAAACTAGGCCTGGTTTTGCAATTGTAGCAAAATAGGCATATTACCATACTTTCTGGAGATGCCATAAATTTGTGTAGTCATTTTTTCTTTCTTTTCTTTTTTTTTTTGGTGGGGCAATGAGGGTTAAGTGACTTGCCCAGGGTCACACAGCTAGTACATGCCAAGTGTCTGAGGTCAGATTTGAACTCAGATTCTCCTGAATCCAGGGCCAGTGCTTTATCCACTGCACCACCTAGTTGCCCCCATGTGTAGTCATTTTTTTTTTTTTTTTAGTGAGGCAATTGGGGTTAAGTGCCTTGCCCAGGGTCACACAGCTAGTAAAGTGTTATGTGTCTGAGGCCGAATTTGAACTCAGGTACTCCTGACTCCAGGGCCGGTGCTCTATCCACTGTGCCACCTAGCTGCCCCTGTAGTCATTTTTTTAATACTATTTTATTTTTTTCAGTTACATGTAAAGATAGTTTTTAACATTAATTCCTATAAGATTTTGAGTTCCACATTTTCTTTCCTCCCTCCCTTCCTTTCCCAAAGATAGCAAGCAATCTGATATAGGTTATACAGTACAATCACATTAAACCTATTTCCACATTAGTTATGTTGTGAGAGAAGAATCAGAACAGAAGGGAAAAACTACAAGAAAGAAGAAACAACAACAAAAACAACAACAAAAAAGGGAAAATAGTATTCTTTGATCTGCTTTCAGATTCTATGGTTCTTTTTCTGGACGTGAAGAGCATTTTCTATCACGGAGTCTTTTGGAATAGTCTTGGATCATTGTATTGCTGAGAAGAGCTAAGTCTGTCACAGTTGATCATCTGTGTAGTCGTTTTGTAAAGCAAAATGGTAGTATCCAGTAAGATCTATGAAACTGAACTCTTGTACTCAATGTTCCCATTAGGAAGCTCTTTACAGAAACATCTATCATAACATTAATCATATTATCTAAAACCTTGGAAGCAGCTCATGTATCCAGTAACTGGGGAACAGCCGAACAAACTGTAGCACATGAATGTATTACAATATGTCACAATATTACAGATATTAAAAATGCACAGAATATTTAGAATTTAGATGAAGAATAAGCAAAGCAAAAGACAGCAGAGGTTTATAAGAAGGAATGGGAAACTAGCAGAAGCTACCTTGGAGTCAGAGCAGCTTCAAGGAGTAACTGAGCAGTAACCAAGGAGAATTTTTTCAAGGTGCAGTGAGATGATAATAATACACTGAAGGAACTAGAGGAAGAAATGGAATTAGCCTTCCCTCTATCTCCCTGTCCCCCCAAAAAAGAAAAAGAATAAAGAATTGGACTTACCTGTAGAATTTTAGAACAAGATAATGATGAAATTGTTAACTAAAGGACAGAATGGCAAAAGAAACAAGAGCAGAGAAACAATCCCAGAAAGTCATCAAGTTGGAAAAAGGATTTGGGTAGAATGCAGATGAAAGGGAGGGATCTGGGCAAAGGGAGAGTAAATCTAAAGGTTACTGAATTTTCCCAAAGTGTAAGAAGACTCTTACCATTTTATTAGGATTAATTGACCCTACACATATTAAGCTGTACTGTATTTAGACCAGTAGGCTGGTTACTGGAGATCCAAAGAAATGGCCCCTGCTCTCAAAGAACTAACCTTCTCCTGCAAGATACCCCTGATCTTGTGTCCAGATAGAGAATTAGTCATTGGAGGTGGAGGAGAGAAGGTGGTAACCAGGAAAGGCACTGTGGAAGAGCTGGCACATGAGTGAGAAGCTGAGGTGTTAACAGGAGTGCATTCCATACATGGAAGATGATGTGTGTAAATTTATCTAAGTGTATGGTTGGTTACTGAGCAAAGGGAAAACTTATTTGCATTTGCTGGAAGGAAGCATGGGAGCCAAACTGTGTGTGGAGAGTCTTAAGTATCAGTATGAGGAGCTTGAGTCCCATCCTGGAGACATAATAAATAGGGAATGACTGAAGGAAGGCATTTGAGCATGTGATGTTTAAAATCTAAATTGTGGTCGCTTTAAATTAGAAGCTTTAGCACCAGTCCTTGGACATTAAACATTTATTAAAGCATACATATATTTACAAAGAGTTCAGAAAGTTAAGAAAAAAGCCTATTTAGCCTAGAGTTCCAGCCTGGTCTGGTTCTTCCTCAAGTCCTCTGCCACAAGCCTGCTTCAATCACGAACTCTCTCCAGCAAACTGATTGTGGAAGCTTTTTATAGCTCTGGAACAGAGGCAGTCCTTACACACTGCTTCAAGCTGATTGGTTGGCATCATCCAAATCCATTGGTTTTGAAGGTGTTCTCAAGTTGAGTTCACAGTCTAGCTTCTGAGAACAATACCTTCTTAAGGGCTGGCCAGGTGTGATTACAATCCAGTTAACTTGAAGTAGGCTAATCAGCAGTCAATCACTCTCACTTGATTCAATCAGTCTAGATTAATCTCCAGGTGGGTCTTTGAGTATCTGCGAAATCCCATTATTTCATCACAAGCGGGAGAGTGCTACTGGTAACATCTAGGCCTTAGGAATATTACTTTGTCAGCTCTTTGAAGGATGGATTTGACAGAGAGCAGACAAAAGCAGAAAGACTAATTTGGATATATTTAAATAGTTCAGGTAAGCTATAAAAGTCTGAGGATGGGGCCTTTGTGATTAGAGAGAAAGGAACACATGCAAGAGAGATTATGGAGGAAAGAATCGTTAAGACTTGATAAATGATTGACTGTAGAGATGAGAGATAGGGAAGAGTCAAGGGTGACTAATATAAATCTGGGTAACTGAGAGGGTGGAAGCATCTTCAATGGAAACATGGACGATTGGAAGAGAAAACGGTTTATGAGGGGGAAGATAATGAATTCCATTCTGGACATGTTGGGTTTAAAATGCTGACAAACATCCAGTTGGAGCTGTTCAGCAAGTAGTCAGCAATGAGAAGCTAGAGTCCAGGAGAGGGATTTTGATCCATTACATAGATTTGGAAGTTGTTTTCATAGAGGTGATAACTGAATCCATGTATGCTTCTGAGATCACTAAGGGAAAGAATGGGAAGAGAGGAGAGAATGTGTGGAAAAGAGCCTTGGGAAATGCCTTAGATATTAGGAATAGCACCTCTGAGAAGCCCATACTGCAATACGAAGCCCAGCTCTACTGAGTGCCACTACCCTCTGAATGTGGAGCTGAGGGTAGTAATGAAAAAACACTTGATTGGACTTTCTGGCTACAGCTCCACTTGAGCTCCCTGCTCTCAACTAGTTTAAAGCAAAGTTTATGCTTCTTTTTTGGCTTAGGTCAGGCTGCAATCCGGGGGCTTGTGGCAGAAGGACATCGTCTTGCCAATGTTATGATGGGGCCTTATCGCCAAGATCTTCTTGCAAAATGTGACCGAGTGGACCAGCTAACAGCCCAGCTTGCAGACCTGGCTGCTAGGGGGGAAGGAGAGAGTCCACAGGCAAGGGCTCTGGCTTCCCAGCTCCAGGATTCCTTAAAGGTGAGACTTACAAGTAATACACTGTTGACTTAATATTGGAAAGAGTGGGCATCTTATGATGTATAGCATCTTATTATGGATAGTTTGCTATATTTGATATAAAAAGGCCATGACAAAGGAAAAAAGAAATCTGTGGCTAGCAGAAAATTCTTGTATCTGGCAAGAAATTTGGAAAATTCCATTACAAAATGAATATTAGATGGTACCAGATTAGGTGCTGTAATTGTAAGAAATGACAGGATTAATGAGAGAATAAGGAATTTTTAAGTACCCACTCTGTGTAGACATTCTCCTAGGCACTGGGGATGCTAAAAGAAAAACAACATGGTTCCCAACTGCAAGGAACTTATGGTCTATAGATTGAAACATTATATAAGTAAATACAAAATAGATACAAGGGAAATCCAAAGTAATTTTTGTGTGTGGGGGAATAGAAGCTTTAGCAGCTGGAAGCATCAGCAAAGGCCTCCCATAGGAGATGAGGCTTGAAGGGAAGGAGGGATCCTATGAGGCAGAGATGAGGAGGGAATGCATTCTATCATGAGTCTTAACCTGACCCAAGTATCAGGAGAATATCTAGTTTTACCTGATGTGTCTTAGGTTTTTCCTTTATTAGACTGTAAGCTTCTGGAGGTTGGGAACCATGGTTTAAAAAGTATCCTTTGTAGTTCCTTGCATGTAGCTAGGTGCTCAGTAAATTGTTGAATGAATGATGTAGGAATCTTGATTTGATAAACATGCTTATGGTTGGATAATCCTGGGGGCATTTTCAATTGGAAAAAAATATTTTTAAGGATCTGAAAACAAAGATGCAAGAGGCCATGACTCAGGAAGTGTCAGATGTTTTTAGTGATACCACAACACCCATCAAGCTGTTGGCAGTGGCGGCCACCGCACCCCCTGATGCACCAAACCGGGATGAGGTAGGTATCTCTCTGGCTTTCTCTGTCCTCCTGGTTAGGTGCTGGCTCTGGATAGGGCCATCCCTCGAGGGAATGAAGGACTCTATCTATCTATCTATCTATCTATCTATCTATCTATCTATCTATCTATCTATCTATCCATCCATCATCTATCTATCATCTATCTATCTATCTATCTATCTATCTATCTATCTATCTATCTATCTATCTATCTATCTATCTATCTATCTATCTATCTATCTATCATCTATCTATATCTCCCAGACCACTAAGAAGAAGAAGCCTCTGAGCTTTAATCAGTGAGGGATTAGTTTTTATTGCTTGGGAATTAACTAGACAACAAAAGGTGATACCAATTAGGGAAATAGGAAAGTAGAAATACAAATGAATAATCTTAGATCTAAGCTTTAGTCTATATTCCTTTATAAAACTCACCGAATCCCAAACTGCCTACCAGGCTGAGAACCAGCACCGAACACCAAACGTGTGCGCTGTCACCACTAAGCTGAAAAGCCAGAGCGAGAGAGAGTGCGAGAGAGAACGAGAACTTCCGTTCCTCCCTCAGTTTTAAGCTGGCATGCCAGAAGTTTGTTGTGGACTCCTCCCCAAAAGGGAGGTCCTTCAAAAGCCGCTTCAGTAGCATGCTCTCAACTCTCAAATGATTCAGCTAAAACTTCCGTTTTTTACCGCACTTTGGTTTTGCTAATAATATTTACTCACCCACCTTAGTCATGAGTTTCTCTTCTGCCATGAATGACTGGGAAACTCACTTCAGAGTTTTCCAAAGTCCCAGAAGGACCCATCAGTAGCAGTGATACCGTTGCTGCTAATTCTGCTGCTGCTACCCTGCACTTGTGTGGCTTCGGGCAGACCTTGTGTAGAAAATGAAGAGCTTGCATTGCGTGATTTGTAAGGGCTTTAAGTACTAATATTGTGTGATTCTATAAAAAATCAAGGCAAAAAAGAGGCCATAGTCTAAGCAAAAGGATCTGTGGAAGAAGTACAGGGCACCATAGTAAGAATGGAGCCAGATAATTGACCTACAGGCCTTCTGAGGCTAGAGTTGTTTATGCTTCAGGCTTTTACTGTGTGTGTGTCTGTGTGTGTGTGTGTGTGTGTGTGTGTGTGTGTGTGTGTGAGAGAGAGAGAGAGAGAGAGAGAGAGAGAGAGAGAGAGAGAGAGAGAGAGAGAGAGAGAGAGAGAGAGAGAGATGTCATGGGTGAAAGCTGGTTGTATACATAGTGTTACAGGAGATCGAGGAGACAGAAGCATAAGATTCCTGGGATTGAAGCATTTTACATATCTGCTCTGATGGAGAGTAGTTTTTTTGTTTTTTGTTTTGGTGGGGCAATGAGGTTTAAGTGACTTGCCCAGGGTCACACAGCTAAGTAAGTGTCAAGTCTTGAGGCCAAATTTAAACTCAGGTCCTCCTGAATCCAGGGCCAGTGCTTTATCTACCCACCTGCCCCCTGGAGAGTAGTTTATACATTTTCATATATAGAGGTGTATTCAGTAGAACTCCAAACAGCTATTAAACATATCCTGAATTTTTTAAGCCATGGGTCTGATCATTTTCTTCAAAAAGAAAACAAAGGGTTCATGATAATAGCTGGCATGTCCACTTTGATGTTTCATCCCCCACTGGATCTTCACTACAGTCCTGTGAAGCTATTTTACTGATGAGGAAAATGGAGGTCAGGGAGGAAAAGAGAGTTGCTCAGAGTCTGCTGCTAATAAAGAAATAGGCTGAGACTTGAAACCATTTCTTAGGAATGATCAGACTCCACTATTTTGCTTCCTATTAGTAGGAATTGGAGCTTTTGCTGTGCTCATTTGAGCAAATAACTTGCCTTTCATGGATTGTATAGCCTTGCATCCCAGATGCCCATCTTGCTCTGCTAGACACGAATGAACTTAGATTAGAGAGCTGGACTTTTCAGCAAGATCTTGCTGTTTACTGTCATCTCATTTAACAGGTTAGCATTTGCATCCAGTAAGAGCTCTTGAGCCTCACTGATATTTCAGGCATATCAATGAATACACCCTGTGAAGAAACACATTAGGCAGATTGCTTACATGTTACTATGAGGATTATTTGTGGTAGTATTTTGTATTTTGAAGACCCGAGCACAGCTTTGAAAATCCATGGACCATCCAGAACATGGAGTTATTTTTAAAATGAATTGCATGTAGGGCAGCTAGGTGGCCCAGTGGATAAAACACTGGTCCTGGATTCAGGAAGACCTGAGTTTAAATCTGGCCTTAAACACTTAACACTTACTAGCTCAGTAACCCTGGGCAAGTCACTTAACCCTTATTGCCCCACCCCCCCAAAAATGCATTGCATGATTTGTCTGTCTTCTCCAAACTAGATTATCACCTTCTTGAGAGTAGAGACTATGTCTTCTTCACAATTCTTTTAAGTTCCCTATACAAACAAGGAAGTTAGGAGTGCTTTGAAAATCAACAAGGTAAATTAGGGGCAGGTGTGTGTGTGTGTGTGTGTGTGTGTGTGTGTGTGTGTGTGTATGTACATACGTACATGTGTGTATGCGTGCATGCGCTCCCATATATATGACCAAACTTGTCAGACCCAAAGGAATGAGTGCTAATTTTCTTTTAGGCCCATCAGTCTTATTTATCGAGATTTGGGGCAGTTCTCCCAAACTTTACATTGGAATAACTCCTCACAGGCCTGAAGAAATAAAGGGTCAGAATGTCTTTTCTCCCTAGGTTTTTGATGAGAGGGCAGCTAACTTTGAAAACCATTCTGGAAGACTTGGGGCTACTGCAGAGAAGGCAGCTGCTGTTGGGACGGCCAACAAATCAACCGTGGAGGGTATTCAGGCATCAGTGAAGACAGCGAGGGAGCTGACGCCCCAGGTTTGGTTTGGCTCATTTCTCATTTAAAAATAAAGACAGACTGTGACGAGGCTTCAGAATACTTACTCTTGTCTCCTTCCTCCTCTCCTGTAAACCCATTCGCTTGACATTCTCAAAATTAAACTCTGTTTCATGCCTTGACTCACCCTTTTCATATTACTTTACTGTCCATCCATTAGGTTTTTGGGGAGAATTAGAGAAGACATAAGTCAGGCTGAATTAAAGTCCTAAAATATATTCATGAATCATCAGTTAACTTGATTTAGTGTCTCAGGTCAAGGGGATATTTTCTAAGTTTTGGGCTTTTCCCCATTCTACCAGATTCAAGTTACTTCAACACAATGTTCATTCAATACCTATGGCATGTAGGTTACTATCCTTGCTTCTCGGATTTTATAGTTTAGCAGGAGAGATGGCATAAATAACTGCAATCATTAGCAAGCATTACTATAAAATATTATATTGAAAAGTCCCTTGAATGAGGTGTGGACTAAGAGGCTATGGGGAATACCTGGAGCTGGGATTTGAAACATAGATTCAGCCAGCCACGGGAGCAGCAATGACATTCTGATGAAGAGAACAATGTAAGCTAGTCTTGGAAGCAGTAAAATGTAAGGGCAATTTGGTGTCCCCTTGGAGGAGGGGAGCATCAGATAGGGGCATGGAGAATAATGCCAAATGGAAGAGTTTGATCTTCCCTCTGTAAGCAGAGTGAGGACATGATTTGTTCTGTGTCTGATGAAGATTAGTCTAGCAGTGTGGTGGATGGGTTAGTGAGGCAGAGAGTGAAGACTGTATAGAAGCTTCTGCCCTAATCCAGGCAGGTGATAAGGAGATACTGGCCCAGGATGATGTCGGTAGCAGAGGAGAGAAGATATGATGGCTATTTATTCTAGAGGTGGTATGCTAGCACTTACTTCCTGGTTATGAGAGGTGAGGGGAGAAAGGAGATCCAAAGGTACCAGCAGGGTTTCAGTCATGGAGCCTGACTGATTGATCATGCCACAGACAGAAACAAGGCCATCAGAAGGAATGACAAGCTTATGGAGAAGGGTAAGAGAGTCCTTTGTACTCCAAACCAAAGACTTGAAGATTTGTTTTAGAGTGAATAGAGGGGGTCAGCACCCCCACTTACTGCTTGTAAGTAGCTGCCTTAACCTTTTAATTGGGTTAACACTGCCCCCTCCCATCTGGGCACAGAACTGTCACCTTGTGTTTATGCCTAGCTTTTTAGATCACGTGGAATAGAGAAATTTGTCCGTGTTTAAGATATAGATAATTTCCCTGTTTGTGGTACAGTAGCTAGTTTAAAAATTGAAAGCTACTTCTTAGAAGTTCACTTCATAACTCAGTTCCCAGTGACTTCTTTTTGTGAATAGTGCCTTTCATAAAGCACATGATTGAGTGCAGCACTACTTCCTACTGGAGTTTCAGTAGATATCGGTTTTCTCCTTTTTTCCTTTTCTTTTAAAGGGGTTTGTGTTGACCAGAGCTTATCCCAAGAATAACGTTATATCTGTTGTTAGCATTTTTTGTTTGTTGAAGGGAGACTTTGACTGTAAAATATGGGAGTTAGGGCCTGACCGTAAAGTAGAATTGTGAGTATATACAAGGAAAAAAGTATGAATTTAAGCAAACCATCTGTGTTGTGACTCCTCAGTGCACAGGTTTTGGCTCTCTAGGGTGCACACTTGGAGCAAGAACAGTAACCTATTTCTCCCCTGGCATAAAGCTGCATATCCTTCAGTTTATATCTGGGCATGGCGATCACTTGAGGTTTAAACATGCCTTTGCTATTGGCAGGTCGTCTCAGCTGCTCGCATCTTACTGAGAAATCCTGGAAATCAAGCTGCTTATGAACATTTTGAAACTATGAAGAACCAATGGATCGATAACGTGGAAAAAATGACAGGTAAAGCCTGTGGAAGGTGGTGGCTGTCCTTTGCTCTGTTCCCTAGGGTTTGGAAGAAACCTGAGCAGGAATGGAGATGCAGCCCGGCAGTAACTGGATGAGCGGGGAGTCATGTGCTGGGCCCGCCACTTGGCTGTGCTCAAGCCACTGAGCGGCTGCCTTGCATTCAAACCTCCCTGCTGGGGCTAAGGGGGGGCCCTTTGAGGCTTTCTTGTCTTCAGGCTGCCCCGGGGGTGCGGTAGCCATTGTGGAGGCTCCTGTCTTCTCTTTGAATAGTGTCCCTGCTTGCCTTCAGCCTGGATCTGGTTTCAGTGGATGTGAGGGAGCAGTTTGTGGCTACACTGAGCACTCCTGTCATTTTCAGGGGATTCAGGTTTCATGGAATTACAATAGCGACAGTTTAGCACAACTCATCTCAGTGTTTCATCTGAGCTCTGTAGTGGGTTGTTTGTTGTTTTTTTAGTAACCACCACCAAACCTGAGGCTGCCCAATCGAAGTGGCACCTCCTAGTCGTCTTCATTCTGAGCTGAGGGAGGGATGGGAGAGAAGGGAGGAGATGTGGGCATGAGGGCCTTGTGTTTACCGGCAGCACCTCCTGTGACAGGGTCCCCTAGTAGCCAGAGATGAAAGTGGAGCTCGTGAGGTGTTGGAATCAAGGAAACAGAAACAAGAAGCAGGCTCTTAGGGATATTGGAGCGCTCCTCATGGCTCATCGCGGAAAGGGGGAGCTGCCAAGGAGCAACAGATGGCTGGGCAGTGAGAAGGACAGAGAGACCACACTCTTAGCAGATAGTGTGAAGGTATTGTGGGGATAGTCTCAGATGCATCACTCGCTTCTTCTGGATAGCAGTGTGGTTTGGCTGCCGACATGGAGACTCAGAGGCCATCAATGACTTTCCTTATGGAAGCTGTAAGTTGGTGCGGACTCTTGGCACAGACTACCCTTTCCAAAGGCTGCATTCACTTGGTAGCTTTCGATGCTTGGGAAGACCTTAGAGGAAGAAGAGAGTTTTGAGTGCTGAAACTTCTGTAAAAATTTGTGTGGCCCATAGGACTTGGGAGAGCAGAATCTCATTGTGGTTTCCCTTTCTCTGGTAGGGCTGGTGGATGAAGCCATAGATACCAAATCTCTGCTGGATGCTTCTGAGGAAGCGATCAAGAAAGACCTTGACAAGTGTAAAGTAGCAATGGCTAATATCCAACCTCAGATGCTCGTTGCTGGGGCAACCAGCATTGCTCGGCGAGCCAATCGGATCCTGTTAGTAGCCAAACGGGAGGTGGAAAACTCTGAGGATCCCAAGTTCCGGGAAGCTGTGAAGGCTGCTTCTGATGAACTGAGCAAAACCATTTCCCCCATGGTGATGGATGCAAAAGCCGTAGCTGGAAACATTTCTGATCCTGGTAAGCAATAAGTGACTCATTTCATCTATTAATTTCAGGTGTTATTAGAGTACAACTAGAATCCACTTGCCCCACACTTAATATGCTATAAGCCACAGATTCACCTTGAGGATAAAAGATGGTGCTTTCTTGGGCCACTATCAAGGATCATGTGCTTTTCCTTTCCCAGGCCATCTTTTCTCATGGAATTGAAAAAAAATGTTCTCTCTGCTCTCAGAATATAGAATGCCTTCAGACTAAGTAGCTCTAAGTACTCTGCAGTGATTTTTAACTTTGACCACATTCCCTCCCCAGTAGATACTTAGCTAAAAATTTCATTTGTCAAATATTTACCATATATAATTGATTTGACTTCTCCCACTCTCCTCATGTAGTAAAATGTTTGGATCTCCTTTGCACCCTTTTCATAGAGTCATCTGGCAGACGTAGGGGTGGGTAGTTTATGTGAGATGGCTTTCCCCAAAGGTGCATAACAGTCGTCTTTTGAGCTCATGGGCCTTGTTTTCATTACACAAAATCATGTGACTTTGCCTTAGCTTGGATTTGGTATTCATACCTTCTGCACTACCAACATGGATTTTTAAATATTCACAGTTAGAACTGTATACCCATAGCTTAGATATGTCTGGGTTAGTCTGAGATCACACATTTATGGTCTAGGCAAGTGTAGAGTCTGGTTAATGTTAGGAAAAGAGGCAGGGGGCTGATGCCACAATCTCACTGCTTTCATCTGTCCTTGTCCCCAACCTCCCAGACCTGGGATGTTCTTTGATGCATCCACAGCCAACTCTCCCTTCTGAGCATGCCTGGCTCCAAGCTGGAACCTAGGGAAGCTTGGTTGGGGCACTTCAGGAGAAGAACTAACATGCCAATAGCTAAGTAGAGCAGATAGAGAAATGCGAGAGGGTTGTGGGGCACATCTGACCAATGTGAATCAGACCTTGTATGTCCCTAATCCTGGTGTCACTAGGCATGCTCCACAATCAGGTTCACCTCCTTCAGCTTTCGGTAACACAAACCAGTTCCTCTTCAGGAGATAGGCTGAGAATCCCAGGCTGCTGACCCACTTGTTTGGAAGGTAAGGGTGCTTGTTGTCTCTAGGCCTACAGAAAAGCTTCCTGGACTCGGGATATCGGATTCTGGGTGCTGTGGCCAAGGTCAGAGAAGCCTTCCAACCTCAGGAGCCTGACTTCCCTCCCCCTCCCCCAGATCTTGAACACCTCCGGGTAAGTCAATTCAGTTTTACGACTAGTGACCCCGCAGAGCGTTTATGATTTCAGTGATAGTAGGGAACGTGTGTGCTGTGAGATAGCTCTGGCAGGGAGAGGAACTGTTGGTCGTCACTTTGATTTTGCATAAGGTGGAGTTAGCAGCAGATTCCCTGTGGAAAGGGAGACTAGCTAGAGGGGACCTGTTGTGAGTTTGCTGAATGAACATCAGGTGCCAGGGACTCGTTTTCTAGTCTGTCTCTGGTTGTCAGCAGCACTCATCAAACCTGTGTATCCAGCACACAATCCTTCTCCTGGCTGAATCAGCCTTTCCACGAGTATACCTTGATGAGCAACTTTTTGTTTCCCTTTATCCTCTCAATTAGAAGCCGTAACACTTTAACCTAGCCTCATGGACTTCTGGGAGAGTTGTTTCAGACTAACTGATGGCCTATTGATTACCAACTTGGGGTATCTAAAATTTTTTTCATGAGGACAGAACACAAAATCTGTAGCTGTTTCACTTTGTAACTGGAACCAGAAAAAAATATTAATAATGAAAGTAATTTTTTAAAAACCTGTTGAAGCCACCTGATAGACAGTAGAAATAGCATTCTGTAGGTTAAAACTTTAGGATAGTGGTTGGGCAATAACTTTTCAAGCAAGATAAAGAAATAAGTAAAGTTATTATTTTTTGATACATAAATTCTGAACAGCAGCTTCAGAAAAAGCATCCACTCGGGTTTGGCCCAGTCATTGAAAAATAATAATTTGATTGCTGTCCAAACCCTGCATTTAATTTTGGCATAAAATATAATTTTGTAAACTGGTATAAGTCACATCAGGCTAGATTGAATTGTTTGCTGGCAGTGTCTCTAGGAATGGACCACTTGAATCCTTCCAAGTAGGCTTTTGTCAGGAAGAACTGGGAGAGAAAGGTATTCCTACATGGTGGCTCATCCTAAAGCCCTGACTGTCCTGGAGTTGGAGAATTTTAGAGCAAAACAAATGCTTAGAGGCCATCTGGGCCAACTCTTTCATTTTCCAGAAGTCTGTGAAACCCAGAGGGCTGAGGGAACTCATCCATTCCTTCATGCAGCTTCTTAGTGATGCGGCCGGCCCTGGGACTCAGGTCTCCTGCTTTTAGTCTAATGTTCTTGCTACTAGACAGCCCAGGAGAGCATCCTTGTACTAGTGATGTTGGCGTTGGCATTTGCAGAGCCGAGCTGAACTGAAGCGATTTTTTGGGTTTTTGTGGGGAAATGTGAAAGAAAATTTGCCTCTGCTTTATTTATGTGAGTGGTTATATGGATAGGAGTGAATGGGGGTGTTCGTATGTATGGATGTGAGCGTAGGTCATGTTTGTGGAGTGGCTTTTTCTTTTTGTGGTGAGGGTGGCTATTTAGTCAGCTGGTGGAATTAGAGGAAGGAGAATGCTCTCCCTTGGGACTGCAGTTATAATAGAGTGATTGTCTCTCGCCTAGCTGACAGATGAGCTTGCTCCTCCCAAACCTCCTCTGCCCGAGGGCGAGGTTCCACCACCCAGGCCCCCTCCGCCAGAGGAAAAGGATGAAGAGTTCCCTGAGCAGAAGGCCGGGGAGGTGATTAACCAGCCAATGATGATGGCTGCCAGGCAACTCCATGATGAAGCTCGAAAATGGTCCAGCAAGGTAAGTGTGGAAGGCCCTTCCCAGGCATTCGTAAGGATCAAGATTCATGCTTCAGAGCCTAAGAGAAAGTATCCATGTTGTCAGATTGACTTACATAGCCATTTTCTCTTTCTGATTTTTGTGGTCCTAGATGGGGCCGAATATGCTGAGTAAATTTGAAAGTCTTTGGTGACTATTGGTTTCCTCTTTTATGTGCTGGAGTTGAAGAATGGAATGCATGTAATTTGAGGAGGTGCCTCCTTGGGAGGACATTGGCCCTCACACTGGATAAATCTGGTCCTTCAAAAATCGTCTGTTTATAGGATTATCTTCTTCGTGTGTGTAGGGTGTGCCTGGATTCACTTGCTCATTATTAGTGCCCTGAAACACGGAGCTATTTCTTGGGCTCTTCTGTGGCTGTTCAGATAAGATGGTTCCCTTTTCTTGGGTGTTCTGCAATTGGGGTGGATTGGGCCAGAGAAACTTCTTCTCAACCTTATATCATACATCAGCCAATCAGCTTTAGGCTAGCTTTGGCACAGCAAATGTGGAAATCCAAGTTTTATGTAGTTGATGAGGCTGTGACTGTCCAGTGGACATTCCTGGTAATTAATTCTCGCCTGTTTCCCAACCTATGAAAAGGGAGTCATCTTTCTGGGTAGAAAAACAAGGTATCATTTCTGGCTTGCTGTGAAATGCATTTCTGACCCACATGGAAAACATTAACAAGTCTGACACTGTGGTTTTATTTCATGTCTTGAGGTTTTCATTTTTACACCTTTTCACATTCCTGCCTCTCGAGAATTCTTAGGGAGTCATAGTCCCTCCAGCTTATCCTTCTCAGTTGCTATTCTCCCAGGCTGAGGAAGTGACTTTGTTTTTTTGCCCACTGTTTTCTTAAGCTCCTAGATATGATATCATTGTTGAACAGGCTTCCTCTACCCGATCCTTTGGTTTCCCCAGTGCTGACTGTTGTCAGAGTTTTGGGAGGCAGGAATAGTTGACTTTGAGGTATCTGAATTCTAAGGCTGGTGCTGTTTGCTCTGATTAGGTCATGTGACCAGCTGGGTACATGGGAGGGGGAAGGAGAGCCATAATACCCAACCTGGATACTGATGCTTTGAGAGCCAGTCACATGGTTTTAATTCATGATTTCACTCTTCACAGTCCCTTCATGAAAATGATTCAGCCTCGTTTTTTCCCCTGGTTGTCCTTCATATGCAATACCAGACATTTTCCTAGTGTAGAACTTTCCCTAAACATTCTTTTGCTATTTTGGATTAGCGCCTCCTCTAGTTTGTGGGGACTACAGGCTAATATTTTGTGTTACATTTTTTGTTTTTTTTTTTGGTTTGGGGGGGTTGTTTTTTTTTGCAGGGCAATGAGGGTTAAGTGACTTGCCTAGGGTCACACAGCTAGTAAGTGTCAAATGTCTGAGGTCCGATTTGAACTCAGGTCCTCCTGAATCCAGGGCCGGTGCTTTATCCACTGCGCCACCTAGCTGCCCCCACTACAATTACTTTGGGGGGGGGCAATGAGGGTTAAGTGACTTGCCCAGGGTCACACAGCTAGTAAAAGTGTCAAGTGTCCGAGGCCAGATTTGAACTCAGGTCCTCCTGAATCCAGGGCCAGTGCTTTATTCACTGTGCTACCTAGCTGCCCCTTGTGTTACATTTTTGAACTCTTCTGAGGGCCCTAGTGGGACCTAAACTCATCTGCAGCCTGTTATCAAGCTAATGTGTTGCTTTATCTGTGAACTGGATAGATAAGGTCTGGAAAGAGTGACTTGTCTGTTTTGGACAAGAACAATTTGAGTGACACCTAAACTTTCTGTTATTTATCACAAATGAATAGTAGTACTTGATGTGTTTGCAGATGATGGAATGTGTGTCCCTGAAAATCTTATCTTGTATGACTTAAGTATAGTATGACTAGTATACTTAGAAGTCCATAAAAGCCCAGCTTGGAGTTGGGGGCTCCATGCAGTCCCTTCCAGAGGCATAATGGTTGATGGCATGGTGATCCAAGTCTACCCACGTAACTCTTTCCCTTTCTGCTTTTTTGCCCGTTAGGATTTGATATTTGGTGCTGTCTGATGTGTATATTCTTTGTATTCTGGGCTTCTGTTAACTTCTCTTTTTATTCCTGAAGGAAACAGCAATCCATGCCTGGCAGCTGCTGAGCTGACCTGTGCCTCTTCCTGGTCTTTAATGCAGAACAGTGTCCACATGATCCAATGGAGGGGTCACTTTGTTCTGCTCAGAGCAGCTTGCTGACCAGTCTCAGCCTTCTGGGTGCACTCATTTCTTTCATCTAGTGTCATTTTTGAGTTATTGTTATTTGCTCCTCAGAATGTTCTATTGTGAGTGTTGCCTTTGGTCCATTTAACTCTGGCAATAAGTATATGAAAGATGAATATTGTTTGCTTAACTACTTCTATCAAAAAATCTTACCCTTTTGCATGGTTCTGTAGGGTTGGACGCTGAATGCTCCCTTTCCACAAATCTGTGGTTCATGCCCTGGAAATTCTGATATTTTCTTTCCAACTTGGTGGAACTTTGGTTACTAAATCTGCTGAGGCTCCATTTCACACTAGTCTCTCAAGTCTTCCTGCTTATACTAACTCTGTCCCTGTTTCTCATCCTTCCTGCTACCCGAAAAGCCGGGTAAAGAAGCCTCGGAGAAAGGTGTAGATGTAGCTGAGGCGGATGTTGCTGATGAGGTTGGGTTTCCTCTCCCCTCTGACAATGAAGATGATTATGAGCCTGAGCTGCTGTTAATGCCAACCAATCAGCCGGTTAACCAGCCCATTCTGGCCGCTGCTCAGTCTCTACATCGAGAAGCAACCAAGTGGTCTAGTAAGGTACTCGTTGGTATCCCTCCCAGTGGGGGATTGCTCCAATTGCATCCGGCCATGTTCAGCACTGACACATTGCATCACCTGTGATCTGCGAGAGCCCCAGGAGTCTGGATGGGGTGGTCATCTGTCTGTCTGCACCTCATTGTCAGAACTGAGAGTGGCTTCACAAGTTCATTAGGTTTGCCAGTGCCAGATTAATTAAACTGCATTTGTATTGGGGAATGGGTTGGGGAGAGGCTAAGGGGAGACATCAGCTCACTTTTGAAAGGCTTCCTTTTTCCCATTTTTGTCATTTTTACCCCGCTGACTTCATAGCACTAGTTAGCATTTCATAACTACTTGCAAAGCCATGGGCAAGTCTCTCAATGAGTTTCCAATCAGGAGCCATTGTAGACTAACGAAGAAGTCACTGGACTGAGTCTTGTGCTTTGTGCCTCTGCTATTTTCATCAATGGCTCAGAGACCAGAGTGAATCTGGACAAGGAATGGCTTTGTATGGCAGAGTCTTTGCTGCCTTGCACTTGGCTGTCTTGCAAATGCTGGCCTTGACTGAAGGCCATCCTCCCTTCATTTGTCCACCTATCATTCACTCCAGGGGGAGGGGCTTGATTCTGTAGGGCAGAACCAGCCAAGCCTTGCACCTGGGGGACTATGTGCAGATATGTATTTGAGATACTGGTTACCAACTGGTTTTATTTTCTCTTTTTTCAAACTGTTATGCTGCAAAGTGTAAGGTGTTTGGTATGTGATAACTAACACTTGGCTGCAACATTTCCTAACCAAAGTCATAAAATGCTAGGATGATCATGGGTCTGCATTTAAGAGTTGGCCCCTCTGGTGCTCATCTGACATGTTTCTCTGGTGTAGAATCCATCCTTCCCATGGTCTGTGTGTGAGTGTTTGTGTGTGTGCTCATGCGTGCACGTACTTTTTTTAGCCACCATCATTTGTCTAAAGTGGCCCCCTTTCTAACTTAGATGACCAATCATTGGTCAGTAGAACTTGTGACCTCTTACATTGCACTTACTCTTTTAGGACCCTGCAGTGACATGGCTTGGGTACACAAAACCCAGCTTGAAGACTGAGGGGAAAATTACTAGATCTTGGCTTTTTGGAGGTTTTTAGTGTTAACCTTTCCATTTTTGCTCTTCTGCTATTTGTGGGCATCACTAATGAGATAAAAGCAAAAAATGAATTATTGGGTAAAATCCAGCCCTACTTTTCCTGTAGTGAGTCCCATTGGGTTTTATAGAATGAAGATGCCCAATCCAAGGACTAAGTGTTGAGCAAAGGGTGATGGGGGTCTCTTTTTTGGCAGATGGCAGTTGATCTCTGGGGTCTTTTCAGGACCTGTTTTAATTCTCACTCATGTTATGTGATTCCTGATGAATCTCCAAATCTGATTTTGTCCGTCTTGAGTTTCCCACCCTCTAATTGGACATTTTGCTTTTACTTTCTTGAAGGAACTGTAGGATTGACAAGAACAAAGAGGATTGACCTCCTTGAATGTGGAAATTTAAAAACAGTTCTTTTAGACACTGTGACTGGCAAGAAAGATGGGAGGCAGAGGGGTGAGAGCTGTAGTTGTCTGCTCAGGAGGCAGTCTCTTTCCCCTTGCACAATACCACCCATTGAGGATGCAGAGTTCTTTGAAGTTTTAGAACTTCTGGCTTAGCAGGGAGAGTGCATAACTGCAGCCTCAAAGAGAGGGTCCAGCAGAGCAGGGTCTTGGGTGAATGGTGGCAGGGTTTGAGGCTGTCCTCTCACTTAGTACTTTTCCCCTCAGGTCAGCTCCCCTGTTTAACCCCCGTACCAGGGTGAAGTGCCCCTCTAACCAGTCGCTTATTTATCAGTGTGATTAACTCAAGACGCTGATGTGCTCGTTAACCACCCTCGAAGGGCAGTCCTTGCGTCAGACTAACACCCAGAGATCATCTCTTTTCAGCTGTGAAGCTGGTTCCTTCCCATTGTTGAGTGCTGGGGAGAGGACCCCATCTCACTAATCTCTTTGGTCCATTTCCCCGGTGCTGTGCATGTGGCTCTCGAAAGGTTGATTTCCTTTCCTTCTGTCCCCTCAAGCAGCTGACCGACTACCTGGTCTTTCCTCCGTGTACTCTGGCCTTCTTCCCTGGTCGTGCTGGCTGGCTGAGCTTTACTCCATGCTTCTGCTTCTCCTTAGGGCAATGACATCATTGCAGCAGCCAAACGAATGGCCCTGCTGATGGCTGAGATGTCCCGGCTGGTGAGAGGGGGCAGTGGCACCAAACGGGCGCTGATCCAGTGTGCAAAGGACATCGCCAAAGCCTCTGATGAGGTGACGAGGTTGGCCAAGGAGGTGGCGAAGCAGTGTACTGACAAGCGGATCCGAACCAATCTCTTACAGGTATGGGAGGAGGAACAGGGAGCAACAGACTAACACAGGGTGTGAGAGGAGGAGACATGAGGCTATGAGTCTACCAGAAGGATGGAGAGATTGGGGGAGGTGGAGAAGGATGCACTGAATAGTTTATCAGATGAGGGAATTTAAATGAGTCCTTTTCTGACCAAATGGACAAGTGTCCCAGGCTGAAGGGACATGGTGGGATGTGGGCCCTCCTGCATTTTATTTTGTATTAACAAGAATCTCCCAATCTCTAATTTTAAAAGCTGGAAATCTCAGGTTATCTTTGAGGAATCAATTTGGGGCACCAGCTGCAGGGTAACCGGTGGGTAGGAATAGTCCTGAGCTGTCATTATAGACATTCCTCTTAACTATGGCTCCTAACTGAGTAGTTCAAGTCCATGGCCGTTTTTTCTCTTCAGGTGTGCGAGCGAATTCCAACCATCAGCACTCAGCTCAAAATCCTGTCCACAGTCAAAGCCACCATGCTGGGCCGAACCAATATCAGTGATGAGGAATCAGAGCAGGTGAGTACTAGACCGGCTTCTCTGTTTGCCAGTACACTTCGCCTCTGGAATGATGAATCCTGGAATGTTCTGCCACTGGTTTACTATTGGGGAGGCTCTGAACCTTCTCCCTTCCATGTTGCTTCCACCACAGACCGGGAATGAGGGAGTTAATAAAGAAATAGGGGTTCAGTAATTCAGAACATCATAGCACCTTATTCAGTGACAAAGCACTTGCTGAGCATGTTCTTTAGCTAAGAGCTCTGGGCTGAATGCTGGACAGAGGACGTGTGGCCCTGAGCCTTCATCATCAAGGAGCTCATAGTCTTAGTAGGAAGATATTTTATCATCTTATTATTCATTTTTCATGTGGATTAGAAGGAAGTTTATGAGGACTAAAATGCTCCTCAGCCCAGACAGGGACTGTAGGAATCCAACACCATCACTGAACAGTGTGGAGCCAGTCTTGGGTCTTTCTTACGTAGGTCTTATTGGTGTTGGCCCCGAGACCCCCACTATAGCATAGTGACAATAGTAGGGCAGCAGTAATTATGTCTGGGAGGCTGGGTATGGTGGTGCCAGCAGGCCTGTGATTTTTTTTTCCCCCCATTTTAATTTATTTTTTTTCTGTTACATGTAAAGATAGTTCTCAACTTTTGTTTATACAGACTTTCCCATTTCAGATTTTTCTCCCTCCCTCCCCCCTCCCCTAGATAGCAGGTAATCTGATATAGGTTGTATATATATATACACATAATAACATTAATCCTATTTCTGCATTAGTCATGTTGTAAGAGAAAAATCAGAGCAATGATGAAAAACCTCAAAATAGAAAAAACAACAGCACCAAAAACAAAAGAAATAGTATGGTTCATTCAGCATCTATACTCCACAGTTCTTTTTTTTTTTTTCCCCTTGGATTTGGAGATCCTCTTCTATCATGAGCTCCCTGGAACTCTTCTGTACCATTGCATTGGTGAGAAGAATATAGTCCATCACA
Organism: Dromiciops gliroides; assembly: GCF_019393635.1. Lineage (NCBI taxonomy): Eukaryota > Metazoa > Chordata > Mammalia > Microbiotheria > Microbiotheriidae > Dromiciops > Dromiciops gliroides. Next base: position 54,103,445 of record NC_057862.1, read on the forward strand.
GTAGATCAACACTCAATGTTGATGATACTGTGTACAATGTTCTTCTGGTTCTGCTCATCTCACTCATCATCAGCCCACACAAGACCCTCCAGGTTTCTCTGAACTCCTCCTGCTCATCATTTCTTACAGCACAATAATATTCCATCGTATTCATATACCACAACTTGGCCAGCCATTCCCCAATTGATGGGCATCCCCTCAACTTCCAATTCCTTCAGGCCTGTGATTCTTGCTGCGAGGGGAGGCTGAGGCTGTTGGGCTACTTATGTTAAAAAGTTCCGAGGTATAATAAGGCAAACCCCAACACTGCTGCACCCCTGGGAGTGGAGCTCTGCCTAAGGAGGAACAGATGTGCCCCTGGTTGTAAAGGTGGTTTTCCTAACCAATCAGCTTTGGGATCAGGCCTTTCTAGTCCTGGGTGAGAGACTAGTCTGTGTCTCTCCATCTCCCTTTCCCCATGTAATCACACCTCAGGATCGTGCTGCTAGGTTGTCATCTCTGAACTGAAGGGCACTGTCTCTCTTTTTCCAGGCCACCGAAATGCTGGTTCACAATGCCCAGAACCTGATGCAGTCTGTAAAGGAGACTGTCAGAGAAGCGGAAGCAGCTTCCATTAAGATCCGAACGGATGCTGGATTCACTTTGCGTTGGGTTCGAAAAACTCCCTGGTACCAGTAGCTCCAAGGGCAGCCATCACCCACCTCCCTCTCCCCCATGCTCCAGTACCCCCTTCCTGGCTCATAGACTCTTCTCTAAGCAGGAGGGAATGTGTCCTGAGGCCCTGGCAGCTGCTGGGGGTGAGGGCTTGGTATCTAAAACCCAACATTTGGCCTTTCCATGTTAGATGTTTGTATTCTCCTCTGCTTTGGGGGATGTATGTAATGTCTCCCCCTAGAAAAAGTCTGTATTCTATTCTCAGACACCCTTGTGTACTCTTCTCCCTGTAACCAGCCTGGGACTCTGGCTCTTGGACTATTTACGTAAGCTCACAATTCAAGTAGGAACACTACCCTTGCGTCCTGCCGGACTATCCCTGGATAGGAACCTTCTTTAATTGCAGTCCCCCTACCCCAAGCCCTGTCCCTGTACCTCACTCACACGCTCTCCTCTCTGAGGCTGTGGGGCTGAGCAGGCAGCCCACAAGAAGGAAGTCACTCTGCCTCTGACGATGTGTTTGCTGCTCTGGAGACTGCTGGTGATCCCATTCAACCCCAGAGCCGGTGCTCTTGTTCTGCGTTCTGTGGGGATACGAAGCCCTTCTGAACGTGGGCTGGCTCTGCTGTAGGAGAGGAGCCCGGGCCCTTGCAGAGACCCGAGGCAGATGGCCCTAGCGCCATTCCCTTCCCCCTCCACCTTTCCTTTGCTAGTTTCCAAAAGCACAAACTTTACGATTTCTTTCTCTTCTGAGTAAATCATGGAATCACATGTAATGGTATGAATCATGCTCTGAAGTGACCCATCTATTCCAGGGAATCTTTGGAGCCATTCCAGGGGGTGGGGGGTGGGGGCATGCGTTTTCCCCTCCCAAACACTGTGTGTCCTGATGCTCTTGACTCTGCTGTTTTGGGGGCAGAGCAGCCAGGGCATTGTCCAGTGGGGCCATACCTGGGCACTGCATGCTTTGTCACTGCCCCGCAGAGGACTTTGCTGAGGCCTTAATGAAATGCTGCATTGGAGTGTTTGGCCTAATCGTGTTCCCTCCACTAATTTTTCTCCCTCCCTGATGGATGTGGAGGACATTTAGGTGCTTGTTTCTGGAACTCTGAAACATCCCTCTTTCCTAACTCAACCTCGGACTGACTCTTTTTTGCCCCAGTGTCGATTAGTGTGGAAGAAGGGCCGTCTGTGCTGGGGCCTCTCCAGCTTGAGAGATGAACCCACAGACTCAAGCTTTTTCTGGTCTGGCTGTGCAGGAGGCTGACAGTGAATTACTGATGGGTGTCTTCCACACCTAAAAATTACTGCTATGACTAAACCGGAAATAGGTCTCCAGAGGTGCCTTCAGTGCAGGTCAGGGGACATAGCAAGAGGGAGTGTGTGGATGAAGAGCCAGCCCCTTCTGCCTCCCCACTTTGCACTGTGTCCTGAAGAAGGAGCTAAGTGGGTAACATTTCATTCATTACCCGTGTCACCTGTTTCCTGGGATCCCTGCTGAGTATCGAAACACCTGCCTGGTACATGAGAGAAAATCAGATGGTGAAAAGGACTGAGTGAGAGCTTTAACCTGAAGGTCCTTGCTTTTCTTCACTTGGGTTGGATCCCAATGTCGAATGTGTAAACTCTGTCTTAAGTTAGTACTGTACATTTAAGCTTCCTCTTTTTTCTTTTTAACTAATGATGATGGGTGTTCTTGAGGTCCTAAGAGTACTTAGTACTCTTAGCACAGTGCCTGGCACATAGTAGGCGCTTAATAAATGTTGATTGATCGATTGATGGATTGATGATAGAATCTTAGAGTTGGGACCTCAAGCCATTTATCTAGTCCAGCTCCATAACTTCTTTAGTTGCTTATGTGATATAAATGCAATATTAATGCCTTTAAAAATGACTCTATGCCAAAGATCACTTTTTGTTTTATTAAAGAAAGATTGCTTAAAGAAACTAGGAGAGATCATGTTTGCCATTTCAGTTCCAGGGTTCTAGCCATGCTGCAGGATACTTTGTGCTGGTTGTGGTTTTCTCCCTGCCGGGGTTCCAGATTGGGTGAAGCAGATTCAGAAATATCCCCTGAACGCTGGTTAGAAATATTACCACTAAAATAACTGTGTTTATATAAACTAGGATTTGTTATATGCAAAGATTTTCTGCCACCTCTTTTGTTCTCTTAAAAATAAATAAAATGAATTTGTATAAATAACTGAATAGATGTGTTATTTTAGTAGTACTAATTTTGAGGTAAGGCCATTGGGAGATTTGCACAATTAATCTGTAAAGTGTTAATATTCTGGGTTAGATTTGAATTTATTTAATTCTAATACCTCATTGCAGTATGTCTAGGAACCAGCATCATGTCAAACGAAAGTTTGAGCTAAAAAGCACAATGCCTAGGTGGTTGTTGGTTCATTAAAATGGACAGTTCTTGAGTTTGTTACAATCATAAAGTGTTAGAAAAGGTGGGAATGATGGAGATTGGCAGCTGGGGGAAATCAGCTGGGAACACTATAAAGCCAGTTTATTGAGGTCTATTTCTACCCAGGAGGTTTGAAATCCCACACTCGATTGCTTCAGTTTTTACAAGGGATTTATGTTAACAATTGGTTCAGGTATCATGTAAAAAGATTTCTGAATTCAGTCCCAAGATCTGGGTTGGGAGACTCAAGTCTGCCTTACGAGTTTTATTAGTTGGGCAAATGTCAACCTGAGCCTGTTTTATTTGCAAAATGGAGATAGTAATATTTCTACTATTTGACTGCTAGGGTGTTTGTAGGATTAAAAGAGACAATAATGAGATGTGGATTGGCTTTTGAAATTGCAGTGTTAGATGCTATTTTTCATAAACAGGAAGTGCAGGATTTGAATGAGCTGGAGGGGAACTGGGCAAACTCAGAAAGGAATTCCCACTTTAACATACCCAACAAGTGATCACCTGGCCCCTACCTGAAGACCTCCGAAGAGGAGGAGCCACTGCTGGTCTGGGGAACACTCTTGCTCCCAAGACTTTTGAGCTCACAGTCCTGGACCATCTCCATCAGGATCTGTGGGAGGAAGTGGTCAAGATGGTTGTGATGGTTGACCGGCCTGGCACATTCTTGTCTTGCTTTGTAGGAGGCAGTGGGTGGGGATGGCTGACCCCTTTTCCACAGAGGGAGGCGGTGGTGGTGTACCTGGCACCTTACTACCGCCTGTCTCCAAGGGTACCAGCTGCTTCAATTAGGCTGACCTGCCTTCTCTGTAGGTGACTTTTAGACAATTATATCTTCCTGGTCCTTCCTGTCTTCTCTTCTCCTGATGAAATATACCAAACTCCTTCAGCTTATCCTCTATTACATAGATTCAAAGCCCTTTGTAGTCTCGGGGCTGCTCTCATCTGGACAATAGATGCTTGTGTATGTCATTCAGTAAGTCAACAAGCTAGGGCACTGGATAGTAACGTTACTGTGTGCCAGGCACTGGTGCTAGGCTCTGAAAATACAATTACAAAAAGAGTCACTGCCTTCAAGTAGTTTGCCTTCTAAGGAGGGAAGACGACACACAGAAAGGTACCAGTTAAATGAGGGGAGAGGGAGATGGTGCAGGGTCATGGCAGAGGAAAACTGGAGCGTAGCCTAGAGAATGAGATATGGCTATCCCAGGCATCCTCCTTAAATGGAGGTTCTGGGAAAAGCTGCAGGAGCAGAGGGTGCTTAGAACATGTGAATTCCTGGCCTGGAATGAAGTGTCAGGATAGAAGAGGGAGTCTGGAATGCAGGCTGGAGAGGAATGTCCTGCAGCTGAGATGTGACTGGGGCCTAGTACAATGGGATCATCACCTTATTAGCTACTCCTTGATTAATCAGGCCCATGACTGCAGGTGTTTTGGATGCCACATTATACTGAAGTTCATTCAATCTCCCAGAACTCCTTCAAACTGCTAGCTATATCTCCTCCACCCTGTACTTATGAAACTGACTTTTCACATCACAGAGTTTAATTTATCCCCATTGACTTATCTTACTAGATTTAGACCAATACTCTAGCCTGCCAAGACCTCTTGGATTCCTAAATCTATCCTCTGGCATTAGCAATGCCCTTCAGCTTTGGGTTGTCTGTCCGCACATTTGAGAAGATACCATCTATGCCTCAATCCAAGTTATTGATAAAGAATGCTGAAAAGAGGACCCTGAGCTATTCTACTGGAGAACTTCTACCATGATGACTCTAACCACAAATGACTACCTTCTGAGTGTAGCCTTCCAACTGGTTTTGAATCCATATAATATTAGCTACTCCTGTAGTAGTAGTGAGAATCAGATCCAGAACAGCCCTTCCACTTTGTGAAAGAAGCGGTTATCACTAAGGGATGCTACTAGCTCTCCTTTGGTAGAGAGCTTTAGTGGACACCTGGATAATGGAAGTTCCTCAGAACTGCTTTTATCATCCACCAAGCTTGTGATGTGTTTCTCAAACCCCTCTATTTCCTCTTTCTGTGCAGTTTGTCCACAGTATACACAATGACAAGACTTTTGTTTGTCCCTCTGCTGACTTTCATCCCAATGCTAGACTTCCCCACTCCTGGCATTTTTCCTACATCAGTACACCTTGGTATATATCACTCCTCCCACCTCTTTTTAACTTAGCCTGTTTTTTTTTTGTTTTTGTTTTTGTTTTTTTTGCAGGGCAATGAGGGTTAAGTGACTTGCCCAGGGTCACATAGCTAGTTAAGTGTTGAGTGTCTGAGGCTGGATTTGAACTCAGGTCCTCCTGAATCCAAGGCCAGTGCTTTATCCACTGCACCACCTAGCTACCCCCAAGCCTGTCTTTTTTTTTTAGTGAGGCAATTAGGGTTAAGTGACTTGCCCAGGGCCACACAGCTAGTAAGTGTTAAGTGTCTGAGGCCGGATTTGAACTCAGGTACTCCTGAATCCAAGGCCAGTGCTTTATCCACTGCGCCACCTAGCTGCCCCCAAGCCTGTCTTTTTTAAGAAAGTCTACCCCTCCAGAGCCATATTCGGGTGCTGTGTGATCCCAGTAAATATGCACTACCTAGGAGGTCAGATTCCATTGTACATTGCTTCTGGACTTGCCTGGGGCTAGCAGAAGTGGCTTCCTCTAGGATATGAAGGAATCCTCAGTCCCTTTTAAATCAGCAGAAACAGCACTCCCTGCTGCGCCGCCGCGCCTCCCCCCCCCTCCCCCCAAGAGTTGGGCCTCCAATGCTTTTACCTGACCAAAGTGCCTTTCCTACCAATGAGTATAAGGTTGAGAAGAGTGGATGGAAATGACCCTCTAGCTGAGGCTCTTGATGACGAAGTCAGAAGGGTGTCTTCCTGTGAGATTGTTTTTGTCTTCTCTGCTTCCTGTGCTGACTCCTGTATACTGGAGAAAGCCCTTCCAGAATGATCTTACTTTTGGCCTTTTCCCTCTGGGCTTGAAGTTCATCTGGACGAGGGGCTTGGAGGAGAACTTGAAGACAGACACCTTTCATTCATTTCTAATCCTGTGATTCTGATGCTACCAACTCAACTCAAGGAAGAAAGGAATTCTTTACTTTTACTCCATGTACTCTGGTGCTTACCTTCAGCTAGAGGTGTGGTTTGGTTACTTTGCTAAAACCATCTGGTGCCTGTATCTTTCTAATCAGAGCTGTCTGTCCAGATGACCCTAGTGTATCACAGGAGTGTACACAGCAAGCCAACCTTTCTGGGAAGTTGTGAAGCTAACTCTGTAATCTGTTGGAATCCGTGTTAGGAAAAAAAATATATCTATATACTAACTACAAAGAGCCAACCCATGATTTGTTTTCAGGACACACTCCTTTACAAATATCAGGAAACTGAAGATTTTTGGCTTGGTTTGAACTATGTGCTTTAGAAATCTAAGTGCTATTTTTAAGTTCTGAACAGGGCTTTGTATTTTGTGGGAAGAGTGGTTTTAATTACCTTCCACTACTCAAATATCTGCGGTCAGAAAGGTGACACTTGTTTTTAGGAGAGATAATATGCATGGCTGTTGACATGTCCAGAACTGGTGTTGGCTAGTGAGAATTGGGCAGGAGGGGATGTGTAGTTCAATTTGACAGCTCTGAAGAATGAATTGAAATGTAATCCTGTTTAGAGCAAAGCTAGCCCTGAAGCCTGGCACATCTGAAAGTTCAATCAATGCAATCAGTCTGTACAGTCATCTTGTTGCTTTCGTCTCTTTATTAATAGTGCAGCCAGTGCTGGCAAGGTATGTAGGAATCAGATCCCCCACCTGAAGAGTTTCTCCAGTTCTACCAAACAGTACAATAATTAAATAAAACAAAAGAGTCCACCAGGGAAAGGTTTGGCAGAAGGAACTTCTAGAAGCAAGGAAACTGCTTGCATATCATGGGATTCTATAGAAGAGATGCCACAGAAAGAAAAATGCCTAGTTCCAAGTTAGAGAAGATGAAAACTAATTAGGAAGGATTCCCATGGAAGAAAGGAGTCCAATTATGGGACTCTGACAAAGGATGAAAAGAGGTTTGAGGGATGACTGGACAGAGAAGCTGGAAGAGGCAATTGAATTGAGGTAATCTTAGACATGGCAAGCAGATAATTATGATTTGGCAGTATTGTGATCACCTTAGAAATTTAAATATAAAGATGTAATAAGTCTGAACTAGCATCTATGGTGCCACTCCCTTTTCTAGCTAGCTATCCTACTTTTGGGTTGAAAGTCAGGTTGGAAATATGAATGTACTTGTCCTCAGAGGACCCCAAGGATGAGATGAAATAGCTATGTGTCACCGTAAAGTTAGTTAGTTAACCAAGTTAGTTCCATGAGTCAACTCCTATCCCTAGATGTTGAGTGGCAAAAGTACTGTTACTGATGGGATAAGGAAACAGTTGGGAAGCTGAGAGAGGAAAGAATCCAGAGGGAGGTGCAGTCTGATTATACAGTTTGACTGGCAACATGTGAAAAACAAGCAATAAGACCACAGCCCCTGAAACTTCCTCTTCCTTCAAATTTAATAAAACAAAACACTATGGTTGGGTCTTTCAAACCCTTATTGTTAGACAAAACTCTACTTGGCCTTTGGCAGCCTGAGATGTCAACCACATCAACTCATGTCTGTAATATAAAAGACTTTTTAATCTCAGCTGAATGTTCGGCTAAATAAATAAAAAAAGAAGTTTAACTTCTTCCATGACAATTTCCATTTTTTCTGGGAAGAACTTGATGTGGTGGACATGAGGCATTCGAGGTTAATTGTGGCACAAGGGTTGTTTTGATAAGACTTAGGAAATATGAGGAGTGACAAATGTTACAATTTGAGTTCTCTGTTGCTATTTAGTTTCTAGTTATTAGTTTGCTCAGAAGCTTGAAGTCTTGTGCTTGCTTTAAGTAGTATTCCCTTGTATTCTCATTAAAGCATTTGTCCCCTTTAATACAAATGATTTCTACTGTGCTAAGAGCTGAATCTGTGGCCCATAATTCCAGTGGCATTTACTGCAGCAAGGTCCCTGTAAATCAAAGTCTGAGCTTTACGTAAAAATGTCCTTTATAAAAATACAAAACCCAGTATTGTGAAAATGAAGCTGTCGTGCTTCCCCCCAGGGTTGTATGGGAAGGGGCTTTGCTACCATGCTTGCTTAATGGCACAAGTGAAAAGCTGAGTAAGGCAAACACTTGAAGAGGCAGTCTGCTGTAAACTGTTTGGGGAGGGAGAAGACTGATTTGGGATGATCAAGATCAGTGAGGACAACATTTGGCTACAGCTATCATATGACAACAGAGTCCAGCCATTGCCCTGGGATCCTCATGCCTCCTGCAGGCCAAGGTCAGGGCCAGAAGTCAGGGAGGTCTGAGGATGATCGCCCGCCTGCCTTGGCTCTGCTGAGTGCAGCCTCCAAACCATTCTGTGCCTGTGCAAACAAGCGCTGTTTGCTTGTTGGCTCCGAAACATTTCTTAATGACAAGTTTAAAAATAAGCTAAGTTATTAGAAAAGAGTTCCTTAGCTTAAAGCTGTTTAAGAAATCTATTCCAACCACTAAGCTACCTTTTTAGAGAAGGCGCTCTACACAAATGCTGTAAATAATGAGTATTTCCCACCCACTTGGTACCTAACAGCAACCTAAGTCACTAAGCAGCAGATTGTAATGACACTTGGAAAACAGACACTGATCTTATGGGATTTATGGCCTCTTCTCATGTCCTCACTTGGAATTTTCCAGCTTTCGTGATGTATTTGACTCCTTTAAATGGCTTATATTTCTCTCCATACATGTCAAGGCGATTTACTTTCAAGCCTGTGTGAAGAGGAAGAAGGGAACGGAAAGAGAGTGACTATCATGTCAACATTCCCTCTTCATAAATGTGCAACATGGAATAAATACCAAAAAAAGCAGTTTTTATAGGTTTAAATAAACTGCACCCTAGGTGTTCCCCCACCCCGCCAGCCCCTCAGAGATGATGCAGCCTCAGCTGGGCATTTGCTATTCACTCACAAAGTAAATAGGGTTTTCAGAAATATATTCTTTGCTTATTTGTTACATATTCTGCTTTTAGGTGCTTGAGCAACATGGACAGGTCAATTATTGTGATAGTCCTCCAAAGAAAAACTAAGTTGCTAATAGCGGTGTTGTTACTTATTTGTGGTACCTAAAAAATTACAGTATACAGTTTAACTTAAAGAAAAATTGAAGTGTGACACATTCTGGAGAAAGCCATCTCAGCCATTGATAACTGAGCTTAGCATCTCTCACCTTCCCCAAGACACAGGACAACTTGACCCTGACCTGAAATGGCAAGTTGCTGAATCTTGAATTGAATGTTGAGGCTTGGATTTTCTTCTGGTTTGGGGGCTCCGGACTGTAAATTCACCAATCCTTTAAGACTTGGAAGCTTCTGGGGGGTGATTTTCCCAACATCCCATGTTAACACCTTGTTTAAAAAAACACCAAAGTACAATAGCCATGCATCAGTCAGAGATATTCCCAAGTCAGAGTAATAATGCCAGAAACCTCCTTTGTATAAGGGTACATGCTCCCTGAAGTACAATGCAGGGGATGGAAACCTGGATTCTAGACCTGGCTCTGTCACAAGCAGCTAGACCTGAAACAAATGTTGGGGGTTGTGGGCTACTTTGTTCATCTGTACAATGAGGGAATTGGCAGATGTGATCTTTAAAGCCTTCCTACATCATTCCTATCTTCAAGTCTGGCAGCTCAGTGACGAAACTATTGAAATGCACCAGACTCCTCATAAATAACATGAGGCAATGAATCATTTTTATATTCCCTGTTACTCATACGAAAACCACATTTCTACAATAAGGGGCTTCATATCTCAGAGGGGAAGAAAAGTATACTCTGTGGCAACTGATAGAAATGACTGTAATGAAGTATTGTGAAAATGAAGCTGTTGTGCTCCCCACCAGGGTTGTATATTTACACAGTACTTTTACATCTTAACAGTGTGGCTTTCATGTCTATTATTTTAATCTAGTGAATGCTGGAAATCTGGGGAGTCAAATGGTTTTAAGTACAGGTATTTTGTCTAAGGACCAGCTTTACCTCCATAAGGCTCAGCCGTACCTCTGCCATTTCTTCTGCTCTTCATTTCCTCTCTGCTTCCACACTGCACCCTGCCCCCCTTTCCTCTTTCTGCCAAGTAGGTGCTTGGCACAATGTGAACTCTGGCCTTAAAGGAGGAATAACATGCTTCCTTATAGCTTTCTGGAAACTGACACATTTGTATTTCTAGGCTATGATAACTGTTATAGTTAGAGTTTCATTTAGTGAAAAACTGGATTTGTAATAAATCTCCTGAAAGAAGACATAGTCACTAGCTGTGTGACCCTGGGCAAGTCACTTAACTCTCACTGCCTGGAAAAAACAAAACAAAACAAAACACCAAGTACAACCTTCTTTGGGGCAGCTAGGTGGCGCAGTGGATAAAGCACCAGCCCTGGATTCAGGAGGACCTGAGTTCAAATCCAGCCTCAGACACTTGACACTTACTAGCTGTGTGACCCTGGGTGAGTCACTCAACCCTCATTGCCCCACCCAAAAGAAAAAAGAAAAACAAACAAAAAACCCCCCAACATAGTCACATTCCTGTTTCTCCTTTGCATTTACTAAGGCAGTTTTCATCAACAAGTAGTAAAGGGGGGCAGCTAGGTGGTGCAGTGGATAGAGCACTGGCCCTGGAGTCAGGAGTACCTGAGTTCAAATCCAGCCTCAGACACTTAACACTTACTAGCTGTGTGGCCCTGGGCAAGTCACTTAATCCCAATTGCCTCACTTAAAAAAAAAACCAAAACAAGTAGTAAAGGAATAAAGTTCAAGTTGAATCTTGCTAATGACCAAGGTTTTCTCTCCTTTCTGTAAATAGTTTTTGTTATAAGCCCATAATCAGATTAGTAGATGTTAGCTACTTTGAAAATGGTCACAATTTCAAGCAAAAATAGCCCAAAGAATAGACAAAGCATGGATTCCCCTCAGGTCCCTCAAATAGTTCAGTCCGATAAGCACCTTTTTTCCCCACAGAAGCTTCTGTGGGCAGCAGCATTCTCAGCTTACACAGAGGCCAAAGAACTCAATGAATGAGAAATTTAGGTTGGAAGAAGATGCTGCCATGGGAAACATCTTGGTGCCTAATCATTCATGACTATGGATGAATTATAGAGAAGCACCTTACCTTGGTGACTGGATCAAATGTGTAGCTGCCTTGGGTAGGAGTTAAGTTCATGTTCAAGACGACTTTGGGCATGTGCACAGTCACTGTGATGCCTTCAATGGTCTTCCCCATATTCTGCTTTGGTCCGATTGTAATATCAAATCTGCCACAAGAGCTGTTCTCCTTAAAGCTGATGTTGTGTTTCACATACACTGGAATTGCCACTAAACTAGAGGTGGGAAGGGTGGGGAAGAGTAGGGGAAGAGGGATTATGTGATCACATGAACACATACCCAAGATATCTTCCTCTGCTACCCACTGTAGGACTTTAACTCCCAGAACTTCGACTTCCTCATCTATGAAATGGGGTAGTTTGAATGGCAGCTGCTCTTGTACTGCAGTGCTGGGGACCATATTGGGAAATAAGAGTCAAGAACAAACCCAGTAACTTGGGACAATGCACCCATCCCCATCCAGTTCAAGGACATGTTGATTCCACAGTCAGGCCTTAGAATTCTAAATGTAAAAGCTCTCCCCTCACATAACAGGCAAGTCCCTGTTAGCAAGTTCTGTCCTGATGTTTCTCATTTATCTTCTGCTACTTTCAGGGGAGGAATCCCTGAACTAACGAACTACCCAGAACCTTATTTCAAAATATTTCATCTCAAACTTAGCACAGGGGGAAATATTGGGAAGTTTGTTCACCAGAGTCTTTTTGGGGACACTTCAGGGAATCCAAGCTGCTGTTAGCCTGCAATGGGAAAGGATGCTAAGGGACCAAGGGAAGACTCTCAAGATCTCCTCTGCCTGTTATACAATTAGAAATATTAATGCCCATGTACAGACTTTTTGAAAGCCTTATTTTCCCTTGGTTTTGCTCTTGATAAAAACTAATCTTTCTGACTTTTCCCAAGTCTTGCTGCTTGCTTCCTCATAGTGCATGAGTGAAAGGAATCTTTTAACACAAAATATCAACCAGCAGATTGAAACAAAAATGAGTTCAACCCAGGCAGATTAGTACGCATAAAGTCCCTGTTAAAACAACATACTTTTGTGAGCTGACACGGTAGGAAATGAGTCGGAAGTTTCCATCTGGAGGAATAAATGACAGGACTCTTTCTGACTCCCAGCGTTTGAAACGAATGCAGGGGTGGAAGCTGACATCATCTAGAAGCCTTGGGTTCTACAAGAAAAACAGAAAGATATTTTATATCCATTAATTCCTATAGATGAAAATATAAGGATGAATTTTAGGGAGAAGTGAGAAAAATTAAGTGGTTCTAAGTAATTCAAAATGTCAAGCATCTTTAATGAGTAGTAAAGCTAAATCATTATTACATAGTGAAAATGACACTTAAAAAAATCCTGTGGGGCTCCATAGCCAACTTCAATTATGTCTAAGATTCTCAGAACCTTTTTCTTGAAGGCCAGTAACCAGGCAGGTAACTACTTTCTGAGGAGCTGCTCCAGAATTATTTCAGTGAGATGCCATTTGTAATTACTGCTGCCAGGACCTGGGAACCACTCTCAATATTTCCTATTTCACACGTCAATCTGGGTACATTAGGATTGCTTGCCAAGGACACAAGACTTTGGATAAGGAAAATAAAACTTACCATGAAGGAAAGGGAGAGATCAGGCATTCCAGAAAGCTTAATGCAAGCATCAATGACCCCCTGAATTTCTGCAAAGACTGTGGAACCTAAAGCAAGGGAAACAGACTAAACAGCACAGTTTTACTAAGATCCTTTGAATCTGGGTCCATCCGGGGGACATTACTGTATCTACAGTAACTGGAGATACCCTATGGGTGACAGGCTCAATGAAAACTTTACACCTCAATAACCAGATCAATGAAAAGAAGATCCATCACATGGCTTCAGCTTCCTGAATGCCATGGCCTCTTCCCAACTTTGTCTTGGAAGCAAATGTTTCTGAGGAATATCATACTTATCATTTTATTCCACCATAATTGTATAGGGCTGTTCTACATGGGGGTTACAAATCATCTTCAGAACCAATCTCTTCATAGGATGGGTTATACTATCACCTCATGAAGCCAATGGTCATGAAGTATGAAGGTATCGTAACAAGTAGCCCTTAAAAAAACAAGTCTGAGAAATGGAGAAGAAAGACCTCAGGGAACACTTGGGAGAATAGAGAGGGACAGGGTCATATTAAAGCTAAAAAAGCGTAAGGTAGATACTAAATTACTCATTCTCAATAGCTTTTAACTAATGATTCACTAAAATTAAAGTAGAATTCTAATAAAATAAGAATGGATTTTTAAAAATCATTAGAATAGGATCAATGCCTTTTACCAGATAGCCTGGGGCATCCCAATTCTGCATTCCACTTATATCGATTGCTTTATTTTCCTTCTAATTAAGTTCAGAGGCACTTACCTGATTTGTCTATAATTGCATCTATTTCTTCAATCACATCAAAATAAGCTTCATTGTTTGTGTATTTCACACCTGCACGACGCCATGGGATGTTGGAAAGCTGCCCTGTGGGGAGCGTGTCTCCAACGTTACTACTGCCTGGAAATCAGGGGAGAAGGTTAAAAGTACCTGCACAGAACTGTCAGCAGAAAAACCTTCTTCCACTTTACTTTACAATAAACTATTAACAGAACATATACTTCAGCATTTAATCCGTGTGTGTGTGGCCTCATGAGCTAGGGAAAAAATGAGGGGAGTTTTTGGAATGATTGTTGAAAACATCCATAAATAAATATTGATTGATTGATAAAGTAAAAAAAAAAAGAAGGAAAAAAAAGAAAACATCTATAACATGGATCCGATTTTGAGAGAGCAGAAAGAGGTCATGTGATCCTCTGCCCTCTGCCAAACAAGATTGTATGCCTTTACTTTATATCTCCTCCTTCCTGAGTTTAACAGTAACCCTAATCTGATTCCTGGAGCTAAACAAAATTAGTTGTGTGATTAGTCACTGAACCCTGTTTGCCTCACTTTCCTCATCTGTAAAACGAGCTGGGTGAAATGACAAAGAAATCACTCCAGTAACTTTGCCATGAGAACCCCAGATGGGCTCATGAAGAGTTGGACATGACTGAATCACAACAACAATCCTGATAGTTTGAAGCGCTGTTGCTGTTACTGGCAATGTGAAATTTAATCACTAGATGACTTGGAGTCTGAAGTACATTTTTCTTTTTTTGTTATGCCAATTTGTAGTTTCTTGATCAGTGCTGTTTTTATGTGTATTTGGGAGTTGTAAACTGCAGCTAAAGCTAATTAAGCTAGCTAGCTCATATCCAACCTAACTTCAGTCAGCCAAGCTAGAAGTGGGGAATATTATGAAAGGTTTAATAATGAACGTAAACCCAAATATCAGAACACATACTCTCCAGATAGGAACTACTTACTGTTCAGTCATTTGGAAACAAGCAACATCCAAGGACCAACATGTAACCATCTGTAATTTGTTACTGAAGTTTTTCTTGGCCTCATACTGAACAAGGAATTTCAACATTCCTTCTCTTGTGTCCATTCCTTTTCTTCCCTTTTCTTCTACCCTTACCCCTCTTCAGGCCATTATCAACTCCTCACATCAAGACCAAGACTTCTGCTTCATAACTGATAACTGGCCTTCAATCTCCCCAAGGCATCTCATCCTATTGCCAGAACACTACTCTGATTGAGAAATGTTTCTGAACTAAAAAAAAAAAAAATTCCAAAGGGTTTCTGCTGCCTTTGGCCAGGGATTGACAACTTTATATGGGAGAAGAGACATTATTTATCCTATTCTTAGAATAAGTCTACCTCTGTGAAGTGTCGTTTTTTTATTCGTGGTGTGGCACACACTGAGATTTGAAGGTGATGCTGGCTTCTCTAAGGCTATGCCAGGAGATCACAAGCTCTGAAAGGGTTTACCAGAGTGGAAAGACTCCAAGTGTGACTTTGGACTGTATGCTTATTGTCTGAAGACCAGCCCAGCTAAGTTCAGAGAAGCTCATTGTCAGGTTAGATGCAGGATGATATGGGGATTTTTTTTTTGTCCTTAACATCTCCTGAATAGTATTTACTGAACTGTAAAGATATTATGATCTACACTGGCAGAAGTATCCAACATAAAACCACAGATCCTCGAAATACACTATTTATTAACATGTGCTTTTCCTTTCAATTGATGTCAAAGGTGTTTGGGATCACTTGGTTTATACTTTTTAAAAACTGCATTTATTTTGTACACATTAACATAACCCACAATTACTGACTCACATGTATACTTCTGTGCACCATCATGAGGAGTAAGTATTCTGCAGGAAAGCCAGGAGAGAAGGGACTGGCTTATGAAGGCCATTTTCGATAGAGAATCACTAAATCTTTAAAGTCACACAATGACAAGTAAAATTGTTTGTAATTGGTTTTTAAAAAGAATGACCCCAAAGAGCAAAGTGCCACTGTGAAGAAGGGTCTCCTCAGACAAGGTCTAGCTTATGGGACCTTCCACATTACTGCAGACCCTATGATGAGGACATTGCCAACTCTGCTCAGCTCTCCTCTGAGTACAGAGCTCATGGGAGGTGCCAGAGAAGGAAATGGGACACCAGTATTCCCCAAGGTCATGGAGAAGATCCTACATATGGTTCAAACAAAACAAGGATTTCCTTCTGGTGGTGAGGGTCTCTAAATGCTCCTATTTGCCAAAGACATAGTAATTACACTGAGAATTCAGAACCCTCCAAAGACTCCACAGTGAAAATGAAGCAAAAGATACTACTCTGTCTACATTTGAGAAACAAAGATGAAAACTCATGCTGTTCAGACTGTGACATGCAGCTGGACACAGTGTACTCAGTCCGTTTATCAATACATGTATCTTAGGTAAGTGCTACAGATGGATAATGAACTAAGCCTGGAAGAAATGATACTGGATTACAATATGGGATACTACCCACACAGACGCAGACACACACCTCTTTTAATGATTCCCATGGTGTTCATACTACCAAGTTGTTTGTTGTTTAGTTGTTTCATTGTATCTGGGGTTTTCTTGGCAAAGATACTGAAGTGGTTTGCCATTTCCTTCTCCAGCTTATTTTACATATGAGGAAACTGAGGCAAACATAGGTAAGTGACTTGCCCAAGGTCACACAGTTAGTAAGTGTCTGAGGAGATTTGAACTTAGCACCCTGCCTGGGTGCTCTGTCCACTGTGCCTCACTACAAATGTACACCTTTAATGTCAATTTGTGATGCTATAAAAATAAACAGCAAAATCTCAGAATAATCAACATTTTAAATAATACAAAGGACAATGGAAATATCCACCGTGGGTCTTAAGCTGGCTATCGGATTTACTAATCAATACATATGCTCCATGTCAACAAGTGATGTTATGCTAGGAAAAGGAGATAGCCTGGTCATGTAGTGAATGTCTTTTTTTTTTTTTTGTGGGGCAATGAGGGTTAAGTGACTTGCCCAGGGTCATGCAGCTAGTAAGTGTCAAGTATCTGAGGCCACATTTGAACTCAGGTCCTCCTGAATCCACGGCCAGTGCTTTATCCACTGCGTCACCTAGCTGCCCCCTGGTCAAGTAGTGAAAATGAGAAACAGAGGGAACTGGAGACATTTTTTTCCCTAAGCCATTTTTACATTATCAGAACATAAGCTCCTTTTTGTGATTGTGTCTATCTACATCATACATATGCATATACTTATGAATATGTATTCAAGTACTATGTTAAGGCTTAGCAGTAAATAAATGCTTTTTCATTCACTTATCCATCCTATTGCAATTTTGAGTTTAAAAAAAAAATCTCATGTTGCTAATTCATTTTTAACATGTTTATGTCTTCCTTATTAGATTTTAAACTCCTCTGTGTAAGAGATCACACCTTAAAACTCTGACCCAAATACAGTGCTTTGAACATAGCGGGTTATTAATAAATATTTACTGACTGATCAGGCCAAGACTTTTAAAAATAACAATAATTTTAGCCCAAGGTACCAAGAATACTTTTTCAAAAAGTGCTTTCACAGTGGTCTAGCATATTCAGTATGACATATGCTGCTTGATGAAATCCTTGTAGAGGTATCTAGGTTTCAAAACCCTTTTGTGAAAACATTTCCAAATGAATGTAACTACCTTTGCCTACATACAAGAGTTAAACTAATCAGATATAAAAGCTTCTAACATGATTAGGGTCTCAGGAATGGAACAAGGTTCCTATTTATTTCTTACTATAACTTTTGCAAGGATAAAACACTGTATTAACTATAGCATACTAGTATATTATAGATAGGCTCATTAAGTATTCTAGTGTAGTGAGTATTTAATATGGTGCCATGAGATTAGGATGTCTACTTTTTATACAAATGAAAGAAGAAAATATTAAGAGCCTACTATGTGACAGGCACTGTGCAAAGAGCTTTATAAATATTATTTCATTTGATCTTCACAACCACCCTGAGAGGAAGGTGCTTGCTTTTATTATCCCCACTTTACAGTTGAGGAAACTAAGGCAGATAGAGGTTAAATGACTTGCCCTGGGTAGTTTTGAACTCAGGTCTTCCTGACTCCAGGTCCAGAGTTCTAACCACTGTGCTACCTAGGTGGAAATACATTATCTAATATTTCTTCTAAGAAGTCACATACTATAAGGGGCAACTAGATGACAAAGTAGATAAAGCACCAGCCCATGATTCAGGAGGACCTGACTTCAAATTCTGTGTCAGACACCTGACACTTACTAGCTGTGTGACCCTGAGCAAGTCACTTAACCCTCATTGCCCTGTCCCCCCCAAAGTCGCATACTATGACCTACATCATCCTTAAATGCACTCTCTGAAGTTCTCCCATAATAGTTCTAATAAATTTATATAATAGCATATGAAGGAGAACAAATGAATTTTACTTTTGATGGACTTTAATGAACTGCCTATCTAAGGACTACAATATGGTGCCAATAGTAATTAGTGCTGTAATGTTGGAAGAGACTAGGATGGATAACATCCAATTTTACAGAAACTTTTAAAAAGAAACACCAAAAATATTTGGTCAGTATGAAAGTAAGCTCCTTATACAAGGTATAAGGATGCTGAATTGAATTAATTTCATTCAATACAACACAATATTCCTAAAAAGATATCTACCTCTGCTATTGCGTATATAGGACCAGTATTTTGGTCAAAATATATTTAGCTTAAAAAAAAATATATATATATATATATATATATATATATATCTTTAATACTGTTCTATGTTTCTTTATATTGTAGAATTTTTTCATTATATACCTTTTAGTAGAGTACTTTAACATACCTGTAATAGAATTGACAACAGAGCGAAGAATTGTGGGTGGTTTAATCAGTTCTTTCAAGATGTTGGATTCAGTCGCCAGAGGAAATCCATTGTCTAACATTTCTTCCAAGAGCTCATACACTATGACCACATTATCTTTAATTGCAGCCTCTGAACACTCCCCAAAATAGTCCTAATAAAATTAAAATGTAGACAATAATGTAAGAAGGAAAACAAATTCATTTTACTTCTAATAGATAAGCTTACTTTAATGAACACAAATCCCTTTCTGAGGAATGTAATAAAATACAAGACAGATGAAACGCCTTTAGTTATGATTCTATGTACTGTTCTCATCACAAGTAAAATTTTTGTCGTATTTTCCAGATGAGTTAAGACAATTAATTTCCATTAAACCTCACAAACTATATTCAAGTTATATTTTATATATAAGTAAAGGCTCATATATAAACAATATTCATGCTAAGGGTTATTTTTTTGGGGGGGAGGGGTGCACATAAAAGAAGCGCATGTATAAGCAGCCTTATTTGCTGGACTCTTTAATAGACAAGAGGGATAGGGCCTTGACCTGTGATTCCATTGGTGTATGGAGCTCTTGGTGAGAACCTTGGCTACCAGTACAGGTTCGCATCTTCTCTGTCAACTTAGAACTTTAGAAAGTTGCCTAAATCACAAAAATTTTAGATGACTGGGTTGGAATGCAAGCCCTCCTGGGTTTATTGCTCACTAAGTCTCTAACAGAAGGTATAAATAAAGGTTAAACAAGACTCTAGAGCAGAAGCTTAATAACTGAGGAACATTACCAATACTTAGCTGTCTGTATAGCCCGCGTCTATAAAATCCTCACTATAGCAATTTAGGACAGAAATGATCAATAACCAACCTGAAAAGTGTCTGCAACTCGATGTAGAAACTCGATGACAAAGAGTGGTGGCACCTCAGTCTGTATGACGGATACAAAGAAGAGTTTGTCCCTGTAGATGCTGATGAGGTAGTGGTGAGGTGTTGAGATGACAGGTGGCACATTCTCAACATCAGCAGCTTTTTCCTGGGCTTCAAAAAAATAGTCACAGACAGACTGGCTCACGACACTCTTCCAATGCTTCTCCAGGAAGATGTCCCCGGAACAGTTTATGAGGAACAGACTGTGGATCATGTTCTGGGGGAGGAAGGTTTAAAACTCTTTTCATCAAATGAAATTTACTGAGGGTTTACTTTCTTTTTTCTAGCTGAAAAATCCCATTATTATACAGACCCTTATCTTGTCCAGTTATTTTATGGGACATTATCTACCTAGGAAATCACATGAAATATAATGCAGGTTTCTCAGGAAGGTCTTAGGAATGGGACAACAGTCCAGTCATTTAGCTGAGCATTACTGAATGTTAAATCACAAAATATTTAGCACCAGGAGGGACATTATAGATCTAGCCTAACCCTGAGGCCTCGGTAAGTAGAATAAAGTTGTTCACATAAATTTTGTTTCGTTTAAACAATACTACTTCATTTTTGTTGGTCCTTATTCATGATTTCACTGATAGGGAACTCCCTGTGAAAATTCCTTCTACCAGTGAAGGTTGGCAGACTTTTCTGGTGGCACTGAGTCATTAATTAACTTGCTCAGGGTCACAGAGTTTATGTCAGAGTTAGAACATGAACCTTCTGATTCTAGGCTATTTCTATTCACTTTCCATTCACAATATGGCCTAGCATATTTTGAATAGTTATCAAGTAACACTTAACAGTACAATGACAATTACAGCTTCAGTGACCATGAGATGTTAATACATATGTATAATAGCAACTAATAGTTTAGAGGGCTTAGCCATTAAGAACAATGGCTTCATCAAAGCCTGTAGAATGGAAGAGATTAACATCAGCTACCTGCTAAAATTTTCCACTTGATCCAGTCAGAAGGTTTGTCTCTTAGGCTTGCTTTCAGATAGAGTCTCACATTTCTGTTTGGGTGTCAAAATACTAGAGTGGCTCTGGAATACATAGGCTTAATGCAGAAACTAATTAGTCAAGAGTTTCTATCAAAAAATTTATGGTTCATATTTTTTTCTTTGTGGAAAACCTTGGTTGATGATTATTTCTGCTTTTTGTTTCTTTAAAACAAATATTCTTGATGAAAGATACATTTAAATGATAAATTTTATAAAATCTTTTGATGTAACACATGCTAAATCATAGAATCAAGCTAGAAAGGAGTTTGGAAGACCTCTTGTCTAAATTTCTCATTTTAGAAAAAAAAAAAAACAGAGGCCCAAAATAATTCACCCCCTGTATATTTTAAAACCATACAAGATTACTTCAAAGATGTCATAGGAGATTACTTTGACAACTCATTCATTATTCATCATATCAAGTCAGGCACAAAACAGACATGAACTTGCAAATGATATTTGCCAGCAGAGTCCAAGTGGAAGAGAAATTCTCTATAAAAAGTGAGGCCCTCTAGATATTCCTTATAGCAGATTATACTTGGTAGATTCAATGAAGACCTAGAAAAATGCAGAGCATTTTCAAACCATAATCACTCAAAAAGAGTATAGCTAGAACATGCACCAGGAAAAATCAAGTGGATGTAGAATGTCTCTTGTTCAGACTGACACTATTTTTTTTTTGGTGAGGCAATTGGGGTTAAGTGACTTGCCCAGGATCACACAGCTAGTAAGCGTCAAGGGTCTGAGGCCACATTTGAACTCCGGTCCTCCTGACTCCAGGGCCGGTGCTCTATCCACTGCGCCACCTAGCTGCCCCTCAGACTGACACTATTGACATGCAATAGCACATTCAGACAAAATGAACTGGTCTATCAATATGTATTAAAATGGACAATGAACTTGGCCTTAAAAAATGGAGAAAGAGAATAGACTAGATTGTCTCTGGGCCCTCTGGAGTCATTAAAAGTACGGTACAAGATAAAAAAGATGCTCAATTGGCATCTTTTGTTCTTAAATCAGCTACATTCCCACCTACCACTCTACCCTCTACTCTGGGGCTACCTCTTATAATAATAAACAATAAGAAAGAGAAATAAAAACAACTCAACAAAGCTAATCATTAAATGAACCAAGTTCAACATTATATGAAGTGTTCCATATCCAAATCTCCTCCCATCTCTCCCAAGAAGGGAAGGAATGCTTTCTCATCTTTTCTCTGGGGTTGGGACCAAGTTTGTTCTAATCTATAATTTCATATTGTTTGGTTTGTTATTATTATTGTGTTTTTTATAGTACTTGCTTGTGTTACAGCCTGATCATTTTACCACCAACATCCAAGTGATGTCATATGCCTACAAAGCATAGGATACTGTATATGAAGTCAAAATTAGGGTTCACTCGGAGATGCGATGGAGAAGTGGGTGTAGATGGGCTGTGGCATACTAGCTATAAAGAAATATACATAAGAAGTGGCATAATAATATCATTTAAGAGACATGTGACCAGAAGAAGATATGCACTCACTAGTCATGTAGTGAGAGGAAGGGAAAGGCAGATACAGAACTCTCGTGTTCACTAGTACACAAGGAATGAGTGATTCCAGAGCAAAGATTCTTAAATCATCTCTGTATCACAGACCCCTTTGGCAGTCCGCTGACACCTATGTAATTCTTCTCAGAATTTTTTTTTAGTGGAAGGAAAAGCTCAATTTCAGTTGTAGGATAATGAAAATAAGTAAGTAGGGCCTTCCCCCCATCCATATTAATGGGCTTCATGAAATCTATATTAAATGGATCCTATCAACAGAACCCAGGTCAAGAACCTCTGCCCTAAAGGAACCTTCCTCCCCCCCCCCCCAGCCCACCCCCAATCATGTTGAATACTGAAGCATGTTGTTCTAGCTTCCTTGGTCCTAATGTGGCTGGAAAAAATAAACCCTCCTGAAGGTCAAAGAAGTTCAGATTTGGCTTTTATCCTAAACATGGTTGAGAATCATAAGAATGATGCTTTAAACTTACTACTAAGGATAACAGTGATAAATCTGGACTGTTTGGCTGTATTGTACTCTGCAAAGACCCTGAATAACTGCCAATAAAAACAGCTTTTATGTTAGGAAGATTTCCCAGGAAGGAATCCTTTCACTACAAGATTAAAGTAAGAGAGACGATAGAGCTCTGACCCTAAACTGAGAAACTCCAGAGTTTCTTTAGTGCACACTGTGGTAAAAGAAGCATGGATCCATCTGAAGACCACAGTTTGGTTTATGTTGAGTGGTTAAGCAGATATACCATGTCAGATTTTGCAAGTATAATTCCCACTGGAGAATGTATAAAAAACCTAACAAACACCAGAGGTTATGTTCCAAACCACCTGAACATCTGTAAGATAGATTGCTGTAAATCTTAAAGTGAAATGGCCACAGTGAAGAGTATCTATGGTAACTGGCTATTTTTCACTCAGCTGATTTTTCTGGTGAAAATAATCAATGAAATAATTCTGTGGAGAACTAGGCTCCTCAGAGCCTATGCTGATACCATGTCATGGTGTAGAGGTAAGTCTGGGCTCTTGCGTGCTATGGTAACAGGGCACAAACTTCGGGAGGTCTTACCAGGCTGGAAAGGTTTGGGGCTTAACAATGTCCATCTGAAGGTGAACTTAGCCAAGTCTGGAGTGGATCACCTCAAGAAGGCTGGTAGGTGATACCTTTTTTTCAGCTACAGAAACATATGAAGATGGTATATGGTATATGAAGATGGGTGAGGGCTTACAATTTGTGTTGGTAAATAGGAGTAACCACATCACAAAAACAGGATTTTTGAAGTACTGAGTTGGTATCACTTAATAGAATCAGCAGGTCCTCATCTGTCTAGAAAGGTGAAATCTACATTTTCCACTCCTTCTTCCAGGCAGTTATCTCTCACATTAAGTGATACTGAATATCCCACTCCAGAAGGAAAAATGTTCAGATTATCAATTCACCAGATTTTCCCTAATTCTCTCTACGGATTCTTTCCCTCACATGCTCTCCAGTAGATTAACTTTCCAAAGTTCTGTTTTATATTTTACAGTATCGCAAATAGGAGCTCACAATTTTGGTGTTCTAGAGTTTAAAAACCAATTTTAGCCAAGGTTCACAAACAATTTCTGTTAACAGTTCATAAAAGTTATATGAACTTGATGGGGTACTTGCAATTTTTATCCTTTGAAATAATGTTGAACTTGGAATCACAGAACTTGAATTTGGATTCAAACTCTGTCCCTTATTAACTTTAAGATCTGGATCATCCAGATCCTATGGGGGGGAAATCGAATAGTGGACACTTATAAATTAGAAACTGTACAATAATCTTGTGGCAAAGGAGAGTTTAGTCATTAAAGATAGTGAACAAGATGACATGACACATAATTGTGCTGTGAGAGATAAATATGAAGAATTTCGAGGTATTTAAGATTCAGATAAATGAGAGTTTAAAAAAAGCATACCCAAAGAAATATATACATTGACTAGAACCATATGAATGAAAAATAGCAACAAAACTCAAACAAGGGACAATGCTGATACTATTTATTAAAGTCTTCCTTTCTTTTCACAAGTGGCAAATTACAAAGATGTATGATTGTTATTTTGGTGTTGCTTTACTGAACCTTTTAGGTGTATGTATTTCTCTTTGTGCCTCTTTCTTTACTCTGTTAAAACAGAATATCAATATAAAGGAAGATTTTTAAAAATCCTCTTGCAATGTCACTTATCTCTTTTCTATTCCAACTGCCGCCACTTTTCAGTTCAAGGCATTAGCCTCCCACTTAGTTTCCAAACATGCAGTCTTCATACAGACCAGGTCCATCTTCCCAAACACAACTGTAGTCACATCACTTCAATGGCTACTCAGTGCCCATAAAATAAAGTTCAAGTTCACTAGATATAGAGTCAGAAGACCTGGACTTAAATATCAGCCCTGTCATCTACCACCTACATGATCCCGAGCAAGTTATACAGCATGCTGTCCCATGCTGGAACTGTAGCATTGGGGTAGTAGATAAAAACACTGGATTTGGAAGACCTGGGTTTGATTTTTATTTCTGACACTCATTAGTGCGACCTTCTAACATGAAACATTCCTGTGATCTTACCTTTCCAATTTCTACTCTGATCACTCCTCCAAAAAGAACTACTAGCACAACCTTGTTTTCCCCTGTCTCCATTCAAGAATAGTTCCCTCCTCTTACAAAACTACCCATACTTCAAAGGCTCCCTCTGAATCATTTAACAGGGTTCATTCACACTGCATACAGGGCACCTAGCATATCCTGCCTAATACTACAAAAAAACACAGCATTTTAAGAACTTGAGTGCAGAGCACTATGTACTCAATAGGAAGATATAAACTTTAGATAAAGACAAAGCCTGGCCTGCAAGGAGTTTATAGTCAAGGGGATAAAAGAGTAACAGACAGACAGAATAGGCCATACAGTAGAGTAGAAAGAATGCTGAACTCAGATGTATGAGAAGTCACTTGTCTGAGCCTCAGTCTCCTCATTTGTAAAGCAGACATAAAAAATACTTCTAGTACTTTATATGTTAAAATATATAAAAATATTTTGTAAAACTATCATAATAGATAATTATGTAATAACTGCATGTAATGTTTGAGAACAAAATGTTTTTGATAGGCTTTTAAAAGATGGGTGAGAATTCAACTTGGGAAGTGGGGAAGAACTTTTCTGGTGCCTAAACAAAGGTACTTCGTTCTAACAGTGCAGGTGCCTTTGGATATGTGTGTGTCGATGATGCTGGGTGTCAGAATTGTCCGTTGTGTGTGTGTGTGGGGGGGCCTCGGAAGTGGGAGAGACTGAATTTTCCTTCCCAGGAAGATTTTTGAGCAGAAGAGTGCATTCCGGCAGTCCTATTTTAGGTCTTGGGAAGGAAAAGTAAAGATCTAAAGGCCAGTATTGCAATAGTTCAGGTTTTCATATCCATCCAAGCATCTAAGGAAAGCTTACCTGTAAGGGCAGGTTGCCAAGTCCCCTGGGGATGCCCTCATTCTCCCCATGAGGAGCAGGCACTACATTCCTCTGCTCATCCTACCCCCCCCCCCCAGGCACTCTGCCCTGGAGCTGGGCTGCTTTGCTGGAACCCAGGCTACATCTAGTCACTTCCAGATCATGCTTCACATGTCACCCTGCCATCCCCAGGACCCCAAGTACTTCCACGGCTGGCATCCATTTTCTTGGAGTACGGACAACCCTGTTAGTCGGTCAAGCATTTGTCACGGGCTTACTCTGTGGAGAACCTGCTTCTAAGCGTAGTACAAGTATTGGCATAACATCGAGCAAGCATGCACCAGTACCAGCTAAGCTCTGTGATTTTGGGCAAATCACTTAAGATTCTCTGAGCCTCAGCATCTCTATAAAATGGAAATTCGGCCCCAACCCCCCCCCCCCCATCCAACAATATAATTAACGTGCTGCTTCTGAAACTGTAAAACGCTGAAAAAAATGTAAGGTGTATGTAGGGGTTTTACATGATTTCAAGGGGACTCGAGAATGACTCGACTTAGCATGGGGCAGTGGAAAGAGCCCTTAGCTGGAGCCAAAGGGATGAGACGGACATCACTGAGAACCCTGGCTGGGGATACACAGAGAAGCACAAATTAAGGGCTCCTCTGGAGCTTCCCCTCGAAGTCCCCAGACTACAAGACCTTCGGATCCCACCCCTCTAAGGCAAGAGGCGGCGCAGGGGAGAGAACGCTGGCACTGGCCTTGAGTTCTAATCCTCCCGTGACTCCGAGCAATCCCCGAACCTCCCAGCTTCCTCGTTTGTAAAATGAGGAATATAACAGCATCCATCACCCGGGGTTGTTGCTCTGTAAAGCCCCGTATAAATGCGGCGATAATGATAAGGGCGAGAAGAGCTGTCAACATAGTCCCCCATTGCCAGCCTGACTTCCGAACCGTTCTGGTGCCCCAGGAACCGCGCCCGGTATGCAGTTGGCGCTTAATAGGCGCTTGCAGGTTGGCTCATTGAGGCACAGAGGTCGCGGGAAGCACGTCCCCTGGCCGGGCGGGCCCGGAGGCCGCGTCGATCGGCCGGAGCCCCGGCGCTGGCCGGGAGGAGGTAGCCACGTCCACAGCCTTCGAGACCTCTCTCCTCACCTTCCCGGGGCGCGGCCCTTCCCGGTCCCGCAGGAGCCGCCCCGCCCTTCCCCGGAGGCGCTGATGAGGGAGTCGGAGGAAGGGGCGCCGCCCCCGGCCCCGCTACCGCGAGCCCTGGCCCGAGCTGCTTCACTTACCCCGAGGACCCGGGCGGCCCGAGCTCAGCGCCGGACCCGTTCCGGAAGGAGGCCGCCGGCTCTGAGGCTGCTGCTGCGGCGGCGGCAGCGGGGACCTCACGGCCCGGGGTGTCCTGTTCACTGCCTGAGGGAGGGCTTCAGCGCCGCCGCGCTCGGATCACCTCCTGTACTGGATGCCTGAGCAGAGCAAAGGTCTCCGAGGGCCTAGGGTGGGCCCCATCCCGAGGCAGAGGCTTAGGGACCAGAGTCCGCATGACTCCCTGCGTTCAGGCGCCATAGGCTGCCGGTCTCAGTGTTCCTGCCCCTCTCCAGCCAAGGCCCCGCTTATGGGGGGCGGGGCCAAGACGGCCCGGGAGGCCTCCTGACCTGGGGGCGGGGCCAGCGCCGCGGGGCTGGGAAGGGAGGGGCTCACGCTCCGGGCTAGACCGAGAAGAGGGCACCCTGGGCCGGCCCGCGGGAAGGCCGGGGGAGGAGGGAGAAAGGGGCGTGACTTGGGCGTGGCCTCGGGGAGGTGGGACGCTTCTGTGGCGAGGGGCGCGGGAGACCAGGAGTGAGCGCGAAGATGGCAGCGGCGGACGAAGAGCCTCAGGCTAAAAAGCCGAAGGTGGAGGCGATGCCTCAGCTGAGGTGAGCGCAGCCGGGCAGGGAGGGCTGGCACGTGGGGGCCGGGATGAGCCGGGCCGCGGGCCGGCCCAGCGAGGCCCCGGCCGGCTCCGAGCCAATCAGCGCGGCCGTCCGAGGGGAGGGGGCCAGGCCCGGCCCCACGTGGGCGCCCCCGCACAGCGTCCAGTCCGGGCCCGGCACCCCTGAACTCCGCGGGAGATCCGCTGGTTCTGGGACCCCGGGGGAACGGGACGGGGACGCAGAAGAGCCAGAGGACGGTCCGCGCGTAGTGAAGGTCGGCGTCTGTGCAGACCCCGGCCCGCGCTCGGGTGCCTTGGGGCAGAGTCGAGGGGAGCGTGCGGAGCAAAGTTCATTTCTGTTCGGCCGCAAGTCGCTGTAGTGCTACACTTGTCTCCCATGTAATCATGGTCTTTGCGAAAAGAAAGTTAGTTATTCACACGCTCTTCAACAATAAACGGGATGTTTGGATCCTAAGGCTTCTCCACGTCGAGCTCCCTGTGCACCGGGGCAGTGACTTGGAGCTAAAAACAGGCCCGCCTGACTATTAAGAATTATCCACTCTTCAAGGCCTGTACATACGTGTACATGCATATATATGAATGAATGAATGAGAGGAGACT
The DNA here is from genome assembly GCF_019393635.1 of Dromiciops gliroides. Lineage (NCBI taxonomy): Eukaryota > Metazoa > Chordata > Mammalia > Microbiotheria > Microbiotheriidae > Dromiciops > Dromiciops gliroides. The sequence goes on from NC_057862.1 coordinate 54,131,501, forward strand.
TTACAGACCCCCCTCACCACCACTCACCTCTATGCTCGTCATCCATTTAGCCACCCATTGTCCCTCAGGCAAAACTCTGAACTGGCAAACTTCTGGGCTGAAATATGTTTCCAAGCAAAGAGTGCACTTCACAAGCGTGTTCTAAGTCCGTGCTAAGCATCGTGATTTTGGCAAGTCGATTAATTTTTCTGAGCTTCAGTAGACCCCAGATGGGAATGCAGCCTGCTTCCCTCTCAAGAGGTGAGGGTCCAACGAGAAAAATGCCAAAGCACTTGGAAACCATATGCCTTACAATTGTAATCGTTCAGTCGTTTCAGTCATGTCCAAATCTTTGTGACCCCATTTGGAGTTTTCTTGGCAAAGATGCCGGATTGGTTTGCCATTTCCTTCTCCGGCTCAATTTTATCCATGAGGAAGCTGAGGCAGTGACTTGTTCTGGGTCGCACAGCCCGTGTCTGAGGCTAGATTTGAATTCAGGAAGATGAGTCTCCCTGACTCCAGGCCCGGCCCTCTAACCACTTGAGCCAAAGAAGGAGGGGCAATGTTAAATGATTTGATTTTTGTAGGCTGTGAGGGTGATTTTGAAAACTTAGCGCTTGGGCCCATTGGAGGTGCTTAATGAATATTCATTGACTGATTCAGTATAGGGTCATTGGAAAAGAGCACTGAACCTTCCTCTTGAGCACAGAGTTATTCGGGTCTCCCGAATTAGAATCTTAGTTCTGCAGTGTTTTTTAATCTTTCTGGTCACAATTTCCTGTTCCTCAAAATGAGGAGGTGTGGACTAGGTGACTTCTTATGGATCTTTACAGTATTAAGGCCTTCTGCGGTGTGCATTTAATATTTTCGATTAACTTTTTTTTTTTTGTGCAGGGCAATAAGGGTTAAGTGACTTGGTCGCACAGCTAGTGAGTGTCAAGTATCTGAGGCCTGATTGGAACTCAGGTCCTCCTGAATCCAGGGCCGGTGCCTTTATCCACTGTCCCCTAACATTTTTCGTTGTCATGAGCCTCTTTGGCAATCCGGTGAAGTCTAGGGACCTCTTCTTAGAATGATGTTTTTAAATAATTGGAAACAAATGCTGAATTACAGTTACAGGTTAGTGAAAGTACTTAGATTTTTTTTTTCCTCATCCAAGTTAACAGACCTCCTGAAATTTATCCATGGACCACTTTGGGTGGGGAGGTCTGTAGACCCCAGGTTCTGAACCACTGATTTAGAGAGTTCCTATGCCTTGCTTACACCCGGGGAAAAACTGCCACCATCCTGCAATATTTTTTTAAAAGGATTTGGCCAAATACATCCCCATAAATCTGATACATTCTAATTCTATTAGGTTGTGGGTGGTCTGGTCTTCTTCATATTGTTCAGGGTAATGCTTCTATGCTTGTAAAGCCTTTCTGTGCATATGGCTGAACCTTATTTTTTAGTTCCCATCTCACAGAAAGATGCCTGGCAATGACACCAAATCCCTATGACAGTTACACATAAATCTACCAGACAGAGTTTACAAAGGCCACGCCCTGGCTCTGGTTCGAGGCCCTTGTCATGCAAAAATAAGAAACAAACTTTGAATTTTATTTTAAAGGGCAGTTTGTTTCCAGCACCCTTGTGTTCTCCCTATGATGGTAATAAAGAGCTTTTTGTGTGGAAATTTGTCTTTAACTGCTTCTTTTTTTAATCCACATCAGGGTTTCATCTTTTTGAGTTTTTTAAAGTCAGTGTAGTGTGGAAGTTTGCCATCATTGGTCTGATTATAATGCTTTCTTCTGTAGGGAGGCTTCTCAGTATTGCTCCCTCCAAACCACCAGTGATCTCAGTATTGTTCTGACTCAGTGCCTTGGCCTGGACTTCCCCATCTTCCTACAAAGAGGCAGCAAAAATCTCATCAAATGCAGGTGGCTTTTTCCATTTCTCTCCCCCACCTGCCTTGTGCCTTTCCTCTGAATTTACTTCCATCTATCCCCTATATCTTAGATAGCCATCATTGTTTGCATGTTGTTTCCTCTCTTAGAAGATGAGCTCCTTGAGGGAAGAGACTTGTTCTTGCTTTTCTGTGTGCTTAGCACAGTTTCTGGCCTTCAGTATAGTATCTCTTGGTTTTCTTTAGTCTGATAATTAAACTCCTCCAGGTATGTGGCTGCTTAGGGAGTCTAGCTGCCAAGGTAGCCTGATAAATTTGGGTTTGTTAGGACATTTGAATTGTTCTTCCAGAGCTTAGCCTGATGTGGAGTAAGTGCTTAAATGCTAGTTGACTGTTTGACTTGGCCATCTTCTCTTTTCTCTCAGTTCTCTCTCACTTGGTGATCTTCAATGACATGTCCCACAGTGGAACGAAGTCTCTTTTCCTTCCCCACACACCCCACTGCCAAACTTCACCATTACTGCCAAGAGCCCCCTCATCTTCCCAGTCACTCAGGTTCCCGACCTTAACAACCTCCTTGACTCCTTTCACTTACTCTATCTAGGCAGTTGCCAGATCTTGTAATTTCTTTCTCTACAACATTTCAGCATTTACAACACAGAGCTGCTGAAGAGATTGTACCCCTGGCACAGGTCTGCCCTTTTCTCTTTTTTCCCTACCCTCTTCATAAATTCCAGTGGCTTCCTACTACTCCAAGGGCCAAATATAAAGCCCTTGGACATTTGAAGTTCCTAACAACCAGGCCCTCCCCACCTTTCCAGGCTTCTTACTTCCTGCTTTCTTCCATATACTCTACAATTCCGCCATCCTGGTCTGTTTGCTGTTCCTTGACTGTGAAGCCTCATTTCCCAGCTCTGTGCCTTGCACTGTCTGGCCCCCATGCCCTGAGTGCTCTCCTTCCCAACCTGCAATTCTTGGGATCCTTGACTTTCTAGAATACTCAGCAGAAATTCTACTTTCCTATTTCTCCCTAGCTGGTAGTGCCATTCTCTCTAAGGTTATCTTCCATCTCTGTTCTAAACTTGTACATATTAATGTGTGTGTGTGTGTGTGTGTGTGTGTGTGTGTGTGTGTGTGTGTGGTTGTTGTTGTTGTTGTTGTTTCCTCCATTAGAATATAAACTCCGGGCAGCTAGGTGGCGCAGTGGATAAAGCACTGGCCCTGGATTCAGGAGGACCTTAGTTCAAATCCAGCCTTAGACAGTTGACACTTGCTAGCTGTGTGATCCTGGGCAAGTCACAACCCTCATTGTCCTGCTCCCCCCCCCCCCCAAAAAAAATAATATAAACTCATTGAGGGCAGGGATTATTTTTGCTTTTTTTTTTTGATGGGGGGAGGGTCAGAGGGAAACAGTCATTTATTAATCAACTAGTATGTTTCAAGCACTGTTAAATGGTTTAAAAATATCTCATTTGATTCTTACAATAACCCTGGGAAGTAGGTGCTATTATCATCCCCATTTTATAGTTGAGCAAACTGAAGTGGAAGTTAAGGAATTTGTCCAAGGTCACACAGTCGGTCAATATCTGAGGCCACATTTGAACTCCCATCTTCATGATTCTAGGCCCAGCAGCTCAGTCCACTTCTCTACCTCTTTGTATCCCCAGAACTTGGCACAGTGACAGGTGCCATAGTAAACACCTAATAGAAGCTAGGTGTCAAAGTGGGTAGAGTACCGGGTCTATAATCAGGAGGACCTGAATCCGAATCCAACCCCAGACACTTACTCGCAAATCACTTAGCCCCGTTTGCCTCAGTTCTTCATCCATAAAACGAGAGGGAAATGGCCAACCACTCCAGTATCTTTGCCAAGAAGACCCCCAAGGGGATTTACAAAGAGTGGGACATAGCTGAAAATGACCAAACAACAAAATGAAAGCTTGTTGGTTGAGTTATCATCATGATGAAGATCTGCACCCTTTGCTTCCAGAGATTTCACTTTATTCCAACTTAATTTCCCTTCCCTTTTTGCCCATTCTCCTTTCTGCTAAACTTAGCGTGTCATTGTCTGGTCTTGTCTAGCCTATTCCTGCCTCCCAGATTCCCCTTCTATTTAGAATGATCTCCTTGATTCAGCCTGCCAAATCTTCTGTCTTTAAACAGTCTCTTGAAATCCTACCTCTTCCCCAGGGCATTTGCCATCTAATAATAAATAGCTGCCATGTGTATATGGCTTTGTGACCCTGGGGATATCCCTTAACCTTTAAGTGTCCCAACCAACTTTAATACTCTCAGTTGCAAAACAGTTTTTGACCTGCTTTGGTAGAGGAAATTTCTTTATCCGGAGCTCACTGTGAAATCACAGTTCTAGTCTCTCTCTCTCTCTCTCTCTCTCTCTCTCTCTCTCTCTCTCTCACACACACACACACACACACACACGAACATCTGTGCAAATGTGTTTACAAAGTACTTTGTGTCTGCTTTTGTTTGGATCTCACAAGCACCCTGTAAGGTAGGTACCCTATTTAACAGAAGAGGAAATTGAAGATAGAAGTGGTTAAGTGACTTGCCTAGGATCACAGAGTAAGTGTCAGAGGTTGCTTTTGCTCCCAGGTATCTCACCTGGCTAGTCTGACACCTTTTCTATTATGCTGTGGTGCCTTTAAGCAAAAGACGGTAGTTTTCACCCCTCTCTAAATTTTGCAATTCCTAAATTTTCATTGTGGTTCAACACCCCAGAATTTTCTCTTTGCTTTTATGTAATACTTTAAAAGTGTATTTTGAGTGTGTTTATTTTTTAATCTTTTTATGTCTTTCACTGTGCTGTCAAGTTTTAGACTTCTATGCAACTGAAATGTAATTCATTTTCTACAACACACCCCATAATTCCACATGCAGAGAGGTACTGACATGCTTTCATGATGAAAATAGGTTAGAATGATGTATTAAAGAAGAAAAATCCCTTTATTTAGTGGAGAGAACACATTGGCTAGTCCTACTTCCATTCAGGAGAACTTGACAACTGATGGTAAGGAATACTGAGAGAACTGTTTATCACATGGTTTATCAGTTGGCATCTTGCTTGACAGTTAAGCAATGGCCCTCAGGCTTACGTGAATTTGAGAACAATGGTTCATGATGACAGAAGGCTTTTTAGCTAGTATAATCCTATCCATTTGGCTGGTAAATCCAGTATAGAACACGTGCAGAGGAATTGACTAGGTATAAACATAGCTGACAAAGGAAGAATTTTATTATTTCTGTGGTGGTTGACTAATCTGAGCAGTGTAGGGAGGCAAAGCTAGGTACACTTACCGGGTTGTCCCAGTAATTTTCTTCTTGTCCAGATTGCACATTTAGATAGAGCAGAAGCTAAATTACTCTAGGGAGAAAAGAAAGCTCTTGAAAAGGTACTAAAAAATTGGTCCTCTGAAGGTCAAAGGACCAGGCAGTGGGCAGCATGTCAGGGTGAATAGAATACTGAATTTGAAGTCAGAAAGAACTGGACTCAAATCCACTCTCAAATAATAACTAAGTTGTGCAATTGTGGACAGATTACTTTTGAGCCCCAACATCATCATCTGTGAAATGGGGATAATACTAGCATCTAACTACAAGGTGTTTTTTTTTCTTTTCTGCAGTTTATTTTTTTGGTAAATGATATTATCTTTTTTTTCCAATTGCATGTAAAAATCATTTTAAACATTCCTTTTTTTTTTCCAGTTTCCCAAGTTTTATTGCATACTGTGGGTGACCACAGAGAGAGAACCAGAATATTGGAAAGGTATCTCTCCTAAACATTCCTTTTTTTATGAGATTTTTGAGTTCCAAAATTTTCTCCCTTCCTGCTCTCCCTACTCCCAAGACAATAAGCAATCTGACATAGGTTATATATGTGCAATCATGTTAACCATATTTCCATATTAGTCATGTTGTGAAAGAAGACAGAGCAAAAGGGAACAGCCATGAAAAAACAAAAAATAGTGAAAATAATATAATTCGATCTGCATTCAGACTCAATAGTTCTTTCTTTGGATGTAGAGAACTTTCTCCATCGTGAGTCTTTTTGGAATTGCCTTGGATCATTGTATTGCTGAGAAGAGCCAAGTCTATCATAGTTAACCATGGTACAATGTTGCTGTTACTGTTTACAATGTTTACTCAGCATCAGTTCATATAAGTCTTTGCAGGTTTTCCTGAAATCTACCTGTTCATCATTTCTTATAGTACAATCTCACTAGGTTTTTGTAAGGATTAAATGAAATAATGTCCATAAAGCACTCTATAAACCATAAACCATTCAAAAATATGAGTAGTTATTAGTGGAGTAAATTTTTGGTACCTTTTACTAAATTATATCAACTAAATAATGTTACGTTCATATGTAATGCTACTCATCTGCCATTGGTTGTAAGGAATATACTACAGCAGTTTTGTTGTTGTTTTTAAGTATTAATGGATTTTCACTGAATTAGGTGCATACTCCTGCTTGTATGATGTGCATTTTATGATATCACCTGACCACTGGGATTAGTGAGACAGCTTATGTTCATGTATTGGTATAGAGCTAAATGAATCCCATGGACATCAAACCAGTATTCTTGGACTTTAGGTAACTCTACACAACCAGTTGAAATAGCTACAAAAATAATACCTTATATAAATCGATCCTAAATTTTGATTTAACAGCTTGAGTACTCTTGTAATAGGCTAGTAGGACTGAGTAGGACCGAAGTCCTTTAAACTGAAGTCCTTTACAACCTCACCATTAACTACTAGGTTCTTGAAAACCCCAAACTATCCTTTGCCGTCCTACTGAGGGGAGCAGCTAGGTGATGCAGTGGATAAAGAAAGCACTGGCCCTGGATTCAGGAGGACCTCAGTTCAAATCCAACCTCAGACACTTGACACTTATGAGCTGTGTGACCCTGGGCAAGTCACTTAACCCTCATTGTCCTGCAAAACAAAACAAAAAAAGAAAGACTTCCTACTGAGGCTCAGAGAGCTTCAGCAATTTGTCCAAGTCACATAGAGCCAGGATTTGAACTGAAGTTCTGTGATTCCAAATCCACTGCTCTTGACACAAAACTATGTTGCCTTTCAGTCCTCCAGGATTACTCTCATTCCTTTTTGAACTGTTTGTTTGGTCAGTCTTGAGGTACAGAGGTCTTCCTCCTGAGGATTCTCCAATGAGGGGAGCTAGTGTTAGACCTCAAACAACCTCTTTGAATACCTTAGGAAGGCCTTGAGTTTGAGTATATAGGGAAATAATCCTGGACTTCTGTCTCCTTCCTGAGTTTATGGATTCAGATTGTGTATCCTCTCAGATGTTGTCTGCCAGACGTAAGTCTTGTCACTATAATAATAACATAATTTTTTAACACTTTATGATAAGCACTTTTTTTTTACAACAACTGTGTAAGGTGTTCAAAGTCACATGTTGAAGAGCAGCAGAGCTAAAATTAGAACCATTGGTCTCATGATTACTAATTGAGTATTTTTTAATCATAAAAGTATTTTATTTCCAGTTACATGTAGAGATAGTTTTCAACATTTGTTTTTATAAGATTTCTAGTTTGAGATTTTTCTTTCTCCCTCCCTCTCCTCCCTCCCCCCTCCCCAAGACAGCAAGCAATCTGATATAGGTTATATATGTACAATCACATTAAACATATTTCTGCATTAGTCATGCTGTGAAAGAAGAATCAGAGCAAAAGGGAAAAACCTCAAGAAAGAAAAACAAAAAAAGTAGAAATAGTACGTTTGGTTCAATCTGCATTTAGATTCCACAGTTCTTTTTTTTTCTGGATGTGGAGAGCATTTTCCATCATGAGTCCTTTGGAACTATCTTGGACCATTGTATTGCTGAGAAGAGTCAAGTCTATCACAGTTGATCAACACACAATGTTGTTGATACTGTGTACAGTGTTCTCCTGGTTCTGCTCATCTCACTCAGCACCAGTTCATGTAAGTGTTTCCAGGTTTCTCTGAAATCTGCCTGCTAATTGAGTACTTTTAATAATGGGCTTTAGCTAAAACGTGATTTCATTAATTGGACTGATAACTGAGGCAACATGGTATAATGGAAAGTGCTCTTTTGAACTTAAAAGTCAAGAGGGAAGTGAATGTAAATCCATTCCTTGACATTACCTGTGTGACTGTTATAAATCATTGAAACTTTTTGAGCCTCAATTTCCTCATGTATATAATGGAAGTAATACCCCAAATAACTATTCTCTAGAGGGTTGTTGTGAGGCTTTAACAAGAATGCTATTTTAGTAGTTATGTAGTTAGCTATGACTTAACTAAAAAGCTTCCTCAAATTTGTCCCTTTCATAACTTCCCTCTTTTTTTGTTTGGTTTTTTTTTTTGGTTGGTTTTGTGTGTGTGTGTGTGTGTGTGTGTGTGTGTGAGGCAATTTGTGTTAAGTGACTTGCCCAGGGTCACACAGCTAGTAAGTGTCAAGTGTCTGAGGCCAGGTTTGAATTCAGGTCCTCCTGACTCCAGGGCCAGTGCTCTATCCACTGTGCCACCTAGCTGCACCAACTTCCCTCTTTTTTAATGGGGTATTGTCAGCCATTGAACTACCCAAATTTGGAACTTCTGAGTCATCTTAAGTTCATTCTCTTCTTCCCACATTCAGTAACTTGCCAAGTTTTGTCAGTTGTACCTTGGCAATACCTTTTCTTTTTTCTTTCTTTCTTTCTTTCTTTCTTTCTTTCTTTCTTTCTTTCTTTCTTTCTTTCTTTCTTTCTTTCTTTCTTTTTTTGCGTGGGGCAATGAGGGTTAAGTGGCTTACCCAGGGTCACACAGCTAGTAAGTGTCAAGTGTTTGAGACCAGATTTGAACTCAGGTTCTCCTGAATCCAGGGCCAGTGCTTTATCCACTGTGCCACCTAGCTGACCCCAGTAATACCTTTTTCATCCATGCTTCCCTATCTGCTTATATCACTAATACCCTATGTTCAGATCTTCCCTGGACTTAGTACCTCCTAATTGGTCCCCCTTCCTCATGTCTCTTTTATCTTTTATATAGTTGCCAAAATTATATTTTTAATATACCTAGTCAAAAACTTTCAATGGCTCCTTATTACTTATAGGAATAAATTATGAGTTCTGTAGCCTTGTGTTTGAGGTTCTCCAGTTTGTCTTCAATCTATCTTTCTGAATTTCTCATTTATTTTCATGAATGAGTGATTGCAGCCAAATTGAACTGCTAGCTGTTCCAGATCTGGTCTATCCCTTTTGTTTTTAGACAGACAGATCATCCCCTGTATCTTGAAAGTCCTCCCTATACTTTGCTACCTCAAGTCAATAAGCATTTATTATGTGCCTACTATTTGCCAGGCACTGTATAAACACTGGGGTGTTGGGGGATACAAAGAAATGCACAAAATAGTCCCTCCCTTAAGAAGCTTACTTTTTTTTTTGGTGAGGCAATGGGGGTTAAGTGACTTGCCCAGGGTCACACAGCTAGTAAGTGTCAAGTGTCTGAGGTCGGATTTGAACTCAGGTCTTCTTGAATCCAGGGCCGGTGCTTTATCCACTGCACCACCTAGTTGCCCCAAGAAGCTTACCTTTTAATGGTGACAACATGTACAACAACTAGGGATATACAAGATATATGTATAGTAGATGTAAGGTATTCTGAGAGGGGAAGGCATTAGCAGTTGGGAGAGCCAGAAAGACCTTTAGAAGTTGAAATTTGAGCTGAATCTTGAAGGAAGCTAAGAGGTGGAAGGGAGGGGGCAGAATATTCCAGGTATGGAGGACAGCCGGTCCAAAGGCATGGAGACAGTAGATGGAAAGTTGTGCTGGTATGCAAGTATGCAGGTTTTGCTTGGTTGTAGAGTATGTGGAGGGGGCTAAAGTGTAGGAAAGTAACAAGAGGCCAGATTCTGAAGAGATTTAGTGACAAATAGAGGAGTTGATCCTGGAGATGGTAGGTAGAGCCGCAGGAGCTTATTGAACAGGGCAACAGAAGCCTCTCCCTTTGAAGCTACCCTGACTCCCATTCCCCAAAATGGAAGTGATTTCTCCTTCATGTTCTTGTACCACTTTGTACCTCTCCTTTTCCCCCATCACAGTGTCTTATTTGTTTACTTTTCTCTTTGCTCTATTAATTACATTGTTTTCTGAGAACAAGACTGATGTTTTTTCCTGTAGAATTTCAGAGGTAGAAAGGACCTGTGAGATCATCTGGTCCAACTGATTCATCCCTAAGGATTCCCTTGGCAGTAGCCCTAACACATGGCCATCTAGTCTTCATTGGAAGACCTCTCTTGATGAGGAACTCACTCACTCTTTAGGGAGAAGATTCCACTTTGGACAGGTTTAACTGTTAGATAATTCTTCCTGACAAAATTGTCTCCCTGTAACTTCTAGTCTTTGCTCTGAGCTTTGTGCTCCAGAGTGAAACAGAATGAATGTAAATCCTCAACATGACAGCCTTTTAGAAAGGTGAAGTGCCTTACTAGGGCTACACAGTTAATATGTGTTGGAACCTGGATTTGAAGGATAGGGCTTCTACTACAATAGGCCTATTGTATACCATTATCTTTCTTTCTTTTTTTTTTTTAGTGAGGCAATTGGGGTTAAGTGACTTGCCCAGGGTCACACAGCTAGTTAGTGTTAAGTGTCTGAGGCCAGATTTGAACTCAGGTACTCTTGACTCCAGGGCTGGTGCTCTATCCACTGTGCCACCTAGCTGCCCCCTATTGTATACCATTATCAGCTACCTCCTTTCCTCAGACAGTGGAGAGGGACCTTCTCACTAGTCTGGACAGGTGGCAAGAAATAGGCTAGATTGGGGGCAGCTAGGTGGCACAGTGGATAAAGCACCAGCCCTGGATTCAGGAGTACCTGAGTTCAAATCTGGCCTCAGACACTTGACACTTACTAGTTTTGTGACCCTTGGCAAGTCAGTTAACCCCCATTGCCCCACCAAAAAAAAAAAAGAAAAGAAATAGGCTAGATTTTAACCAGAAGAAGATTTGATAACACAACTAGCATTCATTTGGCACCTACTGCATGCCAGACACTGTGCTAAGTGGTTTATTATCTTATTTGATGCTCACAACAACTTTGTGAGGTAGGTGCTGTTGTTATCCCCATTTTACAATGATGGAGAGTGAGTCAGATAGTGGTTAAATGACTCTGGTGAAAAGGGGTCACAAGTGGAAAAAGTTTAAGAAGCCCTGTTCTAGACTATGGCTCCCCTGCCTTCCTTTGACCTCTTTCTCTTTGCCTTTGTATATTTGCCTAAAGACCAGCTGCCATCTTGTTCAGATTGGTTCTTCCTTTGAAGGAAGCTCTTCAGGTACCTCACTAATGATCATAGGATCATAGATTTAGAGCTGGGAAGGAACGAAAACATCATCTAAATTAGTGATTCTCAAACTTCTTGTTTTCATGATCCTTTAATTTTTTTTTTTTGTGGGGCAATGGGGGTTAAGTGACTTGCCTAGGGTCACACAGCTAGTAAGTGTCAAGTGTCTGAGGCTAGATTTGAACTCAGGTCCCCCTGAATCCAGGGCCAGTGCTTTATCCACTGTGCTACCTAGCTGCCCAAACAAGTGATTTTTTGGTGGGGCAGGGCAATGAGGGTTAAGTGACTTGCCCAGGGTCACACAGTTAGTAAGTATCAAGTGTCTGAGGCTAGATTTGAACTCAAGTGCTCCTGAATCCAGGGCTGGTACTTTATACACTGCGCCACCTAGCTGCCCCAATCTTTTTACATTCTTAAATTTTTTTGAAGACTTTAAAGAACTTTTAGTTGAGATTTATTCATTTATTTATTTATTTATTTTGTGGGGCAATGGGGGTTAAGTGACTTGCCCAGGGTCACACAGCTAGTAAGTGTCAAGTGTCTGATGCCGGATTTGAACTCAGGTACTCCTGAATCCAGGGCTGGTGCTTTATCCACTACACCACCTAGCTGCCCCAAGAACTTTTATTTACATGGATTATGTCTAGGCATGTGCTGGAGCCATCTCATACCAGCTCTGATTGTTAAGTTTTCAGTGTGAAGATTTACACTTCTGCAATTGGCAGACATTACAAATTAGGAAGAGCTTGATTTATTGTTTTGTTGATTGTCTAGACTTTAAAAAGTGGTAGAGAAAATACCGATAAAGTGCAAATTAAACTAAAAAAATATGTCATGCATAAATTCTTTTCCAGAGAGCTTGTTGTTAAACATTTATCAGCATGTCCTCAGTTATATGTATTAATATTTAGTGTCTTAGAAATTAAACCTATTAAAAATTTAAAATATTTATTAATTCACTTAAAAATAACAACAAACCCATTACAGTTTAACATGACATATTTTTATGAAAAACAACTATAGTTGTGCAAAATCTTGTTGCTTCTATATCTGTTCCACCCATCCCCTTTTCTCCACTGACAGAGCCATCACCGTCGTTTGAAACCTCATTGACTCTTGCCCAGTTAGTTGGTCTGTGGCATGTAAGCTGCCTTAAGACGGTCCCTACTCTGATCTGTTCTCTACACTCCCAAGTAAAATGCTGAAGGTACAGATCTGACCATGTCACTCCCTCAGTAGACTCCAGAGATTCCCTATTGCCTGTTTGATTAGATAGAAACTCTGCCCAGCAGAACCAAGCCCTATCCTGCCTTTCCAACCTTATTACATCACTTTCCTTTATTTAGACTATGGTCTAATCACTTTGTCCTGACACAGAGCATTGGGTCTCCTGTCTCTGTGGTCTTTGGGCTTTTGATTTGGGTGCCTCACCCCTTCCCTTCCCCCCCAGCCTGGAATGCATTCCCTCCTCACAGTCACCTCTTAGAAAATCCTTAGCTTTTCAGATTTTAGCTCAGCGGACATGTGAAGCCTTTCCCGATGCCCCTAGTTTCTAATACTTTCCCCTTTACATTATTGTCTATATAATTTATATCTATTTTGCATGAGCGTGCACACAGACACAGACACACACACACACTATGCTGTCCCTGTTGAGGAATTGATAGCCCCATTGATATTCCAAAATGGACATGTTCTCTCCTCCTCAATAGATTTGTAAGCTCAAGAGGGAGAACTGTTTTATCTTTCGAATTAGTGCTTTTTGGTTAAAGTCAATAGTTATCGAGCTTTTATTAAGGGCTTATTGTGTGTCAGGCACCATGCTAAGTGCTGGGAATATTAATATAAGCAAAACCAAAGCTAGTTCTTACCTTCAAGGACCTTACATTTTATTAGGGGAAGACACCACATAAAAGGGAACTCAGAGCAAGGGTGGGCAGGGAAGGTACCTTTGGAACATGAGTTGGGACATGGAGAAGTCTAGAATTAGGAATGGACTCTGGAGAAGAGTGAAGGAGTAAGCTTGAGCCTGCCCTGGGCACTTGCTCAAAATAGGTATTCTGGTAGGAACTCATCAGCTAAAGGATGGGCCACAGGGTAAAGGAATCTTCCAGAGTGAGAAAACTATAGCTTTAGAGGCATCTTCCAGGGTAATGTTAAGGGCTAAAATTCTAGTTAGTCTGTCTAAAATATCCAATGAGTGGTCGCCAATAAATTATAAGCTTTAGCAAGAGTTAGACTTTTAAGCGTTTATTAAAGAGAATAAGAATTTGATAAAGAGAGAGAGAAAGGCCTAGATTCCTATCTATTAAAGGGAGAGCGCATTTCTAGCTCCGCTCTCCACCAGAGTCCAAAGGAAAGAGCATGAGACCGAGCGCCAGTCTCTTCCTTCTTCCTCCCACTAGCCAACGTCACTTCCTGATGCCAAAGAAAAGACTCCTGGTCTTGCCCTCAAAGACCTTCGCTTCATGGGCGGAACTCTTCTACAGTAAGTCTCCAGCAGGTGGCATCATTCCAATCGTTACAGTAAGAAGGTTGTTGGAGAAGGGAGGAGAAAGCTGAGAGGAAGGTTGAGTGAGTGAGGAAGAATTGGGGAAGGAAGAGACTCACCTTAAATCACACAGAGAATAGTGGTGGAGCTGGGATTTAATATGACAGGTCATCTGATATGACAAAACTCATGTAATTTTCATTGTGTTGTTCAGTTGTTTAGTCTAACTCTTTTTGACCCCATGGGCCATAGCTTGCCAACACTGTCCATAGGGGTTTCTTGGCAAGATACTGGAGTGGTTTGTTATTTCTTTCTCCAGTTGATTAAGGCAAACAGAAATTAAGTGACTTGTCCAGGGTTACCACACAGCTAGCAAGTGTTTGAGGCCAGATTTGTTTGTTTGTTTGTTTGTTTTTTTGTGGGGCAATGAGGGTTAAGTGACTTGCCCAGGGTTACACAGCTAGTAAGTGTCAAGTATGTGAGGCCGGATTTGAACTCAGGTCCTTCTGAATCCAGGACCAGTGCTTTATCCACTTTGGCACCTAACTGCCCCACCCCCACCCCCTCGGTCAGATTTGAATTCAGGTCTTCCTCACTCCAGACCCAGTGCTCCATCCATTGAGCCACTTAATTGCCCATTTTACTTGTACCATTGCCGATTTGCCCAGATTTGAGCTTAATATCTGTGGATGAGACCATTTTCCTTGGAAGTTGAATGCCAGTTATCAGTTCCCTTGTCTCTTCCTATTTTCACTCAACAAGTTCTTATTATTTCTCTGAGGCATTCCTTCAAACTGTAGCTGGTGGTGGGGCAGAGATTTCTGACAGGAGACTCAGTCCTCACCTGACAGAGGTGAGTAACTTTGCCAGGCCCACTCTCATGAACCCACAATCCTTTCTTGCAATTTTAGCAGCTCTGGGTTTGAGGAGATAGCTTTGGTAGGTGCTGTCAGTGAGGAGAAAAGAGCCTTCCCATAAGATTTTTAAGAAAAAAAAAATTTTGATCTGTCTGTCATTTGTTGAAGGGCAATGACTATTCGTTGTTGTTGTTTTTGTCTCTGGAAGAGGCAGCCTATTCCAGTGGCGATAGCCCTGGGTTTGGGGGGTGGAGGTGCCCCTTTTGAATGTTGGGTCCACCATTTGTAGTATGGGACATGGGGCAGGTCATGATAAGCCACAGTTTGCTCTTCTGTGAAATAAGAGGCTAGATTAGATGATGTCTGAGGTCTCTTTGAGCTCTATATCTATGAACCTAGGAGTCTATCTCTAGCACATACCAGGTGCTTATTAAATGCCTTTTGAATTCAGTGGAATGTATATTGAACCTTCATTATTCTTATGCCCTATCCTTTTATTCACCACCTTCTTGCTGGGCATCCTGGAGCAGTCAGTCAGTTACAGATAGCTCCTTCTCTTTCCATCTTTCAACTTCCCACTTCTTTCTGACATAGTCCCAAACATAACTCCCACAGAAAGATATATTAGAGAGGAAGAAGGAAGGAAGGTCATAGAGATAGCCTCCCTCTCTGACCCCAGGTTCTACTTCCTTCTCTCCATATGTTGCTTACAGACATACTACCCATACAGATACTGTTGACTGAGAGATATTACAACAGCTGAATATTGTAGATATAATTTTAAAAAACATTTATTTATTTATTTTTCGGTTACATGTAAAGATAGTTCTCAACTTTTGTTTATACAAGCTTTCCAATTTCAGCTTTTTCTCCCTCCTTCCCCTCCCTCCCCCCTCCCCCAGACAGCAGGTAATCTGATATAGGTTATATATATGTATATATTAGATATAATTTTTTAATATTGAAGTCTGGAGACTCAGCTTTTAAGAGATACACACTGCAGAAAAGAACTGAGCAAGGGACTAGGACTTGTAGCCACTAGACTGTGGCAGTTACTCTACACAGTTATTGGTGGCTCTAACGAGCTACAAGGTGTCATCAGTTGATAGGTTAGTGGAGATATTACACACTTTTCTATTGCTTATCTTTGAAATATTTTATTAAACACAGCAATAATTAAATAATAAGAATAGGACAAATTTAAAAAGATGTCAGCAGCCTTTTTTTCACCAATAAAAAGGGTATAAAGGTAAAGAAGAGAGACAGGGGAGGTGGTGGTATCGTAGTCCTGAGAGGCCAATGATAGAAGGTTAGGGGAGGAAGGGAAGACTAGGGCAGGAGGGCGTGTGTTTGGTCTGAGGGAGGGAGCATCATCTTTGTATCCTCAATGTCTGGCTCACTGGCTCACGTAAAGTATGTGCTTAAGAAATGTTTATTGAATTGAAGACAACACAGTGTAATCAAAAACAACCCAAAATATCATTTGAGCTCATTATAAAAATATATATATATTTTTTTACATTTTGATTTCCAAGTTGTCTCCTTTGCTCCCTCCTAACCTGCATTAGGGAAGCCCCAAATTTGATATTCCTTTGTATGGGGAACCATACAACACATATTTCCATACATCAGTTCTTTTTCTGGAGATGGATAGCATTTTCCTTCCTGTCTTGTGTAGTTGATTTAAATGTTCATATTCCTCAGAATAGCTTAGTCATTCACAGTTACTCTTGAACAATATTACTGTAATTGTATACACTATTCTCATTTCATTCTGCATTATTTCAAGCAAATCTTTCAGTGTTTTTCTAAAATCAACCCACTCATCATTTCCTATAGCACAGTAGTATTCCACCCCATTCATATATCACAGCTTATTCGACCATTCCACAGTTGATGGATATCCCCTGTTTCCAGTTCTTTGCCACCACAAAGAGACTGCAGTAAGTATTTTAGAATGTATAGGTTTTTTCCTTTTTCCCTGCTTACCATGGGAAACAGACCTAATAGTAGTATTTCTGGGTCAAAAGGTATACACAGTTTTGTACACTCTTTGTACATAATTCCAAACTGCTTTCCAAAATGGCTAGTTAGATCAGTTCTCAATTCCACCAACAGTGTGGGTGGGAGATGACTCATATTCTTGTAGATTTGACTCAGTTCTCTATATATTTGATATAGGAGACCGTTAATGTATTCAAAATTACCCATTTCTATAATGTTCTTTATATCTTGTTTATTTATGAATTCTTTTCCTATGCATAAATCTGAAAGGTAATATGTTCCATGCTCTCCTAATTTACTTATGATATCTCCCTTTATGTCTAGATCATATATCCATTTTGACCTTTTCTTGGTAAATGGTGTAAGATATTGATCAATACCTAGTTTCTGATAGATTTCGTTCCAGGTTTCCCAGCAATTTTTACTAAATAGTGAGTGCTTATCCACAAAACTTAGATCTTTGTGTTTATCAAATACAAGATTAATATAATCATATGCCACTGTGTATTGTATACTTAATCTATTCTATTGATCCACCATTCTTTTTCTTAGCTATTACCAGATAATTTTGACAATTATTGCCTTATAATACAGTTTGACATCTGGTACTGCTAAATCTCCTTCCTTTATATTTTCATTAATTCCTTTTATATATTTGACTTTTTGTTCTTCCAAATGAATTTTGTTATTATTTTTTCTAGCTCAATAAGATTTTTTTGGGGGTATTTTAATTGGGATGAAATTTTATAAGTAAATTAGGTTAGGTAGAATTGTCATTTTTATTATATTGGCTTAGCCCACCCATAAACAATATTTTAAAAATTATTTAAACCTGATTTTATTTGTATAAAAAGTGTTTTATAATTGTCTTTCTATAGTTCTTTGGTTTTTCTAGGCAGGTATACTCCCAGGTATTTTATGTTGTCTATGGTTATTTTAAATGAAATATCTTTTACTATCTTTTGCTTTGGGGCTTTATTGGTGATGTATAGAAACGCTGATGATTTATGTGGGTTTATTTTCTTATTTATTTGTTTATTTACTTTTGGCAGGGCAATGAGAGTTAAGTGGCTTGCCCAGGGTCACAGCTAGTAAGTGTCAAGTGTCTGAGATTGAATTTGAACTTAGGCCCTCCTGACTCCAGGGCCAGTGCTTTTACCCACTGCGCCACCAAGTGGGTTTATTTTCTATCTTGTTACTCTGCTAAATTTGTTTCAACATTTTTTTAGTTGAATCTCTAGGATTTTTCAAGTATATCCTCATACATTTGGAAAAAGAAAGTTTTATTTCCTCATTTCCCATTCTGATTTCTTCAATTTCTTTTTCTTTTCAATGCTATTGCCAACATTTTTAGTACTATGTTGAATAATATTGGTGATAATGGATATCCTTCTTTTACTTCAGATCTTATTGGAAAGGCTTCTAGTTTATTCCTATTATAGATAATGCTTGCTGATGGTTTTAGGTAGATGTTTCTTGTAATTTTAAGGAAAAATTCTTTTATACCTATGCTTTCAAGTGTTTTTAATAGGAATGAGTATTCTAATTTGTCCAAAGCCTGTTCTGCATCTATTGACATAATCTTATGCTTTTTGTTGATTTTGTTATTTATGTAATCAATTATGTTAATAGTTTTCCTTATATTGAACCAGCCCTGTATTTTTGGTATAAATCTCACTTGGTAATAATGTATAATCTTTGTGATACATTGCTGTAGTTTCCTACTAAGTATTATTTAGGATTTTTGCACCAATATTTAGTAGTGAAATGGGTCTATAATTTCCTTTATCTGGTTTTGCTTTTCCTGGTTTAGGTGTCAACAACATATTTGTTTCATAAAATGAATTTGGTAGGATTCCTTTGACTGTTATCCCAAATATTTTTAAAATACTAGAATTAGTTAATCTTTAAGTGTTTGGTAGAATTCGTTTAATAAATCCATCTGATCCTGATACTTTTTTACTTAGGAAGCTCACTTATGGACTATTCAATTTCTTTTTTTCTAAAATAGGCTTATTTGGCTATTCTATTTCTTCTTTTGTGAATCTGGGCAGTTTTTGTTTTTGTAAATGTTTTTTCTATTTCAATTAAATTGTTCAATTTATTGGTATATATTTGGACAAAATAACTCCTAATAATTGCTTTAATTTCATCTTCATTAGTGGTGTAGTCACCCTTTTCATTTTTGATACTTGGTGATTTGGTTTTCTTCTCCATTTAAAAAAATCATATAAACCAATGGTTTATTTTATTAATTTTTTTCATAAAATCAGCTCCTAGTTTTATTTATTAATTCAATGGTTTTCTTACTTTTAGATTTATTCATCTCACCTTTAATTTTCAGAATTTCTAATCTGGTGTTTAATTGGGGATTTTAGATTTGTTCTTCTACTTTTTAAAATTGCATACCCAATTCATTGATTTGCTCTTTCTCTATTTTATTGATGCAAGCATTTAAGATATAAATTTACCTCTGATTACTATTTTTGTTGCATCCCATAAGTTTTGGTATGCTGTCTCATTATTATCATTCTCTTAAAAAATGATTTATTATTTCTTTGATTTGTTCATTGACCCATTTATTCTTTAAGATTAGGTTATTTATTTTCCAATTAATTGTAATCTGTGTTTTCACGGTCCTTTATAAGTGTATTTTTTATTGCATTATGATCTGAAAAGGATGTTTTTAATATTTATGCTTTTCTGAATTTCACTAGGTTTTTATGCTGTAATAGATGGTCAATTTTTGTAAAGGTGCCATGTACCACTGAGAAAAAAGATATATTTCTTTCCATTCCAATTGAGTTTTCTATCATATTTGTCATATCTAGGTCTATTATATCTAGTTTACCTAAGATTGTATTCCTCTCCTTGACTTTCTTTTACTTATTTTTTGGTTATGTTTATCTTTTTCTGAGAGGGGAAGGTTAAAGTCCCCCTGTATTACAGTTTTGCTATCTATTTCAATGTATAATTCATTTACCTTTTCTTTTATAAATTTGGATGCTATAGCATTTGGTGCATATATGTTTACTATTGATATTATTTCATTATCTATGGTACCTTTTTTTTTTTTTTTGCAGGGCAGTGAGAGTTAAGTGACTTCCCCAGGGCCACACAGCTAGTGTCAAGTATCTGAGGCCGGATTTGAACTCAGGTCCTCTTGAATCCAGGGCTGGTGCTTTATCCGCTATGCCATCTAGCTGCCCCCTGTACCTTTTAACATAATGTAGTTTCCCTGCTTATCTATTTTAATTAAATCCGTTTTAGCTTTTACTTTGTCTTTGATTATGATTGCTATCCCTGATTTTTTTTACACCAGCTGAAGCATAAGTTCTACACCAACCCTTTATTTTGCTTCTGTGTATGTCTCTCATTTTAAAATGTGATTCTGGTAAACAACATACTGTTGGGTTCTGGTTTTATATTCATTCTGTTATCTGTTTCCATTTTATGACTAAGTTCATCCAATTCACATTCAAAGTTATAATTACTAGTTGTGTATTTTCCTCTATTCTATTTTCCTACACGGTTTATCCTTCTCTTTCTCTTTTTACCCTATACTTCCTTGGAAGTCTAATGCACTTATTTTTTTTCTTAAATTTTTAAATTCATTTTTTCTCTTAATATATTTTCCCCCAGTTACATGCAAAAATAATTTAAAATATTTTTTAAAGTTTTGAATTCCAAATTCTATCCTTTCCTTCCTTCTCTCCTCCCTTCTTGTGATGGTAATTCATCTGAAATAGGTTATACATAGACAATCATGTAAAACATATTTCTATATTCCAATTTACTTCTGACCACTGCCTCCCAAATTGACACATCCTTCTGAGTCTCTCCCCATATCCTATCCTTTTGCCATCCTATTTGTCTGTAAGTTAAGAATTTTGTACCCAACTAGATGTATATGTTATTCCTTCTTTAACCCAATTCTGATGAGAATAAGGTTGAGCTCATTTTAAAGCACACTCTTCCTAGTCAAGGAAAGTTTCAGTTTTAGATGAATAATCAGATTTAGAGTTGGAAAGGATGAGCCTTACAGATCACTTAGTACAATCTCCTTAGTGGATTGATGTGGTCAAGAGAAGGGAATTAGCTTGCCCAAAATCACACAGGTAGTAGAGGCATGGGTATGTTATTCATTATAAAGCAGATACAAAATTTCAACATTACAAAGTCAGTAGACAGATTTGTTTGTTTATTAAAGTTAGTTAAGGCAGATACTTGTAAACTCCTTTAGGTCAACTATCTCCAATTCAACAGGTTAACATTTGTGGAGGATGTCTGTTCTATTAGGTTAGTAGCAACTATGCCGAAGGAAGGAATTTTGTATTTAAACTTTAAATGGCTAGTAGAGTATAGCTATTTTGTTTTAGGAATAAACAAAAATTTTTAAAGCAAAACAAGGATTTCATAAATAACATTTGTTTCTTAAAAACTTTCAAGCAGGTCAACAGGAAAGACTTAAAATATTGGGCTGTGCAATTAACTTTCAGCCCTTTTGTTTCTGTTTATATATGGGTCCCAAAAGACAATTCAACTTTTAACTCTAATAGCTTTTTCTGCAGATATACAAAGAAAGCCTGCCCCTGCTCCTTTGAAATAATTCCTTCTAAATTGAGGCAGTCTGATATTATGGACTGCAGACTAAGCTTGGAGTTAGGAAGACTGGGCCCCAGACACCTACTAGTGTGGTGACGGGTGAGGTGCTTCACTCTTGTCAGCCTCCATCTCATCTGTAAAATGATGATGTTGGACTTGATGCCTCTGAGTACCCTCATAGCTCTAATCTATGAGAGTATGAGCTTTCACCAAATATTTTTAAAAAGTAAAGAAAGCTTTGTCCAACCCTTCATGGACTAAGGAATCTAAATCAGGGAATCCATGGATCCCCTAATGGGACTATGAGTAGATTTTAGGTGGTCTGTAAAATTGGATGTTGGAAAAAACACCACACCATTATTTTCTTTTTTTCTTTCCTTCTTTCTTTCTTTCTTTCTTTCTTTCTTTCTTTCTTTCTTTCTTTCTTTCTTTCTTTCTTTCTTTCTTTCTTTCTTTCTTTCTTTCTTCTTTCTTTCTTTCTTTCTTTCTTTCTTTCTATGCAGGGCAATGAGGGTTAAGTGACTTGCCCAGGGTCACACATCTAGTGTCAAGTGTCTGAGGCCAGCTTTGAACTCAGGTCCTCCTGAATCCAGGGCTGGTGCTTTATCCACTGCGCCACCTAGCTGCCCCCCACACCATTATTTTCACTAACCTCTAACTGAAATTTAACGTTTCCTTCAAGTAACATAGATTTTTTAAAAAGTCATTTATCCTGAGAAAGGTACATAGGCTTCACCAGACTATCCAGTGTCTGTGACACAAAAAGGTTAAGAAATGATCAGAATGCTTAAAAAACCTTTTCCAGTTTGTTGGAGTGAACTTTTTTTTTGTTTGATTGTTTGGGGTTTTTTGAGAGGCAATTAGGGTTTAAGTGATTTGCCCAGGGATATATATGGGAATATATATTTGCCAGTAAGTGTTAAGTGTCTGAGGCCAGCTTTGAACTCGGGTCCTTCTGAATCCAGGGCCAGTGCTTTATCCACTGCACCACCTAGCTGCCCCCTGGAGTGAACTTTTAAATACTATCATCAACATTCTTTGAATGGTTCATTCTTGACATTTGACAGTAGTTGCTATCATGGGAAGAATTGTCAAATGGTGAATGCCAGTGTTAATTCAGTAGATAGATTAAGCACTTATCATGTGCTAGGTACTGTGTGTGAGGTTCAGGGGTCACAGAGGCAAAACTAAAACATTTCCTTGTCCTCAAGAAGCTTCTGTTTTCTTCAAGGGGATCACTACTCTGCAGAAATGGAACCTTCACATTTGTAATTCTGACATAAAAATATTTCCAGGGCTCTCTTTGGAATAGGGAGTCTTTATTCTAAACAGCTACAGAGAACAGAGCTAGGGCCAATGTATGGAAATCACAGAGCCAGATTTTTAGCCTAATCTAAGAAAACTTTTCAGTTGTTTGAACTATTCCAAAATGGTATGTACTGCTTTGTGAGGGAGGGAGAACCCATTATTGGAAGGTTTTAATTAGAGTCTGGATGACTACTTGCCAGAGATGTTACAAAGAAAATTTATTCATTAGACTTGATGACCTAAAGTTTATCCCTGCTCTTAAAAAGACCCAAGGGAGAGGGATGCTCAGAAACAGGGACAATGAGCTTTGGGTTAGAATGGGGAATGCAATTAGAAGTTGAAGAGATAACCCAACCTTTTTCTTCTCCCACTTTTTCAAGCCTCTCCTTAGAGGGAGAGGCAATATAGTATAAAAAATAGAAATATGAATATGGGAATATATATAAATAACATAAATAGAAACATGAAAGAGCCATACATTCTACTAGAAGAAAATTTGAATTGTTTTAGGGAATACTTGAATAAAGTATAGCATATGAATGTAATGAAATATTATTTGTCTTAAATAGGGACAATGAAGAATTCAAAGAAATATGGGAAGACTTTTGTGAAGTGATGCAGAGTGAAGAAAAAAGGACCAAAAGAATTTATATATTGGCTTTGTTGTTGTTCAGTTCTTTCAGTTGTGTCCAAGTCTTTGTGACGCAATTTGGGGTTTTCCTGGCAAAGATACTTTGTGATTTGCTATTTCCTTCTCCAGTATATATACTGGCTGCAATTATGTAAATAAAGACAACCTTAAATAGCCATAAAATCTGTCTTAGAATCATTGGACAACTTTGTTACTGCCTTGTTAAAATGAACAGACAAGGCTTTTGTTGCTTTTAGTAATCAATAAATAATAGAATAGATGCAATGATAGATGACTGGCTTTCAAGAAAGGAAATCTTGGACTCAATATCTCTGATGCACACTAGTCACGTGACCTTGGACAAGTCATTTACCTCTCAGTGATCTAGGCACTGTCTTTATTTTGGATGTAATTGGGATTAAGTGACTTGCCCAGGCTCCTAAGTGTCTGAGGCCAGGTTTGAACTCAGGTCCTCCTGACTTCAGAACTGGTGCTTTATCTACTGTGTTACCTAGCTACTTCTAAGGCACTGTCTTTTTAAGATAATAAGTTATGGGTGTTTTCCATCTGAACTGATGGAGGGAGCATCCACATTGAGAGTTCCCACCCAGAAATGAAATTATACATATAGACAAAGACCTCTGCCCCTCATGTCCCTTCTTATTCCTTTGAAATTGAAGATTAATCCCAGTAACTGGAATTTTGGAATAATGGTGAGTAATAAGTTGAAATCATTGGGTGTTTGAGTGCTTCATATAGGTTAGATATTGTCTGAGTTCATATGACATTTTCTCACTGAAGGAGTTTATAATCTTATCTATGGAGAATGGGAGTTGAGATGAGGAACATAACTGGGAAATGGATAACAGTATAAGACATCAAAGGAACAGTTGCCAACATGGATGATGTAGAGTCCTTTTTGGGGGTCAGAAAAGGAAAAGACAATTGGAAGTCATTGAAAAACCCTTCAATGTTATTTATTATTTTGTGTCCTGCCCTCCACCACTTTTCAGTATTTCTTTCTGTTACTTCGAAACTGTTAGAGGAAGATGGAGAACAAAGAACAGAGAGAATGGAGGGAGGAATTGGGGTTCAGGTTAGGAAGATGGAAGAGAGGACATAGAAGGAAAACAGGGGTGGTTTGTTGTGGTAGGGGGAAAGAGGGCAGTATCAGAGGGACACTTTCATCTTAAACAGTGGGGAAGTTTACATATTTATTTTTAGCTAGCATTTATATATTGCTTTAAGACTTGCAAAGCATTTTACATGTTAATTCATTTGGTTTGCAAATATTTGTAAAACAGTGTTAGTTATATAAAACATAGGAATTGTGTTTAGTGTTTGTTAAGATAATTTTTAAAAATAGGTCCTGTTCCCTTCTGACAAAACAGTAATTGAACAAAGTATGATAAGATAATGGGATGCTACATCTCTTACTATGGAGAAATGGAAAATTCTTAGCTCTATGACAAAGAGAAGAAATTATGTTTTTAAAAAAGCTAGATATCAAGGAAGCACATAAAGTTAAAGAACTTTTACACTGTGAGAAAGTAATGCATACAAAATTAAAAGGAGACAGGAAAAATCAGTACTAAAAAGATTTATAGTAAATATCTGACATTTAACAACTATAAGGAACTAACAAATTTATTAATCATTCTTTTTTTTTTTTAGTGAGGCAATTGGGGTTAAGTGACTTGCCCAGGGTCACACAGCTAGTAAGTGTTAAGTGTCTGAGGCCGGATTTGAACTCAGGTACTCCTGACTCCAGGGCCGGTGCTCTATCCACTGTGCCACCTAGCTGCCCTAACAAATTTATTAAAGTGTAATGCATTATCCTGTAATCAAAGGATATGAGTTAAAAGGTAAATAATCAAGGACCATCTGAAAATGTTTCCAAGCTCCTGATTAAAACATCAGATTGTAAATCAGTGATACTGCTGTGCACCCATTAAACATGCACTGACTGCTAAAAATGAAGATTCAGTGTTGGCAGGGCTGTGGGGAAACAGGGGCACTATTAAACTTTTTGGTGTCCCTGTGCATTAGTGAGATCTTTTTGGGAAGCAATATGGCACAATTCAGGAAGCATTATAAAGCCTCATGATCCAGTAACTCCCCTCCTACCACTGCATCTTTTTTTTTTTTTTTTTTTTTTTTTTTTTTTAGGCAACAGGGGTTAAGTGACTTGCCCACGGTCACACAGCTAGTAAATGTCAAGTGTCTGAGGCCGGATTTGAACTCAGGTACTCCTGAGTCCAGGGCCGGTGCTTTAACCACTGCGCCATCTAGCTGCCCCCCTACCACTGCATCTTAAACATGTTTTTGGCAGCAGGAAAAAGACCTCTCTGTATAAAATATTCCTAGCATCATTCTTAACAGCAACAAACTGGAAACAATCCATATGCCTGATGATGGGAGAGTGACTAAACAGAATGTTATTTTATTTTTTAAAAGAATTTTACATAGCCAGCTTTGCCCCAACAATTAAGGAAGCATCATCACATTTCCATGGTCATATCATAGCTTAATCATTCTAACTTTCAATTCGTTGGTTCCTACGTAACCATGATGGATGCTGACATCCCAAATTAAGGTCTGCTTGTTCTCTAACAAAGCCAGGAGGGGGTCACTTGAGAACAAAAAATAGCAAAGTACTTACCTCACATGCCCTCATGGTCTCTTTTGTCAGGTTTCTGAGGGTAAGCTATATTGTCCTTGTATTGAAGTGGCTATTAAAAGCTTCTGTGTCTCTGGGTAAACAAACTAAATGAAAATGGTCTTTCCTAAAGGTAGAGCCAGGGAAATTTCATGTTCTTTGTAGATATAAGCTCATTGTAAATTGTCCTTTCTCAACAGTGCAGGGATCTAATGTATCCTTTTTGCCTTGTGCTTGTTTTGCAGACTTAAGTTATTGAAAGAATAGATTTGTAAGATAGAAAATAGCCGATCGTGTGTGCATATTCCAATTTTTGCTATATACTTTACCACATGCACGTGATCCTTACATCCTGTGAGATAGATAATGCAATTAGTAGTGTCACCATTACAAAAATGAGGAAACAACGTAAGTAACTTACCTAAAGTCTCATACTACTAAATAAGTGCAAGAAGCTTCAGTTGAACCAGGTGCTTTACTCCTCATTCTGGACTCTTCTCCTTATGTTACTGCTGTCTCCTTAATGACCTGTGTCTTAGACCCTTTCTCAGAATCAAATTTTAAACATATAAAACAAAATCATTAGGATTACAAGGGAAAAGACATTGAAATACAGTTATCAAAATATTGGTATTTTATTATAAAATGTATATGAAATATATTTATGTAAATATAATTATTTAATATAAAATTTATGTTAAATATTTTAAGATTCATGGTCTCTCAGTTAAGAACTCCTGTAGAGCAGTTGAATTTAAGCTCCAGATTTCTAGAATTGGGGTCCCTTTTAAGCCTGAATTATATGATATGATCATATTGGTCATGTTGATGATACCTACTGCTTTATTCTGTTTGTTTTACTTAGCACTTGGTTAACTTAATATGTAGAAATGGTTTGTCTGGATTTTTTTTTTAAGTGAGGCAATTGGGGTTAAGTTACTTGCCCAGGGTCACACAGCTAATAAGTGTTAAGTGTCTGAGGCCGGATTTGAACTCAGGTACTCCTGACTCCAGGGCCGGTGTTCTATCCACTGTGCCACCTAGCTGCCCTGTCTGGATTTTTATGTGAAGATATTGGGTGATTAAATTAGATAATACTAAATATTTCCCATTTTTGGAGTGGCATTTGACTTAAAGAAAGGGAATATTATATCCTAATTAGCTGAAGGGTCCTCTTAAAAATTTAACTTTGGTGCATTCATTGCTGTATTGTTATGTAAAGCACTGAGCCCAGTGTGTAGTGCATTTGTTATGATTGTTGTTTAATCATTTTCAGTCCTTTCTGACCCCTTGTGACTCCTTTTTGGAGTTTTCTTGGCAAAGATACTACAGCAGTTTGCCATTTCCTTCTCCAGCTCATTTTACAGATTAAGAAATTGAGGCAAACAGAGTTAAATGACTTGCCCAGGGTCACTTAGCTAGTAAGTATCTAAGGATAGATTTGAACTCAGGTCTTCCCTACTCTAGGCCTGGTTCTCTGTCTACAGAGCCACCTACCTGCCTTTATATCATCATCATCACCGCCACCACCATCATCAACCAAAAATCCTATTGAATGAGATGATTAGTTGGCTTATAGGCTTAAATCATAGAATCTTCTAATTGGAAGCTGTTTCATCTGTTTCTTTCCCTGGTTGATTGAAGGCCTTCCATAGCATCCCTAGGAGAGAATCCTCTAACCTGTACTAGGTAAGGTGAGACTATACAAATTTACAGAGAAGGGTATTGTTGGCTTTTTCCGTTAGAAGAAAGAACATCTGCCTTCAAGAAATAAAGGTAGCTATAAAATTCACCAGAAACCTCTGATCTAAACCCCAACCCAAAATTAGGACCCCAAATCTTGAGAGAGACTGTCAAAATTCTATGGCTGCCAAGTCAGGAGTAAAATGCTTTCAATGTTTTATAATGTTAAAGAACCAATCTTGTGTGGCTAGAGTTACTCACCAGTCTAGAAATCATCTGACACCTTCCTGTTGAGGAACTACTTTTGATTTCTCCAGAGTTTACAATTCACAGATTAGCAAGGATGGGGAGATGCTGAGAATGCAAGTTGGTGATGAGGAAAGGGGAGGGGGTGTTGTGCAAGTCTTTATATTCCCTGGAACCAAAGAGGGTAGCTGAAACTGACTTAGACATTGACCAGATACAATTTTAAAGCCTCTTGATAGATCGTGAGCAGCATTCAGGGGCTTACTGTGTGTCAGGCACAGGTGCTGGTTGTAGAAAGACAAAAATAAAAACAGTCCTTTTCCTTGAGGACCTGACATTCTAAAGGAGACCTGTGAGTTGGAGACCCTTGGACTCATAAAGAACATGTTTGTGCTGTATGGAAAAAGAAATGTCAAGTTCCCTTTTATTCATTCAGAAAAAAAAAAAAGTTTTCCATTGATTATCTCTGTAAATGTCATTCCCTCAAATGATGTATAATTAAATTTGTTTAAATCATTTAAAATGGAAGATGGAAGGATTCACCTTAAGGATAATGTGTTTTCAGGGGAACAGGATAAGCATTTATATCACACCTACTATGTTCCAGGAATGGTGCTATGTGCTTTACAAATATTTCATTTGATCCTCACAACAACCCTGAGCAGTAGGTGCTGCTAGTGTTCCCATTTTACACTGACTTGTCCAGGGTCACAAACCTAGTAAATGTCTCAAGGGTAGATTTGAATTCAGGTCTTCTTGACTCCAAGCCCAGTACTCTACCCACTGCACTACCTAGCAGCACTCAAGGGCCACTGAGTAATGTCTTTGATAATTATAAATTGGGATTTTCTTCTGTCAGGTTTTCTTTAAAATATTTCACATATGTAAGTAATTTCTTCCTCTGAGAAGCCATCTGTCAGACTATATGTTTGGAGATGCTTTTAAATGGATTGCCTAATTGAAGTTGAGTTCTTAACAATTTAGTCTTCCCAAAGAATTTTAAATTTAGATAAAACATTTTCACTTTTCTTTGTGTTAAAAATGTTCTAAGCAAGGAAAAAAAAGTATAATTAAGTTAATGGATTTTATTTACTATATTGGCCTGTATTTTTCCCCTAGCTCCTTATTGTACAGCAGAGGTGTTAAACACTGGGCACCTGAAACATATGAAAAGGTAATTGGGAAATATTTAACAGGATAAATAAAATACAATAGAACATAGATAATGTTAGTATGTAGTTTCATAAGTCCGTATGCTGCCAGCAAGGATTCTTATGTATGGTTTAGTGGCCTGTTTCTATTAGTTTGACACCAGCTCTCTACAAAACCCAAGTGAGGCACTAATTCAGAGAGTGAGAGAACAGAAACTCCAGGGATGAAAGTTGAGAGTACAGTATCAATGGTGAAAAAAGGGAATAAGATATTTGTTTGAATTGGAAGAAATGTGAAATAAAACTTTTGATATTGAATATTTATGTATTTTATGTTGTAATATAGAATAATTGTGTTTCAGTACATAATGTATTTTTTTCCTCTCAAAGAGAGAGTTTATGGGTTTCACCTGTATTCAGGGTCAGCCTAGAGTTAAGTCAATATTGCTGTTTTTGTTATTTCATTGAATAAAGAAAACAGTGATACAAACTACATTTATCATTTGACATGATTTATTTTTATTGTAGTGTAGTAAGATTAACACTGTTACACAGGTCACTAACCTTACTTGTACAATGTTCTCCTGGTCCTATTCACTTCACTTTCCATCTGTTCATTTAAGACTTTCCAGGCCTTTCTGAAATCATCCTCCTTGTCATTTCTTAAAGCACAATAATATTCCATTATGATCATATACCACAGCTTGTTTAGCCATTCCCCAATTTATGGTCATTCCTTTGATTTCCAATTCTTAGCCACCACAAAAAGAGCTGCTATAAATATTTTTGTACAAATATGACCTTTTCTCTTTTTGGGGGATGTCTTTGGGATGTAAACCTAGCAGTGGTATTGCTGGATCAAAGGATATGCACAGTTCTACAGCCATTTAGACTTAGTTCAAAATTGCTCTCCAGAATGGTTGGATCTTTTCACAGCTCCGCCAACAGTGGATTAGTGTCCCAGTTTTCTTGCATCCTCTCCAACATCCAACATTTTCCTTTCTTGTCATATTCAGGCTTTTGTATTTTTAAAGCAGCAGTAACAATTTCAGTACCCTCTGTTGGATTCTGGAAACAAAGGACCTATTTCTCTTGGAAAGATACAATGGAACACTGCTAATAGTAATAATAATTTTATCAGGTAAATATAATATGTTAGTAATACTATTATCCCTAATTCAATTATAATTATTCTAATAGAAGAATAATACATGTATAATATCAAAAAGTTCAAAACAACATGCAATTCAACAGTGAATTACAGATAGCTAAAGGAGTAACCACTTCAGCAATATCATACTGTGAACTATTTATAAGTAGGAAGGTTCTAATTCTCTTTTGACCAATTCATATTTCTCTATCTGTACTTATTGATGTCATAGGGGTGAGCTGTTAATGTTTTAAAATTTGATGGACTGTGGTTCTAGGCAAGAAAGATCCCACATCTTGGTTCTGCACCTTCCCCTTACCCCCATCTGAGCAGAGATCAGCATCCCTCTGACTTAGGCAAAGTGATTGCCTTTTTCTACTGAGTATCTAGTTTATTTGAAGCATCACCTTTGTTGAGAGTTCTCTGTGCTGTCTAGGAAACAAACTGGTTTTCAACCTTCTTGAGTTGTTTCAATGTAGCATTTCCCTTTAAAAAAAAACTTCAGTGTAGTTACTTTGTGCCAAGCAGATGGCTTGTTTCATTTCATGTAAAAGTAGGATTTTGTTCAACATCCTTTCTCCATTTCCTTCTTCAGCAGAGATGTTTCACATTTAAAAGCCCTTTTATCTGTTTACCAAAACTCTGTTTAATTTCTGTTTTAAATCTCTACAATATTCTCTAAACACCAAAGTCATTTAGCAAAACTTTGTCATCTTGTTTCAATTCTTGAAAACAAACTCAGGCCTCATACTGTTGCTTGCTTCTTGGGACTGGTGCTTGGGTATCAGCTTCCTTCAGTGACAATTCTCCTCAAGTGCATTTGAAATATTTATGGTTTTCAAGTCCACATTTTTCTGAATTTCTTAATGTTACTCATATCAAACTGTGTGATCTAAATGATGATAAGGTGATTCTTACTGCTTGGGGGAATCCAGGAAGAACCTCTTACCTAGCCAAAGCTTTGTTTCTTAATGTTGATTCTTTGGAATTTATCTTCTTAAAATAGCAGTCTGCCATTCCTCTTTTTAATGCATTTGTAATAATAACCATAATGATGATGATGATGAAAATGATGATAGCCAACCTTTACTTAGCACTTTAAGTTTTGCAAACTTCTTTATGAATATTACTTCATTTGATCCTAACAAATGGTCAGTGCCATTATGATCCTCATTTTACAGATGAAACTGAGGGAGGTTAGGTGACTTGCCCAGGGTCACATCACTAGTAGGTGTTTCAGGACAGATTTAATCTCAGGTCTTCCAGACTCTAGGCCTGTGGCTTTAGTTCTCTGCACCATGTAGCTGTATCTTCATTGAGGCCAAAGTTGTAACAATATATTTCTGCTCTTTTGCTCATGCTGTTCTCGTGCTGCTCTTAGAGCTTACTGTTGTAACTTTTGTTCTCTTGGTCATTTATTTTCACAAATGGAAAAATTTTCTCTACTATTCTATCTTTCTACAAATTGTTTGTAAATGTTTGTCTTCAAATTTGTGTCGTTAGTGTAATTCTCTTGCTGGGTGACTTTAATGCAAGAGTAGACACAGACTACCAGACATGTCAGGGAGTCCATGGGAGGAGTGGAGTAGAAAACAGCAACAGCAATGGTTTCTACTGAAGACTTGTACATCTCGTGACCTTCTCATCACCAACACTATTTTCCATTTACCTAAACATAATATAACTTTATAGATGCACTCTCACAACAAACATTGTTATTTAATAGACTATGCCGTTGTAAGGAGAAGAGACAGACAGGATGTGAGAGTGACAAAGATGACGTGTGGCACAGAGTACAGGACCAATCATAGACTTATCCTGTCCAAGCTAAACATTCTCATTAAACAAAATTAGTGGCCTCAAGGCAAGATTATTACTAATATTACAATAGAGTGCTTCTTCATGTGTGAACAGTTCCTTGCTAACTTGGAAGGAAAGGTGAGCCAACACATCATTGACAACAGTGGAGTAGAAAAGGAGTAGGCAGTTTTAAGAGATTTGGTGTACAGCACGGCATTTACTCAATTGTGCCAGAACAATCACAAATATAAAGATTGTCTTTATGAAAATGATGGGGAAATTCAGAAGCTACTAAGGACCCCCCTCCCCCAAACCAGAGAACTCCACAGTTACAAGTAGGATACTTTGTCTGTCTATAAGAAGGCAAGATTTAACAACATTAAAAGTAAAGTGCTGGTGAAGCTTAGAGAGATGCAGGATTTGGGGCTCAGTAAGAAGGCAGATGAAATTCAGTTTTATGCTGATAGTTAACAATTCAAAATGATTTTATGATGGCTTGAAGGCTATTTATGGACCAAAGATCTAAAGTACATCTTAACTACTTGGTGCTGATAGAGCCACATTGATTAATGATAAGGACATGATCCTGGAGAGATGTGATGAATACTTCCACAGTATTCTCAACAGACTGTCATCAGCCAATGTTGAAGCCTTTGACCATATACCTGAGGTTGAAGTCAATTCCTCTCTAGCTGAATTTCCAACTGAAGAAGAGTTTTTGAATACCATTTGGCTCCTCTCTTGTGGCAAAGTGTGTGGTGCTGAATCTATTACAGCTGAGATTTACAAGGCAAGGGATCCACTGATCATACAAAGGTTGATTGAAATCTTCTGGGTTATATGGCAAAAGGAGGTAATTCCCCAGGAGTTCAAAGATGCCTCCATTGTCCATCTCTGTAAAGGAAAAGGAAACAGGTTGTCCTGTGACAATCACAGTGGGGTCACTCACTTAGTCATTGTTGGCAAGATTCTTGCCAGAGTCCTCCATAATAGGCTAATCCTCATTCACCTGGAAGATGGTTGTCTGCCTAAGAGCTAGTGTGGCTTTAGAAAGGGCCATGGACTGTTCAATATGGTATTTGCTATCTGGTATCTCCAGTTGAAAAACCAGAAGCAGAACATTCATCAATCTGACCAAGACCTTTGATACTGTCAGTTGTGAGGACTTGTGGAAGATCATGACAACATTTGGTTGCCTAGAGAAGTTCATGAATATCATATGCCAGTTCCATGCTGGCATGTTTGCATAGGTTCTATATAATGGACCATGTTTTTGTGCCTTCCCAGGCACCAATGGAGTGAGTCATTGCTGTGTGCTTGCTCCCTTGCTTTTTAGTTGAGGTTTTCAGTGATATTGTCAGATGCTTTCAACAAGAACAAAAATGGCACCAAGGGAAGTTACCACACTTAGGGTAAATTATTTAACTTGAAAAGGCTACAAGCCAAGACTAGAGTGGAGAGAAAGTTGGTACTCAACTTTTCATTGGCAGATGATTGTGCACTCAATGCAGCCTCTGAGGTTGAGGTATGACAGAATGTGGATCAGTTCTCTGTTACTTGTGCTAATTTTGACTCGACAGTTAACACCAAGAAAACACAGGTTCTCCACCAGCCATTGGTTATAGTGAACGGAGATTTTTTAATGCTATCACTTAACTTGCCAGTATACTTTCCAGGGATGTACACATAGATGATGAGGTTGATGTATGCATTGCTAAAACTAGCTTAATGTTTGGGAGGCTCTGAATGAAAGTGTGGGAGAGAAGAGGTAGTAGGCTGCCTACCATATTGAAGGTATACAGGGCTATTGTGCTGACCTCATTGTTGTATGCCTATGAAACTTGGACAGTATGCCAGCACCATGCCAGGAAAGTGAATCACTTCCATTTGAATTGTCTTAGGAAGTTTCTGAGGATCACCTGGCAGGATAAGGTACCAGGCACTGAAGACAC
The DNA here is from genome assembly GCF_019393635.1 of Dromiciops gliroides. Taxonomy (NCBI): domain Eukaryota; kingdom Metazoa; phylum Chordata; class Mammalia; order Microbiotheria; family Microbiotheriidae; genus Dromiciops; species Dromiciops gliroides. Next base: position 54,165,229 of record NC_057862.1, read on the forward strand.
TTGTTTTGACCTGAACTGCTAAGCATTCAAACTCTACTGCAGAGAGCATAACTCTGATGGTCTGGCTATGTTGTTTGAATGCCAAATGTACATTTGCCTAAAAGACTATTTTATGGAAAACTCACATAAGGGAAGGGCTCACATGGAGGACAGAAGTGATACAAGAACACTTTCAAGGTCTCTCTAAAGAACTTGGAATTGATTGTGAGACATGGAAGACACTGGCACAGGACAGCCCAGAGTGGCATGCCTGCATCAAAGAAGGCATGTACTCTAAAAGTAAAGCAGAGGGGCAGCTAGATGGCGCAGTGGATAGAGCACCGGCCCTGGAGTCAGGAGTACCTGAGTTCAAATCCGGCCTCAGACACTTAACACTTACTAGCTGTGTGACCCTGGGCAAGTCACTTAACCCCAATTGCCTCACTAAAACAAAAACAAAAAAAACCAAAACAAATAAAAGTAAAGCAGAATTACAGAAGCTCAAAAGAAACATGAGATGTGCAAATTTAGAGACATCTACACTCCAAATGTTTATATGGACTATTTGTGCTGGACCTGGGATAGAGACTTCCAACCTCATATTGGCCTGATCTGTCACAGTTGGATACACTACCTTGACCCCAACATATTGATGTCATTTTGGTTCTCTTTGAGTACAAAGGTCAACCACCAATCTTTTCCCCTTCTCAGGTAAACTCCTTGAAAAAACCATCTACACTGGGTACCTTCTCTTCCTCTTCTCAACCCCCAACAATCAGTTTCTCTTGGAACCTTCATTTTAAAGAAAGTGTCCAAGTTAGCCAAGTTTACATTCACTCCTTCATTTCTCTCTGGGCTCTGTGGCTGACTTTCCAGGCTTCTTTCTCTGACATGAATCCACCCCAGTACCTTTCCCCTTCATTTCCCTTTTATGTTACTTTCTTCCATTATAATGTAAATCCCCTGAGGGTTATGGCCACCTTTCTTTGACCTTACATCTGTGTTTCTAGAGTTCAGGCACAGTGCCTGGCACATATTAAGCACTTAAATGCTTGTTGACTTGACTTGAATCTGGCTTTTGGCATCATCACTCAACTGAAAGTGCCTTCCCTAGAGCTGCCAATGATTTCTTAACTACCCTTTCTTAATCTTCCTGTGTAATATGAGGTGGTTGAACTAGATCCTTCGCAGTTTTACACCCATGATTCTATGGTCCTATTTAATCTCTGGCTTAAAAAAATTACCTTAAAATTTACACACAGTCTTGTGTATACACTCATATATTCTTTTTTTCCTTCACATTAAAGTCTGATTTTAGTTATTATCCCTGTGTTCATTCTTTCATTACGGCATTGAAGCATGGTGTAACCCTTAATCTGTACCCTTTAATAACATATTAACTATCTCTAATTGTGCCTATACATGTTGTATCTGACAGGCACTTGAGGCTGGTCCCCCCTTTTTTTCTGTTTAGAATTTTATTTTCCAAATTACATGCAAAAACAAATTTTGACATCAATTAAAAAAAAAAGCCTGTTCTTGGGGGCAGCTAGGTAGAGCAGTGGATAAAGTACTGACCCTGGTTTCAGGAGGACCTGAGTTCAAATCTGGCCTCAGACACTTGACACGTATTAGCTGTGTGACCCTTGGCAAGTCACTTAACCCTCATTGCCCTGCAAAAAAAACCCCAAAGAACCCCACAAAAAAACCCCACAAGCAAACAAAAAAACAACCCCCCAAAAATCTTTGTGTTCCAACTTCTCTTCCTCCTGCCCTTCCCACTCCCCACCCCCAAGAACTCAAGCAATTCAATATAAGTTATACATGAGCAGTCATGGAAAACATCTCCACATTAGCTAGGTTGTGAGAGAAAACAGATAAAAACAAAACTTCAGATTAAGGAACTGTCAAAAAAATAGATGCTTCGCTCTGTTTTCAGATACCATCAGTTCTTTCTCTGTAGATGGATTGCAATTTTCATAAGTCATTCAGAGTTATATTGGATCATTGCCTTGCTGGAAAAAAACACATGCTTCCAAGCAGATCATCTTACACTATTGTTGTTATTTTGTATACAGTACATTTCACTCTGCTTCAGTTCATGTAGGTCTTTCCAGGTTTTTCTGATAGCATCCTGTTCATCATAACTTTTATATAGTACCTTAAACTTGACAAAGAATTTTCTTCACAATAGCCCAGCAAAGTAGGTACCATACATTTTGCCATTATAGTCAATCATCATAACCATTTCCTCTATCCTATTCCCTTCCCATGATATTTACTCTATTTTCTATCTTCTTTTTACCCTATTCCTCCTCAAAAGTGTTTTGCTTCTGACTGCCCTCTCCCCCACTCTGCCCTACCTTCTTTCACCCTTCCCTCCTTATCCTCTTCCCCTCCTACTTTCCTGTAGGTTTAGATTACTCCTCCCAATTGGGTGTGTGTGTTATCCCCTCCTTGAGCCCACTCTGATGAGATTAAGGTCTTTCAGTTAATTCTGTGTTCTAAATTTTCTTCTTCCCTCCCACTTCAACCCTCCTTATGAAATCAAGCAATTCAATATAAGTCATACATGTGCAGTTATGCAGAACATCTTCACATTCCTCAGAAGTGTTTTGCTTTTTGCTGCTCCCTCCCCCAATCTGCCCTTCCTTCCCTTCTTCTCCCCCCAACTATCTCCTTCCCCTCCCACTTTCCTTCAGGGCAAAATATATTACTATACCCATTTGATTATGCATGTTATTTCCTCTTTGAGTCAATTCTGATGTTAGTAAAGTTCACTCTCTCCCCAACTTCTCCCAAGTCTCCCCTCCATAAGCTTTTTCTTGTTTATTTCATGTGAGCTACCTCTTCCCAGTCCACTTCTCCCCTTCCCCCTCCCCCATTCTATTCCTCCTACCCCTCAACACTATTTTAAAGATGCCATTATGGGTTAGCTAGGTGGCACAGTGGACAAAGCATCAGCCCTGAACCCAGGAGGCCCTGAGCCCAAATCTGGCCCCAGACATAAGCCACCCCACCCTGCCTACCCCACAAAAAACAAGGATAAACAAAAAAAAATAAATGCTTTATAGATATCACCCCTTCATATTCAGTTCAGACCTGTGTCCTCTGTCTAAGTGTATTCCTTTCAGCTACCCTAATACTGAGAAAGTTCTTATGAGTTCAGAGTATTATCTTCCCATGTAGGAATGTAAACAGTTTAATCTTTTAATATCCCTCATGATTTCTTTTTCCTGCTTCTCTAGGGTCTTTTATTTGAAAGTCAAATTTTCTATTCAGTTCAGTCTTTTCATCACAAATGCCTGAAGGTCCTTTTTTTCATTGAAGTCCCATTTTTTTCCTCTGAAAGATTTACGTAGTTTTGCTGGTTATGTGATTCTTGGCTGTAGTCCCAGTTCCTTTGCCCTTTGGAATATCATATTCCATGCCCTCCGGTCCTTTAATGTAGATGCTGCTAGATCTTGTTTTATCCTTATTGTAGCTCCACAATATTTGAATTCCTTTTGTCAAACTGCTTGCAATATTTCCTCCTTGACCTAGGAACTCTGGGATTTGGCTATAATATTCCTGGAGGTTTTCCTTTTGGGATCTCTTTCAGGAGGTGATCAGTGGGTTCTTTCAATTTCTATTTTACCTTCTGCTTCTAGAATATCAGGACAATTTCCCCTGACAATCTCTTGGAAGATGCTCCAATGATTTTCAAATTATTTCTCCTGGATCTATTTTCCAGGCCAGCTGTTTTTCCAAGGAGATATTTCATATTGCCCTCTTTTTTTCTTCTTTTAAAAATTCATTTGGATTTGCTTTACTGTGTCTTGGTTTCTCATAAGGTCACTAGCTTCCATTTGTTCAATCCTAATTCTTAGGCAATAATTTTCTTCAGAGAGTCTTTTTATCTCCTTTTCCATTTGGTTTTTCAAGCTATTGACATTTTTCTCATGACTCTCCTGCATTGCTCTCATTTCTCTTTCCATTCTTCCACCTCTCTAAATCTTCCTTCTATCTCTCTTACTTTCTCTTCAAAGTCCCTTTTGAGTGCTTCCATGGTCTGAGATCAATTCATATTTTTCTTGGAAGCTTTGGATGTAGGGGCCCTGAGGTTGCTATCCTCTTCTGAGGGTGCACCTCAATCATCCTTGTTGCTAAAGAAACTTTCTATTGTTCTCAACTTTCTTTGCTTGCTCATCTTGCCATCTTTTACTTGACTTTTAACTCCCTCTTACAGTGGGGCCCTACTTCCAAGCTACACTGTCCCAAGATTCAGAGGGTCCCAGGTGTTTTGGTTTGAGAGAGGGCAGGTTTTTCTCTTGCCTGGCCTGTTCTCTGGTCCAAAGATAACTTCAAGCCTACTTGCTAATTACCCAGACAGCAGAACTTTGTGTGCTGTGGATTTTAGTTTTGACAGGCCTGTGCCCCTCCCCCAACTGGGCCTCCTGTCACTCAGGATTTCTTCCTGGTTCCCTGCTGGGGTGGGATAGCCTAATTCCTCCTTAGGTCCCACAGACACCTCTGTATTTTGCTTCCCGCCGCCCCCCCTCCCCCCAGCCAGCTGTTCAGCCTTCTCACCTGACTGTAAGCTTAGTTCCAGAAGATGCTGGTCCTGCAACTGATTTGGAGGCTGGGGGGTAAGTTCCTCTTGCGCAGTGTGTCTGGGTTCTGTGTTGGTGCAATTGTGGGGTTGGACTCTTCTTGCAGCCCATCATGGCCCCCTCTAATCTGTCTTTGGCTGGAAAATAATCACAACCCATCTTTTTGTGGGTTTTTCTGCTCCAGGAGTTGTTTTATTGCTGTTTTGGGGGTAATTGTGTCAGGAGCCCCTTGCATTTAATGTCTTTCCTTTGCCATTTTGGCTCTGCCCCGGAAGTCACACTCATATATCTTTTTTTTTTTTGGTGAGGAAATTGGGGTTAAGTGACTTGCCCAGGGTCACACAGCTAGTAAGTGTCTAGTGTCTGAGGCTGGATTTGAATTCAGGTCCTCCTGAATCCAGGGCCAGTGCTTTCTTTATCCACTGTGCCACCTAGACGCCCCTCTAGCTATAATTTTTTTTTTTTTTAGCGTTAACTTTTTAAAGGAATTATACTTTACCCTGATGGATGATTTAAGGCATCTTAAAGAGTCATCCGGACTATCCATAATTTTCTTATACTCTGATCTAGAACCCCACACTCATATTCTTTTTAAAAAATTTTTTTTTTTGCAGGGCAATTGGGGTTAAGTGACTTGCCCAGGGCCACACAGCCAGTAAGTGTTAAGTATCTGAGGCTGGATTTGAACTCAGGTACTCCTGAATCCAGTGCTGGTGCTTTATCCACTGCGCCACCTAGCTGCCCTCCCACACTCATATATATATATATATATTTTTTTTAAGTGAGGCAATTGGGGTTAAGTGACTTGCCCAGGGTCACACAGCCAGTAAGTGTTAAGTGTCTGATGCTGGATTTGAACTCAGGTCTTCCTGACTCCAGGGCCAGTGCTCTATCCACTGCACCACCTAGCTGCCACACTCATATATTCTTAATGAGTGTTTGGTAAATTATATTGAATATCATTAACCAAAGTTAATCAGTGAGGAGAAGGTGCTGATGCTATGATGGTTCAAGGAGAGTTGTTTTAATGAAGGAAAAAGGAAGGAGAAACTGAAGCTTTGGAAAGAGGAGTGATTGATAGAACTAGGTTTTACAGTAAGTAGCTGAGGAGGTAACAGGTACAGATGAAGGGGTTGCCCTTTGCAGGGAGATCAGCCTAAACATATAAGAAGGCAAAATAAAAAAAGCAGTTCTGATTAGTATAGTCTTAAGAGGAGATGTTTAGAAGAGATATAAATGATTTACTTGGCCTGGAGGTTATATTTCTGATTGTGATTTCTAGATTTTTCAAGATACCATTTTGGAAAATGGAGAAGTACCATGTGGGTGTGCCTGGGAGGGAATTAGGCTAACAATTCCTTACTAAATAAAGTTCAGTCAATCAAATGTTCCTTCTCTTGTCAAATCCTCTTTAGAAATAAACCATCAGATTCAATTTAAAAATTTCATTCCTGTTTGCATATTCAATGCTAAGGTGAAGAAAAAAAATCATAGAAAATGCAGTTTTAATTAAAAATGAAATCAAGATTAGAGACTTACTGTTAGATCTTTGGCAAAAAGCATTCATAAATTTAGCAAAGACTCTCCTTGCCCAAACTGAGAGCTGATTAAATTTGTATGATATGCAAACAGGGTAGCTCTGAAAAGGACATAGATAGGACATAAAACATAGCCAGAATGTATTTACTCTTCTAGTGTCAATTCATTATTCTAAGAAGAAAAGAATTACTAAAGTTTTGCTCAGAAAGTCCAGGAAGACAGAATTACTTACTAGTAAAAGCTGGTAGTAGATTGAAATCCTGTTTCTCATCCCTACTAGCTGTGGTACCCTGGGCAATTTACTTAACCCCTTAGTGCTCCTGGCAACAACTCTGAGACCAAGCAGATGATCTCTCTGATGATGGGTTTGGCTTACGAGCATTTCCATTCACTGATGAAATCACAGGTCTGGAACCAAAATATGGTGTTGAGTGTGTGGGATGTGTATTTGGGGAAATGGTGGTGAATCAACTCTAATATCTTTCAATGAAATTTTTCTAAAATGTCATCTCTAAGGTTCATTAAAAGAGACTCTCAGAGATATTGTCTTGCTAAAATAACTTGCAAAGGTATTTTATCTTCTGGAAAGGCTGTATTTATTTTGAAAAATAGAAATTTTATAATCTCCCACATGAAGCTATGCCAGAAATGTTGCAACCCCATACCTTCCATTTTACAAGACAGAGAAGTGACTCTTGGTAATATTACCCACTCTCATTGGTCCAATTGGTATTTACATAAGTAATTCTCCTCCAAATGTAAGGTCCATGTTAGCACCAATAGGGACTGTAGCATTACTAAAATTAATTTTAGGATCATTGTAGTCAGGAAAACTTTTAATAAAAAGAAGGGCCATAGCAGCATGGTTTCAAGACAACTCAGGGTTACTCATTTTCTTCCTTCCTTCCTTCCTTCCTTCCTTCCTTCCTTCCTTCCTTCCTTCCTTCCTTCCTTCCTTCCTTCCTGCCTGCCTGCCTGCCTGCCTGCCTGCCTGCCTGCCTGGCTTTCTGCGGGGCAATGAGGGTTAAGTGACTTGCCCAGGGTCACACAGCTAGTAAGTGTCAAGGGTTTGAGGCCAGATTTGAACTCAGGTCCTCCTGAATTCAGGGCCAGTGCTTTATCCACAGCAGCTGCCCCCAGGGTTACTCATTTTTAGCAAAATCCATTAATAAATAAATCACCTGTTCTGTGGACTTGGTCATTATATTCCTGATGAAATTATGTCTCTTGGATATGTTGTATTATTTAGCATAGTGTAGTAGAAAGAGTCCTAGACTTAGAATTTAGAAAGGCAAAGGTACAAATTTTGTCCCTGTAACTTAGGGTAAGTCACTTAATCTCTCTATGTGAGCCTCAATTTCCTTATCTGTAAAATGGAAACCTGCCTTCAAAAACCTTAAAGTGCTATTGTCATTTACCATTACCTATTGTTAGAGTATTGGCTATGTCAAAGGTATTATCTTTGTTGTAGGTTCTTCATCATGAGTTCTATGGTGTCCCCTTTAATATTTACTTAATATTCATCTGTGAATGGTAAGACTAGTGATGGTAAAATAGCCTGATTTTCAGAGGGAAGAAGACGTATTCTCTAAAATATTTATTTCATAAACTGTGCTACAAGGAACTCTAACACCTCAATTTTTTAAATGAATAATATATTATTTATTAATAGGCAGCCAGAATAATGATTTTTAGCAGATTTTTGCCATAAGGGTTTTGCCCAAGTTTTGTTTAATATGAAGGATTTAAATTATTTAAAATTATTATAATGAAGAAGGTAAGGCTAAATTAACACCTTTGTCATAGCCTACCTCCTAACAATAAGTAATAGTAAATGACTGACATTTATTTAGCACTTTAAGTTTCTTGAAGGCAGGCACTATCTTTCACCTTGTCTTTGTACATCCAGCACTTGGCATAGTACCTAGCCCCTCACAGCAATCTTATGAGATAAGTAGTAGAGGTGTTATTATCTCTGTTTTCTAGATGAGAAAATTGAGGCTCATTCAGAGAGTTTAAATGACTCACTCAAAGACATAACATATGTAACTGGCTGTGGAAAATTTTGAGAACCACTGCTTTTAACTATAATTGATATACAATGGATCATTTAGGTGAAGTTGGATAGGCAGTGGAATACGTGGCAACTAGCATTTTGGGAGAGATATTTGGGTAGATTATATGGATTTGGGAGTCATCTGAAAAGAAGTAATCATTGGACCCATGGGGGCTCGGTGATATTACCATGGGAGAGGGCATATAAAGAGGAAAGAGGACCTAGTACAGAGCCTTGGGGGATGCCTATGTTTGGGGGCACAAGGAGGATTGTGAATCTGTGAAGGAGGCTGAGGAGTGGTCAGATAGCTAGGAAGCAAAGGGGAAAAATACTGGGTGATAGTTGGAGAGGTCAGCTGGCTAAAGGGAAGGTTTTTTAAGGATACAGCAGGATACATAAGCATATTTTTAGAAAGCAGGGAATGAGCCAGTTCAAGGGAGTGGTAGCAAGGGCAGGTTAAGGCTTTAGACTTGGCAAGGAGAAGGACCACTTTGTCCTGAGTCTTGAGCAAAGGAGAAAAGGATAGCTGAAGAGATAGAGTGGTCTTGAGATGTGGAGGGCGAGAAGTGAAGAAGCTTACAAAGGATCTCAGTCTTCTCCTTTAGGCAGATGAAGTCATCTGCGGAGACAGAGTGAAGGTGGAATAAGAGGTTGAGAGGGAGTGGTTTGGAATAACTACTGTGGTGAGTGTAAGGAATGATCCAAAATGAATAAAAGAAGTAATGTAAAATGTAACTGATGTGCAGCCAGGAGGATCTAGTTAATTATTGTTTCACTGGGAAAGAAAAACTTCCTAAGAATTAGGGCTGTCCAAAATTCACTGTTTCAGGGTGTGGTAACTTAACTATTAGTGAAAGTCTTTTAAGTGAAGAGTGTCCAAGTATTTGTTGGGGATTTTGCTGGAGGATTGCTGTTCAGATCCCTTCTAATTCTGAGATTTTATGATAATGATATGTACTACTCTCAATTGTTATTGTTGAAGATTGTAGGTCATATAATTCCATGCGTCCTGCCTCAATTTAAGGAAGTCTTATGTACCAAAGTCTCAACTCAGAATAACAAATTATGAGGCAATTATATAATAAAAAAGATTCTTATTTTATAAAAGGACTTATTGCAGCATTTCTTTAGAGAGTGCTCCATAACTCTCTCAAAATATTATTTTACTTAACATATTTTCCTTAGAAATTGTGTTCCAGGGGCAGCTAGGTGGTGCAGTGGATAGAGCACTGGCCCTGGAGTCAGGAGTACCTGAGTTCAAATACAGCCTCAGACACTTAATACTTACTAGCTGTGTGACCCTGGGCAAGTCACTTAACCCCAATTGCCTCACTTAAAAAAAAAAAAGAAAAGAAATTGTGTTCCAAAAGATAAAGTACTTGTGTACATTATTATATGTAGTAGCTCATAACCTTAGGAAAACAGTGTTTGTACAAGAAAATAGTGTAGAACAATAGAAAAGGCAATTGTTCTGGAGTCAGGATTTGAGTTCAAATCTTGCTTCTGGTTATTATTACTTGTCTAGCCTTGGACAAATCAATCAACCTGCAGAACCTTAGTTAACTTATCCCTCCCAGTCTTATCTATGATACTGTTATTTGAAATTCCACAGTTCCCATTGTTATTAAGACATCTTTGGGAACAATATGGCAGATGCAGTAGTTCTACATCCTTGTATTATTACTAAGTACTAGGGGTACAAAAAGAAAGTTGAGTCACTTTCTCCTCTTAAAGAACTCATTCTGTTTAACTGTACTAACTGAGGTAGCTAAGTTGTGCAGTGGCTGGAGTACTGGGCTTGGAGTCAGGAAGACCTGACTTCAAATCTGACCTCAGACACTTATTAGCTACATGTCACTGGTCAAGTCACTTAACTTCTGTCTGCCTTAGTTTCCTCACCTGTAAAATGGGGATAATAACAGCATCTACCCCGCAGGGTTGTGAGAATCAAATGATGTAATAATTATAAAGTGCCTAGCCCAGGGCCTGACACATAGTAAGTGCTTTTCAAATGTTAGCTATTAGTGCCTCCCAAATAGTGGGCATTTAATAAATGCGTATTCCCTTCCCTTACAGACATAGTAGGGTTCAGCTTCAGGGTTGATAGAAAGGCCAGGTAGTCTTTAGGATATAGTGGCTAGCATGGATTAACAACAGCAATAGAGTCTAATTGATTTTTCAGTGGAAGAGATTGCTGGATTTAAATCCAGAGGAACTGGATTTAAATCCTGGCTCTTCCACTGAGTGCAAATTTGACCTTGGAACTTGACCACTGTGGTCCTCAGGTTCCTCGTCTGCAATATATGGATTTGATGACCATCAAGCTCTTACATTTGTGACCTGCCAGCCCAGGATCTTATAAAGATGGATGCTTTGTTATAATTGACCTGGATATCTTTTTGACATAGTTGTTTTGATTTCATTATTGAATTGAAGGACACTTGGGTTAAAATTTTAAAGAGATTCATTTTTCCCATATGGTCCTTTGTCTAGTTGTGGAAAAATACTCCAGTTCTTATAAAAAGAACTGATATTGTAGTGAATTACCGACAGAATAAAAATTGTTAAATATTTTGACTAACTCTATAGGGGTAGAATGTATATATGTGGGGATGCGCGTGGCCACACAGAAGTGTAATACAGGAGTTGGGGTGTGTGGCGGAGTAGAAAGGGAGCCTTTCTTTACCTGGAAAAATGAATACTCTAGAGTTGGATCTCTGTTTCTGCTATAAATCACGTCAAAAACAGATTGACCACAAAATTTCTTCTGAATATTTTCTTTCTCCAAATTCTGAAGTGACCATTCTTAAATCCACTCTGGCCAAGAAAAAAATAAGCTTTTGAAATTTTTGTGTAGACTAAGGAAGAATATTTGTAGGAAGAGTATTTGAGTGCAGCGTATCCTCCCAAAAGTATGTTTGTGTAGGCGGGGAGAGGTTATTTAATTTTTTTCTGAGGGGAAATGGCTTCAATTTGATAAATTTTTTGAATATTATGCACGTGTATTCTCAGATTTAATGTTTATTTAAAACAATTTTTAAAGAGTACAGCTTCTCTTTGCCTTTTTTTTTTTTTTTTTTTTGCTTCTCATAATGGTAACATCTTGGTTCTCATTTCTGTAGCACTCAGGAAATGGATTTTGTCATCCTAACAAGAGTAATGCTTCATAAACTCTGAGGAGCTGATTTATTATTACTTTATAATGGGATTAGAATTTATATTCTTTCTCTTGAATTTGTAATCTATCCTTACAGTGATTTAATGTTCATGGCCACCATATAGTGGATCCCTTATTCATTGTCAGAATATTTGGGGAAATTTTATATATGTGTGTGTGTGTGCGTGTGTGTGTGTGTGTGTGTGTGTGTGTGTATAGTCACATATAGAAGTTATATATTACATATAATACAATATATTTCATATTATACAAGAAATGGAGTTTGTGCATAAAAATGGAATCATTAACCAGAAAATGTGCTTTGTGAGCATGAAATCAGAATAAACAAAGTGGGATGGGCTTGAGGGTGATTCATCTAGGCTGTGGGTAGATCTTGGAAAATTCTTGATTCAGTCAGTCACTAAGAATTGATTAAGCATCTGCTATGTGTGAGGTACGATGCTGAGCCCAGGGGATACAGAGCAAGGCAAAAGATAATCCTGGATCTCAAGGAGCTCTCAGTCTAATGGGGGAGTCCATGCAAAGAGCTACATACAAACAAGATAGACCCACCAGGATGACTTGGAGATGATTCCTAGAGGGAAGCCACTAGCAGGAAAGGCTTCTTAGAGAAGAGTGCATGTTAGCTGGGACTTGAGGAGAGGAAGAGGAGGGAGAACACTAGAGAAGATGCCTGCAGTTGGGAGATGAATCTTTTGTGATGAATTGCAAGCCGACCATTGTCCCAGGATCACAGAGCACATGGGAATCTGGACATCTATGTCTGTCATAGAAATTTTCTCTCTTTCTTGAATAGTGCTGGATGCTTCCATGTTCTTCCTCTTGGAGAGTCTATCCGTTTAGAGCAATGTGATCTTGGCCAGTACCATATGAGAAGTAGGGCATAGATTTCTTACAGCACTTACACTTTTTCTGAGAAAATACCCTTGTTCTTCTTTGGAGACTGTTTAATTGAGTAGTCAGAATTTGTCAGTTACTCATAAAACAATTTGATCTCAAGTTATAATACAAATCACAATGTCTTTTTCCCTCTGTATGCTTTAGAATGATTTCTCCCTGAGAGTGGGGTGGGGAGAGCTATGGAAACACTTTAATCCTATCATCAGACCCATTGTTCCTGCAGGTATTTTGGGGGTGGATTATTTCTACATCTGGCAAAGTTTAATTTATGTTCAATTGTAAACATTTAAGTGTTTGCTATATACTAGGTACACAGAGTGCTGAACTTGGAGTTAGGAAGACCTGAGCTAAATTCTGTCTCAGACATTTAACAACTCTGTGATTCTAGTCATTTAATCTCTGTCTACCTCATGTCAGTGTTCTCATCCATAAAATGGGAATAATGATAAGCTATCAAGAAATTTATAATCTGACTGGAGATGTATGCTGTGTACACAGACTTATTTATTTGATAAAGGACAGTATGTGATAAAGGTAAAGACATTGTTTTCTTTAAGCTGGACCTTCAAGAAAAGGACTCAACAGGTGGGGATTTTAAGAAAATAGCACAGCCATGGAGAATGGCCTACTTGAATGGATAGGCGCCATCTAGGGCAGGAGGATATGAGGGAATAGTTACCAATCCAATTTGGATGGATGCAAGAGTGTGAAGAGGAGGAATGAATGTAAAATTCAACCTAGAAGGATAGGTTGGAGCCTGTTTGGGAAAAGAGAGATTGTAGAAATAAAATGCATAGGCCTTGGAAAATAACAAGCTATGGGGGGGCGGGGTGAGGATGACCCTAAAGTTTTGAGCTAACTGGCTGGGTGAAGATGAAGAGCAAAAGCATTACTGGCATTAGGGAAAGCCAGTAAACACGCACAGTTGGAAGACAGAGTCTGTCCTACCAGAAATAGCAAGGAGGGGGTAGTATCACAGGAGGGGAGGGAATAAAGTGTGAGAAGAGTAGAAAGGAAGAAGCTAGGTTATGAAGGGATTTAAAAACCAAACCAACAGTTTTATATTTGATCCTGGAGATAATGTGGAGCCATTGTAGTGCAGGTGTGTATTGGGGGGGGTTGACATGGTCAAATGTGTGCTTTAGGAATTACCCTAGGATCACTTTGGTAGCTGAGTGGAGTATAGACTAGAGTAGGGAGATACTTGAGGCAGAGGGGCCAAGCAGAAGGCCACTGCTATTGTGCAAGAGTAAAGTGATGAGGTGCCACACTAGAGTTTGTAGTGGCAGAGGAGAGAGTGGGGGATATATAAGAGAAGTTATGATAGAAATGATAGGACTTGGCAGCTTGGATAGGGGGTGGTGGTAAGAGAGTGGAGAGTCAAGGATTGCACCTAGGATGTGGGAGGATGGTGGTGCCCTCAGCAGGTATAGGGAAAACAGAAATAGGGGAGGGTTTGGGGAACAGGTAATGGCTTCTGTTTTGGACATGTTGAGTTTCATATGTCTATGGGACATCCAGTTTGAGATGTCCAATAGGCAATAGGAATTTTGGTGGGAAGAATGAAGGCACTAAACAAGGTGGGGGAGGGGAATTAGGGTCAGGAAATAGCTCTGGTAAGAAGTGTCTCTTGATCTGAACCTCGAAGGGATCCAGGGATTTAAAGAGAGATAGCATTCCGGGAGGATGAGACATCCCAGGCTGAGGCACAAAGAAGGGGAATAGGGCGGAGGAAAGAAAGGTTTTTGTGCAGGGTATGTGAACAGGAATAATTCAAAAAATTAGTCTAGAAAGATGATTTGGAACCCGATTATGAAGGGTTCCAATGATGTTCTCTATGTTCTCTGTGTTCCTACTTCATGCTCACTGGCATGGTTGCACTTCATAACTAAACCACCTGTAGGAACCTTAACTTGGAAATTCTACTCCTTGACTACAACTGTCTGTGTTTTGACCTCTCTTATTTTCACTAAACCTGCTTTTCAACCTCATTATTTCACATCATTCCTCTTCATGAACTTTACTTTCCAGCCAAATTAGCCTACTTGCTATATATCTTGAAGTCAGCATTTGAATCTCCTGCCTCTGTGCTCTTTAACATATATTAATATATTTGTATGCATATTTAATATATGTATGTCTATATGTATATGTATGTATATATGCACGTATAACTAGATAATTACCTTTTGTGTTTTAACATCCCTTCTATTTCCATACAGCATTTCTTACACTCAAAGAACCATCCCCTCATATTAAAGATTAAAAGAGATAAAGCAATTCAGTGAAATTAATCAAGACATCACCTGAACCGAGTGTGTGCAGTGTTCTAAAATCAGTCTCTCACCTCTGCAAAGAAGAGAAAGAGGCATGGTCTCTTGTTTCTTTTTGGGGAGGCTGTTTATTCTTTATAATTTCCATGGCTTTGTTGTTGACCATTTCCATTGTTGTAGTCATTGTGTATTTTATTTTCCTGATTTTGTTTATTTCTGTATCATATCATTTAAGTCTTGCAATGCTTCTCTGTTTGTTTCATATCTCACAATCCCCAAAACAAAACATTTAAATTATTCCCTTTGGCTTTATATTAGTCATTTCCCATCCTTCCCCTATGACAAAAAAACAAACAAACAAACATTGGAGCAAAAATATCTCATACCTATGCCTCACTATTCTGTGGTGCTCGTCCCCTGCTTCTCTGTGGTGAGGGCATCACCATCTTTGCAGTCCTTCAGGCTCACAACCTAGCAGCCATCCTGGACTGCTTCCTATCCTTCTTCAATTTGTTTCCCGAGCCTGGTGATTTTATCTTTGCAACATCTCCCAAATACAACCCCTTCTCTGCTCTGACACCATTACCCCTCTAATGCAAACCCTCATCACCTCATTGCCTGGATTATAGCAATAGCCTGCTGTTGACTCTGCCTCCCTCAAGGCTCTCCTCTCTCCATTTCATCCTCTATTCAGCTATCAAAGTGATTTTCCTAAAGTGCAGGTCTGACCATGTCACCTCCCTACTCAATAACCTCCAGAGACTCCCTCTCACTTCCAGGACCAAATACAACATCCTCTTTGGGGCAGCTAGGTGGTGCAGTGAGTCAGGAGGATGTGAGTTCAAATTTAGCCTTAGACACTTGACAC
Source organism: Dromiciops gliroides (assembly GCF_019393635.1). NCBI lineage: Eukaryota > Metazoa > Chordata > Mammalia > Microbiotheria > Microbiotheriidae > Dromiciops > Dromiciops gliroides. The sequence goes on from NC_057862.1 coordinate 54,180,614, forward strand.
TTAGTAGCTGTGTGACCCTGGGCGAGCCACTTAACCCCAATTGCCTTAAACATCCAGGACCATCTCCAGTTGTCCTAATGTATATCTTGCCACTGGACCCAGGTGGCTCTGGAAAAGACAATGAGGCACTCTTCCTCACTTAAATCTAATTTGGTGCAATCATGATATCACCTCCTATGTCATGGTCCTCTTTTGAGAACAAAGGACAAAAAATGGCATCCTCTGTTTGGCATCCAACCTTTCATAACCCAGCCCCCTCCTACCTGTCCAGCCTTCTCTCTCTCTCTCTCTCTCTCTCTCTCTCTCTCTCTTTTTTGCTTTCTTTTTTGTTTGTTTACAGGGTAATGAGGGTTAAGTGACTTGCCCAGGATCACACAGCTAGTAAGTGTCAAGTATCTGGGGCTGGATTTGAACTCAGGTCCTTCTGAATCCAGGGCTGGTGCTTTATCTACTGTGCCACCTAGCTGCCCCCAGTCCAGCCTTCTTACATTTGACTCTTTGATATGTCCTCTTCCATTCAGCAGCATAAGCCTCTTGGCTGGTACACAGACAATATATTCTCTCTCTCTTGGCTCTGGGCATTTTCTCTGGTTGTTCCCCATGCATAAAATGCTTTCCCTCCTCCACTGTGACTACTGACCTCTCTGGCTTCCTAACTAAATCCTAACTAAAATCCTGTCTTCTACAGGAAGCCTTCTCTAACCCCTCTGAATTCTAATGCCTTCCCTCTTTTAATTACTTCCTATTTAACATATATATGTATCTTGTTTGTACATAATTGTTTGGCTTCTTGTCTTCCCCATTCGATTGTGAGCTCCTTGAAGGCAGGGATTGTCTTTTGCCGCTTTTTGTATCTTCAGTGCCTGGTATAATGCAGGACAACGCCAGGCACGTAGTAGACACTTTATGTTTACTGACTGGTAAGAGAGAAATTGTTTCCTTATCTCTCCTCCATGCTCTCAATGAGCTTTTCCATTACTCAGAGTTAAGTTTGCTTTTAGTGAGTTTTCATTTATGTCATTGTAATAACTGCCCATTTGTTCTTTTGGTTCTCCTATCCATGCTAATGTTGTTAGAGAAAGTTACAAATAGAATTAATTTTGCTAGCTATGAATTTATGGTGCTTACCACAACCATTAGACCTTCATCACTGCTGCTTAATCCTCCTCTTATTAAGTCACAAACTATAGTTACCAACCATCTCCTCTGTCCTACAGTCCCCATTCTCACTATCAACCCTTCACATTTACAGTCTTAAACTTTATGTAGAAGATTTCCCTCAGTGTCCATCCCTCATTCCTTTCCTTTGTTCATAGAAGCATTCTTGTACCTTTTATTAGAAAAAGCTTATCTTGCTATTTATTTGATCCTCCTTCCTCATCCTGGAATCATCTTGCTTCTAGCAATCATCCCTTTACATGTGTCTTTCTCTCTCCACAGGCTTCTTCCTATCTTCCTATAAACATGCTCAGGTCTCCCTGACCCTTAAAAGACCTTCCTTTTACCCTTCCACTAGTTAATGCTCCATCTTTCTTCTCCCCTTTACCACCAGACTGAAAGTCTGCCTCTACTTTTCACCCACTCTCCTCCACCATGTAAAATTCAAAGGCCCTAAATCTACCTAAACAGACATTGAAGTGCCTCCTTTGTGCACTGGTCCCAGTCCACGTGAATCTTAATGGAGTGAGCATTCAGCTGTGCTGAATCTTTTTGGATACTTTTTTCTTTCTAAGTGTCAAAAAGACCCTATACTTTTTTCCTTTTAACTCTCTGCTTCTTTTCTATTTCCTTTGCTATCTTTGCCTCTTCCCTCTCTTTAGCTTTTCATAGTGCATCAATTAACAAATGCCTTCATTTTTCTCTTCAGAATCTCTCTTGCACCTGGCCTCTCCTCTTAGCGAGCACTGCTGGCTCATTACCATTTGCTTTCCTCCTAAATAGTCTTCACTCTCTCCTTTTTCCTACCTAGCTTTCATACCATATATATATATTTTTTTAGTGAGGCAATTGGGGTTAAGTGACTTGCCCAAGGTCACACAGTCAGTAAGTGTTAAGTGTTTGAAGCCGGATTTGAACTCAGGTACTGCTGACTCCAGGGCCAGTGCCCTATCCACTGTGCCACCTAGCTGCCCCTGGAAGAATAATATTTTACATGCTGAAATCTGCTGATGTCACTCCTTTCCTCAAAAATTTTCAGTGGCTCCATATTGCCTTTGCAATACTTAAAATACATTCAAGGTTCCCTTTCACCTGGCACCATTCTACCCTTCCAGTCCTTTTATCATATTGGCCTTCTCCACATACTCTAGGCTCCAGCCAGAGAGGACTACTTTTTGTCCCAGAAATATCTTCTAGAATTTATTCAGGAAGGACAGTACAGTTTGCATATCTTCCTTTCTCTTTACCTGTTGACTTTTTAACTTTCTTTTGAGTCCCAATCCAATGTTTCCTCCTTCATGAAGGAGATCTTCCTTAATTTCTTTCACTCCAACTATCATTCCCTCCTCCCCACCAAGGATCCTTGGACTCTCCCCCTGTAATTTTCCCAAACTCTGCCACTTGAGCTTTTGTCTTATGCCTGGAATCCATGCTACTTCCTGGGCTCCAACTTTAAATCCTCTCCTTCCTTCTAGCTCCTCTCTATTTATTACCCTCCCCCAATTTCTACCTTTCAATTCCCACCTGTGGTTCTGGGATTCCAGTGGGAGCTCCTGGAGGGGGAGAGACTGTCTCCCTTATTTGTATTTTTATTCCCAATGCTAATTAGCACAGTGCCAGGCATAGAATAAATGCTTAATAAATGCTTTATCCATCTACCTAATCACAGCACTAGATAATGCCCTCTCTCATCACCTGTCAAGAGGCAGCTAGATGGCTCAGTGGATAGGGCACTGGGCCTGGAGTCAGGAAGACCTGTGTTCAGATGTGACCTAAGAAACTTACTAGCTTTGTGACTCTGAGGCAAGTCACTTAACCTCTGTTTGACTTAATTCACCACTCCAATATCTTTGCCAAGAGTTGGATATGATTGAACAACAATGCCCTATCCAGTATTTTAAGAATTATAATTCTGTGTATGTCAAATATTTATAGAATGTAAATTCCTTGAAGGCAGGGGTCATCTGATAAAATTTTGTTTTCCTCCAAACAGCTATTGCTCAGTGTTTATTGAATTAAAATAAAATATCAGAAGTTCAGAGGAGAGATCAGGGCAAGAGAATTCATTAAACAACAAGTATTTCTTTTTCTTTCTTTCTTTTTTTTGCAGGGCAATAAGGGTTAAGTGACTTGCCCAGGGTCACACAGCTAGTAAGTGTCAGTGTCTGAGGCTGGATTTGAACTCAGGTCCTCCTGAATCCAGGCCCCATGCTTTATCCACTGTGCCACCTAGCTCCACCTAGTTGCCCCCCCTCCCCAAGTATTTCTTAAGTTCTTACTGTGTGCAGATACTGGGTTATCAAACCTACCAGAGTGGATGATATTGTCAAGAGAGTGAATGTAGAATGAAAAGGGGGAAATAGAGTCTTGGAAGATGCCTACACTTAGTGAGCTAATAGAAACGTTGTCTTTACATGCTCAGTGAATGAATGAGCAACTAACTAAATAAACAAATAATTAAATAAATGATTAAATAAGGATCGTTGAACCCAACCAAAAAAGAGAGAAGTGATCATGGAAGCCAAAGGATAAAATAAGATACCAAGAAAGAGGGGAGGGATATATGAAGGGATCATAGTTGAATCTTATCCTTTTAGAGTTGAAGAAGGGTCCTACAGAAACCCAAGGTCACACATATAGTAACAGGCAGGATTTGAACACAAGTCTTCTGATTGCAAATCCAGTACTTTCTTCTCTGCAAGGTCAAAGAGGATTAGACCTGAGATAACATTACTGATTCACTTCTTTTTTTTTCTTTTAAAAAAATTTATTTATTCATTCATTCATTCATTTATTATTTTTTGTGTGAGGCAGTTGGGGTTAAGTGACTTGCCTAGGGTCACACAGCTAGTGTCAAGTGTCTGAGGCCAGATTTGAATTTAGGTCCTCCTGAATTCAGGGCCAGTGTTTTATCTGCTGCACCACCCCTTGGTTCACTTCTTTCAGATAAGGTCATTGTTCAACTTTGAGGGAGTAGTTAGAATTTAGGGAGTTGAGGAATGTGGATAGGGAGGAAAATGGAGGCAAGACCTTAGACTGCCGTTTTTAGAAGTTTAGCAGTAACTGGGAGGGGATAAAATCATAGCAGGAGGGGACAGGGTCCAGGGAAAATTTCTGGGAATAACATTTACCTGACCTCATATCCAAATTCTAGGGGTACACCCTGGTTGGGCTCTGTAGCCCTCTAAATGCTGTGACTCTTTTTTTTTTAATTTCAGTAACCTTTTATTTCCTTTGTAGTCCTATGATTTTTATTTTATGGATTTAAAACCTTCATTAAAAGAAGGGGTCCATAGGCTTCACCAGGCTGCCAAAGAGCTTCATATCACAATATTGTTCCTTTATAAAGGAGAGTTAAAACCTCTCTCTCAAATACAGAAATGGAATTGTAATCTCACTGATTTGAGATTTCTCTTTGAATAAAGCAGATCACAACTCCTCTATGAGTGCGTATCTTGTGTGACTCTGTTACATGTCTTCTTATATAACTGATAAAGGAAAACGGTCTACCCAATGTGGTAGAGGGCTTCCTTCTTTCTCTCACTGCTTACTCTGCCTACCTGTCATCCTTTCCTCTTGCCACATGATCGTATCATCTTCTCTTGCCATTGTATAATTCCTGTTTTTCAGAGTTACTTTAAATATTCCAAGTTAAAAAAAAGTGTTGCTTTCAGCATTTTTGTTGCTTATTCATGTCTAAGTTTTTTTTCATTTATATATATTTTTTATTGAATAGAATTTTATTTTCCAAAATATATGTAAAAACAAATTTTAACATCGATTTAAAAAAATCTGTGTTCCAACTTCTCTTCCTCCTCCATTCCCACCCCCCACTCACACTAGAACTCAAGCATTTCAAAATAAGTTAGTTATACATGAGTAGTCATGGAAAACATTCCCACATTAGCTAGGTTGTGAGAGAAAACAGTCAAAAAAACCAACCCCCAAAACTTCAGATTGAGGAATTGTCAAAGAGGAAAAAAAATTTTTTTTTAATGTGTTTCCAGGGGCAATGTTGTGACTCTTTAGTTCTATAATTAGCTGTTAAAATATCTTCAATTGCTGTAGGGAATGTTGGAACATGTACAATATCAGCCAAAATACTTGCTTCATTTTTCTGGAGTCAGCTTTGTTAGTCTTTTGGTAAGTGAAATAATATTTTTAATAGACTTTTTTTAATCAAGCCTGATCATATTAAACATTAACACTTTAAGAATGGTTCCCAAGGATTATTAGTCAATAAATTTTTATCAACATGGATCCTACTTTAATATCACCCAGAGACTTAAAATGGAAGCTTAACTGAATTACTTGGCATCTCTGCTTTAAACTACTATTTGATAGCTCTTTGGTTCAGTTCCTGTGTCTTTGTTCAGAAAAACAACTGACTTATTTGTGGACAGTTTGGTTAAGCTTATGCCATGGTTAGCAAGTCTAGCTTAGTGGATTTCCACCCATTGTCCATGACTTTATTCTGGGTAGATATTTTCTAGAAGAAAGGTAAGTAACTATGCCCAAAGCAACATTTTCTGAGGAAATTTGGAATGTTGGATTATAATGTAAAATTGATGCTTTAAGTGGTTAACAGTGAACCCCAGGATTGCGCAGTCTAAGAGGACTCTAACCTCATGGCTATTTGTGAGACATAAGCATTGAGTCACAGTTCCTTGGGAGTCTAGAGAGGAGTAGCTTTTTTGGAAATTAAAAGGAAATTTAGATTTTCTCATTCTAGGTGCTAACAATTTCGTTCAGACTTGTTCCTTATGCCTAGAGTTCTCTCCGTAGTTCTGCTGGTTGTCACCTCTTAAGGGGATTGGCATTCTGATTTCTCTATCCTCTAAACCCCACTTCAGTTGTTAGCTCTTCCCTTGGAAAATTACGTTGTAATTTAAATGCATTTTGCATTTATGAATTACCAGTTTCGGGAGGCAGGAAATGATTACCTTTTTTGCGTGTCTTTTCCTCCTCCCTTAGGGTCAATTACTTGGTAGGTGCTTGGAAAATGCTTGTCTAATTGAATTGGTAAAGTAACTTGAATAGGCCATACCGGAGGGCAGGAACAGGTGGTGCAGTGGATAGTGCTAGGCCACAAGAGGTACAGTCCTGCCTTGGATATTTTTTTAAAAATATACATTTTTTAAAAAATCATTTTTTGGGGCGCGGCACTGAGGGTTAAGTGACTTTCCCAGGGTCACACAGCCAGTGTCAAGTGTGTAAGGCCCGAATTTGAACTCAGGTCCTCCTGAATCCAGGGCTGTTGCTTTGTCCACTGTGCCACCTAGCTGCCCCCCTGCCTTGGATATTAACTGGCTGTGTGACCCATGACAAGTCACTTAACCCCTCCTTGCCACAGTGTTCTCTTCTATTAAATAGGGGACTTGGCCTCCGCATGTTTTCTGAATAGTTCTTTCTTCTTACAAGTATCCCTAGAGCCTAGCATGGTGCTGGGTTCCCAGTAGGCGCATAATAAATCTTTGTTTGACTGATGGGGAAGATGCGGGGAGATTGGGGTTCTAAATGGGGTCAGTCCTTAGCCCACTTTCTGGAATTGAGAGTCCCCCGCCCTGAGGTAGGAGGACCCTCTGAATGGAGGGTGGCGCCCCACGCTGGCTCTGTGCCTCTACCCTTCCCAGCTCTGGCTGGAGCGAGGTGCGCGTGCAGGTGTAGGATGAGGCCACGTGATCCGCGAGACCATTGCCCAATGGGGCGGCCATCTTTGAGGCGGGCACACACCTTAGGCCCTCCACGCAGGGGGCAGCGAGAGGTTGAGGGGGAGGAGAGCAAACCCTTGCCAGCTTCCAAGATGGCCACCGCGTATCCTAGCCACCGGCTCGCCCGCGGGCGGCCGCACGAGGTCGGCTGGGCTGCGAGCCCAGGCTCGCTGGCTCCTAGAGCTGGTTTGTTGCTGTTGTCCCTCCCTCCCCCCGCTTCCCCTCCCTGACAACCGCGGGCCCGCCCCCTGAGGGCGCAGCCAATCAGCGCGCGGGGCCGGGCTCCGCGGGGGCTGCCCGGGCGGCGGGCGGGCGGGCGCGAGCGTGTGTGAGCGCCAGTGTGTGTGTGAGCGTGTGTGTGCGCGCGTCGGTGGGCTGGGGACTAGCGCCCGGCCGAGAGTGCCTGAGGACGCGCCGGCGGTAGCCGGGGGAGTAGCGGGCCTGCCGCGGTGGGGCGCTGCTGCACTTGGGGCCGAGGGGGAGCCATGCAGTCCGTCAGGTAGGTCACTGGGTTGTTGGGGGGCGCTCTCCGCGCGGGGCAGCCCCGATCGCGGTCCCCCCCCCCCAAACCCCAGCCCGACCTGGGGAAGTCGCAGGGGGCACCGGGGCCACGCGCCCACGTGTTTGGGTGCGGGGACAAACTTCGCTAGGGGCCGTCAGTCAGTCCGTCTGTCTGGGCGGACTCGGGCGAAGTTGGTCGTGCCGGGTAGGCACCCCTGCCCTTGGGCTGGGACCCGGTGCCCCCAGCGTGTCCGTTCGCACTCGTCTTCGCACCTCCTTTTTAGCGGGGCGTCTAGGAGCCTAGAGCCGGGGGCTTGGGGGAGATGGTGGGGAAGCCAGCGGATGGAGAGGTTGGAGCGGGGAATGGGCGGGGGTCGGAGGGGGGGCCGCCCCTGCTCCTGTGGGCATCGCAAAATTCAGAACCTTGATTTCTCCCCCCGCCACTCACAGAAGTCAGACAAGGATCTAGCCCACCCATTTCGTTCTGCAGAGACGAGAAACTGAGGCCCAGAGAAGTTATGCAACTTGCCCTAGGTGATAGAGCCTGGACCCGAACCCAGGTCTCCTCACTCCCACCCCCGTGCCCTTGCCGCCAGTGCCGGACATGAATGGTTGTCTGTCAGTCTCTCCCTCGTAGACGGAGACGCTGGAAGGAATAGATCAGTTTTCCCCCTTCTCCCCTTCATCTGATTGCTTCTGCAGAGAACAAAATAGAAGCATTGAGAAGATGATTATGAACTTACCGTACGTTTACATAATGGGGACGTATAAGGCTTGTCTCCTATGGTTCAAAATATGTTACTCCAAGCTGGGGTTGACTCCTGCTGTCTCTAACAGTAGGTGAGTTTCCCTCCCACTCCTAGCCCATTTCCAGTTACTGAAGCTGTGAATTCAGCTATTTATGGGGGAGGGAGGAGAGCTGGGAATAAATAGAGAATTTAGGCTAGGGTGGTGATCTCTTGCCAATTAGCAGGCAGCAGGACAAGGTTCAATTTATAGGTTGTTAGAAGTTAAAAGTTGATTTTTAAAGAAGGAATTCAGTTCATCTCGAGTTTTGTACCTTTGGTAAATCTGCCTGAGTGTGCACACGGTTGGAGATGGAGGGGTGGTGGTAGAATCTTAGCTCTTTTGAGCTGTAGTCACAAAACCACCTGTCCTTGTATAAACAGGCTGAAGGCCTTTTCTGTTGAACAATCTGATAGAAGGTGCTTTTTGCGTGCTTTCTAAAGGCATATTTAAAACTTGGGAACTACCCTGTTCAACTTGTAACATTCAACAAACATTTAAGCATCTACTATGTCTGAAACGCTTTACTGTCACCTTGAGGATACCAAGGCAAAGTTAACCATGTCCTGCCCTCAAGGATGCAACATGTGCACAGACTAGTAAATATAAAGTGATTTTGGGGAGGAGGGCACCAACAAGTGGGAAGATCGGGAATGACCTTGAATAGGAGGTGGCGCTGGAGTCGAGTGATTCTAAGGAGCCACAAGTTAAGGGGCAAGGCATTCCAGTTTGGGGGGACAGCCTATGTAAATACACAGAGGAATGGAAGGGGCTGAGAATTGCAAGTAAGCCAGTTTGGCTAGATTGGACTTTATAAAGGGGTATATTGTGAAGTCAGTCTGTCAAGTTAGGCTCTAGCTAGACTGTAAAGTGCTTTAAATATCCCATAGAGGGTTTGTTTTGTTGTGTTGTTCTTTTAGAGCCATATTGGTGTGATTAATAGAGTTAGGACCCTGGCCAAATCCCTGAGCCTCAGTTTCCTCACTTCTAAGGGGTTAGTCTGAATGACCCCATAGGCCCTTCCAGCTCTGAAGCTATGATCCTCTGTGTTTGATTTTTATTTTAGAAGTATTAGGGAGCCACTGAAGCTTCTTAAGCAGGGAAATGACATGCTTGGTCAATATCGCAGAATATTAATTTGGCATCTGTGTGGAGGATGAATTGCAGAGCCAAGGAAGAGGAAGCAGGAAGAACAATTGGACTGCTATTCAGGCATCAGGTGATGAGGACGTGGCCATGAATTTGGCTGGGGCAAAAGGGATAGTAGAGAGTAAAATACTGAACAAACCAAGTAAGTGCTATAGATCTTGTGGAAACAATTGACAAGACTTGGAGACTTAAATGGGGGGAGAGAGCAGGAAATCAAGGGTGACTCCAGAGCAGTGAGCCTAGGACAGGGCAGTAGAACCCTTTACCCAAATGGGGAAGTTAGGAGGGGGGCCAGTTTTAGGGGGAATTTAGGGACATGTTGAGAAACACCCCACCCCTTGAGGAGCTTACATTCTATTTATAATGTTTCATTTTTTATATAGGATTACCCTCCAGTGGTAGTCTGAATCTTAGCTAGCAAAGGGTCCATAGATCATAGGATAGATTTTTTTTTTTTGGTGGGGCAATGGGGGTTAAGTGACTTGCCCAGGGTCACACAGCTAGTAAGTGTCAAGTGTCTGAGGCTGGATTTGAACTCAGATACTCCTGAATCCAGGGCCAGTGCTTTATCCACTGCGCCACCTAGCTGCCCATAGGATAGATTTTAAGCTGGCTGTAACCCTCAAAGACCATCTTCATCTTGTTCAGTCCCTCATTTTACAGGTGAAGAAACTGAAGCTAAGGCATAGAGATGGGAGAGCTGAGATTTGAACTTGGGCCCCTTACTCTAAATCCAGTGCTATTTATACCATGTACTTTTTTTTTTTTTTTGGGTGAGGCAGTTGTGGTTGTGACTTGCCCAGGGTCACACAGCTAGTAAGTGTCAAGTGTCTGAGGCCAAATTTGAACTCAGGTCTTCCTGAATCCAGGGCCGGTGCTTTATCCACTACACCACCTAGCTGCCCCCTATACCATGTACTTTTTACTTCCTGCCATGGCATTGGAAAAGCTCATTTTGTGAAGTTTCCAAAGATATTGAGAAGAGTCTCTTCCATAAATGCATTTAAAATCCAGTTCCACAGCATGTCTACTGATGACTTCTTAACCTTTCTTCCTGGTATGGGTGCTTGAAGGGCCATTAAGCCAATTGGCATATGAAAAGTGTAATTATAGACTGCCCTTAAATTTTTTATAAATTGTATTTGGGGCAAGATTAGCCTATATTCAGATGAATATGGCCCATTCCCCCCTTATCCTCCAGAGTACCTGTTGCCTCAAAGATGAGGGATTTCTGATGTATAAGCACTTTTTGATGATTTTCAGGAAATGTATCTTGATCAAATCATAAAATGTCACATTTCACAGTATGGATTGGATTTCAGAGCATTTTCATACATGTGAGAAGCACATTTTTCCCCAAGAGCATTTTCTTACTATTTAAAAAACAATTTAGCATTGTTTAAAAAAAATCAGTGATTCGTAACTGCAGTAATATATGTACTCCTTGTATGTGGTGAATACCAACAATGTAGATGGGAAAGGTGGAGCTCTTTTTTTCTCCCCCCCTTTAAAGATCTTTCCTCAGCTTTCCAATTTGGGGCAGGATTGTATCGACAGCAGGATCACTTGGTGGGGTTTTTGTCTGTATTTTACCATTTTGAGTTTTGTTTTATAGGCAAGTCTCTTAAAGTCCCTGAGTCTCAGTTTTCTTAATTGTAAAATGGGGGTAATACTTCTCTTCACTACCTCAAAGTATTTTGTGCAGGTGAAATACAGCCCATTACAGATGTCATTCTGCTGACTTGATGTGTCCTTTTCCCTTACTGTCTTAAAGGATTGTGGTTGAGTGAAAGCTCTCTAAGCTTTCTAGAGAAAGATGTATAAATAGAAATGTTGGAATCATAGCCAAAACTTCAGAGCTGGAAAATGACTCTAGAGATCATTTATTCATGTTATTTATAGTTGTCCATGTTGCTTCTTCTCCAGTAGAATGTAAGCTCTTTGAGAGCAGAGACTTTAATTTTGTCTTTGAACTTTCCACTCCTTAGCACAGTATCTAGCATATAGAAGATGCTTTAATTCATGCTTGTAGTCCAGTTCACATTTCTCCCCTCTCCTCTGTTCTCTACAGTAATGGTCACTTAACCTTTTAATAGCATTTTGGCAGCTAAGTAGCACAGTGAATGGAGTGCTGGGCCTGGAGTCAGGAAAACCTAAGTTCAAATCTAGCCTCAGATACTTACTAGTCCTGTGACACAGGGCAAGTTACTTAACCCAGTGTGCCTCAGTTTCCTCATCTACCAAGAAAACCCCCAAAAGGAGTCATGAAAAGTCAGACATAACTGAAAACGACTAAATAACAAGCAAGAACAAAATCCTTGTCAGTAAACATTTTTTGAGTGAGTGCCCCAATATGTGTATATGTACTTTTTTTTACTGTATTAATTACTATGCACATCATAACATTTAGAGAAAATGAAAGTTAAAAAAGGATGAGGTAGAGGTGAACTAATATTTGATCTTAGGGACATTAGGAGCCTCTGCAGCTTAATGAATGGGGGAGGGACATGGTTAGACTTGAGCTTTAGGCAGATCTTTTTTGACATCTGGGTGGAGGATAGTTTAGATCAGGGAGAAACTTGAGCAGGGAGACCCGTTAGTTTAATAATCCAGTTAATAGATGATAGAGACTTGAATTGGGGTGGTTACTGTGTGATTAGAGAGAAGGGGACAGATTGAGAGAGGCTATAGAAGTAGAAATGACAGAATTTAGCCACTGATGGGATGTTTGCAGTGAGTGAGAAGTTGAGGGTCACACCAAGGTTATGAGCCTGCATGGTGGTGCCCTTGACTAATAAATAAATTCAGAAGAGGAGTGAGTGGAGTTGGGGAAAGAAAATAATGAACTGTGCTGTACACTTCAGATTGTAACCTATGCAGGCCTACTCAATTCTGTGTGATTCACTCTGCTCACAGAAAATGAGAAGGTGTGGGCTCTTTCCATCTCCTGGCCCAGAGCAAAAGAACTAGCCAAGGGGCATTGAGCCAGCTAAAAGGTGTCTGCTGAGGCCATGCTGGGATCTGAGGTTGGGGTTGGGAGGAATGGAGAATACTCTGGGATAGAGAGGATTTTCCCAAGGGCATGAAATTGACTTTGCACAGTGGGGAAGGGGGGCAAGTGGGATAGTGTTGGTTTGATAATGGATGACGAGGGTGGTATGGATATGTTGCAGATAAACTCCACTCAGGTGGGTTTCCACCCCTTTCCCCATCTGTCAGTTGGTTGATCTGAAAGCTCTTAGAGTCATGCCACGATTCCTTAATTTGGGGACCACTACTTTACTAGCCCACATTCACCATGTCTGATGTTCTGGATGACATACTGCACTTCTCCCTACTTATGAATTTCCAAATGCTGATTTAATATAAGTAGGCTCATAGTTCATAGCATCATAGATTTATAAGTTTAGAGATTATCTAGTTCAACCCCCATGTTTTACAAATCTGGTTGGTGAGGCACAGTCTAAGTGACTGGCTTAAGGACACAAGAATAGTAATTGGTAGATGGGGAATTGAACTCTGCTGACTAAATGCAACATTCTTTCTAAATGTATCAACACTTTTTGGGGGAGGGGTGAGGCAATGAGGGTTAAGTGACTTGCCCAGGGTCATACAGTGAGTAAGTGTCATATGTCTGAGGCCAGATTTGAACTCAGGTCCTTCTGAATCCAGGGCTGGTGCTCTATCCACTGTGCCACCTAGCTGCCCCTATCAACACTCTTTAAAAAAAAATCTCTCATACTTAAAATGAATTTAACTTAAAATGTTTAATTCTTGTCAGTCTCTGTGTGTGTATGTATATTCTTCTTCATCTGATAGTTATCAGAGGAAAGTCTAAAATCACAAATTTCATGATTAATTCTTCAAGAATGACCATTTCATCCTTGTCCTTAAAGTACACCATATCCCAACAGTGACTTTAGGAATCCTAGCAAACCAATTGTTGACAGAATTGATGCCGTTGTTGTTCTTTGGTTGGTCTTTGTTGCTGGGCAAAGTTAAACCATGAGAGAGACCTCTATGCACAAAAGGAGCCTGAATATTCCTTTGTTACCCTAACTGCATTTTGTAGTCTGTTGTGACTTTATGCTAGGGAGAGCTGTGAAAATTGGAAAAACTTACTTTGATCAGGTGTGGCCCTGGTGCTCCCTATAGATCTGTGTTAGGGCAGGACCAAAAGTAATCAGTAATCTTTGATCTGAGATATTCCAGACTCAAGACCTTATGCTGAAATTTTGGGGGTCTCATAAAAGTAGAGCTAGATATATCCCTGGCCCTTTCCCTTTTCCTCTCAGTATCTTGATTTAGCTGTCAATCAGCATTAGGCTATTCAGCAAGAGTATGAATTGGTTGTTAAGCCACGATGACTGCATTGATGTTTATTAACAGGTCGACCAGTAGGTCGGTGGGGATGCTTGGATTTGAAAGGAAACTAATCTGCCCACCTCCCTTTCTCTTCCACTGATTCAATGCCAGCATAAGGTCCCTGGCAGATGTCAGAGGAGGCAGAGTATAGGCTGTTCCTAAAATGCTCAACAAAATACTGTTGACTCCTGAGACCACTAATTAGTGTCAGTCTCACCACTTTGGAAGGAACTGGGTGGGAATAGACTTCCAGCTGGGCCAGGGCATCTCCAAAAGGGACAGTTTCCACAAATGCCCCGTTGTGATTAGGCTTCATGTTGATTCTGCTTACTCTGTAGGCTCTGGATGATGAAAGATGTGGTTCAGACCAGACCAGACTTTGCAGTTAGTCAAAGTTCTTGGGTCCTGGCCACATCCCTGTTTTAGGCTGGGCCTAATTTGCTAGGTTTCTTTGGGTAGATAGATGGGTGTGGTACTATTGGCTGGAGTATTTTTCTTCGAGCTCTTGAGGCTTTTAAGTTTTGACCAATGCATGTTAATGAGGAATAAAGATCTCAGGAAATAGGAATATAAGACTGAATAATAAATGAATTAACAAGTGCCATTTATTTCTTTAAGATTTGCAAAGTACTTTATGTTGATTATCTCTCTGAGCCTTCCAGGAAGCCTGAGAGGTAGGATCTCCAGATGATACTACCTCTATTTTTCAGATTAGGAAATTGAATTTCAGAGGCTGATTTGATCATGATTATATTTTAAGTGTCTGAGGCAGGATTCTAAGCTAAATCCATTGACTCCTGAGTGTAGTGCTCCATACCCATCTTCCTCTCTAGCTGAATGGCCTCCTTATGATAGGCAAACTTGAAATTTGGAATTTCTAGACTATGTTAGGACATTTCTTTAATGAGTACTCTGTGTCAGACATGGATGGGATCCCCTCTTTTTATTGATGAGGGAACTGAAGCATAGAGAGGGCGAGTGACTTGCTTCTCAAAGGTCATACAGCTAGTAAGGGGTCAGGGATGAGATTTGAACTTCGGTTTTCCTGACTCCATTATACCACACCGTACTACTACTTTTTAAAGTGTGACAGAAAAGTGATGCAAATTAGCTTTTAACATGAACTGATTTTTAAAATTATTTCTGAACTGCCATAGAGTTCTAAAGTTAGCAATCTTTCATGGCATTATCATGCTATCATTTAGCTATTAATGCTCATATTTATAAGCAGGCCATTGCTGAGGAAGTCTTTTTTCTTTTAGAACTCCAAACTTTATGAGTTATATCCATGTTTGCTCTTCTGCTAAAACTCTGCTTAAATCTTTTGGAATATTGTGCTTAATCACCTAATTGATGTACTGCTCTAGATGAAACCTTTCAACAGAAATATATAAAGCCTTGGTCAGGTAAGCTTTAAATCCAGAGTAAAATACAGCTTTTTTGGGGGGCGGGGGGAAGCACCAATGTAAACCAAGTTCATATACAGGGGTGTCCCAGAAGTCAACTCTAATAACTTAAAACCTCTCTAAGATTTTTGGGACACTCTGTATGCCTGAACCCCTTTTCAAAACTTGGCACATAAAACCCAGGAACATATATTAATGAATGAGTAGGCGAAAAGCTTTTATTTAGTTCTTGCCAGTGTGCCAAGCCTTGTGCTAAGCACTGGGACTACAAATATAAATTCAAGACAGTTACTGCTTTGAAGGATCATTCTAATAGGGGGTAAAACTATGCTTACTGATGGACAGAGAAGATAGTTTTGTTTTGGGAAATCAAGGGATCAGCTAGTGGAACATTAGGAGAATTAACTGACCTGTCCTTAAGTGCCTACTATTTGTTGCGTCATGTGTTTGATGCTTGCAAAAAGATTAAAGTTAGGGGCAGCTAGGTGGTGCAGTGGATAAAACACCTGCCCTGAATTCAGGAGGACCTGAGTTCAAATCCAGCCTCAGATACCTGAAACTTACTGGCTGTGTGACCCTGGACAAGTCACTTAACCCTCATTACCCTGCCTCCCCCCCCAAAAAAAAGATTAAAGTTGTTTATTTAGTGACTCTTTACAGGAGAATTCAATCTTTTACGTTTTTAAAGTTAGACTTTTGTCCTAGGATTTCACCCATACTTAGATTTCCAAAAGACTATCCACATTGTTTTATTGTATCAGATGTTGCTTGAAATCTGTAAGCTTTTGACTAAGTTTAGAAATCTTTTTTGTTTAGGGATTTTTGTTGTAGTTAGAATTGAATTATACACCTCATTCACCTTTGTTTATCAACAGATCTTGTACTGAAATTTTGGGTCTTTTTAAGTGGTCCAAGAGAGATTGCTGCTTAAAGGAATACTATTATGAAATATTTTATAAATTGCCAAGGTCACCTTTTTGTATAAAATTGGATGCCCATAAATGGGAAATTGTGACTTTTGCTGAAAATAATATTTTGGGCATCTGTAAATTTTGGTTGCATCTTATTTTCTTTTGACAAAGTAAATGCTTTAATCGACTTAATACTTTTAATGACTTAGAAGGGTCCTTAATTTTCCCTGCTAATATTATTTGATTAAAGAGGTTCATCAGGGAATGTTTTTATTCTAGGATTTCATCTATTGCTAGTTGTTACAAATGATAATGTTACTAATTAATACTTAGTTTGTAAATGCAAGATAAGTCCTAGTTTCATCAATGGAAATTTAAACTTGTTCTCATGTATCTTGTAACATCTTAATAACAACCAGAAATCAAGCCAATGTGGTATGGTGGGGGAACATTGGATTTAGAATTGAGTTCCTGGGGACTTGGATTTGAGTTCCAGATCTGCCTTTGTGACTTTGGGCCAGTCCATCCATTCTTTAGGCCACAGTTTGCTTATCTGTAAAAAGAATGGGTTGAAGTAGGTGATTTATATTTACATTCCCTTCCAAAATCCTATGTTCTTTACTAAACTAGACTGTAAAAGTCCCTGTTACTTTGTTACAGGATTGTGACACAGGCAAGGGTGATAGTGTGTGTATTACAGTCCAGTTAATTTTTAGTTACTTTGGGGTTAAAGTCTCCGTTTTCTTTGCAGATGTTTTTGTTTTTCAAATCCTTCTTTCTTCAGGGTTCCTTTCCTGGTCACCCCTGCCCCTTGCCCCTTGCCCCCAATAGTGCCTTTCATCTGAAATTGCTCGTGTACAATTTTTTGCATATTTTCTCCATTACATTGTGAGCTTTTTTAGGGCAAAGATTATGTTTTTGACTTTCTTTGTACTATCAGTGCTTAGTGTAGTGCCTGGTGCCTAGTAAGTGCTCAATAAATAAATGGTTGTGTACTGTGTTTTTAAAAATTTAAGCTAAAACTGTCTTTTGTGAATTAATTGCTATTGCTGTGTTTTATAAGTTAATTTGCTATTTTACCAGTTTTGGCAGTAAGCATTTATTATTAATTAATATTATATATACCAGTAAAGGATTGATCACATGGCAGTTAGTACGAGTTTTAGCTTCAAATCCTCTCTCAAGGAGAGTTCAGAAGACCTACAAAACCTAGACTGTCTTAAGAGGAAGAGCTCACCAAGAGATCCAGGCCCTGGTGTGACCAAGGGTTTTAGCCTCTTGATAGAGGCAGGTCATTATACATTGATCAAAGTTAATGGTTAGCATCATTCAATTCCATTGGTTGACATGACTTGAGGGTGGTCTGAATTAAAATGAACTCTACAGATGATATCAGGGAAAGAATGTAAAAGGCCCTTCCTGAAGGGTAAAGGCAGAAGTCCAGTATCTAGGTGTGGTTTGCTCCCCAACCAGTTCTTCACTGAGCTAGGCCAAAGAGTCTATCTCCATTTCTTTTGTTCCTTTGGGTTTATCCCAGAAAAGATCTGCTGAAGTTCCTCAAGAACTGAACTTTATGGAGGAGGGAGGCAAAGGGGGGAGGAGAAAGGACTGAAACAGATTTTTTGATTCCCCCCAAGAAATCCATTATTAATAATTATTTTCTTTCCTCGTTGTATAAGAGTAGTGGGTTATAGGAATTTAATATTAATTGGCACAGTGCTCTGGAATTTTAAAAAATGTGACTTGCATTTATTTATTTATTTATTTATTTATTTATTTATTTATTTATTTTTTTTAGTGAGGCAATTGGGGTTAAGTGACTTGCCCAGGGTCACACAGCTAGTAAGTGTTAAGTATCTGAGGCTGGATTTGAACTCAGGTACTCCTGAATCCAGGGCCGGTGCTCTATCCACTGCGCCACCTAGCTGCCCCGACTTGCATTTATTTTTATCAAATTGTTGTTGAACTTTGTATTCAGACAGCTCACAGTTATGCACACATTAGTTTTATGCGCAGATCAGTTTTCCTTGCTTCCTTGGACACTTCCTGGACCACTTGCCTTGATTTATGTTCTGTTCAATATGTTTTCAGGGGGTTCTAGACCAATCTTAACAGTTTTAGAAAGACAGAATTGGGATAGCAAAGTTTTAAAAATCATTGACTTAAAGTCTTAACTTGGATTAAAACAATCTCCATAAATGCAAGAGAGAGAGAATTGGCTTGGAGACTCATGGGACTGCAGTGGGTTCAGTGTGAGCAAACAGTGTGATATGGTAGGTCAAGAAACTACTGCTCCCTTGAGCTTCAGCAAGAGAGACATAGTTTATAGGAAAAAGACAGATAATCATTGCACTCTGACCTAGTCAGACCATATCTGGAGTATTGTATTCAGTTGTAGGTGTCCCAGTTTAGGGAAGATAATGACACTCTAGAGTGTCCAGTGGAGGGCTACTAGGAAGGTGAAGGGGGTTTTGAATTCATGTCAGGTGAAGGCTTGTGGAAGGAATGAGGTATTTTTCTTGGCTGAAGACTGGAGAAGAAAAGACTCAGGTAGACTATCCTCCAGTATTTATTTGAAGGGCTGTCATGTTGGAGTGTGATTCCATTTGGCTTCTTAGGGCAGCATCAGGAGCAGTGAGTAGAAGTTGGAAAGAGCCAAATTAAGGCAAGATTTCCAAAAACACTATCTCATACCCAGAATTATTCAGAAATGGAATTTGAGAAGGGAGTAATTCCCCCTCTTGTCTTCAAACAAAGGTTGGATAATCATTTAGTTATGTGGTTGTAGGAATTCTTTTTTGGGTGGCTTGGAACAGATGGCTACTAATATCTCTTCCAAGTCTGAAATCATGTGATTCGATGATATAAGTATCTCAGGGGTTCTTAATCTTTTCTGTGTCAGTGACCTTTTGGTGGTCTGGTGAAGCTTACCCCCTATTTTACCCCCTATTAGAATGATCCTTCAAAGCAGTAACTGTCTTGAATTTATATTTGTAGTCCCAGTGCTTAGCACAAGGCTTGGCACACTGGCAAGAACTAAATAAAAGCTTTTCGCCTACTCATTCATTAATATATGTTCCTGGGTTTTATGTGCCAAGTTTTGAAAAGGGGATTCCTTCTCAGGATCATGTTTTTAAATGCATAAAGTACAATGATTATAAAGGAAAACTACGGTTAATAAAAATAAAGATGTACCTTTTTTCCCCATCCAAGTTCATGGACTTCCTGAAATCTATCCACACAAACCCAAACCCCAGATTAAGAACCCCTGGTATATTGTAAAGTTAATTATGGATGACTTTGATATATCCATGTTACTTTCCTGTTTGTTACTGTGAATAATTGGGAGATTATATGTTTTTTATGATGTGTTTTCTGTTAGAAGCCATAATTCTTTTTAACTCAGCAAAATCCTCATATAAGAGCTTGACAGTCTTGTGGTCAATTGTTGCTGTATTATATCTGCCTTTCATGGGCTCAGGTGCATCAGCATTGCAAGTGCTTTGTACTATTCTTCCTGCAGTAGAGATGGGTTTTTGCTGCAGTCAAGGCTACATGTAAGCTGTGGCTGTGTAACAGAATAGTCAGTGGATCCATGGAGGAATCATTATTTTGTTAGAACAGTTGACAGCTTTTGGATCGGGGCAAATAATGGATTTATTGGAGAATCTTTTTATTTCTTAGTGATTTTTTTTTTTCAGAATGTCTCATTCTTAACAATAGTTTTAGATCTTTGGTAAGCATGAATTTAAGAGGTGTTTTGTAGTTGTAATATACTTATTGCCTAAATTTTGCACAAGTGTGTACAAGGGCTATTAATGTTTGTTTCTCAACAGATTGACTCATATAGTTAGCATATGAGTGAATGATCTTATTTGCACTAGCAATGTTTTTCCATTTTAAATTTATTTTTCCAAATTGTTTTGCATTTCCTTCATTGCTTGGCAATAGATTTCCACAATTTGGACTGTATTTCCAGCAATTTGTACTCATCCCAGTTATTTCCCTGTGGAATTAGTGGTAGGCCACTGGCCTAGTCTTATAAAAACTGCTAATGAGTACTTAGTAAGATGCTAAGAGGTTCTTTTGCTCCCATTCCCTTGGGCAGGAGACTTTGGTAGTATGGGACAGTTTGAGGGAGTGGCTATTTTGTGGAAAATTATCTTCTCTGGTCCATATTTCTGACTAGAATGTTATTATACAATGTACCAAGACTATTAAAATGTTATTATATAAAGTACCAAGACTGTTAACTAACTTCAAACCCCAGAGAGATCTCCACACTGAGACCCTGCTTTAGAGATGAAGGGTTCTGGCCAGTTTAGTAGGAGTCCCATCTATGCTCACTTTTTAAATAGCTGTTTTGTTAAGCCTAAATCTCCTTTCTAACTTTCAGCTCTTGATCTTTCTTCTGTCCTCTTGGACCAAATAGAACCAGTCCCCTCTCTCTTCTGAGAAAATGGAGACCTTGATTTACTTGAGTCTCCCGGTTATCTTCTTAACCAGAACAACTGGATGAGAACTGGCTGCATTGGCTAACATATCAACAGTCCTTTGCTTGACCAAGAGTAAACCTGGCTGAATCTTCTGGGAATCAGTAACTCAACCAATCAAAGACTTATCTGACTGTAAATATGGGACTATGGATATATCCAGTTTATGGTCTTTTTGGAGGCAAACTTATCTTCAGCCACTCTCTTAACTTTGGAATAATCCTTTTTTTTTTCCTGAGGGATCATCTTATCAAGACATCTCCTTACAGGGCCTTGAACTGAACTGTGGAGCACTAAGAATGCCTCCTGATTTGTGTATCAAAGGCCACATCCTTGACCTCTGGAATTCCTCACTTCCCCTCTCCTTGGGAATGGGACCCACTGACTCATTCCTTTCCAAGCCCACCTTTCCTCGCAAATTCCTCACCTGCCTTTGTTTAAACTGTATATAAATCCCTACAATCTGTTACTTGGCATCCCCTTCATTCTTGGACTGCATAGTACCCCATGCATGTTAAATTTTCTTCCCTGCTTAACAAAATCTTTCTTTAATTTTCACATGCATTGTCTTTCTCTGGTTTCCTTTCCTTTTAGGAAGAAGTGGATTTAAATTTTGAAAACTGGCCTTTGAATTCTGTTCTCTGGAGAACTGGCTTTTGTGTTCTCTGGTCTTCCACTTTGGGGAAAGAGAGATCTAAATTCCATTAAGAGAGTGTTTGCCCCAGTTTACACTTAGAACCCATCTCCAGCCTCTCAGTCCTGCATTACTTCGCTTCCTGAACTCATGGGTCCAGCCAAGCCATCCTCTGTACTGTTTGTTACAAACACCAGTCTATCTCCAGAATCTTTACCATCATCTAGTTGTATTTGTCCAAAGGCAGATTTGATAATACCAGCTAACCAGTGCATCTGAGTAATTGATAAAAGTCTAAAGCATCACTAGGCCAAGCGCAGATACCTGTGGACTCCACAAGAGACCTCCTTCCAAGTTGACATAGTTTTCATCTGGTTTTGAATCTACTTACCTGTTTTATTGTTAGATTAACTGTGCTACAGAAATGTCTAATTTGTGACTGTGCTTCCTTTTCAGGGAAAATATTCTTTTTGGAATGGGAAATCCTCTTCTTGACATTTCTGCAGTTGTGGACAAGAATTTCCTTGATAAGTAAGTATCAAAAGCTTTGTATATGATGTGAAAAATGGACTAGAGGAAAAATGTGGTCAAAATTTAGAATGGAATGTGCTATACAAACAACCAAGAACCCCTGCAGATCATGGGGACTGGCCCTGATGACACTGATGCTGTAATGGCTCAGTAGCTGGTCCTGCTTCTTGCTGATGGAAAGCCTTTGTACAATTTCATTTATAGTTTTATTCTAAATGAAATGAGTGGTTTCCTTAATGTATTATTTTCCACAGACTTGTTACCACTACTGACCTCCTATGATATCTGTATTAAAATGATCTCAAAATGGAATTCAGGTCAAACCTTCTTGTTTGTTTTATATTGACTAATTTTCATCTAATATTGGCTAGCCATTGTTTCATTTCCTTTGCTTCAATAAATATATATCTAGTATAATCCTTGATATTGTTGTTTCACATTTCTGGAAATTAATGCAAAATAAACTACATTTGACTTGGATCTGATTGGTTGAGCAATAACTTAGTGAGCTTCCTTCCTTCCTTCCTTCCTT
Organism: Dromiciops gliroides; assembly: GCF_019393635.1. NCBI lineage: Eukaryota > Metazoa > Chordata > Mammalia > Microbiotheria > Microbiotheriidae > Dromiciops > Dromiciops gliroides. The sequence goes on from NC_057862.1 coordinate 54,202,791, forward strand.
CCTTCCTTCCTTCCTTCCTTCCTTCCTTCCTTCCTTCCTTCCTTCCTTCCTTCCTTCCTTCCTTCCTTCCTTCCTTCCTTCCTCCCTCCCTCCCTCCCTCCCTCCCTTCTTCTCCCCTTCCCTACATCCCTCCCTCCCTCCTTCCCTCCCTTCTTCTCTCCCTCCCTCCCTCCCTCCCTTCTTTTCTCCTTCCCTCCCTCCCTCCCTCCCTTCTTCTCTCCTTCCCTACATCCCTCCCTCTTAATTTATCCTGCTAGTTCTTGACTAAGCTTTGTTTAAAATAGAGGATTTGGCCTAGGGGAAAATTGGTTAGTTTGGGGTAACTTGCCGAAAAGGACTTGGGAAACAGGTTGGTGAAGAGGAAGTGTGTAAAAGCTAACTGCATAAATCTTTTTTAATGCTAAGAATAAATTTATATCAACTTACATCATTTTAATTTGTATACCGACATAACATGATTTTTTTGGTAAATAAGTCTCCCAGTGTTTTTTAAAGGCCACTTAAATAGTAGTCTGGGGATTGTTGGCCTGGCATCTATGTGTTGGCATTGTTGGGAGCTCCAAGCAGCTTCTTTGTCTTAGGCACAGCAGATCCCAAAAGGCTAGCTGAAGGGTTTTTAATTGTAAGCTGCCAGAAAGCAGAGAATGGGTGGCACTAGTGGTGTGATGTTATGGGCAAAAACTTGGCCATCAGAATAATGGGAGCAGGATAAAAGAAACAGATTAAAGATGGAAGGCTTTTAACCCTTCAGGATTTGGAGGGAAAAAATAAGCTTTGGGCATTTTAGCTATGAAGAATAGACATTTTTCTTAATTTAAAAAAAATCTCTTTATAGTTGATCTTAAAATAAATTGGGTCCTGATTATTGTGAAAAATGAATCCCATGAAATGGCTGATTTGTAGCAATTTTGTACTGTATATTTATATTGGCCTGGAGGAACAGTGACCATATTTTACATAATTATAACTCCAAATTGTGCAAACTCAAATACATCCTACTGCTGTTCAGAATTCGAATTTTTTTCCCCCAATCAGGATCTGGCTGTACATTTAAAACTTTTATGAGCTGAACTGGTTTAACTGGCTTTTCAGCCAGTCTTAAGGAATGTATAACAGGAAAATGTAGAATTATCATGTGCATGATTTAGGAAGCTCTGGGGTTTGGAGCCCTCCAACTCTTAATACTAATTGTGTAACTATGGGGGGAAAAAACACAGTGTCTTTGGCCCTAAGTTTCCTTATGTGCAAAACAAAACTAATTCTTGCAGCATACACTTTACTTCAAATGAGATAATGTCCTTAAAATCTTTTGTAAATTTTAATGTGACATAAATATTAGACCTTCAGTGAACTCCTTGACAAGTGAATTGTGTTAATACCACAATAAATTGCTAAGAAACAATTGACTACTATACATAAAACACCAAAAGATTTGTACTTAATGTTTAGGAGCTTGCACAGTGTTTATGACAAATAATTTTTGGCAAAATAAGTACAAGTTAAAAACATGTAAAACATTTGTGCAGTAACAGGAAAAACATAAAATACGTACTCAGAATTCTAGAACTGAAAGGACTTGGTTTAGAGTTAAAGAAGCCACAGCATAGCTTGGTTACTGGTCTTGCCCATTGTGACCCAGCTTGGGGGTGGGGGTGGGTGGGGCAGGGGGTGGTGGCAGGAGGGTCCAATTGGGCTTATCCTGCCCTTCTCCCCCTTTTGATTTCTGACCCCAGGTTCCAGCTTGCCTCACTCCTTAACTAAGTACTGTGTTTAAATGTTCCTACTTGTTAATATGTTCCTATTCCAGTTTAGGTTAAATCTAGGGCTTTAAATATACTTAATCAAATCCTCTGGTTCCCACCCTGCTCTTAAATTAAAGTTGCTCACATTCTTACCCTTAGTTATTTTCTTAACAGTTTATAATTGAAATTGAATGTCATAGAAAAACAAGTGCCTTATTTGTCCCCTCTTGTTTTCTTCATTCCCATTAGCTCTTTTCTGTTCTTTGTTACCCTGTTATTTAAAATGAAAATCATCGGTGTTCCTACTATACTTATGATTAAGTATTTACCATAGAAGAATCACTGCATGACATTAGTAAACATTGATGAAGAGAAAAAACCAATTTGGTCATAACGTCCTTTCCTATTGAACTGTTGAAACTTGATGGTAAGCCCTTTGTGAACAGAGGTCATTTTTAATTTTTTTGGCCATTAATACTTAGCATGGTGCTAAGCATATAGTGAGTCTTCCATGAATAATTGTTGGTTGATGCAAGTAAACTGTTGAAAAAAGATATTTAGCAAAATATATGGTGAAAGTTTTCAAGATTTAAGGGTGGTTGGGAGGCAGTTGGTGTGTTTTTCTTTTAAAATTGTGTTTTCTATCAAATTTTCAGAATTATTCTCTAAAACTTAAGTTATACTGACAGCAGGCTGGAATAATTTACCTCTTGATAATTTAAGTTGCATCTGCACAGAGATCAAGAAGAAAAAAAATTCACATTTTTATTCTCATAACACCCTGAAGTTGAGAAACACATGGATTTTTAAAAACTGATCTCCCCTTCCCTTCAGTTGTGTTTAGACATCACCCAAGTGAGAGGGGAGAGAGGCAGTTTCTGGTAGTTATTTATGCTTCCCAAACCATCAGGAAGTTAGTTTAGTTCCTAGTAGACATAAATAAATCAGCCAGTCCCTTTATTAGGATTTGGGAGATGCAGGAATTTACTTGTTTAATGAGGGTAGAAAACAAGGAGAGCCTGAATTAGAAGAGCTTGGTCTGTTGCCTAGAGCTGGACTAGTTCCACCATGTGGAGAACCTTGCCACCATGCAGCAGGATCCTGAGTGCAGAGCATTTATCTCCAGAACCCAAGGCTGTGGGATGCTGTGGAGCATCCTCTTTTGTTTCCACAGAGATTGCCAAGACCAGTTTCTGCTTTGAAGAATAAAAATGAAGAGATTCCAATGAGAACCAAAGTCTGTCAAAGAGATCCATGCTGTTTGTGAGAGTTTGCAGGATTTTAAAGTTAGTTTAGGTACGGTGAAGTAGTTAGGAGAATTCTCCTCCAGGGATGTGGAAAAGAGAGTCCTGTTGTATTTATTCTTTTGGTTTCAGCATTTTGTGATTGCCCACTTCTTATTTTGGTTAAGTAGTCCATTGCTTTGGCAATAATTTCAAGCCAGCCATTTCCTTGATCAAAACCCCACTGTCAGAAGGTACCCGGTATAATCTGCAAGGGTTTAAATTAACATGCACCTTGAAAATCCTTATTGCTGACCAGAAGGGGAATATACTCTTCAAGGCAGTAGCTGATGAAAATACCAGATGTTGAATAAAGGTCAATTAGTTATTTCTTTTGCAATGTTGTACTGAGGGGTGGATGCAGCAGCCTCTTTTGTACTTCCTCACCTAAGCTTTTGTTGATTGATTGTTGACTGGGAAAAGGAAACAGAAATGTGTGTTATCCTTGTATTACCTTGTCTTTTGTCTTTATGCTTTTCTGCCCATGAGATGATCAATTAATTATGTGGTTCACTATGGCATTCCATCTTTGGCACAGTGATTGTGTGATTTCACTTATTGATGGCATTTCTACCAAAGTTCATCTTGTTGAGGACTGAAAATAGAGGGTTCCTATCCGTATTCTAAAATCAAATTGAAAACAGGTTTCAAACAACACAGTTCCATAGGTCTTAGTGAGGGATAAGTTTTAATCACTTTTGAAAATAGGAAAAGAAAAGGAGCTTTCGTGATTTTTATAAATACAGATACTTCCTTACCATCTCTTGCTGCAACTTTCCCAACGAGTAGTCACTGAATGACTGGCATGAATCTCTGGCAGTCACAGAAAGGAAAATGAACTAAAGGGAAAAAGTGAAACCCTAAGTGGCAGGCCGAGGGAAAAGAACATGGATCTGCATCCAACCTTTCCTGCCTTCTTCCTGACTTCTGTAAGCCACTTTGCTTGGGCTCAACAGAACTCTAGACCACAGGAAAAAACATTTAAATTCTCTACCACTGACCACTTGGATTAATGAGCTAGGAGGAGGCGGGGAGAATGGGCTGTAGAGATAAGGAATATGTTTTTTAAGTTTATAGATTTTTTTTTGGTGGGGCAATGAGGGTTAAGTGACTTGCCCAAGGTCACACAGCTAGTAAGTGTCAAGTATCTGAGGTCCGGATTTGAATCCAGGGCCAGTGCTTTATCTACTGCACCAACTAGCTTCCCCCTAAGTTTATAGGTTATAGGTTTTAAGAAGATTTTATTACTTTTATGTGACTCAGGTTTTTCAGATAGCTGACTATTTGCTACTGACCCTGTGGTTAGGGAATGTGTAGATCACAGAGTAGTTAAGCCATATTGAAAATATTGTTTCTGGGGCAGCTAGGTGGCGCAGTAGATAAAGCACCGGCCCTGGATTCAGGAGGACCTGAGTTCAGATCTGCCCTCAGTAATAGCTGTGTGACCGTGGGCAAGTTACTTAACCCTCACCCCCCCCCCAAATATTGTTTCTTCCCAATTGAGGTATTGGGGTGCTTTGGTTGTTGCATTGCCCAAGTGCCTCCAGGGGTAGCCCTGTGGTGTTCTTGGGGCAGAAGCTGCCAGGGCCTGCTACAGGAACCTGTGGTAGCCTGACCGTCACTCACCAGGCACTGGTTCAGTAGTTAGACATCCAGGGAAAATCAGGGATTGTACACTTAGGAAAGCCACTCAGAGTTACAGAATGGACTCAGTACATTCTGTACCAAGCCTGAATTTAAAGGACTTTTAGCCATGCTGGGTATAGTTTTGTTATGTTGGGGTTATTTGATGAGAAGTGATGGCCACAGTCCATCTACTGCTCTAAGGAAAGTGAAATACATTTTTCCTGGAAACGAATTACTTAATTATGTGATATGAATGGCATCACTTAGTAATACATTCTGTCTAATGAGATCATTTCACTCATAGACAGGCAAATAATTTCCTAGGTAGAAGCTTATGCTGTTAAATTGTACTTCTCATAGAATGAGTTGTTATTTTAAAATATAAGCATTGCTTTTTAACTGCCTCACCCCCCTTTCCCCTTCTCCCCTTTTTGATAAAGAAATTGGCAAAGGTACCAGCTCATTAGATGCTTTCATGGCAAGGATGCAAGGAAGAAGGAATATACAGGGAGGGATGAGAGCTATGAGGAGAATCTGATTTTCTATAACATTTAAGTGTGTTGTAATTCTTTTGGGATGACTCACGATCAATTTGAGCCTAAACCCATCCCACATCATTTTGACACTGATTGGGAAACAATTTTAAAGAGGGCTGGAAAAATTAAAAATGAAAGTGAGGCAAAGGGAACGGAAAACCACCATCAAAAGCCAAAGACTCACATACCTTGTGAAGAAAAAGTATAGTAACTGAAAGCCTGGTAGCACCTCTTAGAGGCCGTGGCAGAACTATGACTCTCCTTAAGATCAGAAACTTTCTTTTAATGCGATCGTTTTTTCTTCCAAGTGTAACTGTGTGCAAGAGTAACCATGGATAAGAGAAACTAACCTTTTGTTAGTTTCTGCTACCTTATTTTGTCAGAGGAGTTGGTTATAAGTTTTAATGTCCATTGTTTAATGTTAGTAGTTTACAATACAGGAGAAGCATAGCCCTCCTTGGAATTAGGAAGACCCTGGATCAAGTCTTGTCTCCATTATGTGCTGCTACCTATGGGACCATGGACTAGTCACTTAACTTCACAGTACCACAAGGCAAACTTTCTAAGACATTAAATTACAGAGGAGTTAATAACTAGTTGTTAATTGCTCTTATGAACGAAAGTACATCTATACGTACATAGTTGTGAGTATGTTGGGGGTACTTGTGACCTGGATTGGGGGGCTAGCTCATCCAAAGAATTTTATAAAATAAAAAGAGATTAGGAGATAGGAATATATGGACTGGAAAACTGTCCTACCTTTGTGAGAGAAGACAAAGGGGAGGGAAGGGCAAGATAACTGGGAGGGGATTTTTGAATAATGGGCTATCAGTAGGATATGCAACATTAATCCATATTCTGCATATCACCTTGCATACCTTGGTATTGCTTATTAGCATACCAGGGGCTTGCTAGGTAACACTCATTCCTGAGCTTTCCCTCCCCCAGGAAAGTTAAAGGATTCCTTGGGTGTTGGGGTCCATCATCCCACAAGAAGTATGCATACACATATATACATATATGTGTATGTATGTGTGTGTATGTATGTGTATATATATATATATATATGTATATATACACACACACACACACATACACATACACACACATATAAAAAGGGGAAAAGTCCTTTAGGTTGTATCAAAATGGAATTTAGGGGGCGGCTAGGTGGCACAGTGGATAAAGCACCGGCCTTGGATTCAGGAGTACCTGAGTTCAAATCCAGCCTCAGACACTTGACTTACTAGCTGTGTGACCCTGGGCAAGTCACTTAACCCCCATTGCCCAGCAAAAAAAAAAAAAGAAAAGAAAAAATGGAATTTAGGAGTTGGGAGGTATGATCCCTGTAAGATTCAAGACCAGAATTTGTTTAAAATGAGTGAGTGTGGGGTATTTCAACACTTTCTAAATTAGCTAATTGTATTAACCAGTTAATATGTTATGTGGCTGCAAATCATTGAATACCTTGATCTCAGAAAAAAAGCTGAAATTTCAGGTGACCTTAAGGCCAGTTTACTTTCGCATGATAGATGTAAGTAGGCAAGCAGTAACATCTTACTAATTATGATTTGCATACTAGAAATGGTGGAAAAGACATCATCAAAGACAGGAATGACAAAAACAGGAGGACGACAAAGTGTAGTCCTATATAAAACTTATTATGACTAGAACTTTTAGATATGCCCAGAAGGTCATTAAAGAGTGGGGGCATTGGGGGAGTCTCAAGAAGTTGATGAATCAGAAAGGTAGCCTAGGCTATATATGTTTACAGCAGTACACAAAATCCCTAGAGGAAGACAGAGCACAGTTATATGCAGTTCCTTTTCCCCCATTTTCCTTTCCAAGGGTTGACTTTCTGGGAATACTTTTGAGAAATCTTTATAATGTAACTCTACCTCCTTTCTGAACCTTGAAAATTTATCTAAACTTGAGTTTCTATAAGCAACTAAAACTACCACAGGGCCACACAATTGCAGCTGGTCTATTATTACTGACATTAGGTTTTACTTTTTCTCTTCCTTAAGTCCCCTCATATGCTTATTCCCATGATGGTGGCAGAATTCTGTGGTTTAACTGTCAAATGAATGGGCACTGCTTTTCGTCATATTGCTGATTCACTTCATGGTGCCAGCTGTGTGAAGGATAATAGAGATGCCAAATATTGCACTGGTATCCCCAGCATATTAAAAGGAAGCATGGAGGGGGAAACCTAAGAGCAGAAGAATGAAGCAACCAGCCTTTGTTGGAACAATCAAAGGTTGGAGTCAAAAAAGATGTTATCTATCTTTAGCAAACAAAAAGGGACTGGATTTTGTAACTATGCTGGGGTAGAAAGAGTCCATGGTCTGTTTTTTTGTCTTTTGTTTTTTTTTCCATGGTCTGTTTTTATTTTAAGATATTTGAATGTTGGAAGTTTTAGCTTTGTTCAGATCTTTGAACTGAACATCTTTTTTTCCTTTCCAGTTTAATTTTTGTTTGAATCATCTTCCAACTGATATTTGACCAATAAATAGTTTGTTAAATGTTGGGGTATCACTAATTTCTGAAAATGATGGAAAAAAGTTCTAAATAGCTATTGATCAGAGAAATGCAAACTAAAACAACTCTGAGGTGCCACCTCACACCTATCCAGAGTGGCTAATATAACAAAAAAGGAAAATGTTGGAGGGGATGTGGGAAAACTAGGACACTAATGCATAGTTGGTGGTATTGTGAACTGATCCAACCATGATGGAGAACTATGTTTAACTATGCCCAAAGGGCTATAAAAGTATTCATACCCAAAGACATCCAAAAAAAGGGGAAAAGACCTATTTATATAAAAATAATTAAAGCAGCTCCTTCTGTGTTGGCTTAGAATTGGAAATCAAAGGGATACCCATCAAATGAGGGATGGCTAAACAAGCTGTGATATGATTGTAATGGAATATTATTGTGCTATAAGAAATGACAAGCAGGATGATTTTAGAAAGGCCTGGAAAGACTTCTTTGAACCAATGTAGAGTGAAGTTAGCTGAACCAGGAGAACATTGTGCACAGTGACAGCATATTATTTAATGAAGAACCATGAATGGCTTAACTGTTCTCAGCAACACAATGATCCAAGACAGTTTCAAAGGACTAAGGAAGCATACTATCCACCTCTAAAGAAAGAATTGATATTGATTGAACACAGACCGAAGCATGCTATTTTTCACTTTCATTTTTTTCTTTTCTTCGAGTCTTCTTATACAAAACAACTAATATGGTAACATTTTACATAATTGCACATACACATTCTATATCTGATTGCTTACTATCTCAGGAAGTGAGGGAGGGAGAGACAGAATTTGGAACTCAAAACTTTAAATAAAGGTTTACTAAAAAAAAACAAATAAAATGGAGATAATATTAGCCAAAAAAAAAATTTATAGAGATTCATTTTCACCTCCAAGATTAAAGTAAACACTCCTTTGGCAATGAAAATCTGGCACCAGCCCACTTTTCCATACCAAATTTCATGCTATTCCATCTTAGACACTCCACAGTCCAGCCATAATTGCCTACTTGCTCTCCTCAAACCCAAAGTGATGTCTTCTGTTTCCCTGTTTCCTTCCAAAGGCTGTTCCCTGAAATGCTCTTCCTCCTTTTTGCCTTTTGTAAACTCCAACTTCCTTCTGGGCTCAGCCTAAGGTGCTGATTCTTGTGGGAAGTGAGAGGCTGCATGGAACATTTGCTAGAGAGCTGTTCTTTTTTTTTTTTTTTAAGTGAGGCAATTGGGGTTAAGTGACTTGCCCGGGGTCACACAGCTAGTAAATGTTAAGTGTCTGAGGCCGGATTTGAACCCAGGTACTCCTGACTCCAGGGCCAGTGCTCTATCCACTGCACTGCCTCTAGAAAGCTGTTCTTAAAGCCAGGAAGACCTGGGTTCAAGTCCTGCCCCTGCCACCTACAGACTGTGTGACTGGGCAGATCATTTAACTTCTCGGTGCTTTAGGCAGTTTTCTAAGACCTCCTCAGTTGTACAAAAGGTGCGGATCTATATACACTGGTAGGAGTTCCCCCATTCATAAATGGCCTCTGTCAGTGAAATTACGGGTCCCTTTCCTATCCCTGGCCTTCTTTTGTGTGTGTATTGTGTTTACTTCTCCGTGCTTTTGTGGTATTCCTGTTGTACAGTGTGAGCTCTGAGGGCAGAAGCTGTTGTGTTTTGTCATTGTATTTCTAGAGGGCATCCCATGCAGTCCACGCTTCATGGATTCAGTCAGTTGTCCTGCCCTGTGAAGTCAAAAGCTATCACATCCTCTCCTTTCCATTTCCTTTGCCACCACCCTAGACCAGCCCCTGACTATTAAGTGGACTATTGTAATAGTCTCCTCACTGTACTTCCTGCCTCTTATCTCTCCTTTTTCACTTCATCTCTCTTACAGCTGCCAAAGCTATCACACTAATGGATGGATTTTAGGGCATCATTTTCCTGTTCCTAAGCCTTCAGTAATGGTTCCCCATTGCCTCCTGAATAAAGTAGAATCTCCTTATCCTTTCATTTAAGGCCTAACCCACTCTGGCTTCTTCCTGCCTTTTCAACTTTATTGTATTCTGCTGCCTGTTGTGTCTTCTCTATTCCATCTTAAATTAGACTAGAGTCAGCTCTTAATCTTGTCCTGTTCCCACCTCCACACATTCACACAGCCATTCCCTCCTCATTTCTTCCTGCTGAAATTCTTTTCTTCCTTTAAGATCCACTTTAGCAGCCACCTCTTCCATAGAGCCTTGGCTCCACATTCGCTCCATTCTCGTTTGTGATATAATTATTTTACGTTCATGAGAGTGTAAACGTGAGTGTAGGGACTCGATTGCTCGTCTTTGTATCCTTAGTCCTAGAACAGCGTGCCACACACACTAAGTGCTTAATAAATCTTCACTTAATTAAATTAGACATTTAGTTCGGTTCAGTTGAACAAGCATTTGTAAAACACCTGTCATATTCCCAGCATTATGATAATTGCTAAGGTACTTGAACAGGTCTAGATTTTAATTTTTGTAAACTTACTGAATTTCATAATAGAGACTGTTCTCTAAGAGATACATGCATGTCTAAGAAGTAAACATGGTAATTGTTTTGTGAGATTCTAATAACTTAAAGAGTAAGTGGCAATATATGTGTAAAAGAAGGAATAATGGGAAAAGATAGTTGGAACTGTTAGCAAATTCACAATGGTTTTTGTACATTTCTTTTGTCAAGGTGAGCCATTACTGCTTTATTCCAAATTGGACCACCTGAAACTTGTGATCTTGGTATAGAAATTAAAACACTTAAACATTTACTTATGGCTATTTAATAACCCTAATGAGGTTGTGCTTCTGATTTAAATAATACCAACAGTTATAAGAGCAGGCTTAATAAATTTAGCAATTACTTCAACGGATTACAAGTGTATTTTTCACAGGCAGACTCCTAGCTGTCACTATAAAGTGTAATGTCTGAAATATGAATAAATACATGAATTTTATTAACTAATTTTCAGAATTTAGGGTTAAGGCTAATATAATGAGAAGAATGCTGAAGTTATGAGATCAAATGAGTTAATATAGACATCTGTTTGTAGACTTTAAATGTCAGCTAATACGATTAGTTTGGAGCAGTTCTTAATTATTTAAGGGTTGTTCTTCAGGATGTTTTTGTTCTTTCCATGAGAATTCTAAACTATTAGAACTTGAAATCAAGTTGTACCACAGTTAGAAATTTTTCTATCATATTACATTAATTAGCTTGCATTTATATAATGCTTTAGGATTTGCAGATTACATTTGTTAACTCATTAGCATTACATATTAATTTGGATTCTTTCATTCTGTCAGAACTTGTTTGAGTGAAAGCCTATCCCAATCCTTCTCATTTTTTCATCAGTGGTACACTTTATGCATTCATAGCTAACTCATAAAAGACTTTTTTTTTTTTTTAAGTGAGGCAATTGGGGTTACACAGCTAGTAAGTGTTAAGTGTCTGAGGCCGGATTTGAACTCAGGTACTCCTGACTCCAGGGCCGGTGCTCTATCCACTGCGCCACCTAGCTGCCCCATAAAAGACTTATTGATAGAGTTATGAAGGTAGGTACACGGTTTGGTAGTTGTTGAAGCCTTAAGATAGATTGCTTTTATACATCAGTCAATTAATGAGCATTTATTAAGCACCTTTTATGGGATAGCCACAAGTATGGAGACAGATACAAAGATGCAAGTCTCTTCTCACCTTCCATGTTGTTGCTTTTGTAGAGTGTAAGTTCCTAAGATGAAGACAGTTTAATTTTTGTCTCTGTCTCTCTAATCTCTAGCACATTGTTATGTGATACGATTTACAATAATTTATTGAGCACAAAGCTTCATCTGTTATAATTCACATACACAGTCTTTCCTAGTTACCTTTTCCCTGGGATGGCCAACTCCTGATAATACCTAGGTAGGTGGTCAGTATGCACGTAAGACTGAAGTTTTAATTTTGATAGACTATGTTGGAAGTCCCAGAAGACCCAGCAGTTCTTATTTGCGCTTGTAGGGCAAGTGAAGATCACACAAAACCAGAGTCATCATCATCTGGCTTTTTGCCCACAGTGGTCCAAACCAATCCTGCATTGTGTCTTTGACCCCATTGATTTGGTGATGCTGTGATTATTACTGTAGTGTGTACAGTCTTATATGGCCTTCCCTTCAGCACATTTTTATGGTTTGATATGTTCTTCCCATCCCCAGAAATCGTCACCATTTAGGTATTTATTCATGCCTTCACAGGATTGTAGAATTTGGATTATGAAACACCTTGGCAGTCATCCTTCCAACCTCTCGTTTTGAAGATGAGAAAGCTGACATTGGGAGAGATGAAGTGACTTTTATCAAGGCCACCGGGGGGGGTATGGCAACAGGTGATGAGTCCTAAGTCCAAGGCTCTCATATCATCTATACTCTTGGATTGGGAAAATTGGATGTATGTGCAATTGAACTAATCTTTGATATTTACACGTCATATAAAAGAATCTGTTTTAATTCGGTGCTGCACTTACAATCACCATGAAAGTACTTCATGATATTCATAGCTAATAATGTTACATACTCGATGTTTCATAGTATAAGTTTCAGTCACTCTCCATTACCTCTGAATGTTTCAGATGTGGTGCTCTCCCCTCTCCATGCCTTCATACAAACTCTCTTCTATACACTTTCTCCTCCCTCTGCCCATCCCTTAGAATCCTTAGTTTCCTTCAAAGCTCAGTCATCTTCTACATGATGCCCCCAGTTGCTAGTCCCCTGCCTTTCTCTGTTCCCTACTCTCCCCCAAACCTCAATCCCCTGTATGCATTTTTATAGAGATAAAGACTGGATAGCTGGATAGTGAACTTCCAATGAGGAAACTCCTTCCACTAATGCAGGGTACCATTTTTTCTGTAATTTATGGTCTGTAATTTACTTTCTGTAATTTACAGAACACTGAGAGGTTATTTTACATGCCCAGGGTCACACAGGTCTTCCCAGCTTCAACATCAGCTTTCCAAACTCTACACCATGTTGCCTCATGTATTTTTATGCACATACATAAACACACATACATACCTATCTATATACGTACACTCATATATATGTGTGTGTATATGTATGTGTATATATATATATATATATATATATATATATATATATATATACATACATACACACACACACATACACACATACACATACACACATATGTTATCCCCGCCTTGAGGTCAAGAACCAGTTTCATCTTTACTTTTGTATCACCAGTATCTCCCATGATGCTTTGTACATAGATACCTAATAACTGCTTGGGTATTGATTAGTGTGTTTAGGATTTTAATTTTAAAAACCTCTTGCCAGTTAAAAAAAAATACAAACACACACACAAACCTAGTATCAGATGTCCAAGGTAAGGAGTGAATTGCTACATGATACACAAACAAGAGTCATTTTATTGGATGTAAGTTGTCAAAGAAAATTGACAGAGGATATGCAAGCTCTTAATAGCTATATTGAAAAAGTTCTCCAAATCACTAATAAAAAGAGATGCAGATTAAAACAAGGCTTCACTTCACAGTTATCAGGTTGGCAAAAATGACAAAAGGAAATGGTAAATGTTGGAAGAGCTTTGGAAAGATAGGCATAATCCTGTCATGTGGTTCAAATTGTGATTTGGGCTGCTCATTCAAAAAAAATAAGAATATTATTACTTGTGAACATCCCTTTTTCAAAAATATTTAAATTAAAAAAACTTTTTTTTTTTTTAATATATCTCACTACTAGGCTTGGACCTTAAGAAAATAAAAGAAAGCACAGACATTCCTATAGTGGCCCATTGCATAGAATGTTGGCCCTGGAGTCAGGAAGATCTGAGTTCAAATCTAGCCTCAGACACTTAGTAGTTGTATGGCTTTGGGCAAGTCACTTAAATCTGTTTGCTGAATTTCCTCATCTATAAAATCAGGATCATAATAGCACCTACCTCACAGGGTTTTTGTGAGGATCAATGAGCTAATATTTGTAAAGTGCTTTGTGCATAGTAAGTACTTTATAAATACAATTATCCAAAAAATATATAAGAAAACTTTTTGCCATAAAAAATAAAATTAAGATAAATAGAAATTAATTTCCAGCATGATGTTCACTAGTAACTAGGGTCAGAGGACCAGAGATCATTTTAGTCTTCTAAACTGTGGATTTCGATGGGGTCATGTAAGTGAATATGGGGGTCGTGAAACATATGGCAACAGTAAAAGGTTATATATACCAATTTTATACCCGGGATCACATAAAAATTTCTGGGGCCAAATGGACTTATGAGTGGAAAAAGTTTAAGAAGCTCTAATGTAAAGGAAATGGCAATTGATCTAAGCTTTGAAAAAACCTGAGATTTCTAAGTGGCACAGGTAAAGAGGGATTGTGTTCCAGGTTTGGTGGACAACCTACATAGAACCATGAAGATGAAACATATTAGGTACTTAATAAATGTTTATTAACTGATTTGGTCGACTGACTAGATTGATAATGTTGTACATGAAGAACTGTGAGTAAGCCAGTTTGGCTGTCTCGATAGCCATTTTCCATTTTTCAGCTCCAGCAGCTTTTTAAAGTAGTTGAAATCGCTTTAATTCAATGCTGTGTTATATATTTTTTAATGTAATAAGCATTTTAATTTATAATTTTGAGTTCAATTTTTTCTGTAACCAGTTGGTGGTCTGACTACAATAGACAGATGATTTAGAAATGGCTTCCACATCAGTAATAGCTCTTTCTTTCCTGTGGGTTAAAAATAATCAGTTTTTTGGGGGTCATTTGGTGTTCACGATATCCAGCACCTACCTTAATCTCTTCTGGTATAAAGTATGCGTGCTATATAGGCAGGGAGGCCTATGTTGTAGCAGTGAAAGGTAGAATGTACCCCAGGACATTTGTTAAAGAAGGGACAGCTAAATAGGATGTAAAAATTTTGTCGGAATACAGTTGTCTTGTCTATGTCCTATAGTGAGATTTGTAAAATACTGTGATCTATCTTTATTCAAAGACTTATTGGCTGGTCTGTTAGACATATATTTGTGTATTTCCATGACTGGTTTTTTAAAAAATAAATTTTATGTCTGTTATAGGTATGGTCTGAAGCCTAATGACCAAATTTTGGCAGAGGAGAAACACAAAGAACTGTAAGTATATGATAGAACATTATTATACTTGGCATTTTGTGCTTGTCTGTAGTTAGCATATTAATGCACAAACTGATTTAATAGTTATATATAGTGTAAACAACACTAGATTTAATTCTATTGGAATCGAATTTAGGCATTCACTGAACAGTTAATTTAACCCTGTATTGGAAATAATTGCTGTCATTGGTACATTGAAAAATAGCTATAGAATGTAATTATATATTTAGTCATTCAGAGTAGCAATGTGGATTGTCACATTCATTTCATTTCCTTTTTCCAGATAAAATGGAAAAATTAGCATTTTTAAAACTGTTAATCTTTTTTGAATGACCACATTTTTTTTACCCTGTTCCTGAAGAAGCATCCACTTTTTTAGTAAATACATTCTTTTTTTTGTGGGGCAATGAGAGTTAAGTGACTTGCCTAGGGTCACACAGCTAGTAAGTGTCAAGTAGTATCTGAAACCGGATTTGAACTCAGGTCCTCCTGAATCCAGGGCCAGTGCTTTATCTACTGCGCCACCTAGCTGCCCCCATCCACTTTTTTATAATTAATTTGCTGGTATATAGAATTGATGATGTGAAGAGTCAGTGTTGCACAGTGGATAGAGAGCTATCTTTGGAGTGAAAAAGTTCTGTGTTCAAGTTTGGACTATGACACATACCATGACTCACTTGAGTGTAACTGGTCAAATTACTTGCAAATTACTGGTGGCACAGTAGATGGAGTGTGGACCTGGAATCACAAAGATTCAAGTTCAAATTTGGCCTCATACACCAAGTAACTTAATTTTTGTCTGCTGGCCAAATGAAAAAAGCTGTACAAAGATTCGCTGATGAGAACTCCTTAAAAAGTAGAATTGACTAGATGGAAAGGGAGGTACAAAAGTTCACTGAAGAAAATATTCCTTAAAAATTAGAATTGTATGACTAGAAGCTCATGACTCCCATGAGACATCAAGAAACAATAAAAAAAAAAATCAAAAGAATGAATTGAAGAAAATGTGAAATGTCTCACTGGAAAAACCAGTGACCTGTTAAATAGACCCAAGAGAGATAATTTAAGAATTATTGGACTACCTTAAAGCCATCATCAAAAAGATCCTTGACATCATATTTGAAGAGATTATCAAGGAAAACTGGCCTGTTATCCCAGCACCAGAGGATAAAATAGAAATTGAAAGAATCTACTAATCACTTCCTTGAAAGAGATCCCATAGGGGCAGCTAGATGGCGCAGTGGATAGAGCACCGGCCCTGGAGTCAGGAGTACCTGAGTTCAAATCCGGCCTCAGACACTTAACACTTACTAGCTGTGTGACCCTGGGCAAGTCACTTAACCCCAATTGCCTCACTAAAAAAAAAAAAAGAAAGAGATCCCAACATGAAAAATTCCAAGGAATATTATAGACAAATTCCAGAGCTCCCAAGTCAAGGAGAAAATATTCAAATATTGTAGAGCCACAGTCAAGATAACACAAGATTTAGCAGCTTCTACAAATAAAGGATCAGAGGGCTTGGAATATGATACGTTAGAGGGCAAAGTAGCTAAGATTAAAATCAAGAAAACTGACTGTAATTCTTCATGGGGAAAAAATGGACTTTTAACCTTTTTTTTGATGAAAAGACCAAAGCTGAATAGAACATTTGACTTTCAGATGAGACTTAAGAGAAACATAGAAAGGTAAACAGGAAAGAGAAATAATAAGGTTAAAATAAATGAGGTTAAACTGTTTACATTCCTATAGATGATACTTGAAACATCTAAGAACTTTATCATTATTAAGCAGTTAGATGGACTATACATAGAGTGCATGGGTATGAGTTGACTGTGATGATATGAGATCTAAAAAATAAAATTAAAGGGTGACAAAGAGGGATAAGTATGATGGGATGATAGCTGAAAAAATTTAAAGGATGAGAAAGAGGGATCTTTTGAGAGAAGTGAGAAGGGAAAGGTAGCATGGGGGTAAATTATCTCATATAAGAGATGTAGAAAAGAGCTTTTATAGAGGAGGGGAACATAGGAGGAGGAGGCGGACAATGTTTGAACCTCATCAGAGTTGGCTCAAAGAGGGAATAACATATACATTCAATTGAGTATAGAAATCTATCTTAATGTACAGGGACGTAGGAGGAGAAGGAGAGCTGATAGAAGAGAGGACAGATTGGGGAGGTGTTAGTCAATAAAACACTTCTGAGAAGGAACAGGGTGAAAGGTGAGAGAAGAATAAATGGGAAAAAATAGGATGGATGGATGAAAACTTTTTTACAAGAAGTTTGTAAGATAAAGGCCTCATTTCTCAAATATATAGAGAAATGAATCAAATATATAAGAATAAAAGTCAGTTCCCAGTTGATAAATGGTTACAGGATATGAATAGGCAGTTTTCAGATGATGAAATCAAAGTTATTTGTACTTATATGGAAAAATGTTCTGGTTCAGCTAGGCGGCACAGTGGATAGAGTACTGACCCTGGATTCAGGAGGACCTGAATTCAAATCCAGCCTCAGACACTTGACACTTACTAACTGTGTGACCCTGGGCAAGTTACTTAACCCCAATTGTCTCACGAAAAAAAAAAGTTCTAAATCCCTAATGATTAGAGAAAGACAGATTATATAAGCCTTGAGGTAGCACCTCATACCTATTAGATTAGTTAATATGTTGGAAAAGAAAAATGAGAAACGTTGGAGGGATGTGCGAAAATTGGCACACTAACTCACTCTTAGTGGAGTTGTGAACTGATCCAACCATTCTCGAGAGTAATTTGGAACTATGGCCAAAGGTCTATAAAACCATGCATATACTTTGATCCAGCAATACCACTACTAGGTCTGTATCCCAAACAGTTAAAAAAAAAAAGGAAAATGACCTCTTTATACAAAAATATTTATAGCAGCTCTTTTTGTGGTGGTAAAGAATTGTTTAGGGGATGTCCATTAGTTCGGGAATGGCTGAACAAGTTGTGGTATAAGACTTTTTAATGGAATACTATTGTGCTTTAAGAAATGGATGAGCAGGATGCTTTCAGAGACACCTGGAAGAACTTACATGAACTGATATAAAGTGAGGTGAGCAGAACCAGAACAATGTGTACATAGTAGCAGCAATGTTGTATGATGATAAGCTATAATAGACTTAGCTCTTCTCAGCGATACAGTAATCCAAGACAGTTTCAAAGGACTCTTGATGAAAAATGCTATCCACCTCCAGAGAAAGAACTAATGGAGTCTGAATGCAGATTGAAGCATATATTTTTTAAACTTTATTTTTCTTGTTTTTTGAGGTGGGTGGGTGTTTGTGTTTTCTTTCATAACATGATTAATATGAAAACAGGTTTTCCCTGACCACACATGTATAAATTGCTTCCCTTCTCAATGAGGGGCGAGGGGAAGGAGAGAGGAAGGGAATGTGGAACTCAAAATAAAAACAAAAACAAAAAAACAACAAATGTTAAAAATTGTTTTTACATGTAATTGGAAATATATACATATATATATATATTTTTTTTAAAGAATAAATATATTTATCTCCCCCACCTATTTTCTGGCCTGCTTATCTTTTTGACAAGATGGAAAAAGAAAATCTTGATATGTGACATTGAAGGTCTTTTATGCCTTTGTACATAGACTCTTAGAACTGGAGACACCTTGTAAGGTTATCTATTTGCCTTTAGGCAAGGCCAAGTTTAAACAAGATCTATCTCACTTTTAATGATTACAGAAAGTAAATTTCATGCCTTTATTTGGGAACTTATTATAATGTTCTCTCACTATTAAAATTTTGGGGCAGGGGCTAGAGTTTAAGTCTGTTCTTTAGATGGAAAATAGCAAGCTGCCTTTTTTTATGGGACAGTTCTTCAGTTACTTAAAGGCTGTTATTATTGTATTGACCAGTTTGCCTTCTCCAGATCCTAGCTTTGTTTTGCCTTAACTGTAGCTCTTATTTTTTAACATTGTTCTTTCCCAAATGACTTCTGGGTTTGGTTCTTATATTGAAGAAACCCCACCTAAATACAATCCTATATTTAGATAGTTTGATGAGTCTGTCATTTTATTGATTTGGGTATTCCCTCCAATAGTAGACAGAAATCCATTCATAGCTTTTTCAACTGGTGTGACTTATGTCTGAGGTGGATTTCTCCAGAATTCCAGGGCCCTTCCTTTAGATCTCTTAACATTGCTTAGATTCTAATGGGGCATGAAAGTTATTCAGCACTTACACCTAATATTTGTTACACATCTGTACCTATCTAGTTACAGACCATTCACTTAAGAATTAGCTGATTGTGGATCTTTAAGTAGTTTTTATGCATTCTAGTCCACTTGTGTTTTTACTTGTTCCACTACACTTTTGATTCATTGCCAGCTCTTGATCTCTCTTG
Organism: Dromiciops gliroides; assembly: GCF_019393635.1. Taxonomy (NCBI): domain Eukaryota; kingdom Metazoa; phylum Chordata; class Mammalia; order Microbiotheria; family Microbiotheriidae; genus Dromiciops; species Dromiciops gliroides. Next base: position 54,222,050 of record NC_057862.1, read on the forward strand.
ATCCATAGATTTTTGTTATGCCCGTGGTCATTCTTTAGTAAATCCTTAAGTGTCCTTCAGATTCAGTATTATGTCTGTCCTCTTCACTTCCCCTTCGCTCTGAGTCACCACGTACACTATTTAGCAGCTAGCATCTTACTGACTCCTTGCATTTGATTTCATTACATATTCTTACTATTTGGCTCATATTTTACCTAATAGGATCATAAAGCCTCAGAGGCCATCCACTGCAACCTTTTTATTTTACAGATGAAGAAACTGAGGCCCAAGGAGGTTAAGTCATTAGTCCAAGGTTATATAAGCAGTGTTAATGGTCAGCATTTGAACCCAGGCCCTTTCTTCTCAGAGCCAGTGCTTTTACAGTATTGTTGTTACACTGTAGACTTTTGGCCTAGTTTTTGGTGTTCAGTTGGGTTCCATATGTGTAATTAGTGAGTCAACAAGTATTAAATGCCTACTATGTGCCAGGCATTCCACTTAGGTATGAGGTTACAAAGTATGAAACAACTTTTGTAAGCAAGGGGCTTACATTCTAATAGCAGAGACAACAAATATACCCAGGATAAATATAAAGTGAATAAAAACAGATACATATTCAAAGCAGCTAAAATGAAGTAGTTTGGGAGAAGGGTAACCGGTGGCAGGGTCGGGGAGATCAGCAAAGTCTTCATGATGAAGATGGTGTTGTACTTACTAGATCCACTCTACTGAACTTCACATTGTTACATTTATTTACACAAATTATTTGATATACATTATACATGTGTAGTGTTGCAAAACACAGAAAAAACCTTCTAAGGGGGCCGCTAGGTGGTGCAGTGGATAAACCACTGTCCCTGGATTCAGGAAGACCCGAGTTCAAATGTGAACTCAGACATTTGACACTTACTAGCTCTGTGACCTTGGGCAAGTCACTTAACCCTCATTGCCCCCCCCCCCCCAATAAATAAACAAATTAAGATACTACAGCTTGTTTAATCATTCCCCCAATTGATGAATATCCCATCCTTCAATTCTTTGCCACCACAAAGAACTGCCATATTTTGTACAGATAGATCCTTTCCCTCCTCCCTCCCCTTTTTTTGGTGATCTCTTTGGGATATAGACCTAGTAGTGGTGTTGTTGGGTCAAAGGGTATGAATAGTTTTATAACCCTTTGGGCATAATTCCAAATTGTTCTCTAGAATGGTTGAACCAGTTCACAACTCTACCAATAGTACATTAGCATCCCTATTTTTCCATATAGCTTTCAGCATTTGTCATTTTGTCACATTAACCAATTGGTGGCACCTCAGAGTTGTATTAGTTTGCATTTCTCTAATCAATAGCTATTTAGAGTATTTTTTCATGTGACCATAGAAAGCTTTGATTTCTTCATCTGATAACTGCCTATTCATATCCTTGACCATTTAACAAGATGAGATTTTTAAACTCCTAAAAATATCACCTATACTAGTAAACGCAATGCAGTTGTCCTAAGGATAGGTCCAGTTATCTTTTGGAAACTATTAATAAGATATGGGTGTACACAGCTTAAAAAAAATTCATTAAAGATGAGCATGCTCCTTTTTACAGAACCAGTGCTTACAGAACGAGTGGCAAATGTCTGTTGTTGTGTTGTCACTTCCCTCATTGTGGCATCAGTTCAAAATTTGCTCAATTTCTTTGACAGCTGGTTCTCTTTCTTGTGGTTTGCTGCCCACATCCTGAAGAAAAACTCTGGTATGACATGCCACACTGAAAGCAGTATATCCACTCTTTCACTGAAGCTCCAGAGATGTCTGGTTTTAATTTTTAGCAGACATCCTAAAAAGAAAGTTTTGTAGCATTGCCTCATCCTGATCTTTTCCTTCAAATGATATGCTTTGGATATTTTTGTACTTACTTCGTTTCACAAGAAGGAATAATAGAGACCTAATCTAGCTTTAGAAACTATCAAAGGAGGAATTACTTATATATTATGTTAATTACATCAGAGATTTTGTGTTAAGCACAACTCAAGTGAGAACCTGTTTACTAAAGTGCATAGATGTTTTATTCTCATCATCATCATCATAACTAACATTTAAATAACACCTACTGCATTTACATTTTACATATAGCTCATTTGATCCTCACAGCAACTCTGGCAGGTAGGCAGCTAGATTAAATGACTTGCCTAGGGTCACATAGATAGTAAGTATCGGGGGCAGGATTTGAACCCAGGTCTACCTGATTCCAGGTCCAACTTTTTATCTACTTTTACCCACTAGTTGATATTGTGTAAAGATTGTATCATGGTACTGTATAAATAAGTAAACTGGCACTGATTTTTTGGTCTGATGTTCTAAATCCTTGTTTCTATAATTTTAGTGGTGGTTATTCCTTTCAGAGTCACAGACCTCATTGTCTCCTTGCCTTCTTGTCTTGTGTGATTCTTATTGCAGTTTTCCTGTACATCTTTGAGGTCTTCACACAGTGGGATGGAGGTAGTGATTTTGTTCTCTTCAGACTTGGGGATACTAGCACAGCACCTGGACTGTCCATTTGTTATCCTTTCTTCTTAGTAGTGTGACCGGCCTCCTCTTATTTTGGTTCTTCTCTCTTCTCCCTAGGTTTTGGGAACACTGCATTTACTTGTTTATCCTTCCACCTGTCTGACTGCTTTCTCCGTCTCCTTTGGTGGATATTCTTTTAGGTCTCACCAGCAAATTGTGGGTATCCCCCAAAACTCTGTCTCGGGCCCTCTTCTCCCTCAAGATATTTCTTTTGGTGAACTCATCATCTTCCCTGAATTCAGTGACCATCTTTATGCAGATGATTCTCAGGTTTATTTAGTCCAACCCTAATCTGCCTCCTGACCTCCTGTTGGTCATCCCCAACTGGATGCCTCATATATCCAAAACGACTCATTATTGTTCCCGTAAACCTTTCCCCTCTAAACTTCTTTTAGTGGACCACTTACCCTCTTCCTCCTCTTTTCCATAGCCAATCTGTTGCCAGGTCCTGTCTATTTGACTTCTGTAACATCTCATGGAGGCCCACTTCTTTCCTCTGATGCCGTCACTACTCTGGTCATCACCTCATGTGTGGACTATTATCATAGTTCATTGGTTGGTCAGCCTGTCTAAAGTCTCTCTCCACTGCAGTTCATCCTCCACTCTGCTACCAGTGATCTTGCTAAAAGCACAGCTCTGACCATAACACTCCCCTATTCAGTATGAAATCTTGTATTTGTCTTTTAAAGCCCTTCATAACCTGGCCCCTTTCTACTTTTCCAGTCTTCTCATCCCTTACTGCCCTCCACATACTCCATGATACAGGCGAACTGGCCTCATTGCTGTTCCTTGCACAAAATATCTCCCAACCTCAGGCACTTTTTACTGGCTGTCCCCCATGCTTAGGCTTTTCTCCCTGCTCATCTCCACTTTCTCTGTTCCCTGACATCTTTCAAGTTTCAGATAAAGTTCCACCTTCTACCAGAAGCCTTTCCCAGTCAGTCCTCCTTAATTTTACTGCCTTCCCTCTGAAATTATCTCTGATTTATCCTGTGTATGTCTTGTTTGTACACAGTTGCCAATGGTGTAAGTTCCTGGAGAGCAGCGACCATTGCTTTTTGTTTGTTTGTTTGTTTGCCTTTCTTTGTGTACCTCTGTGCCTGGCCCATGGTAGGCGCTTCAGAAATTTTCATTGCCTTGCCTTGACCATACATGTCTTCTATATTAATTTATACCACTGTTTGTGTTCGAGTCATCTTTCTTGATACTCTGCAGCTTGCTTATGCCCACCGTGCATCATTCTGTTTCTTTTTGGTTCACTAGTAATTTTGATTATTTCAAACTGGTAGGTTCCTATTCTGTGTGACTGTGTTGCATCACTGGATGAATACTGATGGTTAAAGAGGGGAGCTTTGTGCAGCAGCCTGCAGTTGAGGATTATTTAAAGCACTAAGCCATTTCCTAAATGTAATCTGACCAGATAACCTCTGCTCCCAAAGATGTGGGCTTAGATCTTTATTTCTTTGTAAAGCCCACTCCAGATGTATTTTTTAATTAGGTATAGGTATAGATACATACACACACTATCTCTATGGGCCACCCATCCCACTGCCTATTCCTGTTTGGGAAAATAGGCATTTTTAAACTCTACATTGGGAGGACAATCTTTCACTTGTGTATTTCACCGAGGAGGCTTTTGTACCATTCTAGGGTTCAGTGGGGTTAGTACAGTGTCATCTTCAAAGAGTAGTTCTTGGAGATCTTTGCCATCAGTTTCAAGTCCTTCTTTTGTTTAAATTCATGTGGAAAATTTTCCCCAGTCACAGGATTATAGAGTTAGGCCTGGAAGGGGACTTTAGAAGTCCCCCCACCCACACCCTTCATTTTATAGATGAGTTAGGAATAGAGGCCCCAGCTCACCCAGGTCATACACGATCTGTATGTGTCTCTTTGTTCTTCGCTTAATTTCATGTCACTTCTCAGAAAACCATGAAACAGAGTTCTCTGCTGTTCCATTTGTCTTAGTTCTGTTTGGGTGAAGAAAACTTTTCAGGATGCATTTTGTTTTTTATCCAAATACTTAAAAAAAAATCAGTAAACTCTAGGTATTAGTAGAATCTTATATTCTCTGCTTGTAGATCATTTGTATGATTGTAATGATCACCCATTGTGGAAAACTATTTGTGAAAAGCTGTTTTTAAATTGACTTCAAGGGTAACCTTAAGGTATATATAGATCATTCTTATAAACATTTTATAAACATCTTATAAACACTGTACTAACCCCACTGAACCCTAGAATGGTACAAAAGCCTCCTCGGTGAAATACACAAGTGAAAGATTGTCCTCCCAATGTAGAGTTTAAAAATGCCTATTTTCCCAAACAGGAATAGGAGATAACAAAATAAGTGTGTAGGTCAGTTGGCCCCAAGTACCTTTTTTTTTTTTGTAAAAGCATCATTAGTCGTATTTCATCTCAGCTTTTCTTTTCCATTTTAAATCTCCATTTAAAATTATTAAAATAAAATCCATTCTTGAGTGTTTTTAAGTTGTGTTATCTCCAGCATGGATTTAATTTGAACTCATTTGGCCAGATATACTCAAGGGTATGCTAGGTAAAATATTTGATAATTGGCTCTCTGAAAAAAAAATATACACTTTTAAGTCTTAATTGTATTAATAACATTTTCTTCATCACTTTTAAAGTTTTACAAAATCAACAAAATAAATTGAACCCTGATTCATAAAGTTTGCTGTTTTCCAAGGTGGAAATACTCATAGTGAAAATTTAAGTCAGCTCCAGCATACATCATTTTAAATGCCATTGCCTCTTCCTTGCATGTGTTTTTTTGTTTTGTTTTGTTGTTTTTCAGGGTTTTTTTAATCATAAAAGTATCCTTACATGGTGTTTTTTTGTTTTGTTTTTTTGGTGAGGCAATTGGGGTTAAATGACTTGCCCAGGGTCACACAGCTAGTAAGTGTCAAGTATCTGAGGCCAGATTTGAACTCAGGTCCTCCTGAATCCAGGGCCGGTGCTTTATCCACTGTGCCACCTAGCTGCCCCCATGTGGTTTTAATACAGAGGTAGTAGGGTACAAATATGATTCTATCCTTGCTGATGAATTAGTCAATCAACAAGCATCTAATAAAAACCCATTATATATCAGTCAATAGTGTTGAGATAGAAATAAAAAAATTAAAACAGTTCCTTCTCTCAAAGAGATACAATCAGGGAGAGTAAGGACAGTAGCTAAATATATACAGAAGAAATACCAAATAAATGCAAGGTAGTTAATTTCCTGAGGTAGCTAGGTGTCACTGTGGATTGAACCCCAGGCCTGGAGTCAGGAAGGTTCATCTTGATGAGTTCAAATGTGACCTCACACACTTACTAGATGTGTGGTCCTGTTCAAGTCACTTCACCCTGTTTGCTTCAGCTTTGTCATCTGTAAAATGAGCTGGAGAAGGAAATGGTAATTCCCTCCAGTATCTCTGCCAAGAAAACCCTCAATGGGGTCATGAAGTTGGACAAGAGTGAAAACAACTGAACAATAACAACTAAAATCAATTTCATCATCTAATCCAGCCCTGAACCTCTAGTCTAAGGCCTTTCTTTAGACCGTTCTTGGAGGATGCTGTCTAGGCAGCAAAATGGAGAAAACAACTGTCTAGTCTCTACTTCTATTTTGCAAAGAGGGAGGTGGCAGCCTCTACACTGACCTGTAAAAAATTGAGGGTGTGGGTCATCGGTTTAACCTCTTCTAATCTATCAATGATTTTGCCTTCCCAGATTCAGGGGATTCTGAAATGAATACTGTACTTCTAACTGATTGTGGCTTGCCTGTCAAGATGAGTGTTAGAAATGGTACAAGACTTTGTGGGCAGCTAGGTGACGCAGTGGACAAAGCACCGGCCCTGGATTCAGGAGGACCTGAGTTCAAATATGGCCTCAGACACTTGGCACTTACTAGCTGTGTGGCCCTGGGCAAGTCAGTTAAACCTCATTGCCCTGCAAAAAAAAAAAAAAAAGAAAGAAAAAGAAAAAAACAGACTTTGGGTGTATTGCCTCTACCACTGATACCTCATTGACCCTCAGTTTTCTCTTCTGTTGAATGGAGTTAACAATATAACATATTTCACAGTACAAGGATCACATTAGCAGTGTTTTGCAAAACCTAAAGCTCATTATAAATGTCAGATACCATCACCGTTCTTTGTTCATCTGATTTTCATGATTTGGGGAGTGTTCACCATAGCCATTTCTTTCCAACTCTCTTCTTGAAAAAAGTATGCATGATAAATAGGTTTGAGACTTTTGAGTGGTCCTTGACTTCTTTGATTTCATAGTATAGACAGTGGGAAGGGATCTTAATCTACTGTTAACCTAATTCTTTCATTTTAGTGGAACGTGGGATGTTTCCAGTGCTATATAGTTAGTAGAAAAGCTCCACAGCTAGTAAGTGTCAAGCGTCTAAGGCCGGATTTGAATTCAGGTGCCCCTGATTCTAGAGCTGGTGCCTCATCCATTGCACCACCTAGCTGCCCCCAACCCAGATCATTTTTACTCCAAATGTGGCTTCTCATTTTCTAGTATAAACCATACCATGCTCCCTGTATGCATATTCATGCTAGCCATCATATAAAAATGTATGTTAACTTAATTTGGAGAACCTTAATAAATTTTTCACAGATTTTATATATTTTGAATTTTGGCACAAGACGTTCAGAGATTTCATGCTGGGCTATTTCAAATGCTCCTCGCAAGCCCTGAAAAGCGAGAGGACCAAATGTATAAAAAATTACTATTTCTTGTTATGTTGGGCCACACAATGAAACAGTTTCTTTTCTTCTGGCTTCATGGATAGCAAGAATGTCAGGACAGGTGGCCTTCACTCCCTCAGCAGTGGGTCAATTACTGGTCAAACACTTGATGTTAAGAAAACTAGTTATTAAAGAATGTTCATAGATCTGTAATTCTTAGCACTCTGCTGCTGCTAGTGTAGAATTTAAAGGAAGAATCCTGTGGACTGAAGGCCATTTAAAAAATTCCTTAGTTTCATGCATCTTCATGCTTCAAATAACCCACCATCTGGTAGACATCCTTCTGGTGATGAACATCCGTACAATTAGTTAATTCAGAGGCAGCCTGATATATTGGATGGAATGCTGGACTTGGAGTCAGGAAGATATGGTGCTGCCTCTGACATGAACAACTGTGTGACCATGGGCATCATGTGACCTCTCTGAGCCTCAGTTTTCTCCTCTGTGGGAATGGGAATAATAATACTTGCAGTGGCTCCCTCCCATCATTATTGTGAGGCTCAAGGGAGATTGTGTATATTTGTGCTCTGCAAACTTTAAATGGCTGAAAGTCAAAGCCTCTTTACTATTATTGTTGCTATTGTTGTTGTAATTCTTAATCTAATCCTCAAGTGGCAAACACTGTAATCAGGCCCATGCTGGGTTTTAAAAAGACACTCACTTTTTGTAGGTAGGTGCCTTAGCTCTAGCTGATAATCATATTGCTTTAATTATTTTGGTGTCTCTGGGTGTGCCAACCATTAAAACCGTTTTAATTAAAGAAAAGAGTCTTCAGTCTTTCACATCTGATGATTCAGTTTCCCCATAACTTTAGTCACTCACAATTCACAGTCCCACTTGTTTTTCCTATATCTGTGGGTGGATGAATATGGAACAAAACAGGAAAACTTTGGTCAGCAATGTCTGGTGATTTGGCCATGGCTCTATTCCTCTAAGCACAAACATCTTTCTTCAAATTCCTGTTTTTCTTTCTGTCTTTTCAAAAATCCATATACACAGAAGACAGTTTTTGGAGACATTTTTTAAGTTGGAAAAGCTTAAGAATTAAAACCATTTTTTTCCTGTATGTTTTCTCATTGGATCCTCACAACCATCTTGTAAAGTAGTTGCTATTCTTACCTCCATTTTATAGATGAGAAAACTGGCCTTTGGAGAACTGAGGTGAGGGCTCCTGCAGCAGCTAATTTTCTGAAGCTCCACCAGAAGTGCTGCTTTCCCAGCCCTCACTATACTGTCCCACACTGCTTAAGAACTCCTACCAAGTGTGTCGTCTCTGTTTGCACTCTGTGCATTTTCAAACATTGAACTGAATTTTCGCATCTTACCTGCTGTCTGACAGCTGTATTAAATGCCAGTCCGTGTCTACAATTACGGCCGATAGACAGGTCTCAGCTTAGAAGACCTGGTTTCAAATCCTGCTTCTTCACTTTCATTGAAATGTTATTTAGATATGCAGATAGAACTTCCCAGGGGTTTGGGGTGGTCAAATGAGGTAATAATGTACCTAAAGTGATTTGCAAACTTGGCAGACTTGACAAAGTTAGGCAAAAGGCCAAATGTCAGTGATTGTGATTTATGACATGAATAATTTTTTTTTTAATAGACATAGCTTTTTCTTTTTTCTTTTTTTTCTTTCTGGGGCAATGAGGGTTAAGTGACTTGCCCAGGGTCACACAGCTAGTAAGTGTCATGTGTCTGAGGCTGGATTTGAAATCAGGTCCTCCTGAATCCAGGGCTAGCGCTTTATCCTCTGTGCCCCCTAGACTTAGCATTTTAAACTCCACAACATCCATGAAAAGTTATGAACCTTCACAAGTTCACAAGAACTCCTCTACTGATAAAAACTTGAATACAGACAGAAATAAACATTAGTCAAGTTTTAGGAATATATTAAGTGAACCTATTTTAAATGATGAACAAGTATTTTTAAATGGAATGATTTTAAATGTATGTTTGAGGCAGAACTTGAATCCTGAGTAAGCACTGCCTCATTTAAAGTTTTAAAGATTCGGCATTGTGGGTAATTGAAAGAACACTGGATCTGGAGTCAAAGCTCTGGGCTCTATTTATCGCCTCTGTGGTCTTCTGCAAGTCACTTAACTTTTGGGTGGGGGTTTCTTCAACTGTCGAATAAGAGAGTAAGAATAGAATCTTGTTACTAGCCGAATTGATAATACTGATATTTTTCAGTGGTGTCTACCAGCAGTTGTCAGAAACAAAGCCCAAGCCAAAGTAGAACACTGGCTGTTCCCTGAATCCAGTACTGCCTTTCCAGATCCTTACACAGGCCGTACCCCTGTAGGGGCCTAAAATGCATTCTGCCCTCATACTGCCCTCTCAGAATCCTTGTGTGGCATTTCACCCAGGTGCCACCTCTTTTTCTGTGAGCCCATCCTTGTTCCCTCTAATTATCAGTTCTCTCTCCTTCCTATTAGACTTGGTGTACATGTTCTAATGTGCTGAAAAAGGTTTTTTGTACAACCTTGGCATTGGCTGATTTCTTTTATCTGTGGATCAGCCTTGTTAGCTCAGTGCAGTTCATCACTAGCAAGTTGGCATCTCAGGGATGAATTCTTTGGTCACAGTAATTTATTAAGTAGAGAAAAATACAAAATGTCCCTTAGTATTACATAATTCCTCTTCACAGTACTCTTGTGGTGGCCAAAAGTGGTTCTTAGTCCATTGACAAACATTAGACAAGCCAAGTCAACAGATGTGTGTTCAGCACTTCCTGTGTGCCAGGCACTGTGATAGGTACTGGGAATATACCTTTCCAGTGCTTAGGAGTTCACAGTCTTATGGTAGAAGAAAACACACAAAAGGAAACTGAAAAGTGAGCAGGTGAAGGTGGAAGGGGGGTGGAGAAGTTTTCTGCTAGGGTCCAGTGGAGAAAGGAGTCTAGTGAGCAAGAGTGGAGCCCAGAGAGGAACAGAGTAGTGAACAAGAGTGACCTGAGCACTTAGAATGGAGATTCTGGGGTAACTGACCATTCAAAGGAAAAAGACAAAGGAATGGAGGGGTCTTGAGAAGGCTGCTAGGTTGTGGAGGACAAAGAAGCCCAGAAAGAAATGAAAAGCCGGGCATTAATTTAACTTGATGCACTTATGCGTCTCAGGTCAAAATTTCAGAATCTCAAATTTGAAAGGGATATGGAGTTAGTTAATTTAACTGAGTAGGAATTGTCATAATCAGTCTTTCCTACTAGTAGTCAACCAATTTCTGCTTGAAGACCTCAAGTGAAGAACACAATTACTTACTTGGCCTACAATATATTACTGTAGCTTGGCATTTTATCTGTTCTTTTCTCACCTTTGTACAAGCTCTTCCTTCTTCCTGAAATGTCCTTCCTTTTTACCTCTATTTCTCTTTAGCTTCCCTCAAAACTTAGTTTAGGTGTTACTTAATAGAAACCTTTCCTTACTTTGTCATGTTCTCTTTGTTGTAGTTCATTTGTTTTAGTTGTGTTGTACTCTTCATGACTCTATTTGGGGTTTTCTTGTCAAAGAAACTAGAGTAGTTTGCCATTTCCTTCTCTAACTCATTTTTGCTGATGAGGAAACTGAGGCAAACAGGGTAAGTGACTTGCCCAGGGTCACACAGCTAGTAAGTGTCTGAGGCTGGATTTGAACTAGAGTCTTCCTGACTCCAGGCTCAGTATTGCCACCTAGCTGCCCTATGTTCTCTATTATCTCAAATTATCTTTCATTTTTTTCCTTCCAGCTGACCCTTCCATTTCTCCATGAAAACCCCTTGTAAGCCAAGAGTTGATCTGTCTTGTATTGTTTTTTCAGAATCATGAGATTTATTTGCCAATTACAAACAGAATGCCAATGAAAGAAAATAAAAACTTTATGTGACAAGAAGGTAAGGGGTATGGACAGAATAAAAAATATATTCTCTCATAGAAACTCAAGCAACATCACTCTGGGCCATGAAGAAGTAACAGAAAACTGTTAGGGATTTAGTGTGAGAACATTCTGACTCCTTTCAACCCTCCCTGGAGGGAGAAAAATTACCTATAGGGTGTATATATTTGTGTTTTGTCTTATATCTTCTATCATGCATTGAATTGTTTGTAGAATAGTTAGCCCAGTTCTTAAAAATACTCAACTATAAGATATAAAGGCTAATTTCGTTTGGAAAGAATCAAGAGATGAGCTTAGGCCCCATTTTTTGATGTTGTTTAGTTGTTTCAGTCATGTCCTACTCTTTGTTATTCCATTTCGATTTTTCTTGCCAAAGATACTGGAGTGGTTTGCCATTTCCTTCTCCAGGTCATTTTACAGATTAGGAAACTGAGGCAAATAGGGTCAAATGACTTGCCTGTGGTCACACAGCTAATAAGTGTCTGAGGCCAGATTTGAACTTGGGAAGATGAGTCTTCCTGACTCCACTGTGCCACTTAGCTTCCCTGGGCCCCAGTTGGTTGTAATTTTATGAAACAATTTCCTTTAAGATTTTGAAAGGATAATGTTATTTAAAGTAATATATTATTGTCATTGTCATTTACTTTAATGTTACAGAGACTTTCATAAGTGATCACTCTTTAGTGTTTGTTTAATTTGTTTAATTGGACATATTACAAGTTTTGTTGATAAAATCAACCTTTTAGCATGTCAGTTAGTTATTGAAAGGGTAACATAAATATAGCTCAGTGAAAAAAGCCATAGACCTTCGAGCCAGAGGAGTTTAATTTAAATAACTGGCTATGCCATATTCTAGTCTCTTCTTGTCCTCAGTTTCTTCATCTTTCAATGAGGGATTTGAATGGCTAAGGACATAGCGATACCTGAATGTGTTGTTATATATTGTGTTGTAAGAAATGAGGAATATAGGGGCAGCTAGGTGGTATGGTGCATAAAGCACTGGCCATGAATTCAGGAGGACCTGAGTTCAACTCCAGCTTCAAACACTTGACACTTACTAGCTGTGTGACCCTGGGCAAGTCACTGCCAAAAAAAAATAATTAAAAAAATTTTTTAAAAAGAAAGAAATGAAGAATATAAGACATTCAGAGAAACTTGGGAAGAATTATTTGGACTATGTACGAACAGAGTGTGAATAAATGGAACCAGGAAGACAGTATGCATAATGACTATCACAATGTAAACAAAAAGAATGATACAGTGAAACTGAATGTTAACATAATTATATTGGCCAATTTTGACTCCAGAGAAGAGACGAGTAAATGGGAAATATTCCTATTCTCCTTTTGTTGGGGGCAGGGGGAAACCAGGAACATGGAATATTATGTATATTATCAGGAATGTAGTTTGGTTTTGCTGAGCTTTTCCCCTATTTTGTGAAAAAAGGAAGGCTCAGTGAGTAAGGGGGAGTATATTTGGAAATGAATGTGATAAAATTTAAAAAAATATTAAAATAAAAACAAAACAAAGTATTTGGACTCAGTGTTCTCTAAGGACCCTTTTATCTCTAGCAATAGTCCTCATCTTGATGAATGAAAGACTTAATTGAAATGGTATTTACAAAAAAATATTCTGTTCTTTAAATGTATTCTTTGATGTTAGCACCCTCTGTAGAGTGTAGTTAACATTGCAGTTTGATTTTCTCTTGTTATCAGCCATACTTTAATATTCTCTGATCTCACCTTCTCTTTCTCTACTGCTGGGTCCAGAGCTGGGAGACCACAAGTTTCAGCCATATGCTTTTTCCTTCATGAGGGTAGTAGCATAGCAACAGTAGTTCTGTATTGTCTTTCTGAGTGGCATGGAAAAGCCAATGATTTCATTCTGTTCCCACCCCTCTCCAAAGATTCTTTTGAAGCAGAAAGTGGCCTTTTTTTTTTTTATTAGAAAAGGCTCTGTTTAGGATGTAACTTTTCTATATCAGCCATGGGATGTTTCATTATAGTTTAATTTAAAAATTGCAACAGATATTTTTTTGCCATTTATGGGATATAAATTTTTCCCCCCTCAAAATGTGCCAATCAATAAACATTATTAAGTGCTTACTTACTGTGTACCAGGAACTATGCTAAATGCTGGGGGTCCTAAGAAAATGCAAAAAAGAGCCCCTGTTGTCATTCTAATGGGAGAGGCAACATGTTTAATCAGAACAAAATAAATACAGAATGGATAGAAGGTAACTGTAGAGGGGATAACACCAGCATCTGGTAGGGGTGGAGGAAACTAAGAAAGCCCTCCTGGAGGCGGTGGCTCTTGAGCAAGTCTTTTTTGGGGCAGGGGGCGGGTAATGAGGGTTAAGTGACTTATTGCCCAGGGTTACACAGCTAGTATGTGTCAAATGTCTGAGGCCTAATTTGAACTCAGGTCCTCCTGAATCCAGGGCTTTTGCTTTATCCACTGCGCCACCTAGCTGCTCCCTTGAGTAAGTCTTAAAGGGAAGCAGAGAGTCTAAGCATTTCAGGCATGGTAAACATCCACTTTGAAGGCCCAGCCATGGGAGATGGTATTCTGAGTGAAGAATACTTAAGTCAGTATGGGCTGAATTGGAGAGAGAGAGAGGGAGAGAGAGACAGAGAGACAGAGAGAGAGAGAGAGATTGATTGAGAGTGTGAGTGTGTGTGTAAGGGCTCTGTTTTGGATACAGTGTTTCTGGTGCCCATGGGTATCTTGGGAATTCTTATCCAGGCACAGGTTGGGCCTCTCAGTGCTTTCTGTGAAGCTTTCACTAGTCTCTCTGTACCCCTCTCCCTCCAGAGCCATTACTCAGTTTCTCTGCCTCAGACCCCATTGAGCACTTTGATTGTACCTCTCTTTGGTACCTGAGTTGTTGGTAATTGGCCTCTTTGCTTCTGGGCTCTCCCCCAGTCTTTCCTCCACAGAACTGCCAAATTGATGTTCTTAAATCATAGGATTCACCATGTCCCTTCACTACTCAAAAATCTTCAATGATTTTCTATTTCCTTTTGGATAAAATACAAACTCAGGCTGGCATATAAAGTCCTCCATAATTTGACTCACTTTTTCAGACTTCCTTCACATTCCTCTTATCTTCCAGTCAGCTTGGCCTACTAGCTGTTCTCCCAACTTGAGATGTCCCTACCTCGATCTAGGCCTTTGTACAGGCTGTTTCCCATGCCTGGAATGCAGTCTTGCCTTTCTCCTCTTGCCTTTCTTCTAGCTTCAGCTCCTCTTTTCTGTTAACCAAGGGAAGCCTTTTTTGATCACCCAGTTACTTAGTGACCCCATTTTTTATTTCTTTTCCATATTTTTTTAAACGTCTTTTAGTGTTGGATAATTTTTTTTTTGTGGAGTCTTTGTATCCTTGGTGCCTGGCATTGGAACATAGTAGGTGCTTAATAAATGCTTAGTGAATGATTAAATGAATTAGCATTGGCAAGGAGAAGGCCCACCTCTTTATAAGAAATTGAAGCAAAGAAGTTGTAGAGTGGAAGGGCTGGCAGGAGGGAGAGAGGCAAAGAGGGAGAAGAGAGAGGTTTAGGTAGGAATCTGTTGGGAGGGAGAGCGAGGGGGAGTCTGAGTATCCAGCAGCTACACAATTTACCAGGTGACTGTGATGATGCTACTTAATGTCTCAGTTTTAAAAGAGGTTTTTAACACTTTAAAAAGCTAAGACTTTTAGGTTGTAGCTCAGCTACTTTAGGCAAATTGATTCCTTTGGGCCTCAGTTTCTCTAGCTATAAAATGAAGGAGTTTAGATCAAGTGGTTAAGAAAGCTCTTTCTTTGGCTGAAAGCATATATTATAATTGAGAGATAAATATAATTTAATTATTCACTTAAATATGAAAATGGATGAATATAACGTGATTTTATATTTAAAGATTTTTGGAGCAAATTTTGAAAGAAATAAAAGTTATCAATTTATTCTAAGCCTCATTTTTTGCTCAGATACTAATGAGGTTGCTTCTTTATAACTCACTCTTTTCCTAGCTGCTAGCTATATAATTCCTTCTGGGCTAGTCCTCAGACCTTCCAGCTGCTTGATGTTCAAATGCCTCTGGCTACTTATCTCTCTGGTGCCAGCCATGTGTATTTCGGTTTAGGAATCATTCCCATATTGCCTTCTTTTATAGCTTGCTGCTTAAGTAATGCCCTACAGATTTTTAGATCCCTTTCCTCAGAGCTTTTTCCTCTTTTCCATTATGTGCGGTGGGAGATGGTGGGGAAGAGGGAGGTAGAGGGGCTGCCTTTTTCCTGAGGAAATGCATATATTATTTTCCATCCCGGCCCTACCCCCATTTTCCCTTGGTTTTTCCACCAGGAATTCTCTTTTTAGGAGAAAAAGGGAAAGACCCTTTCTCTTTTCTTTAGACTAGAGTTGTTTACATTAATTTGTATGTAATTTACTTAAAAGTCTTGACTAAGTTGCCTTTAGAATATTCATCAACCTGGAGATACCCATGATAGATAACCTTTACTAACTGTCTCAAAAACTGTTCCCTGGAAGAGCCTTTTATTCTTGTAACAGAACATATTGAAAACAATTAAGACAAATCTTTTGAACCATGGTTCACTGTTTTTAAAGCAGGAGAGCATTATCTGACCCTCCGGTTTGAAGAGGAAGGAGTATGCATGCTTTTTCCTAGCTGTTTTTTTTTTTTTCAGTGCCATCACAATTGACAATTGGCTACTGATTCCATGTACTCTTTAGTTTCACCAACCACTAATGATAACTTTTAAAAGAATATTACTTGTGATCTCAAAATAGGGGAAAGTGTGAACAATAAAACCGTAGAAAAGCAGTTTTATCCACTGCTTTGGCTGGGGCCTTGTAGTCTTCTGAGGGATGATACTGACTTTCACCAGCTTAGATCCAGAAGACTCCTGAGCAAGGGGCGTGGCAGAGAAATTAGTCTTGCTGCTCCAGCTAACTTAACTTTTCGTTTATTTCATTTCTTGAAGTATTTTGAATCAGAAGCAGCATAATGGAGTGGTAGAATTTTTGAGTTAGAAGGGACTTCTAGTGATCACTTAGTCCAAGCACTCCCTTCTAAAAAGGCCCTGGGAGCTTAAGTAATTTATTATTCTACTGTCTCCTGGCTGGTTTTAACCCTATTGAAATGTAAGTGTAATAATATTCCCAAAGGAAGTATAAATTATTTTTGCATTATTTGCTCTTTTGTATTATCTTTAGTGCTACAATTAGTTAATCAAGAACTATTTGTTGAGTATATATCCACTTTGATCAATAAAAGTCTGTGTCAAGTGCAGTGCTTGGCAGATGTATTTAATTTCAGGTAGAACAAATGACACAGAAGTGTAGCTGTCATCACTTGCTCTTTATTCAGGATCTAGGCAGAATAAATTGCTTTCTTCTTTTTTAAAAATGAAGAGTTAATAGTGATGTTAATTTTTTGCTAATTTTTAAGTTGCAGTTTAAATGAAGCAGCATTGTATAATAGAGAAGAGTTGTAGATTTTCCTTAATGAAGGATATTTCTTCTGGAGATTTCTCCTGGATGTGTATAACATATATACATACATATAACACATATATTCTTTTTGATGTGATTTTGTGGTTAATCCCCTAAATCAGGGGTTCTTTAACTGTTTATTTAATCTGGGGTCTGTAGACTCCAGGTAAAGAATTCTTGCCCTTTCCTGTTTTAAGATGGGCAATTAGCATGTTCTGGTTTGGAAACATCGTTGTTCCAGGAGAAAGTATTTTATTGACTAATTGCTGACTTTAGCCTAGAGTGAGAACTACTGTACCTGTTAAAGTTATGTTTCCTTTGTTATATCCCAAGTTTTAATGATATTGTAAGCTAGGACTTAGAAGAAACACCAGTGAGCATGTTTATCTCTGGTATGATGAAATAGTTACCTTTTTATTAGGACATTTAAGCAATGCCTTTTGAATGTGTTCATATATGTAATAAATTAAGTAAAATACTTTATTGCAGAGAATAAACCTCCTTTGCTCTTGTGATAACTAGTCTGGTCTGGATTACAATCTCTGTGGTGTGGGGTTGGGTTCTATAGTTCTCAGTACCTCAGTTGCTTACAGCCATTTTGCATAAAGACTATTTTGTGTTGAAACTTGAAAATGCTTGATTGGACCAACTCAAAAGTTAGAAAAGTCTGTTATTATTAGATTTATCCATAAGGTGGCGCTTAATCTATGGCTTTCTATAATAGCAAAGAAAATGCTGCCAGCTCCTTAACTCTTTGCATCTGAACTGGAAAGGGCCCTGGTCCCTGGAATCACTTGGTCCTGTGCCCTAATTTTCTAGAGGAGGATACTTGCCCGGTGTTTCATAGCTAGCTAGTGACATAGTATTAGAACCCAGATTTTTGGACTTTTAATCTGCTGTTCTTTTCATCTCACCATGCTTTATGCATTTTCTAAATTTCTGCTCTATTGTATCATATTGACTTTGGGGGAACATTTGCCATTTTAATCAGAACTACAGAATTATTCACTGCTGGCCAATAATGGATGTTCAGATACAAAACAGTAATAACCTTAGATGGATTTTGGACCTATGCCTAGGAACAGATGTTCTGTGTTCTGTCCTAATGATGATCTCTACCTCCCGTTGTCTTGTGACACCTCTATGAGGTATCAGTATTTTCTTCACTGAAAGGGCAATGGCAATAAAGTGACTTATTTAACATCATAGAGTGAGTCCTTGTTAGAAATGGCTATAGTTATAGTCTTAGAATTGTTAATTTGAGGTGATCCTGCATTCATGTGATACTTTCGATGCATGTTTCTGCCTTTTTAAATACCATATTTTTGCCTTCTTTTAAAGAAATCATTATTGTAGCTTTGGCTTACCCTAAAATAATCTGCTTTGTTAGGATTAAGTATTGAAAAAAGGGAAAGATTTTGATGAAATATAAACCGATTTAAAAAAAAATATGGTTGTCTTTCAATTGTCCACAGAAAAGTTTTAGTCTGGAGTGAGCTTTACTTGGTTATACAGCTTTCCTCTAGACAAGAGTTCTTAACCTGAACTTGGTTTAAAAAAATTGATAACTATTTAAGCATTTTTAGTTTCCTTTCTAATCCTATGTATTTTATGAATTAAAGAATGTTATTGTAAGACGGGGTCTGTGGGCTTCATCAGACTGCCAAAGGAGTCCATGGTGCAAAAGGTGAAAAAGCCCTATTCTATGCAGACTTTTCCATGTTGTCATTTGGTTCTTGCTGAAGAAATGGAAACTAATTTTAGAATTATCCTATGTAAAGCACAATTTAGGGAGGTCAGTTGCACATGATGTGTTTCAAAGCACAAATGTCAGCTTTTTATTATCTGCAATATAAATTCCATTTGGTGCCACAAAAAGTGAACAATTATTCATTCTCATAACCCTTCTATGTTAGATAAGACTTGTACCTTCCAGGGAGAGAAGACAAAAATTACCCTTTGTGGGAAAATTACTTTGGCGATTGTTTGGTAGTGTGACACATTGGCAATTTGTAATAATGCCTAATTTCTAAATTATACGGGTAATATTTTATTTTGTACTCAGTATTTCAGTGAATCTGTGATGGCATCACTCTGCCTTTGAAGTGAGGAAAATGGTATCTCCTTGTGGTCATGTTATTCCTTACATTATTGAAGTATGAAATTCACCCATACCTTCATTCTCATCCATCTAATACCTGTGCAAGAAACTGAAAACATTATGGGTCTCGGTGCTATTTTCATGGTTGCCATTGACCCAATGGCAACGGCTTCAGAAGGTAAAGACAAGTTTGGGAAGTGAATTGGTGGTAATCTGCTTGGATTATACTTTATTGGACCAACTCAAAAGTTGGCAGAACTGGATTTCTCAACCATATTTTAACATATATGAATAATTGTCTCTTGGCCAGGTTAGATGAGTGTACCATATAAGGACTGGTAAAAGTATGTTTTCCTGAATTCTTGCTGACTTAATCAAAAGGTACTTTAAATAGACAAAGGAGAGGAGAGGGAGATAACTGCTTCCATATAAGCTAGATACTATTGATAGTAATTATATTATAGGAAGAACAGCAGTAGCTTAGAAATTCACAGGCAATAAAAGCCAAGAAAGAACTCAGTAATGATCTCATGTTCATTTGTGTGTATTTGACTATCCACAAATGAAGAAAAGTATAGGTAATAAGCAAGATGAACTGGAAGACATAATGCAGTGGATCAAATTACTGTCTTTGGTATCACTGAAGCTTGGGGGCTTGTGTACTGTATCCCCAAAAGGCTGTATTTCATTCAACAGAAGCAGAAATGGTAAAAATCAGGGAGGAGAGGCAGAGTAGCATTGTATATTTCAAAAGGTAAACTGATAAGGGAAAAATCAGAGGAAGGAAGCATAATGGGAAGTATAAACATATATGATATGTATACGTGTGTGTGTGTGTGTGTGTGTGTGTGTGTGTGTGTGTGTGTGATAATCTATCCATATTACCTGCATAGAAAGAGGAACTAGATGCTTTGTTTTGGAAACAGTATAAGCCTGGTACTGAGGCATGATACTGCTGCAGTGCCGGGAGGATTCCATTATCAATTGAAATTCACTCTGCCAAAGAACAGCTAATAATTTTTTGGCTTCCCGGAACAATAGTGTCATCTCATAAGAGGTAGAGGACAAACAGATTGCATTGCTATTCTAGGTCAAACAAGGAGAAGCTTGTTATAGAAATAAATATGATGGGAACCTTGTGGGAAAGTGACCACTCCATTTTACTGTTTGTGATAGAAAAGGCAAAGGAAGAAAGTCAAGTTTAGTTTGGTATACACTGTAGGATTTGGGTTCAGATTTCAAAGGGTTCAGAGAAAAGATATAATATCCTGTAGGCCAGAATTCTACCAGGAAAGTTAGCCCAGAAGAAATGGGAAGTCTTCCAGTTTGAAATTCTGAAGACTCAAAGAGATGTGATTCCATTGAGGAGGGAAAAAGGGAACTGCCAGAGGATACTGATGTGAGTCTATAAGAAACTCATCCATTAACACAGATTTGAGATAGATGTACTCAGATGTGAGTCCACAGAAGTGAGGGTGAATAAAATAGTGATCTTGTAAGAATGGCATCAGAAATGTGAATGGTCAACACAAGTGGAATTTGGTGCTGGAAGTCTAAGGAGAGCAAGGGTTTTGTTTAATTGTTTTATTTTAGTTATATTGGAGAAAGGAGAAAGGTCAAAGAAATGATAGGATTGAAGTTTGGGGTGGGTGTGGTGATCATAATTGACAATGGAGAAGAGACCAAGATATTTCAATCTTATTTTGCTTCTGATTTTTTGTTTTGTTTTGTTTTTTTGTTTGTTTTTGCAAGGGTGAATGCTTCTTCAACTGTAAAAGATAGAACAAAAAATAAGAAATTGAAATGTGGGAGGAGAAAGAGAGAACAAATCTAGCTACTTTTGATAAATTAGTCAGTAGGCCTAGATGAACTACATTCTAGGGTGCTGGAAGAACTGGTGGGTATGACAGGAGTCATTGTAGTGATCTTTGAAAGGTAGTTGAGAATGAGAGGAGTATCATGGGACTGGGAAGGGCAAATATCCTCTTACACAAAACTGAAGTGGTAAAGTCTGCAAATCTGGGACATTGAGCTTGACTTTGATTCCTTATAAAATCTTAAAATTAAGGGGATGATGAGTGAATTGTTAGAAAAGGAAGTGGTCATAATAAAGAGCTGGCATATGACTTCATTAAAAATAGCTCATGCCAAACTAATCCCCCCCCCATCCCCCAACAGAACTATTAGACTGTTAGGGGAATTGCAGTAGATGAAGTTTACCTAGGTTTTAGGAAATACCTTTTGCAAAGTGTGTTTCATACTATTTTTTTCTGCGAAAGGAGAAGGAGAGGTAGGCAAGAGGATAATATAGTTAAATGGTTTCAGAACTGGGTAAATGGTTAGACCTACAAAATAGTTTTTGATGCTTTTATATCATCTTGAAAGCAGGGCTACAATTGGGCATCTTAGGGATATATGCCTTTAATAACGGGTAAAGAGGCATGCTGATCAAAGCTAAGAGGGATAACTAATATGTAGGAAGATAGATTCAAGGTCCTAAAAGGTCTTCTTAGGCTTAAATGATGGACTAAATTTAATTGTAAGTAATTTAAGAGAAATAAATGTAAAGCCTTACAAGTAGAAACATGCAAATGGGGATGGTAAGACTTAGCAAATTTGAAAAACATCTGGGAGTTGTAGTGGATTGTAAACTCAATATGTGAGTAGGCTGTGGTGGTGCTAATCCATTCTTGGGGAGCATTTAGGTGGGAGGTCATGCTATCTTCTGCCTGGATCAGACCATCCTTGAACTATTGTGTCCAGTTCTGTTTAGAATTTACATTTACCAAGGCAGTGGCTAAAGCAGCAGTCCTGGATTCAGGAGGACCTGAGTTCAAATCCGGCCTCAGACACTTGACATTTACTAGCCGTGTGACCCTGCACACTTTAACTCTCATTGCTCTGCAAAAAACCAAAAACAACAACAAAAACACCCCAAAAAACCCTTATATTTACGTAAGCTCCTTAAGAGTGAGTAGGTACTGTTCCAGTCATTGTATTGTTATCTCCAAATACTTGTTGATTCTGGTTGCTGCAATTAAGGAAAGAAATCAAAGAGCTGGAGGATATCCAGAGCTAGGACTCTGGGAAGATGAAGGACCTTGAGACAACGCCGTGTGAAAAGTGGGGGAAAGAAATGGAAATTTTTAGCCTGAAGAAAAGAAGACTTAGGAGGGACGTCATAGTTGTTTTCAGATATTTTAAAAGTGCTAAGATTTATTTTGCTTAGTCTCAGAGGGCAGAAGTAGAAGCAGATAAGTGGAAGATGCAAAGAGACAGATTGGCTTTTGAGGAAAGGAAAAATTGAACAATGAGCGATCCCAAAGTGAAATGGGTTGCCTTAGAGCTTGGGGAGCTGGACTTTCGATTCCTGCCAACCAGGAGTTTGCATAGTAAAGGTTGGATGGCTGACGTTTTGTCAGAAATGTAGAGGGATTTATTGCCAAGTCATCGGTAGAATTGGATGCTTCCGTGGTTCCTTCCGGGCCTGAGATGTTTTTCTGTCCTCTTACATATCCTTTATTGAACATCCATCAGAGGTTTTGGATCCCCGTAAAGCTGCCTGCATTTAAAGTTCACCTCATCAATTTATGGGACTTAGGGGTAATTAAGTTCAAATTACCTTCATGTTACAGACTATGCTCAGGGATGGTGTCCCTTGTCCCTGTTCACAGCGTTTAATTGGTTTCTTTGGGGGGCTTTCATATGGGTTCTTCTTACTTCTGTCCTAAGTAGTATTCTTCCTACTATTTGTTGGATTTATATCTCTGTCAGTTAGCTGCTAGGAGTTATAGCATCTCAACAGCATAGCTGAGAACCAGGACATTAAAAATAACAACAAAAAGTTGTTGTTGTTTTTTTAAAAGAACTTTTAAAATATGCCACAAAATCCATGTCTTAATGATATACTTTGGGAAGAAAGCTTCTCAGGCCTTCACTCAGACCATATTTACTCTTACTGGATCTATTTGTCCAACAGATTTTCAGTATAGCAGATGGATAAGAGCTAATCAAGGGTGTGGAGAAGAGGAAGAGAATTCTTTATGGACTGGCACAGTGATCACAATATGTACAGACAGTTGAGCTCTGGACATAAAGCACTGTAAAAAACAGGCGGAGCTGCCGAAATATGCCAGGAGCTCCGGCTGTCCAAGCGATGCATAGCTCTTGTGCACTCCTTCCACTGCTGGACAGTTTGGTGCTAGATACCAGATGATGTTATTATTACATCCCAGTAGTAATAACATAACAGGCCATGAGTGCATGTAAACATGAATAATCAAATAATTGATATTCAATGATAACCCACATTTAGAAAAGATTCACTGCTTTTAAAGAAGGCATGGAAGCGGGAATACATTTTCTAAAGGTTTCCATTTAGAACAGCTTTTGGTGCTTCTACTTGAATACTTGGCCATGCAGCATCTTTGAGTATTCTGAAGAGCCTGGTTTTATACTGTGCTCTTTAGCGTAAAGGGATACATCCCCACTATCCCCACCTCCATTTGTAACAATCATAGCTATTGGCTAAAAACAATGAAGAATATATATTTAGTTGCATTTTTTCCTATCCAGAGTTCTATTTTACATAGTATTCATGCTGGAACTAATGTCCTGATAGCAACGAGCAGTTTCCTTTCTTGTAACATGGGTCTAATTTTTTGGAACTGCAGGGCTAAATTTCCAAATATCAACACTTCATAAATTAGGCTTTCTAGGCTTGAAGATTTAAATTCCAAGAGTTCTGAATTTATGTTCTGTGAATTTGTTTTAAAAAATATTTTGATAATTATTTCAGTGTAATTGGCTTCATTTGCAATCCTATGTATTTTATTTTATGCATTTGAAAATATTATAACGAGGACGGACGTATAGACTTCACCAAATTGCTAAAGGCTTCCATGACACACACAAAAAGATCTAAGAATCGCTTTTCCTCTGATTTAGAATATCGTACCACCAGATGGTGCTGTTTCTCCTTTAAAAAATAAATCTTTAAACCAGCAACTGAAGGGGTGACAAATGACTTCTCTAAAATAGCAATCTTGAGCTAAAGAAAGAACTGCAAGTATTATCAGGCCATGAGACTATTGGAGGAGATGAAGGAGCCTTGGGAATAGTCATTTTACGTAACTCTGCCTCTTAAAGGCTGAACAGAAACCTATTTGAAGGCTATTGATTTGTAAGTTTGCCCAGATGAGATGTAAAGTCTAATTTTCTAACCATAACAATTTGGCAGAGAGCTTTCTTTGATCTAAAAAAATTAAGTGGCTGCTTTTTCTTGGGCTGGCAGGTGGGGATATGTAAATCAGTCAGCCATATTAAAAAAAAACAACACCCAAATCCCCTGCATATTCATAAAAACGAATTATTTTCTAAAAGAGGTGCTGAGTTGTTGAAATTGTGATTTCTAATGCTTTTCTAACAAAGGTGCTATCCTTTCAAAACAGCAGGGGTTACATAGTTATCTATCATTACAGATAAATGTTTTGACTGTTTTATGTAGTTGTATGCATTACCCCATATAAAAGAAAGTCTAATTCAGCTTTGAAAAGTCATTTTATAAAGGCAAAAAGATGATTTTTTTCAGATATAAATTTGAATTTCTAGTAAGCAGTTGCACTGACAGACATTCACTTAAAGACTGTAATGTAATAACAGTCTCAGTTGCAAGTTAAAATGATTCTTGCATTATAAACTAAATATCTCAAGGTGTGAGGTATTAAAAATTCAATGCACCCTTAAGATAAAAATGATTTAGTGCATTTAATGTACTTGCTTAGTCCTTTTCATATTTGAATATGGCCATTGGAAGTGCTTTGTAAGATATATAGCAGCTTCTATATGTATATGCAAAATTGAATAGTTTGTTGCCAACAACAACAAAGAATCAGCAGAGGAACTTCCTTTTAAATGTTTTAGGCATTTCCCAACTCACAGGATGCACGTCTCAGAAGAGGCTTCTTGGTATATTGAATTCAGTCCTCTAGTATTCAGATCACAGATTTCAAAACTTTATGTTTTTGCATTGTCTGCTGTGTGGGGACATATTTTCATTTTTAAAAATAAAATCTTGCTCTTAGAAGTTTTTTCTTTGGGGCCTTGAATCTGACTTCTGATATCTGTTTACTGGTAGACATAATGGGTATTTAAAGGATATTTGTTAAATTTAATTGAATTGTATGTGGAATATTCCATAGAGCCCTGACCTTAGAGTCAGGAAGACTTGAACTGGAACTCTGGGATCATCCTGCCCCTGACACATCCTGGTGATGTGAACCTGACAAAGTAACTTTACCTCTCAGTGGCTCAGGCAACTTTCTGACACTGCAATGTGCAGAACAGGTGTTGAGCAGTTGGTAGGGGGAGTTTCCTAATTGGAGATTTCCTATAGCAATTCAGTCACTGGTCTGGTCCCAAAATCTAAAAAGCATCAATATATATATATATATATATATATATATATATATAAAATTTATTTATTTTTAGTGAGGCAATTGGGGATTAAGTGACTTGTCCAGGGTCACACAGCTAGTGAGTGTTAAGTGTCTGAGGCCGGATTTGAACTCAGGTACTCCTGACTCCAGGGCTGATGCTCTATCCACTGCGCCACCTAGCTGCCCCCGTATATATATATTTTTAATGTGAACACAATGATGGATTCTTCAAGTCCATGTTGTTAAATCTTCCTGTTTTATATATGGAGCATCCAAAGCAGAGGAGAAAGTAACCTGGTCAAGGTCATGCAGTTAACCAGTTAGTCATCTTAATATTTATCTTTGGATTGCTTTGCATTAGCCCAAATTTCAAAATGAACCTATTTAGTATGTTGCTGTCCCTTCCTTCTCACAACTTTCACACTGAATTCTTTCTTAAACAAACTGTACTTTAGTTTGATGTGGTGGCTGTTAACTTTATTAAGTACACGAGTAAATTGAGAACCTAGGTTTTCAGCAACAATAAAATGGTGATAGCTTCCAAGTCATAAAATGTCTAGCTACAGCCCAGCTATAAAGTATGAACTTTCTAACAGAAATGGGGAATTGATACATGAAATAGGATAGCCTTGGTGTCAAACAGTGAAGCTAGAGGCAAGGAAGCAGCCCCTTGTGCTTCGAAGATTTTTTTTAACATCTCCTTTATTTGCTTACAAAATAGACAAGAAAGCAGTGGCCATTTATAGCTCGCCTTTCATAGAAGCACAAGGCTGTATAGGCTTCTGAAGAGTAAGGCAAGAGCACAGTAATTATTTGGTGCCCTTTGGTGGGAATATTATTAAATAGTGTTACTCTTGTGTTGAAGCTGATAGGAAGCACTCTTCTAAATGGCTGCCCACTCAGCCCCTGTCTTTTGTGATCACCCACCTCTCTGCTGAGGTTCACCTTGATGAAAATGGTTAACTACCACCTGTCCTCAGGTTTATGCTGTGAAGCAATCATTTTGTTCCTCTTAGGTTGGTGTTTTATAAAACCGTGGTTCTTGAAAACTTCTTTGCTAGGTAAATTAAAGACATAAAATTTGTGTTAATGTCATTAGAGAATATCAGAGAGACTTATAGAACAAAGAATAGATTGCTGAAATTATCTTTTTTTTGTTGTTTGTTTTTTTGAGGGGCAGGGCAGTGAGGGTTAAGTGACTTGCCCAGGCTCACACAGCTCTGAGAGAGCAGAGTCAAGAGAAAACCCTAATGAGGGTTAAGTGACTTGCCCAGGGTCACACAGCTAGTATGTGTCAAGTGTCTGAGGTCGGATTTGAACTCAGGTCCTCCTGAATCCAGGGTCGGTGCTTTATCCACTGTGCCACCTAGCTCCCCTGAAATTATCTTTAAGGGAATTATTTGGAATGACTAGTATACTAATTGAAAAACTTATTGGATAAAATTTATGTAATAAACACTTAAAACATTTTTTAATTCACCAAGTGAATTTCATTATAATCCAATTCAATATACATTTATTAAGCACCTACTATTTGCAAGGCACTGTCTTAGGTCTTGGTAATTCAAACACAAAAATGGAATAATCAAAATCATAGTTTTGGAGCTGGAAGGGACCTTCGAGGTCATCTAATCCAATATCCTCATTTTAGTGAGACACAGAGTAAGTTACTTGTTTGAAATCACACAGGTAGTTAGTACGAAACCTCGGGTTTTAACCCAAGTCCTCTGACTGACTGTAAGTTCAGCTGTTTTCCCACTGTAATGTACAACAATCCTTTTTATCCTCAAGGAGCTTAATTTCTACTAGGGGGACACAGGAGATAAGGAAATATGAAATATGCACAAAATAAGACCAAGTAATATCAAGAGAGTGTTAGCAAGTGGAGGAGTGGAAGGTGTGATCTCCTTTCTGAGGCAGTTGTTGAGCTTCATCTTGAAGAAAGTTATGGAAGGAAAGAGGGAGCACTCTATAGATTGTCTTTTTAAGAAAGCCGTAGATTTGCCAGAGACAAATACCCTTTTCTCCCATTCACCCATGAAATTGATAAAAGATTCCTCAAAAGATAACATTAAAGAAAATCCCCTTCTCTTCTTTGATCATTAATATTGTTGTTGTTTGGTTGTTTTAGTCGTGCCTGTCTCTTCATGATCTCATTTGGGGTTTTCTTGACAGATACTGGAAGGGTTTGCCATTTCCTTCTCTGATCCATTTACAGATGAGGAAACTGAGGCAAAGAGAGGGTTAAGTGACTTGTCCAGGGTTACACAGATAGTAAGTGTCTGAGGCTAGATTTGAACTCAGGAAGAGGAGTCTTCCTGACTTCAGACCTGGCACTCTATCCAGTGTGCCACCCTAGCTGCCCTTATCATTAATATTAGGGAAACCATAAAATCAAGAGTTGTGTGCTTGCCAAAAGCATTCACCAGTGTCATGAAGAATGTCTATTTTAGGCTCCAAGTGAAGGAATTCTTCATTTTGTGTGTATCATGGATCCCTTTAGCAATCCGATGAAACTTTAGGATCCCCTCTCAGAATAATTTTTTTGAAATTCATAATTTAAAGGAAAGCTAAATCTCATTTGGGGGTTAATGGAAATAAAGATGTGGGGTTTTTTTCCTATCCAAGGTCACATACTCTTTGAAATCTGTTCATGGATTGTAGGTTGAGAACCCTGTGCTATAGATGGTGAAGTTCCCTAGATTCTCTTCTTTGCCTTTGACGTTATTCTGATTTCATCAAGCCTGGGAACATTGCAGAGCCACCTAAATGAGACACATGACCACTCAAAAGAATTTATTCTAAGTGTCTACCTGGGAAAAATGAAGTCGGTAAAGAGTGTCTATTGAGATTATGTTAGATATTCAAACTGTATAGTGTGTGTGTGTGTGTGTGTGTGTGTGTGTGTGTGTGTGTGTGTGTGTCTTGGACAGGCACTTCCAATGAACAATGCATTGGGCCCAGAATTGAACAGGAGAGGGAGAGCAGGCTTTTAGGAATTGATAAACTTCTTTTAAACAAAGGCCCATTTTTATGATACTAGTTTTCTAACATTACACTTTCTGAAGAATTGTCAATGGGTTTCATCAGAGGGCAGTTGAAAAGTGTGCTGGGGACATGAGTAGGCTGCAGCACATTATAAAAAAAAAGTTATGAGAAACAGTAAAGGATGTCATTAAAGACTATCAAGAAACAAGAAGATAAGCTTGAAAAAGTGACAGTTTAGGGTGAAAACAAGTGACCACTGATAGCAAGCCTATGTATTCCACTGGTATTGTCATGATTTCCAGAGAGAATGAAGAGTTTGCAGCACAGCTGGTATGCTGACGGGTAAGCTGATGGGTAGATGTGGACAAGTGTTGCTTAGGATGGGCAGGCATATTTGGGTTGCAGTCTGGATTGCTGGAGCAAACATCAGAGGCCCCTTTTTTTTTTTTTAAAGTGAGGCAATTGGGGTTAAGTGACTTGCCCAGGGTCACACAGCTAGTAAGTGTTAAGTGTCTGAGGCCGGATTTGAACTCAGGTACTCCTGGACCGGTGCTCTATCCACTGTGCCACCTAGCTGCCCGCCAGAGGCCCTTTTTATTTGGGAAGAAGACTCCTTTTCCAGTGCAGCTCTCTTCTAGTCCCCGTGCTTTTGTACAGGTGGTCCGCTGGGTCTGGAATGTACTGTTTCCTCACCTGAATTGACTTCTTGATAGATTTTACCATCCTGGTTCTGTCCTCTGCAGCCAATGGAGCAAGTCTTATTTCCCTTCTTTCTATAGGTCATCTTTCAAGTACTGAAAACATGTTTTATTTTTTCTATGCATCTTTGCCAGGCAAAATATCCCATTCTGGGAACTCTCGTCTCCATGCTCTCCTGCATAGCGATGTCATTCCTATACTGCAGTGCCAAAAGAACTGAAAGTACTGCCCACATGTGGTCTGGATTGGGGAGAGTGCAGCAGGGCTGTCCCTTCTCTGCTCCTGGATGCAGCTGGGTGGTACGGTGGAGAGAGTGCTGTGCCTTGAGTTCAAATGTAGCCTCATACACTTCCTAGGCAAGCCACTTAACCTCTCTATGCCTCAGTTATCTCAACTGTAAAATGAAGATAATAAGAGTACCTAATTTGCAGGGTTGTTGGGAAGATCAAGTGAGCTAATATTTGTGAAGTGCCTGGCATATACTAGGTATTTAATCCTTATTCCTTTTCCTTCCTTTTCATTCCCTCTCTCAATGAGTTTAAGATTGCATTAGCCTGCCCTCCCTCCCTCCCTCCCTCCCTTCCCATATTCCATTGCTAACTCATTGACTAAAAATCCTAGATAGTTTTCAGAAAAACTGCTGTTTAACTGCTTCTTCTTTGTGAAATCAATTTCTTGAACCCATCTGCAAGACTTTACATTTGTCCTTGCTGAATTTCATCTTAATAACTTTAAC
This sequence comes from Dromiciops gliroides, assembly GCF_019393635.1. Lineage (NCBI taxonomy): Eukaryota > Metazoa > Chordata > Mammalia > Microbiotheria > Microbiotheriidae > Dromiciops > Dromiciops gliroides. The sequence continues at coordinate 54,251,666 of NC_057862.1, forward strand.
CCTGTGTCCTTGTTAGGATCTTTTTCAATGCCTATTTTGTCATCCATTATTGGCTGTTCTTCTAACTTTGAGTCATCTGCAGCTTCGATTAGATTATGACCTGTGCCTTTAGCAGTGCCATTAATGCAGATGTTAAACAGTACAGGGCCACATACATATTTGTGGGGGCATCCCTCCTTCCTCATTCATTAATACTTCTATGCCTTGGGGGAGCTAGGTTGCGAAGTGGATAGAGCACTGGCCCTGGAGTCAGGAGTACCTGAGTTCAAATCTGGTCTCAGACACTTAACACTTACTAGCTGTGTGACCCTGGGCAAGTCACTTAACCCCAATTGCCTCACTAAAAAAAAAAGAAAAAAAATACTTCTATGTCTCAGCCACTCCTCCAGTTGTGACTCTATAGCACTGTAATATACGCTGCATCTTTCTGTATCCATAGCACTTATTTGAGTTATCAGTTACACAGTCCTGTCCAAAAGAACACGACTTTCTGGTGTGATTTCTTCTTGAAAAAGCCATGCTGCTGTTTGTGATCCCTGCATCTTTCTCTAGAGATTCATTCAAGAGATGGTTATCTCTTTATAGTTATGCTGGAAATTCACATGAAGCCCACTTCCCTGTAGTTTGTTGGTGATATGGCCTTCTCTTTTTTAAAAGGGACTTATACCCTCTGCTACTCCTGGGCCACCTTTCCCATTCTTAGGGACCTTTCACATACTCCTGCAAGTTCTTTCAGGAACCCATCTGTGCCCAGTGACCTGAATTCATGAAAGGTGACAAAGTGCTCCTGATTTATCTTGGATATCATCTCTGGATTAGCCTTTTTGCTGTCCTTGTCAAGGTCATTCTTGCAAGAAAAAGGATACAGCACAAGGACTATACCTTTGATTTAATTGATAGAGAGAACTCTTGAACGAGCCAGTTCCCTCCACTAAGTCAGGTCAGCACCTTCTAACTGTCTTAGAGACTTACCTAAAGCACTGACAGCTAAGTGACTTGCCTAGGAAAATATCAGAAGTAGGATCTGATCTCTAACTTTTTTGGTTACAAAACCCTGTAATCCTTCATAATGTGCTGCCTCATGTGGAAGTGAAATAAGAGTTGAGATCTTCACTTCATCATGTATCTTATTGTGCTCTTTCCTTCATTCTCTTTTTTTTCCCCCAAACTTAGCTTAAATTTAAAATAATTATTCTTAAGAATAGCTTTCATTTTTACTTTACCTCTGTTTCCTAAAATATCCTTTCCCTATGATGGAGAGCTGTCCCTTAGAATGAAGAATAAAAAGGACAAAAACAACTCAGAAAATCCAATATTGAAAAAGCCTGGTATTATATGCATTGTCCCATACCCACAATCTCCTACTTCTGCAGAGATGACAGGATTGGGCTTTTTCATATTCCTTCTTTGGGGCCACAGTTAAGCATTACAATTTTATAGCATCCAGTTTTGATTGTTTTGTTATTCTTTACATTTATATTTTTGTAATCATTGTGTCTAAACTTTTCCTGATCTTGCTTCCTTCATTTTTTTTTACCAGTTTATGTCTTCCCATGGGTCTCTGAACTTATATTCATCATTTCTTACATTCCCACAATCTTCCATTTCCTTCATGTACCTTAGCTTATTTCACCTTTCTCCATTCAGTGGGCATCTTACATTCTTTTCAGCTGTTTGCAATTACAAAAAGTATAGTCATAAATATTTTTACCTCTTTAGGGCCTTTTTGTGGTTACTGATCTCCTTGGAGTGTATGCCTACCAGTCTCTGGGTATGAGAATTGTAGTCCCCTTCACATAATTCCAAATTGCTTATTAGAATTGTTGGACCAATTCACAGCTCTACCAGTAGTATGCCCATCCCTTCACAATTCCAGCCATGAGAACTCATTGTTTGTCATCATTGCCAATTTGCTCAGTGTGAAGTGAAAATTCAGAATTGTTTTGGAATGTATTTCTTTTATTGTTATTGATTTGGTACATTTTTTTTTCATACAGCTATAGCTTTAAAACACCCTCTTTTTAAAGTCTGGAGTTTTCATTGACAGCCTCAACTCAAACTTAGCATTAGTACTGTTAACACTATTCTTTTTTAAAAACACTATTCTTATGATACCATGTCACCCTTTGTAACCTGCTCTTGCTTCCATTTTCTGTACGCTTTTTGAAAAATATAAGTTGTCAGCAAGTTTTCTGATTATCTGTGGGTCTTTTTAGATACCTCCCATTGTTTCTCTTTCCATCTTAAGAATTTTAATCCTGAGAGTTTCCCATCCCCCTGAACTGATTTTTTCCTGTAGAATTTTATTGGATAATTGTAGTTCCCTATCACCACTATAGCTTACTTTCAAAAAAGCAACTTATAGGATCTATTCCTTTTTTTTTTTTTTTTTTTTTTTTGCTGCAGGGCAGTGGCGGTTAAGTGACTTGCCCAGGGTCACACAGCTAGTAAGTGTCAAGTGTCTGAGACTGGATTTGAACTCAGGTACTCCTGAATTTAGGGCCAGTGCTTTATCCACTGTGCCACCTAGCTCTTCCCTAGGATCTATTCCTAATCAAGTAGAGATGTATTCCTGACCTTTTACATTTTTACACTGTAACCTAGAGCAAGTTCTTTGTTTTGAGCTCCCAGCAATAATTTTTTTCAATCTTAATAGCATTTTATTTTTTCCAATTATATGTAAAGAAAATTTTCAACATTTTTTGGTAAGATTTTGAGTTTCAAATTTTCTCCCTTCTTTCCCTCCTCCCTCCCCCAGAGAGCAGCCAATCTGATATAGGTAATATATGTTAAATAACACATTTCCTCTTTAGTCCTGTTGTGAAAGAAGAATCAAATAAAAGGAAAAACCTCAAGAAAGAAAGAACACAAAACAAAACAAAAATGAAACTAGTGTGCTTCAATCTACATTCAGATTCTGTAGTTCTTTTTTCTGAATGCGGAGAGCATTTTCCTTAATGAGTCTTTTGGAATTGCCTTTGATTGTTGTATTGCTGAGAAGACCTAAGTCTATCATAGTTGGTCATTGCACAGTGTTATAACATTATGCTGTTACTTCTCTTGGTTCTGCTCACTTCACTCAGCATCAGTTCATGTAAGTCTTTCTTCTCCCTGCTCATCATTTCTTATAGCACAACAGTATTCCATCATAATCACATAAAACAATTTGTTCAGCCATTTCCCAATTGATGAACATCACTTTAATTTTCAGTTTTTTTGGCACCACTGAATGATTTTACTACTCACTAAAAGACCTGTTATAAATGTTTTTGTACATGTGGGTCCTTTTCCCCTTTTTGTGATCTCCTTGGTGTACAGACCTAGTAGTGGCATTTCTTGATCAAAGGGTATACACAGTTTTATAGTCCTGTAGGTATACTGCCAAATTGCTCTCCAGAATGGTTGGATCAGTTCACAACTCCACCAACATCTCTTATACTATGTCTTGACACTTTGGTCTTTATAGTTATTTAAACTTTACATTACTTTTCAGTTTTTTATGATTTTATATCATTTTCCCCAACTCAACCCTATACTTCTAGTTCCTTTTCTTCCTCTTTTGTTAGATAGTTTCTAAAATGTATATTATTTTACATAAACAATATGGAACTAAAACCCTGATTGAAAACTACATTACTACTTTGCATTGATTTGTTTTTTAAGCTTATGTTCCTCTTATATCTTGTTTTATATTTTTGACCACTCATTTTTCCTCTATTTCTTTTGTGACTTTATTACAACTTAAGGACAGATTCTTAGAACCGTCTCTCTAATTTTGTAAGGAAAATTAGTGGAATAATATGCTATACAGAATTTTGCTTTCCAGACAATATTTCAACAATGGCTTTATTCCATTCATAGGTGGTTAGATATAATGATAATGGGGATTCTTGTAAAAGGAACTTGTCAAATGACATAGATACTTGAAATCACATAGTACTAGGTCAGGCTTTCTTTCTTACCTTTTTAAAAATATCATTCCTCTTAGACAATTAAAAGTCTTATTTGTGAGGGTTATCATCTTGTTTCTACATTCAGTATTTATATGTGTGAGAGATAGTATATCTTACATTCATGCATACATATACATGCATACGTAGCTGGCATTATAGTCAGCAGGATTTCTGTTTAAGTCTTGCTTGTCTTTGACACATAGCTCCTGACCATGGGTAAGTCAATTAACATTGAGTGCCCCAGATAGCTATTTAATAAATACTGAAAGTTTGAGTTGCCAGTGTGTATCATTTGAGGGAGAGTTCCCAGTAATAAGTCACAGTTTCTGACCAATTTAAAAAGTCTAAATGTATGTGAGCATACCTAAGAGGTGCTCAGAAATATATTGATGTATTAGGAGAGCAATGACTTTGCTTAACAACAGAGATAATATATTCATTCTTTACCTTCTAGGTGAGGATGCGTAGCAGGGATAAACAGGCATATGGAATGCTACATTGTACTACTTTTTCATAAATATTTTAAAAGTATGCTATGTATTTCTAACACTTTTACCTGTTTTCCATAATTTTTTTTTGTCAGGCTTCAAAATATAAAATTACTTGTTAGATAAAGGATAGTAATGTATTTGTACTCACTGAATAAATGAATCTCTCTGGCTTATTCCTCATGTAAAATGTTGTATCCCACGAGTACAGGGATTCTTAACCCTTATTGTATGTAATAAACCCCTTTGGCTATCTAGTGAAGCCTCCAAACATTTCAGAAGACTGTTTGTAAATACATAAAATAAAATACATAGGATTACAAAGGAAATCAATTATGTTGATGTACAATTATCAGTATATTTAAAAAACACAAACCAAATCCATGGACCTCAGGTGAAGAACCCCTGCCATAGTAGAATGTAAGCTCTTGAAAGCAGGGATTCTTTCTTTCTTTCTTTCTTTTTTTTTTAAAGTGAGGCAGTTGGGGTTAAGTGACTTGCCCAGGGTCACACAGCTAGTAAGTGTTAAGTGTCTGAGGCCGAATTTGAACTCAGGTACTCCTGACTCCAGGGCCGGTGCTCTATCCACTGTACCACCTAGCCGCCCCGATTATTTCATTTTTTGTTTCTGGTTTCTGCCTATCCTATTTGGGGAAAAATCTTCATACTTTGAATATTTTTAAAGAAATGCATTTTTTGATATGCACAAGTAGTTATTAAACACAGTAGACAAGCTAATAGATAAATGTTAATTGATTTGAGGACTACCATTGCCTCACTGTGTGACTTAAAATTTTTTGATTCTTAATTCCTTATCTGCAAAATAAGGTGCTTAGAGTAGTTGGTCTCTAAGGCTTCTTCTAGAGGATCTGCCTCTACTCACACCCAGTTTACATAATGTTTATTTTTTTTTAAATCTAAGTCTCCCCAGCAATACCACTGCTATCCCAAAAGAAATATCCCAAAGAAATAAAAAAACAAAAAGGAAAAGGACATATATGTACAAAAATATTTATAGCAGCTCTTTTAGTGGTGGCAAAAAACAATTGAAAATCGAGATGATGCCCATCAATTGGGGAATGGCTGAACAAATTGTTTCAGTATTTGATTTGAAAGGACTAAAAATTTTAGTGGAATAAATTACATTAAAGCTTTTATTCATTAAGTGAGGGATATATTCTAGAAAAAAGGGAGAAACCTCTTTGTATATAAAATTTCTCACCTAAGGATTTGGTATTCAAGATATACAGACAACTAACAGAAACACATATAACAAAAACACATTTCCCAGCAGGTAATCCCCTCAACATGACTTTACCTACTATAATTTTATTGATTTGATTCTAAGTAGATTGTGTCTTAATTTAATTCAACAAGTATTTATTATGTATCTAATAAGTGTTACAGGGCAGCTAGGTGTTGCAATAGATAGAGCACCTGCCCTGGAGTCATGAGGACCTGAGTTCAAATCCAGCCTCAGACCCTTGACACTTACTAGTTGTGTGACTCTGGGCAAGTCATTTAACCCCAATTGCCTCACCAAAAAAAAACAAAAACAAAAACAAGTATTAGGCATTCTTTATACAAAAAGAGAAACAAACCATTCCTTTCTCTCAAGGAACAAATGAATGATTTTGCCAAGAACATTTTACGTACAATGATGACAACAATGTCAATTTTTAAAAATAAAAAACATTTTTATTTAAAATTTTGAGTTCCAAATTCTGTTCTTCCTTCCCTCCCTCCTCTCCCTCCTACCTGAGGCAATAAGCAATCAGATATAGGTTATACATGTGCAATTATGTAAAACATTATCATATTAGTTATTTTACACAAGAAAACTTGAATAAAAGAAAAAAATGAAGGTGAAAGACAGCATGCTTCATTCAGTCTGTGTTCAATCAATATCAGTTCTTTCAAGGTGGAGAGCATGCTTTCTTGATAGTCCCTTGGGATTTTCTTGGATCATTGAATTTCTGTGAATAACTAAGTCATTCACTGTTCTTCATTAAACAATATTGGCGTTACTGTGCACAGTTTTCCTGCTTTTGCTCACTTCAGTATACATTAGTTCATAGAAGTCTTTACAGGCCTTTCTGAAATTGTCCTGTTTGTCATTTCTTATAGCACAATAATATTCCATCACAATCATATACCACAATTTATTTAACCATTCCCCAATTGATGGACATTCCTTTGATTTCCAATTCTTAGCCACCATAAAAATGAGGTGCAATAAATATTTTTGTACGAATAGGTCTTTTTTTTCTTTCTTTGGCTGTCTTTGGGATATAAACCTAGCAGTGGTATTGCAGGATCAAAGGGGTATGCACAGTTTTATAGCCCTTCGGGCATAGCTCCAAATTGTTCTCCTGAGTGGTTGGATCAGTTCACAACTTTATACCAATGGTGTGAGATGTTGGTCTATACCTAGTTTCTGCCATACTATTTTCTAGTTTTCCCAGCAGTCAACAATGTAAATTGAAAGAAGAACAAAAAAGGAAAAAACCCTGAATACTTTTTAATCATAATGATCAGTCTTGGTCCTGCCTATGTCATGAAAAAATGCATCCCCTTCCCTACTTTGCAGGACTTCCTGTTTAACTTTTAAAGCTTTTCACAATATTACTCCAATATCACTCATTCTTCAGCATCACTGCGCATTACTCCTATTTTCCACACTCTAAATTCCAGTCAAATTGGGCTTTGCCCTTCCCTACACAATACTCTTGTCTTGTCTCCATGCCTTTGTACTAGATGTCTCTAGTGCCTTAAATGCATTTGTTTACTTCTGCTTCATGGAATTCCTTTCTTCTTTCAATCATTCCTTATACATGAAGCTTTGCTTGATCATCTTAATTTCTAGTGTCCTTCCACCAGCTACCTTGTATTTACATATTGCATTTATTTCTATTTATTCTTTATAGACATATATATATATATATATATATATATATATATATTAGTTCCCTCATTAGGATGTGAGCTCTTTTGGGTAGGGATTGTTTCTTTTTTTTTTTTGTATTCATATTCCCAGTGCTTCGTACAATGCCTGGCATGTAATAGGTAGTTAACAAATGCTTAGGATTTGATTAATTATTCCTGTGGTCATTATCTACTTAAATATCACCTTCTGCCGAAGGCCTTGCTTTGTCCAGCCCCACCAGCTCCCCTCAATCTTTTCTCTGTTCAGATTTCTTTCATCTCCTTTGTCTATTACCACATTTTTCCTAGCTATATCCATGTTACCTCTTTAGATTGTATGCTCCTTGGGTCTAGGAACTGTTTTTTGCTTTTCTTTTGCTTTTTGTTTGTATTCTCAGCAGTTAGCACAGGTCCTAGCACACATTAAATGCTTTATAAGTGCTTGCTGACTAGCTGACTAGTCCATTTCAGCTGTATATCTATCTTAAGGCTGAAGTTTTGCTGATGTTAGGAGTCAATAGTATTTTAATTTGTTATATTTTAATGACATTTAATGAAGCCTCTAAAGAGATTTTTAAGTATAAATTCTGTAAGAAATACCTATATTCCTTGAATTAGTAGGTCTTCTTGTTGAATTGAAAATCAAATTGTAGTTTATTTTACTGATCTATGTGTTTGCTAATTTTTGTGTGTGTGAGGCAATTGGGGTTAAGTGACTTGCCCAGGGTCACACAGCTAGTAAGTGTTAAGTGTCTGAGTTCACATTTGAACTCAGATACTACTGACTCCAGGGCCAGTGCTCTATCCACTGCGCCACCTAGCTGCCCCTTTGCTAATTTTTAATACTTATATTGAAATAGAAAATTTATATTCATTATCTGTAGGTTTGTCTACTACAGCTCAGTTTATAACTTGAATTCTTATATATTTCACATCTCTTTCTTTCCTTCCTTCTCCAATAAAGAAGTGAAGTGGAATTAAATCCTTCATTGAGTAGGAACCAGGCTATTTCCAGTTTAATAGTACCATACACATTTTCATGTACTCTGTAGCTGTTCTTATCTGAGTTATGTTTTGTACAAATGGAGAAATGGGAAGGGAAAAGCAAGAGGCCAGGATGTACTACACCATCTTTTCTATAAACACTATTGACCTTATTCTCTTTCAGATTGCTTGATTTTCTAGTAGTTTACTGCTGATCAAGAGTAGTGCCTTTTTGATAGCATTGGTCTGGTAGTTATGAAAAATGTTTCCTATTGCCATCCTTTAAATTATCACATGGCACTTTAAGATTGAATTTTGAGGTATTTTTTTAGGTTTGTATTCTGCGTGTAGGAAATAAAGCTAAAAAAGATCGGAGGATTTGAATTTTTGGTGAATTTGTTAAGGCTAAAATTCTAGCTAACCTGTCTAAAATATCTAATGAGTGGTCGCCAATAAATTATAAGCTTTAGCAAGAGTTAGACTTTTAAGCATTTATTAAGGAGAATAAGAATTTGGTAAAGAGAGAGAAAAAGGCCTAGATTTCTATCTATTAAAGGGAGAGCACATTTCTAGCTCCCTTCTCCACCAGAGTCCAGAGGAAAAAAGAGCCCGAGACTGAGCGCCAGTCTCTTCCTTCCTCCTCCCACTAGTCCGCGTCACTTCCTGACTCCTGGTCTTGCCCTCAAAGACCTTCCCTTCATGGGCAGAACTCTTCTACAGTAAGTATCCAGCAGGTGGCGTTATTCCAATCGTTACAGTCCCCCCTGTTGTTCCTCAAGAAACAAAATGTTTCCTTGACGGAACAGTAAAAAGAATATAATAACTATTGCTAACTAATAATATGTGAACAACAATATAGAAAAGGAAGAGAGGAAAGTTTTGTCCAGAGGGGTGATTTTTTTTTGTCCTCATGAACCGACGCTTTGACATTAGTCTTGCAAAGGGAGGGCCTCTGCAGAGAATACATATTACAGATGGTGTATATTATAACAGAAAAAGAAAAGAGAAAAAAACAAAACAAAACTATTCATTTAAAGTCTCTGAAAGTCTTTTCTCAGATGTCCTCTAGGTGTAGTCATGGAATGGAAGTCTTTTCAGGGGTTGAGGTATGGATGCTGGTAATCAGCCAGGAAAATTTCCTACAAAATTGAGCTTAACACAACTTTAAAATAGCTTTGTCAATAATCAAATCAAACAATGAAAGTTCTCAAAAACATGTCTAAGGGAATTCAGAATCTTAGTTGTTACACATGAAACATATAATAAAACAAAAATTGAACCATTCTTTAAAATTATAATATTACTATAGTCCCCCCCTTATGGAGGGTAATTGAGAAGACAATTGCTGCGATATTAATTATTAAAAATAATTTTTTATCTTTGTTTCATCACTTTTTGCATCATCTGCCTAATTATCCTCATGCCATTATGAGAAATTAAAAAATCTAATATAATTGGTAACAGGTGTCAAGGCCAAATTCAACACTGTATTTATCATGACACCTGAGATAATTATGGGGGTTACCATAAAAGAACAGAGAAATGATGGGATATGAGCATTCCCACACTTGAGCAGTATGTACTGTCCATGCAGTATGCCAGGCTTAAAATAGGTGGATGGAATATATGTCCATGCCACCAAACATATTGGAGGAAACTGAGTCAGACTTAATCAGATGCATGGGATTGAGATGTTCCATGGCATCAGGCATATAGGAGGGAGCATAGAAGCCAGGTGTAGAAGTGAGATGGGTGGGATGAATACTTCCAGCCATCTGTACAATATTGTGGGGAAAAATAAAATAAAATATTAAACCAAGAGAATCCAACCTCAACATTTGTCAAAAGCCGTTCCCTTGGCCATACCTTGACTTCATGCATGTCTCCCCTCATGTGACAGTTCAGTGTCTGCTCTTGCATGTATTCCTCTTGTGATTGGATGGCATCTTGGCCAACTGGCATCTGATAACTCAGAATAAAGGCAATTAATGTCTTAAATGATAAGTTCCCATAATCCAAGTCTCATATGGATTTAAAATTGAGGATAATAAATGATTGCAAAAAATGTGAATACATCTTGACTCAAAATATAATATATAATTATGCAACAATTTCAAATAATACCCCTTTTTTGTACTTAGTATACAATTACTTTTGTGAAAAATCTGAACATATTTAAATACAAGTTAAAGCACAACAGAATCTCAAAGAAAACTTTTTTTAAAAAAAGAAAACTTTTACAAATGTTCCCCTCTTTTTTTTTTTTTTTTGGAGTATGCTTATCAAAAATAATACTTCTAGAATCAATTTACACTTGCCATGGCAACCAATTTGCCAGGGAAATGCTTTGAAGAGTTTGATCAAATAATCAGTTGAGAAAAAATAACAAAAACAAACAACTCAGAACATGGAAGCACAATACTCCTAGAATTAACATTGTATTATGAAATCAAAACCATCTTGCAATTTTTTCAAAATTAGATAAATGAATAGAAGAAAATACACATGGAACAATAAAAGACAATGAAATTCAAACTAGGGAAATCTAAATGAATATGAACTTAATATTAATGAGTCTTATAAAATATAAACTTGATCACAACTATAAAAAGCTTTTACAAATATTCTCCTTGTTTTAAAAACTAAGTATAAGACACAATCTCAAAAGCCTGAAAATCTCTATGAAAATAAACCCATACCATTAATTTCAAAATGTATATATAATAGCATAGAAATCCTATGTAACCTCTGAACTGACATTAATACTCTGAGTGAATTCAGAACACTTTTGATTCCGATATCTAAAATCCCCAATACTCATATCAATACCTTGCTGCTTACTTCTACATTTCTGTAAAATATATACCCTTCCATGGCAAAAGAAGCAGAGTCTTGAACTATGTTGATTGTCATTCTTATTCAGCTTAAGTTTTTCTTCTTTAACCCCTCTATATTGTCTGTCGGGCTTTTCACCATACAAACGCTTTATAAGATTACTAATTAAAGACAAAAGCAGGTTAGCAAAATTATGAACAAATCGAGCATATCTGGAATTTAAAGGGTTTTCTAAAGTTGTCTCAGAAGCACAGCCAGGCTGGGGAAGGGCTGAGCCTGAAGCTGCAAATGTAGTTAGAGAAAGTTGCGCATGAGCATTAGATTTCTGGACTTCCCAGGCCAGGGAAGCAATGGGCTTGGCCATGGGAGGAGTAGAGGGTGGGGTCTGGAGAGGAGGGGAGGGACCAGAGCAATTTGAATCAGACTTGATTTTGAACTCAGGCCTGGATTCCTCTTCCCCCACTTTGCCTCCAGGTGCTAGGGGATTAAAAGCTTCAAGAGGGTGGGTCATTGCCTCCAGGCATGCAAAATTAGAGCAACAATTAGTGTTAGAACTGGGAAAAGCTGCAGGAATCTCTTCAGGTTTCTCTGAAAAAGCATGGTTCTGAGAGGGAGAGATATTTCCTTGTGTGAGTAAGTTGCTGGCTCTTTTAACAAAAATAAAAAGAAAAATAGAAAATCCACAAAAACAAAGCATTAACATGATCTTATCTCCCATTTGTCTGGTTAAACAGACTAAAATCAAAAATAGGGTAATTAGGGAGTTTAAAAGTTCCATTCGAAAAAATTTAAAGGGAAAACACAGCCAGTACACCAGTACTTAGTAGGGGAAATTTCTTACCCAACCAGAAGATCAGAAGACTGAGGTTTAGCTTTCCTCTTCGTGGTCAGCCATCTGTTAAGGCTAAAATTCTAGCTAACCTGTCTAAAATATCTAATGAGTGGTCGCCAATAAATTATAAGCTTTAGCAAGAGTTAGACTTTTAAGCATTTATTAAGGAGAATAAGAATTTGGTAAAGAGAGAGAAAAAGGCCTAGATTCCTATCTATTAAAGGGAGAGCACATTTCTAGCTCCGCTCTCCACCAGAGTCCAGAGGAAAAAAGAGCCCGAGACTGAGCGCCAGTCTCTTCCTTCCTCCTCCCACTAGCCCTCGTCACTTCCTGACTCCTGGTCTTGCCCTCAAAGACCTTCCCTTCATGGGCAGAACTCTTCTACAGTAAGTATCCAGCAGGTGGCGTTATTCCAATCGTTACAAATTGTTTTATATTTTTCTTATTAATCATGAGATGAGTTAGTTAAATGATGAAACTTTCAGAAAATTGTAGCTAGATGTCAAAATGTTATATGAAGTCTTAAGCAGTAGAAAACTGACCTACTTTTCATGTAGCTAGAAAGATTGATGGTTTATTTAGATCTTGCAGTGAAGTATAGCATTTTGACCCTTGCCTTTTCTGTTCCTTCTTAAGATTTCCTGAAGGTTCAGTTGTTTTTTACTTTAAACCATTATGTTCTAAACTTGTTTAAATTCTTGGTGTAATCATGGTAAGGTCAGTGAAAAGCTCATTTGTTAGTTTGCTATGGAAAGACATGCTTATCATAAATTACATGCATCAAATTGATTTGAAATTAGCCCATTTGTTACGTTGATTTAAAGTGCCAGAAAATTGATCTAAATTTCATAATTCAAGAATGGAACTAGTTTCTCTTACTTATAGAAGGATGATTTATTTAGAGCCTGGCTAAAACAAATGATTTCGAAGAAAACAACGTATGCACATAAAGGATTTCTCAGTAGAATGAAGGAATTATGTTAATCATAGTATGTTTATAGAATTCATATTTTATTTTAATTTTTTACAATTAATTGTTGTTGAACCACACCTCAAATAGCTTTGCTTTTCAAGGATCAGGGGGCTGTTTTTCAGAATTACAATTGTCAAATTATTGTTAGGCCTTGATATATTTCCATTTATTCTCTTTCCTTCTGTAGAGGATTCAGCCAGTATTATTCAAGTGAAACTCAGTCTTTCCTGATTTTTCCTGCTGTTGTGGTGGCCTTCTTTACAAAATTACTTTGCATTTACCCTTTCTGTATTTTATATATAATTACCTATGTTACTTATAAGCTGTCAGGCCAGATATGTATCATTTTTGTCTTTGTATTCAAAGGTGCTTAGTACAGTGCCTGGCATACAGTTGGGATTTAATAAATGAAGTGAATTATTAGTTCCTTAGCATGAATTCTATAACTATGTACACTAAACCCAATGCAAACAAGCATACATTATGTATTTATTAGTCTTCTTTCATCAGGAGATGATTGCCATCAGATTGATCAGTTCTTACACAGTAATCTCTATAAGTAATTTATGTATCCACTCAAAGGAGTTGATTATTAAAATTCTATATGATTTTTCCTTCCCTCCTCACAATAGCCTTGTGAGGTAGGTACTATTATTGTTATTCCCATTTTGTGACTTATCCAGGATCACCCAGGGAACTAATAAGTGTCTGAGGGCAGATTTGCACTCAGGTCCTCGTGATTCCAAGTCCAGTATTCTAACCATTTGCATTTGAAGAACCTGCATAATATTTTTTCTTTCATCAGATTTGAAATAAAGTTTAAAATAGCAAAATTGCACCATTCCAAGCACTAAGAAATTCTCATTTTAAGTATTGTATTTATTTTGGAGTATTTGGTGCCCCATGTTTTTATTATGGTTGGTAGCTCATTGTACAAGTCACTGCCCCTCCACACTTTCTCTTGTTGTATTACAGCGAGTGTGCTATGAGCCTTCCTCTGCATAGGGAGGAAGAGTTACAGCTTCCATGACTGAGTGGAAAGATCGTCTAAGCTGGAGCCGGAAAGTCGAGCTGAAGTTCTAGTGCTGCACTTAGGAACTGTGTTAACAAACTGGACCACTCTTCAGAAAACCTCTTTGAACCTTAATTTTAAAAAAAAATCTGTAAAATGGTAAAAGTTCTTTAAAGAAAGGCGGTGTGCTGTTACAGAGATTGTGCTTTGGAGTCAAAGACCCAGAAAGCTCTTGAGTTCAAGTCTTTCCTCTCACACACAACTAGTTCTATCAACTTGGTCAAATTAAATTCTTAAACTCTCAGTATTTCAGTCAACTAAATTTTAATTTGTAAAGCAAATGCTGATGTCTACTAGTTGAAAGGATTGCCCTAATGGAAATTCTCTACACCAGTGGACAATGAGGAGGACAACAACAACAATACTCTTAGCTTTTAAGGTTGTGAAGAATCTATTTGTTTAAACCGTAAGACACTGTAGAAATATGAAGTGGCATTATCTCAAAAGCTTAAGTCCTTGTCCTACGTATTCATTGTAGTCCACTCTTCAAATATTTTTGCTTTTTTGTCTAAATTTTTAAATTAAAATTTTCATATTTATGCAAGCACTCGATATGTTTTCTTTATGTTTTTTTTTTACATGAGGGAAGTTTTTTCTGTTGCCTTTCATACTTATGCCACACTTCTTGTGGCATATGCCTTTAATCAAAGATTTCTTATTTCTGTCGTGTTTATATTATTTCTCACTGATTCACATTATAACCCTTTAATGACTTGGCTTTAAAGCAATTCTTTTGGGGGGGGGCGGGTCAATGAGGGTTAAGTGACTTGCCCAGGATCACACAGCTAGTAAGTGTCAAGTGTCTGAGGCCGGATTTGATCTTAGGTCCTCCTGAATCCAGGGCCAGTGCTTTATCCCCTGCGCTACCTAGCTGCCCCTCTAAAGCAGTTCTTTTTTAATTTTTTTAAAGCAGTTCTTAAAGACAGTTTATTAGAGTCAAAAATAATCACCATTCAGCAAACCTGCTAATGAGCCTATCTAGATTTATTTATTTAAATATACCATAGTCTTTGAGAACCTAGTGTTCCTTCTGTGAAGCAGTAAGACATTGGAATAGTCTTCCCTTCCCTTGGACTCCTGTATCCAAGCAATTGTCTTATGTCTCTCTCCACCTGCTGGCAAAATGTTATGGCTGTAGCTTAGTGATAGGGTGGATGGTAAAATGCCAAATGAGATTGGGATAACATGTTCCATGGTTATTTCTAGAAGAGGCTAATGAGCTTTGGCCAAATTAGCTTTTTCCCTAGTTGCTTCTACTTTTGTATAACATGTGCAAGAAAATGGAATATTTTGGACTAAATAATAAAGCATAATAGTGGCTATAAAATAGTTTCAGTAAACGTTTCCCAGTTAATCTTTTCTCATTCCAGTCCATCTTCTACTCAGTTGCCAAAGCGATCCTTCTAAGGTGCAGGCCTAATCGTGTCCATACGTTCCACTGGCTCTCTGTTGCCTCCAGGATTGAATATAAAATCTTCTGTTTGGCATTCAAGGCCCTTCATAATGCAGATGTTTCCTGCTTCCCCCTCTCTGCCTCTTTTTTACACCTTATACCTACCTCTGTACTATGCAGTGCAGTGACACTGGCCTTCTCACCACTCCCTGAACAAGAAAGACCCTCCATCTCCTGACTAGGCATGTTCAGTGGATTTCTCGCACACCTTGAATGCTTTCTTTCTCATCTCCACTTCTTGCATTTCCTTTTTCTTTTCGAGTCTCAGCTAAAGTCTTACTGCTTCAGGACCTCTTTCCCAACCCCCCTTTATTGTGGTGCCTTTTGTCTGTTTCAGTATATCATATCTAAACGTTTTTTTGTACATAGTTTTCATGTTGTCTTTCCTTGGAGTGTTAACTCCTTGACAGCAGGGACTATCTTCTAACTTCCTTTGTGTCCTATCCCTTCACACATTTTCTGACATATAGGAGGCACTTAAATGTTTATTGACTGACTGAAATTAGTGTTCTCGCTGCTTAGAGGTCTGTTTTGATT
Source organism: Dromiciops gliroides (assembly GCF_019393635.1). Taxonomy (NCBI): domain Eukaryota; kingdom Metazoa; phylum Chordata; class Mammalia; order Microbiotheria; family Microbiotheriidae; genus Dromiciops; species Dromiciops gliroides. The sequence continues at coordinate 54,267,718 of NC_057862.1, forward strand.
CAAAGTCACAAAGTTTGCTGAAGCACAGGATGGGATTCCCAGGACTTTGTTTTGTTTTGTTATGAAGCATTCCTCCCAGTTTTAGCCAAATGTTTATATGAAGTCCGTGACCTTACATTAGGGTCAGATCTTTTACATAGTCATTGACCGGTTAACAAAACTTCAGGCAGAAAGCCCTTCATTATATAACATTCACCAGCTTATGAAAAACATCTTGATAAATTCCTTCCTTCCAGCTATTTTCTGCCATACTTACAAGTGGTTGTGTCTTTGTAACATTTTCTCTCATTTGATAGGCTGGATTTTCAACCTAAGTACTTAAAGGGATTTTTATTTTTATTTTCTAGGCAAAAAACAGCTTAGAGATATCAGCTTCTAGTTAGGACATACTGTTACCATGTCTTAACAACATGGTTGCAGTTATTCCTTGGTTATGTTCTTTTCAACTAAAAAGAGCTTTTCGATAGGCCTGAATAACTGAAAGAATCACAGTTGATTTTGTCTACTCAGTTCTTCTATTTTATAAACAATAAGACAGTTATTTTATTGATTAGAGTTAGAAGAGCCCTCAGACCATATCTAATCCAGTTTATACCTAAGACTTCTTTCTGCCACATTTATTTTGCTAATTTCTAATTTGAAAAAAGTACTTAATGCAATACAGTATCATGAAAAATACACTTAGATGCAGGTAAGCATCTTATGCTTTAGTCTTCTAACTGTTAACAATATATGCTTTAACAAATCCTTGTGGTCTCTTAAAATGGAATAGAATGCTTTTTTGGGATTGATTCTTAATCTCTTACCTTAAAGTTGGAAACGTCCTAGGGGATAGAAATTGCCTTCAGGCTTCAGGGTAATTTAGTGAGATGGTACCCTTTAGAAAGGTGTAGCTTCTTTTCATTAATGAAGTCTTTCTTTACATGTGCAGAGTCTATATAGCCTATTTGGCTAATGAGGCTAATTAAATGAATGTCTTTATTATTCCTTTACCTTGTCTATCTCTCCCCCCTCCATCCTAATTTTTTCATGCATAGGCATAAGCATAAACAGGAAATGAAGGGTCACAGTTAGTAGTTATGTGTTTACCATAGGTCCTTGGCAAATTTTTACTGATCCATAAACTATTTACCTCCATTCCTATTTATACTTTAATACTTGAGTAGTTCTCAGTGATATGGCAGTTCCTCCCTCCCTCCCTCCCTTCCTTCCTTCCTTCCTTCCTTCCTTCCTTCCTTCCTTCCTTCCTTCCTTCCTTCCTTCCTTCCTTCCTTCCTTCCTTCCTTCCTTCCTTCCTTCCTTCCTTCCTTCCTTCCTTCCATCCTTCCATCCTTCCATCCTTCCCACCCTAATAGCATTTCTGCCTTTTGAAATCCTACCCATCTTTTATCGTCCCATTCAGATACGCCACCTCCTTTATGAAATTTACCATGATCTCCATAGTCAGTAGTGATCTGTCCCTTCACATAGTACTTCTTTTTTATTTCTCTTATGAGAATTTCTTAGATTATTTCATTACAATGACAGTGTTGCATAGTGGATAGAGTCCTGTGCCAGGAAGACTTGTGTTCATATTCTGACTGACATTTATTGGCAGTATGGGCAAGTGCAAGTCCCTCAGTCCTCCCAAGATGATTTCTTCATCTTTAAAAATACTTGTAATGTAAATACCTGTAATGCTTCCTTCACAAGAGGATTAAAGGAATTAACAAATGTAAAGCAAAACAAAGTGCTGAGTGTCAGCTTATCATTTTTATTATCATCATTTTCATCTTGTTTGATGGAATTCAGATAGCAATGGTACTGTGTCAAGTTGCTATCTTGTGCTTTTAATGTTTGTAATTCTTCTGACTGTTGCATACAGTGACTTTTGTTATTGACATGGATCTTATCTTCTTTGGGCTCACAGAACATACCATCAAGCCAACTCTAGTTCCAGGCAGGTCAGGAGGGATAATCATGCTTTGTTTCTCCACATTGATTTGATTTCTTCTTAGGTCTCTATATTTCCAAACCTCTGACTCAGTCTTCCTCTCTAAGACTATCTTGTGCTTGCTTTCTTTGTATCTTACATACACCTGTGCATGTAACAGGTGGACATCGTGGCTCTTCCCATTACAGCAGAAGTTCCCCTTTTATCTTTGCACCCCTTTCTCAGCAGAGTGCCCAGCACCTTTCAGGTGTTTAAAAAATGGCTGTTGATTGATTTGTCCATTTGTCCTGTCTTCTTACCAGGCCACAAAGTCCATGAAAGTCGGAACTGTGTTGCACTTCTTCTTTGATTGCCTCTTCACGTAGCAGGGCCATCATAAATGTTCTTTGAAATTGAAGTTTTGTGTTTGTCATTCCTGGGAAGAATTAGGCAAACCACTTATTTCTCTTACACAGTTAGGATTGTAATTATTTACTCTTCTGTTTGATGAAGTGAGGCAGCTTTCATCCCTGTAGTGCCATTGATTCAGGACATATGGTCCATTACTTCCTGTCTCTAGAAAACAAGTGGGATAAAGAAAAGGGAGGTGGCTTAAATTTTTCCTTGCTATATTTTTAGCAAGCCAAGGAAGAATTGATGTCTAATTTGAAATGTGAGGTTCTCATCGAGGATGATGATGATAAATTATAATGCTTGAACACTAGTGTTTTTCCTTTTCAAAGGACTTAACAAACATTACCTAATTCATCTTCATAACCCCCTAGTGAGGGAGATAAGATGCCTTAGTGAGTTGCTGTTTTTTTATTTCCAAGAGCTTACTTTGCCAGATGATTAATCTGAGGTCTGAGCTGAATCCCAATCTCCTCTTGGGAGGGGGACATTGATGAAACACCAAATTGTGGAATTCCACAGCTGCACAAAAGGAAGTAAATTCCACATTGAATTAAGAAGGATTCTTGCAGCTGCAGAATTTCCTGGGCCCTTAACCTGTGGATTTTTTCTATTTCTGTATCAGATGCTAAATATTTTGGATGCTGTCCATAAATATGCTGACCTATCTAATACTTTAGTTTTTGTTTTGGTCAGTTATAGATTTTTTTAAAAATTAGCTAATTTATAACCTTGTGGATGATGTTATGTAGATTATATATTATCCTTATTTGGACCTTTGACATTAGAAGGGAACACCTGTTTTTTGGGGAAAAAAAAGTCTTCATAGTTTATTGCTATTTTAAAATTTCATGGAAGATTCTACCCTTTAACAATGCCAACAATTTGTATGTAAAGAGAAACAATATTCATTCATTTCCCCCATGACTACCAGATGCATGTCATTTGGGATGCACCTGCATATTAAAACAATCTTTTCTTGGAGATAAAATGTTTTTCAAAGGCATCATTGTAGAAACACAAAAAAAGAGTAATAGAAGATTTTTACACGACTGATTTAGAGATATTGAGATCATGGTAATTCAGGTGCATGTTGACACAAAAATTGCAGTAATAGGTATAAGTTGTGAGATGAATTATGGCAGCTTTTCACTAGAAACAATCATTTTTAAAAGGTTTGAAATTAATTCATCTCAAATTTGTTAACCTAAATCAAGAAACAGCATCATGAAAACATTATGAGAGTAGGTGAAGATTGAAGACAACCACTTTACAAGTCATTTGATTTGAAGTAAAATTTCTTCGATCTATTGATCAATCAACGAGCACTTACTGAATCCCTACTGTGCGCCAGGAACTGTGCTAAGGCTGAGGATATAAAGACCAAAACAAAATAATCCCTGTTCCCCAAAGAACTTCCATTCCATTGTGGGGAAACAGGCCAAGCAAATCCAAGGTGATTGGAGTGAAGGGCTACTCCCAGCTTCTGAGAGAGAGGTAGCATCTTGTAGGAGGTACTTCTTTTCCTAAGCTTGGAAGGAAGCCAGGGGTTCTAAGAGCAGAAGGAAAAGCATTTCAGGCAAGGGGGACAGCTAGTGGATAGATAAGTGTTTGCATTCTAAAGACCTCAAGTAAATCAGTTAGTTGTACTTAAATGTCAGGTCTTCCTAGTTTATGCCTGTGTTTTTTTGGTTTTGGTTTTGGGTTTTTTTAAGAAGAATGATACTGATTTAAAAAATTTTAGTTAGAAAAATACAAAGGTTGCCAATGTACTTCATGGCTCTTTCATAACAATTTTGTGTAATGAATTTATTCTGAAAAAAAAAAAGTTAAGATAATTAGAACTTTTGTAGAAGACTTTACCCCTGTAGAATAGAACTATGGTTTGGGCAAACTGATCTTCTCCAATTCGTTGTTTCAATATGAAAATTATACTATCAATATGTAAGGCTATGTCTGGTTAACATTATTACCATTTACAGATATTAAATTAGACTTCTAACCTAAATAGTTACTGTTTATTTATGTAGTAAATTTAAACTGTAGAAAAAAATGCAGTGTAACTTGTACTGTAAATAAACTGTTAGCAATGAGCATCACAGTGAGACCTGGCAGTGTATGAATTATTCACTGTAAGCTTATTATCTCTGTGTCATTAGCATGCAAGATAATGAACCTAATTACTATGGTGTTATACTCATGGGAGCAAGCAATTCGTGTGTCGAATGTTCTGGGCTGTAGTTACCACCCACAGGAGTACTGAGAAAACTGCAGACAGTGCTACAGTGTTTTGTGGCTGATAGCTTCTTTCTCCTTTCCTTCTTTGTTAATATATTGTTCCATTTTCTACAACAATAAATTATATTTATTTTCAAGGTAGATTTTCCTCTACATTTAGAACCTTAAAAATGAGTTATTGCAGCATGTTGTGTGTTGATTTGTGCTCATTTTAATGTGATTCAGTATCATAATTGGACAAAACGAAAGGAATATGGTATTGTTTCATTTTGTAGACTTACCCACATAAGTATATAGCCTATTCTAGCAAATTGCCATAAATAGTTTAATTGCATCAAAATCAAGGCTAAAAGGTTAATCATTGGTTTGCCCTTATTAAAAGACCTGGCCTGATAGGATTTGCTCTTTAATTATTTGGCCAGCCTTTAGAATGTAACCCTTTTTAATCTATACGATTGTCGACCTGGTCTTAACTTAAGCTTTTGATGAACCTCTTGCTTCTATTTTCTGTTTTATATTATAGTGTAAATTATCTGTAATAAGCCATCCTAATTAGAGTTGGTAAATCTACAACTGCTTCAATTACACACTAATCAATTACACACTAATTTAATTCTACTTAGCAGGGTACAGTACATCATTAATCAGCTTCAGACTTAATACAACAGATTTAGTCATAATCAAAATTTGGGGGTGGTTACTTGATTAGAGAAAAAAATGAAGGGTTCATAATGTCACATAATGCACACAAATATCATCCACTCTGATCCCCTTAAAGCTCTATCTTTCAAAGGAGCAGCTCAGCTGAAACCTATGCTCCTTAGTGCTGTGGGCCCAAAGTACTAATTGTATAATGTGTTCTGATAGCTCATAGTGCATATTCAGGGCACTCTTCTTAATTACCTGGTGTTGAGAATCGGTTTATTCTTTAACATTGTTCAAGTGAGCAACTGTAAATGTAGTGTCACAGAGGTTACACCTTGGCAGCTGAGCTGTGAAAGCTATTGGTCAGTTAGATTTTATCATATTCATTGTAAATCAAGTACCCTTCCCTTCATTTCTCCTGTGCCTTTTTCTAGGGATTTTGGCATATGTCATATTTCTGGAATTTTAAAGTTGTTTTCTCAATATTGTAGTTTACCTTAATAGCTCTTTTTCATGCATTTTAATGCTGTTAATCGTGGAAGACAACTAGGTTATAAATTAAGAAAAAATGAAAATGAAATGCTCATCAAGAGCTCTCTCCTCCTGTTTTTCAGCTTCTTTTTGTATTTTGTCTTCCCCTGTTTGTAAGCTCTCTGAGGACAGGGACTGTTTTTTCTTATTTTATATTCTCAGTGCTTAGCACAGTACCTGGCACATAGATGTACTTAATAAATATTTGTTGAATTGAATCAGAAACTGGCTTCTTTCTTTGCTTATATTCTTTAAATTTCTTTTAAATAAACATTTTAATTTAAAGTTTTGAGTTCCACATCCTATCTCTTCCTCCCCATGCCCCTCCCTGAGGTGGTAAACAATCAAATATAGGTTATACATGTATAATTATGTAAAACATTTCCGTATTAGCATTATATAAGTATATATACACATATTTCTGCCTTATACATATTTCTGCCATATATATACATATATATAAACAGCATAAGAATACTTGAATAAAAGAAAAAGAAAGTGAAAAATAGCATGCTTCAGTATGTGTTCAATCAATATAAATTCTTTTTCTGGAGGTGGACACTATGCTTCATTGTCAGTCTTTAGGATTGTCTTGGATCATTGAATTTCTGAGAGTAACGGAGTCATTCACAGTTCTTCATCAAACAGTATTGCTGTTACTGTATACAGTGTTCTTCTGGTTCTGCTCACTTTACTATACATCAGTTCATGTAAGTCTTTCCTGGTTTTTCTGACATCATCCTGCTTGTCATTTCTTATAACAATAATATTCCAATACAATCATATACCACAACTTGTTTAGCCACTCCCTGATTGATGGGCATTCCTTTAATTTTCAATTCTAAGCCAACATGAAAAGAACTTTGGATAATCTTCTTGCAGGCCACTTCATCTCCTTTATCCATGTAATTTTTAAAGGATATAATTTTTATTTTAAAATTCTGAACTTAAATGCCAAAAAAGAACATGTCCTTATATATAGTAGAACATGAAAATAAAAAATTGAATATCTGTTTCATACTTCTTGCTTTAAAAAATACATTTCATACATTGCTTTCAAAATTATCCTCTGTTCTGTATTGTGGTTTGTTTTTGTTTTTGTATTGTATATATATTTTTTAAATATTAGTATCCCTGTTTTTTCATCACTATTGTCAACCCCTTCTTTCCTTCCTCATTTAATCAAGAGAAAGAAAGGAAAAAAACCACTTTTTTTTAAAGTGAGGCAATTGGGGTTTAGTGACTTGCCCAGGGTCACACAGCTAGTAAGTGTTAAGTGTCTGAGGCCAAATTTGAACTCAGGTACTCTTGACTCCAGGGCTGGTGCTCTATCCACTGAGTCACCTAGCTGCCCCCAAAAAACACCTTTTAACAAAGGGTTTTGGGGTTGATGGTATATGGGTTCTTAATGTCCCAGGACACAAAACCTTGCAGTTTACAAATATCTCTGCCTTGTCTCAGGTTGGGCTGAGATGTTACTCTTTCTACTGGCTTCTGGCCAGATTAAAATTTTTATTGTAGTTTAGGATTGAAGAAATTATTTACTATTGTTTCTCATTGGGTTTCTTGATCTTTATTTGGTCTAGTATGAATGTTATGTTTTTGCTGGAGTATGTGTGTGCAAGCTGCATGGTCAGCCTCCTGTTGAAGCAGCACTCTTGGCGGGAAGGACTGTCTTCCATGCTTTTGTTTGCTTCAGCACCCCCCCCCCCCCAGCCTTTCTCTCCTTTCTCATTTCTCCTGCTTAGAATTTTAAGTTCACTGCCTCTTTCTTAGATCCTTGTTAGTGTTCAGCTTCTCTTTCCTCCCCAGTTACTTTGTCAATATTTTGTATTTATCCATATATATATTAATAAAAGTGTTTTCTTACTAGCAGAATTAATGTACTTGAAGGCAGGAATTATTTTCATTTTTGTCTTTGTATCCCTGTGCCCTGGTAAATGCTTGTTGAATTACATTCTAAACTCTGGTATTGACCATAAATACAGTAGGCATTTAGAGAAGGGTCAGGTTGTCTTGTTTTAGAGAAGAGAGACTGAGCAGAGTAATTGGTAGAGCTCTAAATTCTGCTTCTGACACTTAGGAGCTATGTGACCCTGGCAAGTGACTTCCCTGGACTTCCATTTACTTACCTGTAAAATGAGAGTCAGACTCCATGCTTTCCAAAGTCCTTTCCAGCTCTATATGTATGTTCCTATGAAAACTTCATGCAGAGCACAAGAATAGACTTTGGGGGATTGGTAGGATTTATCTGGGTGATAGAGTAGTAGTGAAAAGAGGGTAGAACAAAAGTAGGCATTGATGCAGTAAAAAAGTAAAAAAGCCATGGTTTTACTTTTCAAGAAAATAAGATTCAAACATAAGGTTTCATTCTTGATGGTTTTATTAATATATGTAAAAATTTTTCAGAGTCACAGACAATTTTGTGGTGTACATCTTAAAGCAAAATAGAGTGTCTTCACCACTGTATGGGTATATATTTGTATAGATGTATGTAGGGGTCTGTATATATTTGTTTTGGATCTGTATTTATGTCTGTGTAGAGAACTCGGTAAGTGTGAAAACTAGGGACATTGAGAGATGAAATGGCTTTCAGTGTCACACACCTAATATGGCCTGATCCCTACCACTTCTAGTGCCCCACACCCCTTTACTTACTTGCATTTCTTCTCTCTACACTTACATATGTACTTGGTTTCTCTCCAACAGAATATAAACTTCCTGAGGACAGCCATTTTCATTCTAAGTATTTGTAGCCCTAGTGGCTACATGGTAAATACTTAATGTTGGTTAATTGATTGGTTTGTCAGAAGCAGGACTTCTACCTTGATATTAGTGCCTGTACCCAAAGGTACTTTTTTTTTTTAAATCGTGTCTTCATCATAGCCCATTAGTATGTGAGCCGTAGTCACTTACGTGGAATATAGAACTGGTGGAATGCACGAACATTTTCAGTATATTTGTAAAGTTGCATTTTGTTCTTTGGACTCATTGCGTCCTTCAGCAAAAATATTGGACTTCAGAATGTGAAGTGGCTTTAGGTTAGTTATAGCCTTCTTTCTCTCTGCTGCAGGATTGTGGACCCCCCATCAAAAGAGTGTAAAATTTGTTTGGAGACAAGAGAGACATCAGCTCATTTGTCACCTGGATGCCTTTGTTTGGCACTTCTTTGACTTTTCTGACTGCATTCATTTTGAACTTTTATTTTTACTTTTCTACTATGTCCCCAGTAAACATGTCATTGAGAAATCTCATCTTTCAAGATTCAAACACCCTTGGTACTCATACCTCATCAGTGTAATCTCTGCCCCTCTGATTAGAGGGTACAGCCAAGAGTGCTTCAGCCTCCAATTAAGGAGGAGAGAAAGGAGAGACATGGCCTCAGACATCTACTTATAATTTCCCACATGGCAGCACTTATTTTGGATTTTTTTGACCTCTCCACTATCCCCTGTGGGTCTTCCCTCATTAGATGGTAAGCTCCTTGATAGCAGGGCAGGGACCATCTTTCTTTTTTGTATTTGTACCCTTAGCACAATGACTGACATATATTGGGAACTTAATAAATGTTTTATTGACTTGACTGTTGAATGGAAGGCCATATATAGAGCAAAAAGAATGAAAAGAAAACACAACCTCTAAAAATTTTTTTTCTATCTTCTTTTGTGGTTTTAGTAATTCACATACTATAAAATCCAACACACCTAGCATTTATACAGATTTTTGCTATGCTTTGGGTCAAATCATAACTACATAGATAGTTCTGCTATCACATTTAGTCTGAAGATTAGTCCTCTCCCCCAACTAGCTTTTATAGAGTTTCACCATAGTTTGAGATACATGGACTGATTTTAGGCATGTTCTTTGAATAGTTGTGCCAGTTTTATATTGAGGATTAATCAGAGTTATTCCATCCTGTGCCTTGTTTAAATTTTCAAATGAAAGCATTTGCCTTTTCTCCTGTATATCCAATAATGTTTATTTCTGTATTTCAGTGGAGATTTCTTGCCAGTAACAGTAACTCTAGCATTCATTTTGTCTAAGTCTCCCCTCCCACCCTGCCTTGGAATTTAGATAAGCATGCCTTCAAAAAACCAAACCAAAAAAGAGGAGATAGTGATTATTCTAGTTGAATGAAGCCCAGAAATTTGTTTTTTGGGTACTCTCCTGTTTTAGTACCTGTTTGTTTTTGCTGACAAAAGATATATGTGGTAATAAAATATTTTAGCAGCCAATAGGAGAAGATATTTCAGAAGGGAAGAATCAGTCTGAGGTATTGAAAACTTGGCGCAGATCATTCAGTCAGCAACCATTTTGAAGTAACTTTGTGGAAATTGGTGTGCTAAGTGCTAGTGGTGATACAGAGTGTTGGCTTTGCCTCCAAATAACTGTGTAACTTTGTATAGCTCCTGGATTTTTATTTCCTTGGCTGTACAATGACGGGGTTGGACTGGGTGATCTCTGGGGTCCCTTCCAGCTCTGACAATGTATGAATACAAATTTGAACTCCTCTATGAAAGGTGCTTGTGCTGCTGTCATTCATGCTGATTACTCCACTTTCTGCTGACTTTTAAAATTGGATTTTTATATCTGTCTGCTACGTTTAACGTCTCATCATCATAGCCCTCATAGTTTTCTCTTTGTATCTGTTGGCTGAGATAGCCATCCATTCTCTTGATTCTTCACTTTTCCTTAACAGAATTGAAAAATATCTTAATATTATCCTTTCCTGTCTTGTTTTGTAAGCCATTTCCTGTCATATCTTTCCTCATCAATTTTGGGCAGAATATAACCTTGTCAGTTTTTTTTACAAAAACAAACTTTTATTGATATAAAACAGTAACTTCTGGAAGGCCTTTGGTGAACTCACCCGTGTAACAAAGGAATATAGTTACACAGTAGCACCTGATATACAATGACTACCTCTGACAACGTATACAACGTTCTGCCCTCATGGCCCACAGCCTTGTTTCTTGAAATCGTCTCTCCATCTGATATAAGGGTGTGTGTGTGTGTGTGTGTGTGTGTGTGTGTGTGTGTGTGTGTGTGTGTGTGTGTGTGTGTGTGTGTTTGCCAAGGACACATCAGAATAAGGAAAACATCTGAGAGTTCTGAATAATATGGAAAGAGTACTCAGAAGAGGGGTAGGACAGCAGGATTCTGGTTTTAGATCTGCCACTAACTACCTGGGTAACCTTGAACAGATCATTTAACATGGTTTTACCAGGTTGTCAGAAGGATCCTATGTGAAAGGACTTTTGTTCACTCTCAAAGAATTTCCAACGAGGACTGGATTTTTTTTCCACATGTCGTATTTTTAATACCATTGGACTGTTGTTATCTGCATGTAAGAGAGCTATTTAAACTAATAATTCAGTGATGCTGAAAATCATGATAATCCTAATCAGAATTCAGGTTCACAATTTCATGTTTGTTAAAGAGAAAATTATACATAGACTTTCAAGGTCTAGATGTTCTTCAATTCAAATTATAAGCCTATTACTAAGGTGCACTTCTCACTTTTTATGAAGGTTTCCAATTTTTTTTTTTTTTTTGGTTTGGCTTAACACAAATTGGACAGTTTTGTTTCCATCTTGTTTTGTTCAGACAGTGATGCCATTGTGATGATATCACGTAAATTGTTTTCAGAATTGTGTCTTCAGAACCCTTTAAAAATCTCCCTTAGTTGGGAATTCATTGTTCCTTTAGCTTATGGTATTTTTATTAAGTAATCCTTTGTATTACATTTTAAAGAATTTCACAGTTACTGATATATATTTTACTCTTTCATATTCACTTTAGCCTGATAAAATGATTGCAGATGACAATTTATAGTACTTTAAGGTTTTGGGCATGCTTTACACATGTGATTTCATTTGAATCTTAAGTATTGTAATCCCTTTTTGACAGAGGAAGAGCTTGAGGCTCAGAGAGATCCAGTAGTCATAGAGCTGAGTAAAAGTCAGAGACAAGATTTGTTCCCAGGTCTTCCTGCCTCCAAGTTAAGTGTTCTTTCCACTGTACTATACTGCTTCTTTGCACTGGGTGAATAGTACTTCTAGGTACCATAAATGTTGGAAAGATGTTGATCAAGTGGAAGCATATCTAGGCATTTCTTACTTAACACAACAGTAGCCTGTATTACTGAGGATTACAGTTAGGATGGCAAGAAAAGTGCTAGAGATGATGCCATTTGATCTTGGGTTGAAGGAACTGGGGGGCAGCTAGGTGGCGCAGTGGATAGAGCACCAGCCCTGGATTCGGGAGGACCTGAGCTCAAGTCCGGCCTCAGACACTTAACAATTACTAGCTGTGTGACCCTGGGCAAGTCACTTAACCCCAATTGCCTCACCAAAAAAAAAAAGAAGAAGAAGAAGCAGCAGCAACTGGGAGATGTTTAGTCTAAAGAGAGATTGAGTGAGGTCAGGATAGCTGCCTTAAGGTATTTAATAGGTTGTCACTTGAAGGGGGGATTAGAACAAAAGGAAGAGAGAGCTGTTCAGTATTCTTCCTTAATCCTGGGCCCATAGCTGCCTGTCACTTCTCATCTGTACGTAGATACAGAGCTGTGTTGTCTCCATCACTCTTCCAGCGTCATGGAGAAATAAAACTCCCACACTGCTCCTGACATTCCACGGTGCAGGTTTAGAAGACTGGAAGAGTGGGTCAGGGCTCTAGCAGCTGCTTGGCAAGCTCAGCATCTAAAGCTAGAAAAGCAAAGGAGGTCTTCACTGTTCATGCCACCTTCCCATCAGCTGAATCACTTTATTTACCCTGTATTTCCCATACAGAGGAGCTCTATTAAGAAGCTGAAGGAAGAGAGGTGTTGTAGGAGATCCTAGATTCCTGGTCACCTTGTAACCACATGACTTTGAAGAAAATAGAAAATCCTCTCTAGAGAATGAGAGGGAAAATTTCAAAGTTAAATGAAAATTACCTCTCTTACTAATTTTAGATTGAAGCTTTGAGTAGTAAGGAGGCTGAGTAAATTCACACCTGTTAGGAAAGAAAATTCCTTTTCCCTTGTATTTCTTAGGGCTATGCCATGTACAATTGGTTAGCTGTTTCTGAGGCCCTACTACCCCATGCATGTTAGGCTAGTTCCTTTCTTCAAGAGGTATTAAAACTCTCCTTGAGACTTGATTGGCTAAGGGGATTGATTGGCTCAGGAAGTTGACTTGGCTTTGGGTCTTCTATGTAAAAAAAAAGACTTACATGACCTTTATGTCATGTTAGTGCTTTGAAATGGATAGGTTGTAATCTAATGAGTAAATTGGTAATGTCAAGCTTCAAAATGATGGAATCAATGACCTAAGAACATTAGGGCATGGAATATTTTATTCTTAAAAGGGACTGATATCCAATTTTGGTCTCCCCTCCCCCCAAATACATTTAAAACCTTTTTATTTTCAAAACTAGAGTAGAAGAAAAGTTCTTGTGTTGTTTGGCTAAAAAACACAATATGTGGGGGCAGCTGGTGGCGCAGTGGATAAAGCACCAGCCCTGGATTCAGGAGTTCCTGAGTTCAAATCCGGCCGCAGACACTTGACACTTACTAGCTGTGTGACCCTGGGCAAGTATCTTAACCCCCATTGCCCCACAAAAATAAAAAAAATAATACATTAAAAAAAACAACAACACAATATGTCATTCTTGTTCTTTCCTCAATGGCTGTCATACGTAAACTTTTAATAAAGAGTCGGGAAAGGTAGATTAAATATACTTTAAAACTCATGACGATCACTGACTGTATATGATTCAATCTATAGATTCTCAAATCAAGTCAATATCCCCTTAGTATTTGTATAGTGAAGAGCTTTCCTGGCTGAAATGCTTACTTTTTTACTTTCTATTCTTCTTTTAATCCTAAGCAGTGGAAGTCATCAACTAGTTAGTTGTAAAAGAATGACAGTGAGAATCTCTCTTCACTTCCCCCCACCCTGTAGAGCTATGATATTGATTTAGGTTCATCTGACAGTATTGCAGATTGTAACCAATACGAATCAAATCTCTTCATGATTCACTCCTGTCCACATCCTACAGGAACCTCCAGAGCCTTCTTGTCATTTTTTGATAGTATGTACACGCCATTTAAACACCATTATTTCCTTCTTTTGGCGGCTTGCCTGGATCACCTTCTTTTCTAGTTACACACATGTATTGTGATTTCCTTTATTTAATTTTTCTTATGCAGTTCTTAATTCTTAATATGATTTACTTACCTGTACCCTTTATCTTACTGTTGCTTCTGAGTGACCCTCAGCTTAGAATGTTCAGTTTTGGTTGTATGTTTTCACCAGAATCATATTCATCTTAAAAAGATGGGCTTTGTTTCAAAAAGTCTTTGGAGTTATTAAAAGCAGAGCTTAGTTTTCCAAAGGCGCAATCCATTCCTCTTTCGATTTAATTCCTAATTCAGCTCATTTTGCATTTGCTACATGCATCTGCAATATGTGTGCTGATGGACCCCAGTATTTGAGTTATCCATTTAATTACACATCACAGACTGCACAGCAGGGCACTCTGTGTGTTCGTTTGTGTTTTTTTTCTTTTTGAGTAAGCTAAACTCTTTTCGATATTGTAGATTGCATTGAACAGTTTTTATATACTTTGCAACATGATACAAGCTATAAAATGTCATTTAGAAACAAGAACATCTGGATCATCTCATCCTCCGGAGGGCATTCTCTTTTTATTTGGACTTTGGCATTAGATAGGACAGTAGACAGTTGCAAACATCTTTGATAACCACGTATCTCCCATTTTTATGCCCTGCTTGCTAATAATAATAAGAGGTTCATCAGTTATATCTCTTGTTATCTCTATCAATAAACATTTGTAAAGCAAGTACTATGTGCCAAACATAGTACTAAGTCTTGAGGATACAAAGAAATTAAAAAACTTCATTCCTGCCTTCAAGGAACTTACAGTATAATGGGGAAGACATATCAAGAACTGTATGTACAAGGTATTTACAAAGTAAAAGGAAGCACTAGCAGTTGGTGGGGACAAGAGTGACCAGGAAAGACCTCCCACATAAAAGCTGGTATTTTATCAGAGTCTTGATGGAAGCCATGAGGTAAAGGTAGAGATGGAGAGCATTCCAGACCTGAGAAACAGCCAGTGCAAAGTTAGGGAAATGGTCAGTGCTGTGTTAGAGTGGTGGCAGATAGGCCAGTGAGGCCAAGTAGAGTCTGCAAAGGGGAGCCAAGTCTAAAAAACCTGGAAGGGATTAGGTTGCTAAGGGCTTTCCATGCAAAACAGTGGCATGTATGTTTGATCCTAGAGGCAACAGGAAGCCAATAGTTTACCGAGTTCATATGAAAGTGTGTTCTTTGACTACTTCAGATGAAAGTGAGGTTTAAGTGTCAGCTGCTACCCTCACTCCCTTCTCCAGTTTTCACCTGTTCCCACCCTGTACACAGTATCCTGCTTTCAATTTGGAACTTCTCTTATGGTGGCAGGTTAGAGATAAAATGACTGAAGAAGCAAAGGTTCAAGCTTCTGTGCTTTTTGATTTATTAAGCAGTACAGGCCAATTGCTTAACCAAATGCGATCAGTAGACTTCCTTAGTTTTGGCACTGGACCAGAATACAAGGGGAGACAGACTTTTATACATTAAAAACAATTGATCAAATAAGACCAATTAATTAAAAGAAAATGATCAGGATACATTAGGTAATCTGATTTCTAATTAGAGGAAAGATTAGGGACTTTCCAAGTTGGAACAGGTAGGGAGAATGGTGTAATTCCTGAATTTAGTAAAAGAGGTGTCCCACTTCCCCACAGCATCTGTCAACAATCAAAGGAACATGAAAACAATATCTGATTAACTAGTACAGAGCCAGTTTTTAAATAAGACATATGAATTCCTTGTGATTTACATTTATGAGAAAACTCCTTGCATCAATCTTTGGATCTGAGTTTCTGGTTATCATAATCTAGGTCCTTAGTTCAGGGTCTCTAAATAACAGGTAGAGGGGGTTCAGCTTCTCAGTCATGCAGGGCTATGTTCAAACAATACAATAAAGTTTTCTCCCAATTAAATAAAATCTTCTCATGAGACAGAAGTTGGACTAAACTCATAAT
The DNA here is from genome assembly GCF_019393635.1 of Dromiciops gliroides. Lineage (NCBI taxonomy): Eukaryota > Metazoa > Chordata > Mammalia > Microbiotheria > Microbiotheriidae > Dromiciops > Dromiciops gliroides. Next base: position 54,283,545 of record NC_057862.1, read on the forward strand.
TGAATAGAAAGGGAACTGAGCTAGCTCCAGAATTCAGTCACAAGATGGAGTCAATGTGGTTCACTCAATTCCCACAATTATCTACTTGCTGTCCTAATCCCCTCAATTTCCCCTTTTGATTCATGGGGGAGTGGCAGCCCCCTGCTGTGCCCCCCAATCACTTTATCTACAAGCCAAATCTATAAGGATTTTCATATATGTATAATCAGGTCAGGTTAAATCTCAGACTACTTAGAGGGCTCACAGTGGACTTATTTTGAGAAGGGTGATATACACATCACCAAGGAAACCAAGAAATTTAAGCATAAACACCATGAAAGAAAAAAATCAAAGCAATACAATAATCATCAACATTAATTAACATCGTCTCTTTATATTCATTCCTAATAACCTGCTTCTCATATTCATTTAATCAGCACATTTTGAGTCCCAGATGTCCCATGTTATCTACTCTTGGTCATTCAGGAGCAGGCCTCATTCTCAGGACCGTATATTAGTGGTTGGTTGCAAGGAATAATGAAACACATAGGAATTATCCAACATATAAATAGATCACATTCTATTAAAAAATGTTATATTTGAGTTTGTAGGTTAGTCAACAAAAACCTACTTAACTTAAAAATATAGCTGGATTATTGACCATTTGTTAGTTAAGTAGTTCGTGGAATACAATATTTATTCATCAGGATGATTGTAACTTCCACTAATGCAGATCACAATTTCTCTAGGCTTTTGAAAATGGCTTTCCTAAAATGGTTTGGCCATAAAAATTAATCACCTGGAGTCCATTCTTCTGTTTTTACCCTCTTCTCGGTTATCTAGACTGGGCAACAGACATATAATTTATTTCTGGGCCCATTCTCCACCTTTCCCATTTGTTATGACCTTCTAGAAATTGGTCTCTACTTTTATATTCAGATGAAGCATTGGTGCAGGAGTTTGCAATGAAAAATAGTAGAAAATTATATTTAATGTTAGTAATTGGGCAAAACTAAAAGAAGCCCTTAATATGAGTAAATTAGATAAAGTCCCTCTTTCTCCTCAAACCACCCCCTTTCCCCTTTCATCTTCAATGGTCATGCTTAAGGAAGAACAGCTTTAATTAGAAAAGATAGGGGAGATAGACTCTTTTGTAAAAGTTCGTGACAGGATTCGGGGTACTTTCAAGGACATAAGAGATTAATGACTTGTTATTATGCTTAATTCCTCTTCAAATATGATGGCCTCTCTTTCCTTTCCTTTCAAGATGCTGCAGCATCTTGATGCAAGTGGCTTACTAAATTTTGGCTCATAGATGGAGCTAAGATGGAAAAACATAATGGACTGGCAAAAATTAGAAGAGATATTTGTTAAAGAGGTTAGATGTCTATATGGAAGAAAACAAATTGCCTCACATTGAATAATTGAATTATGAGCTGTGAGAGAGGAAAAGAAGGGTCAGCTCTCCTGAGAGAGTAATGGGAAAGAGCCAGTAGGGTGGCTCACTTCTTTCTTCAGTCACTAGGTGGTGCCACTGTCCCAGAGAGCGGGGTAGTAGGAGCCTGGTTAGCCAACTAGTTAATATTTTGAGATATGGGTAAGTCAGTTATATATTACTTTGAATGCATTCGTATTTTAAGGCATAATGAATCCACGGGTCATAGCATTTAGAATTCCAAGCTACCTTAGAGATCATTAAAATAACCTCATTTTACAGATGAGGAAACTGAGGATCCTAGAAGAGAAGGGTTTGTCTAAGGACACTGGGGAAAGAAGTTAGGGGACCTTGTTTTTATTTTGTGGGTTCTGTTTAAAATAATAGAAATCTGTTCAACATTGAGATAGGTAGGAGACAATTGAGTGGATGTTCTATGAATCAGCAGAATCATGTGTCATTTTTCTTAAATCTTCTGATGGTGATTATTGGCAAAAATGAGAACCACAGAGCTTCAGAATTGGAGGCTACCTTAAAAGCCATCTAGTTCAACTAGAGCTGAAAAATAATTCCTTAACAACATACACCCAAAGTGACAGATATCCATCTTTTGCTTGAATACTTTTATTGAGGACAATCCAATATTCCCTTCTTCCTACTCACCCTGGTTTTGGTTAGTTTTAGTTGTTAGAAAGTTTTTCCTTACATGAGGCCTAAATTTACTTTTTTTTTTTTACGAATTCTTCCATTGATCCCAATTTTGTCCTCAGGCTTAAGCAGAATAATTCTATGTCTTATCCCTTTTTCATATAATTGCCCTTCAAATGCTTCAAATGATCAATTCAAATCATAGGGAGGGTCATAGAATTAGAGTTGACAAGAGATTGAAAGTGATCTTTTCTGCTAAATCTTCTCTTTAAGTTATACTCTTCCTTCAGTGGATCCTCATAGCATGAATTAGAACACCTTCAAAATCCTGATTGTTCTTTCCATATTGCTTTCCATTTTATCAGTGTGTTTTCTAAAATTTGGTGCCCATAGATGAACACCATATTCTAGCTTTAGTTTCAGTTTGGGTCTATTATATCAGGATTATCTGCTCCCTGTTCCTGTATGTTCTGTCTCACAGTTCAGTATACGCTTGTTTTAACTTTTGTTGACTGCCATATCATACTGCTAAGTTGTTGAGCTAGTAATCCACTAAAACCCAAAGATTTTTGAAAAATGAAATGTTTAGATACATGTCCCTTGCAAAGATTTGTTTTGAACTCAAATTTAAAGGTTTTGCATTTATTCCTATTAGTTTTCATTTTATTAGATTTGGCCCAACGTTTTAGCCTGTCCACATCTTTTTGGATCATGAATTTTATCATTCAATATCTTAGGTATCTCTCCTAGTTTTGTGTCATTTCCAAATTTTATGCCATCTATGCCTTTATCTACATCATTGATTAAAATGTTAAATCAGTACAAGATCAAATACAGGGCCCTGGGCCTTTATAATTAAAGACCTCTTCCAAGTTGACATTAAGTATGTTGGGTCCAATCATCCAACCATTTTGGAATTCCATTTGTTACATTATATCACCCAGCATGCATCTCTCCATTGTGTCCACAGAAATTGCCATTTCTTTTGCCAACATCTGTTAGAGTCAATAAACTTGCAATACCACTGTTAACAAATGTTGTCACTCCCTAGAGTTATGGCTGGTTTATCTAGCTACTAAAGATAGATTTTTGATGATTTTTTTCATGGGTGCTGAATTAAGTCTTCTGATGGAGTCTTATGGATTCTGATACTTGATGTTCACTGGGGAAGAGACTTGTAAGTGGTGTAGTTTATACACGGCACTGGATATGTATACATCGAGTGTTCAACACTTGGGTCTCAACAATAACAGCATTTCTAACTTGCATTGAAGGCACAGTAGAATTTTAGAAATTAGAGCTGGAAGCAACCTTAACAATTATCTAGTCCAACCATCATCATTAATAGATGGAGACATCGAATGAGGTGTCTGAGATCACACAGGTGCAAGTAGTTGGGATCAAAGCCAGTCTTCTAACTTTAATTCCCATACTCCTTCCATCTTACCCTATCCACTTGCCAAATGACTTTGGTATTCTCTGTTAGGCCATGTAGTAGCAGGGCCTGGTGCTCCACAAGCTTAAAGGGAAAATATCCAAAGTCACTGAGACATCTGAACTGTGCACGAATGATGTTTCTTTGTAGCAACCAAGTACTGCCTCTCTCTTTTCTCCTCTCACACCATGAATTGGGAAGTGGCATGCCATAGTGGCATAACACTGCTTTTGTCCTTTGAGTACCTGCCTCTGAATTGCAGCTTAGCTATTTATTGTCTCTTTGACCTTAGAGAAATCACTTAACCTTTCTGGTCCACAGTTCCTTACTTTGCAAAATGAGAAAGTTGGAGTAGTTGACCTCAAAAATCCCTTCTTGCTTTACATCTGGGTGCTTGTCACTACCTCAGGTGGCTTGTTTCTCAAAGCTCTTCCTGGAAGTTGCTGCCTTGCTACTCTGTCCATCATCTCAACTGTCTTGATTGACTTGCTAAGTTTATAGTAGTTCCTAGCAGAAATGAAAAATCAACTCTGTGGCAGTGTAATACTTTGAGGTTGTAGAGGCCTCAGAAATTGGCAAATTCTTTTTTTGATGTTTTGTTTTGTTTTTCCATATAACTTTTTAAAAATCACTTTCCAGTTGCATTTATTTAGAGATGGTTTTCAACATTTGTTGTTATAAGATTTCTAGTTTCAAATTTTTCTTCCTCCCTCCCCCTCCCCAAGACAGCAAGTAATCTGATATAGGTTATATATCTACAATCACATTACAAACATATTTCTGCATTAGTCATATTATGAGAGAAGATTCAGAGCAAAAAGGAAAAAACCTCAAAAAAGAAAAACAATAGAAATAGTATGATTCAATCTGCATCAGGATTCCACAATTCCTCCCCCACTCCCCCCGCCCTGAATTTGGAGGGCATTTTCCATCATGAGTCCTTTGGAACTATCTTGGACCATTGTATTGCTGAGAAGAATCAAGTCTATCACAGTTGATCAACACATAATGTCATTGATACTATGTATAATGTTCTCCTGGTTCTGCTCATCTCACTCATCATCAGTTCATGCAAGTCCTTCCAGGTTTCTCTGAAATCCACCTGCTCATCATTTCTTACAGCACAATAGTATTCCATTATATTCATATACCAGAACTTGTTCAGCCATTCCCCAATTGATGGGCAACCCCTCAATTTCCAATTCCTTGCCACCACAAAAAGAGCAGCTATAAATATTTTTGTACCTGTGGGTCCTTTTCCTTTTTTTATGATCTCTTTGGGAAAAAGACCTAATAGTGGTATTGCTGGGTTAAAGCATATGTACAGCTTTATAGCCCTTTGGGCATAGTTCCAAACTGCTCTCCAGAATGGTTGGATCAGTTCACAGCTCCACCAACAGTGCATTAGTCTTCCAAGAAATTGGCAGATTCTAAGAATTTATAATGACCTTTTCTGTTTTGCCTGTAGCTCTTTCAAAAAATCATTATTTACAAGTTTAAAAGCAATTAACAAATTGGTTTTTAAGGTAGTTCTTTTGAGTGGAGCGAAATTTGTTTGGCCAAAGGTATGATTTAACAGTTTTACCAGGAAATAATTTTGACTCTGTTTTGTTGTTTTGCATAAAATACTAATTTTGTTCCATCTTACTGTATTTCTTGCCTTTTTAAACATAGTTATAGGAAACATAGCTTGGGATTTTATTGTTGTTAAGTGGATATAATTGATGCAGATTCTATGATAAATGAAAATGGAAAGTTAGAATGATTAGTTTAAAATTGTACATTTTCTTTTATTGATTCCTATTTTCAGAGCTTTCCTTGGATACTTGATGGATATCCAATCTATTATTGTCATAGCTGTATTTAGACTTGTCTGGAATGTGCAGATTTTGCTCATGGAAGATTTTCATAATTAATCTGTTTTGGGGAATATGAATTCTCTTTAAAGGGTACCAATAAATATACTGAAACGATGATAAATGATTTCATTGTTTGGGGAAATAATATAAACTGCATCTTGTGTTTGTGAAGAATGGAAAAGAGTTGGCAGCAAACAAGAAAGATGATGATTAAGTACAGTTTAAATTCCTTTTTTAATTAAAGTACTTTATTGTTGTGTATAATATTCAGTATTATATATTAAATATAACATTAATTTTTCAATTACCATAAATCTTTATTAGAAAATATTGCATGTATTCATCATGAAAATGTGTTTTTCACCTGCTAAAATATGGGTTTTGTGCTTAGTTTAGGCTGATATGTGGTTTCAAGAAAAGCCATTACTCCAAATAGTATTTTCCAAAATAGCAAATATTACTTGCTTTGTATATAATATATATTTTCAATAAGGTATTTATTATAATTCACTTGAATTTTTTCCTCTCCTGAGCAGTATGTCGCTGTGGTAGATAGGGTTCATAACCTAGCTCAGATTTCCTTTTCAGATAGATATACATATAGATATATATGAGCCTCAATATTTCTGCCCTGTTACTTAGTTCTTTAGTCACTTTTCCCTTTATTTCAATTTTTGTTGACCTTATCAAAAATAATTATTCTTAAAAGGTTCCAAGTTGGGTAAAGTAAGAAAAATGCTATTCAACTGTACTAGGTATATTTTAAAGCCATTATCTTGCTTTTTAATAGCATTTTTTTCTTAATATTTAGAAGATTCTAAAATTCTAGATTATCTGAAAACTACTTGACATCATGTCATTGTCTTGAGGAAACTATTGATTATGCCCCCCCCACTCTCCCCCCCACTCCACCCCCTCCCCAAATACTTGTTCCAAATAGAAACAAAGTGTATTGTATCATTATTGAAATTAAATTACTGCAGAGATTTAACATGTGCAGAAACTTTAATTATCCAAAATATATTTCTGTTGTGATACAGAGATAATTTGTTTGCTGTACTTAATGTAATTCAGTTGAAATATATGTAGTTATTTGCATAAAGAAGTGTTACTAATAACTTTGGCAATTCTGAATGTTACATGTAAAACAAATTTTCTCTGTAATAGACTTGTACAGAATTGCACAGAATCTGAGTTGGAAGTTCACCCTAGAGCCATTTACTTCAACTTATAATTTAAAAAAACTTCCTTTACAACATTCCCAAGAAGTCATCTAGCCTCTCTCTTTGAAAGCAAGCCTACTACTTCTTAAAGCAGGCCATTCCAGCTTTGGACAGCTCCAGTGTTTAGGAAGCTTGCCATTACATCAAATTTAAAATTTTCTTTTATGACTTCTAGCCCTTTGGGTCCAAGCAGATAAATTCAATTCCTCTGACAGACTTTGAGATACTTTTTCCTCCCTAAGTCTTTTCTCTATGATTAACACTGTCAATTTAGCATCATTCTGATTCCATCTTCTATCCCCTATAGCTTTCTCTGAGGATTCCTCTCTTCTCCACCTCCGTTTTGTCATCAGCCTCATTGCTTCAATTTTCATATTTTCTGATGACTTCAAAATCTCTATATTCAGCCCTAATCTCTCTTCTTAACTAGAATCCCACATTATCAGTTGCCAAAGGACATCTCCTCCTAGGTGTCAGGGACTTCAAATTTATTATGTCTAAATGCAATATATTTCTCTCTATATATATGCAATCTATTTCTCTATGTCCATCTTTCTCTAAATATCTCTATCTTTCTTCATTTCACTATTATCCTTCTAATCACTTAATTTTTTCTTCTTCAGCTCCCAAATTCAGTCTCTTCCCATATCATGCCATTTTTCCCTCCTCCATAGCCTCTCTTGCTTCCTCTTACCTTCCCACCATCCTAGTTTTGTCATGCGAGGCAGAGTTAGTTTCTAGTATAATAATGAGATAGTGGTTGCTAATCAGTTCATGGTCCAAGTCATCTCCATCACTCCTTTCCTAGAGATAATACATTAAGTAGCACAAGAGTGGTTGGCTGTGATTGTTGATGATACTTTGAAGTTAATCCTGTTAGTGTAGTAAGAAATTGATAATTCCCATAAAAGAATCTTGCTTGTGTATGTGTATCTTCAAAATCCCATTTTGAATAAACTTCTTAGTAGGCTGCATGTAAATATGTCATAAACAGAACATTTACTCTATTACTATGGATTTTTGTTTTACTTATAATTTTATATTAGTTTTATTGTAAGTGCTTACTTTTGTAGTCCCCAAATAGAATTTCTTTGGTTCTATTGCTTAGCAAACCCTCACCTCCTCATATCTCAATTCTTGTGATACTCATTTGCTTACTTCTTGAAGACCAAATGGTTCTCCCCATTTCCTGCTGCTTGTTCTTCCTGGATGGGTGCGTTCTAAGGGTCTTTCATGGGATATCTTTTCTTTCTACATTATCTCTCTTTGTAACTGTATCAGCTCTTATAGTTTCAGCTATTGTGCTGATGATTCCAATATCTATAAATCTAATGTTCTATTCTCCCTTCTGAGCTCTGGATATACTTTACCAGTTTTCTTTTGGATGGTTTGAACTACACATCACATAGACATCTTAGAGTCTACATGCACTAAACCGAATTCATTCTCCCCAAATGTTTCCCTTCCCCAAACTTCACTATTTAAAAAATATTTTATTTAAAATAATTTTTAATATTCATTTTTGCAAATTTTGACTTCCAAATTGTCTCCTTCCTCCCCTCTCTCCTCCATGAGACAGCAAGCAGTTTGATATAGGTTATACATGTGCAGTCCTGCAAAACATTTCCGCATTGGTCATGTTGTAAAAGAAAATACAGGCCAAAAACCATGGAAAAAAATAAAGAACATGAAAAATGATATGTTGTGATCTGCATTCAGACTCTTATCTCTTCTTTCTCTGGATGTCCTTGCATTTTTCGTTTGGAATTCCTTCAGAATTGTCTTAGATCAACGAATTGCTGAGAATAGTTGTCATTCATAGTTGATCATCATACAATATAGCTGTTACTGTCTATATTGGTCTCCTGGTTCTGTACACTTCACTCTGTATCAGTTCATTTAAGTCTTTCCAGGTTTTTCTGTTTGTTTGTTTTTTACTGAGGCATTTGGGGTTAAGTAACTTGCCCAGTGTCACACAGCTAGTAAGTGTTAAGTGTCTGAGGCTAGATTTGAACTCAGGTACTCCTGACTCCAGGGCCAGTGCTCTATCCACTGCGCTACCTAGCTGCTCCCAGGTTTTTCTGAAAGCATCCTGCTCCTCATTTCTTAGAGCATAATCATATTTCATTCATTCATATACCACAGCTTGTTCAGCCATTCCCCAGTTCACAAGCATCCTCTTAGTTTCCAGTTCTTTGCCACCAAAAAAAAAAGTGCTGTTATAAATATTTTTGTACAACAGTGGATCCACCCCTGTTTGTTTGTTTGAATTTCTTTGGGATACAGACATGATGGTGGTATAAGCTTCACTATAATTGTTAAAGGAATTTCCATCCTTCTAGTCATGAAAGTTCCCCATCTCATGGTCATTCCTACTTTTCTCACTCTATATATCTGTTCAGTTGTGAGATCTTGTTGTTTCTATTGCCAAAACATTTCTTTCCTGTGTTTTCTTCTTTCTATGCAGTTGGTTGTAATCAGATTAGGGGAAGCAAGGTGACACAGTAGATAGGGCCTTGACCCTGAAGTTTGGAGGACTCGAGTTCAAATTTCACCTCAGACACTTAGTACCTGTATGACCCTGGGCATTTCATTTAACCCCAGTTTCCTCAAACATCTGGGGCCATCTCTAGTCATATTGATATAGATCTTGCCACTGGTCCTAGATGGCTCTGGAGGAGAGAGTGAGGTTGGTGGCCTTGCACAGCCCTCCCTCACATAAATCTAATTCACTACAAGTCATGACATTACTTTCTGATGTCATGTTCCTCTTCAAGAATGAAGTACAAACACCACCAGGAACATCAGATTATTTAGTATGTCGAGGTATTTAAGCAGTTTCAGCCACAATTTCTTTATCAAATGGAGATCACAATATCTGCTTTGCCTTTTTAATACTCCTATTTTAGGAGAGTAATGGAAGGAGTGATGCTGCTTCACTTTGAGCAGGTAATAACTTTTGTTTTCTTTATAAAATAAGTTGACTTAGATGATTTGTAAGATCTGTTTCAACTCTAAAATTACAATGATGATCAGAAGTATAAATGGATGCCAGAGACTTTTCCAGTGGCAAAGAACTGCGGGAGAGTAAGATAACATGTATTAGCCTGAGAGCTCCTTAATTAAGGTCAAGTCCTTTCCCAAATAGGATGTCACCGTCCCTTTCCCCCTTTGTCACCTTTCCTGCCTGGTGACTTGGACATACTTTCTCGACAGGTTTCCTCAGGGCATTGGAGAGCTTGAGTACACTACTTACAGTGGAGGCAGAGGAGGGAACAAGGAAATGGAGGAGAAGGAATGTAGTAGCACAGTGAAGGAAAGTGTTTGGGAACTGTAAAGTAGGGAGGCCTATTCTCCTGTGTGCTTGGTAAAGGGAAATTTCCCTCAAAATGGCTGATAAAAAGAAAAAGCAAAGCTTTGTCAATGTTTACAACCTGCTCCTCTAAGGGAACAGTCGGCCTTGTGACTGAGGGGAATTCAATTCCACAAACATTTATTTGAAGACTTTGCATTTTGTGGATTTAGGATCAAACTCCATTGTGTGCTTTTGAGTTTGTTTACAAAAAATCTTTGAGGCTTTTTGACATATGACAACTGGTGAATCATCAAAGGATGAAAAATTCAGAACAAGGGGGAGCTAGTTTATGCATTTTAAAGACAGGTATGCTTTATGTAAGAACACTATGCTGATGTTGATTAAATGTTGATTCAAAAAAGCAGAATCCTTTCTGTTGGTGGAAGGCCATAGATGTAAATAGTCTGTTTTCAAATGCTTTGCTAATGGGAAAACTTGCAGTGTATAAAAAAGTCCCTGCCTTCAGGGAGCTTACATGATACTGAGCTATTATATGTTATAACCAGTCTACAGATGAGTAAATCTGGGTTAACTGGAGAAATGAAACAGCACACAAGGAATCAGGAAAAGACAGTGCTTGGGAAGTGGTGTCATTGGACTTGAGCTGTGAAGCACATTCTAGATTTTGAGAGATGGAGGTCAGGAGAAGAGAGGACAGTTCAGCTGTGGGGATGACCTATTTTCTGGCAAACAGGCAGTCCTTTTTTTGTTATAGCCTCACAGTCAAAACCCTTATCTTTACTTGAGTAATCTTCATTTATTCCAATGAGAATAATATGAAATCCATGTTCTTACACGAATTTGTGCTTTCAGAAGTAAAAATTGTTCAAGATGAATTTTCATTTTATCCAACATTGGTTAAGATCAATTTGAAGGTATTTCAGTAGTAGTTCACATATTGCTTGAAACTTTTGAGTTTTGGCAGTTCCATGGAAAAGGATCATAAAACATATATCTATTCTGGATGGAACCTTAGTGGCCATCTAGTCTAATCCTCCTGTTTTTGTTTTGTTTTTACGGGGCAGTGAGGATTAAGTGACTTGTCCAGGGTCACACAGCTAGTAAGTGTCAAATGTAAGTGTCTGAGGCCGGATTTGAACTCAGGTCCTCCTGAATCCAGGGCTGGTGCTATATCCACTGAGCCACCTAGCTGTGAGTCATCCCTTCTCTTCTCTCTCCCACCTTTTTCTTTTTACAGAAGAGAAAACTGAGGTTAAAGTGACTTATCCTGGGTCACAGGGCTAAGAGGCTTTAGAGGCTTTAGCATCTAGGAGATTGTATAATGATACTTGGTACTAAGGCAAGCTCTTGCTACAACCTCTTCAAATCAGTGAGGTCAGTTAGGGTAAACTGGCTATGGAAACTGATTACAGGTTGTCCCCCACAAATATCTAGGACGGGTTACTGGGGTGCTAGAACCAAGAGGCCAGACATAGGGGAACTGCTGAAAATGAACCATGCACAGCTCAATCACAGGCAAGCTTTTTTTTTTTTGCTGATGTCCAGTGGTATGTGAACTCTTGCTGCTTATAGTCTGTCCTGCTGCTTTTACCCCTGTGATAGTATGGCAAACTTTGGCCCAGACAAGGTGAAGTATATTAGGTTTATTATAGCATCATTTTATTTTATTTTAATTTTTCTCTTGACCTTGCAAATCTAACAATTTTGTGGTTTAGAGCTAGAAGACACTTTAGAGAGGTCATGTATTTCAGCCCCTTTTCTTTTGTCTTGTCTTGTCTTGTCTTTTCTTTTCTTTTGTAAGGTATAAAATTCTAGCTGTGATGTCTAAAATCTAATGTGTGGTCACCTTAAATTAGAAGCTTTAGCAAGAGTTTAGACTTTTAAGTATTTTGTTTGTGGGGTTTTTTTTTGTGTGAAGCAATTGGGGTTAAGTGACTTGCCCAGGGTCACACAGCTAGTAAGTGTTAAGTGTCTGAGGCCGGATTTGAACTCAGGTCCTCCTGAATCCAGGCCTGGTGCTCTATCCATTGCGCCACCTAGCTGCCCTCTAAGTATTTATTAAAGTGCATTAGAAGTTAGTGAAGAGGGGACAGCTAGGTGGCACAGTAGATAAAGCACCGGCCCTGGATTCAGGAGGACCTGAGTTCAAATCCGGTCTCAGACACTTAACACTTACTAACTGTGTGGCCCTGGGCAAGTCACTTAACCCCCCATTATCCTGTGCAAAAAAACCAAAACCAAAACCAAACCAAAAAAAAAAGAAGTTAGCGAAGAGAGAGAGAGAGAGGTAAAACAGCCTTTGTCAAGCTATCTCTAAGAGCCAGCATGTGTCCTCCTGCCAAGCCCCCAGTCTTGAACTGAAAAGACCTCGCTTCCTCGGTGGCTTCTCCCAGAAGCCTCCTGTGAAACAGGAAACAGGGCCATCCTCACATACAGCTCCAAGCTAATTGGTTGGTAGCACTGATTGACACGACTAACAGGCGGCATAGACGACCTGTTACAAACTCAGAAAGGTCACTTTTGGATACTAAGAACATGCATTCTTTTTATGGCAGAGCTTCCCTGCAGTATCTTTCTCAACAGATTGGTAGCACTCTAATTCTCACAGTCCCCCCTGTGCTTCATGCAATGTTACAGACGCCTGTGACTAACAAAGTAAAGGGAATGAAAAGAGAGAAAAAAAGAAACTGAGTGATGCATTGACAAAGGCTAAAGAGGGCACTCTCCTATTAGCAGCTGGACAGTACAAACAGAAAAAGTAAAGGCGGCACTCCCCTTTAGTAAGTGGACATTATAAACGGTGTATACAGTGTGGAAAAGGGAAACAGGAAACTGTCCATTTAAGTCTTTGGAAGTCTTCTCTGATGATTCTTCGGATGTCCTCTGGATGTGGTTGTGGAATGGAAGTCTTTCAGGTGTCTCAGATGCTGGTAATCGGCTGGGAAATTTTCCTACAGAATTGAGCTTAACACAACGAGAGTTCTCAAAAACATATCTAAGGAAATTCAGAATCTTAGTTTGTTACACATAAAACATATAATAAAAACAAAAAATTGAAACATTCTCTAAAACTTAATATTACTACACTTTTCTGTGTGTGTGTGTGTGTGTGTGTGTGTGTGTGTGTGTGTGTGTGTGTGTGTGTTTTAGGGGGTGGGGCGGGGCAGAGCAATGAAGGTTAAGTGACTTGCCCATGGTCACATTACTGCTGCCCCCTCTCCATTTTATTTTCAAGAATACATTCTCTTGATGCTTTTTGTTTTCAGGAAACTAATGTGATGAAAAAACAAATTAAGTCAAAAATATACAATTATTTAAAAAACAATTCTTTTAGAGATAAGGAAATTGAGGCCACAGGCATTAAGTGGCTTATGCAAAGTCTTTTTCTTGTGATTTGGAGAGCCTGGATTCAAATTTGGTTTCCCTGACTCCCAAAATGGTGCTTTTTTTTTGGGGGGTGTGCTCCCTTTCTTTGTCTTTTCTTATGAAGACTCTGAAAGTTGTTCAAGTGCTGTGTCAAACTGATGATTCTTCTCTTTGCTCAAGAAGAACAATTCAAGAACATGAATTTCATTTGTCTTTCTTCCTCTATAGAAAGGCTTAAATTTACTAACAAATGTTGTGGAGAACTGGTTATTTTAAAGTTAATTATAATTTAGGACTAGAAGGGATCATTTTCTAGTTAAGTTTCCTATCTTCACAGAGAGCCCCATGCACAGGCTGATAGTTTGATTCCAGGGAAGGGCATCAAGGCTAACAAGTTAACCAGTGCCCTAGGGATTGCAGGTGCTTAATGAATGTTTGAGTTAAATTGAATGGAAGGCCCCGACCCTGGATCTAAGATTCTTTTTCTGTGGCTTAAGCCTTTTTCATTTTGCTTAGTCTTCCTGGAAAATGGAGCAAACATGAGCATGCTATGTATTTGGGATAAGAATGCTTGCAGAACCTTAGTGTTAAAAGGGTCCGCCGGCCATCTCATCCAACAAGAATCAGAACCAGAATCCTCTCCACATTATGACAAGTGTTCATCCAGCCTAGGGTAGCCTACTGCTTCTCCAGGCAGTGCATTCCATCTTTGCATAGTCTTGATTGTTAGGAAGTTTTTCCATATAACAGGACAAAATTTACCTCTTTCAAGTTTTCAGTCACTGCTCCTTGTTTTGACTTCTGATGTCAGGCAGCATAAGTTTAATTCACTTATAGGCACAGCCAGCTATGATGCCTTGGCTAAGACTTGTCTTCTTCAGGATAAACATTTCTACTTCCTTTATCTGCTTCTCTTTTGCCATACTCTTAAGGCTCTCTACCATCTTGTGTGCTGTCCTCTGTACATTCTTCAGCTTCTCAATGTTGAGAAGAGTAAATCGATTCTGTTTCATTTTTTGAATTGATCCTATTAATAGTTGATTGATTTTGTCCCATAACTGCCCAAGTAATGGTTCTTTGTCTCTGAACTTAGTGCAGAAAGTTAGTAGTTCTATAATGAGTTAGGACACCTAATTCTCCTGTTTATCACTGTTCTATTCTTGCCTCAAAGAATTTGGGAGGAATTCCTTGGAAGATGCTGTGTGGTGTCAGTATCTTTACACCACCACCAAAGCATGGCTGGTTTGTTATCCAAAGAAATCTGGGCCAGTATATTTGACCTTTCAGGTGAACTCAAACATTCAGCATTTCTGAGGCACAGGAGAAAAAGAGGGGGTTGTTGTTAGCCCCCAATTCCCAACTTCCAACCAATCATATTGTACCTCACACCTCAGCAATGTAATCTCCACTATGTAACCAGTTATGTTGTCCTCAACCCCATGATGTCACCTACCCTGTTTTTTTCTTTGTTCTAACCTTATAAAAATGAGGTTAAGTCTTTATCTTGGGGTCTTTTGGCTAGCTAGGGCAGAATCATTGATCCATTCTATTGACGGGTAATACCCCTGTTAATAAAATATTATTTTGCTCAGAAAATGTGCTTCAGTCCACTGTTTTTGACTTTTACTTGAGAGAATGTCCCTCTTAAAATGCAAACTGAAGATAATACTCCCAAATGTGGTCTGAATGGGACAGAAGAAAGTACCTGGAAACTATGTCTTTCTTAATGAAGCTTAAGATTGTATTAGTTTTATTCTTTGCTCTATCATGTTATTGACTCGTGTTTAGCTTGTAGTCCCTGAATACTTTTAGATCTTTTTCAGCTGACCCTGCCATTCCCCTGCACAGTAAACTATGGTACCTCTCTCTTTTCCTCTAGCATTAAATACAGTCTCTTCAGTTTGACATTTAAAGCTCTTCAAAACCTGACTCTTACCTAATTTTGAAGCCTTATTTTATATTACTCCCCTTCATGTAGTCTATGTTCCAGCCAAACTGGACTTTTCTTTTCCTTACATGAAGGTCCATGTACCCTCTGTAAGTCTTAGGTTTTTCACCAGTTAGTGTATTTTGTGTCCTACTTAGTACCATCTGTTCCCCAAATCTTTTACCTCAACCTTCTTGTCTCCTTGGCTTCCAGAGAAGTTTAGTTATAGGTAATCCAATAACCAATGGGGCAGCTAGTTGGCAGAGGCAGGAGAGTGCGGAATGAGCCTGGAGTCAGAAGTCCCGAGTTCATATCTGGTCTCAGACATTAGCTTTGTGACCCCCAGGCAAGTCACTTAATCCTTTTTGCCTCAGTTTCCTCATCTCTAAAATGAGTTGGAGAAGGAAGTAACAAATTACCATCATTGCCAAGAAAACACCAGATGGCATCAAGAAGAGTTGGATATGACTGAAAATAACTAACCAACAACAATGACTAAGAAAGAGTTGACCGTAGCCCAGCTCCATATGAGAGGGTATTTGGATTCCAGTTCATTATTAATAAGAAGGTTAAGGAACAGTTGGGAAAGGAAGCACTGGCTCTAAAGACCTAATGTTGCCTCATCTTTATAGATCAGGCTAGAATCACTTTATTTGCTTTTTTTTGGTCAGTGTCATTTAAGTAGTAGGTCTGGGGAATGCTCCAGCTATAGTTTTATCTACCTGTAGCAAAGCTTTTGATAAAGTATCTCATGTTGTTCTTGAGGAAAAGGCAAAGATACGGATTAGGTAGTAATTGAATTCCATGGAACTGGTTGACTGGCTAGCTGACTGAACAACAGTCATGAATGGTTCATGTTAGCATTGTAGTAGATGGCTGCTGCAGTTCCTGAGGCCTCTTGGTTTGGCCATGTGACATTCAAAATTTTCATCAGTGACTTGAGATAAAGGTGTAGATGGCATGCTCATCAGTGCTAATGGCTGCAGACAGTGAACACACCAGATGGTTCAGTTCCAAAGATCAGTTTCATAAGTATAAGATAGCAGAAGTGTTTATTAGTCAGCAGTGTATCTGAAAAGATCTAGGTTTCATAGGAGAACACAGGGTCAATGCAAGTGAGCATTATCATGTGGCAGCCAAAATGGTGAATGCAATAAGAGCACTGAGAGTAGCAGTGCTTCCAGCAATAGGGAGATACAACAGTCTTATAGACTCTCTTTGTCCGATGACATTTGGAATACTGCAATCAGTTTTTGGCGCCACAGTATGATAAGGAAATCAATAAGGTGACAATGTGGAGAATACAGGGCCTCATCCATTTTACAGTAAGCAGAAAGAATAGTTTAGAAAAGGGAAGACTCCCTGGGGCATATGGTAGCTATAGCCACATATTTGGAGGATTTGCAAGTGGAAGATGGATTAATATTATTTTATTTTGCTCCATAGGGTAGAACCAGGAATACCATGTGAAAAGAGACAAATTTAAGCTTGTAGTTAGGGGAAGACATTTCCTAATGATATGAGCTGTCCAAAAATAGAGTGGGCTGCCACAGTAGATTTCCCTTCATTTAAGGTCCTCAAGCAGAGCGTGAAGAGCTACTTGATAATATGTTAAGGATTTATTTCTGGCATGGTTGGGCAAGCTGGGCCACTGAGGTTTCTTCCAACTATTAGAGATCTTGGGATTATGTGGTGAATGTAGGCAAGTTGACTTACTTTTCTAGACTCAGTTTTCTTTTTTTGTTTCCTTTTTTTTTTTTTTAAAGTGAGGCAATTGGGGTTAAGTGACTTGCCCAGGTCACACAGCTAGTAAGTGTTTAAGTGTCTGAGCCAGATTTGAACTCAAGTACTCCTGACTCCAGGGCCAGTGCTCTATCCACTGCGCCACCTAGCTGCCCCTAGACTCAGTTTTCTAATAGGAAATACAAGGTTTTTGTTTTTTTCTTTTGTAGAAAAACATATTTTTCACTTAAAGAAATCAATCTAATTTGTTGTTAAAGCAGTGTGATGCTAAGACCTGATAGAACATGGGATGACTCATGCATGTTTGATTGACTTCTCAGTTTTAGCTTGAACAAATGCTTTCAAACATCTGTGTAAATGAATGGATTGATAGATTGACTGGAACAGATACTTTTGCATTTTAAAAAACTTGTCTAAACTAGGTCATTAGCAATGTTGGCCTCTCTGAGTTTGTATTAACCACTTGAAAGTCTTAGCTGCTTGAAGGAAGAGGCTTGATGTTTCCTTGGGCTATTTATAGTACTTAACAGTAAGTGTGCTTAATAGAGGTTAAAAAGTAATCATACTAATCTAAGTGAAAATCCGCTGAGTACTATGTAACTCCATTAAGAATCTCAATTCTTTGCAGAATAAAAATGCAATAAATATTTTTGAGTGCACAGTTATGTTCTTTGTATTGCAACAATGATGCTGTTTCAGTTGGAGAAACTGAGGTTTAATTATATTGCTTTAATAGAAAATGTCTACTGTAGGGGAAAAAGTTAAATATATTTTGAAGATTATGACTGTCCAATTTCTTTGAGTACCAATGATTTTTAATTGGTAAATTTAATAGCCTCTCTCCCCCGCCCCCCCCTCCAATTTCCTTCCTTCTCAAGCTTTCTGTAGCAGTGACCATCACCTCTTTCTGTATATTTGCCCTGCCTTTGGTTTTCTTGACATTATTCCTCTAACTATTGCTACTCATTTGCATTGATAGATTTTCAGTCACGTTCCCCTTTATATGTGCAGGTGTGGCCCCAGGCTTGGGGTGTAGCTGTGTTCAGGTAAGATTAGTACCACTGGTATGAGGGCTGCAGAGCCCTTTTCAGGGCTGCTTTCCACCT
The DNA here is from genome assembly GCF_019393635.1 of Dromiciops gliroides. Lineage (NCBI taxonomy): Eukaryota > Metazoa > Chordata > Mammalia > Microbiotheria > Microbiotheriidae > Dromiciops > Dromiciops gliroides. The sequence continues at coordinate 54,301,582 of NC_057862.1, forward strand.
TTGGTGTCTACCTGAGCCACCTAACTCTCACCTGTGGCTCAAGAAGAAGCTGTAGCATGCACAGTGGTCACACCCTAGTAAACCATTTTGACAGATGGGCTAAACCAGCTCGAGAGGAATGGAGGAATCTCAAACTCTCAGTGACTTAGTGGGGTGTCTACCCTAATGTGAAGGAAAACAATCCTCTTCTCAATAATTCTCGGGAACCCAGCTTCGATGTGACAAAGGTTTCTGACAAAGGCTCATTTATTTCCTTCTTGTGAGAAGGAGGCACCCTAGTGTGCAGCAAGTGGGTACAAAGAAAGGAGGCTCGAAGGCCCTGTTTTAAACCCTAGTCCCCTAATGCAAATGGAGCCTCCCCTTTTTCATCATTGGTCTGATTACTCAAGGGTTACAATCTATGCACAAAAACTGATCAGAATGCAGTATTCCCATCCCTAATCAGTTCTTCCTTATATGGGCATAACTCAGGAGTGGACCTTATTCTTTCTTATATGGACACAAACTGTGGAGCTGACTTTATTGAGACCAGGGCTCCTTGAACCATGTGATTTTGTTAGCCAGAGTGGGAGGAGGGGATCTGAGATGTCCTAAAAACAGGTCAGGAGGAGTATGATTGACTGTTATTTCCTCATTGAGAGGAGACAACTACCCATTTTCTCACACCTGGAGAGGAAATGGTCAACCACTCCATTATCCTTTGCCAAGAAAATGGCAATTGGAGTCATCAAGAGCGGGGCAAGAATGAAAATGGCTCAACAGCAACAAAGGGATAGGAAGCACAGGGTCTTGGGCTTCAGACACTAAGCAATGACATAGCGTTGTGGGGTGAGATCCAGTGCAGTGTGAAAGCTTCTCCTGGTGGAATGGGCCGATGAGAACAATTTCTTCGCTGGGAGTACCTAGAACTTGGTTAGACATTGAAGATGCCAAAGCCATCCACCACATTTACAACCCTCACCAGTTGTCTTGACTCTGTCTTGCCACTGGACTGGGATAAGTCTTGAAGAGGGAGTGGGGCCAATGACACATGCAGCTCTGGCTCACTTAAATCTAACTTAGGCAGGAATCAAAAGACATCACCCATACTGTTTTACCATTTTTACTTATCAAAGTCCTTTGGTGATAAGCAAGTGACAAAGCAGTAGGTGTGGATACACTGGGAGCTATAGTCCCAACCCTTTACACAGGCAGCCCAGGCCATAGCATTGTTTTCTCACTGGAAGCAGCAGTGGGATTTGGCAGCCCCCTGGGTGTCTGAACAGCCTCTTAAGGACTTCACTGCTCACCTCCTGGTGAGAGGAAAGGACTAGAAAAGGAGCCCTAAAATTTTTCTGCTTACCCAACCCTGGCCAAAATCATATGGTCCATCTCAGCCACCCAGTGTTGATGGAGCCACATTGATTAGTGACAAGGACATGATCCTTGAGAGATGGGCTGAAAACTTCCATAATGTTCTCACACAGACCATGATCAATGCTGATTACCTCATGTTAAAGTCAACCCCTCTCTAGATAAATTTCCATCTGAATAAGAGGTCTTGAATGCAATTAAACTCTGCTCCAATGGCAAAGCACCTGGTGCTGATTCTATTCCAACTGAAATTTACAAGACTGGGGGTCCATTGCTCATACAAAAGTTTACTGAAATCTTTCAACTTATATGGCAAGAGGAAGTTATTCCCTAGGAGTTCAAGGATGCCTCCATTGTCCATCTTTCTAAAGGTAAAGGAAATAGATTGTCCTGTGACAATCACTGTTGGAGGGGGTGCCAGCTTTCTTCACCATTAAATTTCAGTTAATCTGTTTTGAGAAACTCATAGGGGGCAGCTAGGTGGCACAGTGGATAGAGCACTGGTTCTGGATTCAGGAGTACCTGAGTTCAAATCTGGCCTCAAGCACTTAACACTTACTAGCTGTGTGACCCTGGGCAAGTCACTTAACCCCAATTGCCTCTCCAAGAAAAAGAAAAAAAAGAGAGAAACTCATATAATGTGGATCCTAAGTTTTTTTGTTATGTGTGAGGCAATTGGGGTTAAGTGACTTTACCAGGGTCACACAGCTTGTAAGTGTTAAGTGTCTGAGGCCGGATTTGAACTCAGGTCCTCCTGAATCCAGGGCTGGTGCTTTATCCACTGCGCCACCTAGCTGCCCCAGAGAAACTCATATAAATTAAGCAGGCATGCAGAGAGGTGGGTTTTATCCCCCTAAATACTCACCTTTTGTTTTTTTTCTTTTTACTGTAATTCTGTGGCAGAGTCTATATGAAAAGACTTAAACTCTACCTTCATTGTTTTTCTATCTGTTCTTACCACTGTCACTTGCTTGTATAAATCTAATTATTGTTAATCTAATTATGATTGTGTACAGGATTGGTTAATAGGATTCTAAAACAATTTAATCTCCACATTTGTATGGAAGTTATAATGTCTGTACACTGTATTGATTACTGGGTACTTTCAAAGAGAAATTCAGTCAGTCTACTTTGATCTGTATAACACTTTGTGGTTTAGGAGTTGGCTGTTTGAGAGATTGCATCTATCTTAATGAGCCTCTATGGTGGTTGAGAATCATCTGTTATATGTTAGGCTAGAAATCTTCTGTAGAGGGACCACAGCTTGGAGCTTGCTCCTGCTGGTCTAAAAGTCTGTTTCTGTTTTCTTCCACATCATAACACAGGGCCCATTTTTGCTTGGGCTCTTTTTTTTTTTTTTCCCTTTGCTTGAGTGGCAATATTATGAGTCACTCCTACTGAGCATTGTGAATGAGCTCAAAGGGTGTTCTGCAACATGCCCTTGCAACATACACCAAAAAATGGTTGTCTTACAGTGGGTAGGCAAAATCAATCACATCACTCTTCTCTCTTCTCTCTTCTCTCTCTCTCTCTCTCTCTCTCTCTCACTCACACACACACACACACACACACACACACACGCACACGCACACGCACACATGCACACACACAGAGAGCTCAGTTAGGTTATCTCCATCTGCCATAGTATGTGTTACCATTTGTTTTTATATTGAATTTCTTTTTATGGGGCTTTTAATGTTGTTTGTTCTAATCATGCTGTAATTGCTTATGTGCTGCTTTTGGGCACCTTGGGCATGGGAAGTCACTTCATAAATATTAGTCCCCTTAGGATCCATTCAGTTGCTATTCTGACTTATTATCTAGTAGGAGCTAAACTTTTTTGTTCTCTCTGTGGACTCTGGAATAATCTGCCTCATTGCCTTGAAATTTTTGCTTTAAAGTTTCTGTTGTTCTTCCATAGCTGGGCTACTTTCATTTCAGTTCCTTGAAATAAAGAGGTTCTGCATTTATCTAAAAAAAGTAATGTCTGCCAAATTGAATTGAAGATGCACTGGGGGCACTTTAAAAATCTTTGTTTTGGTTTGTTTTTTTTTTTGAAGATTCTTCTTGAAAAAAATTCCCTTCTCAAAGTTTTGATAACTTTTGTAACTGGCATCTTATTGAAATAATTGAATACTTTAGCATGGTGTTTTCACCATTGCAGAAACTCTGTTGTTAATAAAGGGCTGAGTAAATATTTCACACTTTAAAGCTGATGAGTTTTCTCAAGATTCCTCCACCTTCTCAGATCTAGTATCAGCTTCTCAAACAGATGAATCAATTAGTATTAGATGTTCTGAAGACTCTTCTTCATAGTGAGACTTAGGACCAGAGTGACTGTAAGGAGGGAGAAAGGCAACTTCTAGCCATGACACACATTCTTCACTCATGTTTCATTACTGTGTGGTGGGGCTCCACACAAGTCTTCTGGGATTTCCCTGGGCTTCTTGAGCTCTACCTTTTTTAAAAAAAAGGGGGGTGGTGTCTATTGGATTATATCCAATATTCTGTCTAGCTAGGGTCTAACAAGGGCACTAAGAGATGTTGGGTTTATATGTGATCTCATTTAGTAAGGTTTTTTTGTTTGCTATAATAACCTCTGTTCGTGGGTGGCCTTTCTTTTCTTGATATAGACTTTAGAGATTTTTTATCAAAGTTGGCAGGTTCAATAGCAACACCTCATTAACTGCCCAATACTTTCAAGCTTTGGTTGCTTTATTTCTAGTAACATTGAAGTTCTGCAAGGTATTTTTTTCTCACCCAAAATTTTGGAGCAATTGATGTTGCTAATTTGTAATATGAGTTAACAGAAAAAAACATAACAGCTAGAATTTATCTAGCACTTTAAGATTTACAGAGTGTTTTATAAATGCTGTCTCCTTTGAACCTCACTTTAGCCTTGTGAGATAAGTGCTAATTGTCCCCATTTATCAGACGAGGAAAGCTCATCTGACAAATGACTTGCTGGGGCTCACATTGCTATAAAGTATCTGAGGCCGGATTTGAACTCTTCCCTTCCTGACTATGTCTAATACTTATCTCCCTTAGATATGTTTTTTTAACTTAAGTTTTAAAGAGTTTTACAAAAGTGAATAAGTTTCACAAGCTCTTCTGAGTTTGCGGGGCACTTAAGCAGGTCCTAAGTCCTCCATCAAAGGCCTATTCCTTGCCTTTACGTAGTTTAAATATGGACCTTGAGTTCTATTTAAAGAGCATCACAGTTCTAGCCAATTGTAGAAAGTTAGCCTGTTTTCTGTGCCAACCTGGAGTAGGATTAAGTGCTTCTTTTAGGACCACTTTGCCAAGTGTGGCTCATCTCACAAGATGGTGGTCTTTTGGTTGCTGCTTCATGACAAAATAATAAAGGAATTCACTTGTTGGTTCCCATTTCCACTTCCAAGCACAGTTTAGTAAAGGATGGTGATGGCGAATTCCCAGGAAAGAAGCTGTCATGTTCAAACTCTGGCCTCTGTTACTTACTTCAGGGTAAGACTTTTATAAGTTACTTTAAGGTTTACACACTCCTTTTTCCCACAGTTCTATGTAGTAAGAAGAAGAGAAAAGGGACCTTGTCCCTGGAGGGCATCAGTGGAAAAGTGGAGAAAGGAAGAATAGTGAAAATCTATTTGGAAAACAGAGTTCTGGATCTGTAGATGAAAGAGTTCAAACACTTACAAACTACTTAGAAACCTCATGCCTGTACATCATGAATGCTTTTTGAAGAGAGGCAGAAAGCATTGGTTTTGACAAGCACTAAACAATATAATAAAAATTGAGATTAAATAACTGCATCTTAACAGACAGGAAATGACTTGTTAGAAACACATCAGTCACTTCAGAGTTAACTCTTTGTGTGCATCATTGGCATAAGAGGCTTTAAAAGCCCAACAGCATCTTTTTTTCATAGTGGAGGATAGGGAAGCCCCTGTTACTAAAAATAGGGTGTTTGATGAATGTAGGGTGATGTGGTCAGACCTGTGTTTTAGGAATTTTGTCAGCCAGTTGTTAGTCATTTAAACACCTATAATGTACTTGGCATACAAAAAGACGCAAAAGATCACACTTGCCCTCAAGGAGCTCACAGTCTAATAGAAGAGACAAGTCAACAAATGTCTAAAGCATGGGAAAACCTTCCTGTCGAAAATGGCTTTTTGACGAAAGCCAGGGAAGTAGTTAGTAAGTAGTAGTAGTATGGAGAATATTCCAGAAATCGATGATAGCCAGGGAGAAGGCCCAGAGCCAAGAGATAGAGTATCTTGTTTGTGGAAGCAAAGATCATTTTGACAGCTGAGTGGAGAATGAACTGAGGGAGGGAGAGATTTTAAGCAGGGAAAACCACTACCAGATTATTGCAAAAGTTCTGATATGAAGTAATGAAGTTTTGTCACCAGCTTGATGACAGTGACAGACAAGGGAAGTCTGTCTATTGGAATGACATTAATTACTAGGGTAGAATGAACAAGATTTAGCATCTGATCAGGTTTGGGGGTGGTGAGAGAGAATGAAGAGTTTAGACACTAGTTTGTTATCCAGGGTGACTGGGAACTTAGTGATGTGAAAGAGTAATATGAAAGTGAAGAATAGGAGAGAGTTTTCATTAAACAGTATGCTGATCAGGTTAGACACACATTGGCCCCCAACAACTCCCTCCACAACCCCATCCCTCCTCTCTCCCTTCAATATGTGGTTATATTTTAGCATGCCATGTGTATTTTAACTTGTTTTATAAAAAAACTCTCAATGTGAATCATATAGTTTCTCTTTGTAGGGTTGATGGGAATATGAAAAGCACATCAAAATATGGACTTTGCACTAAGAACTTATTTTGCTTAATTTCAAACTTAAAGAAATAAACAAAAATAATTGAATAAAGGAGTTGTCTTACAGGAAAAATCAAATATAAATTTTCATCCACTTTAAAGAACAACGGTTAAATTTGTAAATATTCAAGTTACAGTCTTGCATATGGTTTTCTGTAGCTAGGAATAATTAGGCATACTTAAGGTAACACAACCAATTACTCAGATAGTTAAACTGTACTGCAGCCCGACTTTTCCTATGACTTTGGAGGAACTCGATTTTGGGGGCAGACCAGAGTCCAGTTCACTAAACCTGTGCCCTCTAGGCCCAACCTATCAGGTCAGTGTTGATGTACAAGCTTCTTAAGGACCAGGATCCATTTCAGACTGCTGACAGTGCATTGTCCAGCTTCTGATAATATCATATGACACCCCCCCCCTTTTTGTATATTAGAAATCATGTCACCCCATATTCTGGATTTCTTTTTTCAAAAGAAAAATGGAAAATCATTGCCTACTATTGTTAGTGTTTCATGTGATTCTCTATTAACTTACATTGGATTGGAGATTAATGAATATCCCTTTACCTTGTACTCTTTATTCTTTCTGATGATTCAGATGTTTTCACCCTTTGTTTTCCTATGACAGGTGTTTATTTCCATCCAAGAAGCATTTATTAAGCAACCACTGTGTACCTGAGTCTGCTAGGCATTAGGGATACAAAGATGAGAAACCAAAACAGTTCTGCTTTCACAGCACTTACATTTTTCTTGGAGGGTGAAATACATAGCATGAATGCGTTCTATTTATAGAAATGTGCATATTTCTTTCATTTTTTTTCTATGACCTATATGTTGTCTCTGTTGTTAGTAATTCCAAGGCTATAAGGAGGCATACTTTTTGATACCAGGTTTAATATTTCCAATTAATTTTTAGATTTGAAAGTAGATGGTATAGTTTGAAAGATTATTATGTTTGCAGAATAGTCTTAAAAACAACTTGCAGTTGGTTCCATTTTACAATAAAGGTTAATCTTATATGTTTTCTGTTAAAGTAATGTTACAAAAAATCTCTTATTGAACTATTTGTGGTAAGCTTTTTAAAGATGTTTAAGATTTCACATGCAGTTTAACTGATCACAGATGAAGTTGTAAATTAATACCTCATGAGTGTATTTGACTGCAGGGCATTGTTTGTGATTCAGAACTGCTTTGTTTCTACAAACTATGAGGAATGAAGGTTCAGGCACATGGAGTAAGATTGAATAGTAATTCCAATATACTTTTGAAAGAAAGACACTCTACTTGGACCAGTTAAAATGTATTATACTATTATGAATAGCCAGAAAAATGTAATAATTCTGCCAACCTTAAGCCCTTAAATATAGTGAAACTTAGTTTTATTTCTTTCTCAAGATTAGCCTCTTTATGTTCTGTTGCTTTATAAAGTTGAACATAGTTATAGGACCAACTGTTGAAATAATGAGTAGCAATCACATATTTTTCTCAAGTATTTATGATTTTTCCAAACCATCAGAGTGATTTTGTCACACTAGCTTGTCACACACATTCATTAGACTGATGCTATTATCAGGGAGTTTTGAATGGCTAATTCCTTCTTTGATATTTTCTACATACAATTAACAACTTTGTGGAGATCGGTACGGACTTTGGACCTTTTTTTTTTGGTAAGCACTGGTGATAATCCACATTATAGAGAATTTGTGTTTGTTGTCATGATGATGCCTATTAATTGCTTACTAACAAAATATGAGTAGGGGATAAAATGGTAGCGATAGAGCAGACTGAAGATTGAATAGTGGAAAATCGGCAGGTAGACTTTTGACTTCTAGCTTAAAACTACAAAGGGTTAAAGACTTCTCCTGGGAACGTGACTTACATGTTGACTTAGAAGTTGATTGTGCTCAAGAGAGGATAATGAGAAGCCTTTGGATTAATGAGTGATTCCAGCAACTTGAGTTTTCAGGGTATAGGCCCAAAGCACTTAAGAGTTTATATAGTAAAAACCCTCCCATTTCTATGGTTTCATCACACTTAAAGCACAGGGCTTTCGTGGCCAGAGGTCCAGTTGTTAGTATGGAATGTCTCAGTAAGTATTACTAAGACATAATGCATGGGCTGTATCAGAATGGGAGGAATTTCTTTGAATACTGTTTACATATGAACTTTTGTTATTACTTGTAGATTTCTGGTTCTCCAAGGATGATACCTGCAACAAATATTTGTTCCTTTGTAAGTCTGGTTTGGTCTTTTATCTATCTTTCAGTGCTGTCAGGCTTCTTCCTCAAATTTCAGATCATTGGGCATAACCAGCAATTATATATTTTGGGTTTAATGTATAACAACTCCTTTAGGATTTAAGGAAATAAAATTCAAGATGTCTATAGTGAAATGGTTTCACCTTCTCATGTGATGTAATTTCCTTTTGTTTCATCACGTTCTTTTCTCTTTCCTTAGGCCTTTGTTCTGTCTCTTTCAGTCATCATCATTGCCACTGTGCCTTACTTTGAGGAAACTATACTTACCATATAGAAAAGCAGTGGAAATTAGGTAAAGTAAGGTATAATTATTTTTATTATGCAAGGATTCTTCAGACTACAAAAGTATTTTCCAAAATTTTTTTTGTCTTTTCCCACTAGTGGGCTTTTGTTTAAAAAAACAACAACACCACACTCAACCTCAAGTGAAAAGGAAGAAAAATAAAATTTTAAATCCTGAGTTCCCTTCTGGGATGTGTGATTGGTTTTTTTTCACTTTTAACATTTTGATGAATACTTAGGGCCTCTAGTTTTAGGTAGAACTAGCAAGGGAAGGGGACTAAATAAATCCAAATTGTGAAGTGTTCTATGAACACATGGAATATCTATGAACACATGGATTATGCAAACAGGATATGGATTAGGTATTTTTTTTGTTTATAAATGTTTTTGACTGACGTAAATGTAAAGAAGTTTGCTAACCAGGATGTTGTTAACTTACAGTAGAGGTAAAGAAATCTATTTATGCTAATCCACATTTAAATTTAGCTGTTTGCATTCTTAATAGTACTATTTAATAAAGTTGCTGGTCCTTTTAGCCTGTTCAGGTCTGTGATATTTTACATGTTAATGTCATAGGTTACATGTTACATGGTTTTCTTTTTCTTTTTTTTTTGCCGGGCAATGAGGGTTAAGTGACTTGCCCAGGGTCACACAGCTAGTAAGTGTTAAGTGTCTGAGGCCAGATTTGAACTCAGGTCCTCCTAAATCCAGGACCAGTGCTCTATCCACTGTGCCACCTAGCTGCCCCCTTACATGTTAAATGTTACAAGAATTTCTACTGAACATGATTCTTATACTGGATTATAAATTGTAGAAATTTTGATTGTAAATCAGATCTAGAAAGAATTGGTACTATATGTAAATAATAATAACTAGCATTAGTATAGCATTTGAAGATTTATAAAGCACTTCACATATATTGTCTCATTTATATTCTGTGAGCCAGCTGCTATTATTGTCCTCATTTTATGGAGGAGATCTATCTGGCAAGACTTGGAAATGTTCTCCTTGAATATTTGTTGTAGAGGTTTAATTTAAAGTTGGAAAAATGGAAATACAGTCTAGTAATGGAGTAGTTTGGAATAGCCAACCTTACTCTTTTGGGGGGAGGGGCGGGGCAATGAGGGTTGAATGACTTGTCCAGGGTCACACAGCTAGTAAGTGTCAAGTGTCTGAGGCCCAATTTGAACTCATGTCCTCCTGAATCCAGGGCTTGTGCTTTATCCATTGCGCCACCTAGCTGCCCCCTCAACCTTACTCTTTAAGGTGGATATTTAAAATTTGTAACTGAATATTTGAGATTTCCAGCTCCCTCAGACTTTAAACACTGTATTTCTAAAGATTGTTAGTTTATATGTTTTAGAGAGGATCCCAAAGTTACTAAAAGAACTGGCTTATAAAGGAACAATACATTTACAAACATAAACTTAAGTTTGTACTTAACTGAGATCTCCAGAGTTGGGACTTTCTTATCTTTCCATGTTTGTTCTGTTATACTTGAAATACCTTTCTTCTTCCATCCTGCTTATTAAGACTTTATCATTCTCGTCTCTGTTCAAGGCCCTTCTTGTATATTAAAATAAATTTCTGCAAAATTTGTTAAATACCTATTATATACAAGATGCTATATTATGCTGGAATCAATAATACATAGTTCTTGACCTTATGGGACTTAAAATCTAATAGAAAGAGATAAAACAAGTACCTACAGAGAGATTGTATAATTATAAAAGAGAATTCCAGACAAAACGCAGTTAGATATTTGAGGGGGGAGAGGGTTTTTTTTCACCTTGGTTTCATGAAGAAGATCATATGGCATCTGAGCTGAGTCTTAGAAGAGAAGGATCTTAATAGAGATGTGGATAGAGAGCAGTCTGCGTAAGGGGAGAGACAACATGGTGAAATTAAGGAACAACCAGGAGTCCAAATTATTTGGTCTATAGAATGTGGTAAGGGAAGTTGACGAAAATGATTCTGGAAATGTTAAACAGGAGGCAGATTGTGGAGGGTCTTGAATATCTGGGGAAGGAGGTTATAATTCTCCTGTTTGAATTGAGAGGACCACTGAAAGTTTTCTGTCATGGATGTGACATAATCAGATACATTCTTTGGGAAATCATAATTAGAGACATTTAAGGAAGTTAGAGTAGCATCTAGACAAGAATTAATGAGAGTTTGGAATTATGATGGTGACAATGTGCATAGACAGTAGAGGTGTATATGAATGATGTTGCTGAGGAGTATCACAGAATCATCAACTAATTGGTTGGAGATTCTAAAGAGAATGATCTGGTAGTTACAGGCAACAACATGTTTGTTTTTTAATTTATATTTTGGCTAATTGGGAGGATGAGGATGCCATCAAAAGAAATGGGAAGTTGGTAAGAAGTAGTTGCGGGAAAATGTGATGAGTTCGGCTTGAGACCCTGTTGAGTCTGAGATTGCCAGTGTGACATCCCGGTGGAGATATCTAGCAGGCAATTGGAAATTAGGGATTGTTGCTTAGGGGAGTGATTTGACTGTCATATGCATAGAGGTAATATTATTATTAAAGACATGGACACATGTGGTTTTGGAATTGGAATCAGTAATTGTTATCACTGTGACTATTGCTAAGTCACATATCTCTCTAGGATTTAGTTACCTCATCTAGAAAAGCAAGGTATAGAATAGGTAATTTCTAAGTTCCCTTGTTCCTCTAAATTGTAAAAATTGTGGTTTGGAGTCGGGGTCCTTAGAAACACAAGTAACAATGGCCCAAATCTCTGAATTGTTTGGGGAAATGAGTTGATTAGTGAAATTGATTTACATATCACATATGGAACAAATATTTATATGAAGTGAAATATATTTTGTGAAACATTTGTTAGTCATTTTACCCACGTTGTAGTGTTTGGTGCTAGGTGGATAAAACTTCATAGGCGCTTTACCCAATCTGTTTATCCTTTTCTAGAGCACTCAAGCTTCTGTTATAAAAGGTGTCTATATACTTCTGTTATACTATATACTTCTGTTAAGTAGCCTGCACTCAAATGGTCTAAAAATCTGGTGATATTTTATTTTGATGATCACTTTGAACTTTCATAGTGCTTTTTGTCTGAAAAGTTCATTTTACTTTGCCAACATGGACAAAATAGTAGATACTCTTTTGAGTTTGGGAAATATACCAGAAAGATTCCTTCTCACACCTCTGGGCTGGAATCTGATAACTGTTTAACATAGTAGAGTAGTTTTTCATGGCCTTTGAGGATAGAAAAACACAGTGCCTTTTCAAACTTGAAACTACAAGGGAAAATTAGGTCAGTTGACTGTAATTACTTAAATTGGAATTTGGCCAGCACCCTGTAGTTAAAGCTTCTCTAGTCTCTGCAATCTTCTTAGAAAACAATTGACCTTGATTTTATATCTTATTTGAAAGGGGGCATCTATTCTCATACCTACATGACTGCTTTTACTATGCAGGGTGGTTTGGTTCAAGACTGACTCAGAGGGAATTGGTGGTTAAATTGAATTGCCAGCTCTCTTTAACACCTTTGAAAGTCTTTTCAAATTGTGCCTGTGCTTGATTTTGCTTAGCTAATGGGGGCAAAGGCTGGTGAAAGTCACAAGCAAATTGCTAAATAGCTTTTTAATATCTAATAATAAGTTTTAAGAAACTTAAAAGAGACTATTTGACTTTTCACTGAAAAGGTAACAATTCTGTCTTGCATATGCACACGTATCTTGCTTCTTTAGAAAGACTGTTGATATCTTCCAATTATTTCAGTGATAATTAGAAAATATTAAACTTTCCACAATTATTTACCACATGCTATTTATATATGATATGATAGAGCCCTTGCGTAGATAAGAAAGTGAATGAAATGCCTTCTAATTTAGGGTTTGTCATAGTGTTTTGAATAACCTTGCATAAATCATATGCCCTCTCTGCTGCTAGCTCATTGTTTTCATAAATATAATAAAAGAATCTCCAAAATGATTTCTAAGACCTTTCCAATTAATGGCCAATCCTTCAAAGCATAAAGAAGACTGTTAGCTGGAAAGAGACTCCTGGAAGAATTTGTTTCCTGCATGGCTACAGGGATGACCATTCAACTTAATCCCTTCTCCACCAAAATGGGATTATTTTTGGCAAAGACAAAGCAAAATCGACTTCAGAGCAACATGTCATACCTTCTACCAACACAAACAACATATGAATATGTGACCCACATATAAAAGTTCATGCCATAAATAGATTTAGAGAAACAAGAAAGAAATTCCTTTCAGATATGATAGAAGAGACAGACACACAAGCAAATAATTAGCTCTGAGGAAAAACTTTGCAGCAGTTTCTCTGATAAAAGTCTTATTTTCAAGACATATGAGGAATTTATTCAAATTATAATAATAAAAGTCATTCCATAATTGATAAATGGTTTAAGGATTATAAACAGGCAATTTGCAGGAAAATAATTCAATTTATTAATTCAATCTATTAGTAACCTTAAGAAAAATACTTCAAATCACTAATAATTAGAGAATCTGGCAAATGGCACTGCATTCCGATTGAATGACTGCTTGGGTAAATCTCTTAACATACCTTATAGATCTTCTATTTGGTAATGCTGACCTTGTGTGATAATTCTTTGTATCCATCCACCCACTGATTCTTTATATAGGAATTGCCCCAGAGTTATCACTTTAAAAAAATTACTTATGTCTTGAACATCTCTTAAATTTATGGCTTTTGGTTATGCAAAAAATAATTGCTTATCTGATCATTTTGAAATTCTAATCAAGTTTTCTTAGAATTTGGATAGGTTTTCATAGTGAGGTAACAAATAAAGGTGTTGCAGTCTATTTTTAAGCCTTTATTTCCTATGTACTTTTTTAGCTGAAATCCTTGAACTCACAAGTATTCTTCAGTGATCAGAAGGTTCCTATTCCTGGTTTAATGGAAATGATAACCTCTTCTGTGAAACCTTCCATAATCCTCTCCATTATAGTAATTCCTCTCTTTACTGATCTCTTATGACACTTTGTTTTTTATCTCTCCTACATTCATATCAGATTGTGATTTGTATTGATTTGTAATAGTTATTTCAGTATTTTTCATCTTCTTAACTACTTCAAAATATCATTGAAAGGCATTTCATGATACCATGTTTTTGGATCTAGCACAGTACTATTGTGCTCCTCAGTTTTAGGTTGGTTTGGTTGAGATGGTATCAGAAAAATAGCTATTTGGATTACATGCCTGGATGGCATCATAGCCAGTGGTCCTGTAGACCATTTTGTCCTTGTTTATTTTGAAATATTTCTATACACCTGATTAACTTGTGACTTTCTTTGAGTTAAGTTTATTGATAGATTTCATTTTCACATAATATATACAAGCCCTCTTATGAAATGCATGAGATGAAAACAAATCATTTCATCTCTTATCAGCATACAGGAGGGCTACATCGTTTAACATTGACAGTACTTTATTAAAATTTACTACTGTTGTATTTGATTAGAATTTTGTTTCTTTCCTTGTTGACTTTATTTACAGTGTGTTAGTCTTCATTTCCCATTTGGGTTTTTATACACATTTTATGCACAACATTGAGCATTTAGAGCCAAGTTTCATTTTATTATTTGTAGCCTATTTTGTTTTTTACACCTAAGGGTATTCAGTATTGTAGTGATGGTACTTAAACTTTATTTGTTTCATAACTAATATTTGTGGTGATTGTGTTTATTTGCCAAGATAGAAATAAGGTAAAAAATAGGCAATTTGTTCCTGAATGATGAAGAAAAAATGATCTTGGGGTTCTTGTAATTTATAAATTTAGCTTCTGCTCTTTTTTTCTTTTAATATATTTTCCTTCTCCTTCCATAGTTGTAGATTTTTTATTCCTGGTTTTCATCTAATGTGTTATGTGTGTTTTGTAAAGGTGACCCTTTAAGATTACTCTTATAGAATAAAGAAATGGACTGAATTTTCTAACATTGTGGGAGAAGTTATTTTTAGCCATTGGTATTTCAAGTTGGAACACTTCATTCTGCCATGCGTGTTAATGAGTCATCTGGAGAAAATGGGCTGCCTCTTGCTTTTAGAAAGAGTCTGTAGCAAATAATAATAAGCCAAACACTGTGGGAGAGTTTCTCTTAAATAACCAAAACTTCAAATAGAAAACTTTTATTTAAAATACTTTTTAATGTCCATATGTAAAAATATAAACAAGTAGAGTGACCAGGCATGTACATGGATGTCTTTATCTAATGACAAAAAAACCTTTACTGAAAAACAGTGAATTTAAAAAAATATATATATATATATATATTTACAAGAGTGTAATGGAGACCTATTGTATCCATTGCAAACATGCAAAAATAATAAGGCCCTTAATATTAAAAGCTCTGTAAAATTGCATTATTGGTGGCATTCAGACTAGAGTTCAAATTCGGATCATGAGTGTTATTAGGCTGGCTATGGAATTTTTATTCTAGCCTGTGAGTGGACAGGAATAGTGTTCTGATAATTAACATGATGTTTTTAAAGTGACTTTTCTAAAGAGATTGCCTTTTTAATCAACTTATTTCGTTTTGAATTTGTGCACAACATCTCAGTTTGGTGGCACAGGATTCAGAAGGACCTGAGTTCAAATCCAGCCTCAGATAATACTATCTGTGTGACCCTGGGCAAGTTACTTAACCCTGTTTTCCTTGGTTTTCTCACCTGTAAAATGAGCTGGAGAAGGAACTGCCCCCCCTCCAAAAAAAAAAGGGGTCATGAAGAGTTGGACACAAGTGAAATGACTCAATAGTAACACAGCATCTCTCATGTACTTCCCTTTCATTCACAATATGGTAACCCTAATTCAGATAGTCATTGCTTCCTGCCTGCCTTCTGGTTGCTCTCCCTGCCTCAAGGCTTCCCCCAGTGCGGTCCATCCTCTACTCAGCTGCCATAGTGATTTTCTGAAAACAGGAGCCCAAGCAGGCCCCTTCCTCTGGCTTCCTGAACTGTATTGGCTTCATGTTCCATCTAGGATCAAATCCAAAGTTTTGGACATTTAAAGATCTTAACTTGGCCCCTTCCTCCTTTTCCACCCTTCTTTTACCTTACTCCCCTCCATTCAGTCCAGCTCACTTGGCTTATTTGGGATAGCCACATGACCCTCTGCAAGTCACTTGATCTCTGTTTGCCTCTGTTTCCTTATCTGAAAAATGGGGTTAATAATAGCACCTCCTTCCCAGGGATGTTGTGAGGACCAATTGAACTAATATTGTAAAGATCTTATCCCAGGCCTGTATAAATGTTAGATCTGATTATGATGACGACAACTTGCGTTCTCACACAAGACAGGGCCATCTCCAATCTTGTACGTTTGCCCTGGCTGGCACTCATGTTTTGCTCCCCTCACCCTGGCCCCTTAGTTTTTCTGGCTTTCTTCTAAGACTCAAATTATGACTCCTATTAGGAGGCCATTCCTGATTCCCTCAGCTGCTAATGACTTCCCCTTTCTGGTTACCCTAGTCTACTTTGTATATATCTCATATAGATCCAGTTAGCTGGATGTTGTCTCCCCCATTAAGGTATGATCCTTTGGACTGGGATTGTTTTTTTGCCTTCTTTTCTATCTTTAGTCCTTTTTCGGGTAGCCAGCACATAATCAGCACTTTGGGAAGTGTTTGTTGTCCACTTGGTTTGAGCATATTGTTAAGCAAGGCAAATTGATTAAGGCTTCAGAAGGCCTATATTCTAGTGTGAGGTCTCATGTGAAATGGAAAAACTTGTTTTGTCTTACTTTTTCTCAAGCATTAGTTGGGGAATATAAGGGGGAAGAACGGTTTTCTGTCTTAGAGTGCAAAATCCAAAAAGCCTTTTTAAAATACAGTGGCCAAGTCACCAATGACTATGAAGTCTGCTTTGTCTGGTGAAGACATTCACAGTTGTGACCTAGATGAACAGTTCATTCAGCAAGCACCTTTTGTGAGTTTTTTATTTGTCTTGTTTTGTCAGGACTATAACAAAATGTAGTCTTAATATTATGTATCCACTCATGTACTGATGAGGGGGTCATGGAGAGACTAGAAGGCTTGGGTTCTCAAACTTTGTTCCAGGATTCTGAATTTTGGCCCTCAGTAACATAGACCTGGGAGTAAATAGGTAGATTCATGGCTTAGAATCTTTAATATCTATATTTCTCATTTTAAAAAATATTCTTTGATCAATAGGAGTCTGATTCTTTTTAGTTTATATTACATTAAGGAACAATGATCACAGCAAATTGTGGTGTAAAAGACAAAAGGCAAGAATAATATGTAAAAGGAAAAAATAGACATTAGCCCTACACCAGAAGTAGCTTTCTGTTTTTATTTTCTCCTTCCCTGCTCTATGTAAATAGACATTTAATAAGTTCAAAAGGGGATCAGGGATCTGTGAGCTAAATTTTCAAGCATTTTGCATTTAGAGAAACCTGCAAATGATTTCATGTGGACAGAAGTTATGTTTTAATTAAAATAAATTTTCTCTTTATGATCTAAAGTAGCTTGATGCTTTGGTCAACTTCAACCTGACAATGACCATTTACTATAAAATTATTGCCAGTTTATACTTGTTTACCATGGTGATAATGAAAAATGTTTCATGTGTTATTTCATGCTTATTATGTAATTAGGCTTGAATTCAACCAATATTTTCTATTTTTAAATCTAGTTTCTTTAGATTTTTGAAGAGGCCTTTGTGCCTAATGGGAAGAATGCTTAACTCAGAAGAGGTTTGAATCTCACCTCAAAATTTTATTGGCCAATTGGCCTTGAGGAAGTCATTTCACCTTCCTAAACACTCTTTTGTCAGGAGTATAAATGGTACTATTTAAATTACAGAGCCAGTGTGGGAAAATCATAACCTTAAAAAGTATTTTACCAGTAGAAGTTTAAAAAAAAACAACCCATGCATTTATTTTTTCTCAACAATCACTGTTGTCAGATAGAATTGTGCAGATATAAACTTTTTGTACAGATATAAACTCTGCCCTGCAGGCCTTTCTTTCATATGTACTTTTGGAGGACCTGGGATATTCCCTAGATGTTTTAGACTCCAGAAAATTTGTGGTTTCTTTCTTTGGGATTTTTTTCTTTTAGAATTAGAATAGATGAAAGAATCCCCTTGAAATACTTGGATTTTTGTATATGAGTTTTAGTGCATACTGCCACAAGGAGAGACATAAGGTTTTGTAAAACCAGTCTGATGGACTTCCAGGACCTTGGAATTGTAAGATGAACTATATCAAGTGAAAATTATGTTAACAATGGGAAAAATTCAGCTTGTGTAATATATAATTTTTGCCATTCGATTGGAGTCTAGTCTGTCAACTGTTCTGTGTAGGCAATGGAGGATCTCCTTCCTCCAGGAGCTCACAATCTGATGGGGGAGCAGACATACCACAACTATGTACAAACAAGCCATAGACAATATAAATTGGGAGGGGAGGAGGAAGTCATCTCAGGGGGAAATCACAAAGATTAAGGAGAATTGGGAAAGGCTTTTTGCAGAAGCCTTTAGAATTGGAGTGGAGAGAGATGAGCAAGGAGACCAAACAAGGCTACTACAGGAGTCCAGGTGTGTGAGATTATGAGGGTGCACTGTGAGAAAAAAGAGAGGGACATATAAGAGAGATTTTAAAGGTACAAATGACAGTACTTGACAATTGATTGGATATGAGAGGTGAGAGTGAGAAATCCAGGATAACACCTAGGTTTTGAGCCTACATGACTGTTATGATTTCATGTTTTTATATATTGTGTCAATCATAATAGTGTGAGTAGTAAACCAATGTTTGAATATTTTCCAAATATAGTGATAAAAATTGGGCTATAAATTTTCTTAATATACTGTCCTTTGGTGCAATGTTTTTACAAACCAATTTGATTTTCCATTCCATCAAGTGTGGGGTTTGGTCAAAGTTCTGCACTGTGTTGCTTCAAGAACATGTGGGCAAATTTTATATTTTTGGCATCATTAGAGTATGTACCTAGTAGTGATTTCACAGGGTCAGAAAGTATTATGCTTTACTACCTTTCCTAGTATGATGAGAAATTATTTTCTGGAATTTTTCTTTCAGTAGTGCATTGGTGTGCTGGCATTCTTGGGCCCTTTCATCATTTATTGTTTTCACCTTTTCAGTCTTGTGGGTATAAACTTAAGTATAAAGTTTAAAAAATTATTATATTATTTTGAGTTTGTAACATTCTTTCATATGGTTTATTGATACTTTGCATTTCTCATTTGAAATTTTCCTGTTCATATTATTTGACCACTTAACCTGTTAGGGAATGGATCTTTTTTTAAAAAAAAATCAGTTCCCTTTATATATCTTGAACATCAGAACTTCTTAGAGATTTTCTACAAATATATTTGCACTCAAAAGTTTCTCTTATTCCAGTAGTATTGATTTTGTGTGTGTATGCATGTATGAAAGTTTTTTTTAATTTATTCAGTTGGAATTTTATGTATGATCACTACTATCCTTTGGTTAAGAATTTTTCCCCTGGGGGCAGCTAGGTGGCACAGTGGACAAAGCACCAGTCCTGGATTCAGGAGGACCTGAGTTCAAATTCAACCTCAGACACTTGACACTTACTAGCTGTGTGACCCTGGTCAAGTCACTTAACCCTCATTGTTCTCCCCCCCCCCAAAAAAAAAACCAAAAACAAGCCCATATTATTTCTGAAGTTGTTGGATTCATTTTTTTCCCTGTTGAATCTCAAATAGATTCTAAGTAAAACATAATGTTGACAAATAAAAATAATTTTACCTCATACTTATTTCTCCAATTTATTTTTCTTTTATTTCTACAAGTAGCCTTTGTATAACTTTTTAATATTTATTTATATTTAAAATAATGTTGTTGACAGTGGACATTGTTGTTTTACCCCTTATATTATTGGAAAGGCTTCTATCTAGAAGCTATATTATACATGCATATGTGCTATACTATAAGCATACTTATAAAAAATGCTGTATGTGTAGCTATATAAGTATTTACTAGTTCATTATAATAGATATGTCTATCTATTATATTAAAGGAAGTCCTATTATTCCTAACATATATTGTTAATATAACTGCATGTTCTATTTTGTTGAAGGATTTTTTTTTTGCATCTACTCATTTTTGTTTTGTTTTAATATTAGTAAGATCTCTTTGATATTCTTAATATGAAATATTTATAGTTTTCCTAATGTTGAACCATCTATGTATTCCTGGTATAAATACAGATGATTATAGTGAATATGTTTTGACTGTATTATTTTAGTCTCATTGCTAATATTTTATTTTATATTTTTGTATCAATATTCATTATGATACTAGTCTATGTTTTTCACTCTCTGCTTTATCTCTTCTTTGAGTATCAGGGACACATTTTTCTTATAGAATATAGTAAGGTATCTTTTAGTTTGGTTTTTACAAATACTTTATATAAAATATATATAAAATAAGAGTTAATTGAGCTGTAAGTGTTTGATTAAATTTGTATGACCATCTGAGAGTTTTTTCCTTGTGAATTCATTTATGAATTTATAAGTTCATGAATTCAATCTAGGAGTTCATTTTCAATTTTTGTTTCTGAGATTGAGCTGCTTATATTTTATTATTTTTAATTTTCTCAAGTATTCATCATTTCATATTGTTTTGTTTCTTTGCATATAATTAAGTATACTATTTTAAACAATTTTTATTTTTTGTTGTGTTTTCCCTTTTTTATTTGGAAAATTAAAGTTTAGATCAAAATAATGTATCTTATTCGTAATTTAGATATAACTTTTAGTTTTAATTATCCTTGCAATCATTTTTCTATACAATTTTATTTCTTTAACTTTGAGAATTTTGTTATTTGTTGTTGCTTATTCATTTAGCTATATCTGATTCTTCATGACCCCATGGACCTTCTTTTGGTATCTCCTGACATCTTTCCCAAACTCATGTTCCTTGCTTCCATTACACCACCTATCCTCTGATGTTCCCTTTTCCTTTTGTCTTCAATCTTTCCCAGCATTAGGGTCTTTTCCAAACACTCCTGTCTTCTCATTATATGGCCAACGTACTTAAGCTTCAGCTTCAGTATTAGTGCCTTGAAATGAGTAATCTGAATCAAGTTCTTTAAGTTTTGGAGGATTTGACCTTCTTGCTGTCCAAGGGACTCTCAGTAGCATTTCCCAGCACTTCAATTAAAATCATTGATTTTGAGGTGCTTGGCTTTTCTTGGCCAGCTCTCACAGTCATCGTAGCTTTAACTATATGGACCTTTGTCAGTAAGATGATGGTTCTGGTTTTTTAGCATGCTGCCCGGATTTGTCATAGCTTTACTTCCAGGGAGCAAGTATCTTTAATTTCATGGCTGTAGTCCCTGTCCATAGTTATCTTTGAGCCCAAGAATGCAAAATTTTGCACTACTTTCATTTCTTCTCCCTCTGTTTGCCAGGAAGTGATGGGACCACTTGCCATAATCTTAGTTTTTTCTTTTGTTTAAATGGTGGGCATCAAGCCTGCTTTTAAACTTAATTCTTTCAACTTCATTGAGAGGCTTCTTAATTCTTCACTTTCTACCATTAGAGTGCTATCATTTCCATATATGAGATTGTTCATATTTCTTTTGCCAACCTCAGTTGTGGCTTCTGATTTTTCCAGCCTAGTGTTTTATATGAGGTACTCTGTTAAATAAGGTGACAATATACAGCTTTGTCATATTCCTTTCACAGTCTTAAACTAATCAGTTGGCCCATGTTTGGTCCTAATTGTTGCTTTTGACCTACATCCAGGTTCCTTAGGAGACAAGTATGATTTTCCGGTACTCCCATCTCTTTAAGGACTTTCCACATTTTCTTGAGATCCACACAGATAAAGGCTCACTGTCTACTCAGTGAAGCAGTAGATGTTTTTTCTGGAACTCTCTTGCTTTCTCCATAATCCGACAAATGTTGGCAATTTGGTCTTTAGTTCTCCTGCTTCTTTGAAAAACTTTTCTACTTTTCTGGTCATCCTTGGTTCGTATGTCGCCGAAGCCCAGCTTGCAGAATCTTAGGCACGACCTTTCTGGCATGTGAATACAGTTTTTCAATAATTTGAACATTCTTTGGCATCACCCTTCTTTAGGATTGTAATGCAAACTGATCTTTTCCAATCCAGAGGTCTCTGTTGAGTTTTCCAAATTTGTTGGCATGTTGAGTGAAGTACTTTAATAGCATCATCTTTTAGGATTTTAAATAGCTTAGCAGGAATTCAGTCAGCTCCCCATGCCTTATTGCTAGCAATGCTTCCCATGGCCCACTTGACTTCATCCTCTAAATCAGTAGCCACACTAGCATTCTTTACGTATACTCTTGATCTTTACCCTCCAGTGATACAGCTGGCCCAGCATTCATGCCCTCTGATCTTATGTGATGCTCACATTCCCCCAATATGAATTAACCTTCCAACAGGAAGGATGGAAGAAACCAAGCATTTATTAAGTGCCTGCTGTGTGCCAGGCACTGTGCTAATAGCAGCTTTTGCTGGGTGGTTCTGTTTTGCATTGTCTTGTAATTGACAGCATACTGACAGAATACATAGTATTTCCATTAATTTTTTGTCTCATTATAACAACCTCACCAGAACTTTTTTGGGGGGTGTTATGTTTCTCTTATGACATTAGTATTCATTCATTTCTACAGCAATTCTTTCAAGATTTAGGATCCAGTGTTAAGTGTTTTTACCAGTGAATGGAATCATTAACCTATTAAGTATAACAAAGCTTATTTGCATGTGCCATGCCTGTGTTCTAGTTCACAAAGAAAAATACAAATCTAATGCTTAGTTTAAAAAAAAATTAAGCAGAATTGATTTTCTTGTTTACCACTTAATTTTCAGTTGTGAATCTAATTATTATTATATTAGAAAGATAGTACATATATCTTTAAAATCAGTAGGAAAAACCCGGAAAACTTTGGACAATTTGGAATACCACAGACTTATCAGAGAACATATTCATAAAATTACTTTGCCAATGAAATTAAATGTAGACGTTCGAGTAATGTCTTTAAATCACAGGTCTTAAGAGCTGATATTTTAACTTAGTTTTTTGGAATGACTGTTACTTTTCCATCTTGTTTTAATATACTTAAATATAAACACATGTGGAAAGTGCTCTTTTGGCTTTTATCAAACTGACATTTAAGTGCATTTTTTCAACCTCACTAACATTTGTGGTAAAAGATTTCAAAGCTATGAATCTTGCAATTTGCCTATGCATTTTCTTCTTTCCTATATTAACATTTGGTGTTCATAAGTATAACCTGTTTGGAATTACTGATTCTTTTTTCATATGCTGTTTGCTTGGATGAGGCGGTCAAGGAAGAACTTCATGTGGAATCCTCATTTGCAGTAGTAAATACTTCCAAGAAGAGTCATTATTTTACCCACTTCAGTGGAAGTGGGGAAAATCAAGTATATTGAACAATACTGTCTGCTATCTTTCTTAAAAACTTAGACTTGTTTGCTCTTTTAATTCTATATTGTGGTGATTTTTAATATAACACTAAGCCTTTGGGTCTTTTTCTTTGACTTTTCTGTTCTCAGAACTTTCATTTTTCCTGAAAGTCATATGGGAAGGAGAAATTTTTAGTTTCTATTGAAGTGAAAAATGAATATATCTCCAGCAAAGGCTAGGAATGATCGAAGGGCATCTTACATAAGGTTTAGCTTTTGTAATTCTCATATTCCTCAGATTTTATTTTTGAGAAACTTCCTCAGTCTCTTCATCCTCCCTCTCTCCCCCCATCAAGGAAACACCAGTTGTAAGGTTATAAGCTGATAGTGAGGGAAAGTTCTAAGATAATAATGTGAAATCACAGAATCATTTGTTTCCTATCTTAAGCAGAAATTATTTCCTCAGAAATAATATACTAGAATACTAATTCGTTGTTACTCAACTAGCTTTTTTCTGATGTAATTTCATTTCTCTTATAATCTGCTCTGCATTTAAAAATACTTGTGTCATAGAAGTAAATTGGCTTCAGATGTCTTAATTAAAATGTTATGTGTTAATAACTTTTAAATTTATTTTTGTAGCTCTTTAAGATTAACAAAACCTTACATCTGTGTGACATAGATAGTAAATATATTATTTATTTCCAATTTGTAGATGATGAAACTCTCTCATACTCTTATATGTTAAATTAATTACCCATGATCACATTACTAGTAAATGTCTGAAGAATAATATGGACCTATATTACATGTTTGAACTGCCTCCTCCAAACCGAATCTTTTACAGAAAATATTCTTTCCTTGTTTTGTATGTGATATTTAGACTTTTTCCTTATCAAGTAGGTTCTCTAGTCTTCACTTTGTCTTTAGATATTTGTGTTTTAACCATTTGGGGCATAAATGTTTTTTTTCACTTATAAAATGAATACAATTATTGTTGCCTTGCTCAAGACATTTATGACTATCAAATGCATTAATATGAGAGATTTATACAGATAGAAAGGGAGAGAATATGAATGACCATTTCTTAAGTCCTTACTTTGTGCTCTGAATTAATAGGGATGTGGAAAGTCTTCCTGTAGAAGGTGGCATTTAAACCAGGACTTTAAGAAAGCAAGGAAGCAAAGATGAGGAGGAACATTCCATACGTGAGGAATAGCCAATGAAAATTCAAGGAGTAAAGAGATGGGTATATATTGTTTGAGGCAAGGAAGCTAGCACATGGCAGGAGCAGACATGTACATGCCCTCTTTATCTAAGAGAGGAATCAGTGATTACTGTTTTCCTACATCCAACTTCTATAGAGGAGAATTTTTTTTTTAACTTTTTGTTGTTGTTGAGGCAATTGGGGTTAAGTGACTTGCCCAGGGTCACACAGCTAGTAAGTGTTAATTGTCTGAGGCTGGATTTGAACCCAGGTCCTCCTGACTCCAGGGCCGGTGCTCTATCCACTGCACCATCTAGCTGCCCCCCCCCCCTTTAAACTTTTTAAGCAGCTTAATCTGACAGATGAAAGGAATTTTCTTAGGCATCACCACCTTTGGAAGTTTTTCCTGAGATCAACCCCAAGCATGAGGATTTGGTGACAGAGTCCTCTAGACAGAGAAGGAGATTTCCTAAGCATCATATTTCTTAGAGAAAGGAGATCACGCTTTTATATGGGCCACCCCTCTGTCCCAAAGGCACATGATGTGAGGGAGAGGTGAAATAGCAGATCTAGACCCATGGCACATCCGCTGATATTACAGTGGAATTATTTGGTCAGTGCAGATCTGAAGGGAATGTGGTTGCCTGCCTACCAATTCCAACATATATTTGGCTTCAGGAGGGGGTAGTACAAACCCTAAGAGGAAGTAATGAATTTTGGATAGGGTATGTAAAGATTATATGGAAGAACCAAGGATTCACTGAAATATCAGAGTAGAATCCTAATAATGTTTATTAGTTTAGTTCCTTGTGAGGGGAAATGTTTGTTCTTTCTCTTTTCTTTCCTTCCATTTCCTGACTACTTACAGCTTTCGGGGAATACTTTGCATCTTCTACATTTTCTGTGTAATGAAATAATCCCTGTCCTAAAGTAGATATTAATTTGTTACATTGAGCTATTTTATACACACTAAGTACATTGTTACCCATAATAGTTTATATTTGGTGGAGGTTTTTTTGGAATAAACTCCCAAGTGTAGTCAGTAACTCCAGATGAAAAAAAAAAATTCCTTTTTTGGTCAACTTCCAAGAGTATCCTTGGTCTTTGTGAACCCAGAACCATGGAGAATCCTTAGCATCAGGTTACATTAACTGTATTTTATACAGTTAATGTAACCTAACTGTTCATGTTGCCTCACCTCAGGACAGGAACTGTGTGTTGTTGTTGGTGGTGGTGGTGGTGTTATTTTGTGTCCCTGACACCTCAAGCATTGTCTGATTAGCTGCTTCATAAAATGCTTATTGAATTAATTTAAAGCTCTTCTGAAAACTCATTTTGGGGCTTGGTTCTTTGTCCATCTTCAGTGTCAACTCTGTGTGCTGTTTATCTGGTGTGCCTCTCTTTTACTGTTTTAGTATAGCCAAGTATTTTTCTATGTATTTGCCAAGGATTTCCCTGGCTAGGATTTATAATTTCCCAAGTTCAATGTTGTTAGTATGTTGTAATCTTTGAATGGACCATCGTTATCAATAGTGAACCCTTTTGCTTTGAACTCTACAGCATATCTTCCTTGAAAAGGCCAAACAGCTCAGGTGAACATGTTTAATGTCAGTGCTCAGATTATTGAACAAGATTTTTCGAAGTTTCAAATGTTATAAAAAAATCTCTTATAATTTTATTGTATGTATATGAGAGTATTAGTTTGAGGAGAGTCTTCAGAGTTCTGTTTTGTTCAAATTCTTTTAAAGAAATCAACAAAAAATACACTGTAGAATTTTATATTCTTTACCTCTCACAGTCAGTTTGGGAACATAAAGATGTCTCTGCTGTCGAAAATTGCCTATGGATACATGTCCTGCTTCCCTTCTTGCACTTTCTTCAAGATCACTATTGAGGCATGAAGGGAGAAGTCTCAAAAATTTCAAGAGATGAGAAAATAGGCACATGGTTTGGTATCTTCTCCTCTGTGGTTTTGTTTCGATTTGTTTTCTCTAGCCTTCTCCCTTTATCCTTTTAACAAAAATGTCATTTCTTCTTATTTAGTGTCTTCAAATCATTTCTTGTCTGACCAATTTGTGTTGGTCTTTCTTCTGCTCCTTCCCTTCATGAATTTGTTGATGTTTCTGATTTGGTTTGGCTATTCTTGCTAGTCTCTTCTTCTTAGGTGCCAGGGACTGCCACTTCTTCATTTAATTCAATGAATACTTAGATGTTGTGTTCAAATGTGATTATTTCACTATCGTTGCTAGTGAGAAGAGATCACTGTAGAAAAATGAGTACATCAGATAAATCCCTTTTGAGTTATTTTGGTTTTATCTTCAAATCTGGTTGTTGGTTTGTTGTTGTTGTTTTCCCTTGCAAATGTTTGTGGAATAATCCAATTTAGCTAGATTTTCTTGGCAGGCTTGGAGTCTCTTTGAGTGCATTTCATTGTTTTGTGATCAGCCAACTTTTGAAAAAATATTTTTCTTTATTCCCAATGGCTAGGTAGCCATTGAAAAAAATAAACATTGAAGCATGCAAACAGTAATAAAAATATCCATACCTGAAATTGCTCACTTGTTTCATTTGTTGTAATACTGTACTGCTAGTGCTTATGCACTGCTTGGACTAAAAAACATGGATTCACTTTTATGTTACCTTGAAGATTGAGAGTAGGGTCTCTGTAGACATTTGATGATGATTATTATTATCATTATATTTTATTTTATTTTGGGTGGGGCAGTAAGGGTTATGTGAGTTGCCCAGGGTCACACTAGCTAGTAAGGTGTCAAGTGTCTAAGGCCAGATTTGAACTCAAGTCCTCCTGAATCCAGGCCAGTGCTTTATCCACTGCCACCATAGCTGCCCTGACATTGATTTTATTAACATATTTATGTCATGTTATTATATCTAGGAGAGAGAGTGACAAACAGATGCAGAAAAAGTAAACTGCTTTAAAGATATAGGGTACTTCAACAATGAAAGGTTATAAATATGATAAAGATGGATAAGAAAGATAGGGCTAAATTACTCCAAAACTTAGTTTAAAAAAAGGTTTAGGACTTTCATAAGTAACCCTTATATCTTATTTCACGTTTGCTAGTTTGGTGTGTAGTGTCTGGGCTCTTGGGCTCTCTGGTTCCACTGATTACCTATCATGCCACTGGTATATGGCGCTAGCCTCAGTGACTCCCCCCCTTCTCTGCTCAGAAAAGGAAAAGCTATAGATATATTGAGTAAATGAAATGAAGGAATGCACTTGCTTTTTATCAGGCACTGTGCTAAGTACTAGAGATTCAAATAGGAGCAAGGCAGACCTGAAAAGATATGCCACTGTTCTCATATTATAATCTCAGTAGATTGAGAGGTACCATGGTGTGGTAGATGAATGGCTTCGGGAATCACAAAGACCAGTATTCAAGTACCATGTCTGGTATATATTGGTGGTGATCTGCAAAAGTCACTTAAATTCTCAGTGTCTCAGGTCTCATTCTAAGATTATAAGTTGAAGAGAAGGTACTGGACAGTACTGGTTATGAAAACTCTTTCCTCATAAAGAGTCCTTTAAAAACCAATGAAATCAAAGTCTAGTCCATTCTCCAATATATGTAGAGTACAGTAGGAGCCAGGACAGCTTTCTATTAGAAAATCCAAAAAAATCTGTCTCTGAGGGTCAGAAATAAAAAATTCTCTTTGATTCTGTTAATATTGACCATGTACTTAATGTGATATAATTGCTCAAGATGAGCAGTTTGATATGCTTATCAAGAAATTAAATCAATTTAATTTTCAAAGGCAGAAGAAAATGACAATCTGTTTAGTTACTTGAATTGTCTTTTAGGTATGTAAGAAAATGAAAGCAGCTCTTATTTTCAGAATTGGTTAATAAATTTCCCTAAGGATATCCTCATTTATTTACATTTTCCTTTCATTATTTTTGTGCCAGATGACTGAGTATTGTCAGGAATTGGATAATTTATATAAGGTTCATAAAGATTGGTTTTGAAAGCTAGGGAGCAAACTGACTTGTCACAGGGAGCACTAAGTGTCCTATATGTATTTTCTCTTTTTGACCCCTGCAGATTACTTAACACTTGGGTTTATTAATCTCCAGCACATGGGCTGCCATAATGTTGTTGTTGTTTCTGTGGTCCATTATTATTATCCTTATCCTTCCCTCCTAAAAATGCATTTGTGTTTTTTATCCTCACTTTATAAGCAGTTCTTATTTACTTTCATGTAGCGTGACTGGCAGATAATGTTTAGCTTTCTGAACTGGGCAAACATTGATTCCATGGGATTTTGGTTAAGATTTGTATTCTTGTATATCCATTGCTAATGTTTTCAAACTCACTGAAGAAGCCCTGATCTTTCTTTCCTCACTCTGTAACATGAAACAGTGATAGGAAGCAGTATGAACTGTACAGTGTATTTGAATGGCAAACAACAAATCTACCATCATTCCTCTTTAGTTTGGCACATTACACTACTCATCAGTGTTCTTCTTAATAACCTTAATTAGTCCATATGATGGTTAATGCAATTAAGGTTCTTTTAAAATGTATCTCATGTTAAGAGTTAGTCTGTGGCATTAATTTCAATGAGCAGTTTAGCCCTTGACAAGTAGTACTCAGAACTCTTTTATTTTAAGGGAAGTTCATTTGTTACTTTTCCTTTATCTCATGGTTGAACATGTATTTGTTGAGGCAGCTAGGTGGCGCAGTGGATAAAAGCACTGGCCCTAGATTCAGGAAGACCTGGGTTCGAATCTTGCCTCAGACACTTGACACTTACTAGCTGTGTGACTCTGGACACATCACTTAACCCTCATTGCTCCCCCCCCCCCAAAAAAAAAACAAAAAAAAGAAAATGTGTTTGTTAATAGGGCTGTACTAGACAGAATTTTTTTTTTTAGTTTTGAGGTAGTGATATTTTTTGTCTTGAAAAGAAATTTTACCACATGCAATTCCTATGAAGTTTTGAGATCTTTAATTTAAAATTTTATTATTTAAAAAAATTCTTACACTTAGTGATTTGAATAATAATGAGTAATTAATACTTGTTGGATAGCCCAGTTTTGGTTTTAGCCTCAGTTAAGTATTACTTTTAGTGAGCTGTATGGAAACAAACTGTGTAGAAAAGAGCTGCTGCTTCCTTATTTGGAGGGCAAAGGTATATGGGCTTAGGAGGAAAATTGACCTCTGATAGGTATCACTGAGATGAAACCAGTGACTGGATCATTGATTCTTTTTTTTTAGTGAGGCAATTGGGGTTAAATGACTTGCCCAGGGTCACACAGCTAGTAAGTGTTAAGTGTCTGAGGCCGGATTTCAACTCAGGTACTCCTGACTCCAGGGCTGGTGCTCTATCCACTGCACCACCTAGCTGCTCCTGGATCATTGATTCTTGATATGGGTAGCTTTGTATATGAATAGATATACTCATGCAAAGCAATCCAGGAACCAGGATGGAAAGCATTATGGTGCACATTTGGATATAGGTCATTGGAGGAAGAAACAAAAATGGTGTTATTGTAGTATTCTACAGACTTCCTCTACTGAAAGGCAATTGATGGGATGATTGGGAAACAGATCACAAGTCTGATTCAGAGGTATGAATGATGAATATGAGATCAGGGTGGATACACAGGGAATTCACCAATCAACTGAGATTTTTAAAAAGAAATTTCAAAAGACAAAAGCAAGGCCAGTTCACAGGGAATGAAAATAAGAGAGGCATGGTCATCTCAAAAGTGTTCAGAATGAAAGCCTCATGAAGGGTTTTTTTAAAAGCCATATTGGGACAATGGGATTACAGAAGTTACAGTTCCTTTGCTTGGGATGGATAGAAAGAAGAGAATTCACAACAAAGAGGAGGCAAATCTGCTCAATTTCAGTTTTGCTTCTGGTTCTCTGCAAATGAGAATGACCCTTTATACTCAAAATGACTGATATTAAAAATGAGAAAGGAGATAGTAAGAGAGTATCTGGTTATACTTGATATATTTAAATCACTGTCCCTGATGAACTATATCCTCCAGTCCTGAAAGACATGGAAGATACAATTATTGTCCAGTATAAATGATATCTGAAAAGGCATGGAAAATGGGAGAGGTCTTAGTTTTCAAAAAGAAAATCAGATCCTACAGACTCTAGGTTTACCTTCAATTCCTGGGGATGTTTTAGGCAGTTAAAAATGTGCATGGGATAGAATATTGGACCTGAAGACAGAAAGTTGTTGTCGATTTGTTTCAGTCATGTCTGAGTGTTTGTGACCTTATTTGGTGTTTTCTTGACAAAGATACTGGAATAGTGGACATTTTTTCCCGGGAAACTGAGGAACACATGGTTAAATCACTGGCCCAGGGTCATACATCTGTTAAGTAACTGAGGCTGGTTTTGAACTCAGGTATTCCTGACTCCAGGCTATGCAGTCTATCTACTATGCTACTTAGCTGTCCTGGATTCAGAAAGATTTAAGTTCAAATCCTGCTTTAGATACTTATTAGTTGGCGGATTCTGGGGAAGTCTTCTACCTGCTTTAGTTTCTTCATTTGTAAAATGGAGATAATACTATCTATTTTCTAAGACTGGTGAGGATTGGTTGGGATATTATTTGAAAACCATAATGCATTATGTAAATACCAGCTATCCTTATTATTCATATTTTAAGACAAATCATTAAAGAAATGTCTGGCATATATTTATATAGGAAAATGGTGATTCTAAAGAGCCAGCATGGCCTTATCAAAAACAGATCATACTATGCCACATTCACCTCTTTGGACAGTATTTCTAAAGTAGTCGATAGGGGGAATATTGTGAATATAGTTTACCTGGATTTTGGAAAGGCTTTTGATAAAGTTTATGATTATTCCCATGGAAAAGATGTAGAGATAGGGACTAACTGATAACCTAGTCAGCTGGATTGTTCAGAAGGCCAAACTCAAAAAGCAGTTGTTTGTTAATGGCTCAGTGTCTCCGTGGTGTCCAGTGGAGTGACTTGGATTCCCCACTTATCCATATACTGTCCACCGTTGTTATCCATGAGTTGGTTAAAGACACAAGTGGCATGATCATCTATTTTGTGGATGCTACCAAGCTGAAAGGCCACCAAACACATTGGAAGACCTAAGATCCAGAAAAGTTGAACAGCTACAGTATCGAATTAAATCTGTTAATATAAAATTCAATAATCACTCATGTTAATTCAGTAGGAACTTGAGGATCAAAGAATCAACTTCCTAAGCGTAAGATGAGTGGGCTGTGGTTAGGCAGCAGTTCTGAAAAAAGGATCTAGAGGTTTTAAATAGATTTCAGAGTCAATCTGATGGGGTAGCTGAGGAGTCCTCAGCTACTTTAGGAGGGAAGGATCCCATCATGCTTTGCTTTCCTCAGACCTCATCTGTGTTATTGTGTTCAGCATCTTTAATTTAAACTTTAGTAACTTTACTTTAAGAAAGACAATGAAAAGTTTGAGAATGTCCACAGGTGGCCCACCAGGATGGTAAAGGGCCTTCATTGCATGGCATTTGAAGACCCATTGAAGGAATTGGGGAATTTTAGCATGTAGAAAAGGAAATGCATATAAAGGGGGCAGACCTAATGGTTGCCTTCAGGTATTTATTTAAAGGCCTGTTATGTAAAGGAGAGATTAGATTTGTTCTAATCAGCCTTAGAACACTGAGGGAGACAGGGGCACTGGGTGAAAGTTGTTGGGTGAAAGTTGTAATGAGATGAATTTTGGTTGGGTGTCAGGAAAAAAAACAACAACAAAACTCTTCATAATCAGACCTAGTCAGAACTGGAGTGTGCCACTTTGAAGGTTGGTAGATTCGTCTCTCTTGGAGGTCTTTAAGTACAAAGAATATGTTACAAAAAGTATGTGTTGAGCTAGATGGCCACTGTGGTTCCTTCAAAATCTCAAATTCTGGGACTCTGCCTCCAGATTGTATCAACCTTGTGGACTTCCCCGTACAGGGTAATTTTGAATGTTTCAAAAAATATTTTTCTTGGACTGACTTGTCTGTATGACAGCAATCATCTAGTAACTACTTTCTCGAATAAAGGTAAATGTAAATCATTACTCTGTTTTTATAAATGCTTCATTATCTGAGAAAACTCAGTACTTATCAGGCATTCCTTTTTTAAGGGAAAATAAAAAGCAAGGCTAAGATTCCAAAGACCTAGGTTCTTAAACCCCGATCCTGACACATTTGCTTGTGTGACTGTTGACAAATCATTTGTCACTGGTCCCTAGTTTTAACAGATTAAAAATGAAGGACTTGAACTTCATGATTTCCACAGTTCTTTCCCACTCTAAAATTCTACCATAACTTTATGAATGTTTTGTTATTGTTACAGAACATACTCTTTTTATTTGTTGCATTTCTTTCACTCCTCAGAAAAGAATTGATTTTTCTTTAAATATAATCACATAATAAATTTATACTAATTTAGGTGATCTTAGAATAGTTCTGCTAATTGATAACCTGCCTGGTTGAAGGTGTTATTTTTAGTTTTCTTGCTGCTCATATTTATATCCACTGCAGACTTAAAAGCAGCATACCACCTTAGGATCCTGTGCCTGAGAATAGTGTCTGGATAGATTAAAAATGTAAGTGAATACTTTTTGAGGATTTCTTCAAAATTATTGGCTCGGGTTTTTTTGTGTGTGGGGGGGGTTTTTGTTTTTTTGTTTTGTTTTTTGTTTTTTGTTTTTTTTTTGCTTCTCATTAGAAGCAGCTGTCAAGAAATTTATTTTTACTAATATTTTCCCTCCTTTTTAAGCTAAGCTACTTGCCATCAATTGAGGTAAATTGTCTGACATCAACAAGGTAGATAATTAGTAGTGTAGATATCTGGGAAAAGCAGGTGGGGTAATTTTGTTCTTTTTTTCTTAATTGCCTTCCCAGGGATAGTGTACTATGGCAAGTATTCATACATTAACTAAAATGCATTACAGAAATAAACATTCTCATATCTATTCTTTCCCTTTCCTAGATAGATAAAATCAGAATATGAATTTATTTAACTGAATGGATTATGTGGCAAAGGTGCTAGTGGCTACAAAGAAAGTTGTAGAAATTGACAGATTAAAGTGACACCTCATTAGGGGTGACAGCCTGCCTTTTACATATTTGAAATGCTTAGCAACAAGTATGTGTATATGTCTTTCTATTAAGGCTATAAAAAGCTGCCTGCACTTATTCTACACCCCCACCCCCACCCCCACCCCCTGCAATTCTCACATACTTTTCAGCCACTTCCAGTCTGGTTTACATTCTCATTCCTCACCTGAATCTGCCGTCCCTATCCCCTCATTGCCACATCCTAAGGCTTTTTCTCAAGTCTCATCCTTCTTGTATCCTCTGCAGGACTGGACATTGCAGACCACCCCCACACCTCTTCTCTTGGATTCTTCTCTCCTCTGCAAGTTTTTATAACATTATTTTTTCTTGCGTTTTCACCTACCTAAATGACTACTTCACCTGTCTCCTTCTCTGTACCATCAAGGTCCATATCCCGTCTTCTAACTTTCCCCTATCCATCTGTGACTCTCTCCCTTCCCCATCTCTCTTTTTTCTTCTTTGCTTTATCCTCTCCCCTTCTCTCTTCTTTCCTTTATCAGCTGACATGGATTTAATACTCATCTTTATGCAGATAACTCCCAAATATTTGTATCTAGCCCTAGTCTCCCTCCTGAGTTCTATCTGTCTAGCTGGTATCTCCAACTTCTCATTGAACATTTCAAACAAATAACCCATAGACATCTTGAGTTCTGTGCAGAACTCATCTACTGCTCCTTAGCCCATTTCTTTTCTTAACTTTCCTATACTTGTTGCCATCTTCCATCACAGTAATTTAGGTTAGCAAACTCAGAATCCCCTTTGAGTCTTCAGTAGTCTCTGATCCATATATACAGTAAATTGTCAAGGTGTTTTTCCCCTTTGACAACTATTAGGTCTGTTTTCCAAGATGATCAGGGAGAAGAGAAAAGAACCTTTATATTCTAAAATATTTCTAGCCTCTTTTCTTTGTGGTGGCAAAGAACTGGAATTTGAGGGGATGTCTGTTAATTAGATAATGGCCAAACCAATGCTTCTTGAACTGCAGGGTTGCACCCCCATATGAGGTTATGTAACTGAATATGGGGGATGTGAAAAATTTGGCAGCAGTAAAAGGTTATTTATATTGGTTATATATACCTGGGGTCACCTAAAAACTTCTTGGGCAAAAAGGAGTCATGAGTGGAAAAAGTTTAGCCCTGAGCTAAACAAGTTGTGATACATTCTTGTGATGGAATACTACTGTGCTCTAAGAAATGATGAACAGGTTCATTCTAGAAAAACATAGAAAGACTTTCATGAAATAATGAAAAGTGAAATGAATAGAACCAAGAGAACTTGTATATAGTAGCAGCAATATTGTTTGAAGAAAAAGTGTAAGCAACTAAGTTATTCTCAGTGTTATAAATACCCAAATTGGCTATAAAGGACCTATGAAGGAAGATGCTATTCACCTCCAAAGAAAGAACTGATAAATAGAAGTATGTATGAATTGTATGGTTTTGCACAGGCAGACATGTACACACACTTCAAACAGTGCCTTCTCTAGTTCAGATTAGGGACAGAAGGAGGAAGACAGTTCAGAACTTAAAATGTAGTTTAAAAATTTTTTTTAAAACACCAAAACACTTGGAAAGGGGTGGAGGCCATTAATAATAACCCTTGCTTTAAGGAGTCTCTTCTTGGAGATTGAGGTGGACCCTACCTCCTCCCAATGCAGTTCATTCTACTTTTAGGCATTGCTGATTGTTAAGTTTTTCCTGACATCAAACCAAAATGTACCTCTTTGTAATCTCTACCCAGTGTACATAGTTCTCTCCTCAGAGAAGTCCTTCCCAGAGCTTGATGGAACTTTAGAGGCCATCAAATCCCATCTCATCAAATGAACAGAACCAGGACAACATTGTACACAGTAACAGCAATATTGTATCATGATCAACTGTGAATGACTTAGCTATTTTCAGCAGTACAATTATGTAAGAAAATTCTGAAGGACTCACAGTGCTCCAAAGAAAGAACAACAGTGTATGAATGCAAATTGAAACACACTTTTCTTACTTTCTTTATTATTATTGTTTTTTGGGGTCTGTGTTTGTTTTGCAACATGACTAATGGAAATATTTTGCATGATTACACATGTATAATTTATATCAAATTGTTTGCCTTCTCAGTGGGGGTGAGGGAGGGGAAGGAGTGAGAGAATTTGAATCAGCATTTTAAGAAGTGAATGTTGGGGCAGCTAGGTGGCTCAGTGGATAAAGCACCAGCCCTGGATTCAGAAGGACCTGAGTTCAAATCTGGTTTTCAGACACTGATCACTAGCTGTGTGACCCTGGGCAAGTCACTTAACCCCCATTGCCCCACAAAAAAAAATTAAAATAAGTGAATGTTAAAAATTTTTGTTTACAAATAAGTGAGAAGAAATTAAAATACATTTTAAAAGATTTATTTTTATATTCATTTATTGTCTGTCCCACCAATTGCCAACCCCGCTCTCCAACTGATTTAAAAAAATAAACAAAATAATAAAGTTCTTATGAACATGAATAGTCCAGCAAAAGAAATTCAGCAAAAAGGCATTTTTCTACATTTTCAATCAATAAACATTTTTGAATTTTTAATTTAATATTTTAAATTTTCCAATTATATGTTAAAACAATTCTTGACATTTGTTTCTTGAAATTTGAGTTCCATATTTTCTCCCTTCATTTTTACCTTCCCCTTTATTGACAAGGCAAGGAATTTTCTATAGTTGATACATGTGTAGTCATACAAAATACATTTCCATATTGGTCATGTTGAACCCCCACCCCACCAAAACAAAACAAAAACCAACCCAAGACAAATAAAGTTTACAAAAAATATGCTTTATTCTGCATTCAGACTAATCAGTTCTTTCTCTGGAAATGGATAGTATTTTTTTTTAATAATAAGTCCTTTGGAATTGTGTTGGATTGTTTTGTTGAGAATAGCTAAATCATTCACAGCTGATTACTGTACAATGTTGCTATTACTCTGTATGCTATTCTGCTGGTTGTGCTCATGTCTTTCCAGGTTTTTCTGAGAGTATCCTGCTCATCATTTCTTATGGTACAATAGTATTCCATCATAATCATATATCACAACTTTCTTTGCCATTCCCCAGTTGATGACATCCTCTCATTTTCCAGTTTTTTGCCACAACTATAAGTGCTGCTATAAATATTTTTGTACATATAGGTCTCTTTCCTCTTTTTTTAAATCTCTTTGGGCTATAGAATTAGTAGACGTATTGCTGAGTCAAAGGGGATGTGTGTGTGTAGCCATTTGAGCATAGTTTCATGTTGCCCTCTAGAATAGTTGAATCAGTTCATAACTCCACCAACAATGCATTAGTGTCTCAATTTCCCCAAATCCCCTCTGAAATTTGTTATTTTCCTTTTCTTTTATATTTGCCAATCTGACAGGTGTGGGGTGCTACCTCAAAAATTATTTTAATTTCCATTTCTCTAATAAATAGTGACTTAGAGCATTTTTTCCCTGTGACTGGCAATGCTTTTGATTATTTTGTCTTCCAAATGCCTGTTCTTAACCTTTGACTATTTATCAATTAGGGAATGGTTCTTCTTTTTATAAATTTGACTCAGTTCTCTATATATTTGAGACATGAGGCTTTTATCAGAGTTACTTGTTTTAAATTTTTTTTTCACAGTTAAGATTACTGTATATTTCCCTTTTATCCTGTTTATCCTACACTCTTTCTCCTCTTACCCTGTCCGTCCTCAAAAATTTATTACTTCTATCTTTCCCCATCTACCCTCCCTATCAGTGCACCCTCCCTTTTTCTTATCCCATTCTCTTCCCCCTTTCCTGGAGGGTAACTGAGTGTTTATGTCATTCCCTCTTTGAGCCATTTCTGATGAGAGTAAGATTCAAGTGCTCCTGAATATCCTGACCCCCCCCCCCATCTTCCCCTCCACTGTAAAAGCCCTTTCATGCCTCTCATGTGAGACAAATTTCCCTATTCTACTTCTGCCTTACCTCTTCTCCCAGTTCATTCCTCATCATTTATTTTATTTTTTAGATATCTTTTTTTTTTTTTTTTTTGGTGAGGAAATTGGTGTTAAGTGACTTGCCCAGGGTTACACAGCTAAGTGTCTGAGACGGATTTGAACTCAGGTCCTACTGACTCCAGGGCCAGTGCTTTATCCACTGCACCACCTAGCTGCCCCTAGATATCATTTTATCATATTCAACTTATACCCCAGCCCTCTATGTAAACTCCTCCTAATTGCCCTAAAAATGTGAATGTTCTTAAGAGTTACCAAATATCTTTCATGTAGTTTAACCTTATTGAATTCCTTAAGATTTTTCTTTCCTATTTACCTTTTTTATAATTCTCTTGGGTCTTGTATTCTAAGTCAGATTTTCTATTGAGCTCTGGTCTTTTCCTTTCTTTCTTTCTTCTTTCTTTTTTATTTTTTGTGAGGTAATTGGGATTAAGTGACTAGCCCAGGGTCACAAAGCTAGTAAATGTCAAGTGGTCTGAGGCCAGATTTGAACTCAGAGCCCCCTGAATCCAGGGCTGGTGCTCTATCCCTGCCCCAACTAGCTGCCCCAAGCTCTGGTCTTTTTATCAGGAATGCTTCAAAGTCCTCTGTTTTCACTGACTGTCTAACACAACACCCCCACCCCCACCCCCCACCCAAAATATTATGTATACTCAGTTTTGCTGGGTATTTGATACTTGGTTGTAATTCTAACTCGCCTTTGCCCTCTTGAATGTCATATTCAAGCCTTCTGATCTTTTAATGCAAAAGCTGCTAAATATTGTGTTATCCTGAATTGTGCCTCCACAGTAATTTTACTTTCTTTCTTTCTGACTGCTTGCAGTATGTTTCTCCTTGATGTGGGAGTTCTGGAATTTAGTTATAGTATTCTTGGGTGTTTTCATTTTGGTGATCTCTTCTCAGGAATTGATTGTTGCATGCTTTCAATTTCTACTTTACCCCTGGTTCTAAATATCAGGGCAATTTTCCTTAGAATTCATTTGGGCGGGGGGCAATGAGGGTTCGTGCTTGCCTGGGGTCACACAGCTAGTAAAGTATCTAGTGTCTGAAACCTGATTTGAAATTAGGTCCTCCTGAAATCCAGGGGCTGGTGCTTTATCTAAGGCACCATCTAGCTGCCCCTGATACTGTCTTAAAAGATGATGCATAGGCTCTTTTTTTTTGGCTGGGCAATGGAGGTTAAGTGACTTGCCCGTAGTGTCACACAACTAGTAAGATGTCTGAGGTCAAATTTGAACTCAGGTCCTCCTGAATCCAGGGTCAGTGGCTTTATCCACTGCACACAGTTAGCCGCACCCCCCTAGCTGCTTTGTTTTGAATATGGCTTTCAAGGTAGTTTTCTTAATGACATAGTTTATTATTTTCTTCTGTTTTTCCATTCTTTTGATTTTGTTTTATTGCTTCTTAAGGCTCATGAAGTCATTAGCTTCTACTTGCCTTAATTCTATTTTTAAGGAATACTTTTCTTCCATGAACCTTTTTTACCTACTTTTCTATTTGATCAATTCTCCTTTTTAAAGTAGTCTTTTCTTCACTGAATTTTTGTACCTCTTTTTCATTTGGCCAATTTTGCTTTTTAAGGATGTTCTTCTCTTTATTGGATTTTTGTTCCCCTTTCCCATTTGGCCTATTCTTTTTTTTTTAAGGTGTAATTTTCTTCACTTTGTGCCTTCTTTTACCAAGCTGTTTGTTTCCCTTATTCTTTTTTTTGCTGGGCAGTGAGGGTTAAGTGACTTGCCCTGGGTCACACAGCTAGGTAAGTCTCAAGTGTTTGAGGCCGGATTTTGAAGTCAGGTCCTCCTGAACTCCAAGGCCAGGCTTTATCCGCTGTGCCACCTAGCTGCCCTGATTCTTTTATTCTTAATTTTCTTGCATCATTATCATTTCTTTTCCCAGCTTTTCCTCTCTCTTAAATTTAATTTTAAATATCCTTTTTTGAGCTCTTCAGGGAATTTGTTTTGGGCCTGAGGGCAATTCACATTCTTCTTTGAGGCTTTAGATGTAACAGTTTTAACTTTGTTGTCATCTTCTGAGTTTGTGTTTTGATCTTCCCTGTCATCGTCATAACTTTCTATGGTCAGGATTGTTTTTTGTTATTTACTCATTTTTCCAGCCTATTTTTTGACTTTTAGCTTTATATTAAAGTTAACCTCTGCTCCCAAGATGGAGGGTGTACTGTCCTAAGCTTCAGATTTTTTTGGGCTGCAGAGCTAGTTTGGGACATCTGTAAGCTTTCACTTCTTCCAAGGTTGTATGATATAAGGAGAGATGTGTTTAATACACTCCCTACCTGTGTTCTAGTCTAAGAGTGACCAAAAGCAGATCTTCTCTACTTTGGCATTGTGACCAGGATCTCTACTCCTCTGTAGCCACAAGCTCTAATGTATTAGTTCTTCTCTTCATCCTGGGACTGTAACCCAGGGCTGCACCCAGATTTGAGTATGGGCAATACAAAAGAGTCTTATAGCCAAAGCCAATAAAGGGACTTATGTAATCTCCTACTGACCAGTTACATACTCTCTTAATGTCTGGGAACCAAAAGCTCCAGAAGCCACTGGTGCTACAGCAGATTCAGTCCCCCCTCATGACGTGCTGTTGGTTTGCTGGTGTAAGGCCTGTGCTGGTGCGGTGTGGGGCTGTACTATGCTCCGTTCTCTTCCCATTTCCTGCTGACCTTCTAAGTTGTCTTAGGCTGAAAAAGTGTTTCACTCCATACTTTTGTGTGTTCTGCCACTCCAGAATTACTTTTGAGGCTTTATTTAAATCTGTTTGGAGGGGACTGTGGGAGAACTAAGACAAATCCCTGCCTTTTCTCTACCATAGTCCAATAAGCCTTTATTAAGCACCTTTCAAGATCTCTCCCTCCCTCATTATTATCTTTTGGGCATCTAGGTGATAACATGGATATAGTGCTGGGTCTGGAGTCAGGAAGACTCATCTTTTTTCAGTTCAGATCTTTGACACATACTAGCTATGAGACCCTGGGCAATTCATTTAACCATTTGCTTTAGTATTCTCATCCATAAAATGATCTGGAGAAGGAAATGCTGCAAACCACTCTAGTATCTTTACCAAATGGGGTCATGAAGAGTATGGAAAGTTTAGTAATTTTTGTGGAATAGTTCCAATTTGTTTTTCAGAATGGCAGACAATTCACAGGTCCACCAACAGTATTCTCTTGGTGCCATATTTTAAAGAGCTTTTAAAAAGTAATTATTGTGTTCACTCACATGGTATTTGTAATTAAATACTTAACAAATAAGCACATCATATAGCGAGTTAGGCTATAATTACACAGAATTTACTTTGTCATTTCACCCATATTAATGAAAATAGTCCAGCTTGTTTGCCTTAAATTTTGTGCTTATGTTCTTTTTTTTCTGTTTATATTCTTTAAGTATTTTTCTTTACATCCCCTCTTTTAATTTTATACATTTTTATGGATATATTTTGTTTTTCTATCACCAAAATACTTCCCTTACTTTTCTCTCTCCCTTTTTAGGAGTCATCATATATAACAAATGATGTTTTTTCAAAAGAAAACAAAAATCAGGAAGAATTGTCAGTACATTGAAAAAAATCTGAAAATAAAAAATATTTATTAAATACTGACTGTGTGCTATTCACCGTGCTAAGTGATTTCTTTAATAAATATTATTCCATTTGATCCTTAAGACAACCTTGGATTGTAGGTGCTATTGACGCTTCCATCTCTTAGGACTGTCATCTCATTTAATTTATTTGGGGACACACCTATTCTTTGTAACTTTGTAAGATTTAATTTTTATTGTTTTGTGGTAGTTTTTTTCTTTACTTTTATATTGTTGTTGTTATTGCGTATATGATTTTCTCGGCTCTTCTTCATTTTTCACCAGTTCACGTCTTTCCGTGCTTTTCTGTATTGATCATATTTGTTATTTCTAAAGGTATAGTCACCTTCTATTGCATTCCTATATCACAGTTTCTTTAGCTATTTTGTGGTGGTTGGATCTCTGCTTTGTTTCTACTTCCATGCTTCTACAAAAAGAGCTATATTTTGCTCCATGTTTCATAACAATGGTTGTTGTTGCACATATACCTGCTAGATAAATATGAGTCAGTGGATTTCAACTTTCTAATAACTTTAGTTGAATAATTTCAAATCTCTTTCCAATACGGTTGTACTGATTCACAATTCCAGCAAAATGCATTAGTGTATATATTTTCTCACAAACTCCCAACTTGACTGTTCCTATTTTTTGTCATCTTTGCCAATTTGTTGGCTTTCATCTCCAGCAAGAATGTCATTGTTAACTTAGTCTAGTATTATGTTAACTTATTTGATGTTGTGGAAAGTTCTCCATTAAATGATTTAGCTCTAAACGGTCTGTGGCTGTAATATTGGTATTATGTTGCTTTCTGATAGACAAATAGTGTCCTTTGAAAGATCAAAATTGTGGCTAACACAAAGGGCAATGGTGAAATGCATGGTCGGCATAAAATAAGGTGAGGCATATTGCAACAGTGTGTTGTACACAAGATGATATATAAAATATGCCATTTGGTAAAATGACTAGAACATCAGATGGGCTGGTGATAAAGTAAGAGTGAGAAATAACATGAACAGCTTTAGTATTGTTTTGTTACCCATATAAAGATAGAGCGAAAAACTGCCAACACATGTAGAGAAATTATGGATGGAAGTGAATGGAAATCACTATGGAGGAGAAGGTGTGGATAGGCTGTAAGTTGATGGAAGGGGAGTATCTATATTCATAGTTTCACATTTCCATTGAAGAAAATGTGATTTTCATTAGTATATCTCAAAAAATATATTATGTTGTAGTAGTTGAGGGATTAAAAAATGTGAAGCAATTACAAGAGAAAAAATTTCTTTAGTAGATTAAATTAAAAATTATTTATATTTGAAATGAGACACCTACGCAGTTCAGGATTTTAGTACTAATGAATATTTTAGTATTAGCATGAAAAGGAGATAATAATGGGGAAAAGTATATTATATTTTAAATCAGAAGTCCTGGCTTTGAATCTCTGCTTTGCTTTTTACTTGGTGTGACCGTTGGCACATGGTTTTAACCTATTTCTTTTTGACTGAATTTCCTCCTCTCTAAAATGAAGTTAGGCTAGATCATTTCCAAGCTTCCTTCCAGTTTTAGACATTATGAACCCAGCAGTTTTCCTTTTTAATAATCCAACTTTCAGCACCATTTGGCTAAGGTATGTGTGCACCAGCTTTTAAGGTGTGTTCATCCTTCTTTAGCACTGCAAGTTAGGGGATTGAAGACTGAAAATTTTTGCTGTGCACTCCATATTAATGACTTATTGGAAAATATTGCAAATGATTCTATACAGAAATGTATAGAAGTCAATAAGTGTTCTAGAAGTTTCTGCTATAATATTATTTATGGGAAAATGCATGAGAACATTTTTGAATATTTAAAAATGTGAAGTTGTCTTCATCACAAAGGACAAAAAGCCATTTTCTGACTTTGAAAGTTTATATTGGGTTAACTGTGATATTAGGAGTTGAGCTAAGAGATAAGTATATAAATGACATGAAATTCAAGAATTTTCACTCTTATACACTATAAAATAATAGGAATTGGACTGACTTGCAAATTAAAGAATGTAATAATTTTGTTCCTAAAACATTGGGACCTACACAATAGACATCAGTTTTTCATGTAATATATTTATATATTTATTTATAAAATAATAAACAATATTAGAGAAATGCTTAGACTAGCTTTTCTCTAGATGCCAGTAGCACTAAACTTAGAATGGATTAATATAGAACAATATAGACAAAGGGGGCAGTAAGGTGGCACAGTGGATGAAGCACCGATTCTGGATTCAGGAGGTCCTGAGTCAAATGCGGCCTCAGACACGTGACACTTACCAGCTGTGTGACCCTGGGCAAGTCACTTAACCCTCTTTGCCCCACCCAAATAAAATAAAATAAAATAAAATAAGACAGAATTTAAACCAGGCAGTTAATTGCTGTTTGCTGTGTCAAATTTAAGCATATTAAATTTTGTTTAAAAAATAGAAGGGATCAGAAATTAGAATTATAATCATTACTTTGCTTGTTCACAAGCTATCATGGATTTTATCAATAATTCCTAACTATTTAACTATAGCAAGAAATCTTTCTTCAAAACAAAACTTAAACATTCTAAATTGGGTAGTCAGCAAGGCTGGTTTGTGATTTAACAGGTGGTTAAGATGATTTGGGAAAGTTCCATTGTGAAATAGTAGAAATTTGTCCTAGCATACCTAGAAAGTACTGCAGCAAGAAGAGGCACTTTTACATTTTTCCCAGAAATAAAATCAATCAAGATTTGTGGATAAATCCCATTTTCTCTTCTTCTGGGTACCTCAGAATTGTAAAGAAGCACTCTTCTTTATTTCAAAAGAAAGAACTTTTTCTCAGCATACTTAAATTGTGTGCAAAGAATAGTGACATATTTTGAATAGCCTAATTATGGCACATGTCATCATGAAAATGGAATAATCTCCTACATATC
Source organism: Dromiciops gliroides (assembly GCF_019393635.1). Taxonomy (NCBI): domain Eukaryota; kingdom Metazoa; phylum Chordata; class Mammalia; order Microbiotheria; family Microbiotheriidae; genus Dromiciops; species Dromiciops gliroides. Next base: position 54,345,564 of record NC_057862.1, read on the forward strand.
CTTGAAAGGACTGTATCAAGATGTCCAAACCTCTAAATTGATAAAGAATCCTATGTTTTTCTTTTCATTCTCATATAAAGGAAACTTGATTCGCTGAATTGCAAGTTGCTGGAATAATGATTGTTTTGAAACAAGGAAACATTTAATGGCTTCTCACAGGTTTTGATACTATTGCCTGGACATTAGGAAACCTTTGTGATGTTATAAAAGCAGCATGTGCTACTCTAGCAGTTCCAGATTTTGTCGTGGTCATTACATATATAAGACATAGATTTGAAGTCTCTAATGAGGGTTAGGACTTCATAGTTTTTTAAAAGGAAAAGAAACAAAGTGTAGTTATAGATGGAGCTCAGGCTATAGCGATGAAAGAAGGTCTCCTGTTTTAGGAATCTTGTCTGTACCACTTACTTTATTGTGTATATTGAAATGATACTTGTGGGAAAATATATTCGAACCATAAATAGTAGAAGTGAGTTCGTGGGCTTTCCAGACAATTTGTGTGAATGGCTTATCAGTGAAGGAATTTGATTCCAAGTACTTGAAGAATCAATGGTACTTGAGTTCTCAAAGTAGATGGCTTGCTCATGGTGAAATAAGAAATAATGGAAGTACATAGCAATGATGAATTAGTTCTTTCACTTTGTGTCATTTTTGTATATCATAAATGTCCATCTATGGAATTTTTTTCTATGCTCTTTTATGTTTAAACTCTAACTTTTACCGTTCATTTTGATGGGCTTGTGAGATTCTTTTGTGTCTCATCTTTGGTAAAACCCTCAAAGTTAAAATATTTTTGCCCACCCCCAATTTTTGTCTATCCTTTTTATAGATTTTTGGGGCAGGTAGGTGATGCAACAGATAGAATGCTGGGCCTGGAGTCAGGAAGGCTCATTTTCTGAGTTAAATCTGGCCTCAGGCACTTAAAAGCTGTGTGACTTTGGGCAAGTCACTTAACCCTCTATGCCTCAGATTCCTCATGTGTAAAATGAGCTAGAGAAGGAAATAGCAAACCACTCCAGTATCTTTTCCAGGGAAACCCCAAATGGGGCCATGAAGAGTTGGACAGGACTGAAAAAGGACTGAGCGACAAATATTGATTCATTGTTTTCCATTTTACTTTTGGTCTGTGTCCATGACTTTTTAGTGAAGGCATTGCCAGTGCAGAAACTCTTCCTAATTGTGATTAGTTGTCATTCTGGGCCCCACAGGCCGAGTGAGCTGAGCAGACCCCTGCAGTTAAACACAGAACTTGAACCCAAGTCTTTCTGACTTTGAGCACAGCTTTTTCTCCACAATATGGCTGCCTGTAAGGTTGCATCTATTAAATTATAGCTGTTTTAACTAAAGGATATTTAGCAAGCCGTATACTAAGGAGATAGTGTCCTTGTATTTGCTAAAGTCCAGTCTATATTCTCTATAGATCTATATCTCTTACTGACTTTCTGTTCCATTTCCATAACAGCTGTTTTAAACCTTTACCTTAAGCCCATAACTCTCCCCCAGCCACACACAGCTTCCTCTCTTTACTGGGAAGTTTGAGGTCATCCATTAGAAACTATTTCTAATCCTTTCAGTAGTCTGCCTCAAAAAAAAAAAAGTCTTCTGCCTCTATTCTTTTCCCCCAGTTTCATGTGAAGTTCTGATTGTTGTCCTTGTGAAAGGGAACAGCTTCACTCCTACTAGGGATTACTTCTGGTTCCTTGATTATTCCCTTTATTTTATATTTCTTTGTTCCCTCCCACTGTCCTTGAGCTGTCCCTTTGGCCTCTCAAAGATACTTCCGTAGTTTTATAGCTTTAAAATATCAATAGCTAAAAAATATGCAGAAACCTCCTAGAGCTTGCAACTCAGTCCCTCTTTCCCTCCTTCTGTCCCTCTCCAAACCGGGAAGGGGCTGTATGTATTCCCTGGCTGTGTTTCCTAACCAGCTTTTCACTGCTTGGCAATTTAGACATCTACTTAAATAGGTCATAAAAGACCTCATCACCAAATCCAGTGTCACTTTTCCCGTCCATATCCTTCTTCTTTTCTTTCTAGAGCAATACTTCTCAAATTTTAGTCTCAGGTCCCCTTTACACTCTTAGAAATTTTGCCTCCGTCAAAGAGATTTAGTTTGGCTTGGTTTTATCTATGGGCACTTAAATATATTAGAAGTTTAAATGTCTTCATGTTATTATGAAAATAATTTTGACCTTGCAAGATCTCTTCAAATGCTCTTGGGGACCCTCAGGGAGAACTCCAGCTCTTGAGCACTGTATTGGGGTTCATAATTCTTGCTTTTGACAGAGTCATTCACTGCTTAATTTTGGTCTTGAATAAGTACTTCATCCCCGCTAAACCTTCATTTTTAGATGTCAGATGGTGGGTATAAAAACCAACCTTGTGTATCTTCGGGTCCCTGAAAGCAGTAAATTCATGTACAAACTACACACACTTAAGGCATTTTGATTATCTCCCTACGTTGGGAATCTGTTTACAGTGTTGAAGCCCCATTATAATTCTTGGTCAACTATGTCAAGTCTGATACATTTTCTGAAGTCATTGAATGATAATATCGTGCCTACTAGTGCTAAAACAGCTTCCACTATGACACGATTGTATTCATTTGTTATCCAGATTTCCAGTGTGGTATTTCAAGGAACCTAATCCAAGTTTTTCTTCTGTTTTTGTTTTTTTTTAAACAGGTTTGAAGAGCTTGTAAAAAAGTTCAAAGTTGAATATCATGCTGGTGGTTCTACGCAGAATTCCATTAAAGTGGCCCAGGTTAGTTAATCATTTAAATAATTCTGAAGAAAGGCGATCCAAATGAAAAGGATTAACTTTGGCATCACATTTTTCACTGGAATAAGACTTGTCCATGCAGAATGGGTTCTTTCATTAATCTTACATTGAGATTTTTACTTTAAAGGAAAAAAATCTTAATGTCTTTTCAATAAAAATTTTTTCCTGAAGAATTTACAGCTCAGTTTTCACTTCTCAAAATAAATTCTCAGTGTTTACATGTTGCTTCTTAAGTGTCCCTAGCATATCCCCCTGATATCTCATCTTCACAGCTAGGCACGCTCATTTAGAGGTTCCCCTTATAACAAAATCTACAAAGCCTTTAAGGGACCCTGGAGAACCAGACTTTCAGAGCTGAAAAGGGGCTTCCGAGGCCATTTCGTCCCAACTAATACTTGGACAATGTTCCATTCTACAAAATACTTCATCATTGATTATTCAGTATTTGCGCTCTTGTGAGGAGACTATTAACCCCCACAGCATCCCATTCTAAATTAAATAAATACAACTATTGAGCTGTATTCCTTTGTAATAATATTAGCTAATAGCAAGCAGTTATATAGTGCTTACTATGTGCTGGAAATGGAAACTGTGCTAAGTGCTTTACAATATCTCATTTAATTCTCACAACAACTGGGAGGTGGGTGCTAGTATTGTCCCCTTTTACAGATGAGGAAACAAACAGAGGTTAAGTGACTTGCCCAGGGTCAGCCAGCTAGTAAGTGTCTGAGGCTGCATGTGAACTCAGTTCCTCCCAACTCCAAGACTTGTGCTCTATTCACTGGGCCACATAGATGCCCCTTTGTATAAATCTTAAATCTGCCTTTTTACAACTTCTGCTCATCACTTCTATTTCTTCCCCTTCGGGCCAAGATAAGGCTTAATCCCTTGTCTACTTGATATAACCCTTCATCTCCTTAAAAATAGCTATACTAAACATATCCAGTTTTTTTATTTCATGAGTAACATCAGGGGATTGGATGAGGTGGCTTCTGGGGTCCTTTCCATCTCCAGAACTGTGATTGTAGGAACTGATTCTCATCTGGCACTATCTCAAGGCCCACCAACATCCTTGTTAACCTCCTCTTGACTCTTTCCCATTTATCAATGTACTTCCCAAAGTGTGACCTCCACAAATTATGTCAACAAGCTTTTATTTTCTACCTACATGCCACGTTCTAGACTACAAATACAATAAAAAAGAAAGTCTCTCTACTCAAGGAGGTTACATTCTAATTGCAGAAAGTAACACTTAGAAAAAAGTAAAAAAGATTAGGGAGAGAGGAAGTAGAAGGTACTCAGGATGGGGCAGGCAGGCAAATTCCATAGAGACAGTGCAGTAGCTGAGAAGGGAATGAAGCTTGACTGATCTGGGCACATCCCTCAAATGGGAGCCCTGGCTGGAATTCACTCATGGGAAAAGGGTGAGGGCAAGATGGAGTGACATCCCAGAGTGAAAGGTTCTAGGCATCGAAGAACTTTTTAGGGTTGCAACACAGCTGAGTTATGGTGGAAAAGTTGATATAGCCAGGATAAATAGAAAATAATTAACAGAGGGATGGCACTGTAATTAAGAAGGGTTGGGGAAGGCTTCCCGTGGAAGATGGAATTTTAATTAGGATTTGAAAGGACGTCAGCAGGGTTTATACTTGGAGCAGGGGAGGGAGGAGAACGTTTCAAGCATGCAGTACAACTGGCTAGAAGCACTAAGTTTACTATTTTAATTGTGGTATGTCCCAAAAAGAGTACCTTTCCTAGTTAGGCACACTGTGCCTCAATTAATATACCTTATGTTGCATTTTTAGTTTAGCATAATTGTGTTCTATCATCAATCATACATTTGGAATTATTAGAGATTAAGAACACCAGTTTGGAAGTCTAATGCCTAAAAAATAACAGCTTACATATTTTTAAAGAGTGGAGAGTTGGCCAAAATCAATTATGCCATTCTCCTTCAATTGAATGGCTTGAGTAAAGAAAGAAAGCAGTGCAATGAATTTTTTCTAATCTTGAGAGTTTTGATGAGCAAATAAACAAGATCTGAGTAAAGGATGATAGTAGGCAGTGTTTTCTCTATACTTTGAACCTCAAAGGCCAAATGGAAAAATTTAAAGCCATCCCTTTTTTAATGGTGTGATTTTTTTTTTAATTGACTCAAATGTCAATCTGCTATTACCACAAAATCTGGGGTGCTTAAGCGATCTTTCTTTTATATTTTCTTTGGTCATTATTGTCTTTTCATAATGTTTAGCATGAACTTTTAAAAACATTATTTAAAATTTTATTTCCCCCAATTACATTTAAAAACAATTTTTAACATCCATTTTAAAAATTTTGTATCCCAAATTCTCTTCCTTTTTCCTTCACCCCTGCTGCCCCTTTAAGGAGGCAAGCAATTCAGTATAGGCTATACATGCGAAGTCATGCAAAACATTTCCATTATTAGTCAGGTTGTGAAAGAAAACAGACAAAAAGCCCTTCAGAAAAATAAAGTAAAAAAGAAAATATGCTTCAATCTGGATTCAGACACCATCAGTTTTTTCTTTGGGGATGGTAGTATATGTCATCATAAGTCCTTCAGAGTTGTCTTGGATCATTGTATTGCTGAGAATAGCCTAGTCACTCACACTGATCATCTTATAATTTTGCTGTTACTTTGTACACAGTACATTTCACTTTGCATCAGCTCTTGTAAGTCTTTTCAGGTTTTTCTGAGAGCATCCTACTCATCATTTCTTATAGTACAGTAGTGTTCCATCGTAATCACATACCACAGTTTGTTCAGCCAACAGAAAAGAGCTGCCATAAATATTTTTTGTACATATATGTCCTTTAGCTTTTTGTTTTTTATCGCTGGATAGGACCTAGTACTGGTATTGCTAGGTCATAGAGTATACATGGTTTTATAGCCCTTTGGCCATAGTTCCAAATTAGCATGAACTTTTAAAAAATGAACACTAACAACTATGATAAATGCCATCTTCCAAAATATTCAAGTAAATAAACTCATTTTAGAGATAAACACATTAATTCTGTTTACTTCTAAAAGCAGTTTGATTTCATGTTAATGAAATATTTGGGATGTTAAATATAAATTTTTTTCAGAATAAATTCCATACAGATGCCCAGATTTGAAGAATGTATTTATTGTAATTATATCTTTAATAACTTCTACTTATTTTTATATCATCCTGCCATTTGCTTAGTGGCCTCAAGTTTTAAGCCATGTTTAATAATGTTTTCTTAAACAGAGTTTGTTTGTTATAAAATTCTCTGTATGAAAATCTCCAGAAATCCTTTGGGAAGCTGTTAACTACAGGTTTTGGCAAATCTGTTCACATTCTATCCCTATGTTTTATGTTTTCTTCTTATCACTGGACTATCGCAAGTAATCCATTAGTATATCAATAGAAAATGTGAATTGTGTTTGGGTCAGTTTTGATGAAAAGCTCTGTTGCATCAAATACTTACACAGAAAAAGTTACTATTTCATTAATAACTATAATTAATAGTACTCTACAATTCCTGGTGGTTTTGTTTCTTAACAAATATTTCTTTTCTTGTACTAATTTCTCAGCTAAAATCCAGGGTGGGTTTTTTGTTTTATTTTGTCTTTTAAATCTACTTGGTCCCTCCTGGGAGTTGCATTTAATATTAAACAAAAACATGTCAATAGATTAAACACTAAGTATGTAATGATTAGAATTATGCTTGTCATTGGGAAATCTCATTTTTTTTGAGCTTGAATCTCCCAAGTATGCTCACCTCATCAGTATCCACTGTTCTTCTCGTTAGACTCAGTGACTAAGGGCAGGGCCCTCCGTCCTGAGCCTCTGTTTAAGAAAGGGGTTCAGCTCATCTTCTCTCCATTGTCCACCAACTGTGCTGCTTTTGGGCTTCTCCAGAGGACTAAACCTGGGTATCTCCTCCCTTTACTTTTCATCTTTCTTTTATTTGTTGTTTTCCACCTTTGGATTGTAAACTCCTTGTGGGCAGGAACTATGTGTTGTTTTTTTATTAAACTTATATTTGTATTCCCAGTACTTATAACACTGCCCAACATATAGTAAACCCTTAATAAATGTTTATTGACTGAGTGACTAAAAGTATCGTATTGAACTCTGTGTTCTTGCAAATCTTAGTCTTTGGTAAGCATTAAAGTACCTAGAAAGCTACTATAGTTACATTTCAGTTATCTGGCATTGTTGTTGAATGAGGTGTTCCGTTTAAGCTAATTTTGCTAATGAAAGCATTTAAACAGTCTACATTGAATATATTTTTACTCTCATGTTATCTTAGACTCTTTGGAATATCACTTACTATAGAGTTTTGTAACACAATTCTGACCTTATGGCCTAATGAAATGTATTGGGTTGACTCCTCACCCAGTCTCCTCAGACAGCTTAGCCAGCTTTAGTTTTTGTGCCATTCTTTCTATCTTTATTTTATTTTTTCCAGTTACATGTAAGGGTAGTTTTCAACATTCATTTTCATAGGATTTAGAGTTCCAAATTTTTTTCCCTCCCTCCCTTTCCTCCCCCTTCCAGAAGACAGCAACCAGGTTATATATGTACAATCCACAAGTGCTCTTTTTATCAGTTCTTTCTATGGGACTGGATAGTATGCTTCATCATCAGTCCCTTGGGATTGTCTTGGATCATTGCATTGCTGAGAGTAGTTAAGTCATTCACAATTGCTCACTGAGCAGTACTGCTGTCACTATGCACAGTGTCCTCCCAGTTCTGCTCACTTCACTATACATCAGTTCATGAGGCTTTCCAGGTTTTTCTGGGATCATCCTGTTTGTCATTTCCTATAGCACAAGACCATTCCTCCACAATCAGATACCACAGCTTCTTCTGTCATTTCTCAATTGATGGACATTCCCTTTATTCTCAATTCTTAGCCACCACAAAGAGTTGCTATTGTAAGAAATTAATTGGGATTTGGGGTTTCCATCACCCCATCTTTGCTTCATTATGGTCAGACTGAAAAGATGTCATCTTGAAAAAGCCTAAGAGAAGATAGGTGTGTACTTGAAGGGATTATAGAAAAGAACAACTAAGTATCTAAGCCTCCTCTGGTAGTTCCCCATGTCCACAAGCTCCTCTCTCCCACAGGAAGGGGAGGTTCTTATCCACAGCTCCTCTCTCCCTCTCTTTGATATTCTCCTCTGGATAGATTTTGGGGCCACTACTCTTTCCTGGCCTTCTCCTACCTACCTGCTTCTTCTCAGTCTCCTTCGCTAGATCCTCATTCAGGTCTTGCCTGTTAACTGTAGGTCCTCCAAGGCTCCTTCCTAGTCCCACTTTTCTCTATACTGCTTCATTTGGTGACCTCATTGGCTCCCAGGGATTCACTTGCCATATTTATGCAGATACTTCTCAGATTTATTTTTCTACCCTAAACTATTCTTCTGACCTTTAGTCTTGTATCTCCAGCTGTCTGTTGAACTGCTTAAACTAGATGTCTCCCTGACATTATGTTTAGTATGTTTAAAACTGAACTGAACTTTCTGTTTAGTTGCCAAGTTCTGAATAACAAGGACCTTGACTTCTCTTACTGGCCTAAATTTATTTGCATAAAAAGGCTAAGGGAATTTTCAGAATTTTCAACCCTAATTCATATAGTTATCTAGGCAAAAGGACTCTGCTGCCAAGACTCAGGTGTTAATTAAAAAAAAAAATTAATCTTTCCTGGAGGGCAAGGAGACAGCTGTATGGCAGAAGACAACTCTATGTAGTATATAAAATGTTGAATTTGAAGTCAGAAGACTTTGGTGTTTACATGCTCACTCTGTTTCTTCCTGTGTGTCTCTAGTGACGTCATCTCTCTTGGCTGCAGTTCCAACTCTAAATCTATAGTAGAAAGCTTCCCCCCCCCCCCCCCCAGAGTGTGATATCTCTAAACCTTTGGGTATACAAATTGCTCTCAATCAGTCAATCTGCATGAAGCACATAATAGGTACTAGGCATTGTGTTAAATCCTGGGGATACAAAAAGAGGCAAAAGACAGTCCTTGCCTTCAAGGAGCTTTCAATCTAATTGGAAAAACAACATGAAAACATATCTGCAAAATGAGGTATACACAGGATAAATAGAAAACAAATTAACAGAGGGAAGGCACTGAAATAAAGAAGGGTTGGAGAAGGCTTCCTGTGGAAGGTGGGATTTGGGTTGGAATTTAAAGGAAGTCAGCCAGGTTAATAGTTGGAGCAGAGGAGGGAGAGCATTCCAAGCATGGGAGACAACCAGAGAAAGTGCCCAAAGCCAAGAGATGGAATGCCTTATTTGTGGAACAGTCAGTAAGCCATTATCACTGGATCAAAGCCAATGGAGAAATAGGACAGCAGCAACCGTTATGAAGGGCTTTGAATGCCAACATCATTTTATGTTTTCTCCTTGAGGTGGTAGGGAGACACTCAAGTTTATTGAGTAGTGAGTGACATAAATTGAACCTGAGTTGGAAAATCACTTTGGTAGCTGAATGGAGGATGGAGTGGAGTAGGGACACTTGAGGCAGGCAGACCCAACAGCAAGCCTATAACCATTAGAACCAAGTGTGAGGAGAGAAGGGATGTATTTTAGAGATGTTCAGTAAAATCGACAGGTCTTGGTACCAGATTGCATAGCCTTATCACAGAGAGGGGCTTTCTAGGTACCAATACCCCAAGAGAGTGGAGCTAAGATGAATGGTCCTGAAGAAATGAATTCCAGAAACATGTTTTCATTGAGTATGACCAGCAGTAGTGATGAGACCCCCAGAATGATATGCCCGAGAAGGAGGGACACTGGGAATAGTATAGAAACTACTGGGGAGCCATGGAAATTTCAAGCTCAGCATGGAGCAGGCTCAGCAAGAGCAGTGCATTGGAGTCCCTGCCATTGGAGTGCCCAAGAAGGCCTGAGTGTCACTGTATCACTGAGACAGGAGATACTCTTCCCAACGTGTACTGGACACACATCCCTCTCTATGTGATCCCTATTCGTATCCATTCTTTGCATTGATCATATGTGTGTGTTTTGGTGGGATAGTGTGCTTCAGTTTTATTGGAGGAGTTTCCCAATTCCCCTTGTCTTGCTATGCTTTGTTATTAATTGTGTCCTCTAACTAACTAATGAATGTAAATAACTTTGTGGAAACATTTATAGAATTTGTACCCCCTAGACTACCTCGATTCTGGGTTAGGGTGTTTTGGGGTTTTTTTGTTGCCCTCCCCCAACAGTTGGACATCTTGATGTTACCAATTCCCTGTCAAGTCTGGCACTCACCCCACAATACCAGAACGTTTTCCTTCATTACATGAAATACCAAAAGAATATAAACTTGTCGAGCATAGGGACTGGTAATTTTTATATTTTGTCTCCAGCCCTGACTACAATATCTTAGACATGTTTAGTAATTGTTTGTTGAATTTAACTGAGTATTTTTTAAGTGTTAGTTTTCTTTATTACTCTTTTATGTCTGTCAGTCCCTCAAAGCTTATTGTGAAGAGCTTATTCAGAATGCTTTGTCACCTCTTCTAGTGATTTTGCCTAAAGTAAATGAGAGATTGTGTTTGTTGGGGGTTGAGGAGGGATGGGAGAGAGATGGTTTTGGAGCATGATCCATACCTGTTGTGAGGTCATGTGCCTACACAAGGAAGGCCCTAGGAGGTGACTGTACAGCCTTAGCTCTGAGAGTTGGGGTGTAGGGAGAGCTCAACAGAAGGCAGTGGTGGAAAGTTACCAAAGCCAAATTTTATCATTCTGAGAATTTCACCTCTCATATCCTGGACCCAGAAGAGAAAAGACCTTTCTTCTCCTGCCCTTCTTGATCCCCAGTTCTTCAACTAATTCAAGCTAGTAATTGCTGGTATCACAATTTAATTGCATTATGGGTGAAATAGGATTTTGTGGACTGACTTGGTTCTTCACCTCTGTTAATTGTTTGTATTTGAAAAATCTATTCTGATTTTCAAAGTGTTCCACAGCCAAAATTTAAAACAAAACTTATTCTCAAGTTGGCAATTCCTCATATTTAAGGCTCAAACAATTAGTCAAGGCAGGAAGGGGCTTGTGCTTGACAAGAGAATGTTCAATCATGTTATTGGGGTTTGCTTCATAGAAAGGTAGGAATATGACCTAGACTCCAAAGATTGAACAGCTATGTGTTTTGGTTAGGCATTTTGGGGTAAGATATCTTTCATGTTTGCTGTCTGTCAGGATAGCCAGTAAAACTCTTTTGGCCATTGTCATTTAGAATGTAAGGTTCTCAATTTCCATCTGGAAAATTGAAAGGTGGGCAGGAATAACTTCCATCTGCACCCTCATCTTCTAGGAAATATTTTCTATTTCCTCCTGTTCCTGTAATAAGAAAACCTTCGTCTTTTCTTTTTACCTGATTATTGAAATTCATTTCCTTTAGAGCCTCCTATAGTTGTTGTCTTGTTCATACACGTCATAAGTTAAATGTGGTCATTTTCTGACTGTGTGTATAATTGGTTATATATTAATTTTCTAAATTAATTTAGATGTTTGGTTTAAAACTAAATTTTTTAAGCATTATAGTACAGTTATGAAACGGATTTACCATCACATTCCTAAATAGTGTCCAACGGAATATGTTAGAATAGGAATAAAAGTGATTAAGGGTCTTGTCGAATTTCAACTCTTTTTCCTATCTTCATCATTAACTTGCAGTATATGTAGCCTAAGTATTTAACCTTCATGCTTTGCTCCCCGATTTGTAGAAAAGGATAAAATTCTTTACTTAAGTGTGATTATTACCTATATTTGCTAATTTACTAATCTGATGGATTTTTGTAACGGGAATAAAAATGTATTGTGCTAGATGGTATGGTGGCAAGAGACACGAATTTGAATTTAGATCTTGACAAAGTCCTTTATTCTCTAAAGGCTTGTTTCCTCAACTATTATGATAGGGTACAATCACACTTCAGGAAACAAACAATTTTTATCTTCTTTCTACTTAGCTGGCAGAGTCTTTCTGAGACTCAATCTGATAGTGGATCTGTAATACTTTGTAATTATAAAGAACACATTGATATTTTTAGATTTAGTTTTTCCCCCCTCCTGCTTAGGTTTGGACCAGGAAGGCACTAGCTAGATTCCTAGTTCACATCTAAACTGACTTTCCGTCTTCCTTCCCATACTTTGGTACATTTGGGACAATAGTATTATGGCCTGCAGAGACAGGAAACAGACCTGTAATCAGGAGATGAGGGAGTGGGGAAAATAGCTTCTGGACCTCCTTTCATTAACCCTTTATGTGGCAGATACACCCATCGCTTTCTGTTCAGAGAATCCTCTATTGGCAACAGTTATTTCTATTTTAAAGTAGGGGAGAAGGAAAGAGGCATTCATTCTATTAACAGGAAAGTTTGTTCTTTATTTCTGTCTCAAAATGTACAATTTTTCTTCAAAATCTAAATGCATTATTAAGATAATTGTAAGGATTTTATCAAAATATGCAAAATAAAATTTTGTAATATGCTTTTATCAATTTAATTTATTTTACAACATAAAATGCTCACTTTCCTTTTCAAATATAGTCGTTCAAATAAGTTATTATTTTGTAGCAATTGCATTCTTCTGAAATAGTGTTGGTAAGGGTAATGTTAATACTCTCATTCATTAGACATATAAATTCTATGGAATTCTAGTTACCATAAAAAGGTTGTAGCACTGTTGTTTTAACAGCCTCCTAAAAAGAGAAAGAATACTAGAACATGGAAATTAGGTTTACTCAGTTCTAATAGCCCATTACCTTGTTGTTTGTTATCAATGATCGAGTTGTGATTTGGTGGTGATATGGGCAAAAGTGCTTTTTTAAATGTTTAACATCTTGTAACCCTTTTACTTAACTTCTTTGAAGCTTCTGCCTGTACACACACACCACCACACACACACACACACACACACACACACATATCTTACTTTTGATAACTTGTTGCTCCTAGCATTTGTGCTTCTTTGTCCTAATTTCTGGTCAGTTATATGTGTGAATTCAAGGGAAGCTAAAAATTTCTCTCTGAGGATGGTTCTTGTTTTGATCTATTCATATATTCAAACATTTGTATTAAAAAGACTGACTTAAGAACTTGGTTGTTGATGTTTATAGGTTTGGGGTTTTATTTTTTGGGTTTGATCAATAAATATCTTTTCCTCCGTATTAGGAAATATGCTGTTTTGTTTATTACTTTGCTACACTTGAGCCGTTACTGTTCTACTATGACAAAGCTACTATTTGTAGCTTTTTTGTTTCATGTTTAGACAGGAATTACTAAAAATAATTTCGTAGGTTTTTACAACTTTGAGTAATAGTGACTTACCTATTATTTTCTAGTGAAATTTGTTACTATTCATTTGCCCAGAGGTCCACTGCTTTCTCTCTCCACCCCTTTTAAAAGAGTATAACGGTCTTTAAATTCTTTATTAGCTCTTTTGTCATTTCCTCTAGGCAGCAACCAACAGAGGCACTTAGGGGGTAACTAACCAGCTTGACAGGTCAGAGGTGTTATGTCTTCCTGTGTTGCTAGATTTAATAGTCTCAGAGCCTTTATCAAGAAAAGCGCCCACCACGTTGCTTTTAGGCAAAGAACTTAAACGTACACACGCGTGTTTGTGTGCTTCTTACGTACAAACACCACGTGTGTATCTTATTGGAATGAGTGTGTGTTAGAGCCCGAATTCAAACAAATTCCCTGTAAAAATTGAGCATGTTCAGGTCAATGAACTTTATCTTTTTACAAGATGTAACTGACATCATTTTCTTTAGAAAATATAATCAGTGGGTGGGAATATATTGGTTTTGTTGTTGTTTTCAGACTGACTAAAATGGTCTAGTGCAATGCAAACACATCTTTTTCATGCAATCGATAAGTATATTATCTTGTTAAAGAAGTAAATAGTTTAGAATTTCTTGTAAAGCTTATACAGACATTTTGTAGTCCTTTCTTCCTAGGGGTCAAGTTCAACCTGCACTTAGTGTAAGGAATTTCAAGGACTGAGACTTTTCTCTCTGTATCACAAGTGCCTGGCTTAAGGCTTCTTGAATTGAATTGAGCCAAACTAACATAACCATAATTTGTTATAATTTATCTAGCAAATAGATAAATCATTTGCACATCTTAATAGCATCTTCCTTGGCTCAGTCTATGATAAATTGAATATGTAGTACTTGAATGTATCCTTTTTTGTTGATCAGCATTATCATCATTAATATAAATTATTATTATATACAAACCAGGTGGGGATCCTCACAAGCAATCACAAATGTCTACAGTTCTTAACAATGGTACAACATTAATGATGATACCTTACATTTGTGTTGATTTCCCGGCTTTCAAAGGCCTATCAGATAGATTCTGTCTTTGAACTTGACAGTGAAGAGAGGTGGTATTATCCCAGTCAACATTAGAAGAAACTGAAATCCCCTAGAGGGTCAGTGGCTGGCCTCAGGTCCTATGGCTATTAACCCAAGTCTCCTTCATTCATAACCCCGGTCCTACTTCATTGTTCAGTTTGGTTGTTCTTCTGGCCCTTCCTGTATGATCAGCTGTGACTTCCATGTGTTTTGGTTTATAGTGTCTCCTTTTGGAAGATAATTGTTGCTTTTATTATGTTCTTTAGCTATAATTTGTTTTTCACACTGATTTTTTGGTTTGGACCTATGATTTCATCAGTGTAAGGAATTCCTGTTGAGGAAACTCCCTCTTCCAAAGCAAAACTACAAATGTTACTCATTTCGTAATCTTAGATGCGTAGGGCCTTCAGAGATTGCCTTGTTCAGTATGACACAGCTAATATGTCAGATATTGTTCTTGAACCCCACACTTTTCTACTCTGAGGCCAAATTTGAACTCAGGTCCTCCTGAATCCAGGACCAGTGCTTTATCCACTGCGCCACCTAGCTGCCCCTGTTTTTTTGTTGTTGTTGGTGGTGGTTTTTTTCATCTGGTTGCCTTTGAATTGATTTTCCCTAGGCCTGAAATGTTCTTCTTATTCTAAGAATCCCTAAGAAAAATCTCTAGTTTCCATCTCCTTCAGGAAGGTTTTCCTGGTCTCTTCCCCCACCAGCTGCTTCTGCATTCCCTTTTAAGGCAGTTTCTTTCCATCTATTCTGTGTGTATCTTATGTATCTCTCTCTGTCTCTCTTTCTATATATACATACATACATACATACTACATACATAAACATTCTTGTTTTCTCCCCATATGAACTCCAGAACTTAGAATGTGAACTTCATGAGCGACAGGGACTGTTTGTGCTTTTTCTTTTTGACTCCAGGACTTAGCACAGTGCCTGAAACATAAGCACTTAATGAATGCTTATTGATGAATTTATCCTGGAATAACCTGTTTCACTTCCTGTACCAATATCTGTGGCCATGTCTTAAATAATAGAATAAATGTTTGGCTATATCTGAAATAATTTCTTTCTAATAGAATATTTTTTCTTCTGACTTGAAGAGGTGTTAGGGTGAGATTTTACTTCTTTTAGAACTATAGTGCAAATAATTACATGGAGAAGCTAAAATTTGCAGACATTCTCCTCTACATTTTCTTCTCTTCCTTATTTTATGACGATGACTTTCTTTTCCTATTAAAGACTTTCCTTCCTTGACCATCTATTCTTTTTTTTTTTTTTCCAGGCAATGGGGGTTAAGTGACTTGCCCAGGGTCACAAAGCTAGTAAGTGTCAAGTGTCTGAGGCCG
The DNA here is from genome assembly GCF_019393635.1 of Dromiciops gliroides. Taxonomy (NCBI): domain Eukaryota; kingdom Metazoa; phylum Chordata; class Mammalia; order Microbiotheria; family Microbiotheriidae; genus Dromiciops; species Dromiciops gliroides. The sequence continues at coordinate 54,361,064 of NC_057862.1, forward strand.
GATTTGAACTCAGGTCCTACTGAATCCAGGGCCGGTGCTCTATCCACTGCACCATCTAGCTGCCCCGACCATCTAGTTCTTAACAAATTGATTAATTCATCATTTACATATGCTCATAATCTTTTTATTTCTGCTTTAGACATCACCTGACTTAGACCTAGTGCTGTTATTTAATTTTTAAACTTTCTTAGCAGATCACATGCTCTTCCATTTTTAGCATATCAAACCATTAAAGGAGGCAATCTTCTTTAGCTTACCTTATGAAAGTCTTCCTTGGTTTCTCTTCAATGAATTGTGCATAAATTGTTTGAAGCCAATATACAGAAATAATTTAGGTTTTCGCAGAAAACTTTTTTAGAAAGCTTTTTCCCCGCCTTAATTTCTCTTGACTGAGTGTATGGCAATACAAGGATATAGTTTGAGAACTGTGTCTTAAGCTTTTTTTTTTAACACAAAAATAAATTTTTCTGCTGAAAATCTGAGACAAAAGATTACTTTAGGACAACAGGAAACTTGCTGAATTAAAGTGAACTTTGAATATGATAGAATATGAATAATTTATAACAGACTGTTTTCTAAACAAGTAAATTTTTTTGAAATTCCAAGAACTATTTAAATTCCCTTTAAAATTATTCCAACACCTCTTACTTGTTATATCATAATTCTTTATTTATAAAACAACAGTGCTCAGGCCTAGTTATCTTTTGAGGTGATCTGTTTTACTTGGAAAAATTAGTTGGGGGTTAAAAGTCTTTTTTATTAGGTGTTGTTCTGGGAACTTAGGAACAGGCCAGATCTCCTTAGATCTAAAAAGAACACTAGAATGATCAAAGAGAATTATCTGTTCTAATGGCTCACACCTGGAAGAGTTGTAGAAATGTCAACAGCATAACTATATTTATAAATATCGGAACAGTATGTGGCAGATGGGGATGCAGCACAGAGTTTACACCCTATCTTCCTGTCATTAAACAGAGTGTAATATTTGTAAGGTGCCTGTTAGTACCAATTTTAAAATTAATGAGTAGTTTAAGCAACACCAGTTTCAGGAAATGAAGGCTAAATAGACTGCTCCATTTCTGGTTTCTCTCCTGAAGTTTATATAATTTGAGAATGTAAGAGTAAATACTGAAAATGCTTTAATTATGTTTTTCCTTTTTATGCTTAAATATTTGGATGGAAGCAATGAAGGTGAAAATATCAGTGCATGTTGTCATAAATTCCTATATTTATAGTAGGAATATACTGTGGAAGAAAAGGGAATTTACCATGTCATATCATCATGATGTACAAATGCAAGGTTATACCAACAAGGAGAAAGGCATGTGGAGAGAGTATATCACTTTACAGAGAAGGAAGCTGAGGCAAGCAAAGATGGCGGTAACTTCTCCAGGGTCACAAAAGTCGTTAGTGGGAGAAATCCAGTCTATCAATGATCATCTGAAAAAATGATCCAAATCCTAATATTTAAAGAAATAAAGTTAAAGTACCTCTGAAGTTTCACCTCACTCATCAGATTTGCAGTTGACCAAAAAAAGAAACAACAAAAAAACAAGTGCTGGATAGGCTGTGAAGAAATATGTATATCAATGTACTGTAACGATTGGAATGACGGCACCTGCTGATACTTACTGTAGAAGAGTTCTGCCCATGAAGCGAAGGTCTTTGAGGGCAAGACCAGGAGTCTTTTCTTTGGGAGGAAGTGACGCGGACTAGTGGGAGGAGGAAGGAAGAGACTGGCGCTGACTCTGGGGCTCTTTCCTCTGGACTCTGGTGGAGAAGGGAGCTAAAAATGTGCTCTCCCTTTAATAGATAGAAATCTAGGCCTTTCTCTCTCTCTTTACCAAATTCTTATTCTCCTTAATAAATGCTTAAAAGTCTAACTCTTGCTAAAGCTTATAATTTATTGGCGACCACTCATTAGATATTTTAGACAGTTTAGCTAGAATTTTAGCCCTTAACAGAACTATTAATGGAACTATGTTTTTCTGGAAAGCACTTTGAAACTATGCCCCCAAAGTTACTAAACTGTTCATATCATTTGATGGAGCTATATACTAGAATTATACCCCAAAGAAGGAAGAAAGTATTCATGTACAGAAATATTTATAACAACTATTTTTGTGTACCAAAGAACTGAAAGCTAAACAGGTGCTCATCAATTGAGGAATAGCTTAACTAATGATGGTGTATGCATGTGATGGAATACTTTTTGTCCTGTAAGAAATTATTAAAGGGATTTATGACAGGGCAGATTTATTTGAAATGTGAGGAGCAGAACCAGGAGAATCAATTTACAAAGTAATAATATTATGAAGACAAACAACTTAACCCAAATTCCAGCCAACTCATGATGAAACCTATTACTCACCTACTGAAAGGTTATAGTTTCAGGGTGCAAGTTGAGAATATATTTTTGGATATGTCCAGTGCAAGGATTTTGGTTGTTAGACTCCTCATATTTTTGATGAGTCTTTCTTTTTCAGTGAGGTAATGAGGTTTAAGAGGGTGATTTTAGTTTCTTGAAAAAAATAATTTTTTGAAAAAGAAAGAATTATACATATTTATCAACACTTTTGGCGTATTTGGCAAAAACTGACCATATATTATGGCATAAAGCTTCACAAACAAATGAAGAAAATGGTAAATATTAAACATAGTCTTCCTGACCGCAATGAAATTAAAAAAATATTCATTAAGGGGACAATAAAGAAAGGATTAAAAATTAAAGATTAAGCAATTTAGTCCCTAAGGAATTGATGGTCAAATAACAAATTATAGAAGCAATAGACAATTTCATCAGAGAAAATGACAGTGAGCAAATATACCCGCATTTTTTTGGATACAGCCAAAGTGGTCCTTAAGGGAAAGTTTATAGCACTAAAATCTTCACCAAAACAGATCAATAAATTGGGCAGCATATAAGTTTTTAAAAAAATTTAGTAGACCCACAAAATTAAAAAAAAAAACCCAGAACATAAAATCGAAAATCTGAATATCAAAGATAAAATTAAAATTGACAGGAAAAAAAAATCCTTTGAATTACTAAATAAAGTTAGGATACTTGTTTGTTTTTTTAAAAGCAGTTAGTTTGGGTTAAAAAAAAACAAAAAGGAGATTTCCCAATAAATAATACCAAAGGGAATTATTAAAAACTAATTTTATTATATTTTGGCAAAACCAAAAATGTAAGTAAAAATGGATATTTTAAAAATACAAAATATTTAGATGAACAGAACAAGGAATAGAGAAGCTATATAATCCAATCTCAGAAAAAACAACACACAACCTTCATTCATGGATGAATTCCCCAAGGAGGGGAAGCCAGGAATAGATAGATTTATATACATTCAGAGAGTAATTCATTCTATCATAAGAAAAGGTATAGACCTATCATAATACAAATATGATCTTCATATCTAAATCAGAGAATTAAAACAGAGAAAGAAAACAATAGACATTCCCTAATGAATATTGACAGCAACTTATGAAAAGATTATCCATTGTGACCAGGTCTTATTTATCCCAGGAATTCAAAGTTTATTTAGCATTGAGAAAAGTATAGAAGTATTAGGTCACATTAATAAAAAGAACAATAAAAACCATCTGAGTATGGCAGTAGTTGCAAAAACATTAGAAATCATAGGAATAAACTGACCTTTTATTAACTTAATAAATAGAATTCATATTTAAAACTCAGAGCTAGCATTTTATGGAATGGGGATAAATTAGAGGCCTGTCCAAGAAGATTAGGTACAAGAAAGGGTATTCATTATCACCACCACTCTTTGGTATAGTGTTAGAAACAGTAACTATGGAAATAATACAGAATAAAGCAATTAAGAGAATAAGCATAGGGAAAGAAGAAACAGAATTAATAGTTTTTGTTAGTGATGTGATGCTTTACTTAGTAGAGAGCCATAGAGTCAACTTAAAGATTATTTGAAAAAATAATTTGAGCCAGGTTGCAGGATAGAAAGTAAATTCTCATGAATCTTCAGCTTTTTTGTATAACAACATCAACAAAACCCAGTAGTAAGATTCTTATGGACAGCTTCCATTTAAAATATCTATATAATGTATAAAATGCTTGGACAACTACTTATCAATAAATCCTGTTACTCAAAATAAGATGACGTAAAATACTTTGCAAGCTTTAAAATACTATACAAATGTCAAATCTCATCAATTGCAATCCATTCTTCATGGAAATATTTGTCTTAATAATTAGAGAAATATTATTGCTCATGGGTAGGGCAGATACATTTAGTCAAAAGAACAATAATCCCTAAGCCAATTTGGTTATTCACTAACAGATCAAACTACCCAAGGATTTTTTTTTAAAGAATTAGAAAAAATAATGAAATACTTTTGGATTAAGAAAAGATCAGTAATCTCAAGGTAATTGATGAGAAAACAGTAAAACAAAAGAGTGCTACCCACTCTTTACAGTAGAAAAAGTAAAGGAGAAGAAAGCATGGTATAGTGTAATAGACTCCAGGGCTTCTATAGAAATGAGCATGGGTTTGAATCTCAGCTATCTTCTCCAGTCTATCTTGATTTCAATGCCATCGTTCTCTATTGTACACGCATAGAAAGCTGAGAATAGTTAAGCAATTCTCCTGTGTTCATATAACTGGTGTCAGATAGCAGATTCCTGGACCTTGAGTTCAGTTCTCTTGCCACACTTCCCTTAGGTTATAATGAATACTCTAGCTGATTATATAGAGTGATATTAAAAAGAATATGTAAAGGTTGATGCAAACCCCTTTTCCCCAACACTTTTGTTTGTTATGTTTATTGCTCAGAGTTGTGGGTTGTTTTTGTAATGATACTTATGGTTATTACAGTAGAAATTTCCCAATAAGTACCAAGAGTAAAAGAAGTAAGTATGCACATTCTCTCTTAAATACAGTTATGGTAATGTTGACAAATAAAGCAAGACAAGAAAAAGAGATTAAAGTCGTAAAAATTAGCAGTAGATAAATTATCTCTTTGTTTATGACATGATAGTTTATTTAGAAAGTCCTAGTGAAGTAAGCAATGAAACCTATTGAGTCAATAGCTTTAGGCAAAGTTGCAGGTTACAAAACAACTCCAAAAATCATCACTATTTCTATATAATAATAACAAAATAAAAGAAATAATAATATAAAAGGAAAAAACCTATTCCAAATACCTAATAAATTTATAATAATATTTAGAGATTCAATCTGGCCAAAGAACACTTAACATTTCAATAGATCGTTATTAGTGTGATTTTTGAAGAACTACATAACTAGCCCAAGTATTTACCTGCTCATTTTGGGGCTTTGCCAATATGACAATACTACCAAAATCATTTATAATTTTTATCCTATATCAAATTGTTAAAGAATTCTTTACTTCAATCAATAAAATAACAGAATTATTTGAAGGAACAAAAATTACCTAGAATATCAAGAAAAATATTGAAATGTAGAAATGAAAAGAGAGTAATCCTTGTGGACCTAAATCTGTATTTGAAAACAGCAATAGTGCAAACCATTTGCTCTTGGTTAAAAAGCAGAAAAGCAGGTCAGTGGAACAGACTAGATGAAAGAATCAGAAATATTGCCACTCCATCACTCAATCTTCAATAAACTTGACAGTATAAATTATTTAGAAAGGAAAAAAAACCTCTTTTCATAAGAATTGCTCAAAAAATGGAAAGCAGTCTTGAAAAAATTGGGGTTTAGACCAGGTTTTTCAATCTGAAGTCCTTGCTCTCCCAAGGTGTCCATATTCAGGGAGTCTTTGAACTTGCTTTTGCCAAAATTATATCTTTCTGTTTAATTAACTAAATTTCCTTTTCATTTACTATGTATTTTATTTTAAAGCATTACATGCATGATTCTGAGGAGTCCTAGTCCATATGTGTCACCAGATTGCTGAATACGTCCATGACATAAAAACAATTTAGGACCAGTAACTTAGACTGTATTCCACAAAAAATAAAAATGGATACATGCTCTAAATTAGAAAGACTTATAGTTCTTTTAAAAAATTGAAAGAGAAGCAGATCCTCTACTTCCATGGCACTCATATTCTTTAAAAATATATTTTTCCAATTACACAAACAATTTTTAACATTGTTTAAAAAAAAATGAGTTCTAAATCTTCTCCCTTCCTCTTCTCCCCCCTCCTTGAGATGGCAAACATTTGATGTAGGTTATACAATGTGCATTCATGCATAACATATTTCCATATTAATCATGTTGTGAAAGAAAACATAAAACCAAAACACTCCCACCGTACAAAACATAAAGTAAAAGATAATATGCTTCGATCTGCTTCAGACTTACATGTTTTCTGTTTAATTGATTATAAACTCTTGGACTGAAGCATTTTTTGCCCCCTCTCTTTTGTATCTCTCACACTTGGCACAGTGCCTGGCCCATAGTAGGTGCCATATAATGTTGATTGAGTGATTGATTTGGCTAAAGCCTGTGAGGATACATTCACGGAAGTCCAGGACAGAATCACATGGGACAGAATTGAATGCCTGTCTCTTCTGATATAAGGAATGTTTTTATTGATGAAATTACAGTTCATTCAAGTATATAGTTTTTTACATTGGATTTTAAAAATTGAAATTCTTTAAAACATGTTGTAGCTTATTCATAAAATCTTATATTAAATTTAATTTTGCCTCTGGCAACTAGTGTAAGACAACATGGATCGGTGGCTTTTAGTTTCAAAAAGATCCAGGTTCTAGTTCTGTCTTCTAGTGACGTGGGGAAGTGAATTACCCTCTATCACTCAAATTTCCTCACCACTAAAAGGAAGCGTTTGATTAGTGTCCTCCAATACGCCTTCAAGATTTAATGCTTTGAGCTTAATCAGAGATTGCCATCTAACTTCAACCTAGACAGCTTCTTTCTCATTTTCCTCACCTGTTTTCTGCATCAGTGGAATTACAGTTTCCTTCATTCTCCCAGAAGAATCTTATTCATCATAAATCTCCCAAAATTGTATTTTTGATGAAAATGATATTTTAGTACTTTCAAATCAGAAGGCTCTAATAATAAACTCTTGGAAATCAGATAAGGGTAGTTTGGTGGTGCAGTGGACAGAGTGATGGGCCTGGAGTTGGGATAACCAGAGTTCAAATCTAGCTATATAACTTTGGACAAGTCACTTAACCCTGCTTACCTCTGTTTCCTCAACTGTTAAAATGAGCTGGAGAAGGAAATAGCAAACCCTTCTAGTATCTTTCCAGGAAAACCCCAAATGAGGTCATGAAGAGTTGCATGCTACTGAAATGATTAAACCACAACAAAAGCCAGATAGGGAATGAATCATCATCAATGTATTCGAATAGGAATTTCTGTCTCCTGTCTCTGGTCCCTACTGCTACCATGGGAAAAGTGCTACCTCATATATGCTATCTGTACTCTAAGTGGCAATTAGGAGGACCTAATTTCATGGCTCAGGAAATTTTGAGTCAGACTCAGGTTATTTCTGAAAGGAGAAAGAGGAGGAGTTAGTTGAAGCAATCAATTTAGACAGTTTTTAAAAGACTTTAAAAGAGACGAGTAATACAGCATTTTAGCTTCGAGATCATGATAAGCTGTAATGCTTTTAAGGAACACTTGGATATATTTGGAGGGAATAGGTAAGGAACCTAGTAGTAATGAAAGATTACTAAAGAAACTAGAATAGAGCCTGTAGGGTAGCTTAAAAGAAAAGAGAGGAATAAAAATGTCAAGGATATAATTAAGGCCAAGTGGTGAAGAAAACAAAGGGAAAGAAAACAAATCCAGAAGAAGAAAGACAGATGGCAAATGATCACCATAGGAAAGGGGTGACATCTTGTTTTGCATTATCATAAGTAATATTGTGTAATAGACAGCTGGTTTTGGAATTAGGACCTGGGTTCAGATTCCTACTCTGCTGCTTACTGTTTGTCGACCTGAGTTTGATCACTTCTCCCTCTGGACCTGTGAAATGAGGTATTTTGCTAAACCCAGCTGTAGTGTTATGGCCATATGATTTGTGATTAATTCTGTGTACCCTTTAGTTTTGAGAATTCCTTTATGGAACCTCTATACATTTCTACATCTAGGTAATTTAGATCTGCGTCTTAGATGTGGAAGTTGCTGAGATACCTATATGCAAAGTAAGTTTCTTGCTAGTGATCAGGATAGTTTGCACTGGAGGCAGGAGTCCTCTTTAGATTCAGGCAGCCTTTCCCGAAAACAATGAAGTACATTAATAAAAAGCCAGCCAGATCCTTTAAACATTTAGGGATCAAAGGCACTCCCCCAATCTTCTTAAGTATCTCTTCAAGATTTCCAGGTCATATGACCAATAAAAATAGAGGCCAAGGCATCTTCTTCCATCCTCAAGACGTCTTCAGACGTCTCCAAAATAGGAATAATGCAATAGATACAGAGTTTTTTTTCAACTTCCCTCCATTGTCCAGGAGATCCAAAGAAGGGTAACAGCCTGATGAAACTAACAGCAGAGCAACACTAATCTGTAATCCCTGAATACTTTCTTGGCATATTTCCCGTCCCCTCCCCACCCAGCCCAACTTACTCCAATTTCACAGCCAATCCACAGGCTTAAAATAGATCATATTGATTACTTGAAACTGAATAGTTTTTGCATAAACAAAATTAATGTGCCTAGGATAAGAAGGAAACAATTGAAAGGGGAGAGGTTTTTTTTAAATCAATTTCCTATGATAATGATTGAGTATCCAAGGGTAAGCAGTTAACTGGCATGCATAAATGCATGCATACATATATACTATACCAATATACATCATTTATACATACATGTAAATGGCCAAAATGCATTCCTTAATGATCAAAGAATATATCAGTTCCCCAATAAAATTGAAAAACTATTAACAACCATATAAAAGAATGCTACAAGTCACTAATAATGAGATAAATGTAAATCAAAACAATCTTACAGTTTCACTTCACATACTTCAAATGGCAAAGATAAGAAAAATGGAAAGAGTGAATGCGTTGGAGGGATTTTAGAGATAGATACACCATTGCATATATGGGTGTAGCTGTCAGTACAACCATTTTGGGAAACCATTTCAAATTATGCAAATAATATGTTTATAATCGTCATACACTTAAACTTAGAGATTCTATTTCTATGTTATATTCAAGGAGGCCATTGATAAGAAGAAAGTTCATATTCACCAACATTATTCACACCATCACTTTTCATGATAGGGAAGAATTGGAAACAAGTAAGCCCATCAGTTGGGAAATAGCTAAATAATTTATGCTATATGAATAAAATGGAATACTTCTTTGCAGAAATTATGAATGTAATGAATACAGAGAAACATCTATATGACCTGTTGTAGAACCAAGTAGAGAGCCAAGAAAACAATATACACAATGAAGACAAAAAAGTAAATGAATGAATAACCACACACACACAAAAATGTACCAGAATTACAAAGGACAGGGGTGGCAGAAAGAAAGAATCTTAGAACACTCTAATCTCATGCCCTTTCATAGGTCAGAGATCCACAAGAGATAAGAGCTTTACACTGCACATGTTTTTAAAATTTTTTTCTATCTGTTGATCAGCTTATGCTGATTCTTCCTTCCTCCCCCCCACCCTCCGTATTTGTTTTTTAAAAAATACTATTTGTTCTATGAGATGCTTCTCTGAAGGGGAAGGAGAAGAAGGGTGAATTATGGCTTTGTAAAAAAAAATCATAAAATACTTAATTAAAAAAATATACCCCTTGAAAACTTTCCATCTACTTTTTAATTGTCTCTTCATTAAACCCACTTTTCCTCAAGCTGACAGCCCTTTAAGATGAATAGAAATTAGTCTTTATTGAATTTAATTGCTTTTTTGTTTTATTAATGGTGTTATACCTATATTTTTTCCTACATTTTTCTTCATTGTAATGAAGCAATATTTCCGATACTTTATAGCCTTGTGTTTTTTGTGAACTTGCCTGGGGAAACATAACTATTCACTCTTTTCTGTAGAAAAGCACAGTCAAATTTTGTTGAAAAGTGAAACTGTTGAAACCTATTTATAACCAACAGAGGTTTTTGTGGGTTTTTTTAATAGACTGAAAGGTGTTTTATTTTTATAGTTCTCAGAAAACTAATGTTTTGATTTAGCTTTCATATTCTATGTTTCATATTTTAGTTCTGCTCTGCTTAGATATTGCTACCTATTATAAGAATAAATATATACATATACATAAAGAGACAGGAGGGAAAAAGAAAGATAGGTTTCTTATCAAATTTTTCATTTGACATCCTATGTATGCCATAGTCATATAAGATGGACATATATATATTAGTGTTAAACTTTCCCCCTTGATTATTTGAACAAGCTTATCAGTAAGTCTCTTAAAGAATTCAACACATTGGTGGAAAATGCATATGTCAAGAATATAAAAACATTTTTGGTATTTTGTATAATCAGAAATAATTGCGGCTATTAATTGGCTCTTTGCAGTTGCAGTGTTTTGGCTTTCCTATCTTGAAAAGTCATTTGGGGTTATGATTGTTCTGGGTTCACCCTTCATAAGAGTTTTAGGATTTTCTCATTCCTCGTTCATACCAGTATGTTGTCTAATCTCTCAAGGTGCCCTTTATTCTTTTATATTGTCAGTCAATAAGCATTCATTAAATACTTATTTACATGTAGCTACTGCTGCTAAGCACTGGAAATACAAATGGAAATAAAAAGAGACGAATCGCCTGCCCTCAAGTTGGTTATATACTAATTGGGAAGATGATGCATAAAGGAGGAGAAGAACCTATCCATGCCTTTGCTATGCTGATGAAGTCCTTAGAGTCAGTAATTGGGCCAGGCTAGCCTCCATGCTTCCTCAAAATAGAAGTTCCAGCAAGAACTCCTGGAGCAGAAGGCAGAATGATCTTTCAGGGTGAGATGGCAGCTGTAACATGGTGGCTAAGACCAGAGAGAGAATCAGGAGTGGGACCACGTAAAGTAAGCCAGTATTAATAATAGTATCTTGGAGTTGAACCTGCCATCCATAGTGTAATTAGCTCAAGGGGTTGCTAGAATATCTAATCTAGCAGCCTCTTTATTTCTGGAATTCCCTGCCTCCCATAGGTCCCTAACACACTTTTCCTAAACGTCTAGAGTAGTGACTGTGGGGTGTTTTTTGTTTTTTGTCATTTTATAATTTTATTGGTTTGGGGAACTCCCTAGTCCTTTTGGTTATCCTCTCAACTCTTCTCCCTTGATAATACGAATTATGACCTAGAGATAATAGACATTAATCAGAATAGTCAGATGTCCAGTGAGGAGGTATAAGATGATGCCTATCTTTTAACTTAACGAGACTGAGAGAATTAGAACCTTATATATCAAGGCATTACAATGAGGACCAATAGATCAAGGAATATTGATTTTGGTTAAGTACAAGAAGAAATTATGTGATATACGTATCAGAAATGAAGTGTCTTATCTTTGGAGGCATTCATCATCTTAGTCATTGCTGCAGTAGTATTTAAGTAAAATCTTAATGATCTGTAAGAGATATTGTAGGGCAGATTCCTACCCTTCAGTTGGCTTGGAAGTTTGGCTAGGTGACCTCTGTAGGGATTGTATTTCTATATTCTGCCAGTTTGTGATTCTAGAGGAAGCTATATAAGGACTGTCTCCCTCCTTTGTTTTGAACCCTCACTTTCTGCCATTTCTTTCTCTTGAAAAATTCATATTGCACCTCTGCTTTTTCTTTTTCCTTTTCTCCCTTACTTCCACCTACCTTGTAGTGTTCTAAATTCATGGTTGGAGAGATGTATGAATTTTGATCTATACCTCCAAATGTATATCATCATCATGACTTTTAACCTCCTCTCAAATATGAGTAGATCTTGAGACATAATTTCATTTTGTTTGTTAACAGAGAAAGGATAAAAGACTAGAATTTGAAGCACATTGCTAGCCTTGAACAAATTATCATTTACTGAGGAGTTTAAAAATGTGTTAACTAAATAGAATGATAAATGATTCTTTAAAGTTACTATACTTCAACCAAAGTAGCAAAACCAAAGCAACTTAATTATGTCTTCATAAAACACAGCAGAATATGGTTCACATGGGTTTCAAGAGTAGGACTTTGCATTTGTTTCTATATATTTAACTTGTAATCATTTGCATTCTTTTGTTATTTATCATGCATTATATTTTCCTTTATTTGTAATTTTTGGCAAACATAAAAACCATTGCTGTGTCCCATGTGATTATTAATTTTCCACTGATTAATCTGGTGTTATGTTAAGTAATGTGTAATGACAATGATTTCAGTTGCAGATATATTGTGGAATTATGGTGTGAAATATATTAACATATTATGACATCTCATTTAGTTACAAAATAAATATCGATTTTATGTCTGCCAGCACCTTTTTATAGTAAACATAGAACAAAGAACTATGTTGCTGTTGGAAAGAGCAAGAAAAAGGGGGGTTTTATTGTTGTTTTTGTTGTTTGGGTTGGTTTGTTCTTTGGGTTTTGGATAGTCTTTTAATCTGCCCCTGAATCTATCAGCTCTGGTGTCTTTGGAGAGCTGTGTTGGGGTGTTCAAGGAAGACTAGTACCTCTCATGTGAGGAGTTGCTATGCCCTTTTCAGGGCTGCTTTCCACCTTTGAATGTCCACCTGATTCACCCAGCTCTCAACTGGGGCTCCAAGAAGCTGTAGCATGTGCAGCAGCACATACCTTGGCAAACATTTCAGCTAACAGGCTAAACAGCTTGAGGCTAACCACAGGGTCTCACACCCCTTGATTAGTTAGGGCGGTGTCTACCCCAAGCATGTGCAGCAGATGAGGACCATGTGTTCCAGCGTCCATGAAAGTGATAGAAGCAGACACTGGAGTTCTTAGCGCTTGGTTGGACATTGAAGTCACCAAGGTTATCTGTGCATCCCAAGCTATTACAAGTCACCTTGACTTCTGTCTTGCAACTGGATTCTCGTGTCTCTGCAAGAGAGAGTAAGTCTGATGACTTTGCACAACACTGCCTCAGTATCTCAGTCCTGTGGCAACCGGCAAGTGACAAAACATCAGGTATGGATACACTGGAAGCCATAGCCACAGCCTTGCATGTAGGCAAGCCTAGGCCACTGGGTTGTCTTCTCACTAGGACTGAAGCAGCATGGTAATTTTGGCAGTCCCCTTGGTATCTGAGCATCCTTTTTTTAAGGACCACACCACGCACCTTGTGTGTGTGAGGAAGGTCCTAAAAGGTCTCCTTATTATATTCTTCACCTAAGCTAATCCTGATCTGCTAACTGCAGGAGGTAGGGATCCTACCCTGTGGTTGAAACACACAAAAAATGTACAAAAACTTTGCCAAAGATGATTCCATTCACTCTTTTGGGTGTGACTTGCCCAGGGTCACACAGTTAGTATGTGTCAAGTGTCTGAGGCTGGATTTGAATTCAGATCCTTCTGAATCCAGGTCCTGTGCTCTTTCCGCTGCCCCCCATCCAATCACTCTTGATATATGGAATGTGCATATACCCATATGGACAACATGAAATCTAGTAGTACCCTGTAAGGTTGAATAGCTCTTCCTGCAGAGAACTCAGCAGGTATCACACGCCAATACCATCCTTGAGTGAAACCAGGCTGGCAAATGAAGACCAGGCTTATCAAAGTTAGGAGCTGGGTACACATTTTTTTTTTCTGGGCTAGTCACAGTGATGGTGAGTGCCATGAGGCTAGCATAGGTTTCCCAATCAAAAGTAATCTAGTCAACAAGCTTGTATGCCTTCTAAAAGGAGTGAATGACAGGCTCATAACAATGAAATTGGAATCTGCAGTAAAGTGCAGTGCTGCCATCATCAGTGCCTTAGTCCCATCATGATGAACCCTAGTGAGGGCCAAAGAAACATTTTATGAAGACCTGGGGACCCTCATCATCAGTGTGCTGAAAGGGGACAGGCTTATAATTCTGGGCGATAGTGATGCCCGAATAGCACAACAGAAATCCATGGGAGAAATGGAGTTAGAAACACGCAACAGCAATGGTCACTACTACTAAAGACTTGTGCACCTCATTCTGTTCTTGTCACCAACGTCGCCTCTGTTTACCTAATCATAACAAAATTTCATAGATACACCCTTGCAGGAACATTGACACTTAGTAGACTGTGTCATCGTAAGGAGAAGAGACTGGGTATGACACAAAGGTACGTGTGGTGCAGATCATAGACTTACCCTCTCTGAGCTAAATTATTCTCATTCAACAAAATTGGTGGCCCCAAGGCAAGATGACTACCCTGAAGACTTAATGTCCATCAGATTAGAGTGCTATTCTGTGTGAAATAGATTAACACATTGGAGGAAAAAAGCTGAGCCAACACATGGTTGGTAGACATAGAACAGAAAAGGGAGTGGGTAAACTTTCAGAGATTTGGTGTACAGCACCATATTACTCATCTGGGCCAGAACACTCATAAAACATCAAGATTGTTTAATGAAAATGATGGGGAAATTCAGAAGCTGCTAAGTGAAAAATGAGAACTCCTCAGGGTTTTACCAACCTGAAGGCAGCATTTAACTCCATCAGACAAAGTGCAAGCAAAGTTTAGAGAGATGCAGGATTCTTGGCTCAGTAAGAAGGCATATGAAATTCAGTTTTATGCTGATAGTAATAATCTTAAAGCACTTTTATGATGCCCTGAAGGCTATTTTTGGGCTAAAGGCCTATGGTATATCTCAACTACTCAGTACTGATGGAGGCACATTGATTAGTGATAAGGACATGCTCTTGGAGAGATGGACTGAATACTTTCATAGTGTTCTCAACAGACTATAATTAGCCAATGCTGATGCCATTGACCATATACCTCAGATTGAAGTCAGTCCCTCTCTATCTGAGTTTCCAACTGAAGAAGAAGTTTTTAATACCATTTGGCTCCTGTCTTGTGGCAAACTGCCTGGTACTAATTCTATTCCAACTGAGATTTACAAGGCAAGGGATCCACTGCTCATACAGAAGCTGACTGAAATCTTTTGGGTTATATGGAAAAAGGAGGTTAACCCACAGGAGTTCAACGATGCCTCTATTGTCCATCTCTTTAAAGGAAAAGGAAACAGGTTGTCCTGTGACAATCACAGTGGGGGCATATCTCTTGGGCATTGCTTTTTCCAGGGTCCTCCTTAATATGCTGATCCTTCACCTGCTAGAGGGTCATCTACCCAAGGGTCAGTGTGGCTTTAGAAAGGGCCAAGAAACAGTCAATATGGTGTTTGCTGCCCAACAACTCGAGGAGAAATGTGAAAAGCAGAACAGAGGTCTGTACAGAACATTCATCAATCTGACCAAGGCCTTGATACTGTCACTTGTGAGGACTTATAGAAAATCATGGCAAAATTTGGGTGCCCAGGGGGCAGCTATGTGGCATAGTAGATAAAGCACCTGCCCTTTATTCAGGAGGACCTGGGTTCAAATCCAGCCTCAAACACTTGACACTTACTAGCTATGTGACCCTGGGCAAGTCACATAACCTTCATTGGCACCTCCCCCCCCCCAAAAAAAAAATTGGTTGTTCAGATAAGTTCATCAGTATTGTACACCAGTTTCATGACAAAATATGTGTACCAGTTCTGGATGATTGACAATGTTCTTATGCTTTCCTCATCACCAGTGGAGTGAAACAAAGTTGTGTACTTCATCCCATGCTTTTTGGCATGATATTTTTAGTAATTTGTCAGATGCCTTCAGCAAGGATGAAAATGGTATCAAGGTCCGCTACCACAATGACAGTAAATTAACTTGAAAAGGCTACACACAAAGACTCAGGGTGGGGAGAGGGGGGGAAGTTGGTGCATGAGTTTTTGTTTGCAGATGTTTATGCACTCAGTTCAGCCTCTGAAGCCAAGATGCAACAGAGTATCATCAGTTCTCTGCTGCTTGTATTAATTTTGGCCTGACAATAAGCACCAAGAAAACAGAGGTTCTCCACCTGCTGCACTGCACCATCCATACCTGGAATCATTAGTTACAGCAAATGGAGGAATTCTGAAGGCCATGAATAAGTTCACTTACTTTGGCAGTGTACACACTCCAGTACATATAGATGATGCGGTTGCACACATTGCTTAGTGTTTAGGATGTTCCAAAGGAAAGTTTGAAAGAAAAGAGGTGTTAGACTTCTTACCAAATTGAAGGCCTACAGAGCTGTTGTGCTGTCCTCACTGTTGTGTGTCTGCGAATCTGGATAGTATACCAGGAACATACCAGGAAACTGTGTTGCTTACATTTGAGTTATTTAGGAAGGTTTTTGAAGATCATATGGCAAGATAAGGTTCAGGACACTGACGACCTTTCTCAAATGGATCTGTCAAGCATTCAAACTCTGCAGCAGAGAGCACAATTCCAATTCCAGTGCTAAATGTAAGTTTGCCCTAAAGACTATTTACAGAGAGCTCATGTAAGGGGCAAGCACTCACATGGAGGTTAGAAGCAATACAAGGAAACTCTCAAGGTCTCTCTGAAGAATTTTGGAATTGATTGGGAGATATGGGAATGGCATGCCTGCATCAAAAAAGGCACTGTTCTCTCTAGCAAAGCAGAACTGCAGTAGGTCAAGAAACATGAGATATACAAATTGAGAGACATCTCCTTCCCACATGTTCTTATGGACTCTTTCTGCCTGACCTGTGATACAGATTTCTGCATTCATACTGGTCTGATCAGCCATATTTGGAAACATTATACCTTGACCTCCACATAATGATGTTATTTTGGTTCTCTTTGAGCACAAAGGGCAACAAACAAAAGTTTTTAACGCATACACACACACACACACACAAACATACATACATATACGTATAAACATGAAATGGTTGTTGGCAGAAAGTAAAAAATGCCAGTGGTTTAAAACCTATTTACTTTGGATTTTTTTGAGTGAAGTAAAGGAAATGAACTGAGGAATGATTTAGAATCACTAGCAATGATGTGCATTGAGAATGCTTGTCTCAATAATTTTACAATGAATAGAATATGGCAATTATCCTAGAATCAAATGAATATGGTAGACATAAAACAATAAATTCAATGTGCTTATTCTCTTTACCCCCAGAAAATTATCTCAGTTAAATATTGATGTAAATATAAGAAATAGAAAAACTATTTTTGAACATTTATTAAAATTTGGTTTAATCTAAGATATTATGCATATTGAAAAAAGTACTGGTAGAGTTGACCAATGAAGGAAAAAATATGTAGTGGAATGAAGGTGTGTTTAATTTATAGCCACATTTTCACAATTTTTTAAGTGGTCTGTAGTGCCCTAAACAAATGCTAATACTCCTGCCTTCTCTCTGAACTCCGTGTCTCTTTGGGAATTACAAATAATAGTGTTTTCTTTTAATACTATTGGTAAAGAATTTGAACTTATTTGTTAAGAAGGAAAAAAGAAAGTTTAAAATAAATCTTCTTCAGTTTTCCATCTTGAGGCTTATTTGGAAAAGGGCTTATGGCCGGGGCAGGGAGTATGGTGAGGAAGAAATAACATGCATTGAAAAAATATAAAATTGAAATCATTCATTCAGGTTCAGCAGTTTAAAAAAAAATGTTGATAGGTGGGCTGGGAATTTATAGGAAGTTCCAAAAAATAAACGTAGCTGCGAATATTAAGTACACTTGTGGTTATAACAGAAGTATAGATATGTTACATATTAAAATTATGGTTTCTGGCCTGTAAAGCAGAGAGGCATGTTGAGCCTCAGACAGGGCTGCTCTGGGGACAGAAACAGAGTAGAGCTTCTTAGAAGGCATGAGCATCAAACATTCCATCAGGCGGGTAGAATTTTGTGTCTCTCAAATAACATAAACCAGATGTTACATTACCATTAAAAATTCTCCTTAACTAAAATGGAATGTAAGTTTGGACCACTGGTCAGTCCATTGACTATTAACAGTTGCAATTTTATCTTTTCAGAATTCAGCCTATCAGTTAAGTTTTGGAGGGAAGGGAGCTGTTTTATGGCAGGGGAAGAGAAGATGGCTCATGTTTTTGTATTCAGGTTATCTTGATTCAGGGCCCTTCATGCAAACAGTTGACTGTGTGAGCAGTTCATTTATAGTGTTTTTATTCCCTTCCTTGAAAAATGTTAGTGTAAGTCACCAGAAGTTCTGGAAATGTGAGTAAAATCATTGGTGTTGGCTCTATCCTTCTGAAGAGGTTGTTTAAATGTATAATGTTTCATGAATTCACCTAACATGCTGGAAACACAGATTATGCCAAAGTAATTATGTATAAAGGGGGCCACCCGGGAAGACATCGCAGGGTTCATGTGTTTGATTTTCTTCATGCTTGCTTTATTTATTTATTTTTCATTTTTTCGGATTTGGTGCCACTGAAGACATGAATGAGTTCGTGCCACCTGCAAACCAGTACTAACCTTTCAGAAGCTCTCTGGACAAATACTAAAAGTACAACCTGAAGCACACTTTTGCTATAAGGCATACCTTGATCATAATTATATTCCAAGCCTCTGAAAATCATTGAAATGAAATGAAGTGCAAAACATGGTTGAGGATGGGAAAAGGAGCCACGCCTCCATGTCCTCTTCTTTACTGCTTGCCCCCAGGTAACTCCTGGGTGATTTTGTCAGTGGGTACTTTGAGCCTTGCACTCCTATCCAGAGTGTTTGTTGTGGCTTGGTTCAGCTAAGCAGAGTGCCACAGCTGTAAGGTCTGTGCAAGGCAGAACAACAAAGAACAGGAGAACAGAAAGGGAGCGAAAAAGAGGTGAATACCTTGGAGAGTCATAAAACTGCCATGAATAATTGTTCATGTGACAGGTTCATCATGGTGTAGAAATGAAGCGAGTTAGTTGAAGAATCATTGTTGAATGAAAATCTATGAATAGCTCATCTACAGTTTAACTTGTGCTGTAAATGTTCTGAGAGAAATTACTCTGTAGATGGCTTATAATCAGATACTTTTCATTGAAGACACTCAAATTTGTTCAACTGTATGGAGGTTTTAAAAATATATAGATTTTAATCAGACAAATGATCTACTTATATAAAAGGACATAATACCTTTTTTCCAAAGCCTCCTGCCCAAATAGAGGAATACTAGCAACTTTTTATTACCTTTTTAAAAGAAGGATTTAAAATGTTTTATGAAGATGTCTTGGAGTTCCTTATCTTTATACATAATAACTTTCATTTGTTATGATGAACTTGAAAAATTCAGTTGTATGTTTAAATAGTTAGGGTTTGGGATAAGGGTATGTTGAAACATTTGAATAAAAATATATTCTATATTTGCAGAATATAATATGCACCTCATGATCATTGTATATTGGGATTTTAAAAAATTGCTATCTTTTAAGATAATGCATTTCAGTATTTGAATATCTGCTATTTGCCCAGCATTACTGCAGTCACAGATGCAAACAGGAAGGGATGAACTCTGTTCTAGCTAATATATATACTTGTAGAATCATTTATTTTAGATTTTCACTGATTCATTTCAAAATTAGGGTTTTGTTTCATTTTCTGTGTTTACCTAGGTCAAAATTCTACTTAACTGAACACAGGAAATTCCCTGTGAGATACTGAATGATAACGTTCTGCTGTAATGGACTAGATTTTTTTTTCCTTTAAAACACAGTGAGATGAAGTATTCTTTTGATCATTATTTATATTGACCCTAAATTAGATGACTAGCTATTTCCAGGTGTGAAATTTTTTTCTTTCTCTCCAGAATATAGCCTCATTTATATTATCAATAGATGAAATTGAGTGGTGTAAGGTCAAGGCTTTTCAGTTTGAAGAGGTTAGTATGATGGCTGTCCTGTATTAGGAGCTTCATAAATACTTCATGACTTGGTAGGGGGGCAGCCAGGTGATGCAGTGGATAAAGCACGGGCCCTGGATTCAGGAGTACCTGAGTTCAAATCTGGCCTCAGACACTTGACACTATCTGTGTGACCCTAGACAAGTCACTTAACCCTCATTGCCCTGCAAAAATGCTTACTTACATACATATATACATACTTGATGACTGGGGCAGCTAGGTGGCACAGTGGATAAAGAAAGCACTGGCCTTGGCTTCAGGAGTACCTGAGTTCAAATCTGGCCTCAGACCCATGACACTTACTAGCTGTGTGACCCTGAGCAAGTCACTTAATCCTCATTGCCCTGCCAAAAAAAAAAAACCCATACCTGATGACTGATCTTCTGAAGCAACTCCACTTGGCCTGGTGGGAAAAGACCAGAGCTCAGGTTAGCAGACAGAATCAAAAGAAAAAATGCATTTGAAAAAATTTTGTATGAATTGACACCAACATTTCATTTCATATCAAAAGGTCAGACAAAAACATCTCTCAGAAGAGGAATGACAGACTAGACTGTAAACATTCAGAAACTCCAATGGATTGGTAATCCTGTAATATGAGGAGCTCTTTCCAGTGATTCTGATTGCAACCAACCCTGCTTCCCTGCTGTTTGACTCCTCCCAAAATTTTGCCACAAGTGGTCCATCCAGTATGCTAGAGCCCTTTTCCTTTTTTTTTTTTTTTTCGGGCAGGGGACAATGAGGGTTAAGTGACTTACCTAGGGGTCACACAGCTAGTAAGCATCAAGTGTCTGAAGCTGGATTTGAACTCAGATCCTTCTGAATCCAGGACAAGTGCACTGCAACACACAGCTGCCCCCACCCTTTTCACTTTCTTAGAACATCTCAAAGGTAACAGTGTACCCCTTTTCTATAGGTTGTCCATTTAGATGCATGTTGAAATCTAGAAGTAGAAGTCTTTCCTATTTGGATAGATAGACCAAACTCCTTTGAAAGCTTAGAGATATCCTTCTGGAAGTTCTTCATTGGCTTAGAGCTTGATATGTTCAACACAATGTCATCCATAAACAAGTAGTTTATGGAGGATGTCACTCTCCACAGGGCTTTGAACAGACTTATTTTTTTATCTTTATTTATCTTTGCAAGAACCCTGCATTATTTTAGTATGCTTTAGGAAGTGCCTTCTAAAATAGTTTGTGAGGCAGCGTATTGTTGTGCTGTGTCATCCTTTTTCATAATCAACAAAGGATACACTTACTCGAATCTTATATTCTTTACATCTTTCAATAAGATGTGAGATGGTAAACATGTCCATCATTGAATATCACTTGTGAAATCCTACTTATTCCCTCATCCAGTCTGCCTTCAGTTCACATACAGATGACCTACATTAAGGTTTTGTGTCAATGGGAGAATACTCATGTAGGTCAGTAATTGTTTATATTCTCTTGGTTACCTTTTGTTGTATTTGTAAGGTTCAAGATTGTTTTCCTCTATTTCCTCTTGAATATCAGTCCCTTTTTGCTCAAACAGTTAAGTATATATTTGATCCAATCTGACTTCTTTTCCTATCTTTATTTTCTTTGGTGTCATTTCTATCCTCCCCAGGGACTATAATGTTAGTGTCCAAGTGTAGTGCTTTTATAGTCCTTGACGGAAAAGACACTTTGTTTAATAGGTCTTTGCAATCTTTTCAGTTTTTCTTCTCTTTTCATTTCACTCTTGAATGCTGGGTGATCTTGATTAATCAGGTATCTCACCAAACTTTGTTTGGACTGGCTTTATCCTCCACTGCTGTGCTTTATGAGATGCTCCTGGTCATAATTGCCTCTTATCATTCTTTGCAAAGTTCTACAGATGAACTGTTGTTGCTTTCAGCAGCCACCTCTTTCCATTTGGCAACTAAGTCATATCTGTTGATGAAGGCACATTTTAGATTTTCTTATCTATCTTGATGTAGCAGTTAATTTACATTGATTTACCTTCTAGATCATATTGTTAAATTTGTTGTCCATGTTAATTCTTTTAGCCATTTCCTGATTTTTATTTTCTATACCTTGTTTAAATAATTCAGGCTTAAATCTTAACTGTATGTTCTATTTTTATCTATTAATATTCTTTCTTCTTGTGTATGATAAATTCTGGTCTTAGATCTAATGAGTCAACATGAATGTCTCTGCCCAAACAACCAACTCAACTCTAACTTGTACATGAAAAATAAGTCTATTCCTGGCAGTTAAAATATAATCAGGTGTTTTTTCCTTTTTAATATTTTTTTTTATGTCTTCCAGGTCACAACCTGCCAAGGTGCCCCTAAAAATGATTATTAAACCTGAGAAATGCAGATTTTAATCAATCTTTTTATTTTACTTCAAACCTATTAAACGAGCAAAGATAGTAAAAACTGGGGAAAGTAATTAATAGAAGGGTTTGGGGGAAATTGTATGTTAATTTACTGTTGGTAGAACTCAGGAGTTGTTTCAACCATTTGGGAAAGCAATTTAGAACTATGCAATAAAAATTCTTAAACTGTTTATACTCTTTGATCTAGACTTTTTTTTTTAATGGGGCTATTTGCAAGATGGTTGTGGATAGGAAGAAACAATCCATATGTACAAAACTGTTTACAGTAGCATTATTTGGATCTAAAAACTAGAAATAAAATACATTCCAGATGATTAAGAAATTGCTTTAAAAATTGGGATATAGATTTCATCAAATATTACTGTGCTATAAAGAATGAAGAATTTAAAGAAACATGGAGTTATAACAAGTGTTGGCCTTTAGATTCCAACGCCTGCAATATTCTGTGCTGCTTCCAAGAAATGATAACAGGCCCTGAAACTAAATGAGAAGAAAATTGATCAAATAGGGCCTGCCCTTAACCAACCCTTCTTTGTTCTAGTGCAACTATAGTTTCTAGGTAAAAAATTTTGAAGAACAAATGAAAATTAAGGAAGAGAATTCCAGAAATAAAATATACCTTTGTAACTAACTTTAGCTCACAATTTATTCCTCCAAATTTGGCTGCAGTACAGAATGTTTTCTTTATGAAGTAAGGACATGAAAATCTCATCTAGTTGTGTTTGTGAAAGAGAAGTTTGCCATGTATTAGTATACAGTGAAGTCCATTAGAATTATGTTTTTAGGGCACCAACTTTAAAGTATAAATGTTACATTGCATTGAAATACAAAGGTGATCATGAATTCTTAAGTAAGTTAATAATCATATCATTGCTCTTTTTCCTTGAAACTATATTTTCACCAAGGCAACCCCAATGCTCAAACTCCTCTGTGGATAAATCATGGCTTTAAAAAAAAAAATAACAAAAAAACAACACCACCATTTTACTTTTATAGGGTTTCGCCTTACTAATCATTCAGTAAGTTTCATGCTTGAGTTTAAGAAAAAGATGGCCTTTTTTGTTAAGGAAGCAATCATCTTCATTTATTAAGTCATTAATGCGAAACATCTTTGTCCAGTTTGATAAGACTGCAGAACTAAGAACTGAGTACTGAGTTCCAATATCAGTTTTACCCTATACTAGCACTTTAAATGTTTGCCAGCCTCTCAATCCTAGGTTCAGCACTGGTAAAATGTAGTTTGTAATACCACTCTTTTGTAGCTCATTTACTGCTGGGGTGTTCTGTGTGATGATGTATAGAATAGAATTTTCCAAACTATAGAGTGCTACACAGCTGTAAGATATTATTATGTAGCTTCTATCAAATGTAACAATGGCTCTTGGATGGCATGAACAGTTCCCCCATGTGTCCTCAGAATACTGCATATTTGGAGAAGCTTTCAAACAGATTTTATGCCCAGTGGTACATTTTGAATTCATTAGCAAGGTGAACGAAGGCAGGCAACAAGTTATAATAAGTAGAGATAGCTGGGCTTAAATTCAGCACTGAGGTAGGGGCAGCAATTAGAGCAATGGTAACTGAAACTCAGGAGGAATAAGAACTCTGTCACTGCGTGTATTAAAACAATGTCAAATTAACCCCCTCCATTTTTAGGATTCCCTTTAGAATTGCCTAAGAAAACCAGATAATGCACAGGTTAAGCACATATCACATCCTTAAAGATATCTATGCCAGTGTTCTAACACTAGCCACGTAAAGATTTAGAATATGACTTCCAAATTTTAAATGATTAGTTTTCTTTGGTATACTAGACCACCCAGTTCTAGTCTAGTGATATTTAAGAGAAATAGATCCTTAAATCTGAGAAGAATAATCACTCCCTATATAAAAAATCAATTGGTTTTCATCTTACTCCCATAAAGATGAATCACTCTGGCACATTTTGCAGACTACTTTTTTCTTTCCTGAAAATTGATTTATTCCAGGGGAGGGTGGTTTTCTTTTCTTCTCTCCCCCCCCCCCCTTTTTTAAATACCCTTGTGCTTTTGTGCCATAAATGTGCTTCTGAGTTGGATAGTCCTCATGTCTGGTCTGTGTTTTATTACATTATTATTTTATGAAACTAGTTAACAACACGGCCTTCCATTTTGAAGGCCTATTATTCTGTGATGTGTGGAGCATTTACGCTTCTATATTATTTGGCTTTAAGGATTTCTTTTTGCATAAATTGTCATTACATTTTTGGAAGTCATACATTGATGCAAATTCATTTTGACCTAGTTTTAGGATTGAATTCCTTTGACTAGTAGTCTCTGCACATGGGAGGGTAAACATGGAATAAGTAAAAGGAATGCTAAGTTATTTTAGGTGACATTTACATTTGATAGCTTTTTTGATTTATTAGCCAAAAAAACAAAACAACAAACCCTAACCACACCTAAACCCTGAAATGAATAAAACTTCCAAAGAACAGAATTTACTGGGAAGACACCCCCCCCACACACACACACACACGAACTTTTGAGCCCCTGCAACTCTGGAAATTTAAAAGCATAGGCCCCAATTGTTTTTTGTATATAAATTATATGACTTTGTTTCTTTTTTCTTTATTTCCTTCCAGCGTTCTTTCGTAGCCTTGATATTTCTAAGTAGTACACTATAGAGAAATTTTCAAAGAAATTGTATTGGTGGTGCCCACTATAGACATCCTTCCCAGTAGAATGTTAGCTTGTTGAATGCAAGAACCCCTTTAGTTTGTTCTTAACTCCCTGGCTCCTACTCTAGAACTAGGCACTTAGCTATTGAGTAATACTTGTTGAAATGAATTGAGTTAAGCTAAATTCCAGTAATGGAGCTTGAAGACCAATTTTTAGCCAACTTTAATAGATAGATTTTCCTGCCATATAAAAAGCATCTGATTTTTAAATTAAGAATCATGTGGCTAATTTGTTTTAGAGCTTAAAACAAATTAAACTTAATTTGAAACTAACCTTTTCTATCAGTAGGTGTTACTTCCATTCTTAAAATTAAGACTATGAGATCCTCTGAAACATTTTAACAAAAAGTGGGGGAAACTTATAAGCCCTGACAGCCCAAGGTAAGAATTTAATGAGTTCCCTCAAGATACATGCAATTATTCCTGAGGCATTATAGGGTTTAAAACATGAATCTGTTTCAGTTTGGTTGTTCCACAAATGATTATTTTAAGCCCAACCTTAACAAATATTTCATTTTGATTATGGGAAGGACACTATTCCATGACATATCTCATTGTCCTGATTGAAAAAACATCTATTACCTTTTAACTTTAGTTACAAACCTGTACCTTTTTGAAAAGTAGTTGAGGGAAAAGTGTTGGAGAGAGAATTTCGGTTTGAATCTTTGATATCTATTGTCCATGTGACTGTGGACAATTAATTAAAGTATTCTCCTCTGAGTTACTTAATGTGTAAAATTGCAATATCTGTTTTGTTGTTATTTGTTTAGTCATTTCAGTCATGTCCAACTCTTTGTGACCCCATTTCGGGTTTTCTTGGCAGAGATATTGGAGTGGTTTGCCATTTCCTTTTCCAGCTCATTTTACATTTGAAGAAACTGAGGCAAAAGGGTTAAGTGACTTACCTGGGGTCACATAGATAGTAAGTGTCTGAGATCAAATTTGACCTCACATCTTGCTGACTTCGGGCCCAACCCTCTATCCACTGTGCTGCCCATTGCAAAATGGCAATATCTATAGTATCTCCTAATGTCACATGAGACATAATGAATAGCTGACTTTGGAGGATTCAGTCAGTCTGGAGTTCAAGTTCTGCTTCAGTGACTGTTGCTTCTTTGTTTATTCTTTGCTGCGTTTTTCTCCAGAACTGTGGTAGGCCCCAGGGGTCTCTCCTTAGGTTTTTGTTTTGTTTTGTTTTGTTTTTCAGTTTTAGTGGGTTCCATTGTCTCTATGCAGATGAATCTCATATCTATTTATCCTGTTCTAACTTTTCACCTGAACTCCTTTCTTACATCAGGAATTACTTCTTAGACATCTCATGGTCAACATTGCTATAGACATCTCAAACTGAGTTTATTGAAAAGAGAACTTGTTTTTTCCAGAACCTTCCTTTTTGTTAAAGTTACCTATCCTTGTTGAGGGCACCATCTTTTCAGTCACTTGGGCTTACAACCCAGCTGTCATCCTCAACTCCTTACTTCTTTTGACTCTACATATTCAACTTGTGGCCAAGTCTTTTGGCTTCTAGCTTTAAACATCGCTTGGATCTTGTCCTTCTTACTCCTCTCACAGCCACCACTCTGATACACGTCTGTTTTATCTCCTCCCTACCCTATCACAATAGCCATTTGAATGGTCTTCCTCTCCCAAGTTTCTCCTCAGTCTAGTTAGTCTGTGGTTCCTTCTGCTATAATTTTCCTAAAATGCAGATTGGATCATCTCCTACCCTTATTCTGCAGCAAATGCCAATGGTTCCCTATCACCTAAAATGAGTGGTTTGGAATTGGAATTGGAAACCATTCCTAAACTCACCCTTTTCTACCTTTCCAGTCTTCTTACAAATTTACCTCTCTCTCCTTAGTGTATGACCCGGTGATACTGACCTTGCTGCTGCTCCTTGCACACTCCGTGGCATTTTCATTCATTTCCCCCATCCCTGGTATACTTTCCCCCCTCGCCTTGCCCACCTGGCTTCCCTCTTCAAGATGATTCAGATTTTTAAATTCAGGGTTTCACAGTTCTGAATTCTACTCTCCATTGCAATATATTTTGAGTTAGAGATGGATGCTTTTGCCAAATAGAGACAGAAGTTTTACATAGTAATAATTTCACTGTAAGTTGCATAAACATCAGTAATTTAATTAGAGCTAATTAGTAGGTGCAATATTCTCTGAAATGCCGTAATAAAAAATTTCCCAAATTTATTTTAAGAGACTCGAGGTATAGCTTCTTATGGGATAGTTGGATCAATACATAGTAACCAACTTCATCTTCATTTCTCCACACCTTAATTCCTTTAATTAGCTACACATGTTTTTGTGGCAAAATGATGACGATTGATGGTTAAGGCTGTTTGGTAAATTAGATCATCTGAAATTCATAGGTGAATCGTTACACTTATTTACTGATGGACAGTCAGTGTGCTTTAGACAAACTTAAAAATGGTTAGGGGGGAAAAAAACACCTAACAGTCCAGGCATAAAATAGAATTTCTAGAGTTCAGAGCCACAGATACCTCCAGGAAACATTTAAGAAGAGGCTATTATGTCATTGCAAAGAGCCCTGAATCCCTAGGGGTGAATTTTTGGCAGGACTAAGTTGGAAAGTACCTTCTGTATTCATATTTCCAAATAAATAGTTAGGGTTTCTAGGAACTAGAAGGGGGAAAGTGATTGTAAGGTTAATGTAGAACTTCCTGGAGACATCCTGTAGTTGGAATAGCACTCCATTTCAGAAGAAGTGAAACTGAACTTGCTTTTTCTAATTAGCTTTGTGACCTTGGGCAAGTCATTCAACCTCTTTCTCTGAATTTTTTCATTTCTAGAATGAGGAAGTTGGATTTGCTAACTTCACAGGTCCCTTCTAACTGTGACAGTTCCTGAATCTGTGCATATTTGACCAGATGTGGTCCTATTCCTTTTTTAAAGTGACCTAACTTTACTATAGCTCTCTGCCATAGTGAATACAGTATTCTCTGGTCCTACAATAGGGAAAGACAACGATCAAAATGCTAGATGCTACTGTGAAATATTCCAGACCTAAAGGAAGAATTACAGTAGCACATAGTTGGAATAGACCATAGGGACCATCTTGTCCAAGGATTTTTGCTGTTTTTGCACGTGTTAGGCCTGTGGATTTCACTTTTACAACATTTCTTGAATATGCCCCCTTATTTCCTCTTACACTGCCTCGGCCCCTGATCTCCTCAAGTCTCAATCACCTCCACAGCCTCCTGGTGGGTTTTGCCTTCAAGTCTTTCCCCACTCCAATCCATTCTCCTTTTAGCCACTAAAGCACTAAGCTCAGGTGTACTCATGACCTGTCCCATTCCCACTTCCATCCCTGTCAATTAATTCTAGTAGCTTCCTTTGCCTCTAGGATCAAATGCCAAGTGCTCTGTGACATTCAAAGCCTTTCATAACTTAACTCCCTCCTATCATTCTAGTCTTCTTTACTACCTTAATCTTTGACACATATCCTTCCATCCAGTGACACTGGCCTCTTGGCTGTCCCATGAATAGTAATTTAAAACTACTCTCCTTCTGTTCTGATTACTGAATTCCTTGGCTTTAGGTGCTAACTAAAATCCCACATTTTACCAAAAATCTTTCCCAGCCTCTCAATTCTAGTACCTTTTCTTTTTTAATTATTTCCTATTTATACTTTATATTGCTTGTTGCCTTCCCCCTTAGACTGTAAGCTTCTTGAGGGCAGGCCTCATTTTGTATCTGCAGAACTTGGCACAGTGCCTGGCACAGAGTAGGCAATGAATAAATGTTTATTGATTGATTGTTCATGGACCCTTTGGCAGTTGGGTGAAGTCTATGGAACCTTTCTCAGAATAAGTTTCTAAAATACATAATGCAGTTATCAAAATACACTTTAAAATACTTCAGGGACCTCAGATCAAGAATCTCTGATCTTTCATTTTCAATATTACCTGGGTCTGATTACTTAGAACTAATGAAATATAGGTGTACTCTTATTATTGCCCTACTCATCTTAGGTTTTTACTCTGCATTAACCATTTTTTTTTTATGTCATGTCTAGGTCAAAAATAATTTTCTTACCATTAAAACACATACAACAGTAACGGTTGAGTGTCTTTGCCTTTTCACCATTATAGGTTATGGTTGTTTCATCCACCCAGAGCAACTCCTATCCTCAATTTGATTTTCTTCTTTTCTCCCAAGATAAAAACGCTTTTTTAAAGCTCTTTTTTGTGTTTTAATTTTTCTCTCCAGACTCGGCTCTTTGGAACTTTAGATATCTTGATTCTGAACCATTTCATGGTTTAAAAAACATTATTATTGTTGTTATTATTCATTCTAAATTTACTCCCCTTGCTTCCATCTTTTTAGCACACCCTTTTAAATCCTTAAAATTATTTAAATCTTAAACTTTTAGCATGGAAATGTTACACATTATATTAGTTGTAATTACTATATCATACAATTTACTTAACTATTCTAAGTTTCTTGATGAGAATCAGCTCCAGAACTCCTCTGTCTTTGAAGAATGAAACTATCATTAAGACAAATTAAGAAATTATGTTTCTCTGCTTTGGGCAGAGAGAATTCTAACAGATGTTCAGATAATTGAAGATCCCTCATTATTTCTATATGGGTCCTAGCCTTAATCTTTCTTGGATTTCTTTGGTTAACCATCCAGTCAGGGATCTATTGAAACCAATGTCAATACACTAGGACCATGTACTTTATTAAGTATTCCAAGCATTCTCCATTTGTGGTCATATATTAGTTACCTCAAGATAACACTTTTCTGCTTCCATAAGCCTCTGTCATTATGGTTGTAGAATGAGCAGAATCCATTGTAGTTCTGATTGGTCCTGAAACGTAATCTAGTTCAAACAATTATTTAGTATTTGCTGCTAAAGCAAAAACAAACAAAAAAAACACCACCACTGAACTTGGAGACTAGAGAACTGAGTTAAAGACTTGTCCTCACCATGTACTAGCTATGAAACTAAGGTTGTCATGTATTAGGAAAGACGTTGGAAGTTGCTGAGGACGCCAGAGACCAGACAATATGAGAACTGTTTTAATGACCCAAGGATATTGTGTCTGTAGAAGGATTATTAATAGGATAGATGATGGCCATTTTCATGTGTTTGAAGTGCTGTCATATAAAAAAGGAATTTGATTTCTTCTGCTTGATTTCAGAACATAGTATAAGTATATTGGTTGGGAATTTCAGAGAGACTAGTATGCTACATGTAAGACGAAATAGCCAAAGGTAGGATAGTCTTCTTTGGGAGGCACAGAGTTGCTTGTTATCTGAAGTCCTTAGAAGCAAAGGATGGTCACTTGTTAGATGATGTACAGAGGTTTGTTCTAGTTTGAAATAGTTGGCTTCTGAGCTCTTCTCTCAATGATTCTGTTACCACATATCTACATGCCCGTGATCTCACTTGATTTTAAGTTCATTTTTTAAAAAATGGTTTATTTCCTCTTTCTTTGGAAAAATTATTGAAGGTACTAGAATTTTGTTCCATTTGAGATTTGAAGTGCATGTACTACAAGTAACAATAACGATAGCTAGCATTGATACAGTGCTTTAAAGATTTCAAAACATTTTACATATGCTTTCTTTTGATCCTCACCAGGACCCTGAGAGGCAGGTGCCATTATTATCCCAGATTTAAAGTTGACAAGACTCAGGCTAAGACAGGTTAAGTGACTTGCCAGGGGTCACATAGTAAGTGTGTGAGACAGGACTTAAACTCAGGTCTTTTTGACTCCACATCTAGCATTCTATCCAGGAGGTCACTTAGCTGCCTCAAATGAGTATGTTTAACAACTGTTTACTTGACGAATTTTCCTTTTTCAGTTCTCCTCAGTTAACATTGTGGGTCTCTATTATTTCATGCCTAAATTGACTACTACAAGCAGATTAAAAATAACCACTTGTGGTTTAATGACATAACTATTTAAATTTTATTTATGTATTCAGTTCATTATGTCTGTCATTTTTATTATAGGTCTCCTAACCACTGAAACTGAGATTTATTAAACGACCATCAAGTATTTTAGTTCATTTTGGAATTTTGTCTTATTGATTGTTTTATTTTACATATGCAAAAGTCTACATAATATCTTAAAGATAGCAGTCTATTGATAATAGTGACCTTAAATAAAATTCTTGAGTAATTTCACTTTTCTAATCAAACATTCTTTTTGCATTAACATTTTTATATATTGTATCATTCTACTTGGAAATTCTTTGGGAAATTTGAAATAAATATCTTGAGACTTTTAAATTGAGCATGAACTTCAGAAAAAAAGCAATTTTTAGAAAACTGGAGTAATTTAGTTTCTTTTCAAGCCATATTCATGATAACAGGATTTAGTGTTGCATGTCCCATGGAAATCATCTAGTCTGACCCTTTATTTTATAGAAATGAGAAAAGTGAAGCCCAAAGGGTTTATAATTTTCCCAAGTTTTTTTTGTAGATTGAGGATAGTAGAATCCAGGTTCATGTATAGCTTCTTTGATTTCTAATTTAGGATTCTTTCCACTAAATGTTTTTCTTCTTAATTAGGGGGAAAAAGTCACAACCATGAAATAAAGTTTTCAAAAATAATAATAGCTGGGGGCAGCTAGGTGGCGCAGTGGGTAAAGCACTGGCCCTGTATTCAGGAGGACCTGAGTTCAAATCTGGCCTCAGACACTTGACACTAACTAGCTGTGTGACCCTGGGCAAGTCACTTAACCCCCATTGCCCCACAAAAACAAAAAAACAAAAAAATATAATAATAGCTAATATTTATATAGAGCTTACTATGTGCCAGGCATTGTGCTAAGCACTTTTCAGTGATTAACTCATGTAATCCTGACAGTGACCTGGGAGGTAGGTACTATTATTATTCCCATATACAGATGAGGAAACTGAGGGAAACAGAAAGTAAGTGATTTAATTATGAAAAACAAAACAAAAGTAATAATTACAGGTTTCAAAAGCAATTTGTATGCCTGTTCATAAAAGTTTTCTTGAACAAATCAAGCATTCACTGAAAAGGTTATTATTATTTTTAAGAATGATCCTAAGCAAGCTTGCCTGTTACATTATGGCCAATTAAATATCTTACTTTAGGTCACTATATAGTTGCATTGCAAGGTGGAATAGTGAACTTCAGAATATGCAAGATAGGTCATTGCCAGAGGCAAGACAGTAGCCATCATCTTCTTATACAGTATATTACATTTTATGCAGCCCACAAATGAATCTTCACATGCCCTGATTCACTGACCCTCATTAATAAGCCACATGTCTTTTTTTCCCACAATGTCTGAATGAATTGATTGGTCTGTGAAAGTTGCTTTATTGTAGCCTTCATGATAATTTTTGAAATGCAGAAAAATTCTTCATTGGAATCTACTTAAATTTTTATCAGGCTTGAGATTATTTGTTATAAGTAGTGCTTAGATCCATGTTAAACTGATTTTTGGTGTACATAATATTTTTAAATTGTGAGCATATTTTGTCTTCAACAAGTAAATTTAGGAAGAAAATGGGTTTCTGTTGTTTTCTGGCTATCATAAAATCTCAATGCCTATAGCTTGCTAATTTTACACTGCCACCCAGTTGTATAGACCACAGATAGATACTGGTATGTTAAGGACTAAAATTCTAGCTAGTCTGTCCAAAATATCTAATGAGTGGTCGCCAATAAATTATAAGCCTTAGCAAGAGTTAGGCTTTTAAGCATTTATTAAGGAGAATAAGAATTTGGTAAAGAGAGAGAGAAAGGCCCAGATTCCTGTCTATTAAAGGGAGAGCACATTTCTAGCTCCCTTCTCCGCTAGAGTCCCCAGGAAAGAGAGCCAGACAGAGCGCTAGTCTCTTCCTTCTTCCTCCCACTACCTAATGTCACTTCCTGATGCCAAAGAAAAGACTCCTGATCTTGCCCTCAAAGACCTTCGCTTCATGGGCGGAACTCTTCTACAGTAAGTCTCCAGCAGGTGGCGACATTCCAATCGTTACAGGTAAAGACCTTAGCTATTAGGAACAATTCCGATGAGAGTATAATTAACAGGAATACTGGCCGAGGAATCAGGAGAGCTGAATTCCAGATGCAATTCTCCTGCCTAGTAAAGGTGATATTAAACAAGGCACTTAAATTATCTGGGCCTCAGTTTCTATAACTGTAAAATGAAGGGGTTGGACTAAATAATTTGTTAGCTTCCAACTAAATTCCTTGATTTATTAAAATGCAATAAAGGAAAATTATTATAGAGAAAAGGCCTATCTTCATTTTAGTTATTTTATTTGAAATACCTATTACTGTCTACTGCTTTCTGTTGCTTAAAAGTGATTATCATCAAAGTTATACAGGTCTTATAAGGTAGAGTTTAAATTCAGGATTCTTTAGAAAAGTGAGTTATCATGGTAAAACCCTTTTAAAAAAGCATTAATCTTCCTTGTGCTTTGTTGAATTCAAAATCGACATTTGTATACATTGGAGCTTTTGAGGGCTTCATTTGTTTGTTTTTACAATCAGAAATTATAGGTAGCAATGGTTAAACATTTGAGTTTTGTTTTGATTTTTTGTTTGTTTGCTTTTGTTTTTTTAGTGAGGCAATTGGGCTTAAGTGACTTGCCCAGGGTCACACAACTAGTAAGTGTCAAGTGTCTGAGGCTGGATTTGAACTCAGGTCCTCTTGATTCCAGGGCCGGTGCTCTATCCACTGCGCCACCTAGCTGCCCCTAAACATTTGAGTTCAATGCATTTTTTATTTTGCCTGCCTTTTAATGGATTGTGTCTAAAACATCATACTCATCACTGTAATTTTTTTTCCTAAAGAATTGCTAAACATACTTTAGTGTTTTCTTAGAGGGGGAGATATCATTCTACCCAAAAGTTGTTTGGATGCATTGTAGAGAAATGTTGCTGATATACGTAGCCCTGAATGCAAGCCATCAGAGACCATCAAATGCCACACTGAGACTTCTTTTGGTTCCCATGGATATCTCCCACCTAACCCCACACAAGTTTATGGAAGAAATTAAATCATTAAGGACAATGCAAATTAGTCCCCTTCGATTTTCTGTCTGTTATTGGCTCTCCTTTCTGTGCTCCTATCATCTTCTTACCAATCCATTGTCCCTAATTACCACCAGCATCTTCCTCTGCCCTGTTCCTTCTGCTATTTCATGCTTTTCTTCTTTCTTGTAACTACTACCTTCTGTTGTTTCTTCTACACTTCTCAGCTGGCTTTTTAAAGATATCTGCTCACAGTCAGAATGTTCCCCTTTTTTTTCCTCCTTTGCTGCTGTTTCATCAGAAGGCATTTCCAATTGCTCATTCTTACCTCCTGGAGCTTTTACTCCCCTCTCTTTAAAGTAGAAAATATAATCTGCCTGCATTTAGTGCACAACTCTATCACAATGAAAGGTTTATACTAGCCACTTCGGTTTATTGTGCTTAAGGAAGCAGTTGTTTTGGATATGGTAGAAGTTTATGTGCCAAAATAAATTTTAAAACCTGATAATCACTTTGTGATTGCTTTTCCAGGTTTCTTTTCCTGGTTTCTGAAATTTTACTCTGTACCTGGGCTTTTCCCTAACAGTGAGCCTAAAAGACCTGCAATAAGTACTCTGTTTGGACAGCTACATGGCAAGCTACCTCTCTTTCTTTTCCATCATCTCCTGCTTATACTTGTCTAACTGTAACAGTCAGGAAGTACAGAATGAGAGCATTGTCCAGATAGTCATAAGTAAGTTGTCTAACCATCATAACTGTTTTGACCATAATTAGAATGTAGGTTTCTTTACCAAATTTTACTTCTAAATCTCTGCAGTACCTTCCTATGATATAAATATGGTCTTGATACCTAAATCAGGGAGAAACAAAATAGAAATCTATAGACCAATATCCCCAATAAACATTGAAGCAAAATATGGAGAGGCAGCCAGGTGGCACAGTGGATAAAGCACTGGCCCTGGATTCAGGAGGACCTGAGTTCACATCTAGCCTCAGACACTTGACACTTACTAGCTGTGTGTCCTTGGGCAAGTCTCTTAATCCTTATTGCCTCACCTTCCCCCCCCCCCCCAAAAAAGTGCAAATTGGTTACGACAACATATTAGAAAAACTGCAGTGCCCGATTATTTTATATTTCTTTTGCACATATTTTATTTGCATTATTTTCCTCTACTAGAATGTACATTCCTTCAAGGTAGGGAATTCATTTTCTTTGTATCTTCAACATCTGGCTCAGCCATTTTTAACATGTGGTCTGTGGACCCCTGGCAGTATCTGAGATCCTTGGAGGAGGGGGGGCAGGTGGGTGTCACAAAGTCACAACTATTTTCATAACTAACAGATAAACTACAACTTTTCAGACATTGGTATTTGGCAGACATTTTAGAAAGTGGACAAAGTGAGTTTGTCATTTCAAGGAAAACAAATAGCAGTATTTATCGCTCATGATGAAATTCAAACTTTCAAGCAAAAATTAGATTTTTGGAAGACTTCTATTTGCCACCGTGACTTTTACAACTTCCCAATGCTTAAAAGTCTTTTCTGATGAG
Organism: Dromiciops gliroides; assembly: GCF_019393635.1. Lineage (NCBI taxonomy): Eukaryota > Metazoa > Chordata > Mammalia > Microbiotheria > Microbiotheriidae > Dromiciops > Dromiciops gliroides. The sequence goes on from NC_057862.1 coordinate 54,396,527, forward strand.
ATGAGTGTTGATAGTAACATCTGAATTTTGATATCCTATAATTAAATTATCAGCATTTGGAAGAACTGCATAAGTCAACTAACTAATATTTTCTGAATGATCAATGTATGATAATACAACATCATGCATGAATCAGAGACCCATTCAAGTAAAATAGGCATGAGGGTTTTATTATAATAATGCATGAAACATCATTGATAGGGTTTTAGATTCTCCATCGCAACCAACCTTTAAGAAGCTCTTATTTGTCGAATTTTGATATAGTATCAAAGAAGAATATCCGCAGTTATTTGAAAAGCCAATTAAAATGTCCTTCTTTCAAATACTTATCTGCATGAGCCTGGATTTTCTTTATATACTTCTAACAAAACACCATATCACACCAGATTGAATGTAGAAGCATATATGAGATTCCAGCTGTCTTCTATTAAATGACACATTAAAGAGATTTGCAAAAATCACTAAATGTTTTTTTGTTTTGGAAATAGACTTTTCATCAAAATATCTTCTTTAACATAATATAATAATTGTTCTAGATGAATTAATATCAGCACTCTTAATATGTAATATCCACCATATTATATATAGTTATCTATATTAGATATAATTATTCCCCACGCAAACCAAAGCTCTTTGGGGTCTTCGGTAATTTTTAAGATTGGAAAGGAGTCCTGAAAACAAAAAGTTTGAGAATTGCTACTGTAGCCTGGTACATAGTAGGTGATTTGTAAATGTTTGTTGAATTGAACTGAAATCTGAAGATTAAAAAACATCATTCTTGCCCTCAAGATGCTTGCAATAGAACAAAGATGCACAAACTGTATCATCTCCTAAATAATTCTGAGATTGTTGTAGTTTCCACATGGAGACAAGTTTCATTTCATGATGGATGTGAAGTGCAAATGTAAATGTTTGGAGTCGGGATTCTACATGTTGTAAATGTCCCCATATCTTCTGCCATTTCATCCCTGTAGTCTCCCTCTTTGACCTTGATTTGTTACTTGAGGAAACCTAAAACGTGGTACTCTTGCTTCCATTAAGTTTAAAGGCTACGGACTTCAGAATTTCCAGAGAAGTTTCCAGTTGTCAGAAAATAAAGCAAAGACATCTAATTTACTTGAAAGAAAATCCTACTCTTTTTTTCCTTTAAGGTACAAGTTTTTGCACATCATAACAGTAATGATTTTTATGTATTTGGACTAAGTTGAAAACTAAATGTATAGTCACCTTGAAAGAGCAAGCTAAATCGTTCATTGAATGATTCTGTTGAATGACACGCAAAACCTGGAGGGGAAATCAATTTACAGAATTGCTGAAGATCGCCTTTTATAAAACTAGTTAGGTACATAATACTGACCAAATAAATGTAACCACTCATAAGATTTATTTTAAAGAACTTTCATGGGCTAAATCTAAATTTATCTCCTAATTGGAGCATGACAAAATTAGTGAAAGCTCATCTTTTTGCTTGTTATGGACCTGCCCTCATATTCATAAATACTGCTTTCAACTGACAGTTATATTATGTAAAATTCTGGGGATTAAGGATCCTGATAGAGGCATCACTGTGTTTATTGGGTAATAAAATGTAAGTCACCCTCTTGGAACCTTCAGAGGAAATTCCTTAATTCATCATTAACACAAGCTCATAAAACAAATTGTTGATATGGAAGGTTGGGAGGAAAATTACATTCATTCTTTGGATGATTTAACATAATCTGTAGTTAGGAAAAACTAAAGTATGATGCCTATAGTCCATTCTTCTTTTAAAAAAATCCAGTGAGCTTTGTATAATGCAGTTCAAATCTTACTAGGTAACTCACATGAATATTAAGTTTACTTAATTTTACATTGATAAAATTATAGATTAGTTCCATTTTAAACATCCAGAATAAAGAAGAAGCGAATGTTAGGTAGGGTGTTGTCATCCCCTGTGCATGAATATAACTCCCCTCTTCAGCTAAACTTCCTCCTCCAAACTTGTGTTCCTCCAACTGAGAACACTGTGATCTATATGATAGAAACCATAATAATAATAAGTGATGTTTATCTGACCCTTCATAGTTTACTAATACTTTACAAAGCTTCTCTTAGTTGGCCCTCACAACAACCATATGAAATGTAGTTATCTCCATTTTACAGCTGAAGAAAGTGACAAATTTGCCCATAGTATAATGATACTTGTATTGTTCCACAGTTAAGTTACAACAAACTTTTTATATAGATTGCCTCATTTGATCCTCATTTGATCCTCACGGTAACCCAGTGGAAAAGGTAATGCTTTTAAAAATCATTTTCTTTTGGAGGGGGTGGAGCAGAGGAGGAAAAGCCCCCTGTTCAAAAAGTAATTTTTAAAAATAAGGAATGGAGGGGGCAGTTAGGTGGCACAGTGGATTAAAGCATGGACCCTGGATTCAGAAGGACCTGAATTCAAATCCAGCCTCAAACACTTGATACTTAATAGCTGCATGACCCATGGCAAGTCACTTTACCCTCAGTGTCCTGCAAAAACAAAAACAATAAATAAATAAATAAATAAATTTAAATATAAATAAAATAATAATTTTACAAATTACCCCTGCCCTCAGCTTTCATTTATAATAATAAATAAGGAATGGAAGAACCCAAGTGCTGTAAGTAGATAATAGAAAGCCAGTCTTAATGTTAGGAGGGCCTGGCTTCAAGTTCTGCATTTAATAATAGTAGCTATATGTTTCTAGCCAAGGAACTTAAAGTCAGTGCCCCTTCTCTCTAAGGCTATTAATTGTAAAACATTTTGCTGGTTTACTTTGATAAATAGGGCATCAATGAAGTACAGCTGGGTAACTCAGTGGCTAGAGCCCTGGATTTGAAGGCTTTTGCAGGGGGAGGTATTGGTAGCATTTTATTTTTTTCCAATTACATGTAAAGATTGTTTTCAACATTATTTTTTTTTGGGGGGGAAGGGCAATGAGGGTTAAGTTACTTTCCCAGGGTCACACAACCAATAAGTGTCAAGTGTCTGAGGCCAGACTTGAGCTCAGGTCCTCCTGAATACAGGGCCAGTGCTTTATTCACTGTGCCACCTAGCTTCCCTCAACATTCATATTTGTAAGATTTTTGAGTTCTAAATTTTTCTCTCTCCCTCCTTTCCCTCATCTCTCCTCAAGTTGGCAAGCAATCAGATATAGGCTATCTATATAAAATATATATGTATGTATGTGTATGTGTGTATATACATATGTTATACATATTTCCATATTAATCCTATTTTAAAAGAAGAATCAGAATAAAAGGGGAAAACTATAAGAAAGAAGAAATAACAACAAATAAAGTGAAACTAGTATACTCTGATCTGCATTCAGAGTCCATAGTTAAATCTTTTTTTGGATGTTGAGAGCATTTTCCATCATAAGTCCTTTGAAGTTATCATGGATCATTGTATTGCTGAGAAGTGCTTAGTCTATCGTTATTGATCACTGCACAATGTTGCTATTACTGTCTCCAGTGTTCTCCTGGTTCTACTCACTTCAGTCAATATCAGTTCATGTAAGTTTTTCCCCATTTTCCTGAAATCTGCCTATTTATTTTTTCTCATAGCACAATAGTATTCCAATACATTCATATACCACAACTTGTTTAGCCATTCCCCAATTGAGGGGCATTCTCTCAGTTTCCAATTCTTTGCCTCCACAAAAAGAGCTGCAATAAATATTTTTTGTACGTGTGAGTGCTTTTCCCTTTTTTATGATCTCCTTAGGATACAGAGCTAGTAGTGGTGTATAGCTGGGTTCCTTTGGGCATAGTTCTCAATTCCTCTCCAGAATGGTTGAATCAGTTCATAACTCTACCAGCAATGTAATCTGAGTTTAAATCTAGTCTCAGACACCTACTAAATGTGGCCAGCCCCATCTGTAAAATGAGAATGACAGTCGCACCATCCTCTGAGAGTTGTTGAGGATAATGCAAGATAACATTTTTTAAGGCATTATGTAAAATTGCTATTAATCATTATTGTTTACTTTTATTATTAATGGAGTCACAGATCAGTTCCAACATATGTGTGTATGTCTGTGTGTAGATGTATATGCACACACTTGTACATATACATATATAAACACACATGTATCTATCTAAATTTCCCAAATTCTCAGTGCATTTTTAAGCTTTAATAACAGCACTAAGACTTGGGTCACTGTATATATGGAATGGGAAAATTTTTTAAAGTAAAAAGTACGTTTTTTTCATTTAATCAAAACAAATTTTTCTTTTAGAAAGTACTGTTAAGAAAGATCTGCATGATTAACTGAAAATGTCTTTTCAAAGAATCTATAGATTTTTTGTATACATGTTGATATATATTTTATATGTGAAGTATCAGAGCTGGAAGGGACCTAATAGATTATCTAGTTCATCATACTTGTTTTATAGTTTTAATTCAAGAAGCATTTTAAATGCCCTTTGTGTAGAAAATTAGTGACAAAAAACAAAATGAAAATGAATAGCCCCTGCCCTCAAGTAGTTTACATTCCATTTGGGTAAATACCATATACATCAGCACAATATAATTAATTGGAGGGAGAGAATACAAACAATGCAAAGGAATCAAGTAGGCCTTGCTGTAAGAAGCAGTTCAGGAATTGAACTTTTAAGGAGGGAGGATTCTTCTGGGTAGAGATAAGGACAGCAGCATATGGGACACTTGTGCAAAGGCATAGGAAATTGGAAATGGAGCTCCCAATTTAGGGAACAGTTGAAGACGGAGAAACTTAGGCATAGAAAGTTACCTAGGTTACATAATAACGTGTGTACACTGGTGGGGCTAGGACTATAACCCAGGACAGACTGGCAAAGAGTCATCAACACAATGGTTGAAGCAGTGTGGCCTCAAAGAGACTTTTTTGAGGTTGGTTAGTATTCAGAAAGAAAAGGTTTCTTGGAAAATCATTCATTTATAGTAATCATTGTGCCTTTTTTGCATTTCCCAACATGGCATGCAAAAGAATGGTTGTGGCCATAACATTGTTAGATTTCATGTCTTATTTGTATGGAGTATGCCATAAAGTTATTATCAAACCTCTGTGTCCATTTAACTTCTTCTTGAGACTTGGCTATTTTCTTTCCCCATTGGTGATACTACTGTGATTGCTATTCTACTCTTTGGATGAGGCTTATTCTATGGCTTCCATGTTGTTAGGAGAGTCAGTCTAATGTGGAGGGCTATAAAACAAGATAAATTATCGATATTTTTAACTGTGTGTACATTTCTTATTTTGTACATTGTGTACATTTTCTTATTTTTATTTTATATACTTCTCATTAATCAGTATTTACTGTCTCCTTTCATATGGTACATGAAGATTGTTCTAAAACCAAGGGGTTTCCCCCCCTCCCTTTACTAGAATTGATGTAGAGATTTTACTCTTGGTTCCTGACCTGCAAGTGTCAAAATAATGTTAAATTTTCAAATGGATGACTATAATTAGTTATTGCCACTGTCATCATAAAAATCAGACTGAATACACACACCTGTGGTGGTGAACAACCCATCACAAAAGGCCATTGGAATGGCTTTGATAAATGGTTTAAAAATAGAAAACAAACACACAAAACCAAATCAGGTATCTGAACCCTTGGGATAAGCTATTTTAGCAAGTTTTGTGTTGAGAACTTTTAGCGTCAAACTTTTTAATTTTTTAACTTTAAATGATTTGTATAAAAATCCCTTCTGAATTGTATTATATGAATGTGTGGATATATACACATATCTATCCTAAATAATTGATCAATTTTGTTTTCACATATACAAAATCCCATTGTACTACAAAATGTTATTTTAAAAAATGCTTTTAATACAGATATAGTCTTATCTTTTTCTTAAAACAAAAGATTGGTATGTGCTTTATAAGTTCATACCAACATTGCTTAAATTGTTTTTCAGTTATAGAGTTGTGGTCATCGTGTCTATTGTTCTTGGATCTGCTCTGTTCTTCTCCATTACTTCATACAAGGCCTTGAGGTTAAGGAATGTTTGTTTCATTTATGTCTTAGTATCCCCAATGCCTAGCACGGTGTCTGGCAAATAATAGACTTTCAGTGAATGTTTACTGATTGATTGATATTTTTTGTTCTTACAGCACAGAAATACTTCATTACAGTCATATTTCCACAGTTTGTTCATCCCTCTGCTAGTCACTGGGCATGGGGTTTGTTTTCAGCATTTCGCTATTATGAATTGTACTACTATGAATAAGAAAGAGTTTTTTTCTTGCTGTCAGTAATCTTCTTGGGGCACAAATCCCCATAGCAGGCTGACTGAGTTCAAAGATATGAAAAACTTTGAAAAATTTCTTGGATTACTCCTGATTGTTTTCCAAAACAACTTGACCAGTTCAGACTCAACTAGTAGTGCATTAATTTGCCTTTTTTAAAAAACAATGTCACCAAAAAATAAGTCCATTTTTGCCATTTTGATGACTGTTTAGTGATAAAACCAAAATGGTTTTAAATTGCATTTCTTTGCCTCTTAGCAATTATGAGCATATGATGGTCATTGATAGTTCTGTTTCTTTTATTGAGCACTATTTATTCATATGTATTGACTACTTAATTTGTTGGGCAGTAGCCCTTTATCTTATAGCTTTGTGAGAATTCCCTATAGATTTTGACATTTGGGCTTTGGTTAGATGTTTTATGCAGAAATGTATTAATGGTCAATATCTTTTATTTATTGCATCTCTGTTTCCTTTATGCAAAAGCTTTTTGTTTTTATATAACTGAAGAATTCTGTATTGTCTTTTATAATATTTTCTATGTAGGGTCAGGTTGTGAATTTATTTCATATCCAGAGCAATGAGCATTCTGATTCATCTCTAGCTTTTAAATTACATTTACTTGAATTCCTTTCAACAAATGCCTCTATTCCAACTATTGTAATAGGTGATGGGGATAAAAGCACTAACATGAAACAGTCCTTCCCCTCATAGAGTGTACATTCTCTTGGATGTGGCATCAGGAATGTGCTCCTAGTATGGATCAGATGGGACTCAACATTGCCTTTCAAATATAAAATAAATACAGAGTAATTTAGAGGAGCTAATGAGGGCAAAAACATGGAAGGCTCAGTCAAGGCTTCATGTAAGAAGCTGAACTTGAGTTGAACCTTGAAGGGAGTTAAGGATTTCAAGATGGAGCTGGCTAGGTAGTACAGTGTCTGACCTCAAATCAGGAAGACCTGAGCTTAGTTCTAGCCTCAGACACTTATTAGCTGTATGACTCTCTGCATGTCTCAGTTTCTTTAGCTGTAAACGACAATAATAATAATAATAGCATCTATTCCCGAGTGTTGATGTGAAGACAAAACGAAATAATATTCATATAGTGCTTTGCAGTCCTCTGTGTAAATGTTAGCGGTTATTATCATCATCATCATAGGCATGGGGGTAAAAGTCTATCCAATGAAGGTGGAAAATAGAATGCTGTTTATATAGACCATCCCATAGGTCCCTTTGGCTGGAACAGTGAATGCATAAAGAGGAATAATATATAATCGGTTCTGGAAAGGTAGAAAATGTAGCGCTTCACATGCCAGAGAACCGTCTTTTTTGTCCTGTAGGCACTAGAGATCCACTGAACCTTCTCGAGCAGTGGATTGGCATGATCAGACCCCCCCCCCCCGCCACCCCCAGCTGTTAGAGAGTTTAGCTTGAGGCAGCATAGTCAATAAGGAAGCTATTGTGAGCTCAAATAAGGATAACTGGGTACAAAAGTTGTGTTGCGAAAATGGAATTCTAGCAATAACCTGGCTGCTTTAGTTTCCTCAACTGGAAAGTGGGACTAATAATAGTGCCTAACTCCAAGGGTTTTTGTGGGGATCACACGAGAATATATGTAAACATTTAGTATAGTACTGATAAGAGCAATAGCTAACATGCAGATAAGCACTTTACAAATATTTTATCCTCATAACAACCCTATGAAATACATGCTATTTTTATCTTCATTTTACTGTTGAGGAAACAGAGGGTAAGTGACCTGTCCAAAGTCATACAGCTAGAATGTGTCTGAAGCTAGATTTGAACCCAGGTCTTCATAACTGTAGTCCTAGCATCCACAATACCTCCTAGTTCCACCTCTTCCCCCAGTTACATTCTCTTTGATCCCATGACATTACCCTCCTTGCTGTTCTGCCAAGAAGACACTGCTTCTCTTGGCTCTTGGCATTTTCTCTGACTAAAAGAAAGAGAAGAAGGCACCCAACCCATTAGACAGAACTCCTCAAATGAGCTGGAAGAGCTCTATTGTGAGTAGAGTTCTGTGATGGACAACAAATAGCTCATGAATTTTCAGTCATGTTTTAACTCATCAAAGTCCTGGTTTTCACTCTCTTCACTTGTTGCAACGTTCTTGAGAGACAAGGTTGCAAAGGCCTTCCTTTGACATCATGGAGCTCTTATTATAGTCACTATCCTTTCTTTACTCCAATAACTACAATTTGGTAGTTGCACTAATCTAATCTAATTTAACAGCCTTACTTTGACTTTTTCTTTCTCTAGCAGACTTCCCCATATTCACTTTTGTTGTTGTTGTTTTTGTTTTTTGTGAGGCAATTGGGGTTAAGTGACTTGCCCAGGGTCACACAGCTATTAAGTGTCAAGTGTCTGAGATTGGATTTGAACTCTGGTACTCCTGAATCCAGGGCCAGTGCTCTATCCAATGTGCCACCTAGCTGCCCGTCCCATATTCACTTTTTTTTCTTTTCTTTTTTTTTTTTAGTGAGGCAATTGGTGTTAAGTGATTTGCCCAGGGTCACACAGCTAGTAAGTATTAAGTGTCCAAAGCTGAATCCGAACCCAGGCACTCCCGACTCCAGGGCTGGTGCTCCGTCCACTGCACCACCCAGCTGCCCCCCATATTCACTTTTAACTTGAGATAATTCTTGAGGCTGAGTCTACATTAAGTAGAATTATGTTTTAAAGGTTTTTGTCATATTTTTTACATATATTTACAGTTACACATTTAAACTCAATACCATCCACGTCAAGCTACTAATAGTTAACTTCATTTTTCCTCTTTTCAGTGAATCATCTAATACCTTTTGGAAATTTCAGTAACTGGAACATTTCCATTTGTCATTTGTTCACACCCAAATACACTATTCTGAAGTGGGTGTAACTTCCTTTGTCAATCATATTAGCTGTGGATGCTGATTTTTTTTTTTTTTAGTTCTGGCAGCTGTTTCCTTTTTTGTTCAATTTTTAAAAAATGTAAATCCTTTTGCTTGATTGTTAGTACTTCCACAGACATTTATCAGGTTAAGGTGTCAGTTGCATGTCAACTTGCCCATCTTTCAAAGAAACTTTTCCTCTGAGTCTGTAAGGATACCAAATTACACTCCATATCTTTAAAAATGTCATATAGCTCATACAAAGAGCCAACTTGAATATCAAAATGTCATGAATCACTTAAAACCAGTTCACCTATTAATTCATGTAGCTGACTGATCCAAAACTCCATTAGACCCCTTGCCCCACCAAAAATCCTCTTAACTTGGACTGTACATTTGCTTGCTGCTTATTTAGTTTCTGTTTTGTTTTTGTTATTACTGATCATTTTGTCAGAGACAACAAATGGCTTCAGGAACCTTAGAAAAATAAATATATTTTACAGTAAATGGAACTACGTTTTCTTTAAAAAAAAAATCTTGCATTAAGTCCTTTCCTTAGTATTTATGCTGTACGTGTTACTTAGTGTTTGCTGCACAACATTCAACATATATTAAGTATCTACACTTTGGGAGGCAGCAAACACATCTATAAATATATCCTGCAAAAATGTAAAGCAAAAAGATACAAAGAAATACAAAGAAAACTCCAAATGAGGTCACAAATAGTCAGACATGACTGAAAACAACTCAACGACAACATTTATAGAGAAGATAACTTGGGAGTGGGGAGGACACTAGCATTTCTAAAGATGTGTCATGAATAGCCACATGAAGAAGATGGGGTTTGAAAAGTTTCATCTTAAAGGAATCTGGAGAGTCTGAGGCAAAGATGAAAAGGGGGTTCATTCTAAGCATGTGAGCCCTGGTGATATGACACTGGCTATTTTACCAAATTTCAAGATTTAAAAATCAGAAGCAGCTGGTGGTGCAGTAAGTAGTTAGAACCAATGCGACCAGAGTCCTAAGATCGGAGTTCAAATCCAGCCTCAACATTCAAACACTGTGATCTTGGGCAAGTCACTTAACCTCTTTCTGACTCAGTTTCCTCTTCTATAAAACGGGAATTATACTATCATCTCCCTCTCAGGGCTCTTGTATGTGTAAAAAGTTTCATAAACATTAAAGCAATATACAGGCTTTGTCAGAATTCATCTTATATACTGCTTTACGCTTTATGACTTCCTTTCCTTACAACAGATCTGGGACGTACGTGCACAAATATTATTGTCCCCATTTTATACATGAGAAATCTGGCACTCAAGGTGACAAAATAAGTAGACTTTGCATTTGAACCTGTGCCTCTACTGATTGTTTTTCCAGAATTCTCTCCATTGTACAGTGCTGCTTCTCCAAACCTGGAATGATTAGCAAGTGCTGCTACAGAAGTTTACTTGGCAACTTTTAATTTTAAAATTGACCTCCCTGCTGCTATACTCGATTATGTAGAGTTGTTTCAGAGCTGGGGGGCTCTCAGGATAAGGGTAATCTCACGGGTTCTTCTCCAGCTCAGATAATCCTGATTATCTTTTCTCATAACATATTATAACATTACAACGTGATGGTGTGTTGTTCTGTACTCACAGTTCCACACATCAACTACTCCCTGCACAATTCTGATAAAGGCTCTCTCTGTCACTAAGTGTGCATCATGGTCACAGTTTCCAGATCTGCCAGAACTCACTGTTAGCCTTGTTGCGAGCTTCTCTCTGAAACACTCTTCCTCATGATTCTCTGTATGCTGGTGGGCAGAAGCTTGTCTAGAGCATGGCTCACTGGCAGTCCTGGCAGCTGGGGGCTGGGCCCCCTGACAGAAGCTTTGGCTAATGCTGTTCTAGCTCTGAGCTCCAAATTTGTTGTGCAAATAAATATCTTCTTATTTGCTGCTCTAGGAACTAATCAGGTCTGCTCTCTGCCAATAATGTTGCAATGTTTAGTCACTTCAACGTATTGTAATCATTGGGATTTGTATACCATCAGCCTAAATAGATTGATGGAACTTTCCTAGGAGTGTTCTATATTCTATAATTGGGCACCATTAGTAACTTTTGAGAATTCCTGGAAAGTTATGTTTATTGATAATACTGAATCAAACTTTCAATTAGCACTTGGGAAAGATGCCCAAGTATTGCCAGTGAAACACTGTTGGGGAATAGTTTAAAAGCTCCTTTCCTTCCAAATTCCTTGGCTCACCGCTGATGATATATCCCTAGTGTGGAGAATTGGCTTCAGTTGTAACAGTGTGTCTGATACTGGCCTGCATATATCTTGATTAAAGCATTAGCTCATCTAGATACTTTAAGACGGTTTTCGACTTAAGGGTTACATCATATAGAGAACTTGGTTTTCTTCCTTAAATGGCCCCCTGCCTGCGTCCTCCTCACCCTAGTTTCTCTATATGTGCCCAGATCTCCTTTCACGTTTCCCTCCTGAGGTTAGGCACCAGAATTTGTCTAGCAGTTTGGGAGCTATTGAAAAAGTACTTTCAATGAATATATAATGGACAAATTCATGATTAATATAATTTGTTTTCTAATCAGACAGCAAACATTTATTTTATCATCCATTATGACAGGCATTGGGCTTATCCTTGTGGATATATAAAAAACAAGAGGGAAACAGGCCCTGAAGTTGAGGAGCTATACATTTGGGGGGGAGGCGGGGGGGTTGTGTGGGGTTTTTTGGGGGTTTTTTTGCAGGGCAATGAGGGTTAAGTGACTTGCCCAGGGTCACACAGCTAGTAAGTGTCTGAGGCCAGATTTGAACTCAGGTCCTCCTGAATCCAGGGCTGGTGCTCTATCCACTGTGCCACCTAGCTGCCCCAAGCTATACATTTTTACTGAGGGGGGAACTACATATCTAATTAGATACACCGTAAATGCAAAGGAATGATGGAGGGGGGAGGCATGAGGTGCTGGGCATGGGGTAGGGGGCAGGGGGAGGGGTGAGCAGTCCAGGCATTTTGTTGAAAGGGGCTCTGGAGTTCAGACTTGAAGGATGCCAGGGATTCTGTAAGGTGAAAGACATCTGTCAGTGTGTCCCAGACTGGACTGCTGTAGGTGAGGAAGAGTAAGAAGGTCATTTGTTCTGGATGTAGAGTGTATGTGTAATGAAGCCAGAAGTGTTGGCTGGAGCCAGATCGTGAAGAGCTTTAAAAGCCAAGCAGAGAAGTTTACTTTTTGATCCTAAAGGCAATATGAAACCATTGGAATTGATTGAATTAATGGAATGTGTAAGTCTGACCTGCACTTTAGGCAAATCACTTTGGTAGTTATGTGATGGGTGTGTTAGAGTGGAGAGAGACCTGAGGTAGGCAAATCAATTAGAGGCTCTTCTAGTTGTCACGGCTAATCACAATAACTGACCTTTATCCAGGATTTCCAGGTTTTCAGAGGACTCTACATTACAGAGTGGGTCTGAACCAGATGAAAATGTAATTGGGAAATGTTACCAAAATAAATAAAAATACAATGCAACATCAACAAAATTCATCTGTGGTTTTCTAAGCCAGACATAATTAATAATGGAACCCAAAGGAATGTTTCTATCTGAGTCTGACACATTTGCCCTTCAGGATTCCATCATCCCAAGAACTCTGTGAAGTAGGCAATATGAATGTTATTATTCTCATTTTACAGGTGAAACTAAGGATTCTGAGGAATCTGAGATTTAGAAGAATTAAGTGTACTCTATGGACCTAGGAAGTTGTCAGAGACAGGCCTTGAACTCAGACTTTATTCATTCCAGCTCAGTACTATGCCCATTAAGCCATGCCTGTGGACTAAATCTGTATTGTTTTTCTGCCATCTGTTTCCATTCTTTTCTGAAATGATAAAATATGAACTTAAATTAGATTTTTAGTGAATGCATTTTGGAAAGTAGTGTGTTTATTTAAACTTAGCCACTAGAGCAGCTGGAAGGTGTAGTCCATAGTAGGCATGTGGCATTTAATACTGTAGTTGAACAGAAAACTCTAACTTTCCATGAATAAATTTTGATGGCTCCTTAGTGGAAAGTAGAGTCAAATATCAGTATGGACAACAGAGTGATAAGTCAGTCAAGAAAAGCATTGCAATCACAGGCTACTTCAGTGGAGGCATAGTGTCCAAAATGAGAGGTGATATTTTTACTATACATTGTTCTTTGTCGAGTGAATATGAAGTCATGTATTCATCTCTGGGCACCATATTTTAGGATGGACATTAATAAACTGTAGAGCTTCCAGTGTAGAATATCTAGAATGGTGAGAATACTAGATAGAATGTCATGAAGATTATTTTGAGGATCTCGTGACATTTGCTGGGGAAAAGAGAAGACATCAGGGGAATGAAGCATTTACCTCTCTTTAGCGATTTGGATGGTAGTCATTGTACAGAGGAGGGTTCATTTCAACACACAGTAACTAACCGTCAGTATGTGCCAGGCACAGAGCTTAGCACCAAGAGTACAAGGGCACAAACAAAGCAGCCCCTGACTTCAAGGACTGCATTTATCAAATTAGATTTAGGATTGTCCTCCTTGAACCCGGAAGGTCTTCCTAGGAGCAGTCATGGAAGTCAGCATAAATGAAGCCCCCCCAAGGAGTCCTTTTAGAAACTGGGCTGCCTTCAGCACAGCATGGAGTTTGTGTCACTGCTTGTGAACAGTGTTGTCAAGAACATTCCTGTTGAGGTAGGATTGGGTTAGATCTCTTCTGAGGGTTCTTCTAGCCCTGAAATGCTATTAGTGACAGCATTTCCTGCTTTCCCAAATATTAGCAGAATGCCATGAGGAATGAACCCTGACCCACAATGTGAAACATTCCTCTTCAACTTTCTGAATGACTGACTTCAACTAATAGGAACCAACTTCTTTTACTGGAATGTATATTAAATGTGTATTTTATATAACGGAGTGGCAGAGGGGCTCTTAATAAACCTACCTCAAACAGTATTAGTCACCTCTAAAGAAATAAGCTTGGTTTCAGCTTCTTGCCTGGCCTCTGAACATGGCCAGGTAGAACTTCTCTTTGGCATAATGTAGAGTGTGTACTGACATTTTTACCTCACTCTGTGCCTGACAGTCATCCTCTCTGACCTTCCTGCAAAGTTCATGGGTTGCTTGTAGAAGTCACAGGGATTCAGTCCTAGAGAGACAGTTGTGCAATCCAAAGGTCTGCGAAGAAGCACAGAGAAGGAAAGTTCTAAGTAGGAGATGGTGGGGCAAGTAGGTATCATGTTTCTTCCTTTGTTTCAGATAAAACTAATACATGAGGACTGGAAATAAGTGAAGACCCCTTTAGATAGAGACATAGCAACACACACACACACACACACACACACACATGCACACACTTTCCCTCAGTCTGTGTGTTTCACAGCCTATACTCCACTGGCCCAGAGTCCAGTCAATCAGTCAACAAACATTTATTAAGCATATAGCAGTCACTGTAAAGAGGGGAGACCTGAGGCAAGAAGACTAATTGGTTAATAGGCTATTACAGTAATTTAGGCCTGAAAAGTCAAATTCAGATAATATGAATATGTGGTTTTCCAAGTCTGTATATAAACTGTAGGGAGCCTTATATGTTAGTGACCCACTGTTCTAATCGAATTACTGATGTAGGCCATTGTTCTTCAAAATGAAGGCTATCACATGACCTCCAATGGTGTATGATCAATCATGAAGGATAAGAGAAGATGCATTACTTCCATCCTAGCCCTGATATTCCATCTTAGATTTTTCTCTCTCTCAACAACCACAACACCCCCTTCATCCATTATCTCCTCCCCCAACTTCCTCTGTTGCCTCCATAGTACCCATACTCTCCTCCCCATATCACCTCATGTTTGGCTCTGTATCCTCTCTCTGCTTCTGAAGTCCCAGTCAGAGGGCAGTGGCCTGTGAGGAAGCTCCTTGTCACCCCCACTCCCCTTTTCCTTCTAGGTCAGATGGAGTAAGTTTTATAAATAGACAAATACAGTTTGTCAGAAAGCACTTGTTACCATGTGCCAGGCTTGGTGCTGTGTGCTAGGCATGTAGAGCAAGGGCAAGGACAACCCTGGTCTTCCAGGACACCTCTTTGTATTAGAAGAAATCACATACAAACAGTCGCGTACCCATTATTTACTGGGTACATAAGAGAGAGTTTCAGAGGAAAGGTTCTCACATGAAGGGAGAAGCTTCTTGCCAAAGATAAAATTTTACCTGAGTGGAAGCTAAGGAAAAGGTGAATACGTGGAGCTGAGGAGAGGCAGCATTCTGGACACAAAGGACAGCCAGTGAACTTATACATGGGGTATCTTATCCAAGGAACAAGGAAATAAGAACTGGAAAGGTAGGAGGGGGCCAGCATAGATCAGATGGTTAGCATTGAAGAGTTTATTAGGTGCCAGGTCCTGTGTTAAGCGCTAGGGATACAGATAGGTCCTGCCCTCAAGGAGTTTCCAGTGGGTTTAGAGGTAAGAATGGAAGGGAAACACTGGTAGTAGCTTGGTTTGGAGCCATTGACAGGGGAAGGTCTGGCTCCCAGTGAGATGAGATGAGAGCTCTCTGCTCAGTGCTCATCCGGGGTAGATCCAGGGCAGGATTCCAAGTTTCTGTGTTGAGGTGTTGGGCTGATGGCCAGAATGAAAGATGGGCAGGTGCAGAGGAGCTCCAGTTCTGAAATGGGGATCACACTGTGTGTGTCAACCTTCCTCCAAATCCTCTGTCCTCTAAACTTCTTGTTAACTTGCCATCCTTAGAGCCCTCAGGCTCACAACCTTGAGGTCATCCTTGACACTCAGTTCCCATATACAGTTAGTTGACACATTTTGTCCTTTTCTACCTCAGCAGCATCTCTTGCCTTTTTTAAAAAAAATGATAAAAACGTATTTTATTATTTTCCAGTTACATGACATGTAAAGATGATTTTCAACATTTGTTTTTATACGATTTTTAGTTCCAAATTTTTCTCCCTCCCTCCTTTCCCTCCCCCGTCCCCCAGACAGCAAGCAATATGATATAGGTTATATATGTACAATAACGTTAAATATATTTCCACATTAGTTAAGTTGTGAAAAAAGAATCAGAACAAAAGGGAGAAACCTCAAAAAATGAAAAATACGAACAGTATGGTTCAATCTGTATTCAAATTCCACTGTTGTTGGTTTTTTTGGTTTGTTTTTCTGGATTTGGAGAGCATTTTTCATCATGAGTCTTTTGGAATTATCTTGCTGAGAAGAGCTAAATCTATCACAGCTGATCATCACGCAATGTTGCTGTTCCTGTGTACAATGTTCTCCTGGTTCTGCTCACTTTGCTCAGCATCAATCCACTTAAGTCTTTCCAGGTTTTCCTGAAATCTGCCTGCTAATCATTTCTTTTTTTCTTTTTTGGTTTGTTTTTTGTTTTTTGTGGGGCAATGGGAGTTAAGTGACTTGCCCAAGGTCACACAGCTAGTAAGTGTCAAGTGTCTGAGGTCAGATTTGAACTCAGGAACTCCTGAATCCAGGGCTGGTGCTTTATCCACTGTGCCACCTAGCCGCCCCTGCTCATCATTTCTTACAGCACAATAGTATTCCATTACATTCATATACCACAACTTGTTCAGCCATTCCCCAATTGATGGGCATCCCTTCAATTTCCAATTCTTTGCCACCACAAAAAGAGCTGCTAGAAATATTTTTGTACATGTGGTTCCTTTTCCCTTTTTTATGATCTCTTTGGGATACAGACCTAGTAGTGTTATTGCTGGGTCCAAGAGTATGAACACACCCATAGCCCTTTGGGAATAGTCCAAATTGCTCTCCATAATAGTTTGATCTGTTCACAACTTCACCAATAATATATCAGTGTTCCAAGTCTTCCATAGCTTCTCCAACATTTATTATTTTCCTTTTTTGTCATATTAGCCAATCTGATAGGCATGAGATGGTACCTTATAGTAGTTTTAATTTGCATTTCTCTAATCAATAGTGATTTAGAGCATTCTTTCCTGTGAATATAAATATCCTTGATTTCTTCATCTGAAAACTGCCTGTTCATATCCTTTGACCATTTTTCAGTTGGGGAATGACTTGCATTCTTATCATTTTGATTTAGTTCCCTATATATTTTAGAAATGAGTTCTTTATCAGAAACACCAGCTATAAAAAATTATTTCCCAGCTTTTTCCTTTCCTTTTGTTTATACAAAACCTTTTTAATTTAATGTAATCAAAACCATCCATTTTGCATTTCATAGTATTCTCTCTCTCTTGTTTGGTCATAAATTCTTCTCTCCATAGATCATAGAGGTAAACTATTCCTTCCTCTCCTCATTTACCTATGGTATCACCCTTTATGTTTAAATCATGTACCCATTTTCATCTCTTGCCTTTTGTCCTCTTTACTATACTCACATAGTCACCACCCTAATGCAAAGTCTCATCATTTTTTTTATTGGACTATTTGAATAGCCTCTTCTCTCTCATCTCCCTGACTCAAGTCTCTATCATTCTTCCATTGTCCACACTACTGCAAAGGAAATTTTCCTAAAACTCTGGTCTATCTATTTCATGCCTCCACTTAATAAACGTTGGCTCCCTATGGACTCTTAAAATCAATGATCACAATCAATTCATGATACATAAGCAGCAAAAATAAAAATGTAATGATCCAGCCATAAACCTGGGTCACACTCTCTTACCAATCAATGCATATAGTGTCCATCAGAAGAGTAGGTACAGAAATCTGAAGCTTTACTATAAAGCAGCAGTCATCAAAACTATTTGGTACTGACTAAGAAATAGAGTGCTGGATCAATGGAATAGGTTAGGCATAGGAGACACAGTAGTAAATGACTTTAGTAATGTACTATTTGATAAACCCAAAGACTCCAGCTTCTGGGATAGGAACTCAGTATTTGACAAAAACTGCTGGGAAAACTGGAAGATAATATGGCAGAAATTAGGCATAGACCTACATCTTACACCTTATACTAAAATAAGGTCAAAATGGATAAGTGATTTAGACATAAGAGGTGATACCATAGGTAAATTAGGAGAGAAAGGAAGAGTCTGCCTTTCAGATCTTTGGAAAGGAAAACAGTTTATGATGAAACAAGACAGAGAATATTATAAAATGCAAAATGAATGATTTTGATTACATTAAATTTAAAAAATTTTGTACAAACAGAAGTAATGCATCCAAAATTAGAAGAGAGGCAGAAAGCTGGGAAACAATTTTTATGGCCAGTACTTCTGATAAAGGCCTCATTTCTAAAATACATAGGGTACTAAATCAAATTTATAAGAATCCAAGTCATTCCCCAATTGAGAAATGGTCAAAGGATATGAATAAGTAATTTTCTGATGAAGAAACCAAAGCTATCTATTCCCATATGAAAAAATGCTCTAAATCTCTAATGATTAAAGCGATGCAAATTAAAAGAACTCCGAGGTACCACTTGACACCTGTCAGATTGGCTAAAATGACAAAAAAGGAAAATAATAAGTGTTGGAGAAGCTGTGGAAAAATTAGAACACGAATGTATTATTGGTGGAGCTGTGAACCTATCCAACCATTCTGGCGAGCAGTTTGGAATTATGCCCAAAGGGCTGTAAAGCTGTGCATACCCTTTGACCCAGCAATACCACTTTTGGGTTTTTTTCCCAAAGAGATCATGGATAGGGGAGAGGGACCCACATGTACAAAAATATTTATAGCTGCTCTGTGCGTGGTAGCAAGGAATTGGAAGTTGAGGGGATGCTCATCAATTGGGGAATGGCTGGACAAGTTGTGGTATATGAATACAATGGAATACTATTGTGCTGTAAGAAATGATGAGCAGGAGGAGTTCAGAGAAACCTGGAGGGTCTTACGTGAGCTGATGATGAGTGAGATGAGCAGAACCAGAAGAACATTGTACACAGTATCATCAACATTGAGTGTTGATCTACTGTGATGGACTATATTCTTCTCACCAATGCAATGGTACAGAAGTTCCAGGGGACTCATGATGGAAGAGGATCTTCAAATCCAGGGAGAAAAAAAAGAGAACTGTGGAGTATAGATGCTGAATGAACCATACTATTTCTTTCGTTTTTGGTGCTGTTGTTTTTCTATTTTGAGGGGTTTTTTCTTATTGCTCTGATTTTTCTCTTATAAAATGACTAATGCAGAAATATGTTTAATGTTTATTTATATATATATATATAAAACCTATATCAGATTACCTGCTGTCTAGGGGATGGGGGAGGGAGGGAAGGGAGGGAGAAAAATCTGAAATTGGAAAGCTTGTATAAACAAAAGTTGAGAACTATCTTTACATGTCACGGGAAAAAAATAAAATACTTTATTTAAAAAATACAATTTGGAAAGGTTTAACAAAGTAAATAAGAATACACTCCAACACAGAAAAAAAATCAATGATCACTTAATCATTTCTTTAAATTTTTGTATATATATTATGATGCACATAATTATTTTTGCCATAGTACATGATATAACTTATAAATAAATATGAATATTTATTTATAAATAAATATTCACTTTTTATTAATATGAATATATGATTAAAAATTGGGAGGATCTGGTTCTAGGTAAGAGGTGATGAGGATCTAAATTATGTTGATAATTATTTATAGGCATCTAGGTAGCCCTGTAGATAGCACTAGACCTTGAGTCTGTAGCACATGATCTGAATTTCAATTCTATCCTAAATACTATATAACACTGCACAAATCACTTAACCTTTATTTATCTCAGTTTCTTTATATGTAAAATGGGGATGATAATAACACCTACTTCCCAGGTTTTTGTGAGGATCAAATGGAATAATATTTATAAAGTTCTCTGCAAACTGTAGCACACTTTATCAATACTAGCTGCTATGATGATGCTGATGTAGTTGGAGAGAAACAGATGAAAATGAGAAATATTTGGGCTAAAGATGCATCTAGAACTTTTGACAATAGGCCTGTGGACCTGGGCCTTTCTCTGTAACTGTTTTTTTTGGTCATATATTTTTGTAAAATAATATTGCTAGAGATTAGAGGAAATAAATTCCTAGGAACATCAAAATCTGTACTACTGATCATATTTTATCAGGTTAACTTAGCAGTTGATAGGGATTTATTTTTTGTTATTTTCCTATTGTGAGAAAATCATTAATAATGAATTTCTTGGGGGGACCCAGAAATTAGTTTTATTCCTTTCTATCTCCTCCCTCCCCAATACATACACACACACACACACACACACACACACACACACACACACACCCCTTAATTCTTGAGAAACTTCAGAAAATCTTGCCTGGGATAAAAGAAATGTAGATAGACTCTTTTGTCTTGCTCTGTGAACTGATGGTATCAAACCACAGGTAGATACTGGACTTTGCTTTTGCCCTTCAGAGAGGGTGTTTTCATTTTGATTTGGACTACCCTCAAATTATTTCAGCCAATGGAATTGAAGGATCCTAACCAATTAGGTTTGATCATGCCGGGCAGCTAGGTGGTGCAGTAGATAGAGCATAGGCCCTGGAATCAGGAGGACCTGAGTTCAAATCTGGCCTCAGACACTTAACACTTACTAGCTGTGTGACCCTGGGCAAGTCACTTAACCCCAATTGCCTCACAAAAAATTAAAAACCAACCAACCAACAAACAAAAAATAATAATAAATGCTTACTACCCAAACTGGTGTAGTAGCCATTAATATATAAATAACAAGTAATTAATTTACAAAGTACCATAGTAGCAAATAATTTTAGAAAACACACTATGAATGTTTACATTTTAAAATTATTTTGTCATGGGCCTCCTAAAAGTTGTTATATACTAAATTTCAACATTATTTTTGTACTTTTTAGCAAACTTTTTTCATTCAAATCTTTCCTACGTGAGGGCACAGCTAGGTAGTAGTAGGCCTCCACCAGTCACAGACAACCATGGATCAGCTACTTGAAGAGCCACAGGCCACAGTGTGGCTATGCAGTCTGAAACGGGAACCACAGCTCCTGAGTGACTTATAACCGGTAACTGCCTCATCCCGTGTTGTATCTACCCCCTGAGTAGTAGCTGGAGTGTCCTCTCCAGGTCGCTGGCCTGGGCAGATCAATATGGAAAACAAGCTGTTGCCCATGCAATAGGTTTTCCTTCTCTGCAACAGGAGTTGCCAGAGGGATGTGATGCCCAACATCCAACTGCCTAAGGGACTCTGACTCCTGATTTTTCCTCAGGGTTGACTCCTGAAGCCTTTCCCATATATGGGCACAACTAGGTGGCGAAGTGGATAAAGCACTGGCCCTGGATTCAGGAGGACCTGAGTTTAAATCCGCCTCAGACATTTGACACTTACTAGCTGTGTGACCCTGGGCAAGTCACTTAACACTCATTGCCTCACCCCCCCCCCCCAAAAAAAAATCCTTCTTGCTTTATGCTAAGCTTTATCTTTGATCTCCTCAATGTATGTATTCCCCCCATTATGCAGGGGGCAACCCATCCATGCCTTCTTCTCCCTTGGGGACTTTGTCACATATCCATTGATAAATCCTCCCCTCGGATTTACCCAGTGTGCTATGGGTCCTTCTTTAAATCTCTTCATATTTTATAATCACCAGTGGAGTTTGCAGGCTGTCCATCCTTTATTCCTCCCTTTTAATCTGAAATTCACATATGGTCTTATTACTAGACTTTGGGCATTTGATTTGAAAACAGTTTCCATTTTAAAATTATCCCACTTATCGTAATTCTTTCAGGAATAAAAAATGATCTTCTTTTGAATAACTTTAGTATTGAGTTATTAATGTTAGAAGTTTTTGAGCATTCTGACTTAAAAGGTATAAAGTGACAAATGAAAAAGAAAATGTTGCCCCACTCTAGCATCTCCTTTATACACATTTTAATTTTTACCTCTTCAGTCAAGTATCTGTTGAGGACACTATTTGTCCCAGTAATGACTGTCCATACTAAAATAGGAAAACAGCATGGTGTATAGAGACTTTGTTCTCTTTGTCAGCCTAATGAACCAGTAGGTCTGGGCTTGAATTTTAAGGTGCTGGAAATAAGTAACCATACAAGAAGGATGGTTTCAAGGCTCGAGGTATTTATTGAAGGCTATTTGGTCAAGTAGTAACAGGAGCCCTGTGGTACATCCTCATTAGCCCACATTTGGCTTCTCCAAACAGCATATTTGACCCTGAGTGTTCTGTGCATTGAGTGCCACTGGCTTCAGTTATGCATAGTAGCATGTAGGATATGGTGTCATGTTAAGTTATTGTGTTTCCTTTTGTGGTCCACCCCTGTTATAATTGCTGTGTGAGGCAAAAAAAGTGTCCATAAGGACATTGTCAGTTGTTCTAATGGTGGTTGGTGAATCTCCAAGAACTTCCTTCTTTTGAGCTGAGAGTCCATATTCTGACTGTAGCAGGACTGTGTCCACTTGAAGCCTTGTTCCTTACACTAGTGAGTAGTGGGGGGCCCCCTTGTTCCCTTTTTTTCTAGGCATTTGGTAGTTACATACACCAATACATTTTTCTATTACTATTTAAAACAGTGTGAACTCTAAGAAGGAGCAGCGATGTATATTACACTACCAACCATTCATAACTGAGGTTGTTGACCACATCATGATTGCATGATTCTTTCCTCCTGAAAAGTGCGTTACCAATATCACAGCAGAAGAAACTGGTTGGGAGCTAGGGGAAAGCGAGGGACAATGGAAGAGCCAGACCCTCTGTTATCTCAGAAAGGAGGGGGAGGTCCTTTTGGACCCTGATTCCTGCACAATATGTGCTTAGAGAAGACAGTTGCTTTTCCCCTTGACCTTTCAGAGTTCCGGGCTTCTTTTAAAATTCAACTCCAGTGACACTCCTAGAGGGAAGAGTGTCCTGATATCCTGACTCCATCTGTTAGTGTCCTCCTCACCCCAAATTACTTTGCATATTTTTGTATCTGCTTATTTGTATGGGTTATCCCCTTGAAAACAGTGACTTCTTTGTTTTGTTTTTATATAAGGAGTAAGAAGCACAGTGCCTACCTGGCACTTAATAGGCGCTTCATAAATTCTAGTTGAATTAAATTTAATTAAATTCAGGGGCAGCTAGGTGGTACAGTGGGTAGAGCACCAGCCCTGGAGTCAGGAATACCTGAGTTCAAATCCGGCTTCAGACACTTAACACTTAGTAGCTGTGTGACCCTGGGCAAGTCACTTAAACCCAATTGCCTCACTTAAAAAAAATTGAATTAAATTCCATGATTTTATACATATGACCATAATAACCTGCTTTGCTTCTTTAGGATCTATTGTCCTCCTCTATCAAATGACCACTAATGTGTCTCCTGGTTATAAAATCTTGTTATTCTTTGAAACACTTGTGTGAATAATAAAATGTTAAATTTTCTCTCAGTCTTTTTTTCTCCATTTGAATATGGTTTTGTTGGATTTTATGGAAATTCAGTTGGAGCAAAAATAACAAAGCCATGCTGCCTTAGGAATAGTTGGGCATCTGGCACAGTTCACCATCCAGTCCTTTGCTTGCTTGTGCAGCCCACTCTGATACAAAGCCACAACTGGGCCCCCTTCACTCCCATCTTCCCTGGAGCAGGGATATAATGGAGTGTGTGGAGTTCAAAGACTTTCCCTCCTGAATAATAATGGAAGAGCAAATAGAGAATATGACTTGTCAGTAAAACAAGTGATTAAGCCTAGCAGATGCTAACTTTTAATTTCCACAAAATGAGTAATTAAGCAGAGTTTTCTAGGTGTTACCAATGAACTTGATCAATGCAATATATGAATACTGAAACCTGGATAACTCAATTATGTTTCTTTTACAGAATGTGGAAGTTTCATTGCATCTTATGGTGATTTATATAAACATTTTAGATTTGGGTTGGTTTCCCCCAACTAGGAGAACTTGAATCTTTATCTGGCTCAGTCTCTAAAAGTGTTTCCCCCAGCAAAATCTCTCTATTTGGAGTGCAGCCTTCAGTGGCACCCCTTGCTGGGCTTTGATCTCCAGGAAAGGAAAGGTTCCTTATAAGCAAAACTCTGCCAGGGCTAATCCCAATGGTTTGAATTTATAGTCTGGAGGGATTTAGTAATGGCTTTTGCATGAATAAAGTTTTCTCTGTCTGTGGTAGTCAGGTTGGGCTATAATCATCTGTTGGGCCTAAATTACAGATCATTAGTATAGATTTATAAGTGCAAGGGATGACCTCAGGAGGGGATCTATCCCAAGCCTCCATTTCACAGATGAGGAGACTGAATCCCTGTGAAGTTAAATGACTTCTCCAAAGGCACTCAGGTACTGAATGGCCGATGTAGAGTTGAACCCAAGCCCTCATCGTCCACATTCAACACTCTTTGCTTGATAGATGGTGCTGGGCAGTCACTGTTAATGAAGCTGGCAGAGAGTGATATCCAGAACTACCTTTGTAGAGTGCTCACTTGAACCTCTTTATTTACATAACATTTCTCCCTGATTTCCACCTGTCAAAACAACAGTAACCTAACCCTCATTTCCCATTTTTCATTCCCAGTCCCTACTTCTTTACCCAGCTTCCTTAATAAAAGCTAGAAGTAGGAATTTTCGAATTAAGGTGTCCACTGCTTAACTAGATATGACCAGATCATTTTATTTGATCAAGTAATCTGTTTTGTTTATCTATTTATTATAATGGTTATTTTAACCACTTTAAAGGGTTTTTTATGGTTATTCAACATTTGTACATCTAAGATCTTAAAGTGAAAGCAGATGTGCTTAATGGTTAATGAGTTCTGAGTGTTTAATGTAACTATCATTGAACTTATAAATCATTGTTTTGTTTGAATGAGAGCTATAGAACCACTCAGGTTCGCTTTATGAGTATCCTTAATGCTCTTGAAACCATGCCAGAAAATTTCATTAACATTCCTGATGTTCCTCTTCCTCTCTAAACAAAAGAGATAACCTCCTTTTCACAGGAAAAACAAAAAAAAATGGCCTCCTTTCTTAATCTCAAGATTCCTTTCCCCTTTAACAAGATTCCCTTTTAAAAAATAGTTTCTTGGAGATTTTTAGGAAGTTGAGAAATCTAATTGATCAGGGAGGAATATAACTTTAGCCCTGCAAGTATTATTGTCTCAGCTTGGAAATGTGTTCCTTAATCACTTGAAATTAGTTAGCGATAAACAACCTTCATAAAAATTTGCAATAAAAATGCCAGCTTGTAAGAAAAGATAATGATGTGCAGTTTAGAAATGCCTAGAAACAAAGTAGGGGGGAAAAGTTACTTTTTTTTGGAGACTAAAGATTAATTTTCCAAGACTTTTAGCAGTCCATGTAAGAATAATAATTGTAGTACTTTTATCTTTGTAGTTTTAATAATAGTAGGATTTATTGACAGGGCCTCCTGGTAATGCAGCTTAGAATGAAGGGTTGGGGTTTGGGGTTTTTTTTTTTTTTAAGATTAAAAAAAAAAGTTTGCATGTAGTGCCTAAAGCCACTTTAGAGATTCTATTTTAAATAGCATTTACAAGTATTTCATGTTATATTGCTGAAATAAATTTTCATTTGCTGTCATTTCATCAACTTGCCAACTTCTTAATCTACTTTTGCCTCTGTAGAAAATAAATAAGTGGAATTACATGTTGTTCTCTTTGGGAAATCATGTAATGATATAATTAGCATATTTATACACTGCTTTACATGACTTCTATATTTCTCTTTAATATAAAAATCAGAATTTCTTTAACTTCATGTCCCGTCTTCCATAGGATTATACAATTTTTCTATTGCCTTTTGTTTTATTATAAGCTATTTCTCCTTGGCCTTCCTTGTCCCCTCACATCCTACCCCTTTCACAAAGATTGAAATTTTTTTATTGTAACAAAGACAATCATTTAAGCAAAGTCAACTAACACCAAAGTGTTGCTATATTGCCTTCAGCATCCATAGTTCTCACCCTTTTACTGAGAGAAAAAGATATGTGATTGCCTGTCAATTTTCCTGAACTGAAATTATTCCTTTCAAGCTATTAGAGTTTACTTCTTTTTATTGTTATCTTTTATAGCATTATTTATATTGTTCTCTTAGGTCTGCTTTCATTACTGTTCATCTCTTCAAAAAGGACTTCCTATACTTCTCTGAATTTCTAATATTTATTATTCCTTATGACATACTTTATAACATTCACATACCACAATTCGATTCACTATTCCCCAAGCAATGAACACATTTAATTTCTTTCTTTTTTTTGGTTTTTACCCCGTATCAAAAAATAACTAAAAACCTAATTGTAAACATTCTATAAGTTTCTCTTTTGTGTGTGTATGTGTGCATACATTCACTTCATTAAACCAAGCTCAGTTCTATAAGAGGTTTTTTTTAATATAGGAAATTGTTCTGCATTTAATAAAATATATCGACACTGAAACTTTATAGCACAAACAGTAAATAGAGGTCTTGATGAAGATATTTGCTTCTATGTTGTATAAAAACGCCTACCTGTTGACTTAGTACATCGTGTAATTTGAATTACCTTTTCTGGTTATTCTTAACTTGTTGGATTTTTTTTTTTTTAAACATTGTTCATTCCTAATTCACTTGCTATCTTCCTGTTTTTTTTTAGTCTCTCCTGCTGGTTCATTTTCTTTCTCCTGCTCCTAACAATGAGTTTTCCTCTTGGCCTAGTCCTAGACTTTCTTCCTTTTACTTCTCTCTCTCCTTCCTTTATGATCTCATCTGTGGTTCATTTAGCACCTCTAAGAGGTTACATCCTAAGTTTATGCATGCATCCCTGGACTCTTGTGTTACTCTTTAGATTGTCCCTCCACATAGCTATCTAAATGTCCCATCAGTACTTCAAATTCAACATGCACAAAAGTGAATTAGCTTCTAATGATCTCCTTTCCCACCCAATCCCAATTTCACTGTTTCTATTGGTGGCTCTATCTTACTCCTAGTCATGCTTGGGTAAAATTGCAGTCATCATTGATTTTTCTACTTGCCTCATCCTCAGACCTCCCCCACTCAGACATACTTTATCTAATCACTTATCAAGTCAAGCTCTGCTTCCAAATGAAGTCAAGCTATCATTTATAAAGCACCTATCAGATGCACAACAGAGCACTTATGAGGCACTTACTATATACAGATAGAAGGCAGAACTGAAACAGCCCCTCAACTAGAGTGGATTAAGCAGGTCCTCATAAGGGAAGAGGCTTTTCATCTGAGCATGGAAGGAAAATAGCAATTCTCAGTGGTGGAGTTATGGAAGGGGGAGTGCTTTCTAGGTAGGGGAGGACAACTTGTACCAAGGCACAGACACAAGATAGTTCCCCTGTCCGTGGAACTCCTAGTAGGTCTTTAGTTCATGTGTACAATCAGATCCCAATTAGTGCGAATAAGGAATCCCATGGAGTGTTGGTAACATTATTCAAATGTTCGATATTTGACAGAATAATTCTATGCAAATTATGATAATTTGTTCTAATCCAATAGAAATACAGAATTTAAATGTTTTTTTAAAATTTTATGCTTTATTAACATATAAGAGCAATGGATAAGAAAAATGTATTTCTGATTCAAGTTTGTTACAGCATAATAAAAGATAACAAAATTTAAACATTTTACATTACTAAATATAATATTTATAGTACATGATATGAGAGAAATGCCATTGTCATTGTTTAAAATATTTTAACAGCATAGACTGAACTGTCTTCTCTTTTTAAAAATTTTCATTCATGTAGACTCTGATAGGTGTAAAAGTTTTCCACATCTCAACCAGTTTGCCTCCTTACATTCTTACACAATGGACCAGGTGTAGTTTAATGACCTGGAGCATTATCTAATAATCAGTAATGCTGTTTTCAACAGCTAGGCTAATAACTTTAAAAAACAGTCTTTGGGGGTACCTAGGTGGCACAGTGGATAAGGCACCAGCCTTGGATTCAGGTGGACCTGAGTTCAAACCCAGCCTCCGACACTTACTAGCTGTGTGACCCTGGGCAAGTCACTTAACCCCCACTGCCCTCAAAAAAACAAAACAAAAAAACCCCAAACAAACAGAATAAAAAGCAGTCTTTGAAAACATCACTAGTCACCCATGCTTTCTTATTTGACCACCAAAGAACTGAATACAATTGATAGTTATTACCTCTCAGAGCACTAGGATTTTGAGACCAGTAAACAAGCAAGCAATAGTTTTAATTTAAAATCTTCTTCTTCATCATTTTCCAATAAATGTGTTAGGTGATTTCTTTAATACTTAAAATCCAGATTGAGTTGTTTTGTTTTGTTTTTGTTTTTCATTAGAAATGTAAGTTGTAGAAATCATTCATTCCCAGAATAAGCCTGTTTGATCCACATTTTAAAAAATGTTTGATAAGTTCATCAATCTTCCTGTTATTTTTTTTTCAAAACATCAGAATATTTAGCTGAATGAAGAATTCATTCTTTTGTCCATTTTGTTAAAGGCTCTTAAAAAAATTTAACTCAACTCTTGGCAGTATCATATCCCCATACAATGTGAAGAAGTACAGACTAATGTGAGAACAGCCTTGTTAAAGACCCTTAACTAGTTGCATTAATGGAATTTTGGCTCACCTAAACTGCAACCTGGTATCATTTGATAATTTATACTCAGTCAAATTTTCACATTATTTATATTAGATCTAGAGTGTCTGAAGGGGAATCATATGCAATGCCCCTGAGAAGATAGAGTCTGGAGCCAGATGGTGAAGAAGGGCTTTAAATACCTAACAGAAGAATTTGCATTTTTTTTCCTAGAAGCAAGATGGCCACTGGTACTCTGAGTATGAGAATGACTTGGTTAGGTCTGTGCTTTATGATTATCACTTTGGTCAGTGTGGGTAGAATAGATTCTTATAACAGAGAGAGACTTGAGTCAGGAAGGTCATTTAGGAGGAGTTATAGTTGGGGGGTGTGTGTGTGTATAGAAGGAGACAGATGGGAGAGATGTACAAATCTTAATTTAAAGGAGTTTCTTTAAAATGCATTTTACTCAGTATCAAAAGGACTTTGGCCCATTAAACTTAAGTAAGAAAAAAAAATCTACTGTTTGATTTTTAACCAGACTCTGCACTGTCATTTGCAGTAATATGTAATGAATGACCAATTCTCATATACATGGCAATAGTAGAACAGGGACTAGTAGAGCTGGAATGTTGTTACTGTTTTTCTTTTGTTCTTAAAGAGAACCTTGATATCAGAGGTGATGTCTTGACTTGCAGTGAATTGGATTTTTAAATGAGGCAGGGCTGTGCAAAGTCACCAGCCTCACTCTGTCCTCTAGAGCCATCTGGTTCCAGTGGCAAGATATACATCAGGACAACTGGAGATGGCCCTGGATGTTTGAGGCAGTCAGTGTCAAGTGACTTGCCCAGGGTTACACAGCTATTAAATGTTAAGTGTCTGAGGCTGGATTTGAACTCAGGTTCTCCTGACTCCAGGGCCAGTACTCTATTTACTGTGCCACCTAGCTGCCTGAATGAGCTGGAATGTAATGTTGGCAGTAACTTACATACTACTTTTCTTAAGTATGGTATTGAATGGCTATACACTTAGCTAGACTGTTCTTCAGAACACGTTTGATGCTTAGAGTGACTCTGTTTTATATGGTATTCTGTAGATGTTAGTTGATAATAGTATTGATAGAATTGAGTGCCTATTAAGGATCTCTTTATATGATCTATGTCTAGCCATACAGTTGTATTCCAGACCTTATTGATGCTTCAGGTTCAGAACTGGATGGAAATGAGACATATGTAGACTGTCTAACAACTGACAAAAGATTTACTTAGCCGTAACATAGAAATATATTCAGTAATAATATAGCATCACTTCAGTGGACCACAGTTTGTCTCTGTAATGGCCATTCTGGTTTGACGGTCAAGCCCAAGGAAGGACACCAACCTTTGCCTCCTGGTAGGTACCAGGAAACTAGCTTAGCAGCTGGAACCTAAGTCCTCTGAGTCGATGAAGTCTTGAGGACTTTTTAATACCTTTTAAGGGAAAACTATCCTCACTTACATGGCAGATAATTAGTCCTTCAAGGCGTGATGAAAAGTACTTAACTGTTATATACTTAAAAATCCTAGAATTTTAGAATTTTAGGACTGGCAGGAACCTTAGCCCAATTAAGTTGGTATAAGTAGGAAAAAAGAGAATGCTTAAAGGAGGGGCTAGGAATAGAATAATGCTTAACTTTCGAAAGGTCAGTGATTTCAATTTCCACTGGTTTGTCTTTTCTGCTGAGCTGTTTAATACAAATTACAGTAGGGAAAATAAGAATAAAAACACTCATGAGACTTCAAAAAGAAAACAGAAATGTTCATAGATATTGAAGGGTATTGTCATATGTTAAAGTGTATACTACATACATTACAATGGGATCTGTGTATTCGAAGCTGCTCCTTCATTTCAACATTTATTAAGCATCTTACTATGTGCAAAAAACCTAACTAAGGATAAGAAGATAAAAATGAGGGGCAGTTAGGTGGCACAGTGGATAGAGCGCTGGACCTGGAGTCAGGAGGACTTGAGTTCAAATGTGACTTCAGACACTTGACACTTACTAGCTGTGTGACCCTGGGCAAATCACTTAACCCCAATTGCCTCACCAAAAAAAAAAAAAAAGAGAGAGAGAGACAATTACTTCCCTCATGTAGGTTACATTGTACTTTTGGATGGGAAAATCATAATAAATCCACAGATGAGTAAACAAGATAATTTGAGAAGGGAGAGAGCATTAACAACTGGCCAAAATCAAGAAAGGTGTAATGTGGGGTATGAAACCTCAACTGAGATTTGAAGCAAAGCAGGTATAGTAAGAGGTGGGGGTATATTATCCATGGATTTCACCTTCCCTCCTCTGACTATTCAGAAAATTATACTGCTAAATAGTTTGACTGATATTCTTCACATCCTTAGTGAATTACCACAAAACGTCTCTGGGATTCGCACAGATGGTAGCATGAAGTCTGCAGCTGATATCCAAGTCGGCAGCACATTTGGTACACACATCAGACTGTCCTGAGCAAAAAACTGTCTACAAATACGATTTGTAATCCAATTTAAAACTTTTTACCCCATGTTTAAAATTCAGATTGAGTTGTAAGTTATAATAAACATGTGTCACATTCTGGCAGTAATTTAACTTGACCTTAAGCAAGGAGTTTTGAAGAAAGGAGTAACAAAGTATAAACAAAGGGTAGCAAGATATTTCCCTCCATATCTAGGAGTAATAAATATATCACTTTATAGAGGAGCCAATCTGTTATCTTAGCACATCAAAAAAATAAATCAATAAAACCAAAACAAAAAAGCTGATAACCCAACTTAGAAGGTGAAATGTATCCTGTTGTCCATCTGTATCTGTGAATAGTACAGGGGGTAAAGCAGTCTTGGTTGTTTGCACTATGAGGAAGGAAGATCTCTCTTCCCTGTTCCTGGTTCAAACAGAAGAAGGTTGGAACCATTGTTGTTATTGAACTATTGAAGTAACATCCTTAACATTTACCTTAGGTCGTAAAAATGTTCATTTTAGAACCAATTGTTGTTTGCATTCAGTTTTCTATTAATACAAAGATATTTAATAATTCATTTGCTGCCTTCCATTCATTTGATTATGATATTAGAATAAAATTTAGATCCATCTTTTGATGAAAGGTTGACCTTTTCAGTGTTGTTTTTCCGTACATACATATAAAGGCCTAAATACCCCATTCTGTAACTTTTGTAATATAGCGCTATACCAGTGTTGTGAATTCCAAGGCCACCTAGAGGACATTCTTACCTGGTGATGAATCTTTGGGTTTACTAATTCTTATCCTGAGCAGATACCAATCAAAAAGTAGTATAAATGCTACCAGTTGAAGGGGTTTGTTGTATCATGAAAGTCCAAGAAGTAGTTTTGAATTAGGGCTGAAAGTAAGGGAATAGTTGTAGGTAAGATGTATCGTATCAGCAGCTAGCAGGGGTCTAACAAAGATACCCACATAGAAGAACTAGAAAATAAAGAAAATGAGGAAAGTGGATACCAGCATAACGGATGACATTCACAGATAGGGTGTTTTCATATATGTATGAAAAATATTTTGTTCTCATACAGTGGTTTTATTAGCCTTATACACCCTACACTGTGTTCTATAGTAACACAAAATATTGTCCTCACAACATTCTCAATATTCCTTAAATTTCTCAGTTCTTCACAAAGTTCTCATTTATGTTTCTCATTTTCCAGCCAAGGAAATTGAGGCTCAGAGAAATCAAGTGACTTGCCCATGGTCATAAAATCAATGCATTTGTTGTCCTGACCAGATCTTTTTTGAGTAAAAAGCAATTTTTCTTTCTTCCTCACTTCATTCTCTCAAATTCTCTTGTATTTCAGTTTTCTCATTTCAAATTTTGATATCTTTTGTCTCCTATATTTTCCCCTGTGTATCCATTATCCTTTCCCTACCTAGGTAATGATGTCTTCTAATGAACAGTTTAAAAAAAAAAAGAAGATAAGCACTATTCAGCAAAACTAACCAATATATCAAAAAAGTCTGAAATTATTACAGCCAGCATTCCACACTTATATGTCTGCTTGGTTAATCAGTAAAAGATTTTTTTGGTTAATCCGTGCAGAGTGTTACCCTTGAAATTTTATTCTTTTGTACTCTAATATAGTTGTTTGGAATTATTTTCAAGCATTCCCGTTGGTTTGATGAGTCATTATTAATAAAGCTGAAAGATTGAGCTGATGAAAAAGATGTTGAATATCATTGTCTGTTCTTAATTTTTTGCTGACATTAGCATCAACATATCTATGTGCATTAAGAAATGCAGATGTATATTTCTTTGTATAATTCACTTTATAGTTTGCATTGGTAAACGTGAAGGTCTGTGTGAAATCCACAACATTCCAGATTATGGTATTGTAACTAGGAGATAGGAGAAAGGAACAATTAAGACAGGTGAAAAGATATGAAATTCAGATTTATTAAGATTATAGTGGTTTACATACTCTAGCATAGACAGGCATATAGGCACATCACTATATGCTCAAAGATCTTATGTATTCACATGTGTATATAAATAATCTATGAGTTGAAGTGGGAAGTAGAAGGTACTGATAGAATCCTCTTTAACCAAAGAATCCCATTTCACTGGATTTTTTTTTTTTTTTTAAGAAAATGTCTTGGTGGGTATTTTTTAACTCTCTGTGTTTGTTTTGTCAACCAACTTTTTTTTTTCTCTAAGTCCAGCACAGTTTGGGCTCCTATTCCCCAACAGTTTTGTTAAAAGTTTATGTCTTCTCTGTTGTGATGTTAGATGGCTCTGTGTATGTCTATGTGTAACAATTGCTACAGAGCTGTATGTTTAGATATGAAAGAGATTTTTTAAATTCCTGGCTATTAGTCACCCAGATAAAGGGGAAGTTTTTACACCTTCTGTAATTCTTACTTAATTAGACTTTCATTAGTAGTGAACAAGCATTTATTAAGGGCTTACTATGTTCCAGGCACTGTACTAAGGACCAGAGATACAAGAATGGCAAAAACGGCCCTGCTCTTAACAAACTCATCATCTGGGAGACAATAATTATGTTTAGATGAGATCTGTACAGAGCAAATCAGAGGGTATTCTCAGAGGGAAAGCTAAATCATTAAGGGGGACCTGGAAAAGTTTCTGAAGGAAGCCAAGAGATGAAGATGATGAGGGCAAGCCTTCTCAGCATGGGAGATAGCCAGTGAAAAATGCCTGGGGTTGGAAGCAGTAATATAGGAGGTGGGAGTGTTGTGTGCTGGGCATTGCAACAAGAAAGCGTCACTAGATCATAGTGTACTGGTTTGGTTAGAGAGTAAAGTGGAAGGAAGATCACTTTAATGGATGAGTGGAAGATGGACTGGAGGAAGGAGAGACCAACATGAAGGCCTACACTAGGAAGACACGTTTGCTTGCTTCTTATAGTTTGTTTTTGTTTCACAAATAAAATAGTATTTGCATGAAATAATAAATGATAAGATTCTCACAAAACATTTATTTATTTTTAGTGCTCAGCTTAAAAAATGAATTCCAAATTCTCTCCCTCCTGCCCCTCCCCCACCCATGGAGAAGACAAGAAATGTGATATCAATTATACATGTGAAATCATGCAAAACATATTTCCATATTAGCCACGATGCCAAAAAAAAAAAGCAAGAAAAATAAAGTGAAAAAATTATGCTTCAATCTGCACTCAGACTCCATCAATTCTCTCTCTGGAGGTAGATAGCATTTTTCATCATAAATCCTTTGAGATTGGCTTGGATCATTGTATTGATCAGAATAGCATAGTTTATCATTTACAGTATTGCTGTCACTGTTTACAATGTTCTCCAAGAAGACTTATTTTTTGTATAGGGTAGTTATAATAATCTATTATTGGTTCCCTAGTGCCGTATTCATTTAAACTCACTATAAAAGTAATGCTTCATATATCAGTTAGTAAGCACATGCATGTGACAGCGGACCTGCCCAAAGCAGAGAATTGTTTTTGGGAAAATCGCCACCTTTTAAAAGGTGCTTACTGGTATCACTGTGGAAAAGTACCCTTGCCTGGGAGTCGAGACCTTTTTAGCCTTTGGCCTCTTCCCAAACAACTTATTTGTAGCAGGATAAATTACTATTTGGGGGGTGGGTGGAGGGAGGGATGGAGAGCATTTATTATACACAGGGTCTTTTGATTTGAGAAGTCACAAGGATGCTGAGGCCTGAAGGCTTGTTGGTGTAGCTGCGTGGATTGTCTCTAGAACCTAGTGTCAGGTTCTCATAGTCTCAGGAGGCATTATGTTGAGAAAGAGAGCATAGGAAGGCAGATGGCAAAAAGTTATCAGGGTGAATACTTGCATGGACGATGGTCAGGAGCTCTGCCTATGGTGGGCCTTAAGTGTTGGAGCTGACTGACTCCCCATTCAGGTCAGTAGGGTTACAGTGCAGTCTTTCCAAAACTAACAGCCCTAAGTGTTTCGAAGGATCCTCAGTGGACATTCAGACTTGGCCAGGGCTTATATGGTCATTATGAAGGGGGTCGGCATAGTGGACAGAGCTTCTGGATGTAACCTGGATTCACATCTTTCCTCTGACTCTACTTTTATGGCTGTGGATGGGCAAGTTATTTCATGTCTATAAGCTTTATTGTCTGTGATGTAAAATGGTGATAGTAATATCTATATTACCCATCCCATTGGGCTATTGTAGAGCTCAAATGAGATAATCTTTCTTTTCTTTTTTGGGGGGGGGCAATTGGGGTTAAGTGACTTGCCCAGGGTCACACAGCTAGTAAGTGTTAAGTGGCTGAGGCTGGATTTGAACTCAGGACCTCCTGAATCCAGGGCCATGCTCTATATCCACTGCGCCACCGAGCTGCCCCGAGATAATCTTTATAAAGTGTTTTGTAAGCTTGAAGGCACAATAAAATATTAGGAGTTACTTCGCTTACATATATTTTAGTGAAATTCTTAAATTATATGGTAGATTGACAGCCCTAAACTCTCGATTGTTTCCCATTTCATTGTTTATTTTAATTATGGAAAGCAAACATTACATATTTCTCATTCTAAATTATGCCTTATTTGTTATAAAGTATGCTTCTGCTTTGAAATTAAGTATTACTATGTAGTCCACTTTTTAAACTCAGTAGATAATCTAGAGACAGTATGCCTTAATTTCCAGAAGTAGTGGACTGGTATTCAAGTTATGATAGTACCAGTGTAGTGCCCAACTAAAAATGGATCACTTCACATTTTGGAGCCTTAGTTTCCTTAGCTTTAAAATAAGAGGGCTAGAATAGATGATCTCAAAGGTCCTTTTTATGTGATTCTACCTAAGAGAGAAATATGTTCTGAGAAATGAGGAAAAAATAGCTTTTAGAGACATCCCTCCCACCTAGGTTCTTATTTTTTCCTCCTATGAAGCTATTATCTTAAAGTGAGCAGGGGAAAAGAAAAGTCTAGGGTGTGAGTTCAGTTTTACTACTATAAGGGTTTTAGATCAGCAACCTGTTGCCATGACAACAAATGCATGAATTTCAAGAAGAAATTTTTCAGCATATGGGATTGGTAAAATTGCAACCTCCCTGTTCTCTCTTTCCCTCTGGTTCAGGAGAATTAGTCACTGCCAACTTGAAAAAACATCACTTTCTGCAAGGTCTTGCTAAAATTAATTTAAATTATCTGTGATCTTATTTTTTAAATTTTATAATAACTTTTAAATTATAGTCAAGATGTGCTTTAATAGGTCTGTCATACATCGAGTTAAACATTTGATTTGACAACAAAAATTACTTTTTTGAGTCTGTTAGGAGAGCTTTACTAAATGGTAAATAGTTTAATGTATTGGGAGTTCTTGACAATAATAGATGAAGACCTGCCACTTTAAAGACTCCCTTGCCTTCAATGCTTTCTAACTCCAGTAGTGGAAGGCAGTTTAGCTTTAAGTGCTCTGTCATATTTGCAGGCTTTTATAGCCGGAGTCTACAGCAGTCAGTGATGATGATGGAAAAGGGTGGCAGGTAGACTTAAAACACCATAAAGCACAGAGACGATTGTGTGGAATGCCTTGAATGGAATCCTTTTTGAATGAAAAATCAGCCATATGTGCCACCCTTATGGACCCTGTAAGAAGAAAAGAAATGTGCCCTAATGCTAACTGTGCATGAAATTGCAGTGTTAGGAGATATTGACCAGATGTTTCAATCTCAACAAATAGCTTGTTATGTGAATGAGTGAAAATCTCTTTGCTGCTTTGATCACATACACCTTGAAGGAAGAGGTAATTGAATAGAAGCTGTCAAAGTTCATCATTGTCAATAAACTTTGACTTGACCTTTGCCTTTTGTTTTTGATGTTGTTACTGATAGGTGTTGATGGGCAGATGTTTACTCCTTTGAGGGGTTTTGCTCCTTTATAAATTGTCTACTATAAACAATAAAAGACAAGGGCTTTTTGTCCTCTGAATTCTTCTATAGTTTTGGACTGTTAGGCACAGTTTTAAGCTTGTTCAGCTTCTGTCATTTTCAAGAAGATAAATAAGACGGATGTATTTTTGCTTAATAAAATTAAATGGTTTTCTAAGTTTGTAAAGGTTCTGCTTTACTCTTTCCTTATCAGTTCAATCTGTGACAATAAACTGTCATATAGATTTCTTCTAGCTCTAGGGGTCATTATTTATTCAGAGAATGTTAGAGTTGGGAAGACCTTAGAGGTTATTTCATCCAATCCCAATGATTTTTGAGAAAGAAAACTGAGGCCCAGATGGGTGAAGAGGCTTGTCTATCAGGGTTGGTACAGCCTAGTTCTAAGCAGCCATTTCTCCTTGTTAGTCCATCCTTTTTTCACTACTTTGCTTCCTATTCTGTCCATCAATAAAACGATCTTAACTGCAGTCCCCACCTTATATTGTAAGTGATATTTGTACCCTGCGCTGTGGAGTTTTTCCATTTATTTCTCTTTATTATGTGTTCAGCATGATAGGATAGTAGACCGGGAGGTATATAAGGGATGTTAAAGATCACTTAGTCTAACCCACTCTTATTACAGATGAACAAACAGAGGCCTAGAAAAGTTAAATGACTTTGCCAAATTCATACTTGTAGTTGATAATTATAACAACTCACATTTATATAGCACTTTAACGTTTTCCTGACACTTTAGTTTGGGAGTGTTGAACTCACCCTGGAAAGTGGTCCACAGAACTCTTGAGTGCCCCCAATCCTGATTAAATTGAGATTGGGAAGTGTTTAGCAAAATAAATAAAAACACACTACAACATAATGTTCAGTTATGATTTTCTAAGTCAGTATGTGGCCTTCATGGATCTGTTTCTGTTTGAGTTTGACATCACTGTTTACATCAGTTGATCATTACAATGCCACAACTCTGTGTGGCAGGTGCTATTATCTTCATTTTATAGATGAAGAAATGGAGGGAAGGAGAGATGATGTGAGAACTAGAAAGTATTTGAAACCTTCATCTTCATGACTTTGAGACCAGATTCCTGATTTGCTATTATGTTGTTCGACTCTAATTCCAACATTATCCCAACTATATTGGAAAAATCTCCCCAGAATCTATTATTTTTTTGCAGCATATAATTTATAGACATTTTATGTGGGAAAATTTTAAGCTTATGTACACAGGAACTTAATAATAATTTTGGTCATTAAAATAAAAGCATACTAAATGTTTGTCTTTTGTCCTCAGTGGACTGAATTTTATCAAGTAAGCAATTAGGGAAAGCTTGAAGAAGATGGAACTGTCCCTCTTAAATGTATGAATTAATGAGTCTTCTCTAGAGCAGTTATCACTTCCCTTCTCATTTAATTTGAAGTAGCTTGAGGATAGATAGTGCCATGTATTTGAGTAATATCACTTTTGTAGAAAGACTTTCCAGCTTTAATTAGTGATGCAGAAATGCTGGTTTGATTGTAGTTTCTCAGGGTATTGTGACTGGGGGGAGGTGGAAAGGTGGGAACTGGATTTCTTTGAGATTCTTGGTTTGCATTAATCCTATTCCTTTACAGCAGGGATTCTTAACCTTTTTGTGTGCCATGGCCCCTTTTGACAGTAGTCAGATTTGTGGATCCCTCCTCAGAGTAATGTTTTTAAATGCATGAGAACATACAAAAGACTACAAAGAAAGCCAATTATATTGAGATGTAACTATCAAAATATTTTTTAAAAACAAGTTCACAGGCCCCTGGCTAAGAATCCCTGCTTTATTGTCTTTTCTAGCCTATGAACTTTAAGTACTGAGAAAGTAGGAACCAAAATTGGCCTAATTTCACAATTTTGGAGAACTCATAGAAGTTGGAATGACCCTCAAATTTACTATGATCATAATTCTTAGGAGCTTCTGATTAAATATATATAAAAGGCCTGAGCCATATTGTGTACCTGAAAGCATTGTGTTTTACACGGATGCACTATAAGCTTTGTGGGAGAAACTCTCTCTCTCTCTCTCTCTCTCTCTCTCTATATATATATATATATATGTATATATATATATATACATACATATACATATATATATATTTCAAAAAGAAATTATGCCAGTAAAAGTTCATTCTATGCAGCAGTATTAAATTGATCTTTCTTACGTAATGCATGAATTTTTGGAAATTGATCTCTAAGGTACTTTAAAATTTTAAAGGCCTTTGAATATGTGAAGATTTCCATTTCCACAAGTACTTCATGGTGGTCATGCCCCTGCTCATGAAAGGTCAATGGCTCCCTGCAGCATAGAGGATAAAGTTCAATCTCCTTAGCCTGGCATTCAAGGACTCCACATTGGGGCCCAATACAATATTCCATTTTTATCTTCTCTTCCTATATGTCATGAGTCTCCTCATCTATTACATCTGTCTCACTGACTTTCCGATCATGGCATGCTTGTTCTTATGTCCTTAATTTTGAACATTCCATTTACTCAATCAACAAACATTTATCAAATAGCTGTTATGTTTTAGGCCTTGGTGGGACAGAGACAAAAATGAACAGTCCCTATTCTCAAGTGACTTATCTTCCATTCAAAGAGAGATCACGTGTACACATGTAGGTATTTGTTAAAATAAAAAGCAGTGGGAGAGAGAAAAAGAGGTAATACCAGCTCGAGGGGTCAGGAATATTTATATGTAGATAATGGCACTTAAGATGAACTTTGAAAGAAATTAAAGTTTCTTACAGTCAGAAATCATGATGTAATCTGTTCCAGAAGGGGGATAACATGTGCAAGGCATGGGGACAGGCTGGAGTATTATGTGTGAGGAACAGTAATAAGGCCAGGAGTGATGCATGATAAGACTGACACATGAAGTAGATAGAAATTAAAAATGCCTTTCTGTGTAGTAAGTTCTAATTTCTTCTCTGATTGTTGACTAAGTGACCAAAAAGGAGGTACGGGGGGCAGAGGAAGGTGAAAACACACATTACTTATGTTAGGTCATCTGCAAACATAAACTTGTAAAAAACCTAGATTTTTAATGGTCTTTTGTTTTTATATCAACAATATTTCTTCCTCCTCTTGCCTTTTCCCCTCCTAGAACACAGTGCCTTATCACCATATATTTTTTTAATTAAAAAATAGAAAGAAGAAGAAAAACAAAACCACCAAGAAAACTAATCAGGGGCAGCTAGGTGGCGCAGTTGATGAAGCACTGGGCCTGGATTCAGGAGGACCTGAGTTCAAATATGACCTCAGACACTTGACACTTACTAGCTGTGTGACCCTGAACAAGTCACTTAACCCTCATTGCCCTGCAAAAAAACCAAAAGAAAACGAATTAATTCATTTTTTAAAACCTGACATTATGTGCAATGTTCCACCTCATTTTACAAATGAGGAATTTGAGGCAAACAAGGTGAAATGAGTTGCCCAGGGTTATAAAGGTGGTAAGTTTCTGAAGCTGGATTTGAACTCAGGAAGATGATTCTTCCTGACTCCAATTCTGGCACTGTGCCATCAAGCTGCCCATATTTCTGTTTACATTGTTGTATGTTTTTTGTTAGCTCTGCTTACTTAATTTTGTATCAGTGCATGTAAATCTTTCCATGCTTTTCGATATTCATCATTTCAATGCTTTTTTTTTTGCTTTTTTTAATTAACAAAAGTATTTTATCATTTTTCGTTTACATATAAGGATAGTTTTCAACATTTGTTTTCATAGGATTTTTAGTTCCAAATTTTCCTTCAACTCTCCCTTCCCTCCCTCATCCCCAAGACAGAAAGCATCATATTAAACATATTTCTGCATTAGTCATATTCTGAAAGAAGAATCAGAGCACAAGGGACAAACCTCAACAAAGAAGGAGAAAATAAAACAACCCAAAAGTAGAAACAGTATGGTTCGATATTCATTCATAATCCATAGTTCTTTTTCCTGTGTGTGGAGAACATTTTCTAACATGAAATTGTTTTGGATCATTGCACTGCTAAAAAGAGTCAAGTCTTTCACCATTGTTCATCACACAGTGTTGCTGTTACTGTGTACAGTGTTCCTCTGGTTCTGCTCCTCTCAGTCAGCATCAGTTCATGTAAGTCCTTTCAGGTTTCTCTGAACTCCTCCTGCTCATCATTTCTTTTCACATTGACTTTTTACAACTTTGTGTTCTAAGTTTTCTTCCTCCCTCCCTCCTCATCCCTCCCTATGAAATACAACAATTCAATATAAGCCATACATGTGCAGTTATGCAAAACATGTTCTCATTAGTCAGGTTAGACAAAATACCTTTAGAAAGAGGAGCTAACAAATAAAATTATACTTCAATCTGTATTCAGATACCATCAGTTATTCTTCTGTTGATGGTTTACATTTTTCATAAGTCCTTCTAATATCATCCTGCTCATTATTTCTTTCACAGTTACTATTGCTAATTGTATTACCCTCCACCTTATTCCCTACCATCTTTGAATCTCATGGCTACAGTTACTGTCTACAGTGATCTTTTTAAAACTTTTTAAAATTTAATTTAATTTTATTTTTGCGGGGCAATTGGGGTTAAGTGACTTGCCCAGGGTCACACAGCTAGTAAGTGTTAAGTGTCTGAGGCCAAATTTGAACTCAGGTCCTCTTGAATCCAGGGCCGGTGTTCTATCCACTGTGCCACCTAGCTGTCCCTGCAGTGATCTTTGAGCAGAACATAAAAATCTGGCATTGCTTCCATTT
The DNA here is from genome assembly GCF_019393635.1 of Dromiciops gliroides. Lineage (NCBI taxonomy): Eukaryota > Metazoa > Chordata > Mammalia > Microbiotheria > Microbiotheriidae > Dromiciops > Dromiciops gliroides. The sequence goes on from NC_057862.1 coordinate 54,438,370, forward strand.
CTTCTCCCTCTATTTAGCAGGAAGTGATGAGACCAGTTGTGAAGATCTACATTTTTTTCCATGTTAAGCTTCAAACAAGCTTTTACACTCTCTTCTTTCAGCCTCATCAAGAGGCTGCTTCTTTTTTTTTTCTTTCTTTTTTTTTTTTTTTTTTTTTTTGCGGGGCTATGGGAGTTAAGTGACTTGCCCAGGGTCACACAGCTAGTAAGTGTCAAGTGTCTGAGGCCAGATTTGAACTCAGGTACTCCTGAATCCAGGGCTGGTGCTTCATCCACTGCGCCACCTAGCTGCTCCCCTTCTTTTCTTTTCTTTTTTTTTTTCCTTTTTTTTTTTATCAAGAGGCTTCTTAATTCTTCTTCATTTTCTGCCATCAGAGTAGCATTATCTCCATATCTGAGTTTGTTGATATTTCTCCTGGTAACCTTAATTCCCATTTGTCCAGGCTACCATTTTGTCTAATTTACTACGCACTAAACATGAAACAACTAATTGATTTCAGATGCAAAGGTGAGGCTTCTGAATATTCAACAAACATTGGGCCTCTCATTTTTTATTGCAAAGCACATTTTCTAAGTTTTTTTTTAAATCCTACATATTTCACATTAAAAATTACTAAGCATCAATGCATATTGACAGTTTCTCAATTCAATTTAAAGTGCTAGTGACTGTGCAGTGAACAAACAAATAAGAAAAAGAAAGCCCTTTTCCTCAAAGAGCTTATAATCCAATAGAGGAAGACCACACACAAAAGAGAACTGAAATGGATAGGTGAGGCAGGGAGGAGAAAAAGGTAGCTGGTGCAGGACATGATAATACTCAAGTCATACGAATACCACAGCTGGTGAGACATGACTGGGCTATGAGCCTTCTTTAAAAGAGGGGTTAGGAAGAAGTTTTTCTCCATCTTCCAGTCATCCAATCAGAGGGATAGAGGCTGAGGGTCCTAATGATGTGTAAGAAGCAAAGTTGATGTAATCTCTGGAATAATGGGTTTTCTGGTGATGAGCTTTTCCTAGGGATAATGATGATGGATTTGTATCCAAGGAGTGGGACTTCAATGAAAAAGAGGACTTTCAAGCATTCATGATGAAAAGATGAACTGAATAGAAAATTTGACTTTCAAATACAAGAACCTAGAGAAGCATAAAAAGGTAAACAGGAAAAAGAAACCATGAGGGATATGAAAAGATTAAACTGTTTACATTCCTACATGGGAAGACAATACTTCTAACTCATAAGAACTTTCTCAGTATTAGGACAGCTAAAAGGAATATAGACAAAGGGCACAAGTGTGAATTGAATATGAAGGGAGGATACCTGTAAAATATTTATTTTTTATTTATCCTTGTATTTTTGTGGGGCAGACAGGGTGGGGTGGCTTATGTTTGGGGTGAGATTTGGGCTTGGGGCCTCCTGGGTTCAGGACTGTTACTTTTGCATAACTGATCATGTATGACTTATATTGAATTGTTGGATTTCATAGGGAGGGATGAGGAGGGAGGGAGGAAGAAAACTTTGAACACAAAGTTGTAAAAAGTCAATGTGAAAAGAAATGATGAGCAGGAGGAGTTCAGAGAAACCTGGAAGGACTGACATGAACTGATGCTGACTGAGAGGAGCAGAACCGGGAGAACATTATACACAGTAACAGCAACATTGTGTGATGAACAGTGGTGCAAATCTGTACAGCATACTAAAAAACTGACAAATTGCCTTGCTGACCAAGGTCCATATAGTCAAAGCTATGCTTTTTTCAGTAGCATTGTATGGCTGTGAGAGTTGGACTATAAGGAAAACTGAGTGCTGTAGAAACAAAGCTTTCAAATTGTGATATTGGGGGGCAGCTAGATGGCACAGTGGATAAAGCACCGGCCCTGGATTCAGGAGTACCTGAGTTCAAATCCGGCCTCAGACACTTGACACTTACTAGCTGTGTGACCCTGGGCAAGTCATTTAACCCTCATTGCCCCACAAAAACAAAAACAAACCAAAAAAAAACCAAATTGTGATATTGGAGAAGATATTTTAAGAGATTCCCTTGGAAAATAAGGAGATCATATTTTGAATGCTGTGGATAAGTTCACTTACATTGGCAGTATACTTTCCAGGAATATACACATAGGTGATAAGGTTGACACATGCATTTCCAGAGCCAACTCAGTATTTGGGAGGCTCTGAAGGAAAGTGTGGAAGAGAAGAGGTTATTAGGCTGCCTACAAAACTGAAGGTCTACAGAGCCATTGTGCTGACCTCATTGTTGTATGTCTCTGAAACCTGGATAGTATACCAGTGACATGCCAGGAAAATGAATTGTTTACATTTGAATTCTCTTAGGAAGATTTTGAAGATCATATGGCAAGGTAAAGTACACGACACTGAGGTCCTTTGTTGAGATGAACTGCCACACATTTAAACTCTACTGCAGAGAGTGCAGCTCTGATGGGCTGGCCACATTGTTCAAATGCCAAATGTACATTTGCCTAAAAGACAATTTTATGGAGAACTTAAACAAGGCAGCACTCACTTGGAGGTCAGAAGAAGCAATACGAAGACACTCTCAAGGTTTCTCTGAAGAACTATGGAATTGATTATGAGACATTGGAGAGACTATCACAGGACTACCCAATATGGTGTGTCTGCATGAAAGAAGGTGCTATACTCTATGAGCAAAGCAGAATTACAGTAGCTGAAAAGAAATGTGACGTGTGCAAATTGAGAGACATCTCCACTCTTAATTGTTCCTATGGATTATTTGTGCCCCACCTTTTGTAGAGCCTTCCAAGCTATTATTAGTCTGATCAGCCACAGTTGGAAACATTGTACCTCAACCCTAACGTAGTGATGTCGTTTTGTTCTTATTTGATCACGAAGGACAAAAATCACCAACCAAGGCAACAACAAAAAAAGCTAATGCATTATGGGAAAGGAGAGGTTCATTGTACAGAGTTGCTGTTCAGAGAGTACATTGGGTTCAGTTTCTGGGTGTCAGGTTTTAAGGAAGAACATTGACAAGTCAGAGGAAATCCAAATGACAACCAGGATGATGAGGGGATTGATTACAGAGAGCATCATATAAGGGTCTTAATATATTTTCATTCATTAAAAGATTTAGGAGAGGGCTATGATGATAGCCTTCAAGTAGTTAAAGGGCTGAAGGGTGAAGAAGGATTGTGCTTGTTCTGCTTAGCCCAGAGGGCTTGATTCGAAGTTAAAAATTAATGATTGGCACTGTTGGAAACTAGAGTGAGGTAACTCAGGAAGTAGCATGTACCTTTTCAATGATAGTCTTTGAGCATAGGCAGGATTTATCAGGGATATTGGAAAAGGGATAACTTGTGCAAGTGTGGATTGCATGAGAAGACCTCTGAAGGCTCTTCCAACTCTAAGGTCCCATGATTTTGCATTTGATATGACCGCTCTCAAATAAGTGGAAGGACAAGTTCACCAGTCTCAACCAGATTTGACTGTTTTGTGAGGCAACATTGCTTATAATTTTCCTCTTCTGTCTTTTGCAAACCAGCTTATAATGAAAACCAGTTGTTGAAGAATTAACTCAGTACTGTGCATTCCTCTGGCTTAGCTAAGGAATTTTTATTACTTGTATATATAAGAGAAGAAGTAGACCATGGACACGCAAGCAGGATTCAGCTATGTTTTTCAACTAAGTGGAATATGGCTGACCAATTTTTAGTCTATCAAATGGACTGAGGAGACAAAGAATAAATTAGGAGTGGTGTCGAGTTGAAAGATGAATGGAGGGGCAATACAATACAGGGAGAGTGAAGTATGTAGTTAGATTGATGAAGGTAGGGTTAGCAGGACACAGTGACCGAGTTATGATTGGAAAATTTTAGGGAAAAGCATTTCAAGTAATTCAGATACTTTCTACTGTCCTACCTAAGGATGGTATTCTTTCCAATGGGAACACATTTTTTTCCATGGGTTTTTTTTTTTAAATATTAACAATACCTAGGCAACCTATAGGCTTTTGCAGTGATGTCAAATTCTCTAAGAGCACAACAAAATAAGACACACAGAGGGTCATGATTCTATTCATTACTGTCTTTGACTTTGTGCCTTTCCACATAAACAATAAAACAAGTATTTGCTGGACAATGTTGTTTCTGTAATATTTTGGGCTCCTGTGATGACTATTATACATTGGGAATTTCTAAGAAATTGGAAACTTCTCTAAGAAGTGTTAGTGGTGTCAGCATCTTTATTGTTGTCCATTTCCTATTTTTAGAATCCATACCTTATTCAAATAGTTCAGAATATAGCTGTTATAAAGATCGCCATATTCTGTGCATTCCAATACTTCTTGAAAAAAAATGTTTATGACATGCATAGATGTTATTGTTGTTGTTCAGTCATTCAGCTGTGTCCAGTTCTTCATGATCCCATGGACCATTGCATGCTGGGCCCTTTTATCTTCCACTGTCTCTTGAAGTTTGCCCATTTTCATGTTTATTGTTTCCATAACACTCTCTATCCATCTCATCTTCTGCTATCCCCTTTTCCTGTGATCTTTCCCAACATCAGGGTCTTTCCCAGTGAGTCTCATCTTCTCATTATGTGGCCAAAATATTTAAACTTTAGCTTTGGGATTTGACCTTCCAGTGAATAGCCTGAATTAATTTCTTTAAATATTGACTCACTTGATCTCCTTGTTGTCCGGGGGACTGTCTGAAAAATCATATCAAACATCACAATTCGGAATGTTTCGATTCTGCTGTTGTCCTCAACTTTCCTTATTGTCCAACTCCCACAGCTATACATTGCTGCTGGACAAACCATAGCTTTGTATGGACCTTTGTCGACCAGGTGATATCTCTGGTTTCTTACTGTTAGGTCAAAATTAGCACAATCATTGCAGGTGCCTTATTGCCATGTTGACTCATTGATTTTATCATCTACTAAAACCCCCAGATCATCTGGCCAACACCTCATTTAGTTCATACTTGTGACTGTTTTAAACTGGTATAGGACTTCATCCTTGAGGCAGTCTGTAACTAGGAAGATGGAGCTGAAGCTGTAGATTATGAAATGGAATCTTGTCAGTCACACAGGCCAATCACTTTTGTTCTCGGAGACATAGTTTCTCCATCTGCAAAATAGGGATTATGATGCTTTTGGCTTCTACCTTATGGGTTGTTGGGAGGTATACATGTATGCAATGCACTTGGCAAACCCTATAGTTTCCTATAAATGCCAGATACCATTATTATTATTTTCTGTTTTACATTATTAGATTTGGTTGACTCTTCTAGCCTAACAGTTCTTAAAGTATGTCTTTGGCCTCTTCAAGGTTCCTAAAACCATTTCAGGGGGGTGCATGAGGTCAAAACCATTTTCCTAATAGTACTAAGAATTTTATTTGTGGTGAATATTGATAGCTGTAACTCACATAAACAAAAGCTTTTTAGAGAGGGCCAGAAATGTATAAGAGTATAAATGTGTACCGAATTTTTATTTGTTTTTTTAAAGTTTGAGAACCACTGTCTGAACCTGTGTAGATCTTTTTGGATTCTGACTCAGTTATTCAGTGTATTAGCTGACCCTCACAGCTTTATGTTATCTACAAATTAAATAAGCATGACATTTATTCCTTCAATTGAGTTCTTGATAAAAATGCTCAATAGCACAGCACTCAGGACAAGAGTTTGGAGGGAGGGGAACAGTCTAGCAGATAAAGAAAGAGAGGTAGTCCATGGACACATCACTTCCACACACTAACTTCATGTTAAATGCCAGTATGTCTCTTCCTAAAATAGCTGAGACATCCAGTTGCATACCCAAATAGAATCAGCCTTCAAACTCCAGGCCTTGCTACAGCATCCAGCCAAGATAGCATTATAGTTCAACATCTACAGGTCACTTCTCAAAAAGGGGGTTCACACTGGCATGAGGACAGAAAAATAGAGTGAGTCTTACTTCTTTGTTTATTTATACCCCAAAACTAGGGCTAAATATTTTTCTGAACATTTCTCATTTCCCCCTTAGTTTATTTCCTATAATTATTGAGCCTTTAAGGACTCAGAAGATTATGAATTCATTTTAGAGAACCATGCAAGAGAAAAGATGAATACTTATATCCTTATTCCATAATTAAAGTTGTGTAAAAAGAAACCTCAGTAAGGAATAGTGCTGGTGTCAATGAAAAACCAGTAGGGAAGTCAGGCTGAGGCATGCTGTTGAAATATAGTATCACTAGAGATATGTAACGACTGGAGTGACGCCACCTGCTGGAGAGTTACTGTAGGAAAGCTTGGCCATGCGGAGAAGGCTTCTGAGGGCAAACCATGTGGTCAAGCTCCTTGGAGTCAGGAAGTGATGTTTGCTCGTTGGTACTGTCTCTCAAAGTTACCAGCCAATCAACTTGAGGAGCCTCCCATGGCTGGGAGGAGAACATGAAGTAGGAAGTGGATGCTGGTGGAGGACTGACTTCCTCTTTGGGTTCATGACATTGGCTTGGTGGCAGGACTTCAGGTGGGAGGCTAGGAAGGCCAGGATTTCCATGCTATAAGAAAATCTGTCCTCAATCTTTCTCTCTCTTTACTATCTTATATCTTTTAATAAACCCTTAAAAGCCTAAACTCTTGGTGAATTTATCAGTGATTTTAGCCAGTTTCCCCAAAAAACCGGGAGGGGGGGCAGATTAGAACCCAGATTTAGATTTTTAAACAACACAGATAGATCTCTAATAATTAAATGCTGGGGCAGCTAGGTGGCGCCGTGGATAAAGCACTGGCCCTGGATTCAGGAGTACCTGAGTTCAAATCCCGCTCTAGACACTTGACACTTACTCGCTGTGTGACCCTGGGCAAGTCACTTAACCCTCATTGCCCCACTTAAAAAAAATTAATTAAATGCTAAACGACTTAAGTGGTACAAGTAGAACCCTAATTAAGTTAGGGTGGCCAGAATTTTGCCCCCTGTGCTGAGATGGGCTGGGGGAGATGCATTTCCTCCCAGCAGCTGTCCTAGAGCATACTATCCTTACACCTTGTGGTCCAGTGTCATCTCTGCACCAATACCATCTACATACTTCCAGAATTGATCCTCTTGCACCCATGTCCTCACCTGTGCCTCCTTTTAGGTGTTTGGAGTTGAAGTGCAGTTATCAACTTTTTTTTGATGGTGGGGCCACATTCCTTTCCTAGCTGATACTCATAGTAATTCTCTTACTCAAGAAAAAGAAAGAAACCTGGAGGCTCCATCTCCCTCTACCCACTTCCAGTGTTGGGCTTTGTGTCCTGAGGTCTGTTACCACCACTCCAGCCCCAAATAAATTTGTACTCAGTGCAAGAATTAAATCTCTACCTACTCAACAGTAGTGTGAGATGACTAGATAGCAGTGGTTGGGAGAGAATTCATAGAGATATTGGGACATTTGGGGAAATTGTGTGTCCTGGATCATAGTAAGTTGGTAGAATAACTGGTGGATTAAACTCTGTGAACCTATCCATTGTCCTTTTTTTTTTTAATTTTTCTCATTGTCTGTTTTATCCAACTGTGATTTCTCTCATGTGAAAAATATTGGTATTATTCCTTAGGGATATGAAAATTGTTGAAAAAATTTAACCCACAATCACATTTTAAATGATTGTGCATATTTGATCTCTTCTTGTTTATTATCAATACAATGTGTGTTACTGGTCTTTTCCAGGTTTAACCTTTCATTTCTTCTACTTCTGATATACTCCATGTAATTTTGCTTATTTATTTCCTAGTATAGTACAGCTTCCCTCTTCACACCACCCTTATTCTCTAAAAAACAATAGGTTAAAACTCTTCTGTGATTTACTCAAAACCAGGCTTTCAAAATTCTCCGCTGATATTTCTTTTATCAAATCAACCAGAAGACTTGGTAATTTAAAGCAAAATCCATTTAGTGGAACCAAATAGGGATATAAATGGCCAATCTTCTTCCTTCCTCCACCCCTCCCCTCCTGCCTACACACACACACACACACACACACACACACACACACACACAGTGAATAAGCATTTATATAGTGCCTACTATGTTCTAACCACTGTACTAAGATCTTTTTACAACTGTTATCTCATTTGAACCTCACAACAATCCTGGGAGGTAAGTCCTGTCATTATACCCATTATTCAGTTAAGAAACTGAGGTAAACAGAGGACTTGCCCAGGGTTCTCATAGCAAGTGCCTGAGGTTAGATTTGAACTCAAGCCTTCTTGACACTAGACCCAAAAAGCCTATTGACTGTACCATAGCTATTGTTTTTAATTTTATCATCCCAAGATCTCTTTCAGCTTTTTTTGTGATTCAGATGCAGACTTTGTCATTGAAAGAAGCCCTTATATATTGTGTTTCTATTTTGAAAGCCCTTGATATTAAGCTGCTATTCCCTGAGTTTGATCTGATTTTTTACTTATGGTGAAAATTCATTTGACTTTCATTCCACTACTATAATAGTAATTTGGGGCCTTATAAACCATGTAGTTTAGCCCATTTTGACAAGACAATTTTACTGTGATGTGGCCACTACACGTGCTACAGCTTCTGGGAGCCACAGGTGAGAGTTGGTTGTCAGGTAAACATAAAAAGTGGCTGAGTAGCCCTTACACCAAGGGGGCTAATTTTCACTGAACACCTCAAACACCCCATACTCACTCATTAGTGAGTTAGGGGGATGTCTATACCTAGCATATGAAGATTTCCCCCAGCAGAATAGGCAGGTGAGAACAATTTGTTTCCAGAAGCTATGACTGCAGCTGAAGCAGGCACTGTGTAGTGCTTAGAGCTTGGTTAGAATTGAAGACTCCAAGGTCATCCCTTGCATCCTGGGCCATCACCAATCGTATTACCTTTGCCTTGCCACTAGATTTCCATGACTCTGGAAGAAAGAGTGATGCTGATGATGTTGTGCAACTCTGCTTCACTTAATTCCAATTCATAAACAAGTCAAAATGTCACCTTTGATGTCACTGGTCCTCTTTGAAAACAAGGAAGAAGCAAACCATATCACCACCACCAGCCAACCCTCTTCTCCTTTCCCCCGTCTTTCTCTTAAAATTTTGTGGGGCTGGATGCTGCTGGTAATCTTCCCCAGACTCACCCCCTAATTTTCCTGTCAGTAACAAAGTTTTTGCTTTATACTGGTTCAAAATTTTCTGCCTTTAGCATAGCTAACTGCAGTTTGGGTAATGAACTGTCATTCGGCGGGGGGCAGTGGGGGTTTTTTCACCAATTCCCAAATTTTGTGCATAGAGTTCTTCCAGGGGGATCATTAACTTACATCTTGATTTCAATGTAATTGGCTTTTGTAATCCTATGTATTTTGATTTATGCATTATTCTGAGAAGGGATCTATTAAGTTTCACAAGACTTTTAAATGGGTCCATGGCAGAAAGAAAAGTTAAGGTACCTTGCTTAATAAGGAGGGCCAGTTTTAGAGTAAAAAAAAAATTAGTTTTTGAACTCACTGAGTGGCCTGATCAGATGTTCTGCAGGAGGAGTACCCAGCAATCATGGGAGCCCCCACCACCCCAGAAGTCCTTCAGGTACAGGGCCCAGGGACCAGTTAGAACCCAGAGTCAAACCCTAAGCTCCACCAAAATCTATAGGACTAGCCTCCAAGGCTTCTTGCCAAGGTGCTATACTTCCAGGACCCCAAACACTGGTAAATATTGTCCTCAAAGTTGAATCCCTTTCTTTAGTCATCTCAGCCCTGGGAATAGGGGCACACTCAGTGATGCCCCGTTGGTCTATTCTGCCTGACCTGACCTGTCATAACCAGTTAGCTTAACACTCTATCCAGGCATAATGTGGGGACCATCCTGACCTATGCTCCTGCCTCTCATCTTGGATACCTTCATGCTCCTGGCAGTATCTAGCAAGTACACCGAAGTGCTAGCCAGACTATGTGAAGCCCCTGCACTAATCTCTTGCAGTTTGCCCGAACTTGTCTTATAACAGTGTCCTGAAAAGTCCAGATGCCCCCCAACCCCCATCTGGCTGGTTGGCTATAGGTGCTTCTATCAGGCAATCTCCACATGGAAATGGCTAAAGCATCTGCCTCCACACACAACCCCACACAGTGCTGGGCATGCTATGACCCACTAGAATTTGGCGAGGATAATTCACTTCTGCAGCTGACTCCCACACACCTAACCTCACTGAAGCTTTGCAACCACATGAGGGAAAGACACCTTTCAGTTTTCTGCCATCCCTTGCCCATGCACTGCTTCAGCCCAACTTCACCCAACTCTCTGGCATTCTTGACTACACCATTGGGTGTTACAGATTGTTCAGGTTCTGTCCCCACAGTTTGTCTCCAGATTAAGATATGTGCCCCCAAAGGTCAAACTTGGACTGAGTCAGTAGACTTCCACACTATAGTGGTCACCTGGATAAATCAAACCCAATGGGCAACACCAGAAGGAACATGGTGGGCATGTATACCACCAGTCCCCCAATATATTATCTATACTCATCCTCCATTACCGTTCTTAATTTGACCTGTACTCTAGTTACCATGTGGCTAGGCCTCACATTCTCCAGGGATGCTCCAACAACACCCACCAGAACCTCTAGTCATCTTGTACCATGACTGGCATTTGGTGGGACACATCCTGATAGACCTGGGAACCGTTATTGGCCTTGTACCCTGATGAAATGCAGAGGAGGTCCATAGGAGGCAGAAAGGTACACAAATGGCTACTGAGAACAACTAAAGGACCACAGTGAGGACAGTGCCCAAGGCCATGATCAATTAGCTGAAGGATGGTATAGTCCCAGAGCTGTGGTCATGGGCCCCTGACTGGCTTGGACTGCCTGTTAGCCAGCCCAAGGAGAGCTTAGGTTTTGTAAAGCCCTCCTTTTGCATGTGGATTGACCCCTCAAGAGAAATAGCCTTCATCCTATTCTATATAAGAAGCTGAGTAAACACTCGGTGCCACCATCACAGACATCAAGAACATCTTGCCGGGGCCTGTGATTCTTTTCACTGATCCTATTTCCTAGATTTCTTTCAGGCAGGATTCCTGTAAGGATCCTTTGAGGTGATTGTGCTTATTGTGCTTGCTGTGACTTTTGTTTAGGTTAATCCATACACATGGTGGTTTATGATGGTGGTCAAAGGACCAGTGGGTGGATTGTGTTAAAATCGTATTCTGTTCTGGTCCCCCCTCTCGTCAGTATACTTAGTGTGTTTTTAAATAGATAATATAAAGAACAATAGCGGGAAGTAAGACTGCAAAGGGGAGCGGAGAAGTCATATACAAACCTTCCCAAAGATCAAAGGGATGTAAGTTACAAATTGTAGTAATCTATATTAATCGAAAATCACATCCGGCTAATCTGTACTGAATCAGAGGAAGTCCTTGCCGCCATGGCCTTTTGGTCCTATGATATGTAAATCTCAGTTTTAAGACCAGTCGAATACCAAATGGTGTCGGGTTTGTTCGCTTTGAAGTTTACTGATGACTTTGAGATGACATGGATATGTTACTGAATTAACTCCATGATGGCACATAAGATAGTCTGTTCTCCTCCAAAACTCTATGAAAACGAATCCCTAAATTCCTGCCCCCTGAACATTCTTCCGTATCCTAAGGGTCCATGCTTTCTAGTGCTTTCAGCAGTAATCTTTGGTAACCTGAATGCTGTTCTCTTGTTCTTTCCCTCTCTCTTCTTCCTCCCAACTTCCTTCACCGTCCCATCTTTTGTGCCCAGGCCATCTGCCTCTGTACCTGTTCACTGCTTGTCTGTGCCCTACACCTTCTCTGTCTCTATTAAAGTGAAATTGCAGCTTCACTTCCTGCTTTCACAGTGGTTTTTCATTGCAAATACCCAAAGAACCAGGAGCACCTGTCACAATTTCATAAATTCATTATCAATTCCAGGTTCAACTCTTCCTCTGATACATACTATCTTTGACATGGTTAGAATCAAATGAGCTATGTCAAGCAGCTTGTAGACCTAAAACACTATAGAAATGTGACCTCTTCTATCAGTTGTGGGACCTTTCTCAAGTTAACCTCTTATTGCCCCCAAACAATTATCTGTGACTGTATGTTCTAGACTAGTAATTGATTTGCATTAGTGGAGGTAGTTTCTGCAGTAGAAGTTGCTTATGTCATTGAAATCACAGGTCTATACGCTCCTTCCCATCCACCCTCTAACAAACCTTTGACTCCAACAATAAGCAAAAGTAGCACAATGCATTTTACTTAAACATTGAGCAATCACTCTTTAAGAACTTTTTAATTTAATTTTGATTTAAATGATTATTTAATGGACAATTTCATATTAAAACATTTCCTTTTTTCCCCAAAAAACTTATTAACCCATAGTCTCTTGTACCAAATATTTAAAAAAGGGTCAGCAGCCAATATGTTCTGTCCCTAGACTCATATCTTTCCCTCATTCTATGGCACTGTAGTCTTCCTCTTTCTGACTTCCTAGTTTTCAGGCACTTATCTTGACGAATGGCTTGTATCTTCCTCTCTTACTTTGACTCTAGTACCCAGGGGAGGAGAGAATAAAGGGGGAGGAAATAAGCATTTTTATATAATACCTACTATGTGCCAGACACTGTGCTAAGCACTTTACAATTATTATCTCATGTCAATCTCACAACAGCCTTGTGAGGTAGGTTTAAGTAAATTGAGGCAAACAGGGCTTAATTGACTTGCCCATCGCCATACAGCTAGTCTTTGAGGCAGGATTTAAACTCGGGTCTTCATGACTCCAGACCCAGCATTCTATACACTAGAATACTTAATTTCCAGCCCCTTGATTCACTTCTGACAATTAATTGCCTTGCCCTTTGGATCCCCAGTCCTGTGTGTTGTCCTGTGGGGGAAATATACCTGTAGTTTCTGCTTTGAAAGTCTGATCTGTATAAGGAGATCCTCAACTGCCTTGCCCCTGGTCCTTAGTTATTGAAGACCTGCTTTAAGTAAGATCTTCTACCAGCTGACTTCTGACCCTCTGTAACCCCAGGAGGCATTCCTCTCTAACTCTTGGACTTCTGCCCATATCTTGTATTTACCAGAAAATCAGTGCCCATCCCTTTCCTCTTTTTACTTTCCTGCCTGACTGCCTTCACACTGTGGCCACCCACATCCTGGTCCGATTGTATTATAATGTCAGGAATACATGTCAAAAAAGGTATCCATGTGTACCATCTAAATGATGGGTTTAATTCCAAGTGGGCCAGCTACACTGCCAGCATCTTACATCTTCTTCATGTGTCACAGAATTATCTCTGCAAGTAGGTTGTAAACTTTTTGAGAGCTAGGGCCAGGCTTCCATTTTTCAGTGCCTTTTGTTTATCTCTATGGTGTCTAATAAAGCCCTCTGTACACATTCAGTGCTTCATAAATATCATTTAAAAAAATAGCACCAACTTCCACCTCAAGCTTCCTCCCAACTTCCTCTTCAAACTTTCCAAAGGAAAGTCCATGAGCTTCCATCCCAGTGACATTCTCTGCATTACCAGAAACAAAGATGCCATGGAGTCAGCTCCATCACTGAAGTTCTCAGAGAGAGGAAACAAGTCATACTAGTCAGCTGAGTGAGAGCTAATTCCCAATTCCTTTTGACTCCCCGTGCACACTGCCTTTTTTGGAGTGTTCAGTTCAGCAAAGCAAACCTTTGCCATTGACCTCTGGCTCTGGCGATGTACTAGATTCTGGGACCCCAAGACACAGACAAAGGAGCCCTTGCCCTCCTGGAGCGTTCATTCTCTGGGGCAATACAGCGTGTATAGAAGAAACACTGAGAAGGCACAGAGTGTGGTCGTGACAAAAAGTTAAGGGAAGGTTTCACCTGGTAAAAGGCAAATTAGGAAGGCTGAGGGGAGGAGCCTCCCTCCTGACTCTGAGGATGACATTTGGAAAAGTTAACTGAATATAAATCTGGAGACAGGGCAAGGGTTTGGAGTTCTGCAGCTAGGTGGCACAGGATACAGAGCACCAGGCTTGGAATCAGGAAGATTCCTCTTTATGAGTTCAAATCCAGGCTCAAACACTTCCTAGCTGTGTCCCCCTGGGCAAGTCACTTCACCCTGTTTGCCTCAGTTTGCTCATGTGTATCATGAGCTGGAGAAGGAAATGCCAAACAACTCCAGTATCTTTGCCCCCCAAATTGGGGTCATGAAGAATTGGACACAATCAGAAAGCGACACGGGGGGAAGGCGGCTTGGCTGCTTGTTAAGTAAGTACTCACTAGCTAAAGTAAGTAGATCTTAAGTACCCTCTTGCATCATAGGACCCAAGACTTTAGAATGTGTGTGAGACTACTTTGGATTGATGAAAAGTGTGAATTATGGGATATTTTAAAGAAAATTCCATTTTCTTACTTCCGGCGCAGCCCATAACTGAAACAAAGGAATAATGATTACCTGGTACAGATTCTTTGGGAATCTTTAATGAAGAGATACAAGTAATTTATAATTAGCATATATGCTTGATATTGTCCAGCAGTCTTGTTCACTGAAAAATGGATTTGCTAAAGAAAGGTAACCTGCCATCTCTCTGTAGTAGTCCCATACATAACAGTGCTGGGTGGCAAGGGGTAGAAGTGACACAGTTCTTCTTCAGAAGTAAGGTCCTTGAGGGAGCTACTAGCACATTATCATCATCATAATTGTTGACCTTTATATTATGCTTGAAAGGTTGTTAATGTCTTTTAATACATTAGATGCTACATATATTTTTATACATGAGGAAACTCAGGCCCAGAGAGATTAAGAGGTCGTTGAGGGAGGTAGGGTTCAAACCCAGGTTTCCTGAGGCTAAATCCAACATCCATAAGACTACCCCTTATATTATCATTTAGGTGCTTAATGAATGTCAAATTTAATTGAAATAAAATGAGAGGCCATCTCTTCCTCATTTTGCATATATGGAAACTGAGTCAGGCTTTGTTATTCCAACAAATTGCATAAATTAAAAGATATTCACACTGAAGACAGAATCAGATATATATTATCAAATGATGGGAATATTGAGTGGTAATCAGAAAGATCTGATTCCAGTTCCTTCCTCAGATACTTGCTAGCTATGTGACCTAAGCAGATTATTTAACTTCAGCCTCAGTTTTCTCATTAGAAAAGTGGAGATGAGTATAATTCCTACCTCACAAGGTTGTTGTGAAGATCGAGAAATCTCCTTTGTGAAACACCTTTCACACCTTAAAGTTCTGTGTAAATGCTTGCAATTATTTTTAAAGGAGAGTTTGTGAATGGGATCAGAAGAGGAATACTTAGGTTCTGTTTCTGATAGGGTGGAAAGCACTTGCAGAACTGTCCTTGGACACTATCTTGTCAGGACTCCAAGAGAAGCATCCCTGTTCTAAGTGTGGAATTTCTTGTTTTTGTTTTGTTTTGTTTTCAGTGGATGATTCAAAGACCATTCAAAGCAGCCACATTCTTTGGCTGCATTGGCATGGATAAATTCGGTGAGATCCTGAAGAAGAAAGCTGCAGAAGCCCATGTGGATGCACATTACTATGAACAGAGTGAACAGCCCACAGGAACCTGTGCCGCCTGCATCACCAGTGACAATAGGTCAGATCACAGTTTTCTGTGAAAAGAGTTTTTATAGAAATGTTGGTAAGACAGCAGTTGGGAATTTGGAATCAGAATTCTGTGTTCCTGACCTCTTCATATTGTTGGGGCAGCTAGGTAGCCGAGTGGATAAAGCATTGGGCTTGCATTCAGGAAGATTTATTTTCTTGAGTTCAAATCCAGCCTCAGACACTTCCTAGTTGTGTGACCCTGGGCAAGTCACTTATCCCTGTTTGCCTCAGTTTCCTCATCTGTAAAATGAGCTGGAGGAGGAAATGGCAAACCGCTCCAGTATCTTTGCCAAGAAAATCCCAAAATGGGGTCATGAATGAAAACCACTGAACAAATAATCAACCTGAAAGCTTTTATTAAGCACTTAGTATGCATCAGAGGCTCTGAAGTGATATAAAAGTATTTACTGACCTCAAGGAAGTTACCCTTTAATGACAGAGACAGTAACCCCGTAAACAGATATGTAGAGGAGTAGATGGAGGTAACCTCAAGAAGACAGTGGGAGCTAAGAGAAGGGGAACCAGTGAAGGCCGCCTACAGGAGGCTTAAATTGAGTGTTGAAGAAAACATTTTAAAAGGAAAAGGAGAAAAGACACATGTGCCTTGTGTATAGACTCTGAAAACATTTTAATGAGCCCTGTTTGGTGACGGATTGAAAATCGCTCTTGTAGTGGGGTCATTTTTAGGGTTCAGAGCGCTTTGTCCTACTTGCTAGTCTTATACCAGCTCATGGATTCCTTAAAAAACAAAGAAAATTCTGTGACCTTTTATGTTGTTATAAGCGTGGTCCTGGCTTCTCTACTAAATCTATTAAAATAGAGTTTTCTTCATTTGGGGATATTTTCACCAATGGGTAGTATCATAGTTGGCAAGCTGAACCCATCTTAATAAATTAGCCATTTCATTTGAGATGGAGAGGCAACTAATTAGGACTTTCAGGAACATGAATATTTGGAGAAATTTCTAACTACCTAAAATATAAAAGTCTATGGAAATGACTTCAGTTCATTTTAATATAATTCTTAACAGTAACAGTAATTGTACAAAACATAGCACTATTCCTGAAAAGAAAATGAGCCCAGTTGGTTCAGCGAAAGGCTGAGCTAGCTTCCTGCTTTTTTGCTTGCACATGTGTCCTCCAAAGGGGCCCCTGTTCTCCACCTTTACAAGGGGCGATGGAGAGGGAAAGGGCCCTTGGGAGGCTATTTGTCCTCCTCTTTTGGTCTAGATAGAGCCTCCCTATGCATAATAGAGCAGCCCTTCGCTCCAGGAGAAAAGGGGAAAGGAAGGAAAAGAGAAAAAGAAAGTTTTCAAGATTCTTTTTCTGAATGAGTTGGGCAGGTGGCCACTTGAGGTCAGTTCTTATTCTCAAATTTTATGATTCTGTGATTGAACGACCCCCAGTTACAGAGACCTCATGACTATCTTTAAGATTCAGCCAACTTTTCATGTTAGTTCGTTCACCTGCTTGATGATCTGTGCCCATACCTCACTTCCTTCCCCCTAAAGAATGTAGCCAAAAATACACCTTCTGCCCTGAAAGCTCTTTGCCAGGTCAGTTTGCCCCCACCCCAACTCCCTTTTCGGCACACATCAATTCTGAGTCACGGAGGTCTTCGCTTTTAATAACAGAAAACTGCCTCTTCCATACGGGCACATGACTCATTAGAAGCCTCAGTTTCCTGAGACCTCTTCTGCCTTGAGCTCAGTGGGAAAGGGACAAATTGCTGTGCCTCTCATGCCAAACAACTAGAATGTAATTAGTTGTCAGTTGATTATTATGTTATTGCCAGGATGGTTAAGTAAGCAGGCTCCTAAAAAAATGTCTCGTGGCTTCAGGTTGTACCTTGACTTGTCTAGGCTCTTGGGCACTGGGACATAAATGGTTGCATAATAATGACAGTGTCACAAGGTCATCGACATCTCTCCTATCCGTAATACCTTATGAGCCTTTCTTATTCTCAGGGTTTGGAATCTTGATAGGCAGAAACCTCATTTCCTTTTGTGTCCCCTCAGCATAGATCATCCAGGACAAGTCCTGAAGATAGCTGAGGAATTCAGGGAATATTTATTTATCCATGAGTAAATGAGTGGAATGAATAAATAATATTTTTAAGGGCAAAAAAAGTATAGAATGCTATATCTAGAAGGAACATTAGAGATCTTTCATATTTTGGAACAAAAATTTTTCTGGAAATTCCTTTCTCTTCACTTAATATTTATCCTTCTCCTTGCAAGAGATCTATATAGCTCCTTCCTCTCTTTCTTTTCTCTATTAAAAGTCTTCATGCTGGGCAGCTAGGTGGCGCAGTGGATAAAGCACTGGCCCTTGATTCAGGAGGACCTCAGTTCAAATGTGGCCTCAGACACTTGACACTCACTAGCTGTGTGACCCTGGGCAAGTCACTTAACCTGAGGGTTAAGGTTTTTTGCCCTGCAACAAAAAAAAAGTCTCCATGCTAATCTTTCATAGTTCTGTAATTTTAAAATGTTGATTTTAAGGCAAAAAAAAAAAATTCCAGGCCTTCTTGAATGTCAATAGCAAAACTTTTTCAAAATTCATATTTGGATTCCTGAATATATTTCTTGGAATATATAGGTTAAAATATATACATGAGATACATTTTATAAAGACTTCATAGTGTGATTTCAGGAACATTAATTTAAATTTGCCAGCTAAATGGTCTTATAACGACTTTTCCTAGAAAGTAGTTTCTCTTCCTTTTTCTTTTTCCTCCTTTATGTGTCTTCTGTTCTCTTACCATTCTATACATTTCCCAGTCTTTTCCCCACTATTTTTTCTCTTTCTCCCTTCTTATTTCAGTTAATGCTCTTTCTTTACCTTCCTTTACTGTCCTCTAAGAAGTCCAGGCATCAATGAGTTATTCAATCCGATAATTACACAGTTTGACTGAGATGAAAAAGATGTTTTAGAGATAAGCTTTGCCAAGCCTTTCATTTTACATTTGTAGAAACTGAGTCCTTCAGAAGCAAAATAATTTACTTAAAGCAACTTACTTTATTTTCCTGGAAGACACAGATTTTTATAAATGTGCAAGTGGATTGCCATGAATTCACGAATGTGTATTAAGCACATGTTAGACACAGTATTTAAAGGCACAATTTGAAACAATAGAGAAAAAGGTAAGGAAATCACTAAAAAGAGTTTTCTTAGTTTCTTGCTGTACAGAGGCAGCTAATGGCATGGGAAGACCTGAGGTTGGTGTATCCCTGAGTAAGACACTTATCTTTGCCTTAGTTTCTTCATCTTTAAAATGGAAGTAGTGATAGCACCTCTTTCTCAGGGTTGTTGGGAGAATAAAATGACATAACATTTGTAAAGTGCTTCACAACCTTTAAGCACTATATAGATTTTACTATTATTATTATTAAGTAGACCGCTCATATGGGGAAAATGAGGAACAACAAAATTGGTGCTCAGGAGTGGTGGAAAGAGATGTAGAAGAAGATCTTCAACTCTTTGGGTAGATTGTGTTGAAGATCTTTGGGGAAAAAAACACGAAATGAAAAGACATGAATGGCTTGTAATCAGAGGAATTCCCACATTGAGATCATAGATCTTTTAAAATGTAAACATTCCCAGGAACCGGGCCAACAGTTGGAAACATGCAAGAGTTTCGGTAGGTCAGTGGTCATGCTAGATTTGGAATCAAAAGAACTTGACTAGAATTCTGGTTTTTTCACCTGTGAAGACCTGCTCAGGACACTTAACATCTCTGCCTCTATTTCCCTATTTGTAAAATTAGGACATTGGACAAGATGCCCCCCAGGGCCTCTTCTAGCCCTAAATCCTTGGACCATGAATTGTAAACAATGACTTTTGAGCGTTCCCCAACACTAGTTTTATACTCACTCGAAAGTGGCAAAAACATAAGTTTTTTCAAATGCCACATGATCTGAGCTAATCAAAGGTTATGGCCCTTTCTTCTTAGGCCTTTTTTTCTTTGAATCCTACTTCCATTCAATTATGATTTGTTAAAGTGGTATCTCTAGTGAATGTTCATTTATTACACAGTGTAGTCAGAACTGAAGTCATTTCACACATAATTAGTTCTGAGGCTGGTGGTGTTGGTCTCAAACATTTAGGCCTTTCCTGGAGTTCACGTTTAAGAGTGCTTGGGGCTTCCTTACCCACCCTCTTGTCCTTTCTGCCCTCTTTTCAAATGAAATGAAGCATGTGTGGAGAAGATCAATATGGCTTTACAAATGTGTTGGTGAAGATTTCTGTTTGAATTGACATGATTGCTGCTCAGTGCTCCAAAAATGATATTTCTCCAAACCATGCCCTTTTTTATATAAATGGTGCATTTTTGAAGTAAGAAAACCTCTTGGTTTTGACTCTTAGAAAGAAGTAAAATTTCCAATACATTTAAAAAATATTTGTGATATTTATGTCCCTTATGATATGCATTATATTTGTTTTATCTAACAAAAAGGGAATGGTGTTATTATGGTTATGATCAGAGGGTATGGAAGCTGAGCAGCCATCCTTTAGAAAAAAATTAGTCTGAAGCTACTCCCACTAATTCTTCTTTCTCAAGAAAAATAGGGAAATATTTTACTAACAGTCTTAATGCTTTAGTACTTCTGAGTCGTTTTTTTTCTTTTACACAATACCTCATTTACAGTGAATAATTGTGAAAAGATTTTGGGCAAGTGACTAAGTTGGTCTAGGCTGAAAATAATTACATTTGGGGTTGTAGGATACAGAGAGAGAGATTGATTTATAATAAACTGATGAATGAATGAGTTGAAATGAATTTATTGAAAGAAATTCATTTTTTCTTTTTACAAAGAACTATATAGAACAGCCTGGAGTGATAAGTGCCAAGACAATTACCTTTTTTTACTTGAAAAAGAATTAAAAAATCACGTTCTTTGTCTCAGTTTCATTTCCCTAATGTATTCTATGTTAGAAAAGGAAAGAAGGTCACTCTATGAACCAGTGGACTTTAAAAAACATATAATCAATTTCATTTAATAAAATAATATAAAATATTATTTTATTCTATCTGGTTTGATCATTGGTCCATAATTAAAAGGTCGCTATAATAGTTTGGGCAGAATCTGAGCTGCTGAGTTGTACTTAGGTTTTCCAGCTGTAACACCAGAGAAGCCCAGGGGCTTGGCAGCTGTGGAAACTAATTTTAATTGATTCCAGCCCTTAAAATGTAATGTTTTGCAAATTAATTCCCCATAGTAACTACAGAGTATGTAGTGAAGACATGTGTTGGAATATGAAATTAATCCTAGGTTTGATTTTTAGAGCATTTGGATAAATATACAAAATACAGTCTATCTGTAAATGTTTTATAAACAAAGACATTTTTGCAGTAATTAGGATTAAGCTTTTCATCATCTGCTTTTGCACATTAACATTCCAATATGTTCTTTTCTTTTTAGGTGAATTTTAACCTTTTAAAATGTGTCAGTCATGCATTTCAAATTCCCCGAAAATGCTTTTCATTTTCTGTTTCTCAGCATTTAAGTTAGTAGTTTTAAGTTTCTAGAATAAAGATTTTTCATCCTTATGAATGTCCTAAACCTGCTTTGTAACTTGACAATCTCACTTAAGTCCTCAAGAGAATGAACCTTATGTTCATGTTTGAAACAAAATGAACAACCCATAAAATATTGGGAATCAATGGTCTACAAAAGTATACAACCAGTTTTTCCAATAGGAAGAAAACCTGTTTTTGCTTGGTTATTTTAGGTCCCTTGTTGCCAATCTTGCTGCCGCCAATTGTTATAAAAAGGAAAAACATCTTGACTTGGAAAAAAACTGGAAGTTGGTAGAGAAAGCCAAAGTTTATTACATAGCTGTAAGTATGGATTACTTTATATTTGTGGTACTTAGTGATGTTACAAATTGAGATTTTCAGCTGTTGTACAGGTTTAATAAATTGCCCGAATGTAACCTGCAAATCTTGATTCAAAACATCGGAGTATCACTTTTGCAAATGTTGAGGGAAAATGTAACCATTGTATGTTTGTGTTGTCTGGTTTTTTTTTTGGTTTCCATCTGTTTGGATCCATTCTAGATAGATACTTAAACTGAGCACTGGATGCCTTATTAAGCCAACCTTTTTCTTAAGAGCTCTTGTAATATTTGTTCAGCAAATTTACATTTCACATTTTTAAGGCAAATTGTTGTGAAGGATGCCCGGATTATGTAGAAAAACATTATTAGCATAATTATTCATTGCAAACAATTTGAGCTTATTTGCCTGAAAAATCTTAATTGCTATTTATTCCATAGTAATTACCATGACACCTTATAATTCAATATTTCAGAAACATTGATCATGACAAGAGTCTTGGATCTGGGCAGGGAGGCAGGCTATGATTTGAATTATAAAATCTTTTAGACCATACAATATGTAAAAATGACTGGTTAAAAGTTAATTTCTAAAACTGGATTTTTTTAACTTGAAAAAAATTCTTCTGAATTAATCAGCTACTCTTTTGGTATTGTTCCAATTCTGGCTAAGTAGAGAATTTGTTTCCATCTCAATATGAGGTATCTGTGGTTGATCACAATTAGTACTTAAATATAAGCTTCCATGAAAGATTACAAACCCATAATATGCATATAATCTATGGTTCGAGTATGACAGATGCTGCCATTCTGCTACCTGAACTGTGTGGGAACAGCTGGTAAAAAAGTGTAAAAAATTGATGATCCAGTAGGAACACATTCATTGAAAATATAGTTATTTCTTTCAGCTAGTGTTAATGTCTCCTCCAGCCTGTTAGTGTGCAGTGCTGTAGGCTTAGGTGGCTGTTATTGATTCTTGTGTAGAGCAGAGACTGCCCCTTTTTAACTGTCAAACAAATACTAACACTGAAGGTTATACAAAGGAGAGGCACCCCACAGCTCCTGCCACATGTTTGAAAAAAACATTTCAGGAATTCATGGGTTTGCTCTTAATTTGTTTTTTCCCCCAGAATTATTCTAACTTTTAATTTGTTCCTATAAATAGTTTTAGGTTTTCATTTTCAAATAATGATACCTTTGGCGTTGAATTTAGTTTCTCTCTGAACTGATGATTTGGTATTCCCTTTCCTTCTGGGGCTAAAATGCCATTTAGAAGTTTTATTACATTTATGGATTTTTATTTTATAGAAACCAACAAACCTGGGGGTTTGAGGTTTGTTGTGATCTCTGCTTGACTGCTTATAATAGTTAAGATATATGACAGGGTTTTTTTATGCCAAAGTAGCAGTGTTTCTCAGAGTTTTCTCCATTTTAATACTTCAACTTACGAAGTTTCATGCAAAGCAATGATCTACATTCCAATCCCACAAAATTCTTTTCACATAGTAAGAAAGAAGGGGTCTTTATCACCTCGTGACCAGGCAAATCAATAAATATTTATTGAGCACCTACTATGTGCCAAGCAGTAGGCTAAGTGCTGGGGATACATGTTGTTTGTCCTTCATTCTTGAAGAGGGGTTGATGTCATGACTTGCAGTGAATTGGATTTAAGTGAGTCACTAATCTCACTGTCTCCTCTGGAGTCATCTGGGTATAGTGGGAACATTGATACATCAAGATGACTCGAGATGGCCCCAGATGTTTTATTAAGGCAGTTATGGTTAGGTGACTTACCCAGAATCACACAGCTAGTAAGTGACTGAAGTCAGATTTGAACTCATGTCTTCCCATTCTCAGGGTCAGTGCTCTATCCACTTAGCTACCTAGCTTGCTGGGGATATAAACAAGAAAAGAAAGACAGTCCCTGCCCTCTAGGAGTTTACAATTGATATGGGGAAAATAACACACAAAAGGAAGCTGAAAAGGGGGAGGGTAGGGGAGGTACCAGGCATGAGGGTGTAATGAAGAACTCTCTAGGAATGCAGCCAGGTCAGGAATCGAGATGGCAGGTCTGGTGAGCTGCTTGAATGGAGGCATTGGGAGGAGCTCTTCTCTCTTCCCTTTAATCAGAGGGTACTGATTACCTAAGCTGATTTGATCTTGCAGGACAACCAGGTCCCTGAGGAAAGGCCAGCCGCCGATCCCACTGTCCCTGGTGTCTCTTACGTTCCATCTGTGGTTTTCTCCTTATCTCCTGTCTTTTGCCACTCATGGCGCAGTTATTTCTAATTTGTGTGATTTCTTTATCACACCTACATAGATATCATCTTTAAAGCTTTTTTCTTACCCTCTCTTCCAACTTTTTCCCTATTAACTGAAGAAAATCATTCTTCTTCCCTTGTCTCTTTATCTTTCTCTGTTCTATTTGTGTGCAAAATGGAAGTGACCCCAGTGTGATAAATAAAGGAGTAGGAGTCTGGACAAACCCATGTCAAAGAAAAAGAGAAGCATGAAGTGAAATCAGACATATTAAAGACGTTGAAAGTACTGAGAAATCTACCTTTCAAAATCTCTGTCTCCTTCTTTCTCCTGTTCCTGTTCCTGTTCCTCCTCCTTTTAGGTCCCTTGTCCCCATTCTTGCTCCAGTGAAATTTTTTTCTCAACCAGCAACACTCAAGGTAAATTAGAAAACTGTTACAATTTGGCATTTTTATTGTGCTTAATTACTATATTGAAATTTTTTTATCTAATACTTTTTCATCAGCAGAATATAATAGTGATGTTAGAGGTAAAATCAGCTTTAGTGGATATATCCTGGGAAATCTAGTCACCATTCACTTTTCCCCTTTGGGAGAATACATTCAGAATTCTAAACAACTCACTTTCAGGTTAAGATTTTACACACAACCCATTTGTCTATTAGGGATGTTCCATGTAAGATATTATAAACAGCAGAGATTTAAAAGATACAGAGACATGGTTTGCCTGAAGAATTTAGCCCTCTGTTTTGTGAAACCTTACTTATAAAATTTGTACGTGCGTGCTATTAAATTAAAAAGCGAGCATGGGCAAAAAGTAGACACCGATAAGCAATTTGAATAGAATCGTTTGGGCTTCTTATTATTCTTCATTCAATTCCTTTAAGCAGTTAAGTGCCAGATTCTTTACAGTGGAGAGTTGTGGGACACGCCTCCTGCTTCCCCTCTTAAGTACAAAGTAAGTTTGTTTCCAGAAGAATTGCGCCCCTGTAGATAGCACTGCTGAGGGACCACAGAGGTGGAGACTTTTTTCACCATGGAGAAGAAAACTCTGAAGAAGGGATCATCACCTCCTGTGTTGAACATCCGATTGGTTTATGTGTTCCATTGCTTTGTTTTTGAGACTGAACTTGTACTTTTCCATTGTTCCCCTAGGATCCTTTGCTTACTTACCATCTCTTCCCCAGTAACCTTCTTCCTTTGGGAACTTTCCTTGCATTAGCCTTCTTACCTTCCTTCAAAATGTCTCCTATCTTATGACTATGTAGACCATCTGTGAAATCTGTCTCTTTTGCCTTTTGGAATTTTTGCACCTTGGGTCTCACCTTCAAAGCCTAGAATGACCAGGGATGGGTTTTTACAAGGAACTAGAGTTCATATTTGAGTTGGAATTCTCATCTTTGGGGAACAGGATATAGGGCAAGAGGGGTTTTGGAAGGAGCCACACAGTTACTACAAGGGTAGAATGGGCACCATTCTATCAAGCCACAGATGTTGACAAAATATATATGGAATTTTAAGTAGGCAAGGAAGAGGAAGTGAGCATAAATTTAGGAATAAAGGATGTTTAGTGTTAGGGCAATGGGGAATGAGGTTGCTGCTCAGAGGTGATCTAGTATAGAATCCTCTTCCTTCTTTGTAATCTTCAAGGTTTTTTTTGTTTGTTTTTTGGGGTTTTTTTTCGGGGCAATGAGGGTTAAGTGACTTGCCCAGGGTCACACAGTTAGTGTCAAGTGTCTGAGGCTGGATTTGAATTCAGGTCCTCCTGATTTCAGGGTCAGTGCTTTATCCATTCTGCTACCCAGCTGCCCTCTTCAAGTTCTTTTACTCAGTTAATCTATATTGATGCTAGCTGGTTTAGGTTTTTAAGCTGACAGTGTGTTATAGGCAATGAATAATTCATAGAATTAGGTCTTTTAGTTGTATAGTAGGAAATCACACACATGATATGTCAGTATTCCAGAAACATGCTACTGTGATGCTTCATCATGTTCATCATGTCATGCAGGTGACCCAGGTTTTTCCAAGTTTATTCTGGAGGGCTACAAACTGGCCATTAATTTGATTTGAAAAGCATTTACTAAACACTTGTCATGTGCTAGAAAGTTTGTAAGGGTTACCCTCAGGGACATCCTATTTTAAGGTAGGTGCAGTAGGAAGGAGCAACATATATAATTAAAAACTAAATACACATAAATTAAATAAAACAAATGAGGGTGAATAGAGGTGGTGGCAGAATACTGACAAGTGGGGCAGAGCAGAGAAGTTCTCATCTAGGAGGTAGTAGCACTCCAGAGGAAAGTTGAAGCAAAGGCTTCCAAGAAGTGGTGATGAGGAGTTAGACAAGATGGGCATCCCACACCAAGCCACAGACTTAATTAATTGATTGATGATTAATTGGTTATTGCTTGATGAGCACTGGGCTGAGCCCTGGGTTTACAAATACAAAAGAGAGGCAATGTCTGCCCTGAAGGAAACTTTTTCATAGACAACAGAAATATATAGGAGAGTGGTGACTAGGGAAGTTTATTGGGGTAGGGTATGGGAAAGAGGAATTTCTGAGAAATCACTAGAATCGTGATTCCAGCCTTAGTGTCATTGATTGACATTTCCTTTTTAGAAACAGTGATAATGTTAATTTAATTAGTGTTCTTAAAGCAATAGGCAGAAAAAGGTTAGGGGAGAGCAGATATATAGTGGTATATCAGGGGTTTGGTGATAGCTCCATCTAATGGGTTCTTATCAAACAGGACAACATGGCCCCGGGTCAGGAGTTCCAAATCTTAGTGTTTTAGCTCCCCCATGCTATGGTTTCTTGGAGTATGGTGTAGAAATGGTAGTTACAGAATCACAGTGCCTGGAGATAGAAAGTGTTATAGAAAAAACACTTTGGCTTGAACATAGAATGTGTGAAGCAGAATTGTGAGAAGTAAGTTTAGAGAGGATGACTCCAGATAATGAAGAACTTTAAATGCCAAATAGCAGAGTTTGCATTTGATCCTACAGGCAGCATTGAGCCCTTGAAGCTTCTTGAGCTGTTTAATGGTCAGATAGCATCTTAGAAATACCAGTTCAGCATCTACAATGGAGTGTGGATTAGAGGAAGGAAAGACTTGGAGCAGGGAAACCAGTTAGGAGTCTGCTGCAACAGTTCAGGAAGAAGTAACAAATGAACCAGAGTGGTTTCCTCCACCATGCTAGTGGAGGAAAGGGAACAGAGACACACGAATCACAGGTCAAACTGAAAAGACCTGATAATTAATTGAATATAGACATTAACCTTGGAGAAGCATATAGAGGATTGAGTAGAATTAGTTCCTTCCTGCACTTGAAAGCATTATTTCATTGAATGGTTAGTCACCTTCTCTTCCTGTGCTCATGGCGAACATAAAAAGATGGGTGGCCACAAAGGTAATTGTGGCTTATGCACTAGCATCTATTGTAGAGGACAAAGGAAATTTAAAATTCTGTGAATTGCAAGATCTTTCAAAATAAGTCCATTGATGCTAGGTGACTTCTCTGCCTTGAGAACTACAGAAGACAGCAATAAATGTTTGAAAAAAATACGTGTTTGAAACTGAGAAAATTAGTGATTTCGGTTTCTATATCACGAATATTTTCTTCACAAAGAGAATTAAGAAGTATTGAATATGATGAACACCCAACAAAGCCATAAAAATATGAACTCTATTGTGTATTTATAGCCTAGACAGAATTTACATTGAGAATCATCTCTCTTGGAGCAGTCAAAATCTTTGGAGAGAATAGATGTTGAAATTTATATAAGAACAAAAGACAAAGATTAAAGTTAACCACTATAATTACAAAAATTTCAACCTGGTATGTCTCAACAAACTGTTGAAGCTACAAAATAGGAAATGGATAAAAGCAAAGACATTGACATTCACCATTTCTCAGAGGTTAGCCCATGCAAAATGGTTGCAACACGGAGGAGGCCAAAGGAGCCCTGAAAAAGACAGGATGGTTAAACGTGAGGTTGGGTCTAAACCTTGTTCCCTCATAAACCTCAAAACAACAGAAATATTTTTAATTCCCCAGTTGGAGGATGGCAATACTCAGCATTGCGAGGAGCCAAGTTATTCAAAAGTAGGCTCAACACCCTGTATGGTGCAAAAGTACTCATTTACACACATAACACTGATTATACTATTATATGCTCTCTTCTGTAAGATCCAGTTCTTGTGAGCCGACTTTCAGAGCAGATTGAATTCAACAACTGACTGCCATAATTTGGGTGGAAAGATGAGAGAATGAGCTTTCTTGAGCTACTGGAATCATTTAAAGAATAAAAATAATATACATGTAGGGGCAGCTAGATGGCACAGTGGATAAAGCACCGGCCCTGGAGTCAGGAGTACCTGAGTTCAAATCCGGCCTCAGACACTTAATACTTAACTAGCTGTGTGACCCTGGGCAAGTCACTTAACCCCAATTGCCTCACTAAAAAAAAAAAAAAAAAAAGATTGAGGACAACCCCTCAAAATGAAAAATAATACACATGTAACCAGATTTTATCATCTTCACTGCTTGGTCCTAAGTTACCTGGTTTAAAAAAAAAAAAACAGCCAAAAAAGCTAATGCAGTCCTGCTACCATAAGAGAAGCTTAGTGTCTGAGGACAGGTAACTAAATACTCATCCAAGCAGAAAGTGGGATAGTGAATACAATGGTAGGTTATATAGCCTTACCAGGATACCACCTAATGGAAGTTTAATATCAGGAGTAAGTAGTACTGTTGAAATAAAATCAGGTCCAGAGTACAATTCAGGGTTTGTTTTTTGTTTGTTTTCACTTTTTATTGTTATTTTTTTTTTCAACAAAATGACAATAAATAATGGCCTTTTGTTCCATATCCTACTTAGATGGATGAGTCATACAGTCACTTTTATTATAATATTTTCCATGTAGGTATATAACATATTCATATACTCCAGTGAGCTGGCACGGTGCTCTATTTTTGTAGGAAACTAGCAATGTAGTATGTGGAGATTGGCAGGAGTGGAAATGTCCACTAACTGCTAGGGGTTACATAGATGCCTCCATAATACTCTGTGTACTCTAGGCTATTTTAAATAATCATGTCCTGACAGCAATCCCCAAACCTGCCACTCTTGTAAAGCCACATTTCAGGGAACTGGAACAGGGTACCAGCCGTCCATTCCTGACACGCCATGTGAATTTCCATAACTACCACTCTTGTAGAAGGTTATAGTTCTGAGGCATGTCAGTCAATCCACAAGCATTTATTGTTTCCTGTGTGCCATGCACTGTGCTCAGCATTAGGCTTACAAAGAAAGGCAAAAACAATCCTTGTCACATTTTAACGAGGGAGATAAATGTGAAAATAACTACAGGCATGCATTATAATATATATATATATATATATATATATATAATATATATATATATATATATATATATATTTAGAGAGAGACAGAGAAGTCAGAAGGTAACTTCTACAAAGACTCTAAGTGGGGGGAGAGGTATTGGGAAAGTCTCTTGGAGAAGGTGGCATTTGAGCTAAGTCTTAAAGAAAAACAGGGGACATAAGAGGCAGAGATAAGGAGGGAGGGCATTGCAGGCATAGGAGGTAGCCACTACAAATGCACATGGACTAAAGATAGAATGTCATGTGCAAATTAGAGCAAGTAGATCAGTATGACTTAATCATAGGTTGCACAGGAAGAGAAGCCTGGAAAGGTAGTCAGTGGCTAGAATGTGAGGGACTTTTTATTTAGTGGGGCAATGAGGGTTAAGTGACTTGCCCAGGGTCACACAGCTAGTCAGTGTCAAGTGTCTGAGACCGGATTTGAACTCAGGTCCTCCTGAATCCAGAGCCAGTGGCTTGTCCACTGTGCCACCTAGCTGCCCCTGTGAAGGACTTTAAATGCCAAACAGAGGCATTTATATTTTATCCTGGAGATAAGCAGGAAGCCATTGGAGCTTATTGAGTATTAGGGTGGCCTGGTCAGGCATGTGCTTTAGGAGTCCAGAGTGGGAGAGACCTAAAGCAAGGAAACCAGTGCAAAGGCTATTGCAGTAGTCTTGTCAGAAGAGGTGGGGGCCTGAGGTATAGTGGTAGCTGTGTCAATGAAGAGAGAGGGGTATGTAGTAGAGATGTTGTGAAGGTAGAAGCAATCGATCAGATATTGTTGTTGTTTGTCCTTTTTTGAAGAAGACCAATGACATCAGGAAGGTGATGTCTTGACTTGCAAATGAATTGGATTTAGGTGAGTCAGGGCTGTGCAGAGTCATCAGCCTCACTCTCTCTTTCCAGAGATGTCAGGGACCAGTGGAAAGACAGAGGTCAGGATGATTGGCGATGACCCAGGATGCAGTGGGGGACCTTGGTCTTTCCCAGGTCTCTGTTGGTCTGAGGCAACACCCATCCAGTAGTTAAAAGCTAGATAAGAACTGAGGCAAAAGGTTGCCTAATTTGCCTTCACAAAAGCATCAGTTGTAGGAGTGAAAGACCCTCCGAGATATTTGAGGTGACAGAGTGAGTCATCAAGACTGTGAATGTGGGTGACTGAGAAGCTGATGGTGCCTGTTTGGGGAAGGAGAACAAGTTCCGTTTTGGATATGTTGAGCTTGAGATACATTTAAGAGTCTCATTGGTACCAGCTAAGTACATTTCTGATATACCGTGAGTCACTTCTGAAATACATCATTAGTTACAAATCTTGCTTTTATTCAATATTTTCATTACAAGATACTTACCCAAATATTTGGGTTAGAATACAATGAATTAGATCCTATTTCCCACCTTATTGTGGCCTATTCATGTTGTGAAGCTATATAGAATGAAACCTTATTCTGTCCTCTCACAGTGTATTTACACATACAGCTGTTTTAATCACTTTTGCCCTAAGTGTGGAAAACAGCTGACAGATAACATGAGTTAATTTACTTTCAGAGGGGTGATCAGTGACAACCAGTTGTTTGGAATCTGTGGGGCTACCTTGTGTAGACAAGATTCATAAAGCAACATTTGAGAAATAGTGCCCTTCCCTTTCCCTGTCGACCTGAGAATAAAATATTTATTTGTAAATGTTCACCTACCAATTATTGATGATGGAAGGGCACCTCCCCTCCTTCCTCTCCTCTCTGCCCCCCCCCCAGCCTTTAGATGGTAGATAAGCTTCCTCTGCACAGTAATTAATGGAGCTCAGTCCCTGCTCTCTAGATCATGTGATTTTTCAGAAGAATACATTATTAGAACCCTTGCACAGCCAGTCGAGCTACAGCAGCCCAGGCGGCAGCAGCAGTTCCATTTCTCACAAAGAAAATGTTGAACCCCAGCCAAATGTGTGGTGGCAGTCTGTTGCTAGGGAATCAGGGTCCTGAGGCGATTAATGACAAAGCAGGCAATAACAAGAAGGCAGAATTACAGATTTAAAAGAGAAAAAAGTGGTTGGTGTTATAATTACCCAAAGAAATCCGCACTCATTAAATTGGCTGTTTTTATGATTGACTTTAATTGGAGGTTAGCTCCGATATTTAGCTCCTTTCCCACCCCTTTAAACACACACAGGCACATAATCAGTTGAACTGCAGACTTGTTTTTCTAAGCATTGAGAGAAGCTTGCCCTGTAATTTGATCCCCACTGACAGATGCATTTTCTATGCTGCCATTTTGAATTAACCTATTGTGGAACAATTTTCTTCAGCCCTGTTGAATAAAACATCCAGTCTGATTACCTCCTATGGATTTGATAGAGTAAAAGAATGTACTTCTATTGAAGTAGATTGTTTGCATGGAGTCCACTGATTTGGACTCTATCAATAAGCACCCAGAATTTATGACAGATTTTCAGATTTATGGATACAGTGAAAACACCCTTGACCACCCCCCTTTATTTTTGGTAGTTCAAGAGTACAGAGTACCTGATTCAGGGCTATAGTGTTGGGCAAGGCAGGGCAGCTCCCCCATAGGATTTTCAGATAAGGTGAGTGAAATCTAAAGAGTCTGAATCTTTGTTTGGACTGTTACCATTTTGGATAGTTTTCCACTTATGCAAACCAAAATAAACATTTCTTCCTTCTCCCTTTACTCCCACTCCTCTCCTCCTCCCCCCACGCCCCAAATGTTCAGACAGATTTAGTCGAAAGTTTAAAAGTTGAGTTAAAAACTCTGGGAAACAGAGAGTTTCTTGTTAAATTGACATCTTTCAAGTCTGCTGATATTTTAAAAAATATTTTAAGGTCTTTCAGGTCACACATTATTGCAGATAAATGGATAGACAAACAGTTTTAATACCTAAATCTTTCAAGGTTCAACGAAGCAATTCATATCTTACATAGCAGTGGGGGAGCATCACAAACCATTTACCGCACAGAGAAGCCTGAATTATATAGTTACATGATGCCACTGCTCTCCAGATTTCTAATCAAACAGTGAAACAAAAGAGCCCAGCATATCCTATCCGACAATACACACACTGCTAATCAGATGCCAGTGCCAAGCTGTCTGCTTTGTTAAATACTCAGCTTCCTCCAGGCATGAAGACAGCTGCTATCACTATGATGAAATTTGGTAGCTCGGTCTACTTTTGCTACCCTTGGGCTACCACGATACTGTTAATTTAGACCACCCCAATTGGTACACTTTAGAGAGTGTGGTTTGGGGTTTTTGGGGGGGGTGTTTTGGTTTTGTTTGTAATTAAAATGATAAAACATCATTATTACAGTGAGGACCTTCTCTAAGTTTTTGCATTTGGCAGATACCTCCTGTGATAGCCCCAGCATGTAATTTTCAGTGATGTTTTCAGTGATGGTCTTAATTTCGTTTCGAAGACAAGGAGAAACAGAATGAAGAGCCTCTGTTAGCTTTAAATCAGTTCATATTTCTGTCTTGGCTACCTGTAATAGGCTGCTTCAACTCTAAAATGTGAACAAGATAGTAAAAGATAGAAACTGATTATGAATAATTATCAGTCCCAACACTACCAACAGTGAGAAGACGCTCCAGATTTTAAATCCTCCCAGGATAGTACTGCCTGCAAGCAAATTTTTCTGCAGAGTTCCATGTTCTTGTCCATTTCCCCCAGATGACGTTGCCTTTGGGGACATGATTCTCAAATTGCATGTAAAATCTATGCTGATTTAGCATACTATTTAAATGTAAATTAAAATGGAAACCTCCATACCCTGATCATTTTGGTAAGAAGAGAGTTGAAAGAAACAACCTGAAGATATTTATTGCTTTCCTCTTGTTAGTCAGCTTTCTTAGGAGTTATCCTTCTGAGGAAGAAAGCTCTTCAACTTGTGAAACTCTACTGCTATCAAGTCACATTTCCTAGGACAAGATAATCTAATAATTGACTCAACAGACTGCAATCAATCTCAAAACCGTTTTCTGGTTCATTGTCATTATGATGTATTTGCATTTTTAGACATTCCTCCAGTACAAGATGGCTCTAAACTTTTGAAGATTTGTTCTTGGACCTTTACTTGGGCAAAAGCCAGAAGGTTTCTTTGGGGGAATTTTTTATTAAAAACAGAAGAGAGAGGCAATAGCAACTGCTGCTGTTTGTAGAGGTCAAGAAAAAGCTTAGTTTGTCTTATTGCAAGTGAAGATAATGCAGGGAAGGCAGGTGAAAAACACCCTTAGGATCCCCCCCAAGTGCCTGTCCTTTGCTTAACAGTAACTGACCACACGTGAAAACAATCTTTATCTCTTGAGTAATAATGATCATAGAGCTGGAAGGGACCTCAAATGTCATCTGGTCTATCATGTTATTTTATAGATGAAGTAACTCTGGTGGACAAGTTTAAAAACTTAAGGTTTGATGTGATCTGACTCCAGACAGAGCTAATGTAACAAAAATTGTGCCTGAATTATAACTACTTGCAAGTTCTGCTATTAGACTCATAGAATATACCTATGATCTACCTAAAATTACCTGTGCATTTTGTTTATGACCTGGCATTATGTTTCCTGGGATTTGTTTTATTAATTTCCTTTAGCTTTAATGTTTTTAAAATATATATTTATGTTATTCAGGTTACAGATTTTTAAAATATGTATATAATATTGCCTGTCTCTCCTGTTGCAGTCCAGGTATGTCATCGGGCATTATATTCAGGCCTAGAACTGCTGGGTGCTGAAAAGGAGTTTCTGCATCTTCAAGACTTCACCTAGCATAGTTTTTTAGTCTTTTCCCTATGCCTTCCTCCCCTACCCCGCAGCGATATAGAGTTAGCCTGGAAATTAGAGGTGAGGGGCTAGGTAGGTATAAGCTGAAGATAAAAAGAGCAAGTGCCTTGAGCAGGAGTGCACCATAGTGGGCTGTTAAGCTAATAAGGAGACAGCTATTCTTTTTGCTCCTGAGTATCACAAACTGGTTTTCAGGCAGACCTTGTCTCCCAATTTATAAAAGCCCATAGGTGACTCTGTGAAATTGTAGAAGACCATGGAAAGGAACATTCTCTTGTCTCCAGCCTAGGACAATCGTATTTTTTTCAGCTTTACACTATTTTTTAGGCATGTGCTTTCCTTAGACTTGTAAGTTTCATTCATTCTGATATTAGTAATAATAATAAAAAAATTTGTATAGCACTTACTAAGTGTCAGGCACTGTGCGAAACGCTTTTACAAGTCCCTTTAACAGTATTAAAAGGACTGTCAAGGATGAGAGCTACAATTGAGGATATGTATCTATCTGCATGAAAGTTGGAAATCTTTATTACTCATATATAAGCCTTGATGACCTCTTTTAATAAGTAGACATTGGCAAATGACAAGAAAAAGGCAAAATTGAATATCTTATCATTAATCATTTATGATAATTTAAGGGTATACTTATGATCAGAACAAACCATGATAATAAATTAATATGATTGATTTATATATTGCTTGTGGAATAGGTTTCGTTTCTTTGTGCCATCCTTTCTGTCATGTTAAGTGAAGAAATTTAGCCTTCTGGGCTGACCAATCCTTCCATTAGAGATGCTGTACGTAATGAGAGTTTCATGAAGGTTTCCTGGGGGGAAAAAAAACTACTTCCAGGCCCTGCAGTAGTAGAACTATATGAATTGCCTTGGCCACATTTGTGCCCCACTACTATTGTCCTCTAAGTTTATGCCCACTCTTTCCACATTCTGTGTGTTGGTGAGAGAGCCCACTCCTGGTTTATGGGGAGAATATTTTGCAGCTACCTTTCATGCTGTGTTATCTTATTAAATGTTATTCCTTGAAAGAAAGATATTTAGACTCTTTTGTTCAGCCTATAAAATAATATAATAGAATGTAACTACCTTGAGGGCAGGGATACTTTCATTTTTGTTTTTATGTCCCAACATTTAATAAAAGTAGGTTGTTTTATTTACTTTTATATACCATCAGCATAGGAAATTGGTTAGAATTTAACTTGGCTCAGTGAACCAAACTCATCCAAACTTTATATGCAACAAATCCAACCCCTCAGTTCATGTTGCTTTAGCTCTCACAGTTAGGGATTCCAAGAAATGGATCCTTGTATTTTAGAGCTTGGAACCACCTAGACATCTTACAGATGAGCATACTGAACAGGAAGGAGGCCAAGTGACTTGCTGCTGGTTCACTGGTCTCTGAGTGTTCTAAGGTTTCCAAACCCCTTTGCATGTGTTATCTCATTTGACTGTCTCAAGAACACCAAGAGGTAGGTGCTACTATTATTGTACCTTTTTTAAAGGTGAGGGAACCAGTCACACCTTAAGTGGTTAACTGGTTCTGCCCAGCTTCTATGACTCCCGATCAAGCTTTTTTCCCACCATGCCAAAAATTAGCCTGTTTTCAATATGTAGTGACAAGGAGGAAAGAGATACCTTTAAGACTGTTAGTCCTAGGCAAGGGATATAATATGGATAGATTTTGAGTGGTTTTGTTTGTTTGTTTGTTTTTGGTTTTTTTGTGGGGCAATGCCCCAAATATTACATATTTGTGAAGGTGAGATCTAGAACTGGAAGAGACTTGAGAAGCCACCTCTGGTCCTCCATCTTCTTCCTTTATAGTTGAGGAATTTGAGGCTCAAGGATGTTACGGACTTGACCAAACAAGTGGCAGAGCCAGGTTTTGAACTTGGGTCCTTTGACCATATTGTATCTCCCCACTAGAGTGTAAGTCTCTTAAGGGGGAGACACTGTCTTTTTTAATTTGGAACTCCAGCACCTCACATAGTTCCCGGCACACAGTAAACATTTGATAAATGCTTACCAAGACATGTTTTTTCTTTTTGAAAATTTCATTTTAATTTTATTTTCAGTTTTGAATTCTCTCCCTCCCACCATCTTCCCCCTTGTATGGAGGAAACAAGAAAATGGTTTTTTTGCAAAACAGATTCCCAGATTAGCTATTTCCAACAATCACAAAATATGTTTCATCCTCTGCTCTCAGGTTCATCACCTCCCTTTTTGGGAGTGGAGTGTATGTTTCATCTCGAGTCCTTTGGAATTGTGATTGGTCATTGTGTTGATCAGATTTCCCTAGTCTTTCAAATTTGTTTTTCCCCCGCAATATTGTTATCACATTCATTGTTCTCCTTGTTTTGCTTACTTCTTATCATTTTAGACAAGGTTTCCTATCCTTTTATCCCTTCTTCATTTCTTACAACACAATAGTTTTCTATTACATTCATACATCATAATTTATTTAGCTATTACCCAATTGATGTGCAACCTAATTTAGAAAATTTTGTCACCGGGGGAAAAAAAAGCTTTTCTAAATATTTTTGTACATATGGTTCCTTTCCTTCTTTCTTCAATGGTACAGACCTAATAGCGGTATCCCTATAAAGATGCTCTGTCTATACAGTGATAACCTAGCAGTATGCACAGTTGAATAGCTGTTGTGGCCATAGTTCCAAACTGCATTCCAAAATGGTGTGACTGGTTCACAGCTCCGCATCAGTGCATTAATATACCGATTTTTTCATGGCCCTTTTGGCATTTGTTGTTTTCTCTTTATTTTTTCAATTTTGAATCAGAATTATTTTAATTTGCATTCCTCTAAATATCAATGATTTTGAGCATTTTTTCATGTGGCTATTGATAGCTTTATAAAGATTGGTTTTTCTAAAGAAATGAATTTTGTAGGTAACTTATTTTTTCTTTTCCCTTTTATGTGCCAAAACTTAAAAAAAAAAATTTTAACCATTTTCCGTGAAAACCTTCTGAAATATCATATATTTTCTCTTTATTTACCAAATCTATTGAACATAATCTTTTTTTATGGCCTAGGGTCATAATTATGAGCATGAGTTATATTATGCTACAGCTTCACTGAACTATATGTTGCTATTGCCTTTTATGTTAAATTGCCCCAGACTTCCATCCCATAGCTCTCTCACAGTGTTGTGAGCAAAGGAAAGGGTAAGAAATAAAGTAATCTATTGTCATATTTTTGAGTTCTTATGTTTGCTTCCTACACTGTTCCTGTCTTTTTCCTTTTTATCAGCTGTCAGTATGCCTACCTTTGACAACCGCTATTCTTTTAATTTGTCACTTGTATTTTGCTATAGCCCGACAAACCTGGTAGACTAGCTTTTGGAGAGTGATTCATTCATTTATTCATCTACTGACCTGTATAAAGATTGGGTCATTCCATCTTGTCCAGTTTGGAAGTAGAGGGACCGCTCCTGGGCCAATTCAACTCAGACCAGCATATCGGAGCGTTTACCGTTTCTGATTGTTAGTAGTTTTCTACCCTATAGCATTTGGTAGTCCCCTGTCTCCCAGAGACTAACTATGTTAATGCCAACCTTAGTTGGGACACCCAAATAGCATAGCCCACGATAACTCAGAACTCTTCAGCTCAAGCAGTCTCCAGCCTCAGGCTCCCTGCTAGACTGTTCTACCTATAGGCATTTTGTTAAAATGGGAGTAAGTATGACCTGTGTAAGAGCTGTCCATATACTCAAATAATAATGACTATAACTTGAGAGCACCATATTGGACAACCATTCAGACTTCTTATTAGAAAAATAATTTTCTCTGACATAATAACAGTAACAACAATAGCTAGCATTTATGTGGTGCTTTAAATTTTGCAATGTACTTTACATATATTATCTCATTTTATCCTTATATGAATAAAAGAAGGTGTGGGAGGTACAGAAGGAGGGAAGAAACAAAAGGCAGGGAAATTAAATTCATTTATTACATTCTTACTCTGGGCTAGTTGGTCCCCTTTGAGAACGAAGAACAAACAACAACTCTGGGCCAGTCACTGTGCTAAGACTGTGAATATAAGTAAAAGCCAAAAGAAACAAAAACAGACTTTCTCAACCCTCAAGGTTGTTACATTCTGTTGGGAGAAAATATACAGAAAGGATCTGAAATGGCCAGGTTGGGGGGAGGGGGGGGGCAGACACGAAGTCATCCAGCAAAAGGGCTTCCTTTGGAAATATAGACGATCAGGAAGAGGGCCTGAAGGGGGATGAATGAGGTGTGGGCCCTTCCACACGATGGAGGCCCCAAGAGGAACTCAGCAAATCAGAAAAAGAAAATAGCAGCCCAAGCATGGTGGTTTTGATGTCTGGAAAGTCCAAAACAAGACAGATAGGGAAGTAGTTGTTATTATCCCCATTTTACACATGGAAAAACTGAGAGCAAAAGAGTGTACATCCAAGATCATATACAGACACTCCAACATTTGTGGTGAGATTTGAGCTGAGGATAGAGAATGGAGTCAAATTTCTAACAATATAAGTCACTCCCCCATTGATAAATGGTCAAAAGATAGGAACAGGCAGTTTTTTGACAAAGAAATTAAAGCTATCTATAGTCATATGGAAAAAAATGCTCTAAATTACTATTGATTAGAGAAATGCAACTTAAAACAACTCTGAGGTACCACCTCACACCTATCAGATTGGCTAATATGACCAAAAAAGGAAAATGATAGATATTAGAGGGGATATGGGAAAATTGGGACACTAATAATGCATTGTTGGTGGAGTTGTGAACTCATCCAACTATTCTGGAGAGCAATTTGGAACAGTGCTCAAAGGGCCCTAAAACTTTGCATACCCTTTGATCCAGTAGAACCATTGCT
Source organism: Dromiciops gliroides (assembly GCF_019393635.1). Classification (NCBI taxonomy): domain Eukaryota; kingdom Metazoa; phylum Chordata; class Mammalia; order Microbiotheria; family Microbiotheriidae; genus Dromiciops; species Dromiciops gliroides. The sequence continues at coordinate 54,477,084 of NC_057862.1, forward strand.
AGGTCTTTATCCCAAAGACATTTTTTAAAGGGAGGGAAAGGACTTATTTGTACCAAACTATTTATACCGGCTCTTTTGGTGATGACCATGAATTGGAAATCATGGGGATGCCCATCAATTGAAAAATGGCTAAACAAGCTGTGGTATACGATTGTGATGGGATATTATTGTGCTATAAGAAGTGACAAGCAAAATGACTTCAGAAAAACCTGGAAAGACTTACATGAACTGATGCATAGTGAAGTGAGAAGAATCAGGAGAACATTGTACACCATGATGGCAATATTTGTTGTAATATGTAATTGGGGGAAAAGAAAATATTGGGTGTTGTGTGTTTTTTTTAAAGAAGAGCAAATTTAAAAAATAAATTAGTGAGGTTATGGGACCATTAAATTAAAAAATATATATTTGAACTGTGGTCTTTGAGTTCTTCTCCAGTGCTTTAAGCACTCTATCCCATAGCTGCTGCCATCACAGTCATGTGATGCTAAGGAGGTTGCTTAGCCACTGAGTATACTGGGCAGCTTCCTGAGATGGTACATTCATTACAGATGAGCTATAATGTACAAACTCTGTAACATCGATTAGGGATATTCAAAGACTCTTTTCATCCTTCTTAACTCATTCCTGTTGCATTCCACTAAGTAAAGCTGGTTCATAATTGACAACCAACAGGCATTTATTAAGTGCTTCCTGTGAGCCAGGCACATACAAATGGGGAAAAAATGAAACAATTCCTGCTCACCAGGACCCTTACATTCTAAGGAGGGAGACAAGAAGTACATATACATATATGTGAAATCAATATGAAGAGAATAAATACAAATTAGTGAAAAATAGTTAAATAAAAATGTTGTTTGGGAGGAAGAACACCAGCACACAGGAGATCAGGAAAGACCTCATCTGGGAAATATGGCTGAGTTGTGTTCAGAAGGAAGAGAAGGATGAGGATGAGGCAAAGACGAAGGGCATCCCAGGATTTGCCTGTCTGACATGGGGAAAGTAACTGAGATAGAAAGAGGTCAGTGTGACTGGATCTCAGAGTGTGGAGAGGGAGTCATCTCCAGGGAAGCTGAAAGATGGATTGAGGCCAGACTCCAAATAGCTTCAAATGCTAAACAGGGGATATTTTATTTAACCTTAAAGAAAATCAGTAGGTACTGGAGTTTATTCATGGGGCTTATGGTCATATGATCAGATCTCTGCTCAAGGAAGATCATTTTGTCAGAAGTGACTAGGGTAGAAAATAAGTTTTCTTTTGATTTTGCTGAGTTTGACATGTCCCATAGGCAGCAGGTGATGGAGACCTGAAGCTTAGCGGAGAGGCTGGGGTTGGAGATAAAAATCTGGTGGTTAACTACATAGTAGTAATAATTAAGCCTGTGAAAACTAAAGATGCTCCCAAGGGAGAGAAGTAAGGAGAAGACGATGAAGGAGCCTAATTCAGAGCTCATGTCCAAGTGGATGTGATATGGAGAGACGTGACCTTCAGGGAAAGTCTCAGTGTGTGGACTCTGAAACAGATCATGTTTATGTTCTCAAAGTTCATTTAATTCTGTGAGTTGCAGCACAAAATTGAACATCAAATAAGAATTTTACATAGACTTACAGCATTGCTGATAAAATGAGGAATGTAGCATACTCACATAGATCACAGTGAGTGTTGTAAAGGAAATAATGCTCTAAGAATCTGATTGCCTAATTTAATTAATACATTTATGTATGAACTGAGTCTTAGAGTGTCTGTATTGAAAGTCCATTTTTACACTATTTTTGTTTAGAAATATTCAAGAGCTGAATATTTAGGCAATTGAAAGTGCTGCTTTCCTTAGCCTTAATTCTATCCAGGGTGATCTTTTTATATTGCTCAAAATGGGCTAAAGAGAGATTCTGCACAGGGCCAGAGATACTTATCTGCCTAATTGAGTCATCATTTGTTGACATGAGGAAAGGCACGTGACTCGCCTTAATGCATTTCTTGGTAACAGCAGGAAGCTTGAATGTATTCTATTGAAGGGTAATCCCAGCAGGAATATTCTTAGACATCTGAATGTAGCCTAGCATATAGAACAGTTTGGGAGAAGGAAGGAAAGTGATATAAAAAGATCATCATAATGATGGAAACAGCCATAAGTGTAATTTTTGCAAAGCTTACAACTATTTTTAGCCCAAGTAGTTTTCTTTGTTAAAACATTTATTGAGCACCACAGTATACTACAAGGCCTTGTTGGACTCTTTGAAGATGCACATGGATGAGAACGGATCCATGGACTGCATGAACCTTCAGTCTAATGGCAAAGATAAGGCATGTAGAGGATGCATAATGGTCCAAAACCAATGTGCTGGACTTGCAGACTATGCCAGAGTTTGCATTCTAGCTCTTGTCACTATTACCTGTGTAACCCTGAACAAGCCTTGACCTTAGCTATAAAAGAAAAGGGGGCAGCCAAGCTAAATGGTAGAGTGTCGGGTGTGGAGTCAGGAAGACCTGAGTTCAATTTTGGCTTCAGACACTTCCTAGCTGTGTGACCTTGGATAAGTCACTTAATCCTGTTTGCCTCAGTTTCCTCATCTGTCAAATGAGCTGGAGAAGGAAATGACAAATCACCCATGTATCTTCGACCCTCCCCCCAAAAAAATAACCCCGAATGGGATCGCAAAGGATCAGACATGACTGAACAACAATAAAAGAAAGGAGGGAGAATATTAGAATAGATGATCTGTAAAGCAATTTCCAAAAGTGTAGAAATCAATTAAACCGAGTTCACTGGGGTCTGAGAGGTTACACCTTCCTTGAGTAGATCAGGGAGGAATTCATGGAAAATAAAATATTTGATCTTGGCCTTAAAGTTTAGGTGCATTTCTGACAGGTCATGACGGTTTGGGGGAAGGCATACTAAGGAGAAAGAAAATAATGCAAAGAAAAATGGGACACATGTTTAAATACAGGCCCAGAGTGCTTTGAGAAATGAAGCTAGGAAGTTTGGCACTGGTACCAGGGAAATCATATTCAAGAGGCCAGAGAGCATGCCCTCTACCAGTGACTACAATAAAGTAATGATAATTCATTTGTCTGGTCTCCCAATTTCATTGCTATGGGAACTTCCAGAGAGGCAGCTCCCTCTCCCAGTGCAGACTGGCACCATTCTGCCATGTATGGGTCACTTGTGTCAGAGGCAGGTTTTCTTGAATCATAGGGCAGCTCTCTGGTCTTTCTGTCCCTTTAATAAATCACATTTACATGGCAGTTGAAATTTTACTTAAAGTTCTACCCTCATGTATCCTCCTGGCTTACAGGGGATTCTCAGTCACTGAAGGCTACATCCACAGAGCACAGACTCCGTGAGATGCTACCAGACCCAAAAGGTTCAGATAAGGGACAGTGATGGAGTTTACCTTTGCTGTACCTGGGACCAGGGAGGCCAATGCTCCGGCATAGTCTTACATGATACTGCTCTTTATATACTGGCATGCAGAAGGGATGGGTGACAGTCTAGAAAACATAATTGTGTCTTAGGGGGCATGTCAACATATACTTCCTATGTCTGGTCTACCTTGATAACATTTCCTTTGTCCCCTCTGTGGCCATGGATCCTCTGACAGCTTTTTCTCCCCCTATTGTGGTGGCAGGCTTTATCCCTATCAGCCTCTGGGCTCGTGGCTCTCAGCTTGTTTATCTGGGGAAGTTCCCGGGGCACATTGACTGGTCAGCCCCCTGTGGGCCTGCTTGCCTCCAGTGCAGCCCTGTTGCCTATGTAGCCCAGCCATCCTATGTCAGGTGCCAGCACTGATGGCTTACATTACTTACAATTACAGTACTGGGGCAGGACAGAAAGGGTGGAGGCATTTGCTTTAAATATGAAATGTTTACTGGGCTAGTTTTTAGAAAATGAGGCAGAGGAACAATATCAAGAACATGGCTCTAGAGTGAGAAGACCTGAGCTCAAATCCTGCCTCTGATAATTGCTGCTTGTGTGGTCTTGGGTAAGTCATGGAACCTCTCTGGACCTAGATTCCTACATCAGTAAAATGTGTTGGATATAATTGAGTTCCTTTGAGGCCCCTTCCTGCTCTACTTTTGTCACCCTATGATGAATAAATGAACAAATGATTTTAAAAAGCATTTATTTCATACTTACTATATGCTATTCCCCGTACTAAGCCCTGGAATAGAAATTTTAAAATTAAGCATTTTCTGCTTTCAATAATGAGGGAAATAATGCATATAAAGGAATACATCTCTATGGTGAATGGACAGAAAGATCCATGCCTTTCATTATATTTTATTTTTCCTCCAATTACATGTTAAAACAATAATTAATGTTTTAAGTTTTGAGTCCCAAATTCCCTCCCTTTTTCCCCCCTCACTGAGACAGCAAGCAATCAGATATAGGTTACACATGTGCAATCATGTAAAATATTTCATCAGTCATTTTTTACAAGAAGACGTGATTAAAAGAAAAAGAAAGAAAAAGTGAAGAATAGCATGCCTCGGCCTGTCTTCAGACATCAGTTTTTTCGCTGAAGGCAGATAGTATGCTTCATCATTAGTCCTTTGGGATTGTCTTGAAGATAAGTTTTAAGGCTTAGCAAGGTAGCTGGCACAACTTAGGGTTCCTTAGGGTACCTCATTATAGTGCTCATGATTCTTAAGACCATAATAGGCAAGGCAGATGTGAGGCTTGGTGGTCCTTCATCTCAGTAAAAATAGTTGGTAACTCATTTGTTGATGAGTTTCACCTCATCCACATGATATGAATAACTATGTCCTTCCTGTCTAACTGCCCCATTGAGCTCTTTGAGTGAAGGGAAGGGCCCACCACTCATGGTTTTTCATTTTAGGCCACCCCACTAGGGCTTGAAAGGGAGGGGCAAAGAACCTAAAACTAGCAGAAGATTTCTTGGGGGATGGAGGGATCTTCCACTATGTAGTCATTTGTACCTGGACATAGGGGAACACCTAACTTCTTATTCCATCCAGTTGTTGCCATCAATGTCTTAAGCATCAGAGGAGGCTCCTCTTACTCCCACCATTGGCATCTCAAGTAGGGTCTTTTAGAAGTCCCTACTATAAATATCCTAGTTGTTTCTGTCCCCAGCAGTATCCATTTCTGACACTAGAGATTTCCTTAGAAGATACGTTTGGGGGAGGTCGTTTTCCTACATTGGTTTGGTCCATTTGTGTACTCCTCAGGTATGTTATGGATTCTTATTCAAGAATGAGTTGGATGGGGGCGGCTGGGTGGCACAGTGGATAGAGCACCGGCCCTGGATTCAGGAGTACCTGAGTTCGGATCCGGCCTCAGACACTTGACACTTACTAGCTGTGTGACCCTGGGTAAGTCACTTAACCCCCATTGCCCTGCAAAAAAAAAAAAAAAAAGAAAGAGTTGGATGGCCTCTGAGGTCCTCCTCCATTATGGAGGTCTTCTGATTTCATGAAGTTTGCATTTTATCTGCATCAGTGTAGGACATATATTCTGTGGAGACCATTTATTGCTTTATTTTTTGTCAGTATCCAGAAATGACTTCTTAAACTTGTTTTCAGAACAGAAAAAAAAATGTGCAAGGCAAAATAAACATGGTTAGTAGTATTAACTAAGACCATAACTGTATTGTAAGGTGATTTGTAATTTAAATTATCATCATTTATTTACTAAATGTAACTGAACCTCTGCTGTGATAGTACCTCACTCCAGCTCCTTAAACTTCTCTCCTCCTGTCTTGTAATCTATTTTTAACAAAGTGGTTTTTGAGGAAGACATAGTTGATAGAAAATCTGTCAACCCCATGGACCAAAACAAGATAAAATGCCTGTTTCTGATCTCCTCGGAGAGTTCCCATCTCATGTAGCCCTTGAATAGAGCCAATTTCTGTTTCAGTGCCCTGGAGATTTTATGCGGGACCTGTGGACTGTAGATCACAGTCTTGACAGAAAGCTGAGCCCTTTCATGAAGTTTATAGCTCCTGGTTGAAATTACATGAGAAAACCCAGCCATGTCATCTCAAATGTTCCTAATGAGGAAGGCATCTGAAAATACAGGCAGGTGGCTAAATGAACTCACATGTTCCATCACACATGTACAAAAGGTTGGAGCAAATTGACATCTTGCTAAGACTAGAGTAGAGTGGCCCGGATCTGCAGGAATCATGTTGGGAAGGCTGAGCCCAAGAATGAGCTGAGATGGGCTCCGCGTCATGCCAATGAAAGTCGTTATGTTCAGGACAAGTAGAGGGAACAACAGAAGAGAGGCTTGGTGCTTGGGGCAGATCAGGTGATATGAATGGATGGGGAAAATAAAGCAGAACCATCCAGTGCCTAATTGGTATCTGTTTTCTTTTTCAAGAAGGAAAATGTTCAGATTAAAAAGTGTAGAATTAACTAAATTAAATGGATATTGGAGCCTAAGGTAGAATAAAAGGTAATGAATGAGAGCTACTGGTTGCTCTTCATGAGTATCCTGGTGTGGGTGATTTACACCTTAGGGTACTTAAGAATTTGCAGAAGTGACAGCTGAGCTCAAGGGCTTTGAGAATGTGTGGGAGCAGTAGGGTCAGGCCTAGAAGATGGGAGATGGGTAAATGCCCTCATTTTCAGAAAGCCGAAGAAAGCTGATTCTGTGCCTTATGCCAGTGAGCTTATTGTCAGTCTATGGAAAACTTGGAGAAAGATTATTGAGCCATTGGTTTGTGAACACTTAAAAATGGAAGTGGCTATTCCCACCAGTCAGCATTTTTTTCACTAAGGATAAGTCTTGCATAAGTAACGTAATTTCCTTTTTCTTGTTAGAAATAATATGTATTAGTAGATAATGTTTATCTTAGGATCTGAGGCATAGAGCTCAACTGAAAGGGGTTTTATAAGTAAGGCTCTTCATTCTATAGATGAGAAAACCTAGACCCAGAAAGGTTGTGACTCACCCAAGGTCTCTCAGTTGCTAAGTAGCAGAGCTCTTAATCGAACTCAGGTCTTCTGATGCCAAAGTCTTTTCCATGATATCCTTACTAACAAGGTAGAGGAAAATCTCCCTGTTTATTTTACTTTTCTTTTAAACTTCTTTTTATTTTACTTTAAATGTTGTTATTGGTCTTATAATCCCACTTTAAGAGTCATGATTAAGATCAGTACCAGTCTAGAAGCCGATTTCTAGTGCTGTCATAGTACGGCTATATTCTCATAACCATTTTATATCAGTGATTTGTTATTAAGCTTGTAGGTGACCTGAAGATGGGAGGGCTAACTAATTTGTTGGATGACAGAGTCAGGGACCAAAAAGTGCTCAGCAGGATGAAACAATCAACTAAACCTCAGAAGAGAAGATTTAATAGGGATAAGTATAAATAACTTAGTTTTTAAAAAATCAGCTGTACACACATAGAATGTGGATAATGTGACTACAAAGTAGTTGAGTTGAAAAGATTTAACAAAGTCTTAATTAACTGCAAGCTCAGAAATTATGTTATTTGGCTGCCAAAAGCTATAAATCTTAGATTGAATTAATAAAAAGCAGACTTCCCAGAGCAAGGGTAACTGTAGCTTCACAGGGCGGCTCTCAGGACACATCTAAAAGATGGCAGTTGGGCATAGGCCTCATATTTTTAGAACATTGACATGCCTACGTGCATGCAGTTACAGATCATTGGAATGGTGAGGAATTTTGTGAATCTTAGTTGTTATTTACTATTTCTATGATACTGGGAAGATAGGGCAGATTTTCAGATATTTGAAGGTGTCACATAGAAGAAATTTTGTGTGGTTCCAGAAGATCGATAGGACTTACAGGTAGAAGCTCCACATCAATTTAAGGAGGAAAATGACTGATAATCAGTTACCTAAAACAGAATCAGGGAAGAGAATAAGCATTTACATAACATCTATGATGTGCCAAGGACTGTGCTAAGTGTTTAGCATATATTATCTCATTTGATCTTCTTATTCTCTTCATATGAATTCAAGAAGTAGTGAGGTTCCTATTGCTTAAAGTGTCCAAACAGATTGTGTCATTATGACACAGTAGGATTTGGATATGCCAACTTTATATACCTTTAGTAATTAGTCCTAAATTATGTGATCCAAAAGAAGAAATGAGATATTTGTTTTAAAAAAAAAACCACTTAGCATAGTGCCTGGCACATAACATAGTAGATGCTAAAAAATGTTTATTCAACCCCTTTATGCCCTCTTCTTCCTCCAGGCTGAATGGCCATTTGTTAGAGTATGTTTAGAGGACCCTTATTCAAGTAGTGTGTGGACTACATCATGTCTCGGTGCCCTACACCTCTGTGACTTCTGAAAGCCCGCTTGTCAGGACTGTGGGTTTGACTCATGCAGAGGATGTGCCTTGGACCGAGTTCTAAGGTTTCTTCCACTTCTAGGATTCTCTGATTATAGCATATTAAGTCTTGAGGCCTAGTGCTTTCTCTCCCTTCAATAGCAAATTAACTTGTCATCAACTGTGCAGGACTTATCCTGCAGACTACTAGGACTTTTTGGTGACCATCATCTCCTCTCCAGGAAGGCTAGCCAAACATGGTTTTCATCCCGTTGGTTTTAGCATAGTCAGTTAGAGGGCATTAAAGAGTTGGCAAGACAACTCTGCTTGGGTTCCACCATCAGTAGAATAGGTATCATTTTGATAACTCCTTGGGGATCATGAAGAGTCAGACACAATTAAAGTAACTGAACATACTAGCGCTTAATGGTGTGCAGAGTGCTTTACAAATATCCCTGTAATGCAGGTTCTATTATCCCCTCCACTCCACCCCCACCCCCCACCTTTTTTTTTAACAGATAAGGAAACAGAGGATAGAAAAATTTATTTATCCAGTATCTTGTACAACTAATAAAACAGGGTCCAAACAGGTTTTTTCTGACTCCAGGTCTAGCACTCTATCTACTGTAGCACCGAGGTGCCCTTAAAATATTGCACCCTAAGGTAGGAAACAAGGAGATGGCAGTATAGGGAAAGAATGGGATCATATGAAATTGATCCGTATTTTCAAAATTGGAAGTGCAGTTATTTTATCTTTCCTACCGATTGGCAGAAATCAATGAAGTCTACTTGGGGATTCTTGTATCTGTTTAAATTGGATCACTAAATGATACTCTCTGAATTTTTCTCATAAGGAAGTAATAATATTTACTATGTAGCCATGTACACATACCCTAGGTGAAAGTACCTTAGTTGATTTGACCAGTTGGTTGGAATATGATGATAATTTGGCCTAGGCTGTGGATTGGATTCTCAGGAAATCCTATTAGCATGGAGAAAAGATTCTTTCCAAGATTTCATCTTTAAACTGAGACTGGGGTCTCAAAATATTCTATTACAAGGTAACAGTGTGATTCCTAACTGCTAACAGAAGAACAACTCAAGGTGTATGTCAGTGGCATCATCTTTATCATTAATTTTTGTGTATAATGGAATGATAGAGTACTTGAACTTTGTACAAGCCAGAGAACAAAAGATGACCTTAATCTTACCTCACATTCATAGAACACTCATACCTTTTTAAGACACTTTCCCATGTTTTACATTATTTTATGTTTATAATAGCACTAGGGATAGGAATAACTGATGGCATCCTCATTTTTACAAATTGTTAGTGGTAACATAGATAATCAGGTTTTGCCTGAGATGAGACAATGGCAGTGCCTGAACTAAAAACTAATTTTTTTCCCATTTCCCAGGGGTTTTGTTACTCCTAGCCCTGTACTTTTAAACAAGCAGATATAAACAAAACACAGAAACTGTAACTGATTGAGGTGGAATACTTTGCTTCCATTTTGGTATTATTTTCATTATCAAATTTTAGTTCAGCTGGCTGCTGTACAATTTTGAAATTGTAAAAATTTTAATGAATAAGGAAAATAAAACTGAGCTTCATTTTTTGTTGTTCCAGTTATTGGCATGTGTGTAGTGTGTATTCTGTAGCTTGATTTATCTCTCCTTAAAGGGCAACACTTGTCTGAAGCCAAATAAAAGGAAAAATCATGATGGTAATGTTTATTCTTTTTGTCATCTGCATTTATGCATTAATGATATTTTTATTGATATGCAATTAAACATTTTGGGACTCCTGTTATTCAGTAAAGACAGTGAACATTATAAATTGGACAGATTAATATATATTCTTTCAAGATTTTGTAGGGTAGTTGAACTTGCTTTAGAAAAAAAACCTCTGTTCAATTTTTTAAATCTATGAAATTCATAAAATATTCATTAGCTTCAATATAAGTAATGTTTGCTAGGGAATATTCTATCTCCACCAAGGTATTTGTTGAGTACCACTTGAAAATAATTGCCCTGTAATTGTTGATGTTTCAGAAAATATGCTTGTGCATGTTAGAAAGTTATTATCTTTCTGATGTCTCCAAAGAATTCATGCCCTAACCCCCTTGTTGCAGTAGCAAAGTGAACCCTCAATAATATTCTCAAGACCAGAGCAACAGGTCCATACTTGGGTTTTTGTTGTTGTTTTTCTTTTTTTTTTTTTGGTGCAGGGCAATGAGGGTTAAGTGACTTGCCCAGGGTCACACAGCTGGTAAATGTCAAGTTTCTGAGGCTGGATTTGAACTCAGGTCCTCCTGAATCCAGGGCCGGTGCTCTATCCACTGGGCCATCTAGCTGCCCCCATAGTATTTCTATTGAAGAGCTGGGAGCTCATGAGATGTTGGCAATGGTTCCTCAAATGAAGGTGCCTTTCTTCATTGATAAGATTATTTTTAAGGTAGTTTGCATTTAGAAATAAGACCAGGAAGCAAAAAAACTATAGAATTAATCAATAAAACTAAGAGCTGGTTTTATGAGAAATATGACTGGGAAATCTCTACATGCTACAGCTAAAAGTAGTATCGAGTGAAAATAATCCTCCCTAATCATTCTTTTCAAGAAGGAAATCATTAGAGGGGCAGCCTGGGGAGTGAGTCAGCAAGCATTTACCAAACCCTTACTATTTGCCAGGCTGACATCCCAAGGAGACTGTGGGACTTCTTTAGCTTCCATCAGCCAGCTGTATGACTCACTGATCAAAAGTCTTCATGTGGGGCGGCTAGGTGGCGCAGTGGATAAAGCACCGGCCCTGGATTCAAGAGTACCTGAGTTCAAATTCGGCCTCAGACACTTGACACTTACTAGCTGTGTGACCCTGGGCAAGTCACTTAACCCCCAATGCCCTGCCCAAAAAAAAAAAAAAAGTCTTCATGTGTGAAGTTTATAGGAAAGTCCTGAATTTCTAGAATCCTAAACAGCAATACTTTTGACTGGGTCAAAGTGTTAAAAGTAAAGAACATTTCTTTTGTACCGGCTAATCAAAAAAAGAAAAATGCAATAAACCGAATTCTATAGTTACCAAGGAAGGATGGCAACAGTCTGTGCTTTGATGGATGCTTGGGGCATTCTCTAGAAACCTGGGGGATAAAGACAAGTCATCATGCAGAGTGCCTATTATGTACCCAGGGTGTTGGTGGGGGCAGCTAAGTGGTGCAATAGGTAGAGTACCCAACCTGAAGTCATCAAGACTAATCTTTGTGAGTTCAAATCTGGCCTCAGATGGTTACTGGCTCTGTGACCCTGAGCAAGTCACTTAATCCTGTTTTCTTCACTTTCTTCATCTGTAAAATGGGCTGGATAAGAGAGAGGTTAACCACTCCAGTATCTTTACCAAGAAAACACAGGATCAGGTACCCCCTGAAAACCAACTGAGAAAAAAATGTGGCAGGCACTGAGCTAAACATTGGGGATGCAAGGAAAGACAAAATAGGCTTCCTGCCCTCATGGAACCCTCAGTCTAGCAGAGGGGAACTTAGTTTCAGATCATTAGATGATCTAAAAGTGGTTTTATTTTTGATGATACATGCATATAGGTTACTAAAAGGTGACTCCTTTAAAGAGCCATTTAAGATATTTCTGTCTCTTGTACTGCCATTTATCTTCTCTTCCTTGTTCATATCTCTGAGGTTATCTTTGAATTTATTTTCTTCTTTATTCCATATTTTTAATCATTTTCCAAGTTCTGTTGATTCTACCCATGAAACATCAGATGCTCCTCATTACTCTTGATGCTAACAGCCTAATACACGACTTCACTACTATCCGCCTTTATTGTTACTATAGTTTGGGGGTTTTTTTGGTTGTTGTTTTTCTACTTTCTACTTTCCTCAGCTTTCAACACATTCTTCATCTTTTTGCCAGAATAATCTGACACCATCTGGTCATTGCCATTCTTCACTAAAAGATCTTTGTGGTTCCCTGTTACCTTCTGAATAAGAACAAATTCCTCATCCTGGAATTTAAGTCCTTCTCCACTCGGGCATCAGCCTGGGCTCATATTATTCTCCTGTATCAAGTTGTCAAGTCAGCAAATTTGTTAAGCCCTTATTCCGTTTGAGGCACTGTGTGTGCTAAGTGCTGATAATATACATTAAGCAAAAAGGAAGACAGTGCCTGCCCTCAGAGAGCTTCTGTTCTAATACAGGAAGCTAATGCATAAAAGGGATGAAGAAGCAGCAGGGGTAGGGAAATGTACTTGCTCAGAAACACAGTGATGAAGCCCAGAGTTGCAGAAGAGCTGAGGGAGGACTAGAGGGTTGCTGGCCTTGGCCCTACCTCGAGACAGAGATGTCCAGCGAGGAAGTCATCACTGGGAGAAAAGAGAACAAAGGTAATGCTTTTAACAAAATGATCCTTGACTTAAGATTTGTCTGAAAAAGAATTGGGATCTTGTACAATTTTCTCATCCCAATTCTTCTCTGTTTAGCTGCCCTGTGCTCTATACTCTTATGTTGGGATGTACAGCATTGAGTAAATTCTCAGAGGAATTTAGAACCATAAAATCATGGAATTTTGAAATCTGCGAGGAACTTTTAAAATTTCTTATTCTCCCCCTTTTACTTCCATACCCACCTTTGATTTTACAAACAAGGTAACATAAATACTTGGTAATAGAGCCAAGATTAGATCTCAGGTCTCCTGACTCTATGGCTAGTGCTTCTTTCCTATACCTTGCTCCTAGAATGTCGGTCTGATTACTTTCTATATAGGCACAAATCCCTAAAGGACTTTGTATATAAACCATTCCAGTGGTGTCAAACTCAAATAGAAATGAGGTCACCAAACCATAATAAAGCTTCCTGCCAGCAGCATATGGATTTAGAAAACCACATATTACCATTATCTGGGTCCTATGGTATGTATTTTGTTAAATATTTCTCCCTGTGGAGTTTTTTACATTCTTGGTCTAATCCTGTACTCTCACTTAACAATTGAAAAAACTAAAGCTTGGAAAGTGAAAGGACAAAGTTTTCTTTGTTTTTGTTTTTGGTGAGGCAATTGGGATTAAGTGACTTACCCAGGGTCACACAGCTAGTTAAGTGTCAAGTGTCTGAGGTTGGATTTGAACTTAGGTCCTCCTGAATCCAGGGCCAGTGCTCTATCCACTGCACCACCTAGCTGCCCCAGGACAAAGTTTTCTTAAGGTCAAATTGTTAGTTATTAATAGGCTGGGATCACAACATAGGTCTCCATACTTCTGAATGCATTTATCATTAGGAATACTGCAATCGCAGTTAAATATGTAAAACCAAAATGCATCCTTATGCATTTTAACACACTTTAAAAATGAATAATCATGATTGCAAAATTGAATAACTCATCAGGAACAGATGGCCTTTGAGTGCTACCAGCAGAAAAAAATAAAAAGAAAGAAAGAAAAGAAAGGACATTCTGATCTGGTACTCATATTTTAAATTGACCACTATATTTCTAAATCTGTCTGTTTCAATTTTTCTTCCCAGGAACATATTGGACTTTATTTTATCTAGATAGATTTAAATTTGAGGAAGAAACATCTGACTATCCTATAATGGTTTTTAATTTGTCATGACTGTTAGATCTATATAAAGTTATGTCTGGTCTTAAAAATAAAACAGCAAAAGGAGTTACATTTAAGTGTTGGCTTAATTTAAATCAGTGGAGGTAGAATAAACTCACTGTAGATCTGTAGTATAAAAGAAAAGCAGCTCAGAAGAGGGGAGACTAAGTCTGTAGACTTATTTCAAAGACTACTACCTCAGCATGAGAGGCAGCCCAAGAGAAAGGAGGTTTTTCAGAAGACAAGCCAAGAGAAGGGAGCTTTTTCTCCAAAAGAGTGGTTTTGCTCTATTAGGGTTGCTATCTAAATCCTTAAGAAGAAGCTGACTAGGGTATTTCTGGTCTAATGAACTGAAAAGGATTATTAACCTGCAATTATCAATGGAACCAACTGTGAATAGGCTGCATGTGAGAGAGAATGGGTCAGACTATCAAACAAGAAAAGACAGTGTGCTCTGAGTACTTAGCATTTGGGGGGGGGGGGTGCTCCGTATTTTCTTATTATGCTAAGCATAGTGCCTTGCCATGCTTTGTACTTAGTAGTCATTTAATCATTGTTTGCAAAATGAGGTGAATGTTTGATTCAATTATTGGCACATCAAATGAATTCCTTGGTAATTATAAGCCATTTATTTTTGTTACCAACAGTATATCAATTCTACAGATGTAAGGCCTAGTCCTAAATTCTCTGCTTTCCTTTCTGCTCTAAGGAGCAGCCCCTTGGAGGAGCGTGGGAAGAGGACTGGTCTAAAAATCGAGACTTGGATTCAAGTCCTGGCTTGCTTCTCATTAGCCTCCTGACCACTTAGTCTCTCTAGACCAGGGTTTCTTAAACTTTTTCCATTCCCGATCCCTTTTTGCCCGAGAAATTTGTACATGACGCAGGGTAAAAAGGTATATAAAATAGGTATACATAACCTCTTTCTGCTGCCAACCTCCACGTTCAGTTATATGGGTCACAACCCAGACTAAGAAGCTTTGCTCTAGGCCCTAATTTCCTCATCTTCAAAATGAGACCTTTGGATCAGTCCTTTCTCCTTCTAACAATGTAATGTTACTAGGAACAATTTGGAGCAAGTCATTTTTCTGCAGCTATAAAGGCAGAGCACTTGGGAGCAATGCACAAGATATTTAGAATGGATTAGATATCTAACTTCCAAAAGAGAACTAAAAGGTCTTTTTGACTTACCTTTCCTCTATGCTCACCTAGACAGGTCATACAGGTGATGGAGTGCTGAACTGGGAATAAGACAGAACTAAGTTCTGAGTTCAAATACTGCCTCAGACATTTATATTAGCACTGTGGCCAGGGCTAAATCAAACTACTCAAACACACTTTCTCTGTAAAATGGGGATAATAATATCACCCATTGGGGTTGTTTTGAGGGTCAAATGAGATGAGATATAAAGTGCTTTTGTAAACCTTGAATACTGCCTATTATTATTATTACCAAATAGATGCAGAAACACAAGGTTTAGACAGTTATCTTTACCCTCTGTGGAAAGAGAAGCTTATTTGCAATTTCCCCACAAGAGAAATGAGCCATCTTTGCAAAGTAACAGTTTCCCCTTCCATTGGGATCTTCAATTGTTGACTATCTAGTGGTGGGGAATGTGGCGAGATTCTCACTTACAATTAGGAGGGCCTTTAAGGACCCTGAATCTCTGTGAAATTACTCACCTTTAAAAAGCAAAATTCAACACTATTGCTTGTATTTTCAGACTTTGGGCAGACAGAGGGGGAGCATGGTATGGTAGACAGTCACTGGTCAGGGAGTCAAAAAGACCTGGGTTTGAGAGCTGCTTCTGATGTGTCCTGCCTGTTGATCCTGGGCAAGTCACTTCAGCTCATAGTACTGCAGGCAGTTCTCTAAAATAGTGAATTACAGAGGGACTTCCTTGCCAGACATTCCTATTGCAGTGAAATCACACCCTTCCTCTCCCCATTCAGGCATTTCAATCATTTACAAAGTCTTCTGATACAAAGAGCCAGTTGGTAACTCTTTATCATGCCTAAAGATGAGCCTAATGACTTTTCTGTTACATTTGATTACAGCCAAAAGTCTTCTCCCTACATGACTGTGTTGTCTGTTGTTTGACCAAAAGCTAAGCTTTATTTCTCCATGATTTGTAACACCTTCTTTCAGATATAATTGTTTTTGGCTTTTTATGAGTACTGACCACAGTTACTTCACAATAGCATTTAAGCAGATACTCAAGCATGAACTTAAATTTGTCACATATCTTATTGGATTTTGAAATTCACTTAAATATTTATGTAATTTCCTTGTGCTTTCTTTAAAAGAGGGCCATAGAGAGATTAATTTTCTGTTATTTTATAAAAACTTAGTATTGGATGTTTGGCAACAGATCAAATAAACCAATTTAAGTTATCAGTGTTTGTGTTAACTTCATTTGTTCTTGTCATATTAATTTCATAGTAATATGTTAAGGTTACACACAACAAGCACGAGAGATAATGAATCAGCTGATTAAATCAGCATTTTTTTCCCCCATGAGATATACCAATAGGAAAGGAAGATTTGTGGATCTAAACAACTTTGGAGTTTTTTTTGTTCTCATCATTTCCATAGGTATTTCATATTTGCATGATATGTGATGTTGATATTAGAGTACGTAGGTCTAAACAGTTTTTTGGACTGATCATTAGTAGGAGTGTTTTATATTATTGTTCCTTCAATAGTTCTTGCTGGAGTTAAGGCTACATACAAGCTGTGGCTGTGAAACAGAGGAAAGTGAACTGATCCACAACGGGATCATTATTTTGTTAGAACAGCTGATAACTTTTAGTGTATTGAAATGGATCAGGGGTAAAGAATACAATTCCTGGAGAATCTCTTTTTATTTTCTAGTGGTTTTTCAGAATGTCTTATTCTTGACAATAGCTTTGATTCTTTTGTTAGCATGAGTTTGTGAGGCAGTGTAATGACAATTTGCTACATGCCTACATTATACCCTTGTGTCCAGGTTTGCAGAAATCTGTACACATAGGCACATATGCATATTTATGTGCACATTCCCAGCAAAGGTTATATGTGATCATTTCTGAACTGGTTGAATCTCTCACATTGTGAGCATATAAGTGATTAGTCTTAGATATATTCCTGTGCTATATTCCCATTTGTATTTTTTTTCAAACCTTTTCTCCTTCCTGCAATATTCTAACTATAGGGTTACCACAATTTGACTGTATTTCCTGCAATTTTTACTCATATCCTAATTGATCCCCTGCAAAATTAACCCTGAAGGTTGGAGGAAGTGGCTCTTAGAAGTGAGGGTGCTTGGAATGGGAGCATGGTGGAAATGCAAAATTTATCTTCCCTGCTCTAGATTTCTAACCCTTAATAAAAGTGATAATGCAGGGGGCAGCTAGGTGGCGCAGTGGATAGAGCAATGGTCCTGGATTCAGGAGGACCTGAGTTCAAATCCAGCCTCAGACACCTGACACTTACTAGCTGTGTGACCCTGGGCAAGTCACTTAACCCTCATTGCCCCGGGGAAAAACAAGTGATAATGCCGCTGTATAATGTACTGACAAGACCAGTCTGCCTCCCATCCTTGAGAAACCGGGGACCTGCTGTCTTGGCGGCTCTTGCCCTTTCCAGAGGATCCCTGGCTAGCTCCCTCCACTCCTGGCTCCTGTTATCTCGACCTTCACCACTTCCTCATCAGCTGCCAGCTCCCTTTTTTCTGGTTTTTGTCCTGCATCAATATGTAAGCTCCTTGAGGACAGGGTTTGTCTTTGTTTCCCTAGCGCTTAGCCCAGTGGCTGTCACCTAGTAAGTGTTTAATCAGTGGGCTTGTCTCCTATGTGATTCGTTGCCCCTGCACCCAGAGCGAGGAAAATGCATGGGCTTCTAGAGAGGGAGAGGTGTGCTTGCATTCCTTTTGTGCTCCATGCTCGGAGATCTCCCCAAGATGGGGAAGAATTAAGAACAAGCAGAGGGGTTACAGAACAGGAATCATCATCTTTCTTCCACTCTGCCTTTCCTGGCATCAGATGGGAAAATGCCCAGTGTGGGGTAAGTGGTTAGACTTGGCCCCTGCATCTTTTTCTTTGATCTCTCCACGTGTTCCTGCAACTCCACCCAGCATTCTCTTCTTTCTCTCAGTGGTGTGGGAGCCTGCAACAGCAGAAAAACCACACTCCTTTTTCATCATACTCAATGGAACAAATACTCCCAAAGAATCAAGGTTATAAATAGTCATTAAGTTCCCAGACGAGCCCATTTATAACCGAAATACTTTACATTTGTAATAGTATTGTTTTCTGCAGTTTTTCATTGCAAATAAGTGTTTCAGGCTACATTTTGGCTTTGACTAAGGAAATCTAACTACCATTTATAACTATGGGAAAGTGTGTAATGGATTGCTAACAAATTAATTTTTGGAACATAACCCATTTGGAAAATTGCTTTGTATTTATATATTTTTAATTTACCTAGATGTGTCTGTGTTATTTCCCCTTCATCCTAATAGAATGAAAGCTCTTTGTGGGTATAGACTTTTATAGTAGGCACTTAAGTTGTTGATTGATGAATAGCTATATTTTTTCCTAACAATCTCTTCTTTAAAACCAAGCCTAGGGGCAGCTAGGTGGCACAGTGGATAAAGCACCAGCCCTGGAGTCAGGAGGACCTGAGTTCAAATGTGACCTCAGACACTTGACACTTACTAGCTGTGTGACCCTGGGCAAGTTACTTAACCCTCATTGCCTTGCCAACAAAACAAAAAACCAAGCCTATTCAACTACCCTATTATCTTCTAGTGGTTGCTCAGATTTTTAGATTGTCTTGAATTTTTTTTCAATGCATTATTACTGAAAACAACAAATGCTTGTGGCAGATAGATAGTATACATGTATGCACACATACATACACATTTTTAATTGAGAATATTTGTACAGTGGTATTTGTATCTTATTAAAGTAGCTACCAATTTCTTTAGACTTGGTTGCTATCAGCAAACCCAGGAATACCTATCTATACAGCTTAGAGGTTTCAGTCATTGTAGTGGAAGAGAACAAAAGGAGAGCAAATGTTGAAATGATCATCGAGGAAAGTGTAGAAAAAAGATGACAATACTGGGAAGACAAAGAACTTTGAAAGCTATAAGAACTATGGCCAATACAGTGACTATTCATGGTTTTAGGGAACTGATGATGAAACAAGCTATCTTCCTCCTAACAAAGAGGTGATAGCTTTAGGGTACAGATTGAGATATAGACAGACAGACAAAAAGACAAATAGCTAATTCTCAGCCATACAGTGATCCCAAAGGACTAATGATGAAGCATTCTACCCACCTTCAAAGAAAGAACTGATATTGATTGAACACAAACCAAAGCATGCTATTTTGCACCTTATTTCTTTCATTTTTTATTTGAATTTTCATATACAACATGATTTATATGGTATTGTTTTATATAATAGTACATGTATAACCTATATCTGGTTGTTTACTGCCTCAGGGAGGGAGAGAGGAAAGGCAGGATCAAATTTGGAACTCAAAACTTTAAAAATGTTTGTTAAAATAACAAAAATAAAATAAAAGTAATAGAAACCTTTAAAAAGACAAATAGCTAGATAGCTGATGAGAAATTTATTTTTCTTAACCATGCATATTTGTTACAAAGAATATAATAAAAACAACCAAAAAAAAAAAAGAAAAGAAAAGACAGGTGCTTATAGTATTGCCGGAATCATTGATCTTCTTCAAATAGCCTCAGCTTTGTCACCACGCCAGGTATTTGAAATTCAGTTATTGTGATTTGGACGACTATGCTATTTATTATCTAAAGACTTAGTTGTAGTTGAAATAAGTATTTCCTGAACACCTTTTAGTGGTTTGTTTTTGGGTTTTGTTTGTGTTTTATCCAATTCTTTGCCTTTTGATTTTCATTATATTGTGAAATTTTTAGGTTGCAATTTATTATATGAGGTAAAATCAGATCATACATTTCAAGGCCTAAGAATAGAAATCTTAGATCATTTGCTTTTTTTTCCTCTCTTGGCAATGGAGCTCCTCTCCATAAGAGACTAACTAATGAATGGGGAGAGAGTGAAGAAGAGGTAAGACACACCAAGGAAGGACAGCTTATTTTCAGTGAGCTCTTGCCACCTACTTTGTCCTTCTCTGAACTGTTATCTTTCCAATGATCCTACCATTTCCTATCCAGCATCCTCATCACATCATTCCATGTAGAAAAACCCACTTAAACTCCCTAGCTACCCAAAATAATGTGTTCCTTTTTTTCATTTCTTTAAAGATCTGTGACTCCATATGGTCACTCCTTCCTTATGTACAGATCACAATCCTTCTGTGTCTTAGTAAATGATTTTGAATTTCTGTGGCCAAAGAAATTTGCATGATGGTAAGCTCATACACTAAGCCTTTCTCTCTTGGTAGAACCATCAGAGCTTGTGCTTTGCATTCAAGAACCCAGGCTCCCTTCCCTGCCTACCATGAAGAATTTAGTGTCTTCTGCCTTTCAGATACACGAAATGTCTTCAGAAAAGTCGATGTCCAGTAGACAACTTAAACTCAACATGTCCCCTTCTCTTAGCTTCCCTCTTACTGTCAAGGGCAACACCATCCTCCCAGTCCCTCAGACTCACAATCTAGGGGTCACCCTAGAGTCCCTACTCTTTTTCACCCTCTTCCTTCTCCCCACCTACCGAGTTGCCAGATGCAAGCTGTTACCAAGGCCTGTTGATTTCACCTTATTAATATCTTTCAAATACACCCCCTTCTCTCCTCTGACACTGCCACTCCACTAGTACTTACCCTCATCTCTTCATGCCTAGAATATTCCATTAGCCTGCCGATGCCTCAAAGCGTCCATTCTCCTGTCAGCCACCAAAGTGATTTTCCTACAGCCCAGGTGCAATCTTATCACTTCCATACGTATTTAACTCCATTGGTCTCTGTTGTCTCTAAGAGCAGATAGAAAATGCTCTTTTTGTATCTTCTTATGCCTTACTTCAAGCTATGTATGCTTATATCCAATGCGACTGGCCTCCTGGCCGTGCCACCAACAAGGCATTTGCTTGACTCTGGACATTTTTTTCTGACTGTCCCCCATGTCTGGGATGCAATCCCTCCTCTTCTCTACCTACTGACCACCCTTGGTGCTTTAAGTCCCAACTAAAACTCCACCTTCTACAAGAAGCATTTCCCAACCCCTCTTAAGCCCCCCTACCCCCAGGCAGTGAGGTTTAAGTGACTTGCTCAGGGTCACACAGCTAGTATCAAGTGTTTGAGGCCAGATTTGAACTCAGGTCCTCTTGAATCCAGGGCCAGTGCTTTATCTACTGCACCACTTAGCTGCCCCCTCCCAAACCCTCTTAATCCTAATGCCTTTTCTCTCTCTTAATTATTTCTTATTTATTCTTTATATAACTTGCTTGTACTTATTTGTTTGAATGCTCTCTCCCCCATTAGATTGTAAACTCCTTGAGGACATGGACTACTTTTTGCCTCTTTTTGTATCCTCAGGCTTAGTCCAGTGCTTGACACATAGTATGTGCTTAATAAAACCTAAAAGCTTTGAACAAAGGATTCTTCAGGCATAATAATACCTAGTTTTCTCATTCTGTTTAAATTATGTGTCAGTTGGGGCAGCTAAGTGGCACAGTAGATAGAGCACCAGCCTTGGAGTCAGGAGTACCTGAGTTCAAATTCAACCTTAGACACTTAACACTTACTAGCTGTGTGACCCTGGGCAAGTCACTTAACCCCAATTGCCTCACTAAAAAAAAATTATGTGTCAGTTCATTTCAACTTTTTTTCATGTTTATTTCCTAAAATGTATGATTTAAGGAGAGAAAAGTTTTAAAACTTAACAATCTTGAAAAGAATGTTAATAGCGTAGTTGAATAGGCTTGGTTTTTTGTTTTATTGGTGAGGCAATGAGGGTTAAATGACTTGCCCAGGGTCACAGAGCTAGTAAGTGTCAAGTGTCTGGAGTCACGTTTGAACTCAGGTCCTCCTGACTCCAGGGCCGGTGCTTTATCCACTGTGCCACCTAGCTGCCCCCTAGGTTTGGTTTTAAAGAAGAGATTGTTAGGAAAAAATATAGCTATTCATCAATCAATGTTTTTGTTCTGTCTCCACCCAAGTTTTTCTGAAGTTCTATCACCTTTTGCTTGGTTTTGTCAGTTTTCTTTCCTACCTTCTTGCCCGCATGCTTTTTTTCCATAGTTTTGGTTCTCCTCATTTTGTTTTGTCTTGCTTTGTAATAGGTCTTTATATGTTTCCATGTATACCTCAGATATATAATTTTTAGTGGTATTCTTCTATAATGTTATGGAAACTAACTTAGAATGAAAGATGTGCATAATATATTAAATCAGTATATAGATATGTACATATCCACATAGCTGTTCATATGTATGCATTTGTTGTTGTTCAGTTGTTTCAGTCATATTCGACTCTTCATGACCCCTTTTGGGGTTTTCTTGGCACAGATACTGGAGAGGTTTGCAATTCTCTTCTCCAGCTCATTTTATAGGCTAGAAACTAAGGCAAACAGGGTGAAGTGACTTGCTTTGACTTCAGGCCTAGCGCTGTATCTACTGTGCCACCTAGCAACCCTATGTGTATACATGCACACATGCCTATGTACATATGTGCATGCATACATATATTTATATTTTCATGTAAGGCACTGAGTCTATAAAAACAAAATTGAAATTATTTTGGCTGTTACTCTCAACATTTTACTTGGAGGTATACAACACGTATTCTGATAGATGCATGATCATTTCAGGGGGAAAGGCTTCACAGTAGTAGTTTGTTTGTTTGTTTGTTTTGGTGAGGCAGTTGGGGTTAAGTGACTTGCCCAGGGTCACACAGCCAGTAAGTGTTAAGTGTCCAAGGTCGGATTTGAACTCAGGTCCTCCTGACTCCAGGGCCAGTGCTCTATCCACTGCGCCACCTAGCTGCCCCTACAGTAGTAGTTTGAAGGAAGCTAAATCCTAAGAGGAAGAGAAGAATGAATATTTATTGGAGCATAAGCTAGACAAAGACATGAAAGTGGAGATCTGATGTCAAGTTTGGGTAGCAGTAGCCAGAAGGGAGAGACCCTTGACCACTCACTTCCAGGGCCTAGATGTATCCTCCAGTTGTAAGAGAAATGGTAACTAAATTAAGTCTAATTCAGAACTCTCTGTGAAGAGAACAGTTTCTCATTTGCATATGACAGGCTGTATCACATGGTAGTGAATAGAGAAAACTGTTGGCTCTAGTGATTTGCATATGAAGATCTGAAAAACTAGAAATTTTTTGGTTCTAGGGAAATATGGATTCTAGAATCATTGTTATGAGTCAACTGTAATATGCCTGATTCTTGACAGAAGATGAAAATTTGGTTTCCAACCATAGTTAAGATGGAGTTGTTCACAGTGAAGATCTAGTCTTAACCGAGTGTGAGGAAATGGGGAATGGTCTCCTCTGAAGAGGAATATAATAGTCACCATTCAAATTACACTCCTGGACCTGTGTGAGGAAAAAGATCTTAGTCCCCCTCCTTCCCCTCCAGCAAACAAGATCATATGATTCAAGGAGCCCTCAGCTGGTCTCAATTAGGTCCTCTCCTATGCTGTGTCCATATAAGGAAAGATTGAAGAAATGCCCCTGTGTCACCTCTCCCATTGGCTAAGAACCCAAAGAATAATTATGGAAATTAGGGTTAGGAACTGTAATGATTGGAATGACGCCACCTACTGGAGACTTGCTGTGGAGACCTCCACCATGAGGAAAATGCCTCAGAGGCATTGTGGCTTTTCCTTGGCGTCAGGAAATGACGCTTGCTCATGGGTGCTGTCTATCAAGTCTACCAGCCAATCAACTGGAGGAGCCTCCTATGGTCTGGGAGGAGACAGGAAGGAGGAAAGGGAGCCTGCGCAGGGAGCGCGGCCCCTTTTGGCTTCCGGACTTGATGGTGGTGGCGGCAGAGGACTTCACAGGAGATTTGAGGAAAGATAGGAATGCCAGACTGTTAGAATTCTGTTCTCAATCTTTTTCTTTCTATTTTCCAATAAACCCTTAAAAACCTAAACTCGTTTTATCAGTGATTTTTAGTCAGTTTCCCCCAAACTGGGGGAACACATTAGAATCCACATTTAGAATCTTAAATTACACAGTTCACTGCGTTCTGGTTAGCTAGTTTTTGTTCATAGGTTGTAACCCTTGAGTAATCGGACCAGTGATGAAAAAGGGGCGTGTCTATTCACATTAGGGACTAGGGTTTAAAACGGGGCCTGCAAGCCCTCATTCTCGGCACCCACCAGCTGCACAATGGGTTGCTTATTCTTTCGAGAGTGACAATAAATGAGCCTTTGACATATCCCTGCCACTGAGTTCCAGAGAATTATTGAGCAGGGTTCATTTTTCCTCACACCAAGAAAATTATTAAGAAAAGTTGGGAGAGCAAAGAAAGTGAAAGGACATATTTCTAAAACGATAGGAACTAAGTTTGAAGCTAGAAGTGATAGGGATTACAGTTGTTGGTGATGAATAAATCTACCTGAGCAAAGAAACAAAAAAGTTGCTCTGTGGATTGACTGGTTTTTCTAGACATTGTACCTACTTTGATGGTAATTTAAGCCTGCTGTGCATCAGCTCAGCTTAGCAATGGAAGTATACTGGTAATATAGAAACTGTACTTGTTAAGGAGATTTTATTAAGAATTCCCCAAAATAGGGGCAGCTAGGTGGCACAGTGGATAAAGCACCAGCCCAGGATTCAGGAGGACCTGAGTTCAAATCCGGCCTCAGACACTTGACACTTACTAGCTGTGTGACCCTGGGCAAGTCACTTAACCCCCATTGCCCCACAAAAAAACCCAAACAAACAAAAAAATTTAAAAAAAAAGAAAAAGAATTCCCCAAAATAGAGGAAGACATTAAGTCAGTAGTTGCAGAATTCTGAGTTTTGGGGACTACCCTACCTTAAGTGTGTGCTCACTCTCTCTACCGGCATTGTGTGCATTGCCAGGAAAACATAATGGAAGTTTCTCTGTGTGTTATATAAATATTATGTTTTTACTTTGTATTTTCACCAAATGTTTTGGTTAAGTTTGAGCATTAGTCACTGATTTATTAATGGGAAGTACTCTAGTGGGAGCTGCTGAGGCATAGTGTTGGTGGGAGTAGTCACTCACAAGGGCTAGGATCTTGACAGTTAAAATAGTGGCTGTGCTTCCTGACCTGTCAAAATAGGTGCATGTGAAGTGAGTGAGCCCACCTCTGCTTAGGAAGAGAGAGAAAGAGCCAAGGGAGAGATGGGGCAGTGTTAGGCCTAGGCCATATAGAGTTCATGGAGGGTAAATAAAATGAAGGAAGTTTTTAAAAGTAGGCTGGAGGTCAGATTGTTAGAGGGCCTTAAATTCTACATTATGGAGTTTGCATTTTAACCTGGGGGTAATCAGAAGCCAGTAATATTTTTGAGCAGGAGATTATCATTTTAGATCAGTTTTTAGGAAGCTTAATTTGGTAGCTATGTGGAAAATATATTTAAGAACAGAAGGATTGGAGGCCAAAAGTTCAATTAATATATTGGTTGATGCCATAGTTCAAGTGAGAGCTGATGAGGGCCTGAAGTAGAGTATTGGCTGTGTGAGTAGAGAGAATGGGAAAATTGAAAGAGTTGTCAAATCTACTTCACTATAAGAAATGGCAGCTGCTCGGCTATATGATGGGCGAGGAAGAGAAGAGAGTCAAGGATGACTCGCACGTTCCAAATCTGTGTGTCTGAAAAGATGGTAGTGTCCTGAACAAAAAACATATTGAGTTCCATTTTGGAACTGCTGAGTCTGCGAAGCTGATCCAAGTAGTTATGTCTAGCAAGCAACTGGCAATATGAGAGTGGAATTGAAGAGAGAGATTAGGTTTGGCTCTATAGATTTGGTACTCATTTGCATAAAAATGTCAGTTGGATACATGATGAAATCACTGAAAGAATTATAGAGAAAGAAGCAAGTCCAGGACAGAGTCTTGAGAAATAGCTTCAGTTGTTGAACAGTAGATGGATAATGATTTAGAAAATGAGGCTGAAAAGAAATAGTTCTGTAGGTGCAAGGAAAACCAGCAGAACATAGTATTTCCAGTGCCAAGGGAAGAGAGTGTCCAGGGGAAGGAATTGGTCAACTAAGTCAAAATCAGCAGTGAAGTCAGTCAATCACTGAATCAAATCAACTGAAGAAAAGGCGATGGTACACCCAGGAGATAGAGAACATAGTAGATGAGGAAGGCAAGGATGAACAGGAGGTAAAACAGAGTGCATCAGAGAAGGCATAATGGGATAGGAGCAAGGAAAATGACATGAAAGAGCTTTGAGGTATTAGGGAATAAGGAGACAGCTAGCAAGGGGGAAAAGTATTTTTGCCCTAGAAAATGGATTCTGTCTCAGAAGAATAAGGGCAGGAAGAGTTTGTCATCCAGAGGCTGGAGGAAGAAATAGTTCCATCAAGCTGCATAGTGGGGATGACTGAGCATGGTTTTGGGGGGAGGGGGCGGGGTGGAGCGGTGTCTCAGTACATTTGCTGGTTTTTCGCTCCCAACACTCAGGAGCTGGGGCGTAGAGACAGTAGGGAAATGGCAGGGAAGTCTTTCTCGGCATCTGCATCAGTAAGTATTTGGTGCTTGGATGCCTTGGGTCGTGTTTTCTTGACTATATTACTGTGGCTATTGATGAGGTGTATACCAACAGTAGCTTGCACATGCAGCAGTCATTTGGCTCTCAATTTCAGCTCCCTAGAAGTACAGGTGTTCTAGCATCCTGAGATCACTAATGGGATCTGCTCAGAATTTCTACTGGACACAGCCCTTTCAGCCTGGCTCTTCTATTGTCTCTGGCTCCCTTTTTCTATAATATACTGTTTATCTTAGTGGGACTTAACTGATATTAAAGATCCAATATATTTCATTTCTCATAGAGAGACCTATTTAAGAATAATCTTTTTTCACAGCTGTGAACAGATTGGTTTATATATGAAAGGCTAATTTTATGTTCAGAGATATAATCATCTTTTTCTAATGTAAGAGTTAGAGTGTGTATGAAGGTTAAAATGTGGAAAGATAATCTGAGGGTGCTATTTTATGATATCCTTCCCAAAGAAAAGTTCAAAAGGTCTATTTGTGCTCTCTCAGGATTTCAGAAGCCCTCTTTGCTCCAGGTACTGAGTTCTTCCATCTTCCCTTCCAAAAAAGCCTCTTATGAAAGTTGGAGATCAGAAAGTGATGTCTTTGAATGTGCCTCCAGCATTTAAGAGATGTCTCCTATGATGGCATTTCTGGTGGTAAGAGATATGGGAGGAATGCCCCCTGCTCTTCCTGTACTCTGAGAGGCTTCAGAGCTCCTTGTTTTCATTGTCTGTTTCCTTGGTTTTCAACTTTCAGTTTCTCATGTTGTGGACATGGGTAGAAAAGAGGCATGGGAGCAGCCCCCAACCCTTGGGCAAGTCCAGTGGACAAGTCTCCCCTTTGTCCTCATCCTTTCATGGGCAGATTTCGGGACACAGAATCTAAGGCTTATAATCTCTGAAAAGGTCCCATCCAGTCTCTACCCTGTGATGGCAATCTCTGTTTTCTTTTAGGGGACTGAGGGATGCAATAGATAAGGGCTTAATCAGTTGAATCACCAGTATGTATCAAACACTTACCTTGTGTCATGTACTGTGCTGAATGCTGGGCATACCAAAACAAAAGTGAGTTTTCCAGGGGCATATATCCTGTAGAAAATTGGCTGCATCATGGTACAGTGCATGAAGAGTTGTAGGGTGCTAGGCTGCAGAGGGGCCTTGTTCCCCACAACATATAGATGTAAGCCCATCCAGGTCTGCTCATCCTGGGCAGATACTGCCCATTACCTCCCCTGGGCTTTCCACAGGAATGTCTGGGCACCCTCTGCCTATCTCCAGACTTCAGAAAGTTGTGAGATGTTATGCCTGAGCTCATGCCTTTTTTTATATCAAAAGTATTTTATTATTTTCTAGTTACATGTAGAGATTGTTTTCAACATTTGTTTTCCTAAGATTTCTAGTTTCAAATTTTTCTCCCTCCCTCCCCCCTCATCAATACAGCAAGCATTCTGAAATAGGTTATATATTATGTACAATCACATTAAACATATTTCTGCAACCATAAATATTTTTGTACATGTGGGTCCTTTCCCCTTTTTTATGATCTCTTTGGGAAAAAGACCTAATAGTGGTATCGCTGGGTCAAAGGGTATGCACAGCTTTATCGCCCTTTGGCCATAGTTCCAAACTGCTCTCCAGAATGGTTGAATCAGTTCACAGCTCCACCAACAATGCCTCATGCCTTCCTACCTACCTTGTACCCTTTCACCCCCAGCAACCACTAATTTGTCCTCCGAAGGGCAGCTGTCTAGGTGTTTCTCCTTTCCCAAATTTTAGGGTTAGTTTTGCACCATTTTACAAATTAGGTAAGTTTGTGATGCTTAACCAGAGGATAAAAATTCCTAGTATAAGAATATTATTAATGATTTGGACAGGTGAAAATGCTGTATATGTGCAGGCATGTACAACATGGATGTACATATAAGATTATACATATAGATTGCACACTTGAAATGGTAAATGGGAAAGAAGGAAACATAATCTGATACAGTCTACAGCCATCTAGATATAAAGAGCTATTATGTGAATTGATTGCTCACAAACTCTCTGATCAAGATACTTTGACCCCATAGCAGGAATTTGAAAACTTAGTAGATTATGGTCCTCCAGGCCATGGTATTTGGAGCTCTTAATAGTTCAGAATACATAATAACATGCTGGATGACAATAGGTGGCTCTCATCTCTCATTATGACTTTGAAAATTCATCTTTCCTACATTTTAAAAGACTATAGTAGATGAGAAACGAGGAATAGGACAGATGTGTCATGGGATGGTTTTTAAATTAGGGGCACAGCCACAGAGTATCCCTAAATTTTATTTTATCTCTAAATTATGAATTTCTTCTTTGGCCTTTCCAATAATACACTGCCCCCAAATTTTCCAAAATGAAAAATGTCAAACTAACAGGAGAATATTTCTGCCCAAAAAGCAAGGACAAGAGACTTTGGGGATCATCAGTGTGATTGTCAAAATGAGAGGAGCCTGTTTTCTTCATGATATTCCCAGTGGTTGAGTGAGGTGCTTATGACAATAATTCAGTTCAATGTTCACATCATAGGAATGTCTTCACTGAGAAACTAGGTCCCAAACCATACACAATAGTGAAGAATTCCTGTGGAAGCATGCCTTCTTCCATGTAGCTGAAGAAGAAGCCCTAGGCTTTTGCCAAAGCTATAGAAAAACTGAAGCACAATGAATTTTTTTATTCATTTTTGTCTTTAAAGATCTAAATCTTTTCATTGTTGGCTTCCTTATGAAGATGACAGTGGACCTTGCTTGGATCAGTAAAATGTACACAGTGAAGTTCATGTGATAAAAAGGATATTGAAAGAAATCAGTAAATTCATAGATTCAGATTACAGTATCAGTTGTAAACTTGCCCCCTTGGGTTCCTTGAATATGAATGAACCCAAAGTGGAACCCATAGTCACACAAAAAACAACCTCAGTGGAGTACTTGAACACCATCTTGGGGTAAATAATTTGTATACATGTTCAAATAGGTCTTTAGAATGACATATATGTATAGACAGATGCATACATATAAAACAGAGACACAGTGCCTGACACACCTTAAATGCTTCATGAGTGCTTCTTGGCTTGTTATGGTAGACAAAGCACCACAGTATTCTCCAGTGGTTTCATTCAGGGAATTAGTTTAAAATACAACTTGTAATAGAAGTGCTAAACTTTTTCAGTATTTACTATGTAAATCATTTTGAAAGATAATATGAAAAAGAATATGATATACTTTTAAAAATCTTAATGTATACTCAAGGTGAGATATGGGGAGGCCATCTCCCATAGTGTCTTAACATCTTATTTTGTACGTTGTAAACAATCAATAAATAATTTCAGAAAGGAGAGAATTCCATTATCTTCATTTGATTCGAAAAAAATATCCATTATGTATTTCTTCATCTGATGCATGCAAACATAAACATACTCGGCTTGGGGTAATCTTTGAGGTTTTCTGATTGAAGGAAAGATGAAAATCATAGGTTTTAAACATTTTTGTAATATATTTTATTGTTTTCAAGATGGTAGTAATGCTGTTAGCAAAAATTTCATATTTAAAAATCCATTATTCAGAAGGAGTATAGTTCTGCTGTTTCTCTAAAGATGAAATTACCTCGTTATTGACAATTGGTATCATAACACTTTTCTCTATCCTGACATTTTGATTATATATATCCTGACATTTTTGATTATTTGCTTCTGGGCATAGTAAAAGCAAAACACTCAGATTGTCTTTACCAACTCAACTATTTAGGGTTTTTCCTGTTCTTCAATTAAAATATGTGTGTTGCACAATGGGACGATAACTTGTACTTTTGTATCCACTAGTGGTTAGCACACTTCTATGATCTGTGCTGTGAAAAGAAGCCTGTTTCTAAGACCCTTTACAAGCAAAGAGGAAAAACATCGTCAAGCACACAAATACTTATATATTGTTTGATTGACTTTCCCCTTAACTTTCATAGGGTCAAGATTTAAAGCTATAAAGGGACCCTTGTGGTCATTTTACAGATTAGGAAACCGAGGCCCAGAGATAGGCATCAGCTTCACCAAAGTCACATGGGTACTAACTATCAGAACTTGGATTGAATTCAGCTCCTCTCCCCTGAGATCCAGCTGGTTTTGCCCCACACTTTTCAGCACTGATTTGTCCAATTATCTGATAGGTGTACATGGCTACTGATTTAAAAAATTCTTGATTTTCTGTTTACTTTTAGTAAGAGAGGGCTACTCTGTTGTATTAAGTACAGTTAAAAGTGCATGCACTCCAGAGTGCACCTGTGTTTAAATTCCAGCAGTGATACTACTTATATAACGTTTGGCAAGACAGTTCACCATTCTGGACCTCACTTCCCCATCTTTAAAATGAAAGGGTTGAACTAGATGTCCTTATCTTTTCTAGCTCTCAGTCTATGATCCTGCAAGATAACCACACTCTGGCAAGCTTCTCATCATGCTATAGGCCCTGTGCTCCTGACCCATCCCATAAGAGTTCACTTTATTTAGGTCCCCAGCCCAACCCATGCCATGTTCTCCACCATGCTACTGTCCTGCTCCCCTCCCTCTGCTTCCTACTGAGTGCTCAAGGAATCATAATCAAATTAGTACTACCATTCCTGGAAGTGAATATGTCAATTAGTTACCCTGTACCTCCACTCACAGTCCCTTAGGCTTCTCGACCACAACACTCCTTCTTCTCCGCTCCTCCACTCTCTATGTTTTGTTTTCCTCCATTAGAATATATACTTCCTGGGGCAGCTAGGTGGCGCAGGGGGCAGCTAGGTGGCGCAGTGGATAGAGCACCGGCCCTGAAGTCAGGAATACCTGAGTTCAAATCTGGCCTCAGACACTTAACACTTACTAGCTGTGTGACCCTGGGCAAGTCACTTAACCCCAATTGCCTCACAAAAAAAAAAAAAAAAAGAATAATATATACTTCCTGAAGATAGAAGGTTTGTGACTCTACTGCATAGACTTGTGTGTGTGTGTGTGTGTGTGTGTGTGTGTGTGTGTGTGTGAGGCAGTTGGGGTTAAGTGACTTGCCTAGGGTCACACAGCTATTAAGTGTTAAGTGTCTGAAGTCTGATTTGAACTCAGGTCCTCCTGACTCCAGGGCTGGCACTCTATCCACTGAGCCACCTAGCAGCCGCATGCATAGCCTCTTTTTATTGAACTATCCTAGTAAATGCTTATTTATTCATTCATATGCCTCCTGTGATCCTTTACTTGCCTTAAAGTATAATGGAATATATTCTTGTGACCAGAAGGTTTTTCCACTTAGTTTCTAAAATGATATTATTTTAAACCTGGAAAAAACCTCAATGATCATCTAATTTTATAGATGGTAAAGATAAGGAAATTGAGGTCTTAACCTGTGTCCTGGCAAGCTGGGGCCAGAGCCAGGATTTTACCCCAAATTCCTGACTTCCTCCTTCTCTCTGATCTGCATTCAAATTCACACCCACTTTTACCATTGACTCTTTTCTTCATTTTCCAATCAGTAGATGCCCCAAACTAAATTTTCATGCATGTAGCATTCTCTTAAGAATGTTTTCTGTTTCTTTTATTCCTTCCTTTCTTTTAAAAAGGGTATTTGGGTTGAATAGTAAGGTGTCAACTGGATTTGCTGCCTAGAGTCTACTTTCTTAGTTGAAATTTAATTCTAGAGCTTGGGGTCAGCAATTTTCAAAGTACACAGAACTGTAATCCTTTAAAAAATATTGTACATAAAATAGCAAACTGTTTTGTATTTGCTAAAAGCTGAGAAAGTTATTACTTTAGCTTTTGCCAAGTAAGATTACTTAGAGAAAAAGTTTATCGAAAAGGATTACTGAAGAAATAGATTTATAGCAGCTGTCTGATACATACCCAGAATCCTCATGTTCAACTAAACCACATTTGCCCTAGGCCTTCTAGATCAGAATGCCCTTAGCAAGTGGCTTTCGACAGCTTTTTCAGGAAGCAATATTTTTCTTCAAAAAGCAGGTCACTCCACTGTTTTTCTCTTTCCTTCTCCTGTCTTATCTTTTGAGTTCAGGAAGTGCTTTAAATTTACAGCCAGCTTTGAAGGCATGAAGCAAGTTCAGCCCCAGAAGTATTTCCTGTTATGGCATTAATCTAATTCCATGAAAGTAGAACTGATTTTTCATCTGTAAAGTAGATAAAGTGCCTGGAGCAGCAGACCATTACTCTGGGTTATCATGATAAAGAGGCTTAGTTTTGACACCAAAGTGTTTATCAGACTAACCAGTGGAAGATTTCATCCTTTTTGTTGAAAGAGATATTAATGGATTATAATCTATCTCTGCTTCATAAAGACAGTTTTTGTTCATATAAAATATCAACAAATACAATATCCATTGTAAAGTATAATGTCATAAATCAAGTAAACCTACTTGGGGGATCATTGTATAATTTAATTCTCCCCAAAATGATGAAACCAGCTTTTTATATTAAAATTGCTATGCTGATGTGAGATAATTATTACAGATAGGCTTCAGAAGAATTCTGGGCTTTCGATATTGACATTTCCACATACATAATGCTCTAGAAGCACTTGAGTCCAGTTACCTATCTTCTCAAACATGTAAACTCCATTATTCTGTCATAGTGTAGAATTAATTGTGACATGTCTATGTAATTATTTTGTAATCATTTGGCTAACATCAATCCATCTTTAACCTAGTACCTTGTAATAGCTGCAAGTCATTTTGCAATCTCCTGGAAGTTCAAAGTGGTTTAGGAGACAAGTCACTGCCTCCTTCTGCTTCCTCAGGTGGCAACCTTCCCAATCCTAGAACAGGGGATTCTGAACCTTTTTTGTTTCGTGGACCCCTTTAGCACTTTGATGATGCTTAGGGATCTATCAGAGTAATGGTTTTAAAAGGATGAAATCAAATACATAGCATTTCAAAGGAAACAAATTATATTGAAATCCAGTTATCAAAACTATTCAAAGAAATGAAGTTTACTGGATCCCAATTTAATGAATTTTGGTGACACCCCCCCCAAAAAAAACCAAACAAACAACCCATCTCCTGATTTATCTCCACTGATCCTTGAATGACAGGCACAGAATCCATCTTCTGGCCTATTCTTGAAGTTTTCCCAGCTTGGTATGACCCGCTAGCACTTGTGTTCTATTGGTCCAGCCTTCCTCAACCTGCTCCTGTGCTATAGAATGACAATAGAGAAGTCAAAGAATGAGCTGTGTGTACCGCACTGCAGATTTGTTATCCAGGCTCAATTTAGTCCTCACTGCTGCAAGGTCCTCCTTCATTGTTTGTCTTTCTCACTTCCTACAGAGGCTGTTGTAAACCACCTCTTTTCTCCTCACCTCCCACACCACCTTCTCTTCCTATTCTCACAATTCATCACAGTGGAGAATAGCTGTCCCATGGACATTTCAAACTCACCTCTCTCCTAAACATCCTTCTGTCCATCAAGCAGCCTCCCAAAGTGGCCATCTTAGTGTTAGCCTTTGATTCCCCACCTCCCTCACACCAGATTGCCAGTCGCTTACCAGATCCTTTCGTTCCTAGTTCTACCTCAAGCTTCAGATGTGTCTTTCTCTCCATTCACGCAGCCACTAGTCTAGGTCACAACCCCATCATCTCTGGCCCAAACTATTGCAGTAGCCTTCTAATGGATTGCTCTGCCTCTCCCTTGTCAACAGGCAATCACAGCGTTACAAGACGTATGTGAAAGCCAGGCTTATTACCAGAGAAAGGAACAAGCCTATAGAACCCAAAGGGTTCCCAGTTCTTACAGAAGTTTACATATTTATAATAGTTGGACAAAGGGAGGAAGGGATACCAGGGAGGGGGGATGCAGTAGTAAGGTGATGGCAAAAGCCATTTTTTCCCCCTTGCAAACTGCTAGACTATGAATATAGGAGAGTCTGCTTATTGGCAAAGGACCCCAGCACCACAAGCATTATCCCTATCTGGCCCCGACTGTCTGGCACCTGTCTTGCCTCCCAATGACTCACAGGGAGTCCAGCTTGGGGTGCAACAACAATTTATGTCAGCTCAGGGGGAGCTTTGTCCTTGACACATTCAGGGCCTCCTGCGTGCTCTGGGTCTGGTGTTTCTGGAAAATATGGCAACTTTAAAAAGACAAGTTTAAGGGACCCCTTAACATCCCCTCCTGTTGGTCAAAGGTGACCCCTGGGTATGCCGATGACCACAGAGAGCACACTGTGTAAAACAGTACTGTGGATACTACCTGGTACAGCCACAAGTGCAAAGTGGGACCATAACCAAGCACAGTACAAGTCATAGTAAGAATGACCAAAATTAGGGATTAATTTGAAGGAGCAAATCAAACCTCAAGAGAATCAAGAGAATTTAGTATATAGATACAGAAAACAAAAACCAAAAAGGTACAATTATGGACATCAATAACAACAGACATTAAGTCTCCCTGCCACTCAGTACTGCTGCCCAATATCCATTCAATTAACACAATTCCTCCTGGATCTCGGATGTCCCATGCAGTCATCAGGCTCATCTTTCCTTGGGGTAGTCTGGAAAATATTGTGTCCTCAGAGGCATCCCTCCATTGGATTTTTCTATTCAGTCTCCAGGTTACTTTCAGAGGCTCCTCATTTGTTCCTGATAGAACCCCTGACAAAACATCTTGATGGAAGTTGGCTCAGACTGTCAAACTTTACTTCACCAATAATAACTTCATGTTGCGAAAACCAACTCAGACCTTACAGTTCTAGTCTAATCAATAACAGAGTTAAAAGGGAAAACAGCCCTTAATAGTCCACACAAGTCATTCCTCACACTGCTGCTCAAGCCATATTCCTTAAATGCAGATCTAACTATATCACTTTCCTACTCAATAAACTCTAATTGCTTCCCTGTCCTAGCAAAAATATAAAAATACCTACATTTAGCTTTTCAGGCCCTTCACCAACTGGCCACGCCCTACCTTTCTAGCCTCCACTTCCTATACTCTACAGTTCAGTCAAATAGGCCTTCTTTCTGTTTCCCATGTGTCATTCCATCCTGTCTTGGTAACTTAACTTAAGCCGTTCCCATTGTCTAGAATATTCTTCTCTCTTCCCCTCTCTTACACAGAATACTTGACTTTCCTTCAAAAATTAGCCCAAACTGTACTTCTACATGAAGCCCTTTCTTATTCCCTGTGCTGCTAGTATAGCTAGGTGGAGTAGTGAATCGAGTGGAGTCAGAAGGACCTGAGTTGATATAGCCTCTGACCAGCTGTGTGACCCAGGGCAAGTCATTTAAACTGTTAGCCTCAGTTTCTTCATCTGTAAAATGAGCTGGAGAAGGAAATGACAAATCAATTCAGTATCTTTGCCCAAAAAATCCCAAATGAGGTTGCAGAAAGTTCACATGACTGAACAATAAAAAAGTGCTACTACTGCCCGTGTTCCCAACTTTATACGGTATATATTTTGTATGTATTTTTAATTTGTTTAATTTGTTCTGTGTGTAATTGTATATAAAAGTTCTGTCTCCTTGTCTGTCTATTCCCATTACCTAACACATTTATTGGCAAAATAGTAGGTTCTTAAAAATGCTAATTGATTTGATTCCAGAACCCAGGAATACCTACACTGGGGTGCCTTAATAAGACTTGACTGGAGATTTATTAAAATATTGCAAGCAAATTGGTTATTTTTCTCAGAAACAAGTAGAGATGTGTTTCATTTATATTACAGATATCAATATTTAAGAAACATTCACGGACCACCTGTAAATGTAGTTCTTAGACCACATTTTGAGATTCCGTGGACTAGTGCAGGTTTCCTTAACCTTTTTTTGTATGCATCATGGACCCTTAAGGCAATCTTTTGAAGCCTTTAGACCCTTTCTCAGAGTGATGTTTTTAAATACATCCAATAGAATTCTGAGAATTACAAAGGAAACCAATGATATTGAAATGGAGTTATCAAATTTTATTTTGCTTACAAGTCCCAGTTCTAGCAGAAGAACCCTAGAATAGGAATGGGTTGTAGGATCAGTTCTATCACTAACTCAGGCGGAGACATGGCATATCACGTAATCTATGCCTATTTCCTTATCTAAAATAACAACAACCAAAAAAAGCTATGTTCTGTGGCCTTTTTCTTATATTTCAAGGTTCCTAGGGACTTAGGAATGGAACAAAGCTGACTGGAGCTATAAATTATTTTTATTGTTAATCTAAATCTATCTTATCTGTATATCAATATATCACATATTTCTACACATCAATCAAAAATGTAATACCTAGCCAATTTCTGCAAAAATGCCCCAACAATAATAAAAGAAACTGAATAAGATACATTGCTCAACAAATTGATAAAATCCATCAATTTGCCATCCTGAGTTTCTCTGTGGTACAACTCGTCTCTCCAAGGTAATAGCAACTGAATGTTAGCTTCTGAGATAGCTGCCTGTAACTCCTTTCTCTGAGAAATTGGCACTTAAAAAGAGCCTTTCACTTGGTTAGCCTAGCAGAGATAAACCCACGGAGGCCCAAGTCAGGAACAAACCCTTCAATTTAAAGGACATGAGATTGAAAATGTTATGAAATTGTAAGGTAGTCTAATTATTGTTATTTTCAGTTTTATGTTTCCTCTTTCTCACAAATTTGTGATTAATTTTTATTCAACATTAGAGGGCCTAGTGTCCAAATATATCAATACTTATGGAGTTGTGATTTTGTCAGTGCAGTTCATCTTCTATGGAACCTTGTCAGCCCTTTCTGCTAGTAGGAGGTCATGGAAAATTGCTGTGTAACGGAAAACTTCATTATCTTCAGAGTAGCCTGATAATAATTCCTTTATCTTAGACATACTGGTCAATCCTTGGAACACCCACATATAGTCCAACATCCGGACCCTATTCTAATCCTAACTTGACTAATGTCTACTCTGATGGCCTATTCTTAAGAAAACAAGAGTTACTGTCATGCCATGGTACAACAGCAGCATAGCACTCATGGGGGTTGGGAAGGTTCTCCAAATACAATACATGAATCTGTTGTTGGAATCTAAATATTAATCTGTCTAGTTCATAAAAGCTCATAATATAGTTGAATTATAATAGTAAGAATATTAACCTGAATGATAGGGCTATCTTGTAAGTTCTTACGAGTAGTTTGACCCATATTGTATAGCCAATTTGATTGTTCTTTTCTAAAATAATTGAAAACCTTTTATCCTGTGTTTTCCTATTAGAAAGTATTTCATTTTCCCCTTTTAGGGGACTTTTCTGATGTTCATCAGAGTGAACCTAATGATCAATAAGTTTTATTGTGGAAAAATAACCAGAAAAGACTGCTTTGAAGAGTTGGCCCCTCTTCCCAGGAGGTAGTCAAAGACAAAATGGCTACTTGGCATACCATTACATTCTAGGATAGCCTTAATTGTTAGGATTTCTTCCCTAATATCAAACATAAGTTTACCTCTTTGAAACTTCTATGCATTGCTGCCTTTCTGTCTTTGGGGACCAAGGAAGATACTTCGCTTGCGTCTCTCCATCTTTTTCCACAAGATTATCATGAAAAGGCTTTACTGAATGGCCTACTCTAATCTCAGGCAGCCTTAATTTGAGCATTCCTATAAGATACAAGTTTAGTAAACCTCTCACGGTCTTTTTTTTTTTTTTTTGGGTGAAGCAGTTGGGGTTAAGTGACTTGCCCAGGGTCACATACCTAGTAAGTGTCAAGCATCTGAGGCTGAATTTGAACTCAGGTCCTACTGAATCCAGGGCCGGTGTTCTATCCACTGTGCCACCTAGCTGCCCCTCTTACGTTCTTTTAAAGAGATTTT
This sequence comes from Dromiciops gliroides, assembly GCF_019393635.1. Taxonomy (NCBI): domain Eukaryota; kingdom Metazoa; phylum Chordata; class Mammalia; order Microbiotheria; family Microbiotheriidae; genus Dromiciops; species Dromiciops gliroides. The sequence continues at coordinate 54,515,432 of NC_057862.1, forward strand.
AAACACTTTTTTTTTTTACAAAAAATTTTTGTTATTTGAGCAAATTGCTAAATGTAAATCTCAACAGTTATGTGCACAGAGATGTTTTTGAAATCTCATTTTCTTTCTCTGTCTGGGAAGTTAAATGTCAACCATCCTTCAGAGAAAATCTCCTGCCCTTAGCTTGAAATATCAATATAAGCCTTCAGTGATTAAATAGCATTAATATATCTATACTTAATTATAGCATTAACTTTCAAGTTTCTTCAGATTTAACTCAAATAAATTTCATGTGGTTATGGCCACATCATTATCATTCATTTTACTCAACTGAATTGTTAACTGTATAAAAAGTTATTATTTGAATAGCCTCTGTGAAGATTCAAATGTATATTTCTATTCTCTCACAGCTCTGAGCCTATTTATAATATTACAAATCAACCTCACTTTTTTCTTATTGCTTCTTTGAGTGAGATGCTAAAGAAAGCAACTCAGAATGATTCCTCAGTTAGCGAAGTTATACTTGCTTAAAGATAGAATTGGATATGTCCAGAGCCCTCTTAGGGGAACTGACCCTAATCTAATATTTGGGGCTTAACGTTTGATTCAACTTGTTTGTTCTATTAATAGATATCTATAGATATTTTTATTAGATATTGATACAGCTGGCCAGGCTTCCCTGCATAACAGTATTATTTGTTAAGTATGCCACTGAGAGAAGATGCCAAATGTAAATGCTTCTTTCATCCTTGAAATAATGATGAATAAATTATAGGTGAAATAATGCAACAAAATAATGAATAACAATGTTATTTATATCATTCATCTTCCTTTGAATTCAACGTTATTCATCTTACTTTGAAAAACTACTTAAATAAAAATTTTGTTTCACTTGATTATTTTATGTTACTCTAGAATTCTTTGACACAAAAATTCGATATTGGTATCCTGTATATTAAAGTAAGGTTCATAATAGAAATAGAGACCATACCTGTGTCTTTGTTTTCATTGGTATATGGAAGTCCCAAGTGAGGTAACTACTTCTATCAGTGTATGTAGGCTTCTTCTCTATAACTCACGGTTTGAGAGTTTCCTAAATGATATACTGGGGTTCATACAGATATCCCAAGAGACAGGACTTGAACTCAGATCCCTGACTCTGTTTTCATCACAGTATACTTCATTGGTAAGGGTGGTAAATAACGAACAGATCATTCTCCCAGTTTCAAATTGGTTTATCTTAATCTGGCTTTGTCAACTTTGTCTGGCATTAAACTAAAGTTCCCGTCCTTAGTTTCTTTGCCTAGACTATAGGATTATAAAATATTGGGACTGAACTGGATCATTTAATTCAGTCTTCACCTTTATAGGATAAAGAAATTGAGGCACAAGGAGATTAAGTGATTTTGCCCAACGATCATAAAAGTAGAATCAATTTTTATAGTCACAATTACATTTCTATATAATGGTTTCCTTTGTAATCCCATGTTATTTTAGGCATTGAAAACATTATCATAAGAAAGGGTCAGCAAGCCTCACTAGACTGCCAAAGGGGTCACATAAAAAAGGTGAAGAATCCCTGGTCTGGACCTTGTAACTGTAATAGTTACTTTTTTTCTCTAGTTTTATTGGTACCTCTTGTTTCTTACAACATACTCAGTTCCTGAAATCATCCCTTTCCCTCATTGAACCTTTCCTGGTAACAAAGAAAAACAATCAAAAGTGACTCACAAAATATCCATGTCTGAACAGTATATTCAGTATTTTGTACTAATAATCTTGTACCTCTATGCTTCAAGGAAGGAAATGTGTTTCTTCGTGTGTTTTCTTGGAAGAAGATGAGACTTTGCAATTAATGGTCATTCCTATGTTTTACAATTATTGATAATCCTTGTTATGACTTTGTTACCAACTGGCTTGGCAACTTTGGATAAGTCACTTGGCCTTCTTCTACCTCAATTTCTTTATGCTATAAATGTAAATATTGGATTCAATGATCCATTAGCATCTCAAGAGTCTATAATTCTATGTGTCAGGCCAAGAAGGTAAGGACAGGAATTTTATTCTTAAATCACACAAACTCTGACAAAAACAGATTGGGTTATACCTATTTGAACTCAGGAGAAAGAAATGTTATTTATTTTCCTTAAAAACTCATTGATATTCCCAATACAGATGGTTTCAGAGTTTGGACCCAATTATATTCTTTCCCAAGGGATCATAATGATCTAACTTCCTTTCTAGACTGACTGGTTAGTGGTGATCATAAAGACTGCTTATGAAATGGAAAAGATAAGAACAGCAGTTTTAAAAGGTACTACATTCCATTAAAAATGTCATATTTTTCTTCCTTTCACTTGTCAAGTTACTGTAGGCCTTTTGAGGTGATACAAAGATGAACAAAACACAACAGACAAACCCTTAATCACCTTTCATTCCTCTCTCACATCCAATGAGAAGCCAAATTCTGTAGACTCTTCCTCCCTGATGTTTTGAATGCATCACTTCCATTCCATTCTCACTTTTACTATTGTAGTTCAGGTCTTCTTCACCTCTGACCCAGATGATTTCTTTAGGTTTCTAGCAACTATTCACCCAATCTCCAGTTCCTTTCTGTTCTGGTCTGTCTTATACTCTACTGTCAAAGAAATCTTCATAATACAAAGGTGTGATCTCTTCTGCTCTTCCCTTTTTTCTTTTTCTTAAGTCTCTTTAAGATATTGGGCTAGCAGTGGTATTCCTGGTTCAAAGGTTAAAGACAATTTAGTAACTTTGGGGACATAGTCCCAAAATGCTTTCTAAAATGGTTGGACTGATTCATGGCTCCAGCAACAATGTGTTAATGGGCCTGTTTTCCTTTGGTTTTGTCAACGTTACTTTTTTTCCACCCCAGATCATGTTCAGTCTTCTTGACTCCAAGCTAAGTATTCCTACCTCCTTCCACTGATTTCTCATGGCATGAACTTAAGTACCCTCGCCATGCTGGTTTCTCTCTGCATCCATTTCAGCCCATCACGGTCCCTTGGAAAATGTCTTTCCTAGTACCAAACATAGTACTCCAAGTGTGTTTTGATTGGCAGAAGACAGAGTGCTTGTCACCTCTTTACATCTGGAAGTGTACCTAGATTATTAGATCTTGTTTTGAATTTTTTTTTTATGAGACTACAAAATCTCCGAATTATCCTTGTGAATTAGGAGAGGCAGAATCCATAGAACTGTTTTGCATTACATTTCTGAGTTTGAGAGGTTAAGAACTAGGAAACAGACAAACTCTCAAAAACCAGCATGGAGAGTAAAATTCAAAGGTTATTCTTTATTTCCCTGTTTGGTAACATGTGCTCCTTTGCGATTAATTTAAAAAGCACAAAATAACTAAAGTTGATTGTTTGTGTCATAAGACATAAGGTGACTTTCTGTACTGTCATTTTTCAGTTTGGGAAGTCTCCCTAATTGAAACTCTCCCACTTCGTCTTTGCAAAAATTTCTCTGCTTTGATATCTTTCACTGTGGCAGACATCTCTGTGGAAAAGCAATTTAATATGCAGGATAAAGTTTCTTTATTTTTCTCCTATGAAGTACAAATATTTGTTTGGGGATTAGAGGTTTTTAAGATAAACAGTTCAAAGACTAATTGAGTACACTATCTTATTACCTTCTTAACTTATCTTTAGGTCAGTGGTCTGCTAATGCATGAAAATTGCTTTATTTCCCAGTGCGTTTCTACCTCTAATTAATCATGAGAAAAAATGTCAAAAGAGTAACTGGAGTTTCCTTATACTTGTTATAAGAAGATAAGGTGGCATAGTTGGAGCACTGTATAAGGTGTCAGAGGGCCTGGGTTCAAATTGTAACTGCTATTTACTACCTATGGGACTTTGGCCCAAATCACCTCATACCTCTTCAAACTGGTTTCCTCATTTGTAAAATGAGAAAATGGACTAGATGACCGCTAAGGTAGGTAGTGTGTAGTTCAAAATCTAGGATCCTTAAGTTGTGATGCTGCAGCTGTCATATCTGAAGACTTTACATTTATGCTACTAATTTTCAGATGTATGGTATGCCTCTTATGGGAAAACAAAAGCTGTATTCCCTTTGACTCTGGTAATTTTGCTCATTAATTATCCTGCTAATGATGATATCATACAGAACAATAACACAGGGAAAAGTATTTTGATCATAGGGGAGGCATGAGTTGGAGAAATGGTCTACAATGATTATTTTTCTATGATTATTATTAGAAGAATCAATAGATTTCTTATTTATTTTAGTCATTACCATTGGTTTTAAACTTAGGTAACCCGATAAAAATAAAGCACTGCTTGGTTTTTTCCACTTCTTCCTGTAAAGACAATAAAAGTAATGTTCCCATTGGACCCATTTGCTAGTTATACTTTTTTCCTTAGGAACCAGTGGTTTTAATCAGATGATTATGGAATGATCTAATGGAAGATGCTAATAGTGAAAGACGAACATCAGTTCTGTTTCTTGAAATGAGACTTAGAATTTAAAAGGTCTTTCCTTCCCCCCCCCCCTTTTGTGGGGCAATGAGGGTTAAGTGACTTACCCAGGGTCACACAGCTAGAAAGTGTCAAGTGTCTGAGGCCAGCTTTGAACTCAGGTCCTCCTGAATGCAGGACCAGTGCTTTAGCCACTGTGCCACCTAGCTGCCCCGGTCTTTCCTTTTTAAGACAATATTTAGTCTTGTGGCTCATGTTCATCAGCTAGCCTGATCTGCTGTTGTGAGGAGAGAGAGAGAGAGAGAGAGAATATATGAGGATAATGAATGAATATATAGCATGGCTACCAAATACTTATTTGAGGTTTCCATTCCATCTGTCAGAGCTTCATTCTGGGATTAAGTCTTTGGCACAAATGGATGTTGTGCATTCTCCTTCCAGCAAAGACGTATGTGTGCTGAGAACAAAACCACCCAGGACTGAAAGGAGTAAAAAAGCCAGGCAGAGTGTGGGGGAAGAAGGGACCAACACTTTATTTGTTGATTTTGTTTTAATTGTAATATTCCTCTTTCTTTAATATTACAAACTACATCAAGCATCGCTTTTTTTCATGATTTGACATTTGGGGATGGCAGGCTTAAGCAATCTAGGTCACAATCAATACATTAAGTTTGAAATGTCTCTGTTCCCTGTTTGGGTTGTATGCAGCAAAACAGATGTAATTAATTGGTAAGAATATGGATATTCCATACACCACAAAATTTATAATTAGGCATGATTGAGAAAACTCTCCTTATCTTGAACAAATAATGCCAATTATTTCAGCAAATTTGCACGTCCAAATATTATTTCAGATCACAAGTAAACTTGGATAGGTAAATGGGTCTTTTTTCAGATTAGAGTAGACCCTGTTTTGTTTTTTCAGCATGCTGACTATTTCTCTGGTGGTAAAAATGCTTTTTCATTCTTTATCTTTTTTTATTTTCTTACCTCTAGCTAGGATAAAACTGAATCAGGCTAAAAACTTTTAGCTTGCTCTCTCTCTCTCAAACTGGTTGAATTTTGCTTTTTTGTTGTTGGAGGGGAGAGCACATAATTTCTGATTAAACACCTTCAACTGCAAGTAGGGGAAACTGAATGGAGGAAATTTATGTTAGATATGGCTCTATGTGTGTATGCGTGTGCACACGCATTTGTGTGTGTATGTTTAAATAGGGTAGAGTCTTTTAAATACAAAGCATATAAGAAAATGATGTTTCAGCGTTATTTTAATATTAATTCAGTTGTTTCAAATTTTACCAATGTTCAAATGAAATGCTTATTTTACTAGAGAAATAATAATACTTCCATTTATTCTGGTGTTATTTTTAAAGATGATCATTTGTAACAAATGTATAGGTATGGTATTGATTCTAACCAAGTCTGATTTTTCATTTACAATCACAATTGCATTATGACTCTGGTAGCACTTTTCTTGAACTAGTGAGATCTTCATGTTTTTCCATCTACTAAACTTTTATTTTTTTAAACATTCTCTTCTACTTTTTGATCTTTATATTAGCCAAAGGTCTTCAAAGTAGGCCATAGTAAAATGGCCCTGTCCCCTCCCCCCCCAAAAGGAAAATTTCTAGGTTGTGCACTAGGAATAATGATAATAATAACCTGCATTTGTATAGACCTTATTTAAAAAAAAAAAAAAAACACCCTAGCACATGCATAAGAGGACAAGGGCTAATTTGTTTCATTGCCCTTTCATGTTGTAATCATCTTAGCTCCTGGCTATTTCCTCTAGATAGAATTTAACTAGGTGCTCTGCTGTGGGGAAATAAGCATTCTTTGCATCTTGAATTCAGGCAAATCAACAAAAGTTCATTCCTAAAACTGTGTTTAAAATGGTCTCTTATTAAGGGTCAAGAAGGTATTATGATTTAAGTACAAATAGATGTATCTTCAGGATGCATTACAGAACTCTTTAGGGGTAAAACAACAACTACTAATGAATAGCTAATTCAGTCAGAGTTTAAAACAAAGATGCATTTCTGTAAGACTAAGGACATGCATCCCATCTCCTTGACAACATCTCTAATTACCTCAGCTTGGGCTGATCAATATTTGATCTTTTTCCCACCATGCAAACATGTCACTTTAACTCTGTCCCTTTTCTCTTGCTTTTGGATAATTTGCAGCCAAGTGAGAATGGTCCATTCTGTTTGTTCTCCCTGGCTAGAGGCCAAGGGTTCTCTCACTAGTATAATGCAGTTCATTGATGTGAATTTGTTGATCTCCTGGGTAGTTTTTCACAAATTTAAGGCAATTAAAAGCTTTTATTCAGCATTGCACTTGATGTTATTAGTGGTCTTTCAGTGATTTTGCTTTTAAAAATTACTTCATCATTTTATGATCAATTTTCCCCCTGGCTGTAAATTTTTAGAAGAAAGGATTGAAACAACCATTTCGTTTAGTGGTTTTATAAAAGATCTAACAACTTATAAACTTGTAATTTAATAACTCTTAATATTTTAATTAGTATAATTATTTTTAAAAGACTAATGAAAATTTTGGTTATGTTTTATAAGCGCTGGGATGTTTTAAGCCTCTGGACATACATGATAGAAATAGTAATGAATCCTAAGAACAATGGTGAGAATCTTATATAAAAGGGATTCAGTAATTGACCCCAAATCTTAACAGAGCACATATTAAAACATTTTGTTCTGTGATAAACTGCTTCCTTTCCAGCTTATTGGAGAGTCCAGGCTGTGAGTAATTTGTCTTGCACCCTTCTTGAAAATTTCTCTCATCAAGAAACTATTTAACATGAGTTTGTAGACATCTTGGGTTCCCTAATTGTTCTAATAATTGAAAGATTTCTTTAAGACAACAGTAATTTTAAATAAACTCTTGGGAGTTTCCACATTGCTATAGCATTGATTGTACCTAAAAACTTCTTCAGACCAACTGGATACAATGTGACAAAGGAAATCTCTGAATTAAAAGGGATTTCTGACCCTTAGCTCAAGTCCTCCTTATTTTAAGTAATATTTAAGGCATTCCTTCATTTACAGACATGAATAAAAACCCGGCCTCCTAGGGAGATTAAAGTCTAATATGAGAGATGACCTGTACAAGGTGGATTAAAAAGTAGAAGGTGTTAAATGCCTGAAGGTCAGAATGCAGAGGTACAGTTAATTCTGAGTAGAGTTTACTTCTTTCTTCCGCTGGGAGTGAAGGGAAGGAATGGGTTTTACTCTGAAGAATGGGGGGAAAAATTGTATAGGTTTTACTGAAGGAATAGCTTTCCCTCAGGCTCCATTGCAGAGGACCTTGAATATCAGTAGGCCACATGAAAGATTCATCCTCCTTCCCCATCCCTAAACCAGCCCTTTGTCCAAACTATTTCTGAGGATGACACTGTCATCTTCCCAGTAACTGAGGGCCCAAATATGTGATTCTTCCCTTTCTCTCTGGTCATTCAGCTGCCAGTCTAGTCAATTCTCCCCTCACAAAATGTCTCACATCTCTCCCCTTCTAAATAATCACAGTGCCACCACTCTAGCTTAGGTCTTTAGTGCTTCTCGCTTAGACTATTGAATAACCTCTTCAGTGGTCTGGATGCCTCTATCTATCCCCTCTTCCAACCACCCTTCAAATACTTAACAAAACAATCTTTCCAATGCATCAGACTGAAAATGTTGCTTCTTTTTTTAAAAAACAAAAAAGACTGGTGGTGCCCAGATAAAGCCGCGGCCCTGGATTCAGGAGGACCCGAGCTCAAATCCGGCCTCAAACACTTGGCACTAGCTGCGTGACCTTGGGCAAATCACTTAACCCTCATTGCCCCCTCCCAAAAGAAAATATAGTCCCTTCTTAATTAAATTAATATATTGGAAAAATATTTGATTTTTTCCTAATGAAGACTAGCAATTGAGAAACATTTAAAATTAGAGTTTACTGTTGATGAATTTTATCATATAATGATTACATCTACAAAATATAGTCTCATGTAACATCTTTTTACAGAGCAGTTTGATTGCCTATATATTCTGAGAAGAGAATGTGACCAAAGCCTTTAGCATATTGGTAGCACAAATGATCAGTCATGACAAATTACTTGAGTGAATTCTTTTCTGAGGTAGAACCCTTTTGCCTTCGGTAAGCCTTTGGGAAACATATGCCATTATATCCTTCATTTTGACTAAACAAGAAGGTATTGGTTGCTGAAGTAGAATAATGAAACCTTTGTCAAGAATTTGACTGTTCTTCCGTATTAGAATTTGCGATAAGGTAGAAGTAGAAGCTGGGCCTCTTCTGCTGTCCACCCTAGACTGTGGGAGAATAGATGTCAAAGCCTTTCAGTTCTTTTGTTAGGGCTGATTAACCTTTCTTTACAGAAATCTTTGCCAAACTGGTGAGGCTGCTTATCCCTTCTCAAAATAATTTTTTGGGGGGCGGAGCAATGAGGGTTAAGTGATTTGCCCAGGGTTACATTGCTAGTAAATGTCAAGTATCTGAGGCCAGGTTCGAACTCAGGTCCTCCTGAATCCATGGCCGGTGCTTTATCCACTGTGCCACCTAGCTGCCCCCAAACAATATTTTTAAGTGCATAAAATAAAATGCTTAGGATTACAAAGGAAACCAATTATACATTACCTATATGTATTTTAAATTTTCATCACTCCTTGAAATCTACCCATGGACTCCAGTTTTAGGGCCCATGCTCTATGTGAACAGCCTCACCCAAAGAATTCAGTTCAATTCAGATTTTTTTAGAGATGGTCTATGTGCTAGACATTGTGCCTGGTGATAGGAACAGAAAGGCATAAAAAGGAAAAAGAAAAAGTTCCTGACTTCAGGAGCTTACCTTCAATGGCAAAAATAGCCTCAACATTGAGAAGTAAATTAAAATATACAAAATAGCATTTAAATAAATATTTTGGGGAGGAATACAATCAACTGATGATATGAGGAAAGGCCTTTTGTGCTGACTGAGGAGATATAGGATTTACAAGAATGGGGAGGGAGGAGAGAGTATATTCCAAGCTTGAGACACAGCCCAAATTAATGCACCGAGGTAGGACATGGGATGTCTCTTATGGGCGGCATCAAGTGTGACGGCAAGACAAGCAGGAACAAATATTTATAGAGCACCTACCATATGCCAAATACTGTACTAAGCACTTTACAAGTATCATCTCATTTGATCCTCACAACAACCCCCATTGTTATCACCATTTTATAAGTGAGGAATTTACTATTGTAATAATTATTAAATAATAATAATTATTACTATTATCCCATTTTATAGCTGAGGAAACTAAGGCAAACAGGTTAAATGACTTGTACAAGGTCACACTGCTAGTAAGTATCTGAATCTTAGCCAAATACCTGGCACATAGTAGGCATTCTATAAATGCTTTTTTCCCTTTCCTTCCTCTCACTTACATATGTACATCTTGTCTCCTCTGCTTTAATGAAAGTACCATCTACTGAAGACTGAATGCCCCTCTCCCAGGCTTCTCAAAAACCACAGCTCCTCTTACCATGATGCCCAAGATACTGCAGGAGCCTCTCTCTCCCTGCTGTACAAAGACTGATCATGTCAAGGAAAAACAAAAACCCCAAACATAAATAGCTTTTACCTTTCCTTTATTTCTATACTTAATTTTATCTAATGTTCTTTTTTTTTTTAAGTGAGGCAATTGGGGTCAAGTGACTTGCCCAGGGTCACACAGCTAGTAAGTGTTAAGTGTCTGAGGCCGGATTTGAACTCAGGTCCTCCTGACTCCAGGGCCGGTGCTCTATCCACTGCGCCACCTAGCTGCCCCTATCTGATGTCCTTTTAACTCTGCTAGTCTACAGAATCATTAGAGATACTATTCCATTTGTTCTCATACTTGCTCTTCCAAAGGAGCAGATTTTTAGATGTCTTACAATGTACCTCCAAACACCTCAGTGCTTCCCCAATATGCCAAGCGCGCATTAGCAGAAAACAGTTAAGCAAAACCACCCAGTGGAGTGACTGCTTCTGTACATTCATTGAATGTTTGTTAGTTGATTGTGAGTGATAATGAGTCACATCCCTCTTCAAGTAGTGCTGGACTGTTGGAATTGCATGAGTGTAACTGGGCTCTCTACATTCATCTTGCCTTTCCCTAAGCCATCCTTTACACAGTTGCCAAATGAGCACTTCAGAAAGATGGGTCTGACCACCTCACTCCCTTACTCAAGAACCTTCAGTGGCTCCCTGTTGTCGTTGTTTTTTTTCCCCTTTTGTTTTTAGGATAAAATTCCAACCTTTCGTTTAACTTATAGAATCCTTCAAAAAGGGCTCTGGTTTCTCTTTCCAGGTTGCTCACGTGTTACTCCCCGTCACTCACTCTAATACTATAGCCACATTTTCCTAATCTCTGCCCCATCTTCTCTCTCTTTGCCTTTGTATAGACTGTCCACCACATCTGAAATACTCTCTCTCCTGGCTTTTACTTCTAGGACCCGTTAACATTGATTCTTTCAGCTTAAGAACCACTTACTTCAAGAAGCCTTCCCTGATTCTCTCAATTATTAGTGACCTTCCACCGAAAACCCTGGAGTATTTTATATGCATCCTTTAGAAGGCCCTACTTTGAGCAAGAGGACCTGAGTTCAAATGCTGCCTCTTGCACATACTGGCCATGTGACCCTGAGTCATTTCCTTAAACTTTGCCAAGCAATTGCTGGTATACATTTGAAGAGACTTTTCTCATCCAGGAGCTTCTTACCCTTGATAATGTCATAGGTCCAAGTTCTTTTTAACATCCAGTATTATCTGAGAATAGCTTGTATTTCCCCAGGAGATGGCAAGTAAGTTTCTTGAGGGCAGGGATTCTCTCTGTTCTTCAACCCCTCTTAATTCCTATGCCTTTGCTCTATTAATTATTTCCTATATATCCTGTAAGTAAATTGCTTTGCATGTATTTTTATGTCTCGGCCCTCATTAGATTGTAAATTCCTTCAGAGCAAGGAGTGTCTTCTGGCTCTTTTTATATCCTTAGTATTTAGCATACTGCCTGGTACATAGTAGGCACTTAATAAATGTTTATTGATTGGTTGTTTTCCCCAGCATTTGGAATAGTGCCTGGCACATTGTAGGAGCTTGAATGTTTGTGGATTGACAACATTTCTTTTAAAAGTTGGAGTCCCCTAAACATTAATGCCAAATCAGTATTTTTTTTAAAAGGTGGGTAAGAAATGGAGCAGTTCATATTCCAGAGCCGGTGGTTGTTTTCTAACCTTTCTGAACTGAATTCTTTACATAGCTGGTCAAAGAGGCAAAGAGCAAGATTACCTTTCCTGCTCTTACTTGTTCATGTAGAGTTCAGGCTGCCTACAAACATCATCCTGTGCAAAAATGCCCCAAACAGGGTCTGTAATTGACAAGACTCTGTGCTATAAAATTCTCTTTTCCAAATGACACATGATGTGAATATCTCAGTGATGGGACACTTTCATTCCTCGCATACAAACAGTGTCAGAAAACATTTAAAGTAAAACTGTAATGATTAGTCCCAGTAGCCTCCATTTTACTGAGACTTCCTTTGTCAGAAATTATGTCATCACAATGGACTTCTAGCCAGGAAGTTCTGTCTAGCAGATGAATGAATGAGGAGGACTGGGTTTGGAATGAAAGGCACCATTGTAATGTTGAAATGCTGCTGATGGGGGGATGCCAATTTTCTGTCTTAAAACTTACAGGGCATCTTCTGTGTATAAAGCAAGGAATAATTGCTTAGAGTAAACCAGAAACTTGAGAAAATAGCAATGGAAAATGACACTTCCCTTTAATATTGCTATTCAAGCCCTAGCTTCCCCTGGTTCAACTGTTAGGCATTAGTTCTTTGTCTCAGAAGATGTTAGCAGCTAACCAAGGGGATGATTTCCTGTTATTCACCTCACATTTCTCATCTTATCTGCACATCAAGTCTTTTTCTATATCTTCTTACTTTCTAACCTATGTGGCTTATAAAACAGAGCATTCCTGGGAATGTCAGAACATGACATTTCTGTTCTTCATTTTGCCAACACATTCTTTTTGGAAGGCCAGCTTTGAGGCTATAAATATTGTTATTTTGATTGATTAAGTTGAAATAGATTTTTTTAGCTGAATAAAGGAAGAAGTTTGCTACCAGAATTGGAGCCCATGAGATGTGGGAAATAGTGTAGCACAGTAAAAAGTGCATTAGATTTAGAGCCAGAAGACTGGGTTCAAATCCCAGCACCGCCACTTAGCCATGTGTCCTCAGTCAAGTCTATCTACCTAGTGTGCCTTTGGTTTTCCTTACAGTAAAAGAAGGGAGTTGAATCAGCTGATCTCTAAAGACCTTTCCAGTTTATTCTCATTTTGTGATACTCTTTTCTTCTTCTGTAATATGTTTTCTGGTTATTCATTTTATAACTCTTACCATGCATATTGTATGTATAAGTTTGTGGGGATTTTTTTGCACGTAATAGATACTCAATAAATGTGTCTTGATGAAAAGTTCATATTTTTAGGGCCACCATTGTAGATACCATTCTCTTCCTATTTAGAGCTTAAAATAAATGATGTATTCAGTAAGCATATATCCCAACGAATTATCTCACTTGTATATATCACTTATTTTAAAAGGTAGTAAAAATATCTTGCCAAGGATCCTTCATGTTGCCACAAACCGTAATTTCCTGACATCATAAAATATCTCCGTATCAGATCTAGAATTGTGTACATATTGATTACATCATTTTCATGCACCTTATTATAGTTTATTAATTAAGAGTAAATGGGAATTTAAAGTGGAAAATGAAATTAAGCTGTTGCCTAAAATACCCTGACGTAGTTTTTATTACGGGTTGCATATGGTATCCGTTAGAAATTTGAGCCCATGTTGGTTGTTGAATTATTGTGTGGATTAACTGCAGCATTTGAAAGTTCTCAACTTTAAAAGCATGTGTCTGTTTTAAATCTTACATAAATTCCTTACAGTTTTTTAGAAGAGTCTGTAACCTTAATCCGGACTTGGTTTTGTTTTGTTTTTTTCCCCTTTTTCTTTTTTTATTCCTTTCTTTTTAACACTAGAGCTCTGAACTAGCAGCAGGAACAAATCTAAAGCATTGCTTTGAATAGTTTCATAATATCATTAAAAGATTTTCATAATTGGGCAAATATTCTCTCTCTAATTTTTTCAACCATGTTACAGGACAGTATTGGGGGGAAAATTTGATCACTGGAAAGAACACGTGAAAAATACTGCAGGGAATTAAATGGTAAAACTGTTATCCCAGTGTTCCCAGGAAAAATAAAAAATGTTGTAAAATGCATGGTTCTTAAAAGTACATTTCAAGTTTTGTTTTAAGAGCTTTCTAAAACTCTATGGATTTATCCCAGTAAGAAAAATTATAGACTGTGTGTTCTCTCCTAGGACCACTAAAGTTTCCAAGAGGAAGTTCAATCTGTAATATATCTTTCATATGTTATTTTAATAAGAAGCCAACTAGTTTTGGTGTTTCACTAACTAGAGCCTTATTGTTCGGTCACATTTCTTTATATCACTAATTCCAAATTAGACAAATAGAAGGCTGCTACTTCCAGGTAAGGCTGATTAGAATACCTCAAAGAAAAAGTCACCAAAAACTTTATTCAAACCCCACCACCACCCCCACAATCAGTACTACAAGTCAGGGAATTTTTTCAGGCAAGGAAATCGAAAATTATTAATATATGTATAAGACCTAAATCAGCCAAATGAAAAAATATTATAAGAAAAAAATCTAAAAGTGTTTTTTTTGAAACATAAAAACAATGTTATTATGTGTCACATTTGAGACACAGGTGTATAATTCCTATTGATGACTTCTAGATCTTCTAAATGATTCTTCCTCAAAGTAAGGAAATACTACATATAATCATTGACTGACATGATTGAGACACAAAAGATATTAAAGGCAGTAAATATAAAAGAAATTCTATATATTCAACTCCTTTCTCTCCCACCCCACAACCCTTTTTCCTAACATTCTTGATTTAAAGAAGAATTTAGTGTGGCTTTTTAAAGTATATACATATCTTCTCTGACACTTGGAGAGATTTGTTATTGCATTGACATAGGGAATCTCACTAATGGTATAGATTGTAGCCATCCACCACTCATCTTCTGGGAATCTCACCCATGTCAGCCCATAGATTCTCCACAGAGGGTCCACCCTGCTTGCTAAACGCTTTCCTTTAGAGCTCCTAATGTTGTTTGGATACCAGTGAAACATGCTGGCTCTCCATCAGTTGTCCCTAGCTTTCCCTGCATGACTGGCCAAGCTCCTTTTTCAGCCATAGATTTTTCTAATGTCATCCTTTACAATGCTTCTTCTGCACTGTTCTTCACTGCTAATAGGTTGCAGTCTATTCATGCCCACCACGGGTCTTTTTGTTGCCCTTTGGATGACACACAACTTGAATTCTTAAGGACCTGTGGTATTCTATTACTTGCAGCTATATAGCATTTTTGGAAGATTATTCATGGCCTTTTGTTTCTGGAAGTAAAAACACAGAAGAGCTTCCCAAAGGCAGTCCACCTCGTTCTCTTTCTCCTCCTATTTAATTCTGGGCCTAGTCCATTATTTGTCTATAGTGTCTATTCAAGATAGATGGACCCAATGGACTAGCTCTTTGGATTATTTTTTCAATTATATCAAAATCTGGACAACAGACAAACAGACATTCTGCATCTTATGTTTTCATTTATGGATAGTTCTAAATTCGTTTTAGTGCTCATGGAGTCCATTGATGAGGCCTGGTCATATTCTATGGCTTGATGTAATCAGGACAATATCATACACAAATGAAAGCTTCTGAAGGACATTATGACTTATAGGGAATCCCTCTTCAATTTAGACTCTGCACCAGACAGTGCCCATGACAATGAATGTATACACTTTGGGCAAACATGTCTCCCAGTTTTATGCCTTAGGCGATATTAACAAACAGGGGCTCACTGAACAAAGTTATCTCTGTTATAATTTAAAGGATGTTGTATGAGTTTGACAGATACATGTTGGACGAGAGAGCCTTTAATCTGGTAGCCTTTTACTCCACCAAATCAACTGTTATTTAAAAAAAAAAACAAACAAGCACAAAATGGATTAATATTCTGACTTTTTTTGGTCAGTTGCACCATAGTAAAGATGTAGTCTTTTGTAAAATATTGTTTATGAAAATTCACCTGTTCCCTTCTCATAGTTTCATCAATAATACTCTTACTATATATGCATATTATTTTCATGAATATTTTGTGTAAATGTCTAAAAAAAGATTTAGTACTTGGTAGTTATTGGTATTTTGTCATTTGTTCAATGGGGGTGGCTAATATTAAGATCTGGCCTTTTTTTCCAACATCTACTCCTCAATGCCCTCTCTACAACACGGACCTCCTGAATGTATACTTGACTTATTCCAGCTTCTTTGCCTGTGTGAATTTTACAAACTGTGAGTTCAGCTTTCTCATATAGTTATCAGAGACTAGGATGTTGGAGTCTAACATAGTGGTTCTATCATCATTGATGGAGAAAGAGGCTTCTTAGGAAAATTCCGGGAGATCTGTTTCGTTTTCTTTCTAATTATTATCAGGTCCACACATTTATTAGGCACTTACTCCTTGCTAGCCATGGTACTAAACACTTGTACTTTTTCTAGTCATAACAGTCATTATGTCTTCTCCTTCACTGTTTCTTTTGGGTGTTTTTTAGATAGTATTGTTCATAATCTCCTTCCATTTTCTTCCTTAAAATATTTTAAATGAGTTTATTTTCCAAACAAATATAGCCATTGTCTGCTTGTCAGAGTGATCATTTGTTTGTTTGTTTGTTGTTGTTTTTCTAGGAGGTGATTCCTAGATTCTTGGTCACTTTGTTGTAGCATTTTATTTACAACTTCCTTGGGAAAGAGTGACCATCTGTATCAAAGTCTGATGTTTAATTCATTTTACATTTACTTGTCAATTGCTATTTTGAATAGGTCAAGTTATAGTTATTTCGATTGCGCACCCTGTCTTTTTCTTATTTTCATTTTTTATTCTGATTCTATGTTGATTTTCCATCTTTATTCTAAAAAGTCATTGGTCTGACTACATAGTAAGAAGATTTGGAAATAACTCCCATATTAATGAGAAGTTTCCTCTTCATTAAAATGTAATCAGGGGCAGCTAGATGGCGCAGTGGTTAAAGCACCGGCCCTGGATTCAGGAGTACCTGAGTTCAAATCCGGCCTCAGACACTTGACACTTACTAGCTGTGTGACCATGGGCAAGTCACTTAACCCCTATTGCCTAAAAAAAAAAAAAAAAAAAGTAATCACTTTTTAAAATATATGGTATTTGATGCTCACTATGTCAACTACCTTCTATCTTCACCAAGAACATATTTTATATATATATATATACATATATATGTATGTATGTATTTATATACACATGCATGTGCACACACATAACTTGCGGCTTCTCTATTGAGTATAAGACTGGCTTCTCTTGTTTTTTGACTCCTGAATCTTGTTTCCCAACATTTTTTTGTGATCTCCCTCTCTGCCCACCTTTGCATTATGGGCAATTGTATCATTTATTAAATTATATGTTAATTTACTTCAGATGATTTTATCTAGTTCATCATAGAATTACTGTGCCTTTTCATGTTCTGCCACAGATGTTGACACAGAACCTACAATTACTTCTTCATGGTGGTCTTTTTGCAGATGCTTATCATGAGCACTGTAGTGTAGTATGACCAAGTATACCATGAAATGATTGCTCTTGTTGTCTTTGTACATATAATAAAACCAACATTGCCAACTCTTTTACATATTCAAGAAAAACCTATAAACCATCTTTCCATTGTGATGAAATTTCCTTTAGTCTGTTGGCTTTATTGATGGTGAGATTAACAAGTTTGTTTGAATTACTTCTTGTAGAATTTCATATTTTCGATGCACAATTATCTTGCACTTGGAGAACCAACAGCAAGTTAATGTTTTCATATGCTCTAAAAATTTTTGTTCTTAGTCTCTGTCCCTCCCCTCCTCCTCTTCACTGTCATTGTAGAAGCAGGAGACCACCTAGTACTGAGAACTTGTAGTTGTATTTATTTCATGGACTGCCGCAGCCCAAAATATTCAAAACCAAATGGCCAACCTAATGGTGATGAGCTGTAACATATTTAATCAAGCTGTCCTTGGAAAACTAGTTCATTTCCAGGAGAGAGTTTGAAATCTTCCCAGCATGGTGGCTTAGCTTGGTTTCAGCCATTTCAGTCCTCGAGAACTTCACAAACCCAGGCTACTTCCATGCCCCAAAGAGGTGTAAGAGTGGCACTTTGTGGAAAAAAACATCCTCAACCCCATTAAATGAAACTTTTCCCCCCAAAAATCACGGATTCACAGAACTGTTTAACTGAAAAGCCCTTTGAGTTGAGTCTTCTCGTTTTACAGGTGTGGCAGTTCAGACCCTAAGAGGTTAAGTAGCTTGCCCAAGATTACACAGCTGGTGTTACTGTCAGAGCAAGAACCAAAAATGAACTCTCATAACTTGGAGTTTGTTTTTCTTTCCATGTTTCCATGCTGGACTGAAGGACTTGGAGAGAGGAAGACAATAGCATTAGTGAAATTGGATGGGCCTGTGGAAAATTTGGTGGGCTTGCCTATTGGTATTTATGAAATTATTTCAAAACTATATATTACACCCCTCTCTGCATTAGTTGTCCATTAAATAGTAATACTGGATGGAATTATTATTAGCATAATAAAGGTGTTTACATTTTAAAATATTATTTTAAACACAGGTTTAAGCCATTTGCAACAAAATTTAGTGGCAAAATTATTTAGGCATTTTCTAGTAGAACTACAGACGGAACAGATCCTACAAAAAAAAAATTTGATCAGTGGGATAAAACAGGCACTTATTTGTATTTTAACTATTAATATCCACATGGGTGTGGTTCTTACTTAGGAAACCATAATAAACAGCTGGAGCCTGTATCCTAAGTTTCCATTATGACTTGAAGGAATAACCTTTCAATTTGAGATTATTTCTATAACTAGAACGAGTAGGGGTCCAAGTGGTACAAAAGTCATTTATAATCTTGGCTTTGAAAAAATGGTTGTACTGATATACAAATGTGAATATATCCTGGAATCATCCACATTTAAAAAAAAAAATCAATTAAACAGTGAAAGAGCTAGGTGATGCAAAACTTTGTAGAAGATTTTAATCATTCATTGATTGATGATGATTGGATGAAGATGGGATTTGATTGATGATAATGATAAAACATATGGTACTTACTTTGCTGGGCTATTGTGAAGAAAATTCTTTGTCAGGTATAGGGTAGTGTAACGATTGGAATGACGCCACCTGCTGGATACTTACTGTAGAAGAGTTCTGCCCATGAAGCAAAGGTCTTTGAGGGCAAGACCAGGCTTCAGGAAGTGACGCGGACTAGTGGGAGGAGGAAGGAAGAGACGGGCGCTCGGTCTCACGCTCTTTCCTCTGGACTCTGGCGGAGAAGGGAGCTAGAAATGTGCTCTCCCTTTAATAGATAGGAATCTAGGCCTTTTTCTCTCTCTTTACCAAATTCTTATTCTCCTTAATAAATGCTTAAAAGTCTAACTCTTGCTAAAGCTTGTAATTGATTGGCGACCACTCATTAGATATTTTAGACAGTTTAGCTAGAATTTTAGCCCTTAACAGATGGCTGACCACGAAGAGGAAAGCTAGCCTTCAGTCTTCTTCTGATCTTCTGGTTGGGTAAGAAATTTCCCCTCCCTCTCCCTTTAACTGCTAAGTACTGGCGTACTGGCTGTATTTTTCCTTTGAATTTTTTCGAATGGACCTTTTAAACTCCCTAATTATCCTATTTTTGATTTTGGTCTGTTTAACCAGACAAATGGGAGATAAGATCATGTTAATGCTTTGTTTTTGTGGATTTTCTATTTTTCTTTTTATTTTTGTTAAAAGAGCCAGCAACTTACTCACACAAGGAAATATCTCTCCCTCTCCCAACCATGCTTTTTCAGAGAAACCTGAAGAGATTCCCGCAGCTTTTCCCAGTTCTAACACTAATTGTTGCTCTAATTTTGCATGCCTGGAGGCAATGACCCACCCTCTAGAAGCTTTTAATCCCCTAGCACCTGGAGGCAAAGTGGGGGAAGAGGAATCCAGGCCTGAGTTCAAAATCAAGTCTGATTCAAATTGCTCTGGTCCCTCCCCTCCTCTCCAGACCCCACCCTCTACTCCTCCTATGGCCAAGCCCATTGCTTCCCCTGCCCAGGAAGTCCAAAGATCTAATGCGCATGCTCAACTTTCTCTAACTACATTTGCAGCTTCAGGCTCAGCCCTTCCCCAGCCTGGCTGTGCTTCTGAGACAACCTTAGAAAGCCCTTTAAATTCCAGATATGCTCGTTTTGTTCATAATTTTGCTAACCTGCTTTTGTCTTTAATTAGTAATCTTATAAAGCATTTGTATGGTGAAAAGACTGACAGACAATATAGAGGGGTTAAAGAAGAAAAACTTAAGCTGAATAAGAATGACAACCATCAACATAGTTCAAGACTCTGCTTCTTTTGCCATGGAAGGGTATATATTTTAGAGAAATGTAGAAGTAAGCAGCAAGGTATTGATATGAGTGTTGGGGATTTTAGATATCGGAATCAAAAGTGTTCTGAATTCACTCAGAGTATTAATGTCAGTTCAGAGGTTACATAGGATTTCTATGCTATTATATATACATTTTGAAATTAATGGTATGGGTTTATTTTCATAGAGATTTTCATGCTTTTGAGATTGTGTCTTATACTTAGTTTTTAAAACAAGGAGAGTATTTGTAAAAGCTTTTTATAGTCATGTGATCAAGTTTATATTTTATAGTACTCTTATTAATATTAAATTCATATTCATTTAGATTTCCCTAGTTTGAATTTCATTGTCTTTTATTATTCCACGTGTATTTTCTTCTATTCATTCATCTATCTAATTTTGCAAGATGGTTTTGATTTCATAATACAATGTTAATTCTAGGAGTATTGTGCTCCCATATTCTGAGTTGTTTGTTTTTGTTTTTCTCAACTGATTATTTGATCAAACTCTTTAAAGCATTTCCTTGGCAGATTGGTTGCCATGGCAAGTGTAAATTGATTCTAGAAGTATTATTTTTGATAAGCACATTCCAAAAAAAAAAAAAAAAAGAGGGGAACATTTGTAAAAGTTTTCTTTTTTCAAAAAAAAGTTTTCTTTGAGATTCTGTTGTGCTTTAACTTGTATTTAAATATGTTCAGATTTTTCAAAAAAGTAATTGTATACTAAGTTAAAAAAAAGGGGTATTATTTGAAATTGTTGCATAATTATATATTGTGTTCTGAGTCAAGATGTATTCACATTTTTTGCAATCATTTATTATCCTCAATTTTTAAATCCATATGAGACTTGGATTATGGGAACTTATCATTTAAGACACTAATTACCTTTATTCTGAGTTATCAGATGCCAGTTGGCCAAGGTGCCATCCAATCACAAGAGGAATACATGCAAGAGCAGACACTGAACTGTCACATGAGGGGAGACATGCATGAAGTCAAGGTATGGCCGAGAGAACGGCTTTTGACAAATGTTGAGGTTGGATTCTCTTGGTTTAATATTTTATTCTCTTTTTCCCCACAATATTGTACAGATGGCTGGAAGTATTCATCCCACCCATCTCACTTCTACACCTGGCTTCTATGCTCCCTCCTATATGCCTGATGCCATGGACATCTCAATCCCATGCATCTGATTAAGTCTGACTCAGTTTCCTCCAATATGTTCGGTGGCATGGACGTATATTCCATCCACCTATTTTAAGCCTGGCATACTGTATGGGCAGTACATATTGCTCAAGTGTGGGAATGCTCATATCCCATCATTTCTCTGTTCTTTTATGGTAACCCCCATAATTATCTCAGGTGTCATGATAAATAACAGTGTTGAATTTGGCCTTGACATCTGTTACTAATTATATTAGATTTTCTAATTTCTCATAATGGCATGAGGATAATTAGGCAGATGATGCAAAAAGTGATGAAACAAAGATAAAAATTATTTTTAAAAATTAATATCGCAGCAATTGTCTTCTCAAATACCCTCCATAAGGGGGGACTATAGTAATATTATAATTTTAAAGAATGGTTCAATTTTTGTTTTATTATATGTTTCATGTGTAACAACTAAGATTCTGAATTCCCTTAGACATGTTTTTGAGAACTTTCATTGTTTGATTTGATTATTGACAAAGCTATTTTAAAGTTGTGTTAAGCTCAATTTTGTAGGAAATTTTCCTGGCTGATTACCAGCATCCACACATCAACCCCTGAAGAGACTTCCATTCTACGACTACACCTAGAGGACATCTGAGAAAAGACTTTCAGAGACTTTAAATGAACAGTTTTGATTTGTTGTTTTTGTTGTGTTTTTTCTCTTTCTGTTATAATATACACCATCTGTAACATGTATTCTCTGCAGAGGCCCTCCCTTTGCAAGACCAATGTCAAAGCGTCGGTTCATGAGGACAAAAAAAAAAAAAATCGCCCCTCTGGACAAAACTTTCCTCTCTTCCTTTTCTATATTGTTGTTCACATATTATTAGTTAGCAATAGTTATTATATTGTTTTTACTGTTCCGTCAAGGAAACATTTTGTTTCTTGAGGAACAACAGGGGGGACTGTAACGATTGGAATGACGCCACCTGCTGGATACTTACTGTAGAAGAGTTCTGCCCATGAAGCAAAGGTCTTTGAGGGCAAGACCAGGCTTCAGGAAGTGACGCGGACTAGTGGGAGGAGGAAGGAAGAGACGGGCGCTCGGTCTCACGCTCTTTCCTCTGGACTCTGGCGGAGAAGGGAGCTAGAAATGTGCTCTCCCTTTAATAGATAGGAATCTAGGCCTTTTTCTCTCTCTTTACCAAATTCTTATTCTCCTTAATAAATGCTTAAAAGTCTAACTCTTGCTAAAGCTTGTAATTGATTGGCGACCACTCATTAGATATTTTAGACAGTTTAGCTAGAATTTTAGCCCTTAACAGTAGTATATAAATCTATTTATCTATTACTGCTGTTGCAAAAATCAACCTCATGGGTTTATTGTATGGACATCTCTCTTTAAAGTATTATGTAAATGTAGTATACTATTAAAAAAAATGATAAGCAGAATACTATCAGAAAAACCCAGAAAGACCTACATGAGCTGATGCAATGTGAAATGTACTGTATACAAAATAATAGCAATACTGTAAGATGATCTGCTGTGAATGACTTGGTTATTTTCAGCAAGGCAGTGATCCTAGACAGCTCTGAAGGTCCTATGAAAAATGCAGTCCATCTACAGAGAGAGAACTGATGGTATCTGAATACAGATTGAAACATAATTTTTTGTCTTGTAGTTCCTTTACCAGGAAAAAAAAAATAAGTTTATTTATTTTTTAAAAAAGAAGATTTGAATCTATGTGAAGAATACAGAGAAGCCTGGAAAGAGCTATATGAACAGATGCAGAGGGAAGTCATGAGAGCCAAGAAAATAATATACAGAGTAACCACAGCAATGTAAATGAAGAGAACCCACATACATACAAAACCAGAAGTAAATGTAACAATATTATAAAAATCAAGCAAGACTAGAATATATGAGAAGACACTCCCACCATGCCCATTTGTGTGTGGGGGAGCTTTATGGGTATTACACATCATGTGTTTTTACTCTTTTTCAATGTATCAATCAGTTGCACTGGTTTTTTTTTCCTCTTTAAAAAATACCATTTGTTTTATGAGATGGCCCTTTGGGAGGGGCAGGGGAAGGATTCTGGGAATGACTACCATGGTGTAAGATACAGAAAGCAGCAGCAAAAAAAAATATTATTTTTTAAAAGGTTCAGATATCTAGAAAAATTGACTATATAGCTTTGCCCCCTATCTTTCCCACAAAAAATTTCTTCCTATTTCCCCTTTTCCTACTGCAGTTAGATAATGTCATCACATCCTTTATCATTCACATTTATATGCTTATGGGATTGCAAAGCACTTTCCATATATAATCTTTTTTTTTTTTTTTGATGAGGCAATTGGGGTTAAGTGACTTGCCTAGGGTCACACAGCTAGCAATTGTTAAGTGTGTAAGGCCAGATTTGAACTCAGGTCCTTCCGAATCCAGGGCTGGTGCTCTATCCACTGCACCACCTAGCTGCCCCCCATATATAATCTGAATTTGTACCTACACAAAGTAATTATGGGGCCTGGGAAAGTATTAACAATGAGGGAGATTAGGGAAAATGAGGGAAAGACCTCATTTGGGATGGTGACCCTGACAAAGCTGCACCTTGAATGCTGTTAGCTAGATATTCTAGGAGAGGAGGGAAAGGATTCCAGGCATGAAGGGAATAGCCTGTGTAGAAGTGACTTGGTGGGAGCCTGACCTTTGGTCATTTATGATTTTGTGGGTATGAGCTTGTTCTGGCCCATTGTTTTATTAGTTCTGGAAAAACCACCACATTTGGCATGATGACAAGATGAGCACACAGTTAATGCTAATGGAAAATCACATGATATTACAGTAGAGATTTCAAGACTGTTTGATGGATTTTATTATTGTGCATTAATTATGCTAAGTGGTTAATGAGAAATTATATGTGAAGGAAAAGGCACGTTACCTTTTCTTTGGACATCATACCAACTTGGTCCAGGTCCTATTTAGAATTTAAATTTCTTTATGAGGAGGGCCATTTCCTTTTTTGTCTTCATATCCCCAGTTCATAGGACATAGGACAGTGGAGGACCAGAGTTCAAATCCAGCCTTGCCTCCCAGGGTTTTTGTGAGGATTGATTGAGATAATATTTGTAAAGTGCTTAGCACAGTACCTGGCACAGAGTACCTGCTATATAAATGCTAGCTGTCTTATTTATTATTATCATCATCTTCGTTTTTTCTTCGTTTTTATTGGCATTTAATGCTTGTTGAAGGAATGAATGAATGAGCTGGGGAAACTCTTCTAAGCCTCCCCCAAGGTGTTGGGCCCATTGTAGTGCTTTATCCACCATGATTGTTTGATATACTGTTGATAAATGCTGTGGGATAACTTCTCTTCTCTTTGAAGTCTCTTGAGTGTGTGTGTGTGTGCATTTAGAATCATTGAGTTAATTCATACTTTACTAAAGATTATATATATTATGTTCGTTGGTCTTGATTGTTTGTGTTTATCATTACATTGAAAAACACATGAGAGAAAATGCCACTGAGGTTCTTTTTGCATGTAATTTTCTTTTTCTTTCCTCAGTAACATATTTTCCTTTTTTGATTGTTGGCAAACTTGTTTTAAAGTGCTGTGTTACACATTATGTCATGGGTATACTGAAACACATGTGTCCAACACAGTACATAAATGGAAGCAGCTGGCTTCCTCTGCACTTAGGAGAATGCATACACACAGCTGAGATCTTCCCATCTCTGTATTCCTTGGATTCAGTTCCTATCCTGTGTAGGCATGCTGTGATTTCAATTAGTGTAAATGTGCAGTGAGCCACCTTATTGGCTTAAAAAAAGAATTCTTTTGTTTCAGCAGTGGAACCGCTAAATCTGGTTAATGTTACATTCCCTCATTCTACCTCCCCCAACTTCCACCCTCCCCTACAAAAAAATAACATTACACCTATAGTATTAGTCCTGTTCTCAGTATCTGAAATGGCCTTGGCAGGAGAAAAAAGTTATCATCTCGAAGGGAAAAGCTGAATTCATACACAGGAACTACAGGATTACTTTGACTTTTTACTAGTCCCTTGTAACACTAGCAAGTCCCATAAATGCCTAATGGAAAAACAGCAGAAAATGAGATCTGCAGCAGGCCTTTTGAGATCAAATTTATGTTGCTGAACATTTTTTTCAGGTCGAGTGTAAAGGTCAAAAGAAAGTA
The DNA here is from genome assembly GCF_019393635.1 of Dromiciops gliroides. Taxonomy (NCBI): domain Eukaryota; kingdom Metazoa; phylum Chordata; class Mammalia; order Microbiotheria; family Microbiotheriidae; genus Dromiciops; species Dromiciops gliroides. The sequence goes on from NC_057862.1 coordinate 54,540,845, forward strand.
GATAGATTAAACTTGCTGATTTTTGCAAACTTAAGGGTGCTTTTAAAGGTTTCCCTTTCTAAAGCAAGACAATTTCCAGATAAATGGCTTTGCTTCATTAGCTGAAATGTCATGTCTTCATTTAATTTCTGTTACCTGAGACATTTAGTGATTTAATAGTATTTACATGTCATAAGTACTTTAATCCCCCATCTGATGAAAAACCAAGATATAGAATCCATTTATGAAATTACAAGTCTTTCTGAAAGGGTCTTCTGGTTACTTGGTCTCTACTGTCTAATTTTCCCATTTAAGGTGGCATTCTTCATTTACCACTTTGAATCTTTCTACATTTAGTGACTATTAAATTTGAATTTAATTATCCAGGGCAATTCCATTTATACTGCAAGATACCATAAAATTATCCAAAGAAAATTAATTTTAATCCATTTATATATGCACATAAATGAATTATTAGCCATTGTACTAGAAATTTGAAGACCTGGGTCACATACATACATGCATACATGCATACATGCATACATGCATACATGCATACATGCATACATGCATACATGCATACATGCATACATACATGAGTTTGGGCCAGACTTATGATCCTATTAGTATGGGGAATTTCTTATGAGGAAACACCTTCTAATGCAGATCAGAAATTACCTGAAACATAGAGTCCTGGTGAGTTGCCTGGGCACTAAATACTTAAATAATTTGTCCAGTGTCACACAGTCTGTATATGCCAGAGACATTATACCAGTCTGCTTCTCTACTACTTCCTTTTACATATTTAACCTTGGTTATCAATTTCATATTTTTTTCTAATTTCTGCAGATTGACAACTCATATATAAAAGTTTTTTTGTAATATATATTTTTAACTTAGTTAATGTTTAAAAATGTTTGCACAGGGGCAGCTAGGTGTCACAGTGGAGAAAGCACCAGCCCTGAATTCAGGAGGACCTGAGTTCAAATCCGACCTCAAACACTTGACACTTATTAGCTGTATGACCCAGGGCAAGTCACTTAACCCTCATTGCTCCGCCCCCTCCCTCCCCAAATAAAGCTGATATGTAGACCCTCAGCCCTATTTGACTTGTACTGCCTTTCATCTCTCTTCATCTCTCTTTGTTCTTTGGGAGGCCCTTCTGTGACTTCTTTTCTTTGTTAAGGTTTCCTTTGATGGTTCTGAGGCAGAAAGAAGACAAAGAAAACTAGATAATGAGAATTGCCTTATTCCTCTGATGCTTTATCCACATTACCTTCCTTTCTACAGTCTTGGAAGTGAGAAGTTAAGGTAATATTATCACCATTTTACAGGTGAGGAAACTGAGGCTCAGAGATTTGCCCCCTCCTTACTACATAGCTGGTTAGTAGTAAAGCTGAGACTTGAAGCCAGGTCTCCTGCCTCCAACGCCTTCATAGTTTAGGTCCTTTATGGTACAAACAAGTAGTTATATCTGTAATTTCATTGGTAGGGGTGTAGATTTTTAGCCCTATTATTTACTAAATGGTCTTTGAGCGATGATATGGAGAAAAGTTCCATTAGGTGCCTCCCACCTGATACCAAGCCCTTTCCTGACTTAGCCTCAGCTTCTTTATTTGGTCCCTTACTAACTTTTTATTCAGGGCAGCTAGGTGGCACAGTGGAGAGAGCACTGGCCCTGAAGTTGGGAGGACCTGAGTTCAAATTTCACCTCAGCAAGTTACTAGCTGTGTAACCCTGGACAAGTCACTTAACCCCAATTACCTTAAACACAGGCCTATAAGAATTAAAGTTGTGTGTCATCAAAAGGGCCATCTCCAGTTGTCCTGATAGGTATCTTGCCATTGGACTCAGATGACTCTGGAGGAGAGTGAGGTTTGGTGACTTGCACAGCCCTCCCTCACTTAAATCTAATTCACTGTGAGTCATGATGTTACCCCCAGTGTCCTGATCCCCTTTGAGAATAAAGGAATGACAACAATGACTTTTTTTTGGTGAGGCAATTGGGGTTAAGTGACCTGCCCAGGGTCACACAGCTAGAAAGTATCAAGTGTCTGAGGTCACATTTGAACTCAGGTCCTCCTGAATCCAGGGCCAGTAGCTCTATCCACCACACCACCTAGCTACCCCCAACAATGACTTTTTACTCTAAAGTTTTTCCAGATTTGAAGAAGTTATCAGAGCATATGCTCCCTTGACATAGAACTCAGAGCCACCTGTATAGAATGAGATATAGCAAAGGACTTTATATTGTGGTGGGAAAAAATAAGGAATTTTTTTTTTTGCATATTTCTGTTCAAATCAGAGAAACAATTTTAAAAGCCATCAGCTTACATTTCCCTGCTCAGTTTTTGGGTTGTTGTTTTTTTAAAGGGTGATGATGATATGGTCTATCCAAACCATGCTCCAAAAGCCTTTCCAAATTCCGAAAAAGTACAGTCATTGTTAAATGTTTAAGGCTTATTATCATTGTGATTTTAGTTGAAATTTATGGTAATGTAAAATAGCATTTTTAATATGCTATGTAACCATTCTTTTGTACATTATACCTCTTTGATCAACATAAATAGGTGATTTATATGACATTGTCTTGGAGACAGTATGGTGTAGTAGAAAAATAGTTGGAATAGAAGTCAGGAGATCTGGCTTCCCAATTAATTCATATTTCTGAGTCTCAGCTTTCTCACCTTTAAAATTAAATAAATGAATTATACCTTCTCTAAGTTCCCTAATTATATCCATTAAAGTTTACTTTACTATTTTAAATGATTAATTATAAAGTATTAGATACTTGATTTTGTGATGTCACTTACCATACCTGGGTTATATGGCTTTCTGAGTTCCTGATCAAAAATGCAACACAAAAATATGACTATATTCTTATGACAAAATATATCCCATGTGACCCATTTTCTGAGTCTAAATTTATAGCAAAAAGCAGGAACAAACTCTACTATAGATCTAGAAAGTATATTGGATTTAATTTATACTGTTGTCAGGGTATACTTTAGAATTTACTTTTTTTAAAAAATCTTGTATGAATTCGTTCTATTCCTGGGAATGGTGATGCACTCCTGTAATTCCTTCTCTGGAGTAGACTGAGGCTGGGGGATTGTGTGAGCTTGGAAGTTCTGAGCTATATTATGCTAAGCCATCTTGGTGTCTGCACTAATTTTGGCACAAATTTGATGAGTCCTCAAGAACAGAGGCCTACTAGGCTTCCTTAGCAGTGAAGAGCAGGTCCAAGCTTCATTGGGATCAGCAGGGGGATTAGGCCTGTATGTCACTTCTCTACTTATACAGTAGGTAACATAGGAAGGCCTCTCTCTCTCTCTCTCTCTCTCCCTCTCTCTCTCCCTCTCTCTCTCTCTCTCTCTCTCTCTCTCTCTCCCTCTCTCTCTCCCTCTCTCTCCCTCTCTCTCTCTCTCTCTCTCTCTCACACACACACACACACACACACACACACACACACACACACACACACACACACACACTGTTATAGTATGTCCCTTTTTCTTAGAAGTAGATTAAAGAGGACATGCCTGCAGGGAGGGTGTGGATCTAGTTTTTCAGCTTTCTGCTTAATAATGAAAAGAAGTCATCTCTATGACATTCTGCAGTTTATTCAGAGTATCATAAAATTTTAGAGCTGGACAGAACCATAGAAACCATTATTCAACTCACACTTGAATAAGAATTCTTTCTACATCTACATCTTTCTACACAAATTGTTATTAAGAATTTCTTTAAAGATTTCTGGTTGAGACAGAACTCAAAACTGCCCATTTCACTTGGGTATAACATTAGTCATGAGGGAATTTTTACTTGAACCAAGCCTAAATTGTCTTCTTTGTAAGTTCCACCTGTTTCTCCCATTCTTTCCTTCCAGGAGATAAAGCAGCACAAGTCTAGCTCCCTTTTCTATGTCCTTGAAGACAGCTCTGTTTCCATGTTAAACACCCTCAGGTCCTTCAAGCAATATTCATGTGGCATGAATTTGCATCCCTTCCACATCCTGTTTATCCTCCTCTGGACACTCTCCAGCATCTTTGTACTTCCTAAAAGATTGTGTCCTGAGCTGAATGCTGTAGTCCAGATGTGGTCTTGGAAGGGCATAGTCCAATAGAACCATCACCTCTGCAGTCCCAGATATTATGCCTCTCTTAATAGAGGTTAAGGTTACAATCTCTTTCTTGGCTACAATAGTTCCCTATTGATTCCTATCGAACTTGCAGGCTACTAAAGCACCCAAATATTTTCCCGATGGGCTTCTCTCTGGTCATCCTTTTCCTATTCTATACTCAAGAAGTTGATTGGGGTGGGGGTGGGGGGTAATGAGGGTTAAGTGACTTGCCCAGGGTCACACAGCTAGTGTCAAGTGCCTGAGGCCAGATTTGAACTCAGGTGCTCCTGAATCCAGGGCCAGTGCTTTATCTACCGCACCACCTAGCTGCCCCCTAAAGTTTATTTTTAAATAAAAATATAGTGCTTTTTTCAAAACATCTCTATCGTAACTAGTACAAGTCTAATTATAACCATTTTGTAAATTTAAAAATTGAGTCTAATTGATTAGCTGGTAAATTGTGTTGTGATTTGTGTGTGTGTGTGTAGATCATTGTTGCTTGCATCACTCTTCCCATGGAGAGTTCACTACATGGCTCTTATACTTCCTCTCCACTCTACCCTATGGCCTCAAATTCATCAGCCCTTCAGCTTCTGTGACCCATATCTACATATCACCAGCCAGGGGTGTCTGTAATTTGAAACTTAGCCTCATTATAAACTGTGCCACCTCCATATGAGCTCTGAGTTTCCCTCTCTCTAATTATGTCCCACCATCTTTCTCTCTGCTTAACTCTTCCAAAATGTATTTGACCTCTTTCCTTCACTGTTCTCCCAGGCCATCCACCCTTTTCTGGTCTTACCTTTTCTCTTTCCTTCAGAGTTTTGATCTTGTTGACTAATTCAGCTCTATCTTGTGCTCTGCCCTTGAATTCTGTATGTAAGCCAACAGTGATTTGTTACACAATTATTATATGCCAGGCTTGTGCAAAGCAGTTGAGATCCAGAGAAAGGGAGAAATTAATTGTTCCTTCTGTTAAGGAGTTTACATTCTAATGGAGGAGAAAGCATGTGCACCCAAGATATAGAGAAAGAACAAATGGAACATGATTTTAGAGTGGAGAGGGGCTATCAGCTAGGAAGATCAGGAAAGGTCACCTAGTGAAGAACAACTTTCAGTCTGAGTCTTTAAGAAAATTAGGGAAACTGAGGAGAGAGAGCATTCCAGATGTTGAGACAGCTAGTGGAAAGCCTTTGATGTTGTGTCAGAGGAAGGGCAAGGAGGGCAGTATGGCTCTGGATCATAGAGTACAAGAAGAGGTGTCAAGTCTAAGAACCCTGGAAAAGTAGAAAGGGGGCAGGCTGTGAGTAGCTTTATATGCCAAATTGGGGGGGGGGGGCTATATTTTGTCCTGAAGTTACTAGGTATGAGTGACATGGTAAGTCCTGTGCTTTAGGAAAATCCCATTGCCAGCTGAGTGGAGATTGGCTTAGAGAGACTTCAGGCAAGGAGACTAAGCGGAAGGCTAAGGTGGCCACTTAACTGTAAAGTGATAAGGGCCCAAACTGGGCTGGTGGAAGTTTTAGTGGAAAAAAAGGATGTGGGTAAGAGATATGAAGGCAGAAATGAGAAGATTCAGTAAGAGATTAGATACATGGTGTGAATGTGAGTGAGGAAGTCTTGGTGATTGGGAGGGTAGTGAAGCCCTTAACAATGATAGGCAAGTGTTGAAGAGGGGAAGGTTTATAAGGAAAAATATTGTTCTCTTTGGAACATGTTGAGTTTGAGGTGTTTATGAGATACCTAGTTTGAGATGCCCCAAAAGGCAGCTGTTGTTATAAAAATATAACTCAGAAGGGAAACTAGGACTGAATATCTAGTTTCAACAATCATCTCCATAGAGATAACTGAACCCATCATCAACTGAAATACTATATATAAAGGGCAAAAGGAAAAGGGTCTAGGATACAACCTTGAAAGAACACCGATGGTTAGTGGGCATGACTTGGATGAAAAACCAGCAAAAGGATATTGAGATTTCAGTCTGATAGAACTAAGAGACCAAGAGAGGAGAGAGTATTCAAGAGGACAGGGGCAAACGATAAAAAAAAGAAGAAGTCAGGAAGGATTGAAAAAGTTGATTAGATTTGGCAATTCAGAGATCATTTGTGACTTTGGAGAAGGCAGTTTTAGTTGAATAATAACAGGAGCCAAATCTCAGAGATGTTAGAAGAGAGTAATAGTATAAAGGAGATGGCATCTAATGTAGACAGATGGAAGGGATTTAGATGAGGAGACAAGAAATAAAATAGAATGATTGTTAGCATAGGTGGTGGGTTAAATGATGGGTTTTAATTAAATGCAAGGTCATATAAGGAGGGCTAAGAGCATTAACAAATGGGGTTGTAATCAGGAAAGCCTTTGCCTAGGACTTGACGCCATTAAAGAAGATGAGCACTCTAGGTGTCAAGGCGAGCCTGTCCAAAAGCCCAGAGGTGGGAGATGCCAATTTCAGACAACAGTTTGGGTGCAGTATAAGTGCAACATATGAAATTAGTATGGAAAGGCATAGAAATCTCCTGATCATGGAGAATGCAAGGCTAAGGAGTTTGTGTATTGCCCTGAAGCAATAGAGAGATACTATGGATTTTTGAGCAGGGAAACATGTTCAGACCTGTGCCTGAGGAAGATTAATTTGGCAACTGTGTAGAAGGTGGTTTGTAGAAGAGACATATTAGTAGCAAGGAAGCCAGTTGGGGATACTCATAATACGTATGTCAAAATGTAAAAATCCGTCCATTTAGACGTGCTCCAGATTATGATGACACGGTCTATGAAAGGTAATTGACTCAAAGCTAAAGAACTAAATATTTTTATAATACGGCATAGAACGAATTTGGGCAGCCAGCAGTTACACTTCTGCTAGAGGTTATCAGGAATAGAGGAACATTATAATCATGGCTCATTCTGCCTGTTCTCTAGGACTTAGTGCTAGAGAGCCCATGGGAGGTGTTACACAGGCATTGCCTTTTCCTTTGTATTTAATTTTAACATTTGTTGGGAGGAGGGATTACACTTAAGCAGACATACATTTTACATGTGTGTGAAGTTGGGGAGGGGAGAAGATTAAGCAGCACTAGAGAAATTCACTGCTGCTTAAAGTGTTAGCAGTAAGTTATGAAAACTATTGATTATGTTGTCTACGCTGACATACAAACAAAGTGACAACTGCTTACATCTGTACAGGTTGAAGAATGGCTGTGTCAGATGGTGCGGAGATTAACTTGAGAATCTGACATCTTTAGTGAACATTTATAATTACTTTTGATGCCTTTGGTAGAGATTGGGGGGAAAAAAAAGGTGAAATTTCCATAAGTAATTTTTTTGTTTTTAATTCTTGTCAGTACTGACAAATGTTTAACTCTTTCTTTAGCAATAGTAAGCCTCAAGGAAAACAGAACTTGTGGAATTCTATTATTCCAGGAGCATCTACACTGTCTTCCATTATGACACCTGGGTAGACATGAGAGAGTATCCCAATTATTGGTTATGGGATGATCTAGCTTTTGGAAACTTACCATTACCATGTTTTGCTCTTGGCCTCATAGAATAGTTGGATCTTCCTTGTATACTGCAAAGGTAGCATGATTATAGTTTTGACAACGGATCTGCTGCTGCTGTTGATTTCTGTGTGTATCCTGACCCAGTCTTTTCTGAGTTCTAGTCCTGTATCTCCACCTCCATGCTAGACACATGGACCAGAATAGCATTGTGACACCTGAAGCCCAGCGGGTCTAAAACAACTCATTCTGTCCTCCCCTTAAGAAGTCTGCCTGGTGAGGTGCTTCTCTTCCTTTAAGGCTTAGCTCCTTCTGCTTGCACCTTCCCTGATTTCCATATTTGTAAATTTTCCCAGACTCCTTTTCTGTGACTTTCCTGTCCCTGTGATCCCCTACCTCACTTATTTTATATACATATGTACATACACACATACACGTGCATATGTCTATATAAATATGTATGTATGTCACGTCCCCATGGAGATGGGCATTCTCTTGAGGGACAAGGACTCTTTCCTCCCCCCCCCCATTTTTATATTCTCAGTGATTAAGTACACTGATTTGCAAATATTATGCATATAATAAGTGTTTGTTAAATTGGCTATATGACAGGACCTATGCTGCTAAATCCTGATTTATCTTATTTCTGCGCTTAGCGATACAGTCAGTGAATGTTCATTCAGCTTTAGCTTACTTGAGGTTTGTTGACGTGGGGCCATAGGAAAAGATAAGTTTACTGGAAAGTTAGAGATATGGGCTAGAACAGTATTCCAAGAGCACCAAAGTTGGAGTCAGAAGGCCTAAGTTTGACTTTTAGCTATGTGATTGATTGTTCATCGGATGTGACAGGAAGAGCACTGTCTTTAGTGTCAGAAGAAGGGATAGTAATACCTACCCTGTCAATATTGTGCATTCTAAACCTATATAAAAGTAGGGGTGGGGAGGTGTTATTTAATATGAATTACCAATATTTTCATTTTTAATAATGAGAGGAAAAAGAACTGGTTATGGGATGATCTAGCTTTTGGAAATCTGGTTCAAAGTTGGATATATAGTTTAAGGACTTGTAGTCCTCAAATTACCTATCTGACCTCCTTTTTATCCCACATAACAAAGTTTATTTGAACAGTTCCTGCTATTTCCCAAACGGAATTAACAAATTTAGTTAGTTTAGAAAAGAAAATATATTTCACTGTGAAATAGCCAAATTAATCTCTCTACATTAATCATATTCTACAGGGCATGTGCATTTTAAACATAACCATTCAACAAACATTAAATGGCTACAGTTGCAAATCACAAGCCTGATGGAGAAAATATAAAGTGTAGTTAATACATGCTTGCCCCTCACCCACATGGGGGTTTATTGGTGGCATATAACTTGTCCCATAAAGGATGGGTCAGAATTCACCAGACAAAGAGAGGGAGAAAGACAGACCAAGTAAAGGGCACAGAGCTTGAACAAAGGCACGGAAGAAGAAAAGTCTGTTTATGGTAAGGTCCTCTACATTCTTCTCCTTGTAGATAATATTTTGTTGACCCATTTTCCTCAACTAACTAACTTTTTCCTAACTTTGGAACACCAGAGATCCTCCCAAATAACATACATAAACACTCAAGAGAACACTAACTTCTTTTTAACCACATATGAAAAACTAAATAGATAAAGAATATAGTTGTCCCAACTCTGATACAGTTATATAGACAAGCCTTAGAATCAGTCTTTCATGATATATAACTTAGATAAACAATAGGGATGTGATAATGAGTAAGGTCCATAATAAAATAGGTGGATGAAAGTGAGCTAAGTTGCCACTGGGAAGCTGTGCAATGCTTTTAGTAATTTCAAACTTCTCCCCAAAAGAAAGGCCCATTTAAAAAATATCTATAGGGGCAGCTAGGTGGCACAGTGGATAAACCGCCGGCCTTGGATTCAGGAGTACCTGAGTTCAAATCCAGCCTCAGACCTTAACACTTACTAGCTGTGTGACCCTGGGCAAGTCACTTAACCCCAATTGCCTCACTAAAAATAAATAAATATATATATATATATATATGTATGTATCAATACATGTATGGTGATGATGAATGGCTTCAAGTCATAGAAATCCACAGCCTCCAAAGCATTAAAGTTACAGGTCACCCAGAGGACAGTAAAGAAGATGGTGGTGGGTATGAGTAAGCCACAGCTGATTTCTAGTGAATGATTGTGGAAGAGAAGCAGTCCAGATGTACAAAGTGGGTCCAACATGTGGGAGAAGTAAAGGCTAATGAATTGTGCAGTTCCCGGTTTCTGTGCAGCTTCATGAACTCTAGAGGAAGGTATCAGACCCATTGCATAGCCTTCCTTTCCCATGGATGAGTGACAGAAGACACCCGGAAGGAGAAAGTAGAGATTCGTTATTATGTGAGTTGTTGAAAGCAGTGCCCCCAAACAATGTGATCAAAGATCTGCTGATCACTGAGGGAGTCTACCCAGAATTGTTGTCTTTTTCTGTATTGATCTTGTTTATTCAGCTACAGTGCAATTTCTTTGTGAGCAGTTACTTTTCTATCCCCAGAACTTATACATTTAAGTACAGCTGTAAAAATGTTTGTTTATGTCAATGGCACTCAATCCATGCAACACAAGCCAAAGGTTTGCAATGTAATGTATCTTAGCAATATTCTTGCCAGGAACCAAATTTTGAACATTAATCGTAGAAAACAAAACCCAAAAAATCTCCATGTCCTCCCAGCATAAACTCCAAAGTTATGAAAGTTGCAAAAGCATGAGAATGTAAAGATATTTCTTGCCTTTAAAAACAAAACAAAACCTACAGTGAAAATCCAAGTCAACACATTTGATAAATTTCAGAATGTCATTCTTCATATTACAAAGGTGTTTGACAAGATTCAGTGCATATAGTCATGATAACTTCCACTAGCTTGTTTCAAAATGAGTTGATTTTTAAAATATTCCCTTTCCCCTCTAATTTTTAACAAAACAATTCTTTTACATATATAATCTTTATTGGTCAACAACAAAGAGTTTATTTTAGAAACTACCTTTGGGACAAAAATACCAGAGGAAGAGCCTCTTTTTCCATTGTGGAACACTAAAGACACATTTCTCACAAGGGAGGGATTAAAGGGGAAAAAAAAGCCAGAATGTCACAAAGCCCATTATTGAAGACAAAAGCAAATCAACAGGTTTCTGTACTAAATAAGTCCCTGCAAAGCTTCGACACTTTCTTATCCCTTCTTATCAAATGGAAGTTTATTTTTTGAGTAACTAAAAACACCTTGGCTGTGGTTCAGTATGTTTTCAGGTTAATTGAAGACCACACTGAAAACTCATCAAGGCCGCCCCATGAGGTTAACCCCAGGAACAGGGTGAGAAAATGTGGGATTTTTAGTCTGATCAGTTTCTGCCTTACTTTTATTTTCTTGTTACCTGCTCTCTGTGGAATAGGGATTAGATTTGTTTTGCTTGGCCCCAGAGGACAGAACAAAGACTAACATGTGGGAATTATAGGAAGGCATATTTTGAGTCAATATAAGGGAAAATTTTCTTAGCCATTAGAGCTGTCCAGAAATGAAATGGAGTAGCTCAGAAGGCTCCTAATCTTCCAAAACTTTCCCTTCCTGAACTTTGCATAAATCTGCTAACAGGTTTTCTCACCTCCAATCCAATTCCCTTGAACCTACCTTTTTGTACCTCTTTGAGAATATTATTTTCTCCTTTGTAGATCTGAACTGGTCACTCTTTTGTCCCCTCTCACCTACTGAGTCAAATTATAATGGCTTTCTTTGCCAGGCTGGCACCAATCTGCCTTTCCATGGTGATCTCATATTATTCTATTCAACCTGCTTGATGTTCCAGCCAAATTGGGGATTATGTGTCCCCCCAAATATGTTCTTCCTTATTCAAACTTCAGGCAGGAGTTCTAGGAATCTACCACTTCTTTCAGCTAACTCTTCAATTCCCTCTAGTCACACTTCCCTTTATTTGTTCAATATACGAAGCCTGATCTTTCCTCTTTTCAGGCCTTGCACTGTTTGTGATTATGGTCCTTCATAAAATCTAACAAAAAAGCAACAAACATCCTTTTTCCTAAGTTCATTGAGCTGGACTTCAGGTCCTGTCAGAAATACAGGAACAACTTTGTCAAGGGATTGCTTGTAAACATTTAGGAAAAGAAGAAATGATTAGCAAAAACTTGCATGGCATCATCAAGAACACGTCATACCATAATCACTTTGTTTTCCTTTTTGACAGTGTAACTACACTGGTAGTTTAGGGGGGTGTCGTGAATATATGCCTGGATTTCAAAGGAGCAGTTGACAAAGCCTTGCCTGTAATGCTCTGTTCCTTATAGGTTTGTTGCAGAGTTCAGGCTCACAGAAACTGCTATTCCAAGAGACCATTGCCGAGGGTTGAGTTTGACTCAGGGTTCCCACTTCTTCTCCTCCTTCTCCTTCTCCTTCGCAATTGGGGTTAAGTGACTTGCCCAGGGTCACATAGCTAGTGTCAAGTGACTGAGGCTGGATTTGAACTCAGGTCCTCCTGAATCCAGGGCTGGTGCTCTATCCACTGTGCCATCTGGCTACCCCATCTCAGTTCTTCTTGCTGCTGAATTTTTAATATTAAAAAAAACCAAAACCAACTATTCTGTATTGTGGAGATGGACATGAGAACAAATATATAGTTTTATTTTAACCACTCAGCAGCATTTTCTATGTGATTATTATGTGCCAGGCACTGTGGTAAATGCTATGAATACAAAGAAATGCCAAAAAAAACATCTCCAGCCTCAAGGAGCTTGCATTCTGGGCTACCATAGTTCTGCATAGGATTCTTGGCAAGGTACAGGTGGTAGTCAGGAAGACCTGAGTTCAAATCCAGCTGCAGATAATTTCTAGCTGTGTGACCCTGGGCAAGTCATTTTTACCTATGTTGCCTCAGTTTTCTCAACTATGAAATGGGGATCATAATAACAATAATAATATTAATAATAATAATATCATAATAATCCTAGTGTTGTTAAGAAGATCAAGTGAGATATTTGTAAAGAGCTTGGCATAGTGCTTGGCAGTATTTAGTACCATGTATAGCAAATAGTGCTATAGAAATGTTAGTTATTGTCTCAGTTAGGCTTAGATTTCCCTTCCAACTCAGATTCTTGGAATCTCTAGCCAAAACAACATACAGATTCTTTTTTTCCTCTTTATAAATTAATAAATTGCATTAGAATATGTGAAGGTTTAGGAAAAGGTGTCATGGTCTTAAAATGACCAGACTTTCAGAAAGATTTTAATTTCTCTCAGTATGGTGTTTCTTGAATACATCCAGAACCTCTGATGACTTAATCCGTGCAGATACTTCCTCTCCCAGTGTGGGTTGCAACTTTTCATGTGCTAATAGACAACCACATGTATTATTATGTACATTTCTACACCTGGTGGCTAGTCCTTTGATGATCAGCCCCACTGAACTTAGTGAAGTTTGTCTTTACACAGCAGATATGCCTCCAGTGCTGGACCCAAACTTAAAGCTTTCCAGCTCAGTGCAAATACTATGTAGAGAGGAGCATTCAGAAACCTAGGGTCAACTTCCAGTGCTCCAGGAAGCCATTACTGCAAGCAGAATCAAAGTAGATGAGGAAAAAATTAAAATTATGACCCCAAATCCTTTTTTTAATGAAATTAAATTGTCTTCACTTGTCAAATTTCTCACAATTTTAAAGAGCCTTTAGGTGTTTAGTTATTGTTGAAGTTTGTTCAGAAGGAATATTTTCCTTAACTCTATGCAAATACATAACAAAATAAAGAATAGTTTATAAAACAAAGAATAAAGATTTTCACCCGAGGAATTATTTTAACCACTTTAAAAATATTATCTATAATAAATGCTGTAATTTTATCCCTTAAAAAATCACTCTCTCTCCTTGAGACCCTGAATCACAAATCAGCAAAATTCTTAATTGTAAATATTATATTTAGCATGAACAAGCAATTAGGTCCTAATCACTTGGATTAATTACCACAGCAGGGTTTATAATAAAACATTTATTGCTAACCCTTTTTCCACACTAAACTGCATTATTTAAAAGAACATTAATGGTTTGGCTTGGGCTTTTAATTTTCATTATGCTATGACAACCCAGGCTTCTCCAGGCCCCTTCTGAAGGTGCAGCAACAATAAGTCTCCTGTACAGTCACAAGGGTTAATCATGATCCAAAGGTCTCTGGGAACACAAAGCCCACCAAAACAACTTATGTCAACGACCTAAAATAATGCGACAACACAAACTCTTTTGATTAAAAGGGAATTCACGGGGCAGCTAGGTGGCACAGTGGATAGAGCACCGGCCCTGAAGTCAGGAGTACCTGAGTTCAAATCCGGCCTCAGACACTTAACACTTACTAGCTGTGTGACCCTGGGCAAGTCACTTAACCCCAATTGCCTCACTTAAAAAAAAAAAAGGGAATTCACTCTTACCACAACTTTTCAGTTTTAGGTGCCATATGCATTTCAAGACAATGTATATGTAAACTGCTGTGCCAGGTGTTGATGTCTTATTAGAATTTTACAGCACACACAGCTGAAAAAGAAAAATACTCATAATGTTCACCGTCAACCTCTGCTCTTTGAAGAACAAAACACTTAATTGGCCACACAGACTTCACTTTAGTCTCTGTCCTCAGCATTGGACACAATGCATTGCACAGAGCAGGTGCTTAAGAAATGCTTATTGAATTCAATGGAAAGGACTTGGCTCTGCACTTCATCTTCCTCATTTTCCAAAAAATCCATTCTTTGTCTAAAGACCTCTAATGAAGGGGAAGTCACTGCACCTCTCAAGGTCACCCATTCTACTTCCACATAGCTCTTTGTGCTAGGATGTTTCTTTACTCTAAGCCTAAATTTGCTTTTTTTTTTTTTTTTTTTTGGCACCTTAGTTCTGTCTCTTAGGGCCAAACATCTCATGCTTCTTCCAGGGAACAGGTTGAAGGCAACCAGCATGTCCCTCAAGTCTTTCCTTCTTCAATTTAAGTACTGCCAGGGCTTTCAACAGTTTCTTATGACAACTAGTGCTGTCATTTGACATACCCCTAAAACCAATTCTCACGATCATGTCACAGTATAAAATAAATGCTCACATTTCTAAATATCTTAACATTTAAGCTGTGTATGAGTTTAAATACCTCCACATGTTAAATAGGTCTCTATAAAAATGCATATAAAGCAAAAAAACAATTAACTTATTTTATGAATGAGAAACTTCCCGTTGAAAAATGATAAACAACATGCTGAAAGTTAAAGGGTAGGTTGACTAAGACTTATATTCAGTAATCTCTCCTTCTCTTGGAATTACAGGGAGAGGAAGTAGGGTTAAATAAACAAGTGAAAAAGGCCAATTTTTCCCCCCAAAAGTCACATCTAACAACAAAGTACATTCATGTAGATTGATATAACCTTAATACATATTCTTCACCATAATCTTCTGTTCATTTATCTTCTTGAAACTTTTCCTAAAAGGTCACATCACTATATTTTCTCAAATGCTATAAAACAGATATGTATAATTCACATTCCATGCTGATGTATTAGAATTCTGACCAATCTTAAACTAGTTTCACATAGATGTTTTAACAAAAATTTAAATAAAAAAAAAATTTGTTTTAAAAATCTAGTTTACTCTATTTTTTAAATGTTGGCTTTCTCTAGCCTGGTTGAAATAATTTCAGTTCATTTTACGTTGTGTGATACTAAATATTCTGGGCTTCAGTTTCCTTATCTCTCAAACAGAAGGTTTGGGTTGGGTATCTAAGTTCAGTCAATCAAGCTATAAATGTTTTTTAAAGCATCTACTATGGGCTAGGTGCTCTGCTAAATGATGAGAATTTAAAGAAAGGCCAAAGACAGCCCCTGTTCTCATGGAATTCACATTTGAGTGGGGGACATGACTTACAAACAATTCCATACAAATAATATATATAGAAGGTAAACTGGATGTAATCCAGAGTGGAAAGGCACCACTAGCCTTGAGGGAGATCAAGAAGGGATTCTTATAGAACGTGGAGTTTTAGCTGGGATTGGAGGAAGCCAGAAGGAGAAGATGAGAAAAGAGAGAAGTCCAGGCTTGAGGATAGCCAGTGAAAATGTCCAGAGATGGGAGGTAGAGTGTCTTCTTCAAAGAACAGCAAGGATGTCAGTGGCACTGGGTCAGAGTCCATGGGAGCAAGATGTAAGAAGACTTGGAAAGGTAAAAGGGGGCCAGATTATGGAGGTCTTCAGATGCCAAACAAATGATTTATATTTTATATTAGGTAAAGTCCCAGCTTTCAATCTATAATACTCTCTCTGAATACTTTACTAAATAATTTGGAAATTCTAATAAAATGTATTTTCATTAAAGAAATTAATGATCCATGTAAAGTTGGGCGTCTGTAAAGAAATCTCCCAGCCAGACAAGGAAACAGCATACCAAGATGAACCAGACCGAACGCCACAATTCTTATGTTTTCTTTATTCAGAAAGACATTTTTACCTTCTTTCTACCTAGCACACTCAGTCCCTCAAAGAGCCTACCCCATTGCCTAGTAAGTAATAAATGTTTGGAGAGAGTTGAATGGCTGTTAATGAGAGAGCCATATGGGAGCAGGAGTGATTATAATCAACACAATAATGTAAATCATCCCATTGGTAAATTTCAGCATTCCTTTCTACTGTTTCAGTTTCTCTTTTTGGAAGGTCTTTGTATCCCCACTGGGGAGCATAGTGGCTGTCACATAGTAGGCATTTTAATAAGTGCTTGTTGGACTGACTTAAATTGAACCTCCATAGTTTTGAACTTTAATTCTAAAAGAGGCTAACAAGATGAGGTGCAGGAAAAATGAATGAAGTAAAGTAGACATCAATGACTAAAGGGCAGGTTTCTGAGAAACCTGGGAGGACTTGAATGAAATGAGCAGAGCTACAAGAATTGTTTATGCAATTATAACGACATTGTAAAGATAAACAATTTTTAAAACTTCCAAACTCTAATTAGTGTAACGATCAACCACAGGGCCAGAGTACAGATGGTGATTCTGTCTTCTGATGGGGAAGCAACGGACTCAACCTATAAGATGATATTGAGCTCTAAATATATGTATATATTTCTATATCTCTGTAGAGTGAGAGACTTCCTAGGCTAGAAGGTTTTTTTCCCCCAGTTGTAAATTGGGAGGTGAAAAGATGAGAAAATAATTGCTCGTAAATTGAAAGAAAAAGTAAAATAAACATTAAAAAGTAATGCATAAGGGGCAGCTAGGTGGCGCAGCGGATAGAGCAACGGCCCTGGAGTCAGGAATACCTGAGTTCAAATCCAGCCTCAGACACTTAACACTAGCTGTGTGACCCTGGGCAAGTCACTTAACCCCAATTGCCTCACTTAAAAAAAAAGTAATGCATAATGGATAACTCAATCATCAAATCAACAAGTATTTATTAAATACCTACTGTGTGCCAGGTGCTGTGCTGGGTATGGGAAAATATAAATACAGTGAATGAAACAACCTCTACTCTTCAGATGTTAACAGCCTGATTTGTGCCCCTACTTAGAGTTCTTACATGAATTGAAAGGGGAAAAATATCTGCCCTTTGGGACTTATTTGACAATTGAATGAAGTTGATGAAGACCTCTCTTTCTTCTCCCATCATTCCTGGGAGGAATCCCTGGAAGGAGAAGGTTTTCTCCTTTCCTATAAGGTTCTTATATAGACCTACTAGGGACTTACTTTCCTGTCAGATGAATAAGAAAAGCCCACATTAGCTAATGATCAATAAGCCATCTTAAAATCTACTGACATTTCACCTGGTAGGCAAGGCTTGTTTCACAGCCATCATTTCAGAGAAGGGAAGCTTCTCAAGTCTGTGAAGAAGACAGCCTTCCTGTGGCTTGGAACAGGCCCATATCCTTCCTCTTATCAACCATCTGATTACAGGGAAGGTGCACTGAGAAACCTTTCGTTAACCCTTCAAACCCCAAATCTCATTGCTCTTCTGGAAGCACCAGATTGTCTGCCACTGTTGGCTAAGTAGACTGTCCACTTAGTGATCGGTTCTAGGTAATATTTGATGATAGCTTACCTGTACATAGCACTTCATATCAACTAAGTTGCTGACCACCGTGGTCCTGTGTAGTAGGGAGGAGAATATAGCCTACCCACTTGGCACACATTGAAAGTCAAACTCAGCTTAAGGATACACAGTTAGTAAATGGCGGAGCTGGAATTTGAACCCAGGTCTTTTGATTCCAGGCCCAGTGTTCTCTCCCTATACATACTTCTCCCTAAATGTCCTATACAACAGGTCCTTTAAGACTTCAGAGGACAAGTGATTACTGTGAAGGGTTGCAAAGTCAAACAAAACTTCATAGAGAAAGAGAGGCAAGGCTTCGGCTGAACTTTGAAAGCTGAATAAAACTTGGAGAAATGGAGAAAAAGAACCCTGATATTCCAAGCTAAGAGAATCACAAGATCTCTGAGTTAGAAGTAACCAGAGAGGGCATCTCTTCCCAGGCACACCTGGATCGAATTCCTACGTACTAGGTCTCATCTAACCTTCTCTCAAAGATCTCCAGTGATGAGCAATCCAATACCTTTCAAGGCAGCTCAGCTCTGGGACAGTTCTAATTATTAGGAAGCTTTTCTCTCTATTGAACTGAAATTTGTGCTGTCACTTTCCATATACAGGAATTCTGCCCTCTAGGGCCCAGCAGGAACACAAATCAGAAGCAAACACAGGCACATTGATTGAACGACAATGAGTAGACCATCTGAATTATCTTTCCTTCCCTTAGCTCTCATCCATATTCCTGATTGAATGATGCGCTTAACTTTATACTAGATTAGTCAGAATCCTTTCATTCAACTATTTAGTGTCAATTATTTTGCCTAGAAGTTTTTTACTTTCCTGGGGCTTCCTTTGAGGCCTGGACCTGAGAGTAATGCCTTAGCTGGGATACAAGCAAATCAGCTGTTTGTTTTCTAATTTTTCTTTAATTGACTGGTGGCCTGCCTAACTACTTGCCATGACATAATCTTTATTAACAGAATTAGACCAATCTTCATTTTTATCCATGTCCCAATTTAAAATGGAATTTTCTTTCAAACCTCCAAGGCTTATTTTTATGTCTAATTCATTGTAACCATCAAGATGTCAGGGAAAAAAAGTCTTGTATATGCAGAAATAACATACTAGGGTTTGCCAGTGCTCTCTTAGGAGACCTTTTAAAATCATGTAAAATGATCCTAGTTTTTATTAGCTCTTTATATATATATATATATATAGAGAGAGAGAGAGAGAGAGAGAGAGAGAGAGAGAGAGAGCCAGTAGTGATTTTATCTTGTAATACAATAATGTATAGGCCAGCTTTTTAAAAATATTAGAGCATTTATCCAGCATTTCTAAAAATGAACCATTTGGCCCATCATAAGCTATATAATTTAACATTCCTTCTCATCACTTCTTTTCAAGACCATGGTATCTGAGTCTAGAGTAATTTTTGAATAAACTCATTTCTAAAATGTTTAGAAAAGAGCTTTCAAATTAGATAAAAACAATATTTGAAGCAAGAAAGGCTTCTTTATGCATTCGTGGCAATATTGATTTTTATCAGTGCTGTTCTGTAAATATGCCGTACGTACCCAAATTGAATGGATCCAACATATGGTATACATTATGTAATTAATGACAGTGCAGAATTATGCTAACCACAGAAAGAAAAAATTGCCAGTGCTACATCAACAGCATGAATTCAATTTAATCCTACAAAAGAAAGGAAATTACAGTTGAAATTCCAGGCTTCTACAAGCTCTCATTGTACCTAGGTAATACCTCAGATATCGGATCCCCTTTTGTACTCTTCTCAAATGTAAAGGTATAAACAGGGCCATACTTCAGAACCTCATTTGCACCTTAATGTAGAGTTATATTGTACAATCATGTTTTATTACTGTGTTTCTGATGCCTACCAGAAATCCTTTGGAGTCTTTTTTATTCATTCATTGACTCTCTGAATTATTTTGAGAGTTAAAGAATCTCAGTTTTAGTCCCAGCAAATCACTTCTGTATGCCTCAGTTTCTTCATCTCCTTTGCTGGATCTTTATTCATTCATAGTGATATTCCCCCAAGTGATATGGTTTGAGCCTTCTCTTTTTCTCCCAGGAGTTCTGTTTATTTTGATATCCTGGAGCCCTCTGGCAATGTCATGTGAAACCTATGGACTTTTTTTTATCATAGTAATGCTTTTAAATGCATAAAATAAAACAAATAGCATTACAAAGAGAGCAAATCATATCAAAATTGTTTTGTTTTGGTTTTTTAGTCTAGCTATCTTTCTTTTTTTTTAAATTCACACACCTCTGCTGAAATTGAAGACCATAGTCCCTAGGTTAAAAATCCCTGTCCTTTATTAGCTCATCTGGTGGTTTCAATGATCATCTCCATGTAGATGATTCTCAGCATGAACCTCTCCAAAATACTAGCTTTGCATCCAAAACTACCTTTTGGACCTCTCAAAACGGATTTCTCATAGACATTTCAGATGTAGTCTCTTTCCCTTAAAATCCTCTCCTCTTCCTTTTACACTTTTCCATTACTGGTGAGTACACCAGTATGCTTCCAGTTACCTCGGCTCACAACCTCCATGTCACCCTCAGCTTCTCACTTGAACTCACATACTGAGTACCTTATAAAGGCTTATCATTTCTACCCTCACGATATCTAATATGTGTGTGTGTGTGTGTGTGTGTGTGTCCTTCTTATCTCTCATGTATATTTCCTCTTCTTTCCATTAATTTTATGCAAGCTCTCATCACCTCATGCCTGCGTTGTTTCAGTAGCCTTTCCAGTTGGTTTCCCTACCTTGTGTTTCTCCCCCACTCTGCTGCTATCTCCTGAATCTAGGCTATCCCCTTTGCCTTGAATTCTCTCTCTCATCTCATCTTCCTGACTTCCCTGACTTCATTTAGGATTAGCCCAAATCCCACCTGTTCTCAGAGAGCTTTGCTAGCCCTTCTTCCCTTTTCCCCTTCTGTGTTTCCTCATTATCCCCACTTTCTAATATTACCTTCTATTTATACCAGAATTTCTTAATGTGTCATGGATCTCTTTCACATACTAGCGAAGCCCATAGATCCCTTCTCATAGTAATGTTTTTAGATGCACTAAATAAAATACCTGTAAAGGAAACCAATTATACTGAAGTATAGCTATGAAAATATTTTTAAATGACATTAGGTTAAGAACCCTTATTTACATTATATAGATCTGGTATATTCCTGGTTCTTTGCATGTCTTCTGACTATCCTTAAACTTGGTTTTCCTAAAGTTATGCCTTACTGACCCTCAGAATACCTCCCAATATGAAAATAATGAAACATACATAAAAATAGTATAATTTTTGTTGTTGTTCATTTGTGTCCAACTCTATGTGATACTGTGGACCATAGCATGCCAGGCCTTTCCATCCTCCACTATCTCCTGAAGTCTGTCCAAGTTCAATTTCATTGCTTCCATGACAGTATCTAATCCATCTCATCCTCAGCCATCCCCTTTTCCTTTTGCCTTTAATCTTTTCCAACATCAGGGTCTTTTCCAGTGAATCCTCTCTTTTCCTTATGTGGCCAAAATTTTTAAACTTCAGCTTTGCTATTTGACCTTTCAGTGAACAGTCTGGACCAATTTCTTCAAGTGTTGATCTCCTTGCTGTCCAAGGAACTCTCTCAAAATGCTTCTCCAGCATCACAATTCCAAAGTGTTGATTCAGTGGCATTCAACTTTCCTTGTAGTCCAAGTCTCACAGCCATACATTGCTACTGGAAAAACCAATGCTTTGACTATATGAACCTTTGCTGATAAGGTAATGGCTCTGATTTTTCGTATGCTGCCCAGATTTGCCATAGTTTTCCTTTCAAGGAGCAAGCATCTTTTAATTTCATGGCTGTAGTCACCATCTGCAGTGATCTTTGAACCCAAGAATATAAAATCTGACCCTCCTTCCATGTCTTTTTCCTCTGTTTGCCAGGAAGTGATGAGATCAGTTACTGAGATCTTAGGGTTTTGTATTTTTGTGTTAACCTTCAAGCCAGCTTTTACAGTCTCCTCTTTCACTTTCATCAAGAAGCTTCTTAATTCTTTTTCACTTTCTGCCATCAGAATGGTATTGTCTGCATTTCTGAGATTGTTGATACTTCTCCCAGCAGATTGACTTTTGATTGATCCAGCCTGAGGTGCTCTGCATATAAGTTAAATAAATAAAGTGGCAATATTTGGTCTTGTCATACTCCTTTCCCAGTCTTAAACCAATCAGTTGTTCCGTGTTTGATTCTCACTGTTGCTTCTACTATACAAGTTCCTTAGGAGACAAGTAAGAGGGTCTGGTACTCCTTTCTCTTGGAGGACTTGCTACATTTTATTGTGATCCACACAGTCTAAGGCTTTAGTGTAGTCAATGAAACAGAAGTAGATGTTTTTCTGGAACTCCCTTGCTTTCTCCATAATTTACTGAATGTTGGCAGTTTGGTTTCTAGTTCCTCTGCCTCTTTGAAAACCAGCTCTTCTAGTAATTCTTAGTTCCCATATTCACATATTGCTGAAGCCTAGGTTGCAGTCTTAAGCATAACCTTTCTGGCATGTGAAATCAGTGCAATGAGCAGTTGTGAATGACTTAACTACTCTCAACAATACAGTGATCCAAGACAATCCCAAGGGACTGATGATGAAGCATACTATCCACACCCATAGAAAGAATTGATAAAAAGAGCACTTGTGGATTGTACATATATAACCTGGTTGCTATCTTGTGGAGGGGGGAAGAAAGGGAGAGAGGGAGAAAAATTTGGGACTCTAAATCTTATGATAATGATTGTTGAAAACTACCCTTACATGTAACTGGAAAAAAATTAAATAAATGTTTGTTGCAAAAAAAAAAGAAAAGAAAAGAAAAGAAATTTTTAAAAAAAGAAAATGAAGGACAAACAATGACAGTACAGCTCTAGTGACATTTAGCTTTTGACTATCACATTACACTTTTAACTGAGGGTCTTGGTTTCCACCAGAAGTCCCAAAGTACTATCTAATAATGCTTCTTCTGTATCATACTTGTGAAACTGATTTTTGGAACCCAAGTGTAAAAATTTGTATTTATGCCTGTTGAATTCAATCTTTTAAAATTCATCCCAGTGCTCTACACTATGAGAATCTTTTGTGATCCTGACTCTGCCATCCAACATTAGCTTTCTCCCTACTTTTTGCCTTCTGTGAACTTGATGAGCATTCTCTTTTTCTAAGTCATTGATAGAAATATTAAGCACAGGGACAAGTAGAGATAGATCCCTGAAGCCCTCCACTGAAGACCTCCTTTGAAATTGTCATTGAATCACTAAGGAGACCACTCTTCAAGTATAGCATTCAATCTTTATGTACAAAGATGTCTTCTTTGTTATATTAAATTCAATTTCAAGTCAATTCAATACACATTAATGAGACATCTGCAGTACAATGACAAAGACCTATCTTAATCCATCTAAATATTTCATGGCATGGTTTACTTCTCTCCAACTTTTTTCTAAGAATAGGCATGTGATATTTTATTAAATACTTTTATAAAAACTTAAATAAGCTCTACATATCTATAGCATTTCCCTGATCTACTAATGTAGGAACCTTTTTAAAAACAGAAAAAAGAAATAAAGTTAATCTGGTTTGACATGTTCATGATGATAACATGAGATCTTTATTTACCATGACATTCTTTATTGTATGAAATTCAATTTCAGTTCAACTCAGCAAACATTAATTAAGCACTTTCTCTGTAATAAAAAGACACAGATTTATATTCATCCTCTTATGTTATTTACAGGAATTTAAAATCCTGTTCTAGATATATTCCTACATCAAGACTAAGAAACTCAGAATGTAATGAAGTCATAGTAAATTATATCTTCATTGAGTGTAATGAATAGTGGACTGGAGAGAGTTAATATGAGCATTTACACTGACACAATTTCAACCCTGGGAACATTCAGTTTCTCTAATATCCATCAGCAAAATTTCTTTCTTGCAAACAGATGAGTCAATAGTCATGAATGGGAATAGGAAATGAAGACTTCTTTAACCTCTGACTTTAAAATCATTTAACCCATTTAATCAAGTGTTCTGGGATCAATAAGCTTGGGATGGACTGAGATGTAGAATACAAGATTTCAGCCATAGCAGAATTATCACACACCATAACAGAAATCACATACCCTGAACTCTTAGCCCTTTATGGTAACATTAATGTTAATGATTGTCTAATACTAACAATTTTTGTAACGTGCAACTTTCTGGTGTCCCTTTTAGATTAGCATATGCAATGCAGTGTCAGAGTAGGAGAGAACGCTTTGTGAAATTTGCTACTCATAGTTGATTAATTTGGCTATGTACAGTACCAAATCAGAAGGATTAGTAGTACATTTGCCATTTATTGCAAAATTTGTCCATAGCTGTCAAATACCAAGAGTATGCTTTTGGGCAAAATAAAAAACTGCTTTCCTGGAAAATTATTATATTGACTCACAAGTGACATTCAATCAAATAATTGATCTTTTAATTTATTATGTGACTTTAGGTTTTGGTATTACTTTAAAAATTTTACATATTTATTTATTTATTTATTTCTGCACTCTTGGGTTAACTGTTGTTGTATAGTAAGTGACTTTCCTGGGTTTGTATGAATACCATGAGCCAGCTTTAGAATGAAAATGGAAATACATTGTGTTTGCTAAAACCAAGGAATTTTTCTTAAATGACTTCCCAAATTTAGATCTTTCCAGCTCCAAGGTTCCATAAAGTGTTTTGCAAATGAAGTTTGGCATTAGGTAGGGAAGCTAAGTGGTATACTGATCTTAGACACTTATTAGCTGTGTGACCCTGGGCAAGTCACTTAACCCTATTTGCCTCAGTTTCTTCATCTGTCAAATGAGCTAGAGAGGGACATGACAGACCACCCCATTGTCTTTGCCAGGAAAACTCCAAACAGGTTCATAAAGAGTTGGATATGTCTAAAAAACTATTGAACAACAAAATTGACATTAGGAGGGCAGCTAGGTGGCACAGTGGATAGAGCATCGGCCCTGGATTCAGGAGGACATGAGTTCAAATCCGACCTCAGACACTTAACACTTACTAGCTGTGTGACCCTGAGCAAGTCACTTAACCTCAATTGATGTGCCAAAAAAATGGCATTAGGTACATTTTCAAAATTATGTGGGGTTTTTGGTTTGGGGGGGGGGTTGTATTTTATGAAATTAGTAAAGCTGAGTCCCGTTCCTTTCTTTTCTATTTCAAATTGTATTCCCATCTTTACTATCTTCCCTCAAATGTAACCTAATTAACATGATTATAGGTAAGAGATTCAGAATTGGAAAAATTAAAACCAATGTATTAGAACTGGAAGGGACCTTAGATGTCATCTAATCCAACTCCAAATGAGACCCAGTAGGAACAAGAGTCACACAGCAAGTAAGTGTCAGAGCTAGGATTTGAATCAGCATCTTCTCACTCCAAGTTCAATGGTCTGTTACACCTGCCCAAGTCTTGCTCCCTACCAGTGGAAAATGTGTCTTACCTTGACCTAGATATGTAACATTATTAAAAAGAAAGAAATTGTTGCAGCCTCTTCCAGCCATTCAGTAAGCATTTATTAAGCACCTACTCTGAGCTGATCCAAAGAAAGAGCTGGCAATCTAATGGGGCCAACCCCATGTAAATAATTGTGTACAAACAAGCTAGAGATAGCATTATAGGTTGTAATCAGTGGAAGGAGGGCAGTGGACTTAGGACTGTTCAGGAAAGGCTTCTTCCTATAGAAGATGTGAGTTTTGCTGGAGCTTGAAGGAGCCAGGGTAGCTAGGAGGTAGAGATGAAGAGAGGTAAGCTTTCTAGTTAGCGAAAATGACCAGGGTCAGCAGAGGGAGTATCTTATTCAAGGACCAGCATGGAAGTCCGTTGTTCCTGGATTGAAGAGGACATGGGGAAGGGAGAGTAATATGGTGGAAAATGAAGACTTTGAATGTCAGAGAATTTTACATTTGATCCTAGAGGCGACAAAAAGCCACTGGAGGATATTGAGGGAGGAGGGGGGAGGTGTGGTCGCACCTGGTCTTTAGGAAGCCCAGCTGAGTGGAGGATGGGAGTGGGGAGAGATTTGTGGCAGGCAAGCCAGCAGGTTATTGCAAGAGTCCAGACATGAGGGTCTACACAATCAAAGGAAAGAACAGGGCAATATGCAAGAGATGTTACCAAGCTAAAACTGAAAGGTGGGGTGAGAGAAAGTGAGCAGCTGAGAATGGCACCTCACTTAGGAGCCTGGAGAACCGGGAGAATGGTGATTTCCTTGGAAGGAGGAGATAAAAGAGAATGATTTCACTTTCAGGCATGTCGCCCGGATACCCAGCTGAGATGTCTGGTAGACAGCTGGAGATACAAGACCAGAGGGCAGCAGAGAGATTGGGAGCTGGATGTTCAGATTTGAGGATTGTTATCCAGGAGATGATCATCGAAGCCACAAAGATGGATGAGATTACCAAGTGAAATAGACTAGAAAGAGAAGAGGGCCCAGCACAGAGCCTTGTGGAATATGCAGGGTTAGTCTGCCTGAACTGGATGAAGACTCAGCAGAGGAGCTGTCAGATGGATAGGAAGGTCATGAATGCCTAGAGAAAAGAGTGTCAAGTAGTTTCCAAGTCTGCAGAAGAGTCAAGAGTGGGGAGACCAGAGGGAAGGTGGGCAGTAAGTAAGAGATTGTTAGTCACTTTGGAGACAGCAGTTTGGGTTGAATAATGAGGCTGAAGAGTTTAACCACAAAAGGCAGGAGCGATCTGAGAGGATACTTAGCAGAGATGGATGAATCAGGTGAGGGTTTTTTGAGGAAGGTGGGAGGCATGGGCATGTTCTTTGGCAATAGAGAAGGAGCCAGTAGACAGGAAAAGAGACTGAAGATAAGTGAGAGATTGTAGATGATAAAGGACGCAAGCTTTTCAAGAAAATGGGATGGAATGGGATCACTCGGGCATCTGTAATTCTATTACCCTCGAGTTCATTTATTAATTTATTATGATGTCAAACACCTGCCCTATCCTGTTCCATGAATCTTTGACTTCAAATTTATTTTTTGATTGTTGTTTGCCTTTCCCAAACAATTTAAACTTCATGTCAATCAAGGTTCTTTCCCAGGAGTTGTTTCTTTTTTGTTCTTGAATAGAAAGATTCTATGACTATTGATCCTTTGAAAAACCCCTGTCCTGAATATTTGGGTGAGTAGGGCTGATCTTACATAGAGGCCTAGGATTCCAAAGATTAGAATTCTGCCATCTGCCTCTGCCTGGCTGGCTTCAGCAGGTCACTTCATTATCCGGGGCTTCAGTTTCTTCACCTGTAAAATGAGATGGATGAGCTAGATAATCTCTAAGCTTCCTTACCTCTCTAAAAGTCTGATTCTCTAATTGTATGGACAACACCTCATTTGTGATGCCAGCCCAGCCGCGAGGCTAATCCAGGTTTTAGGTTTCTGGCCAGGCAGGTTATTAGAGCTGCCTCCTGGGAAGCCTATCAGTACCTTTTGTTCTCTCCCACATTTCAGCCTGCAGAGCCTGGAGGAACAGCCTAGCCTCGCCCTCCCCATGAAGACTTTGAGGTTGTCTGGGGTGGCTGAAAGTCACAGTGGCAGGGCTACTGGCAAGCAATTGACCCATCTTTTCACATCTCAATCTCAGATTCAGCTTTTAGTTCCTACGTTTTCTGGCTTAAGGAAGTATTCTAAATATGTCCTTCCTAACTTAATGAAAGCCTGGAGTCTAACAATTAATGTCGGAATGATGCATGACTTACCTGGGAAATTGTTTTTAATTAGGATACAAAGCTTCAAATGTCAGTGAAAGAATTGTGGAAAACAATTCCGTATTTAATGTCAAGGACTCTACTTGCAGGTCTTCTTCTGCTCCTGTTGTTATGGGCTCAATACTAATACGGCAACAATCAGAGTTTGCTTCAGCAGCAACAACAACAACAAAAGCCACTCGAGTCCGAAAGCAATGCTCTGCTTTTGACAGGCTGGCAGCATCTTAGAAGAAAATGTCAGGGTCAATATAATCATATTTACTGACAGTTCAACCTTTTCCCATGTTATAGAAAATGGTTCGAAAGTTGGCTTTTATCAAAAACAGAAATGTTGGCCACTTAGAATGATAAAACAATAGTAGAAAGCTTAGTCATTTTCCAGTTATAAAGTGATACTTTCATAAAAATAAACAATGCAAACTTCAGAGAGCCAAAGCAATTACTCAGAGAAATAGTTGCATTTTTTCCATCCTAGTGCTCTGATTTAAAACAACTGTGTCCAGTTGGAATTGGGGAGAAAGCAATGGTCTATATTCCATTCAATAACCCCTTCCTCATCCCAACAGGACAGAATGTAAAAGGAAAGAGCTAGCATTGCGTAGGTACTTAAAGATCACTTGGATTCTTTCTTATTTGGAAGCAATGATGGCAGAGAGGGAAGTCCTCTCTTGCATACCAAATTAATTTATTCTTAATCTTTTTTTTAAATGGTTGCTTACTTAATTCTGTTAAGTTCTTAGGAAAAAAAATGTCAATTCATTATTTATCTTAGATTTATTTTACTTGCAGTTCGTAACTTTCCTTGTCTTTTCCATTCTGTCACCTCTTCCAAGTCTATGAAACCTCAGTTAACCAACATTTTTGGGAAATGAGAAATTATAAAAATTCAGGGTTTGTTTTACTACAGATTATTAGCAACTCATTTGTAAGCTCTGATGGGGCAAGAACCGGTATTCTGGGTGGCTGTAATATATAGTCAACTATTTAGTAAACAAGCTCTTGTTAAGGTCTTACTATGTGCCAAGCATTGTATTAAGTCTCAAGGATATAAAGAATGGTAAAAACATGGTTCCATTCTTTAAGGCATTCATTCTATCAGAGGAGAGAACATGAAAATCACTATGTGCATACAAGATATATGCAGTGTAAATAAAGGCAGAGGGAGAGGGAAGTGGAGTGGGCATTGAATTTGATTTAGAAAATTAGGTTTTAAATCCTAGCTGGTCCATGTATGTAGTAGAGAGAACCACTCTACCTTGGACAAGTCATTTACCATCTCTGGGCATCAGTTTTCTTCTTTGTAAATTGAGGAGATTGGATTAGGTGACTTCTGAGGTCCCTTCCAAAGTGAAATCTATGATCCTATGATTTAGTGTTGTGCTTTGTCCAAAGAAAAGGCTTCTATTACTGACTTTGCTAAATGAATGAACACAAGACCTTTTTTGGTTTAATACTTAAAAAAAAAAAAAAAAGCTTTCTGAAAGGGTGGGGGGTGGAGGGGTGTGCAGACAGGGTCCTACATTAGTAGATTCAGTTTATTGTGTAGAATTTAGGCTTTGATGATTAAAAAAAAAAATTCCAAAATCATTGTGTACATTGTGTACAGGCAATCTGCTTAGTGAACATAACACATAATTGCAAATGGAAAAATTGTGGGCCATTGTATTGAATATGTTCAATCGTCACAATAACTCTTGGGAGTCTTCTCTTTTGCCTTTTATATACCTTTTCTTTTTTCCTAAATAGAAAGGGGAAAATAGGATGATGCTTAATTGCAGACTGAAAGAGTTTCAATGTGGTCTGAAGAATGTTTCAGAAGTGGTGAGACTTTAGATCATGCTTTGCCTAGCACCACTTTCCCTATACCATTTTACAGATATCAAACCCAAGACCCAGAGAATTGAAGCGACTTCCCTATATATTTTTTTGATGATAAACCTTTTTGTTTATGGTTTGGGGTTCCAATTTTTATCCTTCTTCCCCCCCCCCCTTCTCCCTTCCTGAGGTAGCAAACAATTAGCTATGGGTTATACATGTATGATTATGTAAAACATTACTGTATTTGTCATTTTGTATGAGAAAATTTGATCGATAAAAAAAATGAAAGAAAGTGAAAAATAGCATGTTTCAGTCTGTTCCATCAATATCAGTTCTTTCTTTGGAAGTGGATAGTATATTTCATCAATAGTCCTTTGGGATTGTCTTGGATCATTGTATTGTTGAGAATAGTCAAGTCATTCACAGCTCTTCATCAAACAGTATTGCTGTCTCTGTGTATAATGTTCTCTTGGTTCTACTCACTTCACTCACTATACACATTTCATACATGTCTTTCCAGGCCTTTTGGAAGTCATCCTGCTTGTCATTTCTTATAGCACAATAATATTCCATCACCTTCATATACCACAGCTTATTTAGCCATTCCCCAAGTGATGGGCATCCCTTTGACTTCCAATTCTTAGCCACCACAAAAATAGCTGCTATAAATATTTTTGTACAAATAGGTTTTTTTCTCTTTTGGGGGATGTGACTTGCCTGTATTCACCAATCTGCCTAGTAAAGAGACACTAAGTTATGATCAAAAGTGTGCTGGGCCCTCATTCTCTGTAAACTTATAAAGCAAGAAAGAAGCATCAGCTAATTGTAGTAGTAGCAACAGCAAAGACAGGAGGAGAGCCTAGGTCACTTAGGTGCTTTGTCTTGGCTGTCTTCCAAGCCTGGAAAGACTTTTTAGTTGCCCAGATTTTCCTTTAAGATTTAGTTCAAAACTCACCTCCTAGGTGTTTCTCTTTAGAATGGGAACTCATTGAAGGCAGAGAGTATGGTTTTGGCTATCTCTGTCTCTAGGGCTTAGCACAGTGTCTGGCACAAAGTAAGTAAGCTCTTAGTAAATGCTTGTTGACTTGACACATTCCACTAGCTGATACTGCTTTGTATCCTCTGAATTTAAATGTTTTAAATATAAGATAGATTTTACATAAGAATAATGAAATCCAACTTTATTTGTGTCACTTTTATGGAGAGCAAGGATAGAGAGTGTTTATTACATCAATATTATTTTGCCAATAAACAGTCCCTTTCCTAAACTGAAAATGCCTTAATCCCTCTAGTATGTTGCCATTCTGACTAAGCAGGTATGCTGTATTTTACTTTCACTTCACATCTGGCTGGTTTATGAGGCCCAAACATCTCCCATGGTTGTGATTGAATTTTAAAAACACAAAAACTTCAGTCTTTATTATGCTTGGGGATTACAGTGTGCAGATAAATTTGTCAGCCCTGTTATCTAATCATTGGCACATCCGGGCACTCCACAATGAATTGTTTTTCTTCCTCAAAGACCGAAATTATAATTATTATGTGTACTCTCCCCATCTTGTAGGGCTTATGGTCCATAAGGTGAGCCTGAGCTCTTAGCAGCAAATAAGAAGGAACACCAGTTTGTAAGAAGATAGATGAGAGACTCGGCATTTGAGCTTAGACTCTTGGATTCCTGGATTGAGGTTTTAAATTTACTTTTGATAATATGAGATTATTGCCAAACACCGTCATTCCAAGACAGAAAAGAACAAATGTGATGTGGTGCTTCACATTTTTTATGCAGTTGATGACTCTTGGCAATTGCCATCATACTCAAGATGGCTTCTTTCTCCGCCTAGAAATTGATCCTTGTCTTCTCCCAGGCTCCCTATGCACATCTCCATATACATTTTTTTTTTTTTTGCAGGGCAATGAGGGTTAAGTGACTTGCCCAGGGTCACACAGCTAGTTAAGTTTCAAGTGTCTGAGACTGGATTTGAACTCAGGTCCTCCTGAATCCAAGGCCAGTGCTTTATCCACTGCGCCACCTAGCTGCCCCACATTTTTTTTTAATAAACAATTTTATTTAAAGTTTTGAATTCCAAATTCAATCCCTCCCACCCTGAGGAGGGAAGCAATCAGATACATATACTTTTTGAAATGTATTTACACCACCCTTTGCCTGTTGGTGTTCTTTAGTTACTAACCAAAACAATTCTGCCACTGTTTTGTTTTCTCCCTGTGGGAAATGCCTTGAAATATTTGTCCGTTGAGTTTGAGATGTGATTACTTTGTTGTCTCCCCCACCACCACCACCACATACACACAAAGATTACATTGATATGATTACATGAATCATTTTTAGACACTTCTGATGTCTACAATCCTGTTATTATTTTGCTGTTGAAATTTAAATCCAGCCTTTGCTTAGTAATTAGTCATTTTCCAGTTCAATTATCTTTAGTAGAAGAAACTTCTTTCCCATTGTTAATTTGTGTATAAGAGGCCCTACCTAGTCTTGACCTCTTAATTGTCATTCAGTCTTTTCAGTGCTGGCCTACTTTTCTGGACCCCATTTGGGGTTTTCTTAGCAAAGATACTGGAGTGGCTTCCCTAACTCATTTTACAAATAAGAAACTGAGGCCAATGGGGTTAAGTGACTTGCCCAGGGTCACACAGCTAGTAAGTGTCTAAGGCCAGATTTGAACTCCAGAAGGTGAGTCTTCCTGATTTCAGGCCCAGCACTCTATTCACTGTGCCACCTAGCTGACCTCATCTTTTGGAATACCTGGAAGTTTTGTGGATCTCTAAAAGTCTTTTCTTTTGGAAGAGCTTTTTCAGAATTTCTGAGTAGCTAGGGAATTTGGGGTAGGGGAGATCCATTTTCCTCTAATTTGCAACATATTGTGCATTATACTTCTTTCATCAATGGTACATCCCAGTACTCCACCATAAATTGTTTTTCCTCCTCAAAGACAGAAATTATGATAAATTTCATAACTCACCCCATCTTGTACCTGTAGGGTACATGGTTCACAAAGTGAGACTCAGCTCTTAGCAGAGGCTGAGGAGGACTACCATTTGTGTAAGAATAAATAAAACACTATCTTGATAAGACAGCATGGTGGCTTAGGTCAAAGCTTCTTAAACTGTGTGTTGCAACCCCATATGGGGTCATGTAACTGAATGTAGGGGATCACAAAAAATTTGGCAACAGCAAAAGCTTATGTATACCTACTTTTATGTGCCTATATACCTGGGGTTACCTAAAACTGTCTCTGGCAAAAAGAGGTTGAGAATGAAAAAAGATTAAGAAGCCCTAGCTTAGGTAGGCAGGTCTGAAGTCAGGAAGACCTGAGTTCAAATTTGACCTCAGACACTTAAATAACTGCATAACCCTTGGTAAGTAACTAAAACTCTGTTTGCCTGATTTACTTCAACTGCAAAATGGGGGTAATAAGAACACCTACCTGGCAGGGTTGTCATGTAGATCAAATAGTTCCTGGCACATAGAAGGTTCTATATAAAAGTTCGATGTTGTTATTCTTTGTGCTTAGACGGATAGATCTCAAGCTGGAAGGGACCCCAAAGACCATCTAGGTCAGTTCCTCCCCCAAGGTGGTTAAGTGCCTTGTTTAGGGTTATGTTAAGTCACCACCAGTCTTGGAGTTGAACCAATGTTCTCTGGCTCCAAATCTGAAATTTTACAGATTAGTCAACTGAGGACAGAGATGCTAAATTGCTTTTCTGAGTGCACACGGGTTTCACCTAGCAAAGCTGGGACTTACAAATCCAGCAGTGCTTCCTGCCCTGAATCCTGTGCCATGTGCATTGTTGGGCCCTTTAGATCCATGATGTACTTCCCCTTGGCAGCTTACAACATGACTATAGAGTTGTAGTTTCGCAGTTTAACAACAGTATGTCTGGAAGAGTTGAATCTGGAATTCAGCTCTGGTGAGAGCAATTAAATTCTTCCCATCAGTAATCCGTCCC
Organism: Dromiciops gliroides; assembly: GCF_019393635.1. NCBI lineage: Eukaryota > Metazoa > Chordata > Mammalia > Microbiotheria > Microbiotheriidae > Dromiciops > Dromiciops gliroides. The sequence goes on from NC_057862.1 coordinate 54,574,156, forward strand.
TTGATTCTTTAGGAATCAAGAAAGTATTCTCATTTTTTTCTCATATTTCATGAAATATGGTATTCCGTTCTTAACATTTTCTCAGGAAGATTATTTGCTGATTTTTAGGATACTTCAGCAACTTTTATCCTCTAATTCCATCATTTAAAAATATTACTATTTTAAATTTATTTTGCTGATTATTCAGCCTCTACTGATTTTTTCTTCTTCTAGCAGATCAATTTGGTTTCTTATTGAAGAAATGCCATTTTTTTGTTTGTTTGTTTGTGGGGCATTGAGGGTTAAGTGACTTGCCCAGGGTCACACAGCTAGTAAGTGTCAAGTGTCTGAGGCCAGATTTGAACTCAGGTCCTCCTGAATCCAGGGCCAGTGCTCTATCCACTGTGCCATCTAGTTGCCTCCAAGAATTCCCATTTTTATGTCAATTATCCCCACATAATTCCAAGTCAGTCAGTTAATAAATATTTATTAAACACTTACTATGTTTCTGCCACTGTAGTAAACCCTGCAAATACAAAGAAAGTGAGAAGATAGTCCCAGTTCTCAGGAAGTTCACAATCTAATAGGGAAGACGACATACAAATAACGATATACAAACAAGCTTTTTACAGGATAAAGTAGATATAAACATCAGAGGAAGAGCACTAGTTCAATTCCTTTATTAAGTTTTGTCTTCATTTTACCTTTTTCTTTTTCTTCTTCTATTTCCTTACTTATGTTAGGTCCTTTTTAATTTCCTTTGCAGCCGTTGTTAATGTTATTTTTTTTTTCTTTCAGATTCTCACTTTTACTTAATCCAAAGTATTTATTTATCCTGTTGGAGCATTTTTTTTCTTGCTCATTTCTCTTGTTTAGGACATTTTTTATTTTGAGGTTTTGTTTTGATTTTGTTTGTTTTGATTTATCCTTTTTCTTTAGCATGTTTATTTTTGTTTTACATTTCTTTCATTTAGGGGTAGAGGAGAGGTTGGTTGGGACTGGAGTTTATTTTGACCTCTCATTCCAACACTTAGGTGCTCAACTTTGCCAAAAAAAACTTTTTGCCAAGTCATCTTTTACTTTTCAGTTCCTTAATTATGGATTAATAAACCTAGAAGAACTTTTTTTGAAATTATAAATCATGTCAAGCATAATCTGAGGTTATATGACTAAATTACCAAGCAAGAAATTTGAAGTAAATAAAAATAGAATTATACCTTTGAATTTATTAAATAGGCAGCATGGAATATTTATTTATAAGTCTGAATAACAGCCCTATTCAGAACTATTATGATGATCATTTCAACTTGGGAGACAGTGGAACAAGTGACACTCCTTCAAGTTCTGGTGTTAGAAGGTACAGTACATCAGAACAGATCATAAATACTAATAGCCCAACTGCTAGAAATGCTTTGGGGCCAATGACACAGCATCATAGCATGAAAACCATACAGGCACATAAAATCAACTAATGATATGAGTGATTTCATAATGTACCAGTACTATATGTGCCATAACAAAATTGGAAACAAACCCAACCAGTTACAGATAAGGGCACTCCTATGCTTTTTCTCAGTGATAGCCTCAGCTCCAAGTTATATCACAATATACTGTAGATTACTGAGGCAATAATAAGAAATAACTTCATACCCAGAGTAGATAGAAATATATTGGGAATTGATGAGTTGCTTAAATTTGAAAATGGAACAGTTAAATAAAAATTTGTATTTAACACAAACTACAGAAATGTTGCCTACTAATGAAACAGAGGACAAAAGTAATGCTGGTGTCTCCAGTGATTTTTGAAGAGAATTTGGACTTACTTAAAATGGATTTTTGAAAAGCTATTTTTGAATACAACTAATAGACCAGCTTTACCAAATTAGCATAATTCAAAAAACCTGCTATCTGCTATAACCATTATTAATGAATTCATTTAAGTACAATATTTGACAGAATAGAAAAAAACTACTTCAGGACTTGCACACAGTGCTATTTTCAATAGGTGTTAACAGACTAAAGACATTGTAGGAAACTCTTAAGTATATAAAATACTACCATAGCAGAAGTGACTTCTGAAGACTATTGAAGACATGCAGAAACACAGTGGTAGATTACCTCATTATCTAGCCATTATTTGAAGCAGAAAATGTGAACAATATATTGCCTGATTAAAGACAACAATGAAACTTGTAGAATGGATCCCAGAAAATGAAAGTATATCAGAAATTCTTGATACTATCAATGAATAATTAAAATCAAATGACAAGGGCAGGTAGGTGGTGCAGTGGATAGAGCACCAGCCCCGGATTCAGGAGGACCTGAGTTCAAATCCAACCTTAGACACCTGACACGTACTAGCTGTGTGACCCTGGGCAAGTCACTTAACCCCAATTGCCTTACCAAAAAAACAAAAAACAAACCAAAAAAAAAAAAATCAAATGACATGGTTATGGTTATACAACAGTGCACAGAAGAATATAAACAACTCCGTTTAAATCAATTTAAAACTATACTATGTTGCCTTTAAAAAATTAATGGACACACAGAACCCCCAAAAGAGGATATGGAAAATTTCTGATTGTCTCTAAATTCCAATGAAATCCAAGACAATGAAAATGAAATCTGGATCAAACATGAACTAGCAAGCTTATGTTACCTTTAATATAATGAATCACAGAGAATCATGCCAAGAGAAGTGACTGGAATTCTACCATCTCTACAAATGGAAAATCAGCAGGTCAAGATAAGGTCCATAATTATTTACTTATGTTTCATAGTAGTGCATTAATTACTAGCAAAATTCTTTAACAGATCCCTCTCTGATTCAAGGCTGATCCCAGCTTTCTTAACAAAAGGCATCACACATTTAATAACAAAAGATTAGTATGCCATCGCCCCTCCAAATATAGGCCAATTATATGTGTATCTTATATAAAGCTTTCACAATTTGTATTACTCAAAGAAGTTTATATGCACTGAAAAATAATATATTGGCTGAGGAGCAAAAAAGGTGTGCCAAGAAGTGGCAGAGATACAAAGTTCAACTTATTATTGATGCAATAATTATTGAAGTAGCCTCCCAAAAGTTCCATGATATTGTTATTATAATTTTCTAGTCATGTCCGACTTTTCATGACCCCATTTGAATTTTTTTGGCAAAGGTACTGAAGTGGTTTTGCCATTTCCTTCTCCAGATCATTTGGCAGATGAGGAAACTGAGGCAAATAGTTATGTGACTTGCCCAGGGTCACACAGCTAGTAAGTGTCTAAGGCTAGATTTGAACTCAGAAGATGAGTCTTCCTGACACCAAGTCTGTCACTCTATCCACCGGGCCACCTACGTTACCTTTTTGCTCAGTTCCTCACTCATCTTTTGTTCATGTATTTCAGATACATAACAAATTCTGACATCAAGTTGTGCACCTCCATTCAGAAGCACATTAAACAACTACTTTGTCTTGTTTTTAATTTTTATTTTTCTTGTTGTTGTTGTTTTATGGTGCAATGAGGGTTAAGTGACTTGCCCAGGGTCACACAGCTATTAAGTGTCAAGTGTGTGTGTAATTTAAGATTCTAAATGTGGATTCTAATCTGTTCCCCCAGTTTGGGGGGAAACTGACTAAAATCACTGATAAAACGAGTTTAGGTTTTTAAGGGTTTATTGAAAAATAGAAAAAGATTGAGAACAGAATTCCAACAGCCTGGCATTCCTATCTTTCCTCAAATTTCCTGTGAAGTCCTCTGCCACCACCACCACCACCAACAAGTCAGGAACCCGAAAAAGCGAGAGCTCTCCGCTCAGGCTCTCTTTCCTCCTTCCTGTCTCCTCCCAGAAAATAGGAGGCTCCTCAAGTTGATTGGCTGTTAGCCTTGATAGACAGCACCCATGAGCAAACGTCATTTCCTGACGCCAAGGAAAAGCCACATGACCTTGCCCTCTGAGGCATTTTCCTCATGGCGGAGCTTTCCCACAGCAAGTCTCCAGTAGGTGGCATCATTCCAATCATTACATGTGAGACTGAATTTGAACTCAGGTCCTCCTGAATCCAGGGCTGGTGCCTTTTCCACTGCGCCACCTAGTTGCCCAACTACTTTGTCTCATGGAAATTTTCTCCCTTGATATCAAAATGTCATCTGGATTCAATAAGTCTACCATTCTTAATATATGCTGTTGTTATCAGATGAGTCATTTTTCAGTAGTGTCCAACTGTTCATGACCCGATTTGGGGTTTTCTTGGCAAAGATACTAGAGTGGTTGGCCATTTCCTTCCATAGCTCATTTTTCATATGAGGAACTAAGGCTCCTCTATTTCTCAAAGTTGGTACAAATTCATGTTCATTGTTACGACACTGTCTATCAATCTCATCCTCTGTCATCTCCTTTTCTTTTTGTCTTCAATATTTCCCAACATCAGGGTCTTTTCTATTGAGTCTGATCTTCTCAATATGTGGCCAGAGTATTTAAGCTTCAGCTTCAGAATTTGACCTTCCATTGAACAGCCTGAATTAATTTCTTTAAGTATTGATTGATTTGATCTCCTTGTTATCCAAGAGACTCTCTAACGTGTTAATTCTGTGAAACTTAGCTTTTAGAACATAAAATAAATGAAAATGGATAGAATAGCATGTCTTTAAGGAATTAATTAGACTTGCTCTGTTTGACCCCAGAGGGTAAAACTATGGACAATGTGTGGTACTGAAAGACAAATTTAGACTTGATGTTAGGAAAAATCATCTGTCCAAAAATGAAATGGGTTGCCTTGAGAGACTTGGATTCTCGCAAGGATAACTTAGTGGTTACATGATAGTGGGCATTCTTTTTATGTATGTGTTGGACCAAATGTTTGCCAAGGTTCTTTCTAACTCTTAAAATTTATGATCCTGTTTTTTCTGCTGTTAATGGTTTTAGTTAAGAACTCTTGGATACTTGAGTTAAATAAATAGTAACATTTAAAGAGACACAAAAGCAAAAGTATTATTAAATGTAGACTCTGGTGAGGAAACAAATATCCATGAACTTATAAATAAAAGATAAAAGTATTAATAGTAGCCATCTCCAAATTTGGTTAGCTTTTAGTTAGCCTCATGCTGAGGTGCCACATTTTTTAAAAAGATGAATAGTAATTCCAAAATCCAGATCTTTGGTTTCAGCAAAACTACAAACCAAATATTGAAAACTTAAAAAGCAAAATGCCTTGATTTTTTTAAAATGGAAAACATGAAGAATCTTTATGATTCTGTGAACTAAGACAAACCCAATAAATAATGACTTAAGTTAATAAATATAAGAGAAAATGAAAATTGTTGTGAAACATTTTATAAAGTGACCTCCAGAGTTGTCCACAATTATAAAAATTTATTGATCAAAAACATCCATATCCCTAGGCAAGCTTGTTCATTATATTGTTAGATTTGGAATAAGACTGATCTGAAAATATGCCTTTTACTTATTATATAAGCGTTGATAAAGGTATACAAAGCATTCTTACTAATTTATAGGTTACACAAAACAGAGAGGTTAACAGGCTGGATGACAGAATTTGTTTTCAAATGAATCTTGATGGGTTCAGACATGTTGCTTAATCTAATTAGATGGAATTTCATAGGGGGAAGTGTTGTAGTCTACTTAAAACTCTCAAATCTTTTAGAATGAAATGCTTTCTAGTCACATCTCTCCAATCTTAGACTCATCCAATTAATATTTTTGAACTTAGATTTTACTATTGTTCTGTAAGAAATGATCAGTAGGAAGATTTCAGAAAAACCTGGAAAGACTTACATGAACTGATACTGAGTGAAGTGAGCAGAACCAAAAGAACATTTTACACAGTAATAGCAACATTGTGTGATGATCAGCTGTGATAGACTTAGCTCTTTTCATCAATACAACGACCCAAGACAACTCCAAAAGACTCATGATGGAAAATGCTCTCCACATCCAGAAAAAGAACTCTGGAGTCTGAATGCATACTGTTTCTTTCTTGTAGTTTTTCCCTTTTGTTCTGATTCTTCTCTCACAACATGATTAATGTGGAAATAAGTTTAACATGATTGTACTGTATAACCTATATCAGATTGCTTGTTTTGGGGTAGGGGGGAGAGAAAAATTTGGAACTCAAAATCTTACAAAAATGAATATTGGAAACTATCTCTACATGTAATTGGGAAAAGTAAAATAAATTTTAAAAAGAGCATTTTGTCTTATAGTGTGGTGTATGTATGGTAACACTGAAATTACAAATACTTTTCTGTTTTAAGTAAGTAGCTCTGTGTATTACCATAATCATTTTAAAAATAAGCCTTGTTTTTCTTATAAACAGATATGATGCCTATACCTAGGCTGGATTTTATTCCCTTTCCTACCAGGAAATGTGTTTTTTCTAGCCTGTGAAAGGCGGGGACACAGGTTATCCATTCACAAAACAACATTTAGAGCACATTAAGAGGAAGACATGCAATGTGTGGTTGGGTTTATTATTCTTCCTTTGTTTCCTAATTTATTCCTCCTCTCAACCCCAGTCTCTGGCTAGTGTTACTATGGCACCTTAGTTGTGGCATGGAAAACAAGCTAATTAGTTTCTTTGGAATAGACAATAGTTGCACATCTTGAGGCACAAGCATCTGGCGCTCTCAGCCCCCATCCATGCCTGCCTGAGGAGGAGTGGGGCCCTGGGGTTGTCTCACAGTTTTCCAAATATTTTCCTGGTATGACACAGCCTTCTTTATGTTTCCCTTTGCTTCTGTGAATGGTTATTTGTGTGGTTTTTCTTAAAAAATCACTAATCCCACACTCAGCTGGTCCCCTTTCTGTCTTCTATCTCCACACAGTCAGCAGCGGAGAGTAATTTGGTGCTATTTCTGCCCTCTTACTTCTCTGACCAGGCTTCTTCTCTTTCTGTAAGCAACGTTTATCTTCTTTATTTTAGTTAGATATTTATGTGTTTCAAGCAAAGAAGAATATTTTTCAGAACCAGAGGATATCCCTTATCAACATAGAAAAAAGCTTGATAGTTTGATTTTCTTTGCCTCTTTGGATGTGACTACATTTAGTAGACACATTATGTGTCATATTACCATTATCTACCTATAATTGCTTGTCTAGGTGGAGATTTACTACAAGGAGTTGTGATCACTAAAGCATCTCTTTTTCTACCTAATTTTCTTTTCCAGGTGGGGAGTACACAGGGAGGTAAGTCAGGACCTCTGATTTTATTGATAAAAGATACTTCAGATGAGAAAATTTCTATCAATAGACTAGTACCTATTCTGAACCCAATAGTTTTTTTTTAAAGAAAATTATTTTATTAAATATTTCCTGATCACATGTAAAAATAATTTAACAATCATATTTTTAAAATTTTGAGTTCCAAATTCTCTCCTTCCCATCCTACCCCTAACCCCTTGAGAAGATAAGCAGTTCGATCTGCATGTGAAGTCACATAAAACATGTTTCCATATTACCCATGTTGTAAAAGAAAACACAGACCAAAAAAAGAAAGTTTTTTAAAAGTATGCTTCAGTTTGCATTCAGAGATCATCAGTTCTCTCTCTGGACAAGGAGAGCAGTTTTCATCATGAATCCTTTGGAATTGTCTTGGATCATCTTCTTGATCAGAGTAGCCAGGTCTTTCCCAGTTGATTATCCTTACAGTATCTGAACTGGATAGTCTTAAAGAGTTTCCTGAGAGTTTAAGTGAATTATTTGCCCATAGACATACAGCCATGGTCAATAAAACATTGGAACCCACATCTTCCTGACTTGAGGGCTCAATCTCCACCCACTACATCACATTAAGTGGTTATTTGTAAATGTATCTAAGTGTAATACATACTGATCCAGACTAGCCCACAAGAAATCACATATAAAATAAATTCTTAGTTAGATCTGTGTTAGTGCTCCAGTAGATGCCACTAGGGTACAAAGGACTTCTCTTTCTTTTATTGAATTACCATCATGGCCTCCCATCCCAGGGCCATGTAGAAAACTACTCTGGGAAATCCATGGAGAATAGTATCCTTTATGTCCTTTGTCTTTCCTTTCTCTTAGCCGGACTCTGATGAAGTAACTTTTTGGTGATGACTCACTTCACTGATAAACTGGAATTATATTTATATAGAATCCATACTTACATCCAGCTGATAGAATCAGGCTTGCTTTTGTTTTCATCAGGACACCGAAAAGAATGACATGGATAATTTTGTCTAGAGCCAAATCATTCCCCTTCATTGATTACATTGCCCAAGAGTGTTCAATCAAACAAAGTTCTTTTTAAAGTACTAAGGGGTGAGACCACTAATAGGGTCTCGTTTATTACATTCATAAAGACTAGAATATGTTAGCTACAAACTTGGCACTTCTTTTTCCAATAATATTGCATGCCTTTTATTGTTTGGGAGTTTTCCTGTCGTCTGGAACATACAGCTTAGTAAAACTAGATATATCCAAAAAAATTAGGTTTGGTATCTATTTTTAAAATCTTTCCAATATAGCTTAACACAAATCTCAAAAAAAATATTTAAACACCGAATATTTCCTTTAAAAAAAAACAAAGAGATAAATCAAAATGGGATGCATTTAAATTATGAACTTGCTTCATTAAAAAAAAAAAAAGCCTGTTGTTTTTGTAAGTTCATGGCCTTCAGTACAGAGAACCCAAATGCATGTCATAGTATCTGCATCAAAATACCCTTGTGGCGCATTTTAAAGAAAAATACACACAGACACATATCTTGGAACTGGGCCAGTGTTACTCTCCAGGGGAATAATGTTCTGCACCTTAAATTACAATCAGATGGATTTTAGCACAGATCAAGTTTTCAGTCTAAAATTGGTGAGAAGCCTAATTATTTGACCAGGTTACTATTTATATAGACCGCTCCACAGCTATCTGTGGTTTATCCACAGCTGGCAATGTGCTAGCTCTGGAAGGTTTTTATTTTATGCTAGAACTTTTTCCTTTCTTTTTTTTTTTTAAGGAAAGAAAAGAAAAGAAAAAAAGCTTTAAGCTCTGCTCATTAGATGAAACACTAAAAGCCAGTACATATTACTATGGAGACAAGATGTTATATAAACTGTTCACTTTAATTCTACAAGTTACCAAAATAGCAAAAGAAGCAGCTTGTATGCTCGTTGTTTTCAAGTGACATGGTATTTGGTGGGCTAGGGGATGAAAATATTTTTTTAAATACTTTGGTTCTATGACCATTGCTCTTTACTTTCAAAAACATCTAAACTTATTTTAGGTAAATTATGGAGTAGATCATGAATATAATGATAAAATGATATTATATACAATAGCAATAAGGAACTGTTGTCTTAATCATTATTTGAAATAGTTAATGTTGTTATAGTTTAAGACTACTATTTCTATTATAAAATCTGTTGTCAATTTCTTGGCATTTGTAAGACATTAAATCCTTCAAAGGATTGGCACAAATGACCTCTTCATATGAATGAGCTCCTAAACAGCAAAGTGAATCTCATTCTTCCTACTTCAGTACTTTGATCATCAATAGACTATTTTATTGACATTTTAAAAGAATTGCTCCTCTACATCCCATTGCTTTTTATTTGATTTTGTGAACTTATTGGGTATGCCACAAAAAAATGAAATAGACTTTATCGTAACAGAGAGGAAATAACTGCTTACCAATGTGCTTCTATCTTTATCACTCTATTAAAACTATTTTCTCAAGCATTACAGTGACCTCCTAATTTCCAAGCCTAATGGCCTCCCCCTTTTTACTTTAGGGATTGCATTATCCTTGATCTTTCTACAACTTTCCATTCCACTTTCTCTTACTAGTTCCTGCCCCTCTGGCTTCTGAGACACCACTTGTATGGTTTCTTCTCCAACCATTTTGCAAAATCTTTGTTCTCTTCACAATTCATTAATATATTGGTTGTTCCTCAAGGATCTGTCCAGGTGTCTTTTCTCTTTAAATTCCCTTGCTTAGGAATTTATTTGCTTCTGTGGCTTCAGTGACCACCTCAACAGTCTCTCTCTTCCTTATCTCCAATCTTGACATATCTTTTGAACTCCATACTCAAATCAATCATTGCCAGGACCTGCATGTCTGTACCAGCACCTCAGATTCAATAACCTAGCTTATTATCCTTCCTCATAACCCTGCTCCTTCTTCTCTGACTTTATTATTGCTCTGTGTCACACATCCAGCCAACCTCTCTTTCATGTTTGTAAGCATGGATTTATCTTTGGCATCACCTACATTTCCCAGTGTTTTCCTTCCCTTTTCCAAAGAATCATCTTTAACAGCAAAGAATACAAAAAAAAAAAAGGGAGGAAAAGACAGGTTAGTGTAACAGGCATAATGAAGAATAAACATTATGTTCAGTGTTCCACACCCATATTCTTGACATGTAAAGAACTGGAAGGGGGTGCTCTTCCCTTATTAATAATATAATGACGGCGATAGTAGTGATGATACTTGAAATTTATATGGAGCTTTAAAATTTGCCAAATGATTGACATACATTGTCTCACTTGACCCTCACAATAGCCAGATCAGGTAAGTATTATAGTTATTTTTTTGCCTCATTTTGCAGGTGAGGAAATTGATTCTTAGAGAAGTTTTATGACTTTCCATGATCACACGACTAGCAATTTCACAAGTAGGATTTCCAGGATTATCCAGTAGGTCACATTGCTTATCGCCTTTACCTTTCATATCTAGGTAGTTACCAAGACCTGTTAATTTTCTTTCTATAAAATTTCTCCTTTCTTGCCACTGCTTTTTGTTCCCAGTGCCCCTCATCCTGGCACAAACCCTACTTTGTACCTGTTTGGCTCTTTATAAATCTTTCTGCCTCTATTCCCCCCTTGCTACCCACCTCCCATTTTATCCTTCATATTGCTTTCAGTTATGGTTATGTTATTACTTTGTTCATACATATTCAGGGGCTCTCACTTTCTTACCATGCAAAGTTAATACTCTTCTGTATGGCATGAAAGGCCTACTATAATCTGGCTTCAACCTTTTTTTCCAACTTTGTGTGATATAATTATTGCCCATGTATTCCATGTTCTACCCCAACCAAACTACATTCTCCTCTCCCAAATATATTCTGAGCTCTCCTGCCTCTTTGCCTCTATTTGTGCTATTCCATATGCCTGGAATGCCCTCCCTACCCTTCTTTCCCTATTTAATTCCTAATCATAGCTTAAGGTTTTTATGAAATAATTTTTTTCAATTTAAAAAAATCTACCTTTCTCCTATCTACCTCTCTATTGAAAAAGAAATAAAAATAAAACCCTGTTAATATGTACTCATAGTCAAGTAAAATGTAACTCCCACTATGACCATGTCCAAAAAAATGAAAAATGTCACAACCTTAAGCCCTGAATCTATCTCTTCTCTGTCAGGGGCCACAAATAAGGATCTCATTATTCATTCTCTAGAACCATAGTTGGTCATTGTATTGAGCAGAGTTCTTAAGTCTTTCAAAATTGTCTTTAAATTGTTAATTTTGAATAAATTGTTCCCTAAATTCTCACTTCACTCTCCATCAGTTCATACAAATCTTCACAGGTTTCTCTAAAAAAAAATCCCTTTAATATTCCATCACATTCATGTGATAATTTGTTCAGCCATTCTTCAATTGATGGGTATCCCTTTAGTTTCCAGTTCTTTGTCATCCAAAAGAACTGCTTTTAATATTTGTGAACCTATGGGTCTTTTTATCCTTTATTTGATTTCTTTTAGCTCTAGGCCTGGTAGTGGTATCTCTGGGTCAAAGTTGAATAACTTTTCAGGCATTTTTCCAAAGTGTTTTCCAGGATGGTTGGATCTGGTTAAAGCTCCACCAACAGTGTATGTGTTTATTCACAGACCCTTCAGCATTGATCTTTGTCTCTTTTGTGTCAACTTTGCTAATTTGATGCCACCCACCATGTGAGCCAACCCAAATACATCCAAAACTTTCCTTAATCCCTTCACATCATACAAAGCACTATATTAACAGATTTCTTATGTAATATTATCTGCTGTAGCCATTTGTTAATATGTCTAGCCCTCCTCTTAAGTTCTGAGCTTCATGACAATTGGGAATAAGCCACTTAATAAATGTTTATTGAATTGAATCTTTATCGTTGCATACTTTTTTGCTTTCTGCAAAATAGGTACTTAATAAATGTTTTTTGGTTATTTTTGTACCTGTGGCTGCTCCACTGCCTATGTGGTTTCAAGGCTGTATTGTGACACAGAATGCTGGTTTCATGTTTCTTAGATATTGGAGAACACCTGTGATTTCCTTGCTATAGGGACCTCCCAGTGAGGAAACTCTGTCCACCAGTGCAGATCAGTAATTGTTCTTTACTTTCCTTTTTAGAGTGTTTCCTGGGGCGCTGAGTGGGTAATGACTTGCCTTCAGTCCCATAGCCAGTATGGTTAGCACAACATCCCTTATACCGTATTGCCTCTCAGAATAATTGCCAGAGGACCTTTAGTAAGAGAGAGGGTCTCCCATCTCTAGTTTTCCACTTAGCAACCCATAAAACAGTGTGAAAAACTGCATCAAGTTTGGACAACTAGGACGATTGGCTCTGTGACTTATACTTATTATCTGTCGCATTTCTGAATTTATAGGTAACTCCTGCTTCGAATCAGACATTACAAATTTTTTATGTTTCTTGTATTTTGACCACGTACTTTGGACCCCAACCACATTTTAACCGATATAGGAAATAAGAAAGGTTTTATACTGTGAACTGTAATCATGGAAAGAATTTGCCCTAACAAGAAGTATTCAGGTGTTCAAATCTGCTGCCAGCTTTGACTCCCCTGTAACAGTGTGGTTTTAACATGTTTTGTGTTTTGCATAGGCTATGAATCTGATGGCTCATTCATTCATTGGAAGTGCCATTCTTCATGTGGTGGTTTCTAACTTTTTTCCCGTTTTTGTTTTTGTTTGTTTTTTAATCTACAGGGCTTTTTTCTTACCGTTTCACCAGAATCTATATTAAAAATAGCTCGCCAAGCTTCTGAAAGCAATAAGATCTTCACTTTGAATCTTTCTGCACCATTTATTAGTCAGTTCTTCAAGGAACCAATGATGAAAGTTATGCCTTACGTTGACATCCTTTTTGGAAATGAAACCGTAAGTTGTCTTCCCCACCCCCACCCCATAAATCTGTTGGTTTGGTATTTTTTTTTTAATTTTCCTTCAAGATTCTTGATATATTGTGATAAATTTACCTTAATTTAGTCTTTGCTACTTCAAAATTTTCTACATGTATTATGCTTCATAAGTTGTGTGTGTGTGTTTGTGTAAATGCCCATTTTATTTGGTATTTGTCAAATTCAGAAAACCAAAAAAAACCCTTTTCTCTTTTTTTTCAGTTTATACAAAGTCATTTCAGTAGGGAGAGAACATAAGCAACTGTAAGGGACCAGGAAAAACCTCATGCAGAGAGTGACTCTTGACCTCTGCTTAGAAGGCAAACAGATATCCTGTGAGGTAGCGGTGAAGAGAAGAGAACATGTCAGACATGGGGGACCACCTGCCTGTACAAAAGTCACACAGCTGAAGAAAATGAAAGGCCAGGTACAGGGAGCATCCTCCGGGCCCGTTTGACCAGTACAGAGAATGTTCAAAGGAGAGGCCTAGAAGATTGGCCACATAGTTGGGAGCTTGGCAGAAGTTTTTCTGTCTTTTACCCTGGAGGTAATAGGGGACCACAGAAGGTTTTTTCAGAAGGGCTCTGAGAAGGCTAGGTCCGTATTGAAGACCAGGAGAAGGCTATTCCAAGAGTTCAAGGAGGAAATGATTAGGGCTCGAAATCAATTAGAAATGGAGAGAAGGTTATGAAGGTCAGATGTCATTGAAGGAAAAACTGAAAAGACTGTTTAGCATGAATTTTTAGGAAATTCCTTGTGGGTAAGGGCTCGTGTGATCATAGGTTCATATATTTAGATACAGAAGTTAGTCCCACCTCCTCATTTTGTGGATGAGGAAATTTTTGTCCAGAGAGATTGTGACTTGTCTAAGGTAAAACAAGTGGTAAATGTCAAAGCCAGGATTCAAACCCAGATTTTTCAATTCCAAATTCAACCTTTTTCTGTTCAACTACTCTGCCAGTTGAAATTAGCTAGCTACCTCTAAGCTAAAATCTATTAGGTGTTGTTTTTGTTGTTTTTGTTTTTTCTGGGCAATGAGGGTTAAGTGACTTGCCCAGGGTATCAATTGCCCACCTAAGTATCAATTGTCTGAGACTGAATTTGACTTCAGGTCCTCCTGAATCCAGGGCTGGTGCTTTATCCACTGTGCCACCTAGCTGCTCCTATTGGCTGCTTTTTTTTTTTTTTTTAATTTTTGTAAGGCAATTGGGGTTAAGTGACTTGCCCAAGGTCACACAGCTAGTGTTAATAGTCTGAGGTCAGATTTGAACTCAGGTACTCCTGACTCCAGGGCCGGTGCTCTATCTACTGCGCCACCTAGCTGCCCCTATTGGCTGCTTTTTAACGTGGGGTTTTCCAACTTCTTAGTCCACCCATTTTGGTTTGCTGTATGTTTATGAATTAATCCAGCACTAGTAGAACCTAACAGTTTGTGGTTCTGGGGCAGATCCTTCAAGAGTTCATGTTCTCGGGGTGGCTAGGTGGCGCAGTGGTTAAAGCACGGGCCCTGGATTCAGGAGTTCCTGAGTTCAAATCCGGCCTCAGACACTTGACACTTACTAGCTGTGTGACCCTGGGCAAGTCACTTAACCCCATTGCCCCATAAAAAAAAGAGTTCATGTTCTCCTCCATGCTGTGATGAGACATCCATGTAAGGCTCTTCAGAGTTTATGAGGTTATGAATTTCCATTGAATTTCTTCATTTTCTTTATTAGTATTCATTTGCACTTGAGTTTGCATACTATAGCCGAAAGTAATAAAACAATTTCTTTTCCCACTGGCTTTTCAGGCTGAACCTCCTCCACTATTTCAGATCAATAATTGAGCAGTATGTATTTTATATTTGTTTTATAGTTCATATTTAGATGAGAGGTAATGTGGTATTCTGGAAAGAGTACAGGTCTGTGTGGGCAACTGCCAATGACCATGAGGCAACCAGTTTACCCACTAGGCCCCAACTAGCTTTAAAGTGAGAGAGGTGATCTTAGATGATCTCTAAGAGTGATTCTTAAATTTTTATCTTTCCTGTGATATATCTTATATCATCAAATTGATGTTTGTTTAAAAAAAAAAAATCAGGGCACCTAGATGGCACAGTGGATAGAGCACTGGCCCTGGAATCAGGAGTACCTGAGTTCAAATCCGGCCTCAGACACTTAACACTTACTAGCTGTGTGAGCCTGGGCAAGTCACTTAACCCCAATTGCCTCACTTGAAAAAAAAAATTTTTTTTTAAATCCCCTTTAGATTGTCTTAGATGCTGCCTTAAAAGCCCCGTTTTGGAATAAGTAGAATAATTATTCAAAGATTTGAGTAATGATAAGACTTGATATTTCCCTCCCTATACTGTTCTTCCTTTTCCTCTTACTTGGTTTGACTTTCAGTCCCCAAGAACAATAGATACAAGTGGTCACGTTTTAATCTATATTCTAGACATTTTTTTTCTGCTAGCCTAAAGATGAAAGATTTTGTGTATCATGCAATTAGATCTTAAGGAATGCCACAAAGTTCTGTTAGTAGTGGTGGTATTAGTACAATTGATAAAGTACCACTGGGCTTTGCCTATTAGTTCAACTGATACCAGAAGTGTTTTAGCTAAGTACCAGGAATCCAATAAAAAGAACAAGTAAAGGCCCAGCCCTTTTTGTCTTTTAAGTTGTTAAATTCTCTTCCCAACTTGCCCATCATTATTGAGGCCACCATCATCCTCCCAGTCACCTAGCCTTGAAGCCTCAGTGTTACCCTCAGCTCCTTGCTCCCATTCACCTCATATATCCAACCTGTTGTCAGATCCTGTCCTTTCCACTTTTCCAGCTTCCCACATATAAGACAGGCCCCTGTCACCTCTGGACTGTTTTAGTAGCTGCTGGTGGCTCTGCCCGCCTCAGGTCTCGGCCCACTCAGATCCATGCTCTCCTCAGCTGTCACAGTGCCGTTCTGACCATGTCACCCTGGACTCAGAAAGTCTTTCTTGTGCCTTTCTTTTACTCTTGTGTTTTTACATCCCCGGAGCTTAGCACAGTTCCTGCCTCATTCCGAGCACTTGTAAAATGCTTTTTGACTGAATGAACAGTTCTTTATAACTTCATTTTTACTTTATATCCTTGCAAATCATTTTTCTTTTTTTTTTTTTTTGTTTTTGTTTTTGTTTTAAGGAGCTGCAGGAGATAGGTATGTGTTGAGTTTTTGTTTTTTTTTTAAAGTACCCTCCAAGGGGGCAGCTAGGTGGTGCAGTGGATAAAACACCAGCCCTGGATTCAGGAGGACCTGAGTTCAAATCCAACCTCAGATACTTGACATTTACTAGCTGTGTGACCCTGGGCACCCCCCAAAATTGAGATATGCCCATTTTTAGTCTTCTTAGAAATTCAAAGCAGTCTTCTGTTGATTTCCACAAAGATCTTTTTAATAAAATAATTAAATTTAAATTACAGGTTTACAGAAGTTGGAAGTAAACATAATATTGTGCAAAGAACTTAGGTGACTTGGATTCTAATCTGCCTTTAATTAAATTGCGCAATTTTATGTGCTTGTTTGTATTTAAACCTGTCTCTTCATCTGTATAACATGGTCTGAAATTATCAGCTTTAAAA
The DNA here is from genome assembly GCF_019393635.1 of Dromiciops gliroides. NCBI lineage: Eukaryota > Metazoa > Chordata > Mammalia > Microbiotheria > Microbiotheriidae > Dromiciops > Dromiciops gliroides. The sequence continues at coordinate 54,590,868 of NC_057862.1, forward strand.
GTTCATGATGCCAAGTAATCATTTACTCAGAAAACCCAAGGTCTAGAAAATTATCCCTTCACTGTATTCTCTGTGAGCAGATCACATATTCATTGTCTTCTTGTAGTCACTCTTCAGTTAGGTCATTCTTTCGCATTGTTATGCCCCCTTCTGCACTTTGAAGACATTCACACAGCACTCCTCCCCCACTTGTCTTTCCTAGGGAACCTCAGAGCATAGAGAGAATTTTGGTTGGTAATACTCTGAGTCAAATCTGAAGTAGCCTCAGGAAAAATAGATATTGAACTCTATTCATTAACGCTCTATCAAATTTGAACATTTGCTACACATTAAATAGCTTACTATGTATGTCAGTCAACATCCAAGTACTGCAAGATGACCCAGTCCATAGATTATCATGTGAGAAAAACATATGGGAAACCATATACCCAGTAAGTGCTTAATTAATGTCTCTTGAATTGAATTAAAGAGTGATGGTTACAGACAACCTCTATATTAATTATTCCTTGTTCTGGATTAAGTTTGAGCCGTCATCATACTTGGATGAGGTACAAAGATGAGGAAAAACAGGCTTAGCCTCTTGATTTGTGACTTACATCTTTGTAATTCACAGTCCAAATTTACTTTGCCACAAGTCACCCACTTTCTAACTAAATGCCTATATAGTAAATTTCTTTTAGGACATGAGCACACCTATGGAGAATTATATTTCCATTGGTGCCAAGAAGGGTAACACAGCTATGCAGTCATTATCCAGTAATACATGACTAGAGAACTTGATTATTTTCCTTGCCTTTAATTTTTATTAAATTAAGAAGTTTTTTTAGTAGTCTCATTTTGTAAATGGTTCTTAGCAGTAATACCTTTCAAAGCACTGTAATCACTAGATAATTAACCTGCCTGGATTAAGTACACTCAACTTTGCCTCAGGATGCTTAAGTCTCAAATAAGGTCAATTATCGCATGATAATAACTGCTTTGTCACGAGTTAGTGCTTAATTCCTCAGTGAAAGTTCACCTTACAATGCACTTTTAAATAGTTTGACTAATAAAATATGGTCGAAATTGGAAAGAGGAATTAACTTCTAAGTGTCCCAAGTAAATGGAAAGTGATAGGTTGTGTAGAAGCCCTCTTCTTACAGAGCTGGTGCAATGAATTTCACAAATTAATCCGTGTTGTAAAGATGATGTGTGGCCCTAGTTCATCTGGCCTTTTTCTGGCAGCATTCCCATTCATTTAGTACGGGAAATTTTCTTACAGAAAACCCATTAAAAGCCTTTTTAACCTCAAAAAAGGGACCCTGATATATAAGGACACCAGCAGTACTGTTCAAGGATACCAAAACCTCTGCATCCTTGAGTGATGCTTTCACTTTTCTTTAATGTATAGTTTATGAAGAAATTAATTAGGGCCCCATGAACTGGCTTCTGCAATTACCTTCAGTACAACACCAATCTTACTGGGGCATTGATGCCATTGGTGTAGCAGCATGAGCTAAAAGGAAAGGAGGTTACTTGACAGATTGGTACATTTGAAAAAGCAGCAACAATGGCTTTCATAATGGCTCTGCCATCATGTCTCCTGAGCTTTAATGAATGGGTGTCTCTTTCTGCAAATACAAAACAATCCTATATCATTTTTATTGTACCTAACAGTCATCCCAAGGTGCTAGAGTTGGCTTCAGATTTTACAGAGTATGAAATAACCTTCTACAAAATAGACTCCCCTAGTTTACACAAAGTGGCCTGAAAGTATCCATTTAAGTCTCTCTTTTAATAGGAAAGGGAGGGAAGAAGAAGGAAGGAAGGAAGGAGTTTCTCCTTATTAATAGCTCCTAATTCCTCTCTTCAATGACAAGACAGAAACTTCTCATTTGAAAACTATGACATAGCTTTGAGTTGCAATGACTGGTAATCTCTCCTCTCATGTGCCTGATTACTGATTGCAGGTCTTTTATCAGTGCACTCATTTTAACTGGTATGTACAGATATATTTTCCTGACATCTTTTGGCATAAAACTAAGTAGAGTAAAAATCATGTATAAATCATTTTCTAATACAACTCAATCAGGAATGATTCTTCAAGTAACCTTTGATGCTATGTTATGTCAGAAGTAGTTCATAGTTTCATTTCATATCATATTAAATATTAACCACTTATGCTTTTGAAATGAAAATGTATAGAAACTAATCTGTTTGTTAAGATCTGTACAGAATACCGTGGGTATTCCCTGTAGACACACCCAGATAGTGGTAGTTTTTATTAGGTTCTTTGGGCAAGCCTTTTTATTTGTTAATAATGCTTTTTATTCCTATGTATTTAGGACTTATCCAGTGATTCTGGATCACTGGTCATAAAATATAGGATACTATGATCTCAGGAGAATTAAAGTTGCAGTTCCCTGCCATAGGCAATGGAAGGACAGTTGGTGGGCAGAAGTAGACTACTGCATATTTCTGCTGAAGAAGTGTGCAGGGAAATCAGAATAAGATCTATCTAGTCAAAGATGTCATGGGGCAAGTGTCACATTCAGACCTAGAGCAGGGACCTCACTCAGCACGTGGAGTGAATGCCTTGTGGTATATTTATAGGCAGACCTAGATAGAAGTCACAGAGAATGACAAGGCAAGGGTGGGTTGTGATATACACCATTGAAGGGAGTACCACTCGTCACTGAGCTCACAGATCCATCTCTAGCAATTAGAGCTAATTTATTCCTATTTATTGGGAATAGCTTGGGAATGTATATGTGTTTGAAGGGGGGGAGGTCCCTTCTCAAAACAATCCATCAACCTCCAGTACCCCAAGCTCTTTTGGCACCACTGGATAATGTATACTTGGTTTAAATCACATCTTTTCTTAGTGTCTGCTTTGTATCTAACACATCACAGTAAATAATCTCCAGTCTGCACAGTGCCACTAGGCTGACACAGAGATCTATATTCTGCTACTTCAAGAGAGAAAGAGACGGTCTTTCCTTTTTACTTTGGTCACAGTATCACAGCTTGTCTTTATGGGATAGGAGTAGAGGAAAACATTAGACTTAAGGGAAAAAGAGGGTCCCTTTCTCAACCTATCCAGAGACTTTTTTTTAACCTCTTCCATAGGTAAGAAGTATGCCCATGGACTAGATTTAAAGGTTTTATAAGATCAATTACCAGTTGTTGGGGGAGAAGACAGTAGAGAATAGCTTTCAAAGTAATTGTCAGGGGGCAGGGGTTACTAATGTAAAAACAACAACAACTTAGGCCCTCTCTCAAAATCTCAACACATTTTCCGGAGAGGATATTGAAATTTCCATTATAATCTAGCTCTGGCATCACCATATTGCTGCTAAGCTCATGAAATTAACTTTCTCCTCAGGGCCTGACTATCTGATAAATCGTACTTGAATGAAAAAAATGAGTTTCACTGTAGCACAAGGGAGGTTTTTAATGTCAGTGGCATGTTGCAAAGATGTGTTATAGGAAGGATTCAGAAATAGCTGAAGGCTATTTTAGCTACATGCTATGAGTGTCTTTCTCCTCTTCTAATTCCTCTCCTTTTCACCACGTCTCTGTCTCTCTCCCCCTTTCTGCCTCCTTTTTTTTTTTCTTTTGTAAGTTGCAATGGATTTCTGAGGATGTCATTCTTTAAATCATTTCCCAGCCTGGCATCCATCATGGGTAAATGCCCTGTTGTTTGAAACAACTGGATAGCTATGGACTTTATCAGACCTTTCACTATAACATTTTGGGGGTGAATCATTCTGTTTCCCCTCGTCTTAGGTGTCTTCACTGTGTCAGCTGCCACATTGCAAATTCCTAAGTGATTATTTTACTATTTGACTAGTATGTTATGAATGGAAAAGTATTTCTAGATATTTAGCTCATTCAATATTTTAAAATTACTAGTCATTAAAATCATTTCAGAGCCTCAGGTTCCCTTTGGAAATCAAAAATGTCATGCTTGAGTTGAAAATGTTGAGCACCCCAGTTCCAGTTACTGCTCTTCCAGCACATACTGAGTTGTCTGCATGTTCTCTCCCCCATGAGAATATCTTAAGGCCTGTGGCTGCACTTTTGCCTTTCTTTGTATCCCCAATGCTTAACAGCAAGCTGGACACATATTAAGTACTTAATAAATGCTTGTTAATTGACTGACTCTGACCAGCTCTGTGATGCTGAGCAGGTCACTTAGCTTCTCTTTGTGCTTTAGGAGCAGGAACGTTAGAAAAGAGTGCGCCAGCTGCCATAGAGACGGGGGGTACAGTGCCCACATTCTGCCTGAGGAAGCATCCCCTGGGCATCCCGCACTTAGAGGCTCATTAAGGATGATCCTTACAGGCAGGTGTCTGAACTGGCAGGCATGATTCTGCAGTGGCAGCAGCAGAGCAGCTAAAACTTTAGAGATCAGCCAGTTCTGCCCCTTTTGCAGATGGGAAAATAAGGGAAAGAGATTAAATGACTTGCCCAAGTTTATTTAGATGGTAAGTGGCAAAATCAGAATTTGAGCCTGCATCCCTTTACTATTATTTTAATGCTGTTTTCAGGTTAATTAGAAGACAGGGGTCTCCCATGAGTGAATGCATAAAAGAAGGAATAAACATTTATTTCATTGATTAAGTGTCTGATACTTGCCAGGCATCATGCTCTGCAATGGGAAGAGAAATACAAAATGAGCCATTCCTTTCCCTCATGGTGTCTCCATTCCAGTAGGGAAATATAACCCACAATAAAGGAAGGGGAGTCATGGGATTAAATTGCCACAGAGCAGGGGAGGGTTCCATCTTTTCCAGTATCAATGGCAGATTTGAATGGATTATTATTAAGGGCAGTGGGAAGGGGAAGGAAAGAGTAGGGTGAGGCACATTTCAAGGTGCCCACTGTTTCATCAAGAAAACACCCTGTGTTTCTTGAAGAAACAAAGGGGGCCTTAGTTTCAAGGGAAATAACTGGACAGGAGGTGGTTATATTATATATTATAGTACAATCTTTATGCATCCCCAGGACTTAGCACAGTGCCTGGCACATGGTAGGCTCTTAATAAATGTCTGTTGATTGATTAGAGGCTCTTTTTCAACAAAGCTAGATACAGTGGCTTATCTGAGTTCTCACTCCCCACCCACCCACCAACCAGGATAGCTTAACTGCAGGACAGAATGCCAAAGCAGAGGGAATTCAATCTTCCAGAGTTGTTGGGAGTTATGGGAAGAGTTGATGGGGAAGGGTGGTCTCTAAAGGTCATATCTAGAGGGTCATTATCGTTCTAGAAGGGGAAGAGCAGCTGGTCAAGTGGCCAGACATCCATGATGGTTAGGTTTCCTGAGGGATGGTCAGATGGTATGGAAAGCCTGATCTAAGACCAGCTAAATAGAGTTTGTGCAAGCAGACATGATCACAGGCGTTTTAGAGGTTCTGGGGGTTCCTTTTCTTCCTTTTAAGTTGTCTCTATCTTGCAGTAGCATGCCTTAGTTGATTATGTGTTTTGATCAGATATAGTCATGGAAACAGTATTTACCTTTTCCATCTGAGACCATGGCAGCATTCAGACAACCACATGCCAAGAAGAAGCCACCAACAACGATATGAATGTCTGAGAATCAGACTACCCTCTTCTTGGAAGGCATCTATTTTCCTGAAGGGTGTGCCTATTTTAATGGTCTTCACCACTAATACCTTCCCAGTTTAAAGTACCATCATTCAGTTTGTGTCCTTTGAAAGAGTGTATGAGAAGAGGTCCAAGAACGAAGATGGTGTTCTCTTCAAACTGGCTTATGTAAATAATGTAAAGCAGTCAAGATGCCTTTTGTTTGCCTCCTTGTCTGTAAGCCTGATAAAATCAGTGCAGAATCACCTCCAAACAAGAGCATCTGGAGCACCTTGTGATGCACAGGGAGTCCTCCTTCCATTTGGATTTTTTTTTGGACAGCCTCTGTGACCGTAGCAGACAACTATAGGAGGAGTCTATCCTTCAGTTTGAGCCTTCTTTTGACAGGAAGAAGCAGTAGGTCATCAAGCCAGATTGTCGCTTGTTGTTTCCACTTTTAATGAATCTTACAGGATTTTAACAGATATAAGGGTGGGGGGGCTTTAACAACTGAAAAACAACCTTTCATCTTATCCAGTAATTATTTACTCACTTGTTATTTTATGAAACTAGTTAGCAGCAGAGCCAGGATCCAGAACTTGAGGTGTCCCAACTCCTCCCGATCTCTCTCCACTTGAGTGCACTTGCCTCTATTCTGTTTTTGAGAAGAAAGTGCTGTAGTCTGTGAAACAGTATGTTATTGACTCAAACTAATTTGAATGAACATTGAATTCTCATGAGCCTATTGTTTATGGTTCACCATTGGTCAGATTTAATTCAATGGAATGCTGTACTTTGCTAGCTAGAGGGTCTATCACTCCCAAGAGTCTCCTTTCCTCCTCTTTTTTTTTTCACATGCAGTAATAAAACAGAAACTTTTTTCAGCCCCTACATAACTAGTTAACACTAGGGCTCGTTCATTCACCTTGGAATTTGAGTATTGTCACTGTGACTGATAGCAAAGAAAACCAATGTTCTTAACCAACAAGAATTTATTAAGTGCCTTCCATGAGCAAGATACTCTGTGTGTGTGTGTGTGTGTGTGTGTGTGTGTGTGTGTACTATGCTAGAGGTAAGAAGGCAAAACAAAAAGCCACCTTTACCCTCAAGGAATTTACATTCTCCTGGAAACTTCAACTTTTGTAATCAACAAACATTGTAAACACATGGGATCTTCTTTCTCTTTACCTTTTAGTGAGTTGAGTGATCTTTAAAGATATGATTTCCCATAGACTCACATTTTTGAAAATGTGCCTGCTTCCTTCTTATACCCTTTTCAATATGTCCTTGGTGCATTCCCTTGACCCTCTACATTGTAGAGCAGCAGGACACCTGAAGATCTAGAAATGGAAGGGACATGAAAGTCATCTAGGCCAACCTCATCCTTTTACAGATGAGAAAACTGAAATTCAGAGAATTTGAATCCCTGTCTTCTGATTTCATTTTCAGTGCCATTTCTCCTGCACTATACAGTCTGTGCCTAAATAGCCTAAAAAAACAAACAAAACAAAAAATTTTTTTAAAAACAAAAACAAAAAACGTTATTTCCAACACAGACCTTCTCTGAGTATCATTGGTCTGGTCCAGTTAAAACCCCGAACACTCCAGCTCCTGCCAAATGAGAGTTCCCAAAAGAACATATCCTAACTATTCACACTTCAAAAAACAAGTGGATAGAGAGAATGCCCATTGTCTGAACATTGACATACAAGTGGGATGGAAAACCCTTAAAGCTGGTCCATCACTGCATTTGTCTTAGACACTGTACATGAACAATGAAATTGTCCACAATTTGAACAGGACAAAAGAATCACTGAATTGCCTTTGGGAAATTGTGCAGTGATTTTAATGATCCTATACTTCCTTAAACAGCAATATTTTTCCAGTAGTGTTATGTGGCTGCATATCATGGAAGAGCACCGTCATTGAAGATTTAAAGTTATGGATCACCCAAAGGACAATGAAGAGACAGGTTGCTACTTGTTAGGAATTCTGTAAAAGACTTGAAGGATCATCAGATCCTTTTCAATACCAGGGTTCTGGGATACTATGTGTGCCTTCTGTCATTGAATTAACATCTTATTATGGCAAGGTCTGGGGGGGGGGGTGTTCTTTGGTTTTTTTGTTTTGTTTTTAAAAATCATTACTCAGATAAGATCATAGATTTAAATTATTATTTTGCAAAGTTTTAAACACTGCATGAATGCTGTTACTTTTACCAGGTTCAAATGGTATACCCTTAAGTATAAAATGTTGTGTGGTTTTAATAGATTAGGAACTAGGGGCAGCTAGCTGGTGCAGTGGATAAAACACTGGCCCTGGATTCAGGTGGACCTGAGTTCAAATGTGGCCTCAGACACTTGACACTTACTAGTTGTGTGACCCTGGGCAAGTCACTTAACCCTCATTGCCCCACCAAAAAAAAAAAAAGATTAGGAACTAAAAGGCATTAAATAGCTAAAAGTGTGGCTTCTGTCTCCTGCCCTATAAACCAACCCCACTCTTAGTAAAAAGACATTCTTTTTTTCTTTACCAAGTAACTTTGAATCAGTACACATAAATTATATTGTTCTTCCCCTACATGTCATTACAGTATACTGAAAATAAAAATGCCTTGTTTATTCATTTTAAGCCTGAATCTAAACTGTTTTCTTACTTCTTTTAAACCCTTCCCCCCCCAAATATACTTCTATTGGCAATGAAATTTTGACAACCTTCTCTCTTCTGTAGCACAACCCCAGAACATAGGTAACCCATGGTTAAGCATGTGACTATGATTCTGCCAGGTGAATCCCAACCTTCATTTTCTCCTCATAAAATTAGAGCTTTGAACATTACAGGCAGCTGCAGAAATATATATCAATGACAACTGTAAGAATTGTACCTTTTGCTATAAATCAAAAATTCATGGTGTGGGGGGAGACTGAAAGATGACTACTCTTTGTCATAATGGGCAAAATTATAGACCTTTCCTGTAGTAATTGCTAGACTAAAGTAAGGGGTTGTGGGGGGTGGGGGGGTGGGGAGAGAGACAGAGAGTGAGAATATGAGAACTTCATTTTTTAAAGAAATATTTCTTTCAGTTTTGAAGTTGTGGATTTTATTTGATCCAGAGTTGAATGGGTTAGTTGTTACTATAATTAAACTCAGCTTGTGATAAGGCTTTCCAGTAGCAAGGATATGATTCCTAGAAGGTTTGGAATAGTAGGGGGGGAGGAAGTTGACTGATTTTTTTTTTTTTAGCTATGGGACAAGACTAAATGAGTTATGAAGTGTCAATATGCAGAAAGAGACAAAGCTCAATGACAGATTCGTTTGGCATAAGTATGTTAAACAAGGTAATCATTGGTATTGGTATTATATAGTTGCATAAATGGGATAACAGTTCTAAAATAGACAGAAAGAAAAAAGGGCAGTGACTAGAACTGTGATTTCATTACTATATGCAACTTCCAGGTGAGGCATCTCTTTGGATTCAGGAGGACCTGAGTTCAAATTCAGCCCCAGACACTTGATACTTAAAAGCTGTGTGACCCTCATTGCCCTGCAAATCAATCAATCATTCAATCATTTAACTCTCATTGCCCTACAAAAGCTCCGGGGGGGGGGGGGGGGATGGAATATGATGTATTCATTGTGGGAGGAAAGGAAAGCAAGGAAACAAGCATTTATTAAGTGCTTTGGGTATTCTAGATGCTCTGCTAAGCACTGGGGATACAGATATAGCAAAACAAAGTCAAGCTTCCATTCTAATGATGGGAGATGACACACAAAAGGGAGTGGAAAAGAATTGCTGGTTGGAGACGGTGTGAGACAGAAGCCTGAAAACTCTTGAGGCAGAGGTTGGCCAGCCTGGGATCCTCTCAAAATGAGGCTCTAGGAAGGGCTCCCCATTGAGAGAAGGGGGTGGGCATGGCAGGAGGATGTTCTGAGGGTGAGGAGGACCCAAGGGCCATGGGAAGTTCTGGCTGAGACTGCAGCTGAGCTATGTTGGTGAAGTCCGGAAAACCAAGCTCCTGTAAGGTCAATTTCAACTGGCTGGAACATCGAGAGGTTCCCCGAATAAATTCACAAAGACATTCATAAGTGAGGTAGAATAGAATATTATGTTGAGTATTAAGTTATTAGTATTATGTTGAATATTAAGTCTGAGGCCTTCACTGACAAACTACTGCTGTTGGTGCAGACCAGATTGTGCAGTTACCTGCAGCTCTACTAAGGATTCTTGGGGTTTCTCTTTCAAAAGATTAATTGCTTCATTACTTTTACATATCCCTTCTACCAGCCAGTATAAATTGCAACTCCTTTTCCACTTAGTAAATAAATGGTTTTCCAGAGTTGCTGTGACTGGGCACAGAGGCCGACTGAAGCTGGTGGATCATCTGAGTGCAGGAGTTCTGACTTGCATTTTGCTAAGCCAATCAGGGGTCAACACTGCCCCCAATGATGTGAGCATCTAGTTCCTAAGGGCCACCAGACTGCCCGAGGAGGAGGAAAGACAGGGTAGATTAAAGCTTCAGTGCTGAGATGAGGCCTTTAAGTGCCTTCAGCACTTCAGCCTGGGTGAGATGGAGAGACCCACTCTCCTCCCTCCACCACCACCCCCCTCCACCCCCCAAAAAGAAAGAAAAATGTTGCTGTGGCTGAATCTCAGCAAGCCTGGTAACGAGACTTGCAGAACTTTCCTAGAGCTTACCTAGGTTGGTTCTTAAGCCATACGCCTGAAATCCTTCCCTGTAGAAATGTTTGTCCCATACGGAATTGCTATCCGTTTGTTGTAAGACCTTTCTGTTCTTTGATAGATTAGCTAAAGGATCCTGATTTCCATGCCATGCCCCTGTAAGGTATCAGAGGAAGACCTTAATGGATCGGCTGTGCCTTCTTACACAAGGATAACTTTCTGCATAATTTTCATTTGTGTTTAGATTTCTGTAGTACTTCCTGTTGCCAACATTTCGCGTTGTAGAGAAGTTGAATATCTCAGCCCAGTCCAGCCATTCATCCCACTATATTTCATCATGGATAATTGATTGGTCTTGCTGACCTTTCTCCTATTCCTACAGCTTCCTCACTTTGGGTGGGGATATGTTATTAGTACTCTGCCTTCCATGTCAGAGATATGCTTCAAAATAATAAAGGTGCTAGTCTCCAGATGGCTTAGAGACCTCAAGTCTCTATCCAGCTCTTTCACTGTCTTTGGAGAGTCATCACTTCATCTCTGAACTGAGGACAAACTAGTTACTTAACCTTGGGACTGGGAGAAATGTATTTTGTAAACCTTAGAATAATATGTAAATGTGAATTATGAAAATGGACTTCTTGGCTGACTATATCATTTAACCCCTTCTTCTGCTTTTTTGATTGTTGATATCAGAATTAATACCGGGGGCAGCTAGGTGGCACAGTGGATAAAGCACCAGCCCTGGATTCAGGAGGACTCGAGTTCAAATTCAGCCTCAGACACTTGAGCCTTACTAGCTGTGTGACCCTGGGCAAGTCACTTAACCCCCATTGTCCTGCCAAACAAAACAAAAAAAAACTGATAAGAATTAATACCAGTCCTGCCTATCTCAAAGAGGGCCTTGATATTGAGAGGTGATATCATGACTTGCAGTGAATTGGATTGAAGTGAGGGAGGGCTGTGCAAAATCACCAACCTCACTCTCTCCTCCAGTACCATCTGGGGCCAGTGGCAAGATATACATTAGGATGACTAGAGATGGCCCCAGATGTCTTAGGACATTTGGGGTTAAGTGACTTGTCCAGAGTCACACAGCTACTAAGTGTCTGTGATGAAATTTGAACTCTTGTCCTCCCAACTTCAGGGCCAGTGCTGCATCCACTGTGCTAACTAGCTGCCTATTGTTCTTTGAGGTAAAGACAGTACAAAGAAGCCCAAAAATGTTCATAAAAGGTTGTCTACTAGTAGAGAAGTCTTATCTAGTGGAATGCTATCCCAGTTTTCATTTTTTAATTTTATTTTATTCTAAATAATTTTCATAATATTTTTATCACAGTCATTGCCAAGTATCACATTCTCCCCCATCCAGCATTGGCCCCTCCCTAGTGACCAAGGAAAACAAACTGCTATAGAGGCCACACCCAGCACCATATGTAGCAAGCTGCTTCTTAATCTCTCCCCTTTTTGCCTGGGGCTAGGGGCGGGGTGAGGGAGGTGAATATGTATGTTTCATTATCTGTTCTCTGGGATCAAGGCCAAGCTTTACTCTTTGGAGTTTTGCTTTCCTTTAGTGTTCATTTACAGTGTGGTGTTTTGGGGGGCAGGAGGAGGGAAGATACAGGTGAGGGTGTGTCCATTCTGGTCTGCTTGCTTCATTCTGCATTATTTCATAGAATTCTTCCCATCTTTCTCTGAATTTTTCATAATCATTTTTTCCTGCACAGTAACATTCCAGGCTTATATTCCAGTTGGTTGAATCAGTCCTGAATCAATGAGCACCACTTTGTTTTCAGCTCTTTGTTACCATAAAGAGTGCTACTATGAAGAGCTCAGTAAATGTGGGGCCTTTCTTTCTGTCTTTAACCTCCTTGGGATAAATGCCAAGAGTGAGATCACTGGGACAAAGGCATAGACAGTTTAGTCACTTTTCTTGCCTAAATCCAAATTGTTTTCCAGAAAGTTTGAATCAGTTCACAGCTCCACCCATAGTATATTGTTCCTGTCTTCCCACAGCCCATCAGACGTTGCCATTTTCATGCTTTTTAAAAATTCATCTGTGACAGTTTCTTGGATGTGATGGGAAAACCTCAGATTTGTTTTATTTGCATTTGTCTTATTATGTGTGCTTCAAAGCATTTTTACTTGTTGGTTGCATTTTTCTTTTTAAAAACATATACACTGTGTATAGGAAATGACAAGCAGAATGATTTCAGAAAAACCTGGAAAGACTTACATGAACTGATGTATAGTGAAGTGAACAGAACTAGAAGATTGTAATACACGGTAACAGCAATATTGTTCAATGAAGAACCATGAATGACTTAACTATTCTCAGCAATACAGTGGTCCAAGACAGTCCTAAAGGACTAATGATGAAGCATACTATCCACCTTCAGAGAAAGAACTAATATTGATTGAACACATACTGAAGCATGCTATTTTTCACTTTCTTTCTTTCTTTTTTTTTCGAGTCTTCTACAAAATTGCTAATGTTTTACAGAATTGCACATATATAACCTATATCTGATTGTTTACTGCCTCCAGAAGGGGAGAGGAGAGGGAGAGAGGGAAGAATAGAATTTAGAACTCAAAACTTTAAATAAAAATTGTTTTTTTAAAAAAAGAAAAAATATATCCTTTGACCACTTATCTATTATGGAATGGATCTTGGTCTTATATATTATATATAGATATTCCCTATATATCTTGAATGTCAGACTTCTACCAATCTTGCCAAATATGTTTAGTAATAACATAGATCAAGACAGATCATATGGTAGTCCCAAACTCACCCTTCAGACACTTATTAGCTGTGTGACCTTGTGCAAATTACTTAACTTTTGTTTGCTGTAGTTTTCCCTCTGTAAAATGGACAACTGGGTACTACAGTGGATAGAGTGCCAGGTCTGGAGTCAGGAAGACTCACATTTGTGAGTTCACATCCAGTTTCAGACACTAGCTGTGTGACCCTGGATAAATCACTTAGCCCTGTTTGCCTCAGTTTCCTCATCTGTAAAATGAGCTGAAGAAGGAAGTGGCAAACCACTCCAGTATCTTTGCCAAGAAAATCCCAAATGGGGACACAAAGAGTCAGACATGACTAAAATGACCAAACAACAACAAAAATGGGGATAACAATAGCACCTATCTCCTGGTATTTTTAGGAAGATAAAATGAGATGTTGGTAAAGTACTTTGCAAACCTTAAAACTCAATCTAAGGGACAGCTAGGTGGCGCAGTGGATAGAGCACTGGCCCTGGATTCAGAAGGACCTAAGTTCAAATCCAGCCTCAGACACTAGCTGTGTGACCCTGGGCAAGTCACTTAACCCCAATTGCCTCACACCAAAAACAAACAAACAAAAAAATTCAATCTAAATGGTAGCTATTATTATCAACTATTTTAATAGAAATAAGCATTAGACTTTATCAAAGCTTTTTCTGCATTTATTGATATAATCCTATTCCCTGAAAGATTTCCTGCTCTCTTGCCTCTACCTCCTGAGGAAACAGGAACCCTCCCCCCACCTTTGCATATGACACAAAGCTGCAAGATATAGGTCATGTTGTATGACGTTATCAAAAACTTCTGGAAAGTGGGACAAATACAGGTTACAAGAAATATAACTAAAATAGCTCATGTGAAAGACCTAGGTGTTTGTTGATCAAGTTAAGATGACACTGTGGCAAGCTAACAACAACAAAAATAAGAGACCGTCTTAGCCTTTATTAATAGGCATAGTGTCCAGAGAAAAAGGGGTTATAGTCCCACATGATTTTAGGGGGCAGAGCTAAAAATCATTGGATAGAATCGACAGTGAGCTAGATTTCCATTCACTATGAGGAAAAACTTCTTAATGATAACTGTACAACCATGGAATGAACTTCCTCAGGAAGAAAGGAGTTTGCCGTTACTTTTTGTAGTAAAGAATAGGCAGAATGGCCTCTAATGTCTGTTTTGACACTAAGATTCTATGATGTGAAGTATGCTGCATTTTTTTTTGCACATGAAACTGTAAATCTATTATATACAGCTTGCTTTTCCTCTTAAATATACAGTAAAATTATCATCTAACTTTCTTTTTTTCCCCCCCTCCTCCTCCCATGGCTACCATTAGACACAAATATGTATATTTCTATATGTAAATCCATACTTAACACACTTCTATTTATCAGCTCTTTCTCTGGATTCAGATCACATCTTCCTTCATTGGCCCTTTGTAGTTAATTTGGATGTTTATAATAGTCAAAATGACTTGGTCATTCAAAATTGTTCTTAAAACAATATTGATGGGGCGGCTAGGTGGCACAGTGGATAAAGCACCGGCCTTGGATTCAGGAGTACCTGAGTTCAAATCCAACCTCAGACACTTGACACTTACTAGCTGTGTGACCCTGGGCAAGTCACTTAACCCCCATTGCCCCGCAAAAACAAACAAACAAACAAAAAAACCCAATATTGATTTTACTATATACAGTGTTCTCTTGGTTCTGCTCGTTTTACTCTTTATTATTTCATGAAAGTCTTTCCATGTTTTTCTAAAATCAGAGCTAATCGTTTTTTATAGAACAGTACTATTCCATCATGATTGTATACTATAGTATACAAACTTGTTTAGCCATTCCCCAGCTGACAGGCATCCCCACAATTTTCAGTTCTTTGCCACCACAAAGAGCGCTATAAATATTTTAAAACATATAGGGTTTTTTCCTTAATCATCTTGGGAAACAGACCTAATAGTGGTATTGCAGAGTGAAAGGATATAGGCAGTTTTTTTGGTTTTGTTTTTGGTTTTTTGGTTGGGTTTTTTTGGTTGTTTTGGGTGAGGCATTTGGGGTTAAGTGACTTGCCCAGGGTCACACAGCTAGTAAGTGTCAAGTGTCTGAGGCTGGATTTGAACTCAGGTCCTCCTGACTCCAGGGCTGGTGCTCTATCTACTGTGCCACCTAGCTGCCCCGATATAGGCAATTTAATAATTCTCTGGAATATAATTCCAAATTGTTCTCCAAAATGGTTAGATCAATTCACAGTTCCACCAGCAGTGAATTAATGTCCCAAATTATCCACATCCCCTCCAACATTTGTTGCTTTCCCCTTCAATCATGTTACCTAATCCAATGGGTATAAAATGATACCTCAAGATTGTTTGAATTTATATTTCTCTAATCAATAATAATTTAGAATTTTTTTTAATATGAGTACAAATTGTTTTGATTTCTTCATCAGAAAACTGCCTGTTCATATTCTTTGACCATCTATCAGTTGGGGAATGACAAAGTTCTTTATATATTTGAGATGTGAGAAAATAATGGATTTTGGGATGCCCAGAGGCCCCCACTCAAGGGGATAATAGTAAGATTGATTGGATTGACTTTACTGCTCAGCTCACTTAAAGTTTACTTAATTAAAACTATACCTACCTGAAACCCTGGCTTATAATTCCCGTATATAGGAAGCAACCGAGGTATCCCCCCACTACTAATGATGTATATACTGGGGAAAAAGGTTTACTTGGATGGGGAGGGGGTGGCCAAAAAGCATCTCAAAAGGCCATATATGTAGTTCTCCTCTTGGCCTGCTGTGCAGAGAGAACAGTGCCTAGGGTAGAACATCAGGCCACTTCAAATAAGTTTCAGTGCACAGTTTGCCGATCATCTGTCCCAACATATAATTTTAAATGCCACAGAAAGATGAGGCCATTATCTGAGAAATTGTAAATTTCTTCCTAATTTTCTACTTTCCTTCTAATCTTGGCTTTTATCTGTATAAAACTTTTTAAATTTAATGTAATCAGAATTATCCATTTTATACCTCATAATGCTATCTTTTATCTGTACAAAACTTTTTAAATTTAATGTAATCAGAATTATCCATTTTATACCTCATAATGCTGCCTATCTTTTATTTATAAATTGTTCACCTATCCAGAAATCTGATTAGTAATATGTTCCATGATCTTAAAATTTTCTTGTTAATATCTCCTTTTATATCTAGGTATATATTCATTTTGACCTTATCTTGGGAAATGGTGTAAGGTCCATGCACAGTAGAAACCAGACTGCTTTCCAGCTTTCTCAACAATTTTTACCAAATAATGAATTCTTATCCCCAAATCTTAAGTCTTTATGCTTGCCAAATAGCAGGTTACTATAGTCATTTGCTCTTATAGATTGTTTGTCTACTCTGTTCCATTGATGTACCTTTCTGTTTCTCTGCTAGTACCAGATAGTTTTGATAATTACTATCTTATAATATAGTTTAAGATCTGGTACTTCTAAAGCTCCTTCCTTTACTTTTTTATATTAGTTCCTTTGATATTTTTGAACTTTTATTCTTCCAAATGAATTTTGTTATTACATTTTCTAACTCAGTAAAATTTTTTTTTGGTAATTTAATTGGGATGGCATTGAATTTATGGATTAAAGTAAAATTGTCATTTTTATTATATTGGCCCTGCCTATGCATGACAATTAATATTTCTACAAATATTTAAATCTTATTTTATTTGTATAAATTTTTTTTTTATAATTTTGTTCATACAGTCCCTGTGTTTGTTTTGGCAGGTGTACTCCCAGGTATTTTATACTGTCTAGAGTTGTTTTAAATGTTGTCTCTTTTACTGTCTCTTCTTTCAGAACTTTGTTGGTGATATATAATAATGCTAATGATTTATTTGGGTTTACTTTATATTCTGCTACTTTGCTAAAATTATTGTTTCATTTTTTTAGTTGAGTCTTAAGGATTTTCAAAGTATATTATCTGCAAAAAAAGAAGATAGTTTTATTACTTCATTGCCCTTCTGATTCCTTCTATTTCTTTTTCTTTTATTGCTATTGTTAGGATTTCCAATGCAATATTCATTAATATTGGTGACAGTGGGCATCCTTATTTTACACCTGATCTCACTGGGAAGGCTTCTAGCTTACCCCCATTACAAATAATACTTGCTGATGGTTTTAGGTAAATGCTTACCAATTTAAGGAAAAATCAATTTATACCTATCCTTTCAAGTGTTTTAATAGAAATGAGCACTGTACTTTATCAAAAGCTTTTTCTGCATCTATTGATAGAATCCTATTTCATGCCAGGCTTCCTTCTCTCCTGCCTCTACCTCCTGAGGAAACAGGAGTCCCACCTTTCACCTTTGGCTCTGATTAATAAGAAATTAATTTTGTCTTATCTTGTATGATCTTAACCACATTTCTTTGTGCCTACCACATTACTTCCTGGCCGACCATCTTTGTGCTAGACATTTCCCCTCCCCACCATACACATACACTTGCCACCTCTTTCTTCCATCTCTACCACCCTTTCCTTCTCTCCATCCCCCTTCCCCCCTTTTCTCTTCCTTTCTCCATAGACACACACACACACACACACACTCCAAAAACAATAGTCAATTCAACACTGATATTTCTGGTAGAGACATGGTGGAAACTGGTCAGTTTCCCCAGGACTGCAATTGCCAGTGTCTGTGACTTCCCTATCTAAAACACTCCTTCCTGGCCACCATTCTCTATATATGCTACCTTTCTCCATTAGAAGAAAAGTTCTTTGAGGACAGAAACTATTGTACTTGCTTGTATTTGGATTTCTTGGGAAAACCTTATTGAGGAAACGGTACCTGAACTGAACCTTGAAGAAAAACAGTAATTATTTAGAAGTGGAGATGAGAGCTCACAGCATTGTTCTCTTTCACAACTCCTGCCCTCATACCAGGGGACTTCAGCATACATACTGACAATCCCTCAAAAACCGCAGCCTGCTCACTTTCCATGACCTCCACCAC
The DNA here is from genome assembly GCF_019393635.1 of Dromiciops gliroides. Taxonomy (NCBI): domain Eukaryota; kingdom Metazoa; phylum Chordata; class Mammalia; order Microbiotheria; family Microbiotheriidae; genus Dromiciops; species Dromiciops gliroides. The sequence goes on from NC_057862.1 coordinate 54,608,907, forward strand.
CACTCCCCCACCTCAGCCACACACACAGTCTTGTCATCACTCACAAATGCTCTACTTCTAGGTTTTCCTTAACTGATCACAATCTAGCATCATTCTACCTCTCCTCCTTTCTATGTTGTAACCCCAACCCTGTTCTTCAAGCACACTATGACCTTCAGTCCCTTGCCCCCCCTCCCCCTCACTTATCTTCCATGCCATCACCTCTGCACTTGTAATATTCTCCTCTTTTCCTCATCTTGACCCCTTGGTGACCAGTTGAACTAGACACTGTCCTCTTCTCTTGATCCCTTTACCTCTTATCCCTTTGTCAATCTTGCCCTGCCAAGCCTTAGCCCTGAATCATTCCCACCCTCTGCTGACTCTGCTACTAAACGTTGCTGAATGAAGGTGGAGAAAATCATGAAACCATACTGACTGGGCTCACTAGAGTTGGTTACATAACTAAGTGTACCCTCTCAGCTACAAGGCAATCCTTCTACACTTTAACCCACTATGCCCTCACCACAGCAGCTCTTCTAAACCTTTTCATTCTTATTCAAACCATCGCATGGCTCCTCTTCCCCCTGCCTTCCAGCTGATAACCTACTGAGGCCATTTGCCAAGAGTTCCTTCTTCACCTCATCTCTTGTCACCCAAATGCCTCCTGCTACTACCTCTTCCTTCACCCATCTCCATACCAAGGCCAACCTCTCTGCATAAACAAGCGATCCCATTCTGTCCTGTCTTCTTCAGCACACTGACCTCCCTTTCATCCCTCCCCACTTATCTACAATTTCTACCTCTCTATTGACTACTTCCATACTGACTCCAAATATGTTCATGTCTCCCCCATTCTTAAAAAACAACTCGATCCAACCAATCCTTGCTAACTAGCATCTCTCCTGCCTTTTGTGACTGAAGTCTTTGAGAGGGTCAGCCACATTAGGTGCCTCTACTTCCTCTCCTCACTGTCTTCTAAACTCGATATTTTTGTCTTTTGATCTCATTTAACTGAGCTGCTCTCTCCAAATAGACTAATGATCAGGGCAGTGAGGGTTAAGTGACTTGCCCAGGGTCACACAGCTAGTGTCAAGTGTCTTCAGCTGGATTTGAACTCAGGTCCTCCTGAATCCAGAGCCAGTGCTTTATCCACTGCACCACCTAGCTGCCCCAACTAATGATCTTTTGACTGGAAAACTGGATAGCTTTCTCAATCCTCATCCTTCATGATCTCTTTTGGGCTCCTTCTTCTTGATTCTAAGTAGAAGTCTTATTCTGGTCCTTTCCTCCTAAAGTAGGAACACTGCTCCCACGTATTGGCAAATTTTTGCATTCCCATTTTCCTTAATGTTTTCCTCTTCTTCAGTATAGAAATCTGAGTATTTTCTTATCTCTTCTCTGGTCAAGCATTTGGACTCCAACTCATTTGAGTAATTCTGACTGTGTCAGCTTTCCAGTGTTACTTGGCTAATTTAGCGAGCCCAGGGAAGTCAGATGTGGTTTCCACCAAAAACACTTTGATCTCATTTAAATGTTTTTTCAAAGTGATTTCCATCTCTCTCTTACTTGCAGGAAGTGGATATTTCCTCCCTTGCACATTTCTGATGGTACAAAAATATTTTTAAATAGAAATCACTAAAAGGATTCATGTTTTGTCTCAGTTATACCTTGTAGAAAGAGAATGCTATGGGGCTCTTTTGATCTGTTCCAAAAAATAGAACTGACAATTTCCTTAGACTGGATACACCCACATTCTTATAGAGAATGAATTCCCCTCCTCAAGAAAACATATGCGTGGTTTTTTAAATAAAATGTTTTACCCATTTATACCATGTGTTTCCTCAATAACTAAGTTTTCTCCTTTTTCAAGCTTTGAAGATTAGAATCCAGAGTTTGGCTTCAAATGCAGCCTTTTGTGAACCTTCTCCATTTTAAAAGGCAAAGTTTAGCCTTCTCTGCACCCTTCGTAAGGCCTCCCTTTGGCCTCCTGCCTTACTTCTTTGACCAGGCAAAGGTAATCCAGGTGCCAGTGACAGTCTTCACTCTCCCAGGATAGCCATTCAGCTCAAGCTCGGTTGTACACTGCCAGAAAGCAAGACATTTTTATTTCTTAACATTGTGCTTCACATCTCCTAGTGATACCACTATAATCTGGCCAGGGGCCCTTAGAGAGCTCAGATCTCAGAGCTGTCTGGCTGGGCCATCACACTCCATTGTCCTAACTCAGATGAACCATTTTAAAGAAATTCCAAGGAGAATTATCTTATATCACCAGAAAAATGCAAACAGGCTGTGCTTCATAAAAACTTCTTGTGAAGTTTAGAACAATAGTAACTTAAGCAGTTAAAATCAATGTAGCATTTTGGATGTTGCTGAGTAGAAAAGTAGTGGGTGTAAGGCAAATGCAGGGCAGAGGACACTGGTGACGGCACAGTAGGTCATGATATTGGCAATTTTTCTATATCTTCCTGCAGGTTTCTAAGATAAGGAATAGGATGTTGGGTACAGCATTCATTAGTTGTTTTCTATACTCTTGTTAGTAGCAAAGAACAACTTCTCTTTTGAAGCCTGTCAGCTCTCTTCCCCTCTGGTCTCATTCCAAGAATGAGAGAATGAAAAACTAGGAGATTCGGCCCCCACTATTGTAAAATTCTCTTCCCTAGGAAATGAAAGAATAGAATTCATGATCCTTTACATACTCAGCATAAGTATTCAGGAGTTGGGTGATTTCCCTACTTTCTAATTCCTTTTCCTTGCTGGCAGATTTAGAAGGGTGTTGTCTAGTTCTGGCTCAGAAAGAACCCTTCTCACAGTATTTCCCTTCTGTTGAGTTGGTTTCAAGGCCAATTGGTATTCACACCATTAGTTTATAAGTGAATTACTCTTTCCTTTGAGTGTTAATTAATAGTTCAATGCACGGACAGAAATTTATACATGCATATATGTGTGCAAGCTACACGTAGATTACATATGGATGCACATACACGTAATCATATGTGTATTCATACATATATGTGTATGTATTACCTGGCCTCATAGAAACACAAATCAGCCTTTGATGTTAAGTATTTGCACTCATTTGTTCAATTTGGGGTGAATTTTGGTGTTCATTGAAAAACTTTCTATCAAGCTAATGAGAACTGACAGTAGTATTCTATGTTCTTTTTCCTCATGGGGTAGATAATGTTTTTCTTTCAGACAGTTTTGTATTAAGATAAAACTGACCAGTTGGGTTTGTGCCTCCTCCAAGGAAGAGCATGCTACTTGGGAGATGAATTCAGTGACACCTTCTTAATCAAGGTTCAAAGCCATTATTCTTTCTTGTTATGTGGAGCCTGGACTCTATGGAATCCTTCTCTGCAGCATAAATGAGCAGAGAGCCACCCCTGGCTGCAAGAGGTCATTCAGACAGTGTGAGGGAAGGAGGGCAGAAGTGTGGAATCAGAATGCTGTCACACTGCTTAATTTGGTGGGGAATTATGCAAGTGTCCCTCTGCTGCTTTAAAAAATGATGAACAGAAGAAGCTAGAACACTCATGAAGCTGGCCTGCAGCTAAAAATAGTGGATTTTAATGAGTTAAAAAGTGCTGTGTGTGGGAGGGTCATGGGAAGGAATGGACTACTCCCAGAAATAAATATTCTTACCTTCATCTTCCCAGTCCTTCTTATGGAGATTTGTTTTAAATGGGATTTGAATTTTTATTGCTCCTTTTAGCCCAAACAATAGAAAAGCTTCCATAGGTGGGGCCTCTAGCTTACTTCTAGTGATTGAATTTTTCCTCTGAAGTGACTCTTGAGATGAAGTTCTTGCAACTCACAACTAGACCAATTCCAAGCTATCAAATCCTTCAAAATACTGTCCTTGTAAACTATGTGAATGCTTAGGAAAAAGATGATGGGGTCCAATGTAGGCCAGAGTGGGAGAAGGTGCATGTCTAGGGAAATCAAATTGGCACTTACCTTTGAATGCCTAGCATCTGGAAAGAGAAAGATAAGAACGAGCTGAGGTGAAGGGAAATGTGAAAGCTGAAGGGAATTTATTATCCTACAACCTGAAGAAATGCTGTGACTGGCAACCCAGAAGGGACATCAGAAGGCATCTGACCCCAGATGTAGAACTTTTTTCTGCTTTTTTCTCTCTTAACTGCCTTTAGTGATTGCAGATTTTAAAATACAGTTAGAATTAAGACTTTTTTATCTTTCAGGTAAGGTTTAACTGCTTCATAGTTTTTTAAAAAGTATTTAAAGTCACTTCTTTCTCTACATATTTTCAGGGTATTGAGCATCAGTAGCTATTTTTTTATTATTATTATTTGTTTATTTATTTTTTGGGTGAGGCAGTTGGGGTTAATTGACTTGCCCAGAGTCACACAGCTAGTAAGTAAGTGTTAAGTGTCTGAGGCAGGATTTGAACTCAGCTCCTCCTGACTCTAAGACTGGTGCCCTATCCACTGTGCCACCTAGCTGCCCCCATCACTGCTATTTTAAACTAAGAAGGCAAGAAATTAAAACCTTTGTCAACATGCCTACAGTTTCTGAAGGAATCAATCAATTAGGTATTCACTGTTTGCTTACTACATGTCTAGGGACAGATAGGTGGCACAGTGGATGGAACACTGGCCCTGAATTTGGAAGGAAGTGAATTCAAATCTCACCTCAAACACTAGCTGCGTGACCCTGGGCAAGTCACATAAACCCAAATGCCTTAAAAAAATCACCCAGGGGCTGTGTGTGTGTATCTGTGTCTGTGTCTGTGTGTATATGTATCTTGTTACTGGACCCAGATGACTCTGGAGGAGTGATGTTGGTAAACTTGCACAGCCCTTAAATCAAATCATTGCAAGTCATGATATCACTTCTATGTCATGGTCCTCTTCCGAAACTAAGGACAAACAACTCTATGTTCAATACTGTGCTAAGTATCACTGGGGACATAATTGGAGGTCTTGATAATGTGCTGGAGGATTTGTGGATAAAGGGTCAGCAGAATCCAATAAGTATTTATTAACTGCCTGCAATTGCCCTCAAGGAATTTATACTCTAATGGGGGAGAGAACACACAAAAGGAGGCCTGAAAGGAGGGGAGAGAATGAGACCAAGGGGCATCTTATTTAGCAGCAGATGCCAAGTGGAGTGAGCTGAGCTGTGAGTTTGGTTTCTGTCCTCTCTAGAGGAAGGTATTGGGAGGAGTTAGTTGGTGCCCCACCCTCTAGTCAGAGGGGAAAGTATGCTGAGGAAAGTGGTGTGAACATGAGAGCTTAACCTGGGAGAGGCATGTTATCATGGGAAGTTGAAACCAGGCAAAGCCATAGATGTAGAGTGGAGACACGTACTCTTATGTGAAAGTCACTTAGCTCTTCCTTGCCATTTTCAACTCTCAAAAGTGTTAAGGGTTAAAATTCCAGCTAAACTGTCTAAAATATCTAATGAGTGGTCGCCAATAAATTATAAGCTTTAGCAAGAGTTAGACTTTTAAGCATTTATTAAGGAGAATAAGAATTTGGTAAAGAGAGAGAGAAAGGCCTAGATTCCTATCTATTAAAGGGAGAGCACATTTCTAGCTCCGCTCTCCACCAGAGTCCAGAGGAAAGAGCCTGGAGACTGAGCGCCAGTCTCTTCCTTCCTCCTCCCACTAGTCTGCGTCACTTCCTCCCCGCCAAAGAAAAGACTCCTGGTCTTGCCCTCAAAGACCTTCGCTTCATGGGCAGAACTCTTCCACAGTAAGTATCCAGCAGGTGGCGTCATTCCAATCGTTACAAAAGACAGTAAGTTATATAATAGTTGTTGACTCAAATCATGTAGTGAATGTTTCCTTACCAGGAGTCCCTAGTGCTGGTGAAGTCATAGATCTGTAGCAAAAATAAATTAACAACTTATATACATATAACAATTAGAAGTTGAGGAAGTGTTTCTCTTCCTTGCCTCCCCATACTGTATGGTCCATGAAGCCTGGGAGCCTCTCCTGTCTATTCCCTCACCACCCCCCTTCCTGTGCACCACGCAAAATGATCATGGCTGTTTGCTGAATTGTGGTATGGATTTGAGCCACCACCCAAGTCAGACAAGGACAAGTGGACAGGGAAAGTCATAACTTGTACCCAGGCCCTGAAGATCAGTAGCACCTGGTGAGGCACAGAATAGAACTCTGGGGGTTAAGGGAATAGTGTGGCCCAGTGGGAAGTGTACTGGACCGGAAGTAGGAGATCTAGATATGGATTCTCATCTCACATACTCACTAGCTTGGGGGCTCTGAGCAAATAACTTAAACTTTGAACCTTGCTTTTCTTTTCTTTTCTTTTCTTTTCTTTTTTTTTTTTTAGTGAGGCAATTGGGGTTAAGTGACTTGCCCAGGGTCACACAGCTAATAAGTGTTAAGTGTCTGTACTCCAGGGCCGGTGCTCTATCCACTGCGCCACCTAGCTGCCCCGAACCTTGCTTTTCTTATCCGGAAAATGGAGATGATAATTCTGTTTCTACTATCTATCACTCAGGGTTGTTCTTTTTTTTTTTTTTTTTACATATGAGGTATTTTATTTTTTCCGTTACATGTAAAGATAGTTCTCAACTTTTGTTTATAGAAACTTTACAATTTCAGATTTTTCTCCCTCCCTCTCCTCCCTCCCCCCTCCCCTAGACAGCAGGTAATCTGATATAGGTTATATCTATATATCTATATACATATACATATAGATAGATATATATACACACACACATATATATATATATATACACATAATAACATTAATCCTATTTCTGCATTAATCCTGTTACAAGAGAAAAAATCAGAGCAGTGATGCAAAACCTCAAAATAGAAAAAAAAAACAGCACCCAAAACAAAAGAAATAGCATGGTTCAATCAGCATCTATACTCCACAGTTCTTTTTTTTTTTCCTTGGATTTGGAGATCCTCTTCTATCATGAGTTCCCTGGAACTCTTCTGTACCATTGCATTGGTGAGAAGAATATAGTCCATCACAGTAGGTCAACACTCAATGTTGATGATACTGTGTACAATGTTCTTCTGGTTCTGCTCATCTCACTCATCATCAGCCCATGCAAGACCCTCCAGGTTTCTCTGAACTCCTCCTGTTCATCATTTCTTACAGCACAATAGTATTCCATTTTATTCATATACCACAACTTGTCCAGCCATTCCCCAATGGATGGGCACCCCCTCAACTTCCAATTCCTTGCTACCACGTAAAGAGCAGCTATCAATATAGGGTTGTTCTGAGAAAAGTATTCAGTTAACTCTAAAATGGACAGGCTGCCTATTACCTCCAAGATCAAATACAAAACCCTTTGTTTGATGTTCAAAGCACTAAATAACCTGGCCTCTTCCTATGGGTCCAGTTTCCTTACACTTGACACCTTCCCCCCCATACACAGATGCCCCATGCTCTGATCCAATGACACTGCCCTCCTTGCTGTTTCTCACGCACAGCTCTGTGCACTTTCATTGACGATTTCTCCTGCTTAGACCTCCTTTTCCTCTTTATCTCTACTTCTTCCTTGGCTTCCTTCAAATCTCATCCAGTCTTAGCTTCTTCGTCTTCTTTTTCTTCTTTGTTTTTTTTTTGGGGGGGGGGGTGCAGCAATGAGGGTTAAGTGATTTTTCCCAGGGTCACATAGCTAGTTAGTTGTGTGTCTGAGACCAGATTTGAACTCGGGTCCTCCTGAATCCAGGGCCGGTACTTTATCCACTGTGCCTCCTAGCTGCCTCCCAGTCTTTCCTTCTAAAGAAACTTTTCCCAGTCTTCCTTGATCTTGGTGTCTTCCTTCTGAGACTGGTTTCAATTTATCGTCTCTATATCTTGTTTATATATAGTTGTTTCCATGTTGGTTTCCTCTTTAGATTCTGAGCTCCAGGAGAATATTTTTTGCCTGCCTTTGTATCCTTAGCACTTAGCCCACTGCCTGGGATAGACTATGTTGATTAATACTAGCCAGAATGACTAACTGCAGTGTAAATTATCATTTTGTTTTTGTTTTTTTGTTTTTGCAGGGCAGTGAGGGTTAAGTGACTTGCCCAGGGTCACACAGCTAGTGTCAAGCATCTGAGGCTGGATTTGAACTCAGGTGCTCCTGAATCCAAGGCCAGTGCTTTATCCACTGCGCCACCTAGCTGCCCCTAAATTATCATTTTTTAAAATGTTTGTGGAATTTTTTTGTGTTTTATACTTCATTTTCTTCTAAACATATACCACCCCACTCCTCTGCCCAGAAAGTATCATTGTTAACAGTGTCAACTAGATTAGAGGTGTGATGTTTTAAATATAAATGTGTGGTCACCTTAAATTAGAAGCTTTAGCACCAGTCTTTGGGCATTAAGCATTTATTAAAGCATACCAGGTATTCACGTGAAGTTCAGAAAGTTAAGAAAAGGCCTATCTAGCCTAGAGTTCCAGCCTGGTCGGATTCTTCCTCGAGTCCTCCACCACGAGTCTGTTTCAACCATGAACTCCTCAGCAAACTGAGTGTGGAAACTTTTTATAGGTCCGGAGCATAGGTGGTCCTTACACACTGCTTTGGTAGCTGTCATCCAAATCCATAACTGGACTTGAAGGTAGTCTTGAGTTGAGTTCAAAGTCCTTAGCTTCTGAGAACAATACCTTCTTAAGGGCTAGCCAGGTGTGCTTACAATCTAGTTAACTTGAAGTAGGCTAATCAGCAGCCAATCACTCTTGCTTAATTCAGTCAGTTTAGATTAATCTCCAGGTGGGCCTTTGAGTATCTGCTAAAGTCCATTATTTTATCACAGAGGAAAGGGAGAGGTAAATTAAGCAGAGACATTTGGACATGATAGGTTAGATACCTAGTTACTATTTCATTTTCTCTCCTCTCCTCCTCACCACCCTACTTTGTATGTATTTTGAATTTTCATAGATTGTTTTCCCAAACAGAACGTTAGGTCCCTCAAGAAATAGTTTGTCTTTTTATCTTCAGTGGCTAGCACAGTGCCCAGTGTAATAAATGTTTGATAAATAAATTGGTAGTAGAGAAGAGTTATAAAAATCCAGTAGTCAACACTGTTAGAGACAGCTATGTGGTATGGTGGATAGCACACTGGACATGGAGAGAGGATAGACCTGAATTCAAATCCAGCCTCAGACCCTTACTTGGTCTGCAACTCTGTCCAAGTCACTTTTTACCTCTATTTTCCTCAGTTTGCTCTTCTGTAAAATGGGGTTAATAATAACACCTACCTTTCAGGATTATTGTGAGGGAAAAATGAGATAACATTTGTAAAGTGCTTTGCAAACTTTAAAGCTAAGTATGAATGTATTGTTATATCAAGGCCCTTTTAGTTTCTGAGCTTTATTCAGGTGAATGTACTTGTAAGAAGCCACATTTTTATCTTAGTCAATGGATATATATATATATATTGTTCTTAGTAGTACCCAGTGATAACATAACTGTCTTTATTTCAGAACTTTCCATCATTCAGTCTAATTCAGACCATTTGCTTCCAGGCCTTTTCCTGTCTCATCTTTTCACTCCCATCCCTGAAACCCCCAATAAGCTATAAACTAGGGGTTTTAACTGTAATTGATATGCATCTAGTGAAAGAGGCCATAACTCTAAGTATGGAAGGTTACTGCTCTTGGGAAGAGGATGCTAATGTTCTTGAAGAAGCTTGTTCAGGTTACTCAGCTTTAAAGGTTTTTACTGAAGGTGACCAATTTGGACTCTTCATCCCAAAGAATCAAGATTAAATGTTGTATGGGCAGCAACAATAGTGGAGTGGCCTGAGATTTAAGATCACATGAGAAGGTAATGAATGTCAAAGTGCTTTGTAAATTGTTAAATGCCTTTTAAGTCCACATTCTTATCCTTATTAAAGCTATCATGAAGAAGGATATCTCTTTTAATGGAGAAACTAAAGTATCCTTCTATCAGTGTGTCTCTCTGTATTTTAAAAAAATAACCTTTTAAAAATATCCCTCACAGATATGTATTGATTATCAAGAATGCCTTCTTAGCATCTAATCTCTCTGATCCTTTAACTAAATATTCAAGGGGTGCACTCTTTGTTACATTGGAAGCTGCAACTGCTGTTAGTTAATTCCTTTTATCAGTCAGTTAATCAGTAAGCATTGATTGAACACCTGCTGTATGCCAAGCATTGTGTAGACCCCAGGGATACAAATACAAAATGTATTCTCAATTATCTCTACAAATAGCAGAGAGAAGTAACCCTAATCTTATAAAATAGTGGACAATCCCCCGATAATCTTTATTAAATTTTGAAATACAGTGAGAAGCCTGAATTGTCAGACTGTGAAATCACATATTTACTATAAAGAAATTACCTCAGGCAGGAAGAAGAAAGGGTAATCTGGGCAGAACCCTGTACCCACCTTTCTTGTGGCTTTCCCTTTTCTCCAGTAAACCTGTATTTCAGAATTGCTTTTGAGACTGACAGCAACCTCTACTCCTATTACCCGTTCAAGCCTGGTTTCTGGGTATTCCAAATCCCCCCATCTCTTAGTTTAGCCTTGGACAAACCTTTTCGGAATTCACCGAATAATTGTTTAGTTGTTCAGATACACGTGTTGGGGGTAGAGGAGTCATTGCTAGCAACTAAGGGGGAAAAGTCCTATTGCTGCAGAGGACAGAACTGAATTTACAAAACTCAGAAACCCCAGGCTGAGACATCCCCAGTACAGCCAGACCCGACTGACAGTGTTCGGTGTAAAACACTGTGAGTTGCCATCCATTTCACTTTTTGGCTTTCCCTTGTTATGTAACCCATCTTCTTAAATCCCTACAGATGGCCCAGGTGAGCTACATACTTTGAGGCTCCGGCCCCCATTGCTCCTTTTTCTTCCAGAATCAAAGCTATCTCCCTCCTATTGTCCCTTTTTCCAGGTCCAGGGTCAGGGCACTTTGAGTTCACAGTCCAGCTCGATTTTTGAAGCTAAGAAGCCCACTGTTCCTGTCACCCCCATCCCAGGACCGTTGCCGTGTCACCCACTTTGTTCACAGGCTGACGTGTCCACGTAGCCCACATTAGAAGTGTTCAGGGTAGGGGCAGCTAGGTGGCTCAGTGGATAGAGCACCAGCCCTGTAGTCAGGAGGACCTGAGTTCAAATCCGGCCAAAGACACTTAACACTTACTAGCTGTGTGACCCTAGGCAAGTCACTTATCCCCAATTGCCTCATAAAAACAAACAAACAAAAAAACAATAAGATTTTGGGGGCAGCTAGGTGGCGCAGTGGATAAAGCACTGGCCCTGGATACAGGAGGACCTGAGTTCAAATCCAGACTCAGACACTTGACACTTAGTAGCTGTGTGACCCTGGGCAAGTCACTTAACCCTCACTGCCTTGCAAACAAAAACAAAAACAAAACAAAAAAAAGAAGCGTTCAGGGTGTCATTGGTTTGGTGAAAATCTGCTCTAAGCATAGCAACTGGAAATAATTATCTGATACCTATCCAGACAGGCTGGGCAAGACTATGTCTGATATCACAGCTTCATCATCACTTGCTGGGTTAGGGGAGGAAAATACTGAGTAGAAACCGCAATCATGACCTGGCATGACACAGACCCTTTCCCCTCTGTAACAATGGCCACCCCTGCATCTGCCTTCTTCCCCCACCTTCCCATCCTCCATTCATCTTTCCCCTTCACTTGCTTCTCACTAGAGGATCTACCTACACGAAATAATATGCCCACCACTCACCCCATCCTACAGAACAAACTCATGGCCAGTCTTCTGCCACTCCTACAGCAGCCATCGCCCCACTTCTTGTTAGCCCAAAGAGAAAATGCTGGCGTTGGCCCAAGCCCAGAAGGGAACTGCCCCTGTCCCTTTCCCCCTGCCTCCTGAGGCAGCACCTGCCAAACCCGCCTGATGCTATTGACCCCAAGAATGGGCCTGGCCAGAATAAATGTGCATTGTTTGCACAATCTCCTGAATAGTTACACTTTCATAGTATTTCTAATATATGCAATGGGAAATTTCATTTCATCCTATTTCTATGGCATTTTCTAAAAATGTGGGTAGTAACTTCATGGCGCCTTTGAAAGGGCCTTCCTGTTGGGGAGAGAGTCCTTTAAAATTAGAATCGTCAGGATCTTTACCACAATTATTAGAAATATTGAGGCCTGATTTTTATCCTGCAGGGCAGTTTTATCTAATATGATATTAAAAGTAGGAAATTCCACATATGACTAAAGGCAGAAACAGTGCAGACCCCAATTTGTCATGATTTCATGCTCTTTGAGAGACTGCTTAGACATTTTTTTATCATCTGTGCATATTTTAGGGTCATTTTATGGTAAATGAATAGCTCTTCTAAACCTGGTTTTGTTCATTTATAATGAACTATGAAATGTGCCACTTTCACACTGAAGAGCCTGTGAAATTTATTATCCTTTTCCAAACAAACTGTACAACGTTAGATTCACAAGACCTAGCAGTGAGGAACAAAAGTTAGATGGTGATGGACCAACATGGAAGGTAGTAGAAGACATATCACCGTCCTTTTCATAAAGTAGTTTTTTCCTTTTCATTTGATACTTTTTATAAAATGAAAAGATGACTATGTCTTATGTTCATTTAAACATATACACATCCCTCTTTAGAAGCTATTTCTTTCTTTCACTCATGCATCTTGCAGTTAAGATAACAACAGACAGGGGAAACAAAACCATGGGGACTTGCGACTGAAATGAACTGTGAAGCCTGGTGCACAAGAAAGACTACAGAGGACGCCCAGACAGACTGAAGGAAGGATGGAAAGAGGGCAAAGGGAAACATGAAGAAAGACAGAAGCATGCTCCATGTCTTTGGATGCTCATGCTCCCAGATGCCTTGTGAAAGAAATGTTGGATTGAAGTTAGATAGTTTATTCACTTACTGGCAGCATTATTTAACATCTGTCACTATGTATACATAATCTCAGAGCTTCAGAGAATTAGAGCTAAAAGGGACCATAGATATCACACAATCCAAATCCTTCACTCCTCCATTTTGTAGATGAGGAAATAAGGCACAGAGAGGTTAAATTACTTTACTGAAATCATACAGGCAGCAAACAGCAGCACTAGAATTTGGGCATCTAGGTGGGGCAGTGGATAGAGTGCCAGGCCTGGAGTCAGGAGGACTCATCTGTGAGCTCAAATCTGGCCTCAGATACTGACCATCTGTGTGACCTGGAGCAAATCACTTCACCCTGCTTGCCTCAGTTTCCTCATCTGTTAAATGAGCTGGAAAATGAAGGCAAACCTCTCCAGTGTCTTTGCCAAGCAAACCCCAAATGAGGTCAAGAAGAGTCAGACACTACTGAAATGACTCAACAACAATAAAGGATTTAAATCTACATCTTTTGATTCTTTGTCTTAACACTTTTCCCACCATACCTTCCTACCTCCCTAAGGCATCTAAGGTTATCCATTGTCTATGCAGATTACCAAAAACACTCCCAAGGGAGGGGAAAAACAGCGAGAGGCCATTTTAAAAATCCTCCTGCATGACGTTCAGGATGAAATGCCTGGTGGACCTTCTGAGAGTGACTTTGTGGTGCCCATTTTGTGCTGGGGCAGCAGCGTTAGTCATGTCTTCTTTCCCTGTCCCCACTTGTAGCTTCTGAGAAGGGGGCTGACCTTAGCAAAGGTGACTAGGAAAGATAGGAAAGGGGAAAAAAAATATTTTTTCATTCAACTTTTAAAGTCATAATTGGATTCTTTAAAAATTAGGATATTTATTATGTTCTTATGACAGCTGCAGGATGGAAAGTTTTAACACACTAGAGCGAGCTATATCTTGGACACATTCTTGATATCTTAAGTTCAACATGCTCCATATGGTGCCACTGAACCAGTGATTTTAAAGGAAATGCTGTAAGATTGCTGAAGCAGCATAAAGGACAAATTATTCTCCCTTACATAAGTAAAAATCTACCGTCAATCTTCTTCACTTACTTTCTGCATGGATACTTCTGAAGTGGGTTTTGTAAAGAAAAGTACATATGCATATCTCTAAATATACATATATAAACGTACTGTTTATAAATATTATATAGACACATACACATTTGCTAGATACACATGAAAGCCAATGTGACTTAGTGGAGTAGGAGCTGGCCTCACAGTCAGCCAGACCTAGGTTCTACTCCTACTTTTGATACATTCAGACTGTGTGACCTTGGACAAGTCACTTAATTTTTCAGTGCCCCAGAAGGTGCTCAAAGACCATAACTTAATGCAAAAATCATAAGAGCAAATGATTTTATGGATTGGTAGAGTGTGTTCCTCACCAGGCTCTTCCTACAATGAAGAAATCACAGGTCTGATTTTATATTTATATTTTATACACACACAGAGATAGTCTCTCTCTGTCTTTCTCTCTCTTTCCCCCCTCCTTCCTGTGTCAGTACTTCAAGGAACCATATTTTCCAGTGTGAGTACTCCCTCCCTCCCCTAATGCAGATAGGAATCCATTTATAATTTGATAGATGATCTTCGATAGTGGCCCTGGCTGAAAAATTGATCAGTATTGGCTAAGCTGGTAAATATATGGTCCATCTGCAGGCCCACACTCAAAACTAGGCCCAGAGACAGCTAGGTAACATAGAGGATAAAGCACTGGACCTGGAATCGGAAAGGCCTGAGTTCCAATTTGGCCTTAGGTACTTAACTAGCTGTGTAACCCTGGGCAAGTCAATCAACCTCTGTTTGCTTCAGGTTCATCATTTCCAAAATGGGGACAATGATAACAATAGTACCTCTCTTCCAGGGTTATTGTGAGGATCAAATGAGATAATGTTTGTAGTCTGCTTTTAAAGCTCTATATAAATACAGGTTGTCATTGTTGTTGTTACTATCCTGTTTGTTCTCAGTTAGCATAACTTTGAAGAACTAAACCACAATTACTCTGATATAAGAGTAGTGTTAAATCACAAAGCACATTTTAGTATCTGCAGACTTCGATAATGGTAATAGCCCAGGGTCCAAGTATAGGCATAATGGTTTGGTCCCACAATAAAAACATGGTCATTCACAATTTTGATACCAAGTAGCAGGAGCAGTTCCTTTGCTTTCAATAAAAAGCTTGTCTGGGTTTTTGTTTTTGTTTTTGGTGCAGACAATGAGGGTCAGGTGTCTGAAGCCTGTTTTGAACTCAGGTTCTCCTGAATCCAGGGCTGGTGCTTTATCCACTGTGCCACCTAGCTGATTCATTACTTGTTGTAATGTAATAATTTACTTTTCCTGAAGGACCTGATTCGTTCTATAGAAACTTGCTGTTGTATATACGCAGATAGCTCTTA
The DNA here is from genome assembly GCF_019393635.1 of Dromiciops gliroides. NCBI lineage: Eukaryota > Metazoa > Chordata > Mammalia > Microbiotheria > Microbiotheriidae > Dromiciops > Dromiciops gliroides. Next base: position 54,624,164 of record NC_057862.1, read on the forward strand.
TTCCAAATGTGAAAACTGGTTGTTATTCCCTGCAATAAGCAGGATAGTTAAGTTAGTATACAGACTCAAGTTAATACAAACTTCAAATTCAATAACAGCTTTTTAGAAAGGTGACTTCAAGTTGCTGATGTTTTCAGTAAAAGCTTTCAACTTGCCTCCTTAAAAAAAATGGTGACAGTAAAGCTTGGATCCATTCACCTCTCTCATTAGCTGAATAAATGGGGAGGGGGAAGAGAAAGCCCCACCAATTTCAAACAATAGGGCTTCATTTACTTTTCTTGTTCACTGCCAAAGGAGCCTGCCAAGTTCCTTCCTCCTAGGTGATAACATGAAAAAAATTGAACTAGATGCAAGAAAATGATGGATGTTCCATTGAAATACAGTGTAGCTAGAGGCGCTGTGCTGTGCCTTTTGTGTGAGTTCAAGTGCGAACGGGCCCAGATTGCCTCAAGTCCATCTTCCATTGGGTCTTAACTAGTCCCAAGCCATCTCTTTTCCACAGAGCACCAAGGTGGTAGGGAAATGCTTATGGGACCACACAAGGTCTTAATTGAGGACAGACTGTTATTGAATTGGATTTGCCCTGAAAGGATCTTCAGACTCATTGGGAAGAGTTGGTGTCCCCATTCCATGTCATGTGAGTATATGCACATTCTTTACAGTACCCAGGTACTGGCTCCTAGCCATACCAAGTCTTCTTCATGAGTGAGGCATCCCATATGCTGAATTGGGGTGCTTCTGCTTGTTCTTTGAGAATTGAGTGAAGTATAAGGAGAGAGGTCACAGACTGAGACCTTGATAATTTTTTTGGTGGGAGGGAAAAGGGATACCTTGGTAGACCTGAATTGAGATGCAATGTGGTGCAGAGTTTTTTTTTTAAAAGAAAAGAAAAACCTCTGAATTAAGGGTCCAGAGAGACAGCTGCATTTGAATCCCAACTCTGATATTATATGTTAATGGGCAAGTCTTTTAATCTCTTTGAACTTCAGTTTCCTTATCTAAGAAATGGGAATAATTATACTTGTACATATGCCACAATATTATTTTGAGGAAAGACCTTTGTAAATCTTAAAGCCCTATATACATGTGAGTTTTTATTATTGTTACTCCTCATTTATTAAACTCCTAATATCGACAAAGCATTTGGCTAGGTGTTGTAGATACAAAGGTATAAAATAACATAGGTATTTGATCCTGGGTGAACTTGACTCTGCTTTTTCCACTGATGCAGATAGTAAGTAAGCATGCCCCCCTCACTCCCTCCCCCTGCCAATACCTTCATCTCTCTTTTATAAATATGTATTAATGGCTGTGTTGCTTTGGGTTGTTGTTGTTGTTGTTGTTGTTTTTGCAGGACATTGAGGGTTAAGTGACTTGCCCAGCGTCACACAGCTAGTTAAGTGTCAAGTGTCTGAGGCTGGATTTGAACTCAGGTCCTCCTGAATCAAAGGCCAGTGCTTTATCCACTGTACCACCTAGCTGCCCCAGCTGTGTTGCTTTGAAAGACACAAAGACGAAAAGTAAATGGACCCTCCTTCCCCTCAGAGATTTCACGGAGATGGGATTGACTTTCTCATTCTTTGAAATTCTTATTGGTGTCAATCTCTTAAATTCTCCTTGGACAATCTACCAAATATACCAGCGACTTCCTTTTGTTTTATTATCATCTTAAAGATACCATTGTTGGTATAAATCTTAGATGCTCCTTTTGTTCTTTTTCATTAAATGCTGGGCCCTCTTCCTTTAAAAAATAATGTCTGTCGGGGCAGCTAGGTGGTACAGTGGATAAAGCACCCGCTCTGGATTCAGGAGGACCTGAGTTCAAATTTGGCCTCAGACACTTGACATTAGCTGTGTGACCTTGGGCATGTCACTTAACCCCCATTGTCTCACCCCCCAAAAAATGTCTGTTACACCATTTCTCACATTCAGATCATCCTTAACCGAATGCTGCAGCTTCCTTAGTCCCCCTGTGCCTCCATCTATTTAGTTATTTGTAATTTTTAAAAATTGATTTGTACTCACATACCACTAAAAGAATATGGTATGAGAGTTAGTTTTGTAACAGCAATGTCAATCAGTTTTCTAGATACATTTTAGCTGAATTTCCTTCTCTTGCTCAGTTTTAGATTCAGCTATTTCTATTCCATAATGTACACTGTGCCCATCCCATCCATCTGCACATCAGTCTGGGTAAGAGGTGGGCTTTTTATAAATTCTGGTTTTTTAGTGTAGATGGTTAGATGAATCTTTTGCAGTGTTCTAAGACTCACATTGCCATTAAAGTAGGCCTCCATCAGTCGCAGATGACCATGAATCAGTGCCTTGAAGAGTCACAGGCCACAGTGTGGCTGTGCAGTCTGATACAGGAGCCGCAGCTCCTGAGTGACTTATAGCCGCATCCCATGTTGTATCCACCCCATGAGTAGTAGCTGGAGTGTCCTCTCCAGGGCTCTGGCCTGGGCGGATCAATTGGAAAACAAGCTGTTGCCCATACAGCAGGTTTTCCCTCTCAGCGACATTGGTGGATCCAAAGTAGAGGCAGAACCAATATAGTTTGGCACCAGTGCCGCTGCAGGAGTTGCCAGAGGGATGTGATGTCCAACATCCAACTGCCTAAGGGACTCCAACTCCTGATTTTTCCTCAGAGTTAACTCCTGAAGCCTTTCCCATATATAGGTATAGCCACAAGGCAGTGGAGGTTTAAAATCAGGGTTTCCTTCCCCTAGGTGGCTTGCCTGCCAAGGCTAACCAGCTCCACCTGCCAGAAGTGACTGGTTTTAAGATGCCAGTGACTCGCCTTCGCTCCTTCTCCTGTTAATGGAAACAGTTCCGCCAGGAGAAGGCCAGGAGTTGGGCTTCAGTTGTCAGAGGCTATTTGAGTCGCACACTATTGGAGCATGTTATAGAGAGTGGGAGCTTATCCCCACTCCCACCGCATTGCCATTAATTGTAGTAATAACTAACATTTACATAGCTCTTTCAAGTTTACAACACGTTTTACATGAACTATCTCATTTTATCCTCACAAGAACTGTTAGAGGTTATGTGCTATCACCATCTCTGCCTGACAAATAGGGAAACTGAATTACACAGAAGTTACACAGTGACTTGCTCAGCATCTCACAGTCAGTACCTACCTTAGTGTGGGATTCAGACTCAGGCCTTTGTGATTCTTAAGTCTAGTAGTGCTCTATTAACTACACCCACCTAGCTTCTTCATGTATAAAGAAAACAATTTGTAGGATTTCTCCATTAGCACCTAATCCTTTTATCCTTTTTGTGGTTGTTTAGACTTTGCACAGGATATTTTCTGTGACACTGGTGAATACCTTATATGAATGAGTCTGCCTGTTTGATATTTCTCTTGATGTCAGTACCTGACTAATCATTGAACAATATTATCTCTCTTGTCAAAACTGACATATAGCTAGACTTGTATAATTTTAATGTACATGTGGGAGAAACCTTTCCTCAGAAGAGCCTTTGAGGCTACATTTTGTTCTACAAATTCAAATCCTTTTTTTAAAAAAAATCAATAATAAGCTCCGTAGGACCTTATGTTTTCTATATCTTTCAGGCAGTTATATGACTGGAAAATAGTCTAATCTAGATAATAATCTGCAAAAGCATGCCTCTTCCCTCATATTATTGATTTATTAATCTTCAGTTTCCCTGCATATATTTTATGACAGCTTTTTTTACAGAATGTCTTATTGATGCATTTCATTTTTTATAATATTATCAATTCCCAGTTGCCCACTTCTCTCTTTCATGATATCCTCCCTTACCAACCAACAAATAAATAGTTAAACAAACTTTCCAAAACAATGACTGCTATTTACAGATTCTTTTCATTGTTTCACATATCACTTTCTGTCCAGAGTTGGAATAGTTCAAATATAGTGAATCCTATAATCAAGGATGATAATAGATTGCTGTTGAAATGCTGCCAGATCTGCCCCATTTGTGTCCCTTTGTGGTCCTCATACATTTTGATCTAAAAATGCTTTGAGGACTGTCTGGATTTCTCAGATCTCATACAAACTTTCCTACAGGCTCATTTCCTCCTGTCCTTACTTTTCCTTATAGATCTATCCATATGTGCAGGAGGAATAGTAAAAAACAAACAAACAAAAACAAAACCATTTATAGTGTCAGGTTGCTTTGCCTTTTTGTACTTGTTAACTTTTCTTTTAAGAACTTGGATATTGTACCATTTGATGAACCTATAAACTTAATGCTTCATTGCTTGATATCTTTAAGGATAATTTGTTTCTCTGTTTTATCTTCCTTAAACAATATCAAACTTAACTGTTTCTTTATCTATGATTGCAAATCCTGCTATTTTTAGGATCTCCTGAAGCATAATAAACTTTGATTCATCCCCTCATTCTCATTTTGAATGTGTCTGTACGGACTAAATAAAAGAAGGCTAGGTGAAGCAGTGGATGGAGTGCAGGACTTAGAGTTAAGAAGACCTGGGTTTGAATCCTACCTCAGTGTCCCCATTTGTAAAATGGGGCTAATAATAGCCCTGACCTCACAAGACGGTTTTGAAGAACAAATAAACATACATAAAAAGTTTTTCAAATGTTAAAGTGTTACATTATTGACAACTATCTTCATCATTAGTATCATTATATGTGCATATATCTTGCTTGCAGAAAATTACTGGGATTCATTTTCTTATCCATTCCATCATTCTTTTTTTGTAAGCCTATTTAATTTATAAAGGTTAACATTCTGTTTTCTTCTATTAAAGTTGGTTATGTTGTTTCCCCTGTTTTTAAGCTGTGCTAGCTAGCCCCTTGACATTTGTTTATGATAATGTGATTCTAGTTTCTCTCCATACAGCTTCCTCAGTACCTTCCCATTCCCCTCTAATTACTTGAGGCTACCTGTATTGTGGTCCCCTTCCTCTCTTCTCCTCCGCATTCCCCCACCCTCCCGATCTTGGTATTCAGATGGGAAAGAGTAAGTGGATGAAGAAAGCCTACTCCCCAGACTGACATGCTGTTAGCTGATCAGCTTATGAATCTTGTCTATCAGTATTTATATCTGGAACACACAGTACATATGGATAGTGCAGGTGGACAAGAGCACACTAGATTGCCTTCAAGAACTGCAGCTCTTTTAATAACCCAAAAGCCTTCCAGAAACTAAGGCCCATCTTTTTTCACACCAGTATCCTATCAGTATTATATAATGGTTCTGGAAAGGTACCAGCAGTCTCCAAAGAACTGAAAATGGATAATACATAGAGGACTGTGGCTCTGAAAAGACTGCCACATATAACTAATGAGGAACTTGATAAGTGAACAAGAGTAAAAGGTATCATCAGGAAACATATGAGAAGAAGAGAAGATGGGCTAGTCATGTGGTTAGGGCAAGGGGTGACAGGTAGACAGTGATATCCGCTGAATGTCCAAAGAAATCAAGGAATACCAGAGCACATTGGGTGAACATTGACAAGCATCATTCGAAATGAGCAGATGTGGATGGGTTGTTGGGAGGATCAAACGTGAGATAATAATTATAAAGGCAGTTAGGAAGTGTGTTATGAGTATTCGTTATTATTACTTAGAACTAAGACCATATAATTGTTTTTGGAAGTGCCAAAGCACATTCAACATTGTCATCTCCAGCACAGATAACCTCTATATGTTTGGTCAGTTCCAAGACCCTCTTCCTGATTTCGTCTTAAGTGCTGTTGTCCCATTGTCACATCATCTATTAGGTGCTGAAGTGGTAGTAGATTCCAAATTAATCCTAACTACAAAATGTTTCCTAAACCCATTAGAGATATTCATATTGAGAAGAGTGTAGAATGGTCTCAAGTTGCATATAAAGTCCATTTGTAGAAAATTGACCTTCTTTTGCCCCTAATCAGAATAACTCCCTGTTTTAAAAAAAAAATCAGCATATCGGTTCCATTTGTTTTTGCATCTTTTTGTTGTCCCTGTTCTGGTTTTATCAGCAAATACCTTTAGGATGATCTGACTTAGCTGCATCTCTTCCCTAAGCTCCCTGCAGGCTTGTTTTCTCTTCAACTGCTTTGGATAATTTATAAAGTAAAACTACTCATAGGCTTCCATTATCCCCCATAATGTTTGCAAATGAGCTTATTAGACTCTAAACCAGTGATCCTTGACTGTCTTGTGCCTACACATAACAGAATTAACTGTTTACTGTCTCAGGGGCTTTCTTACTGGTCATTTCCAAACTTTGCTCTCTGTGCTCCTATCATTGTCCTCATCCTTCTCATCATGCTCCCAGTAGAATTTTGGACTCTGCCTCTTGGGACCACTTGGATCTCTGCTAGGTAAGCTTTTGTGCTTTCTTTCCCAGAACTAGGCTTCCATGTCACCCTGCTGCTCTCTCTATGCATCACCTCCATCTCCATTTTAGCTCCCCTTTATGTGTTGTCATCTCCCATTAGAATGTAAGCTCCCTGAGGGCAGAGACTACCTTCCTTTCTTATATTTGTATCCCCACTGCATATGCATACAGTGCCTATCCTTCCGTGAATGCTTAATAAAGTGTTTTGCATTAGTTAAGGATAAAACGGTGATAGTTAGTGTCTTTACTTTTGTTCATTTTTCGTTTTGCAGGGTTAATGGTTTGTTGACAATTTTTTTTTTAAGTGAGGCAATTGGGGTTAAGTGACTTGCCCAGGGTCACACAGCTAGTAAGTGTTAAGTGTCTGAGGCCAGATTTGAACTCAGGTACTCCTGACTCCAGGGCCGGTACTCTATCCACTGCACCATTTAGCTGCCCGATAGCTTGTTTAAACACATCACATTGGAGATACTATAATTGTGTTTCATGTCATTTTCTCATCATAACTTTCCTCCTAGTTTGGTCTTTACTTTGACCTTTATAGATGTAAGTGTCAAAGGTCAAAGCAGGGGCCTAAGTATCCCAGAGAACTAAGGACCATTTTGCATTTTTTGTCTGATTCATAGGCTTGCTGTGACCAAAAGTATCTCTGTGTTTATCTATCCTAATTTAAGAATAGCCAGCACAGATCCATGCCAGTCCCTTAGCCCAAGCCTTTCTCATCTTCTCCATGCTTCTACAGCTTGCATGGTCCAGGGCCATGGGCTTCTCAAGCCCAGGCATCCCCCCAAGGCATCAGAGAAGGAGTCCTATACATGTCGTTAACCTTAGACAAGGAAAAACAAATTGGAGAGGGAAATAACCTTCATTCCAATTATTTATGCAGCAATTTAACTCTTAAGAGGTGGAGCAGAATGCAAGTTATTACAGCTCCGGGGCAGCAGTTACTTACACACAGACAACTTGGACATGTTTTAGGGGCCAATTTGCTCCACTGTTCACTACTGAAGTGTAGTTACCATAGCAATGGACACATCACATGGTCTCTGTGCTGGTTCTAAAATAGAGAACAACAACATGCTGTATAAACTATGTTTATTTTCTACACAAGGACTACATATACAACTTGAGGCTCCTCCACACTCTTCTCAGCATGGATAGCCATCATTGATTTTGAAAACATTTCAGTGAAAAGCACTTGGTGGGAGTAGATCTCTGTTCTTCAACTTCCCTTGTACCGTGTACCACTGAGCTCAAAGAACAGCTTCACTAGCTCTGACCAGCAGGGACCCTGTTACTGTATATTTAACCAAATATCTTCCATAGAATATCAGTGCCATTCAGGCGCCTGCCCAGGGGGGATGGGAGAGAGAACGTGTACAGCATTCACAGAAACATTTTCTTGGTTATATTGACCAATTTTTAACCAATCCTAGATTTTCCTCCTACTGTCTTCTTTTATGTATTAAAGAAAAAAAAAATACAGGCGTCTGTTCTGAAAATTTAGGAGCGGTAGATGCCAGACACAGCTGGAGGCTTGCTATTAGTTCCCTTTTAGGACCATTACTGCTCTGTAAGACTTAAGCGTAGGCTGCACAACAGTGTGTCTGTCTGTAGGAGCCAGGACTTGAGGTTTCTGTGAACACTGCTGTCAGGACCCTACTCCTTCCTTATCCTTGTATGTTTTTAAGAACCTGGCACATTGTCAGCCCTCAAGAAATGGAATAGGAACACACCCTTTTCTTTCTGTGGCTCCTATCAAACATATTCCTGAAATAGCCTGAACATTATGGTGTGCGGAGATCTGTTCCCCTATAGCCATTTCAGAGAACATTTAAAATGCTGGACTGGTACCTATACCATACCTTTTGGGGAAACAAAAAATAAAACAAACCTGGGAATTCTGCCACTTTATTAAAAATCACTAGGATCACCTAGACTACAGTAGAGAAATCCAGTGGTTTGTTCCTCTACCTCCTTGTGGGATCTGGATTTAAGACTATCACAGCTCAGTTATATCTTTTCCATCACAAATCTGAGAAGTGAGATTCTCCCAGCAGCTGGGACATCTTGTTGGCTGCTATTGACAATGCCTTGGACTTTGTGGCTTCTATAACCAGCCTTGAGTTATTTTGTCCTTTTCTTCTAATACCATTTTAAAGAAATAAGCTTGCAATACATTCTAACTGGAACAAGATTGAAAAAGCGATTAGGCAGTGGCCACGGAGCCTGCCAACTTGTGCTTCTTTTCTTAATGTTATAGCCTGTCTGCATGACTATTACATACAAAACAGTGCTGCCTGCAGGGTAGAAACATGAAGTGGTCCTGTTTGCTCTGGTAGAGATGGATACACCCTTCAGAGATTAGGAGCTGCTTCTGGATATCTGCATCCAATGTTTTGTTCCTTTAATCTCTGAAGTTATACTTGCTTTGAATAGATCAATTCAAGTTTCTTGCATACCTTTGAATTTGCTACCTTTTCACTTTCATGGTTCAAAATGTGTACATAGCTACAAGTCAACACCTTGTTGTTATTTTGGAAAGCCCAGCATCATTCTGGTTTTTGTATGACATGACTGCCAGGGGATAACGAATGGACAGTCCTCCTTCACCACTGTTTTCCAGGGAATGTCCAACATTCTCTGGATAAGGAATGCTAGCTGGGCTTCTGTGGAAGATTTATGGGAGGAAATAGAAGTTGCACAGGATGAGAAGGCACAGGCAGGTTGCCATCTCCACTCCTGGAGGGATAGATTCATCAAACTAATTGAGTGCTAGGGTCAATTATGGAACCTAGGATTCACTTACCAGGAAGTCAGACACTAACTTCAGACCCCTTTCTTCACCCTAACTCTTAGTATGTTATTCAATAGAGATCAGTCAATCAGCAGACATCCATTACTGGGCACTGTGGTAGGCACTAGGGGTACAAAGACGCAGAATAAAAACATCCCTGCTGTCAGGGAGCTTACATGTTCATGGGAAAGACAACAAAGACACATCTAGGTGTATAGGGAATAAATATGAAGTGAAAAAACTACAAAGTTGTTTGGGAAAAACAGGAAAGGCTTAATACAGAAGATGGTATTTAAGCAGCATCTTGAAGGAATAGGAAAGGATTTTATGAAGGCAGAGAGAGGTAAAGAGAGAAGGCATTGCCTGTGAAGAGGAGGGGGGCAGGGAAGGTGGGGCTAATGCAAAGGCACAGAGAGGGGAGATTAGAGTATCATATGTCTGAGAAACAGAAGACCGATTTGGCTGGATCGCAGAACATAGTTGGAAGACTAATAGCCATTGAGGCCAAGATGGTTTGGGGCTAGGATATGAAACATTTTCAAAGCTAAACTGAAGAGTTTACATTACATCTTAGAGGCAACAGTCAGCTACTGATTGAGTAGGGGATTGACATGGTCCAGTTGGCCTTTAAGGAAAATTACTTTGGCAGCAGTGTGTAAGATGAAGTGGAATGGTGAGAGAATGGTGGGAGGAAGTAAGAAGTGATGAACTAAGGTGCTAGTAAAGTGTTTTTCTTTCCTTCTTTCTTTCTTTCTTTTTTTGCAAGGCGATGAGGGTTAAGTGACTTGCCCAGCTAGTAAGTGTCAAGTGTGTGAGGCTGGATTTGAACTCAGGTCTTCCTGAATCCAAGGCCAGTACTTTAACCACTGCGCCACCTAGCTGCCCCAAGTGAAGTGTTTTTAAGGATGGTGGGAAATTCAGGCTCAGTTGAAGGCACTAGGGAAGGCACCAGTAGATAAAGGTTGGAGATTCTAAAGACAGAATGATTGAGGATGCATTTGTGGAGGACTAGGGAGGGGTTGGAATCAAGTGTGTATGTAAAAGGTTAGCCTTGGCAATACATGTTAAGGAGTTGTTTTTGTTAGAGGCTGGGGAAAGAAAAACAATGTAGATGTCAAGGAGTTGTGAAATAAAGAGTATGAAAATAGAGAGCTCATGTTGAATAGCCTTGCTTTTTCTCAGTAAAGACATTGACAGGATCCTCCCTTTTTACAAGAAGATGGACTGTTAGTCCCGTGGAAGATTTCAAAGCACAGGACTTCAGTCCTTTGAGGACCTTCAAGGAGTTTAAGAGTTTGCTGAGAAAAAGCATAATTACCTAAAAAATTCAAGAATAAAGATAAGAATGTAAGAGGCACAGTGAAAATGGTATTCCCTATACAGCCCCTCTTGGCTGTGCAGACAAAGAAGATATGCATTGGTGTCAGAATTCTCTCGCTGTTCCCCAAGCTGGATGGGCTTCATTCCTTATCCTTTTACAATCTGGAGAGATACCATGGACAAGCATACAAAGAATCCCATCTGCAACCTAGAGCTCAGAAGTTGATTTTCTACTACTGGATGAAGAAATTCTAGAGTAGAAGGTTCCCAAATGCTCACTTTCCCTAGGTAGCCGGGTATTAAGTGGATTCATATTACTGCGTGATGAACTTTGTCTACATTCATTGTTTTCCTTTTGCCTCCTGAAAAAAAATTGGTAGTATCTAGGTGTAAAGAAATACTTGTCACAGTCTCCTTAATTGTCTGTCTATTGGGCCAGCCTTGTGAGATAGTAGCCAATTACATGATGCAATTTCAGGGTTACAAAAAAATACACCATTCCCATTCTCCATGCGTGTGGACACCACCATTAGAAAGTACTTCCTTTGGCTTCTGATTTTTTTCCCCCATTACAGTCTGAATGCCCCATGCAAGTGATAATAATGTAAGACTTCTCAGCCATTTATGCTATACCATACATGAATCCTTTCTTGATAGCAGATGTGAATTGGAGGGGAGACTGGTGTAGACAGGAGAGAGTATAAGAGATAAGCACCAAGAAGATCTTTGCAATAGTAGTGACATCAAGGCAATAAGTAAACTGGACATTTGAGGTCATGAGCTGGAAAGCATAGGTCACCATGGAGGGGGAAAAGAGAGCAGGAAAGGGAATCAAAGACACCAGGCCTCAACTTCATCTACTCCACAGTTTTCTCAAGGGCCAGCTCTATCTAACATGTATTACTCAAACCCCAAAGTCATATATATTCGGTTCAATTCCAAAATAAGGCAAAAATACTAATATATAAAACATGTCAGTATTTCAAATCAAAATTTCAAATTTCAAAGATATGTCTTTCAAGAGATATATCTCTTCTTCCTGACTTTTAGGAAAGCAGTTTACACATTGTATGGAGTCAAAAAGACTTGAATTCAAATCCAGGTTCTAAGACATATTAGCTGGGTGACCCTGGGAAAGACACTTAACCTCTGTCTACTTCAGTTTCTGTCATGTGAGGATAATTATACTTAGCTCTCCGGTGATTGTGGGGACAAAAATAAAATATTTGTGAAGCTCTTTGCAGACTTTAAAGCATTATATAAGTATCATTGTCATCTTCATTCTTGTCATCATCATTATTATTATTATCATCTATACAGCACATGCTTACTGTGGATTTGTTTTGCTTAGCTATGCTTATTTGATTACAAAGTGTTTCTTTTTCTTTCTGATTTTTTTTTAGTTCAGAGAGGTTTGCTAGGGGGAGAGGATAGGCAATAAGATTGACACCCTGCCCCCTCCCCCCCAAAGCCCCTGAAACATTTTAAAAATTCTCAGAAGGTAGCAGAATCAGGACAGTTGCAAAAGTAATTGTGTAGAATTTGTTATCTTTTTTTTTAATGGCATGAAAGTAGGATTTATAGTTTTCCTGAGAAAGAAGTTGTTGTTCAAGAGGAAGAAGAGGAGGAAGATGACTGAGAGGGAAAGGAAAAGACTACCATCTATAGCCAAACACTTATAGCTATCATTCAAAGACATCTGGAAGCAGCAATCAACTCATCAATAATTAGCCAAGCATCCTGATCTCTTTAAGCAGATTAAGCTGGTCCATTTAGCATTAAGAAGCAGAGAAACATGATTTGCCCACAAAAAAAAAACAAAACAAAACAGTGATGTCAAAGTGAATCATATTTTAACTGTAATCATTCTCACAGAATCATTTGTTCCCTCTCCTTGTGATGCCCAAATCGTTTTCAGTTAATTACATTCCTCTATCCAACCATCCTCAAAGAAGAAACTACATATCAGGACATCAGTATTTGCACTGCTAGGAACATTAAGAAATTGCCTGGTACCAATCTCTCATTTTACAAAAAAGGAAACTGAGGTTCAGAGAAGCTGCAATTTACTAAAGGCCACACAGCTAGCTGATAGCAGAACAGTGACTAACTGCAGGCTACTACCCTCCCAGTCTAGTGCACCACTCAGCTAGGCCTAGGGCCTAGTACTGTCCCTCCACAAGGAAAAGGTCAGCATGGCATGGTACATGAGGATAACAATTGTCAAATACAGAAGAGAAGTGTATACTATCCATTTTTATTTTACCATTCCTTGGACACCTCCCTTCCCTTTGTGTTTTTATGCATTTGCACACAGTTTAAAGGCAAAAGCGCTGACTGTGAAGTCAGAAGACATGTATTCACATATTGGTGGCCTAGTGGCTTCACTTTCCTGGGCCCAGATGCCCTCTAAGGTCCCCTCTGGCTCTAAATCTATGGCATACTATTCTGGAGGGCAAAAGAAAAGGTTTAAGAATGTATTCTATTTCTCATTGCTATTCATATGGATGCTGGAGAATGAAAATAATTGTGTAAGGCCTTCACCATGAATTGTGGCACGATTGAGTCCAAGTAATTAAATGAAATCTCATTTCATATGCACTTAGTACCACCTTCCTGCTTTTCTTTTATGGGTGAGTGAAAATGGAGCCATGCTGAAGAGTGTGGGGCTCCATAAGGCATGTTTAGGGCAAGGCCCTGAACTGGAAACAGCCAAACCAGGAAATTTATGGGCTGTGTAATAAAGTGATCTTCCTCTGTGTACTTCCTTGTAAAGATGTCTTTTTTAGAAGCTGAGCTAGTTTAGGAACTGGGATGTGTTGTAGGTTCTTAACCAATAAGGACTGTAAGATGCAGAATATGAATGGGAAGAGAATTATCTAATTTAATGCCCAGCCAAACAATGAATCCCCTCTACAGCACTCCACTCAAGTGGTCAGCCAGCCTCTCCTTAAATACCTCCAATTAAGGGAAACTCATGACATTCTTGAGGCGGCCCATGACATTTTTGGTAGCTCTAATTCTTTTTTTATTAGGTTTTCCACTTCTACACCAGGTTTTTCACCCAGTCAATATTGGGCATGGTTTCAAGTCCTCTCCCTAGCCTGGCACTGAGTTCTCCAACTTATCCATATCCCTTCTCCAGTGCAGCACCCCAGACCAGACCCAGCACTCTGTGTGCAACAGACAAAGCGATATCGGCTCTCTTGGATGCTTCTTTACGCAACTGACTAAGCTGCACTTGTTGTTCACTAGAACCCCTGAGCATTTTTTCACCTTAATTCCCATCTAAACATACTCTGCTTCTTCCTCCTTCCCTCCCTGCATCCTAGACTTGTGTGGGGGCAGGGGAGTAAGTTCAGCTTATTGTTCCAAACTATCGAATTTTCTTTGGGTTCTGATTATGACATCCACTCTATTAATGATCCTGCCCAACTTTATGCCATATGCAAATATGATAAGTATGCCACTCCTGCCTTCATTGATAGAGTTCTTAAACAGGAACAAGGACTGAGTTGTGGAGCATTCACATCAGACAGGAATCAGTTCTATTTCTTTAGAACTCTATGGTCGAGGGCAGCTAGATTGGGCAGTGGATAAAGCACCAGTCCTGGATTCAGGAGGACCTGAGTTCAAATCTGTCCTCAGACACTTGACACTTACTAGCTGTGTGACCCTGGACAAGTCACAGCCCTCATTGCCCTGCAAAAAAAAAAAAAGGAAAAAAAGAACTCTATGGTTTACAAAATGCTTTCTTTATAGAACTTTTCTTATCTCCATTTTACAGGTAACTGCATGGTCATATAGGTAGTAAGTGGAGCTGTGAATTAGACCTAGGTCTTTTAGTTCCAAGTTCAATACATTTTCCACTGAACCACTTGTTGTAGATAAGTTAAGAAGTTCACAGGTACATTGTATATAATAACTACCTTTCTCTCCCTTTTTGAAAATAAGAAGTTTTGTCCATCTCCAGTCCTGAGGAACCTCTTGGGTTCTCCCAAGATCAGATTTAGGATTTGTAGTTCATCTACCATATCCAACAGGTCTCTCAGTACCTTGAGAGTTCATCAAGACCAGGTGCCTTGAACCAATTTAGGTGATATCTTATCATCTCCTCACTTATCTTAGCTTTCAACTCCTTGTTGAACAGTTTCAACTGTTTATCATATCCATTAACATCTTCCTAACTCCAGCAAGCAACATCCTATCCCTTCCTTGATTTTCCTCTTGTACCCAGCATAGCTAAATTTTTCCTTTAAAAAACCAAACCCAAAACCAAAGCACTTTTGTTGGTCTTTTGTATTTAAGACAAATCTCTGCTTATACACAGGTCTTTGTCTTTCCTGGTATTTTTCTTACCGGACCTTTGGGAGAACAGCTGGGTTGTACAGTGGATAGAGCACTGGGCCTAGAATCAGAAAGAACTAAGTTCAAATCTGTCCTCAGACACTTACAAGCTGTGTGGTCCTGGGAAAGTCACTTAATCCCTGTCTGCTTCAGTTTCCTCAGCTCTAAAGTAGAGATGATAATAATACTTACCTCCCAGGGTAGATGTTAGGATGAGATGAGATAATATTTGTAAAGCACTTAGCACAATGCCTGGCAGAAAGTAGATATTTAATACATGCGTGTTCCCTTTCTCTTCTTTTACATTAACTTTTTTTGCCCTCATTTCCATCTCTTATTTATGTCCTTTTAAAGTCTGAGTTCACCTATAAACTGCCTATTCAGTAAATTCTCTCCATTGCTCTAAATGCCCAGAAACGCATGTAGAAAATGGATAGATTTGTAGTAGTTTTGGCTGCCCTTCTTATCCACCATAGATTTTCTTCTCTTCCTCCTTTGACACTTAGTGTCATGGATCCTTACAGTCCATTATTCCAATATTCTGTTCCAAGGTTTGTTGGAAATACAGTTTGACAATCAAGGCTTCGCTTTTTGTTTTTGACAAAATGAAAGTATAGAAAGATCCCAGCAAATTAGAACTTGGGCAAAATGTAAAAAGATGAAATTTAATGGGGATAAATATAAGTTTTTATTTGGGTTTAAGTTTTACAACTTTACAAGTACAAGATGGCAGAAATGTGACTACATAGCCTTAAAGATTTTAGTGAACTGCCAGCTTAATATAAATCAGCAGTATAATCAGAAAGCCGCCCCCTACAAAAAAAAAATCTAATTTTGCTCTTAAACTGCATTGATAAACATACTGTTCGGGAACAAAGATGCTAATCACACTGCCTTTTCTCTTAGTCTGGGCTACTATTTAGTTCTAGGTGTCACATTTTTAGGAAAGACAGTAACAAACTATAATGTAACTGATGGAATATAGTCAGAGCGATCAGGGATCTGATCCCATTTGAGGATTGCTTAAAGGAAATGGGAATATTTAGCCCTAAAAAGACTTTTCTGGGAAAATAGGAAAACCATATTATAAAGATGTCACCTGGAAGAGGGATTACATTTGTTCTGCCTGGCCTGTGTGAGTCTGCCAGGAAGGTGCCAACAACAGTGCCCTTCCCCTGTGCCCCAACCCTTCGAGCCAGTCTAATCCCATTCAGGGCAGCCTGAATGGTCAGCATGCCTGTTCACTAGATGAACTGAAAGTCCTTCCATTAAAATGGAGGACGATTAGGCCTTCCCATTTACTCTGTAGATCAATCTTTAGGACTTTCAGCTCTTTCCATCAGCACTACAGCTGAACTTTCTTATATTCCTTGCTCCCCCCCCCCCAAAAATGGTTAGAACTCCCTGAGAATAAGGACTGTTTCCCTTTTGCTGTTTGTATCCTGAGTGCTTAACTCACAATAAGCACTTAATAAATGCTTTTTTATTCATTCAGGAGAACAGTGGGTGCAAGTTATAGAGACTCATTTGATGACTGTTAGTGTTGCCAGTGGGTTTAAGGATGGCCATCACTATCATAGGGTCACTGAAGTTGGGCACCCATATATAGACTTATAGACGTCAGCATTCGGTGCACTTTTACTTCATTGATTTTTGCTATATGTCTGTCAGCATTTACTTCATTTCCTTTTGCTTTTCCCCTATTCTTGCCTTTCTTTGCATTAGTGCATCTCTTTGCACTAATCATCATTGCCAGCTATCGACTGAGTGTGACACATCAATATAAATGACAGAAGAATGAGGTCCTTACTATGCTGCTGTTCCATTAACCCCAGGCTTCCAGATGAATGCTAGAAATATAAATTAGAATGGAATCTCTGGTCAAATCTAGCATATAAAATTTTAGGGTTATTCCTAATGTACCGTATGTGCCTTGGATACCTGCCATCTTTGAAAAGGCTCAGACCAATAAATATTCTTGCTGGATTGCAACACTCAGCATATCTGCTCTATAACTTCCAAACATTGCCCTTGTGTACAAGGGCAAGGGCAAGAGCACCCTTGCTTCCTGTGTATTTTCATTTTTTATACTTCAGTCTCTTTGCCTATAGTGAATAATACCTAGTGCTCCATGCTCACTGGGACAGTTGGGAAGGTGCTGCTGTCAGCTCCATTTTCCATTTCGGGGTCATCCATAGCCAATGCATTGCCAGGCTCTGCCAATCCTTCCTCTCAAATTTCTGTCATCGTTACCACTAGAATCCGGCTCTTTGTCCCTCCACTGCCACACCACTATATCTCTGCACTCCTAGGTGTCTCCCTCTCTCCAGTCTCCTGATACTTGGTCCTCTCCTATGTAGCTCTCCCAGATTGATTTTTTTTTAATTAATAAAGTATTTTATTTTTTCTGTTACATGTAAAGATAGTTCTCAACTTTTGTTTATACAAGCTTTACAATTTCAGATTTTTCTCCCTCCCTCCCCCCTCCCCTAGACAGCAGGTAATCTGATATAGGTTATATCTATATACACATAATAATATTAATCCTATTTCTGCATTAGTCATGTTATAAGAGAAAAAATCAGAGCAATGATGAAAAACCTCAAAACAGAAAAAAAAACCAACAGCATCAAAAACAAAAGAAATAGTATGGTTCAATCAGCATCTATACTCCACAGTTCTTTTTTTTTTTTTCTTCGATTTGGAGATCCTCTTCCATCACGAGTTCCCTGGAACTCTTCTGTGCCATTGCATTGGTGAGAAGAATATAGTCCATCACAGTAGATCAACACTCAATGTTGATGATACTGTGTACAATGTTCTTCTGGTTCTGCTCATCTCACTCATCATCAGCTCACGTAAGACCCTCCACGTTTCTCTGAACTCCTCCTGCTCATCATTTCTTATAGCACAATAGTATTCCATTGTATTCATATACCACAACTTGTCCAGCCATTCCCCAATTGATGGGCACCCCCTCAACTTCCAATTCCTTGCCACCACATAAAGAGCAGCTATAAATATTTTTGTACATGTGGGTCCCTTTCCCCTTTCCATGATTTCTTTGGGAAAAAGACCCAAAAGTGGTATTGCTGGGTCAAAGGGTACCAGATTGATTTTATAAAACACCATTTTCTTCATGGTGCTCCCTTGTTCTAGAATCTAGGAGTACATTTCCCTATTTCCTAGCACACTGTTTTCCAACCAGCATATTATGACATGCAATTTGTATTTGTCACAACATCTTGAGAATTTTTTTTTTTACCTCTCCTCAGCATTTCTGTCTATGTGCTACATTTCTAGCTTCTAACAATCACTGCACTCACATTCCTATTTTCCTTAACTTCTGAACCTGAGCCCATTTGGGGAAAAAACAACAACAACAACAAGTTAAATAAGAATCTAAAGATTAGGAGAGAGACCACTGGTCTCCCACCCATCACCGGGACCTGTTTTGAAGGCTTTCTTATATAGTAGTATCTGTCTTGGCTTGTGCTCTGTTCCCTCCCTATCCTAGTGAAACATTAGTGGTAGAATAATAATCATATTTTATAGTCTCTGAAATTGTACATTGCACTTTTGCTGAGCTACACCATAGGGTAACACACTTGCCTATGTGTTGCTTTGAAATTATTATCTTCTTGGGGGCAGCTAGGTGGTGCAGTGGGTAAAGCACTAGCCTTGGATTCAGGAGTACCCGGGTTCAAATCCGGCCTCAGACACTTGACACTTACTAGCTGTGTGACCCTGGGCAAGTCACTTAACCCCCGTTGCCCCGCAAAAAAAGAAAAAAGAAATTATTATCTTCTTGCTTTCAAATTAGAATATGAAGTTCTTGATAACAAAGGCTTTGTCCTTGTATATCTTTATATTCTTCCATAGCCCTTTATCAGCAGTCTATAATGTAATTCGGGTACTGTAATGGAAAATCCTAGGGTCCCAAAATATTCCCTAGCCCCTGCTACAGTGTCTGATATTCTACCATTAGAAATTCATTCTTTTAAGTTAATTCATTGCATCTTCTTTATATTTAATTTTTTTTCAAATAACTTAAATTTACCTTCTCTCCCTCCTCCTTCTGCCTCCTCCCCCTAAGCACCAATGAAAAAGAAAAAGGAATCCTCCTAAAAGACATGTATGGTGCAGCAGTACAAATGCATACATTGCCCACATCCAAAACCGTATGTCTCAGTCTCTAAACTGACCTGTGCATCATCTTCCTTTAAGGAGACAGGCAGTAGGCGTCATCCAGAGTCCTCTGGAATTATGATTGCTTATTGTGTTGCTCAGAACTCTTAAGTAAGTCATGATATCTTAAGGAATCTCCCATTTAAATGTAAATATTAACACATCAGCAGTTATCATCCTGTCACACTTTAACGTGCATTAACGGATCACATTTGCCTGGGTCTTTACCTAATGAAACCCGGAACTGGCCAATTTTACTGAAAGGGAGAAAGGATAGATTTAAGAGCAAGGGGAGTCTAGTTTCAAAGAGCAGACCTGGTAGAGAATCCTAGTGCTGCGGGCATTAGCACAAAATCACTGGGCAGACTTTGGCAGAAGGAGGCAAAGGACCCCATGTCAGGAAGGTAGAAGGTTCTCAAAATAAACCACTCCCCTCATGTTTCTATGTTGACTCAATTCTGTGGATAAAACAGATCGCCACATGCTGGATGTCATCTTCTAATAAGTGTTTATTGAGTTGATGAAACCACATGTTCATAACAATTCTAATAATAATAGAAGGGCAGAATCAAGGCTTTAAACAAAGCTTCTCTAATTGGCACTGCTTATAGCACAAATGATTTTTTTTTTAAACAAGTAGAGAAATATTTAGAGACAGAAATAAAGCACAAGAGGTTGGGAAATTGAACAAACTAGAGCCCAACTTAAAAGAATGCTCTTTGTGAATTGCTAGGTTTGATTACAAATAAGATAGGCCAGAAACCAGAAAAAAACAATAAATAAAAGCCAATCTGGTCATAGAATCCAGGTCACCCTTATTTTCAGGTAAGCGACATGCATTTCCATATCACTTAGAGCTATCCTAACTTTGTATGTAAATTTTTCCTGTGCATATTCTGACATAATTTCCTTCCTTTAAATAAGAAGTACTTCATGTTATTATAGAATTTTAAATCCCAGTGGTCCTATAAGGTGGTTTAACTTCATTATGCCACCATTCATGGACAAAGCTGTATAGCTACTCAGTCTTCTCTTTGGCCTCCAGGCTTCCCTAGGGCTCCAGATCTTAACACTCGTCCTTTCTTCCAGTTTAAGAAGCGAGCCATTTCGGTATCCCATAGCTTTTGTTTTAAAGTAAGAATGCATTTAAATTCTATGTGTAAAATCAGAAATTCTTATTGAATCGGAGTTTAATTTTAACTGGGGTTCAGCAGCCATTTGAAATAGCAACATAATTAGCAAATGTGGGTTTTTCTACCGGTGATGATTCACATTTTCCGAAGTCTATATTTTACAATTTGTTTTTCTTGGCAAGAGTTTGTTTTAAGTACCAGGGAATAAGGAGAAAGGTTTCTTAAATTCTGGCTTTTAGAAAGAAATGTTGAATCTGTTTCCCCAGTCTTCCATGAAAAAAACAAACTTTACTTTTTCACATGCAAACATGTGAAACGCAAGCAAATGGCAATCCCTAGCTATGAATTAGTCATTGCATTAATCTAGTGGACATTTAGCTGCAATTTGAGGAAATATTTGAGAAAATAGAGGCAATGAGTGGTTAAGTAGAATATAAGTTTTGTGAGGGCAGTCACTGGTTGGTGTTCATCTTCGTCTTCATTCCCTAGCATATCCCCCTGCACATAGCAGGTACTTCACACATATCTGTTCAGTTGAACTGAATTGAATTGTGCCTTTGTTAAGTTCTATAGCTGGTTAATGTCAGAGCCAAGAGATCTTAGGTCTCCTGACTCTGTCTCATGTCCTTTTTTACAACTCCTATGCTTTCTAGAATGTCTGCACAAAATCTCTTAGTTGAAAGGAACCTCAGAAGCCATGTTGTCCAACCAGATGTCAAGTAGATTGGTCACATCTGTCACATATCGCAAGAAATCAGGATGCTTAGAATGGAAAGGGACCTTTATGGTCATGGAGCTGACCCAAACCTAAACTAAACTCCTCTATAGTATTCTCAAAAAGTGACCACCTAGCCTGCTCTTGAAGACCTCCAGGAAGGGGGAGCCTACTGCCTCCCAAGGTGGCTTTTTCTACTGTTCAGTAGTTCTAAATTTTAGGAAGTTTTTCTTCCTCTTTTAACTTCGACCCATTGTTCCTGACTCAGCCCTTTAGGCCCAAGCAGAACAAGGCTAATTCCTTTTCCAGACAGGACAGACTGCCTAGTATTTTTAGAGCTGTCATGTTTCTGTTAGGCCTTGTACTTTCTGCAGTGTTTTTCATCTACTACCTGATGTGTAAACATATTGTCTTAATTGCTAAAATTCCAGAAGTAGATAAAGTTAGATAAAGTTAGGTGTGGACAGAGAGGTGTGTCTAGTTCCTTCATTATCACACATAGGACAAGGGAAGACATGATACTGTGGGTTCCTACTTCAGTTCTGTCATGGCAATGAAAATGGAACCCTGGAGAGAGGCACTACTTACCATTAGTCAGTCAAGTATAATACTGAACACTTGTAATGCAAGTTATATAGCTCATTAGTAATAAAAATAGGACTGGAACCCAGGTCTCCTTACTCCCAATCTAATACTATTCTACCACCACTCTGTTCTTTGGCACATAGTTATTTGCATGTTGTCTCCTTTATCAGATTGTAAGCTTCTTGGGGGTAGAAACTGTCTTTTGCCTTTCTTTGCATTTGTAAGTGCTTCATGAATGCGTGTAGTTAATATGACACTACCATGCCTCTTGTTTTGTGGAATTGTTTTCCTCTCTTTTATGGAAGAAAAATAAACAGTAACTTGAGATCCAGCTGTGTTATAGTCGGCAGTAATGTTGAGGCATGATCAGTATTCTGTAGAAATGGAAGTGCTTTTTTTAACAGTAACTTTTATCATAAAACCTAAACCTCTCAGAAGTACTAATAAAAAAACCAACAAGCAAAATATGGGAGTGTGTTAGGGGGGACTTAGCATTTGCATTTTGATAAAATAAAAATCGACATGTAATATAAACTTTACCATAATAATAACTGATAGTTTATCAAATGGAGGCAGCATGGCATAAAGGTTAGAGAGCTGGCCTTGGATCTTGGATTCCCTGGATCCGTGTCTCACCTTTGACATATACTGGCTTTGTGACACTAGTCAAATCACCTAACCTCCCAGTTCCCTCAGGCCTTGGTAGAGCAAGGTCCTTACCCTAAGATTCCTGTACCAATGAAATAGCAGGTCCGCTTTTAAATAATTTTGATGATGATGATAACAAAAAATTGTATTCCATTTGTATCTTTCTTATTTCTTTTCTGAGTCCCCATAAAGTATGTATATAGCTACTTGTATCCATCTAATTACATTTATTTATGATAGACCCAAAAAAGGGGTAATTTTAAAATCCAGAAGTAGAGCACAGTGGATCATTGTTCATTGTTAGTTGGTTTCGACTTACATTAATCACCTACTTGCTGTAGTTTTACTTATTAAATTGTGTGTCAGCAAAGCAAAATAGTGGCCTGTCTTAAGTATACTGCTGGTAACCTACCAAGTCTTCATACTGAGTTGAGGCTCATTTGTTTACTGTCCTCATTTCATAAGCCACTTTTGCTGCTGATGCTGCTTCTCCTCCAAACCTTTTGACTCTTACTCTTTTCATGATGCCATATGTCCTCTTTAAAATTCAGTATCTGTCAGTAGTGTCCATTCTGCACGCATCTGTGGAAACATCATTATAATGAAAATTCAGTGTGAAATACTTTTTGTTGGAAAACCGTTACAATGATTATTTGCATGCTCTTTAAGAAATAAATTAATGTTATTCCTCCCTGGGATGACTGCACAGAGCAGGCTAACTATAAGCATAGATCCAGGCAGAGATCACACAAATATCTTGAAGGAACAAATTAGAAACTTAGTTAAAATTTTCTGTTAAATCATAGCCTTTCAGTACAGGGGTTGTATATATCCTATACACCCCACTGGCATCCATGTAGTGTCAAGAGATCAAAGGAAGAAGGGGCAGAACCAAGATGGTGGATTTAGGGGCAGCCACCCAGCTGAACTTCCCAAGATTCCATTTCAAACAACTTTAAAATAACATCTCAAATCAAATTTCAGAGCAGCAGAGCCAACAGAAAGTCAGGGTGAGACATTTTTCTGGCCTAAGTAAACTTAAGAGGTTGGCAAGAGAATTCTGTGGCATTGGGGTAGAGGCCTGTCTGGAGCCCACACACATGGCAGTAACAATGGCTGCATCAGCAGCAGTTTTGGGAGCTCTCAGCCCAGAGACGTTGGTCAATCACAAGGGAATAGGTCCCTGGTCACAATACCAAAGCAAAGAGGAATGCTACTGCTGTAGCTGCAGTGGACCTGGATAAAGACCAGAGTGCAGACCATGAGAGCAGTGACCACATATCTCCCAGGGTCATACCACCTTAGAAGCACCAAAAACTTTAAGACCCCCCAGAACTAGCTCTTAAAACAGTAGCACAAAAAAGCCTGAACTTTGGGAGAGTGCCTCCCCATCCCTGGGTGAGAAGAGCCCAACTATAACATAAAATTCAAACAACAAGAAGAATTGACCATAAATAGCTACTATGGTGATAAAGAAGACAAAAACAGCCACCCAAAAAAGCCTCAGAGAAAAATGCTGATTGGACCCAAACACAACAAGAATTCCTAAAAGAGTTAAAGAAAGAGATGAGTGATAGAGGAAAAATTGGGAACAGAAATGAGAGTTATGCAAGAGAATTAACAGCTTGGTAAAATAGGCACAAAAACTTACTGAAGAAAGTAAGGCTTTGTTTGTTTTTTGGGTCACACAGCTAGTAAGTGTTAAGTGTCTGAGGCTGGATTTGAACTCAAGTACTCCTGACTCCAGGGCCGGTGCTCTATCCACTGCACTACCTAGCTACCCCAGAAAGTAAAGAGAATTGGCCAAATAGCAAAAGAGGCACACAAATTCACTGAAAAGAAGAACTCCTTAAAAAGCAGAATTAGCAAATGGAAAAGGAAGTACAAAATCTCACTGAAGAAAATAATTCCTTAAAAATTAGAATTGGGGGGGCAGCTAGGTGGCACAGTGGATAAGCACCGGCCCTGGATTCAGGAGTACCTGAGTTCAAATCCAGCCTCAGACACTTGAAAATTACTAGCTGTGTGACCCTGGGCAAGTCACTTAACCTTCATTGCCCTGCCAAAAAACAACAACAACAACAAAAAATTAGAATTGGGGCAGATGAAAGCTAATGACTATGTGAGGCATCAAGAAATAATAAAAAGTCAAATGAATGAAAAAAATAAAAATGTAAAATACCTCATCAGAAAAAAACTGACTTGGAAAACAGATCAGGAATAGATGATTTAAACATTGTTGTTGTTTTGTCCTTCATTCTTGAAGAGGACCATGATATTGGAAGGCAATGTCATTACTTGCAGTAAATTGAATTTACATGAGGGAGGGCTGTGCAGCGTTACCAACCTCATTCTCTCCTCTACAGCCATCTGGGTCCAATGGCAAGATATAAATTAGTATGACTGGAAATGGCCCCGGATGTTTAAGGTGATTGGAGTTAAGGGACTTGCCCAGGGTTACACAGCTAGTAAGTGTCTGAGGCCAAATTTGAACTCAGGTCCTCCTGAATCCAGGGCCAGTGCTTATCCACTGCGCCACCTAGCTGCTCCTATTTAAGAATTATTGCTACCTGAAAGCCATGATATTTTTTTGTGTGTGAGGCAATTGGGGTTAAGTGACTTGCCTAGGATTACACAGCTAGTAATTAAGTGTCTGAGGCAGAATTTGAATTCAGGTCCTCCTGAATCCAGGGACTGCGCCACCTAGCTGCCCCTGCCATCATTTTTTTAAAAAGAGAGAGAACCTAGACATCTTATTTCAAAAATTTACCAAGGAAAACTGCCCTGTTATCTTAGATCCGGAGGATAAAATAGGAATTAAAAGAATCCATCAATCATCTCCTGAAAGAGATCCCAAAATGAAAATTCCCAGAAATATTATAGCCAAAATCTCAGCTCCCAGGTCAAAGAGAAAATATTTCAAACATCCAGAAAGAAACAATTTAGATATTGTTTAGCTACAGTCAGCATTACCCAAGATTTAGCTGCTTTCATGTTAATGGAGTGGAGGGCTTGGAGCATGATATTCCAGAAGATAAAGGATTTAGGATTACAACTGTGACTCACCTACCCAGCAAAACTGAGTGTAATCCTTCAGGGGGGAAAATGTATGTTTAATGAAATAGAAAATTTTTTTCCTGATTGGAAAAAAACAACACAGAGCTGAATAGAAAGTTTGACATTAAACACAAGACTAAGAGAACCATAAAAAGGTGAAAGTTGAAGAGTAATAAGAGATTCAATAAAGTTAAACTGTTTACATTCCTATTGAGAAGATGATGCATGTACTCTTGAGAACTTTATAATTATTAGAGCAGTTTAAAAGAGTTTACATGGATAGAGGGTATTGTGAGTCAATTATGTTGGAATGATCTGCAGAAAAAATTGAGGGGTGGACTGCAATAAGTGGGAAGGGAGAGGTAGAATGGGGAAATTTTTCCCAAATAAAAGAGACACACAAGGAAGAGCCTTTATAACGGAAGGGGAAATGGTGGGGGTGGCAGACAGTGGTTGAACTGCCATCTCATTGGGATTGGTTCAAAAAGGGAAGAATATACACATCCAGTTGTATATAGAACAGCAACTTACCCAATAGGGAAATAAGAGGGCAAAGGGATAAGAGAAAGAGGTGGAGGGAGGAATAAAAGGGAGGGCTGATTAAGGAATACAGTTGTTTGAAGCAAAATAAGAGTTTTGAGGAGGGATGAGAAGGGGTGGGGAGGGAGAGGGGAAGAAACAGAAGAAAATGGGATACAGGCATATACATAGTAATTGTAACTGTGAATGTGAATGGGATGAACTCACCCATAAAACAGAAGCAGATAGTGTGTATTAGAAACCAGAATCCAACAATATGTTGTTTACAAGAGACACACTAAAAATAAAGACACACACAGTTAAAATAAAGGTTGGAGCAGAATCTAATATGCTTCAGCTGAAGAGGAAAAAAAAGAAAGAAAAGGGTAGCAATCATGATCTCAGACAAAGCAAAAATAGAACTAATTAAAAGAGATAATCAGGGGAACTTCATTATGCTAAAAGGTACCATAGACAATGAAGTCATTTTTTAAAATTTAATCAAGTTTCTATGATAAAGGCCTCATTTCTCAAATATATACTGAGTATAGTACTGATGTCAAATTTAAGAAAATAAGAGCCATTTCCCTATTGATAAATGGTCAAACAGGCAGTTTTCAGAAGAAAAAAAATCAAAGATATTTTATAGTAGGAAAAAAATAATCACTATTGATTAGAGAAATATAAATTAAAACAATTCTGAAGTACCACCTCATATCTATCAGAAATGACAGATGCTGGAGGGGATGAGGGAAAAACAGATACACTAATAACTACTGGTAGAGTAGTGAACTGATCCAAACATTCTGGAAAACAATTTGGAACTATGTCCAAAGGGCTATAAACTCTGCATACCCTTTGACCCAGCAATTGCACTTCTAGGTCTGTTTCCCAAAGAAATCAAATAAAAAGGAAAATGACCTAGATTGTACAAAAATGTTTCTAATAGCTCTTTAACTTTCTCACTTTATTTTTCTTGCTTTTTTGTGGGAAATATGGCTAATATGGAAGTTTGTTTTACATAATTTCGCATATATAATTGATATATTGTTTGCCTTCTTGGTAAGTGGGTGAGAGGTGGTAGGGAAAGAATTTGGGAGTCAAATTTTTTAAATAAAAAAGAATACTAAAAACAAATAATAAATTGGAATGTTAAAGGCAAAAAGGATCAAAGGAAGGCCCCCAGCTTGTTGGGTGGGCTCCCTATTTAGGATGTTTGGGACAGCATGGATAGATTGTGAATGGAGTCATTAGAAATAGTGTCTGTATCACCGAGATTATAAATGACTTGACTTTTCCTGACAGTACAGGGCACAATTCAGATACCTAAAAAGAATTTGTTAAATGACTGAATCCTAGAACCATTCTATTTTTTTTTTTGGCAGGGCAATAAGGGTTAAGTGACTTGCCCAGTGTCACACAGCTAGTGTCAAGTGTCTGAGGCTGGATTTGAACTCAGGTACTCCTGAGTCCAAGGCCAGTGCTTTATTCACTGCACCACCTAGCTGCTCCCATTCTAGGAAGTCTTAATGGTACAGAGAAAGAAGATAGGTCTGCTAAGTTTCTTTAGGAAAGATTGTACTTAAAAACTAAAAAAGTAACATAATATTGAAGATGTAGAAAGAACCATCTGTGACCCAGAGCTAAGCCTTGAACCCCCAAGGGGTTCATAGGACCATTGATTTAGAGCACAAAGGGGCCTTAGAAGTCAAGTCTAACAGAAGAGAAAATTGAGGTCCAGAGAAGTAACTTGCCTATAGCCATACAACTAAGAATTGGACAACTCAGGTGGGGCAGCTAGTTGGCTCAGTGGATAAAGCACCCGGCCTGGATTCAGGAGGACCTGAGTTCAAATCCCACCTTAGACACTTGACACTTACTAGCTGTGTGACCCTGGGCAAGTCACTTAACCCTCATTGCCCTAAAAGGGGGGGGGGGAACAATTGGACAACTTTCTTCCATACACAGGTAAAAACGTGTGACTCTGTTATTAAAGCTCATGATGCCTTTTGTGTTCCTATTTATTAAGAAAAAATTTTCCTGAATACCTGCCTACCATGTCTGAGTTACTTATTCTAATGGATTTGCAAAATAGAAAAATAAATAAGTAGTCCCCTGTGCTCACCCCCTTGAAAAAGTTTATCATTTGAGAGAGGTTAAAATGTCTATTCCTTGCAGTACAAGGTGTTAAGTAATTAAGTATCATGAGACCAATAGAATGTCACCTATCAGAGAGTGGAAACAATTTCATTTTTGTTTTTATGCTGCCTGCTCCTTGAACATTGTAGCTTAGCAGATAACCTGTTGATTGGAATGAGAGGAGAACGGGGAAGCAGTTCATAGGATTTTGAGGAACCCTTTCAGGTAGGAAGAGAAGATCAGGTGAGGAATAATAGTAGGAGCATTTGACTGGCTCTCAGAAAGTGTGCAGTTTAGACAAGCAGAGAGATGGGAAATTTTAAAAGTGCATTTCAGATGTGATGGAATGAGCACATTGATGGGAAAGTATAGGGTCTGTTTAGGAAACAGTAAGTGGTTCAGTTTGTTGCTGTCAGGAAAGTTGTAAGAGATAAAACTGAACTAAATAGTGGAGGGCCTTAAATACTAGACCAAGAAGTTTGGACTTTATTCAATAGATACTGGAGAGTCACTGATATTTTTTTTAAAACAAGGTAGTAAGTATTACAATTGGAAAGAAATTGAAGGAATTCAAGTACCTGAGGAAAATAGAGGAAATGAGTAATTGATGTTACACAATGGAGAAGCTCTTGGTTTAAGAAACCCGGAAGAAAACATACAGGCATTAAATATGTTTATAACTCACCACGAATATGGCTATTCCTTATACACAATATCTCTGTCTTTGTACAAATAGTCCTCCTGTCTATGCCCTTACCTCCAAAGAGAATCCTGAACTTCCTTAGAGCACAGCTCAGATTCCAGAAAGATTTTCATGATTTCCCTAGTTGTTAATGCCCTGACCCACTTTAAATTACTTTTAGTTACTTTCATAGATGTTTTATCCCCCTCAGTATTAGGCTCCTTGAAAGCAAGGACTTTTTTGTTCTTGT
Organism: Dromiciops gliroides; assembly: GCF_019393635.1. NCBI lineage: Eukaryota > Metazoa > Chordata > Mammalia > Microbiotheria > Microbiotheriidae > Dromiciops > Dromiciops gliroides. The sequence goes on from NC_057862.1 coordinate 54,652,886, forward strand.
AGCCCTAGTGTCTGTCATGGTACCTAGCTCAAAGTAAGCATTTAATAAATGCACACAGATGAATTGAACTGAAATCATTCTTCCCTTGAAAGCGTAGCTCAAATTTCATAGATCTCTACATCCCCATGTCAGTCACAATCTCTTTATAATGAAAAGATCTCTACTCCTCATCTCTTTAAAAGCATTTCTCAGTATAGTAAAATTCCAATGCAATATAAGAATTGTGACTGTTTTTTGTAAAGACAGGTTGCTTTTATTCTTCCATCCATCCTGTTTATACATTTTATTGAAATTAAATAGCTAGTTTCTGGGATTAGTACCTATGTTGGGTTATATGCAAAGCTGAACACACTGTTGGTGCCAAATAAGTGTTAATCATCTGACAAGGAGAATACACGGTACAAGCAGACATTAGGACAAGTGACTTTGGCTGCTTTGTGCCATTCTGGTCTCGACAACTGTTCATTGTGACAGCTGGATGGCTGTTTAGATGTCACGTTGATTAGGCTTGTTTGCAGAGTCAGGCAGTGCCAAACCATGAGACCTCTTCCACCCATCTGGGATATTTAGCCTTTTCCATTGTACTTCCATTTCACAAAAGAAATAATTTCATTCTTTTGATCACTGTGCTTCGTCATTCTGTTAAAGTTGCCCAAACATTAGCCTTTCAATGCTTTCTTTTTCTTAGGCTCTGCTATTTCTTTTTTTCAGCTTGTTCATGGAGATTTCCAATATAGATTTCTGTTCATTGTTAATTTCATACTTGACCTTACTATGTCCCCAATGCCTTTTGTTAATTCTGAGCTTCACTGTGTCTGGCTTTGGCAGTCTTTCTCAGTTAGCTCCACAACATGTGCACATTGAGGTGGGAGGATCAAGAGAGAATGACCTTGTTTTTCTAAAGAGCCTTGTACAAAGGGGTTACCTGCCATAATGTGTAAACATTAATTTATTCATTCTCTGAACATTTGCTACCTGCCTATTTATTAACTCTGGCTCTTTTTGTGAATTAGGCTTTTCCTGCTAGTTAAGCTCATGTACCTCAGGGTCTTCTTTGACTTCTGTATCTAATCAGGCATCTATTAGACATGCCACTAAAGTTTCAGAGGCAAGGCAAATCAACAAGCGTTTATTAAGTGCTTAGTATGTGCCAGGTACTGTGCTGAGAGTTGGGAATACAATTCAAATACATGTAGAAAGAAAAACCATTTCTCCCCTCTAGTAGCTTACATTCTAACATAAGGGAGCTGAAAAGTATGGGCAGGGAGGAAAGATGAAGGTTCTGGTGCAGGGATATGGTATAGGGAATTTGTGAGTCAGTTGTACAGCCTAGAGAGGAATGAAGACATGACTGACCCAGACCTCCTGGGAAGAATCAGCCAATCAGAGGGAAAGGCTCTAGGGCCCTAGGAGCAGAGGATACTTCCAGTATGAGAAGTAGGCCAGGAGTGGAGTGAGTTTCCAAGGTTAAGAGTGTTCTGGGAGGGGCAGCTAGGTGGCGCAGTGGATAAAGCACCGGCCCTGGATTCAGGAGTACCTGAGTTCAAATTCAGCCTTAGGCACTTGATACTTACTAGTTGTGTGACCCTGGGCAAGTCACTTAACCCCCATTGCCCTGCAAAAATAAATAAATGAATGAATGAATGAATAAATAAATAAATAAGAGTGTTCTGGGACATTATAGAAAAGGTGCAGGAGAATTGGGAGCGCTGCCTGGAGAGGACTTGAACATGTGTGTGAGAGAAAGAGACAGAGAGAGGAAGAGGGAGAGAGAAAGAGGAGAGAAGGAGAAAGGAGACAGACAGAGAAAGAGACAGAGAGGGAGAAAGAGACGGATTCCATGTTCTACTTTCTAGAAACAGGCTTTTTGATGACGCTGGGTAGGTGCGTTTTAGGAATGATGATCTAAGCTATTTACCCATAATTTCTAGAAACATCTTAATAAAAAGCCCCCTTCCTGCCTTTCCAGTCTTTCTCCCCACTTTCTCTGCGATCCAGCTTCATTGACTTCCTTGCTGTTCCTCCCCAAGGATACCACAACTCCCAGTTCTGTGAATTTACACCAGCTTTCCCCCGTGCCAGAGTGTTCTCCCTCTTCTCCAAGCCTCCTTCAAGGATCAGCTCAAGTCCTAACTTCTGCAGAAGGCCTTTCCTGGCTGTCATGAGTCCCTCCTCTCCAAATTTACCTTCTATTTCCATTATCTATATGTTATGTTACGTAGTTAGTTCCATCTTGTTTTGCCTGTTTGAATATGAGCTCCTTGAAAACAAAAATCCTGTTTTGTTTGACTTGGTAACCCTGTGCTTAGCACATTGCCTGTCACATTAGAATAAATGTTCAGTAAATGCATCTGGACTGACTGACATACTTTGAGGATGCAAATGGCAGTACTCAGGGCTAACCTGATAATGATCCCTTTCCCCAAAGCTCTTATTTCCTAACAACTGGTATAATCATATTTGCCTAGAATTTTGCAAACCTAATCAAAATTGTTTTAAACTGAAATGGGAAGAGAAAGAAGGAAAAAATTCCCCACATAGATTTTGACGAGCTCAGTACCAGAAACAGTTCCAGCTACGACGTTGTACAAGAAGAGAAGAGAAGACTAGCAGTAAAACTCCATTGCCTCAGCTAGCGCTATACAACACAATGTGTATAATTAAAAGGGCCAACCAGAGATCTTAATACATAAAGGTAATTTTGGCCTCAAAAGTACCACTAAGACTTTGTAGGATTTTTCCTCTGGAAGTGTTTGTACCTTATTCAGTAGGGAGAGAACAGATAAAATGAAGGATGGAATGGCCTGGTATATTAGGACTGTATTCGCATGAGAGAAAAACTGGAAAACAGGAAAGATACGGTACAAAACATTTGGTTGATGATCAACAAAGAAACAGCCCACATGGAAAGAAAGAGGAATTAGATAAGACGCTTGAGGAAGGGGTCATAAACATAGCTCAAAATACTACCTGTAACTCAGATTTATATGTAAGTTTTCTAAGAGCTTTACAAATATTACCTCATCTCATCTTCACAACAACCCAGAGAGTTTTCACCGTTGAGAAAACTGAGGTAAATAGAGATAAAGTGACTTGCCTGGGGTCACAAAACTAGAAAGTATCTGAGGCTAGATTTGAACTCAGGTCTTCCTGACTCCAGGCCCAGCGCTCTATCCACTGGACCACCTAGCTATGTACAAAAGCACAAAAGTATAAAGTGGGGAATTTTAAGTATCAGGAAATACAATGGTTCTTTATCAAAATCAGAGTAGCAACTACTTTCATGACTTGATTTAAAGGAAATTTCATCCTTCAACAGTTGGAGGAAAAGATGAGGAAAAATATTATTCTGGCCCTGATTCCAATAAACAAGGATTACATAGTTGTGCAGCAGAAATGACAAGAAACTTTGGGGCAAGGATCATAATTCTCCAATGAAGTTGGTGTCAGTGAAGGGGGAAAAGGTGATGCCCAGTCTTTGGTTATGAGAAGAGTAGATCCCAAAACATTTCGAGAGGTAAACAAGACATGATTCAATAGCTTAGTACTGTGAATGGGTTAAGTGGCCCAAGAGGAAAGATGAATCCTCAGAAATCAAGTCCTAAAGACTAAGGTACAGATTATTCCAGTGAAGAAGAAAAAAGAGAATTCTCTGAAAAAGCCAATAAAGGTGCACAAGGAAACCATCAACAGATTCAGAGATCTAAAAGAAATATCAAAGACAGAAGCAAAGATGGACTGCTGAGGATCAATATAGAAGAGCAACATTGACCTATGAGAATTCCATCAGGTATACAGACGTTGGCAATGAATGTGAAGGACAGGGGGGAAATGTGAATGTTTAACTGTCCAAAGACGAGAGTGGATTCTGTAAACAATAACAAATTCTATCCCAAGTAAAATTCTAGAACACATTGTTAAGCAGATGATAATGTGAGCCCAACTTGAGAGAAGGAAGAGTTTGAAGGTGATAGATCAGCCAGTCAACAGTGCTTATTGAGCATCCTCTGTGCTCAGCCCCTCCGTTGGATGCTGTAGATGAATGTAAACATATATGAGACGTGGCTACTTTCCAGCTAGATATTATAAGATAACTGGAGAGCTAGAAAACATTTGTGAAAATGCTTACAAAGCAATATATTAGTTGTAAAATGATTTGCCATGCAGAATCTGCAATATTATTACTTCACATAAAAGCCCCTTTAAAGACCATTTTATTTTCTACTTTAGATCCCCAACACCAAGACAGTACTTGGCCAATAGGCCCTTAGTAAAGGCTTGTGGAATTTAAGTCAATATATAGCACTTTAATTACAAGACTGTTAGGCAAAGAGGCCAAGTATTCATACCCCCATTTTACTGATGACGAAGAATAAGGTTCCAAGAGTTTGACAGCTCATAAGTGTTGGAGATGGGACTTCAAAGGATCACACAGTCAAAAGGAACCTCCAGGTTACCTAATCCAACCCAAAACTGAACAGCACCCCTAAATAGTCTTCATCGAGCATGTGCTGGAGAAGTTCTAATGAATAGAAACTCAAGACCTGCTGAGGCAGCTCATTCTGGTTTTTAGGTAACTCTTAATTATTAGTAAGATTATCCTCATATAAGTCCTAAATTTGCCTTTTCACCATATCCTTTTGTTGCTCTACTTTTTTCTTAGAAGCCAAGTGGAACATCAAATTCCTCTTCTCAAAATGTGATAACTTCAAATTCTACTCTCTTTTCAAAAAAAATAATCCAAGTTCCTTCAGTCAGTACTGTAATGATATAGTCTTCAGTCCCCTGTTCTCCTGGTTGTTCTGTTTTGTGCACATTCCAGTTTGTCAGTGTGCTTTTTCTATTGTGTTTCATGGACTTGAACTCACTACTTGAAGAAACCAGCAAAACACATGAAACCCTCAAGATCTTTTTCACAGGAACCATTTATTGACTTGCCACACCTCCATATCCTGTTTGTGAAGTCCATTTTGACCTTAAATGCAGGGCTTTACAATTCTTTTGATTAAATTCCATCTAAATAAATTCATCTCATCATTCCAGTCTGTCAAGTACTTTATGGAGGCAAATGCTTTCTTAAAATGTAGGTATACAAGGGGATGACAGCAATATATCACAAAGATCATACACTATAACTAGGTGGGATTTATACCAGGAATGCAGGGTTAATTCAATATTAGGAAAACTATTAGCATAATTGACCACATCTATAATAAAACAACAAAAATCACATGATTATCTCACTAGATGACCAAAAAGCTTTTAACAAACTATAACTCTCATTCCTATTTTTTTTTAAATAACTGGAAATCATAGGAATAAATAGAGCTTTCCTTAAAATGATAAATAGTATCTATCTAAAACCATCAGCAAGCATTATCTGTAACAGGGATAAGCTAGAAGACTTCCCAAGAAGATCAGGGGTGAAGCAAGGATGTCCACTATCACCACTATTATTCAATATTTTATTAGAAATGATAGCTATAGCAGTAAGACAAGAAAAATAAATTAAAGGAATTAGAATAGGCAAAGAGGAAACAAAACTTTCACTCTTTACAGATGACATGATGGTATAGTTAGCGAATCTTTGATAATCAACTAAGCAATCAGTTAAAACAATTAACTTCAGCACAGTTGCAAGATATAAAATAAACCCACACAAGTCATCAGTATTTTCTATATATTACCAACAAAATCTAGCAGCAAGAAATAGAAAGAGAAATTCCACTTAAAATAATTGCACTCAACATAAAATACTTGGAAGACAAATCCAGGAATTATATGAACCCAGTTAACAAAACACTTTTCATATAGATAAAGACAGATCTAAACAATATTGGAAAAAATATTAATTACACATGGGAAGACTGAGCTAATATAATAAAAATGACAATTCTACCTAAATTAATTTACTTAGTGTCTTACGAGTCTACCAAAAATATTTTATAGAGCTAGAAAAAATAATAGCAAAACTCTTCTGGAAGAACAAAAGGTCAACAATATAAAGGGAATTAATGAAAAAAAAAAAAAACGTGAAGGAAGATGGCCTAGCCATACCAGATTTCAAACTATATTTATTACAAAGTGGTAATCATCAAAACAATCTGATACTGGCTAAGAAACAGAGTAGTAGATCAGTGTTTCTTTAACACTTTTTTTTCCCTTTTGCATCACTATCACTATGTCTCCTAGTCCTCTCTCTCTGTATTTTATCCCCCCTTCAACATATTAAAGTCCTCCCTTTGCCAATAAGTGAGGTGTATGCTTTATTCTTCATCATATGTGGTAATGCTTTGTCATTTCATTTGTCAGAATTCTTAATTCTTTCATAGTTGTTACCATTATTGTAATTTTCACATGTATTTTTTTTCTGGTTCTGTTCATTTCACTGTTCTCACAGTGTTCACCATTCACGGGAAGGAAGAACATAGTATAATGGAAAAAAACACCAGACTTGGAATCAAGAAGACCTGGGTTCAGATGCCACATTAAATATTAGGTGCATGAACCTGGAAGGGCATTTCACCTTTCCATGATCTCATTCTCCTAATCTGTAAAACAAGGGCTTAGACTCATTAGCTTCTAAGGTCCCTTCCAGCTTCAGGTATATAATCCTGTGGTCCTATGCACATCTGCCCAGGACCCTCAGAAGTTGTCCTTTCATCATTTCTTATGGCAGTATGATACTCCATAACAGTCATGCACCATTTTTTTTCAGTCTGCCTTCCTCCAGTGGGTGGGCTTCTACCTTGTTTCCAGTTCTTTGCTACAACAAAAACCACCCAATACTCTAGATATTTTCATACATTCGAGTCTGTCCTCTGTTTGAGCTCCATTAAGTATGTGACTGACTATTAGTGGTATCACTGGATCAAAAGGCATGAAGTTAGACAACCTTTTGGTTCTGATTTCAAACTGTTTTCCAGAATGGCTGGACAAGTTCTTAATTTAACCAACATGGTATTAGTATGTCTGTCCTTTCATAACTCCTCTAACAATTGTCATTATCCCTTTTTCTCATCCTTGCTAATATCTAAGACATAGAACCTCAGAATTGTTTTAATTTGTATTCCTCTTATTGCTATTTATCTGTAGTGTTTTTTTATATGGTTCTTCATAGCTTGACATTTGAAAATTTCCTGTTACTCATTTGAAAAATTTCCTCTTCATATCCCTTGACCAATTTCTCTATTGGGAAATGGCTTTTGTTCATATAGATATATATATATATCACTTCTCTATATATCTTGAATATCAGAGCTTGCTTGGAGGTTTTGTTTTGTTTTGTTTTACAAAGATTTTACCTCATTTAACTGTTTCTCTTCTAACGACATTGATTTTGTGTAAAAGCTTTTCGATTTTATGTAATAAAAGTTGTCTATTTTCTATCCTGTAATCCTTTCTGTCCCTTATTTGATCAATGGCTCTTCCATAGCCATAGTTGCAAATATTAGCTCTCTCTGTTCTCCTCTCTAATCTATTTATGAGAAGATCTTTTATACTTAATGATTGTATCCATTTGCATTTTTTTGTGGCATATGTTGAGAGGTGTTGGTCTAAAGCTAATTCCATGCTGATCACTTTCCATTTTTCTCTGTTTTTGTCTAATAACGAGGCTTTATCATATACTTTTTTCATATGTTTGATTTATTATTTTTCTCTGTTCTATAGATCAGTCTTTCAGTTTTTTAAAACCAGGATCAAATAGTTTTATCATTATGTCTTTGTTATGTAATTTGAGATATGGGACTGCTAGCTACCCCTTTCTTTCCTTCTCACTTTTTTCTTATATTTCCCTTGAGAGTCTTGATCTTCTGTTCCTGCAGTGACTTTATTATTTCATTAAATTGTATAAAGTAAGACTTTGGTAATTTTAATCAGCATGACACTAAATCTACAAATTAATTTAGATAATGTCATTTTTATTATATTAGCACAGTCCAACCATGAGCAATTAATATCCTTCTAGTTAAGTCTTCTTTTATTTCTGTAGAGAATGTTTTGTAGTTTTATTCACATAATTCCTATGTGTATGTAGGTAAGTGGCCTCCTAGATATTTTCTTATCTTTTAGGCATTTTTAATGGAATTTCTTTTTCTATCTTTTTTGCTGGGTTTTGTTGCTAAGTATAAGGAAATGATAATTTTATCATTTTTAATAATTTTTAATAATTTTACTAGTTGTTTCAATTAATTTCAATTGTGTTTCTAATGTTATGCAATTAAACTGTTATATCTATAAAATGCAATAATGTTGTTTCTTCTTTGTTTATATTCCTCAATCTCTTTATCTTCTCCCATTGCAACAACTAGCATTTCTATAACCAGAGCAGAGAATAGTGATGATCAGTTGTCCTTTTAAAACCTTAGTTTTTTAATAAGTTCTCTAAGCAATCATATCATTTTCTTTCAGAGTTCTCCCCTTTCTTCATCATTGACATTGATAAAGATCTAGGTGCCCCCAGCTCCAAATATAGTGCCATTTCCATTACACTGTGCTAGCTTTCTTAGCAAGATACAGATAAAAAATGGGCCATAGCTGAGTGGGCTTAATCAGGGACTGTAATTGACAACATTTTCATCTTTATGACTAGATGGAGAAAATGTAAGATCCAAGTTAGCAGCCTCGATTCAAAGAGTTTCTAGAAGCATGAGGAAGCACAGATATGGAGTGCTTCAGGCTTTTCCAGACATCTAGTCAATTTGAATTTTCTATAACCAAGTTAATAGCCTTCTGATACTAGGTGTGATGGTTTCAGACTTAAAGTAACAGTATTGTGTGGGTTTGACTTATAGTGCTGTTATTTCAGCAGATTTTTAAAATCCATTTTAATGTGACCCATGTGAAACAAGTGCCTACTGCTACACAAGACTTGAGTTAAATCACTGTTCTTGTACTTCTTTCTGGGTAATAATAAATGTAACCTCCTGGTTATATAAATGATAAAATCCAGAAACTCCAGAATGTCCTTCATTGACATCATTCATCCCTGTATCTGTTTTTTCCAAGTTAACATGGCTTCAGACATGACCAAGAGAAAAAAACAGATCCAGAAAGATCTCTTCCTGTCTTTGCAGCTGAAATCCAAAGCTGAAACTCTTAGTATCTCCTTTCTACATTGAATCGCTTCTGTGTTTCCTAGAGAAGTTATACTGGATATGCTCAAACTCAATATGGTCTAGTAGTTCACAATTTGATAATGTATTTTCTCCAACATCTTGTTCCCCTTCCACTTCCTCAAATGTGAAGGAAAAAAACTTCAGGATTAAAAATTAACTATACTGTGGGCAGCTAGATGGCACAGTGGTTAAAGCACCGGCCCTGGATTCAGGAGTACCTGAGTTCAAATCCGGGCTCGGACACTTGACACTAGCTGTGTGACTGTGGGCAAGTCACTTAACCCCCATTGCCTTAAAAAAAAAATTAACTATACTGGGGCAGCTAGGTGGAGCAGTGGATAAAGCACTGGTCCTGGATTCAGGAGGACCTGAGTTCAAATCCAGCCTCTGACACTTGACACTTTCTAGCTGTGTGACCTTGGGCAAGTCACTTAACCCTCATTGCCCTACCTAAAAATTTAAAAAGAAAAATTTCTTTTAAATTAACTATACTACAGACCAAGCCTCACTTTTTGGCTTTGTATCATGGCTCTCCGTATAATTTTTATTACCAACCTACTTTATTTACACCACTGTCTTTATACCTATATATCACTGAACACAGTTTTGGCACTCAATAAATGTTAAATAATATTTCTCTTTGGCATTGCTTAGACAGGAAATGTGGTAGTAAATGTCAGAGTGCGAGATAAAAACCTCCAAAAAGCTCTCGATTACAAACATTGAAAAATGTAGTACAAACTTTTTGGGGGGTATGTGAAATTGTTTAAGGATTTTCCTGGTTGTTTTTTTTCTTCATGAGCTTGCTCTGGTCTTTGTTTATTTTGCTTGATTTTCAATTTAAATTTTCTCCCTAAAGTTTTTCAAAGAAATACTGTTTTTGATGCATTCCCACTAGAAAGTGCATAAATTAAGTCACATTTTCCATGACCAAAAATTCATCCCAATTATGAAGTCCAGAATGAGAAAATATGTTGAAGTGTTGAATCTTCATTGTGATATATAGATCAATGGATGGAGATAATGTGATAGACAGAAATTAACAATAGGTAATTCTCTTTATCCATAATAAAATTTCAAATTGACCTAGAGGTATTTCATTGCTGCGACTATTGCAAAACTTGCTTGTAATGACATTAGACTTGGAGTCAGTGATTTCTCTTTTCTGAAGGATTCCGACTGCAGCCTAAAACCACTGCTGTTTGAGATTAAGACACACAATATGCTGTTTCAGACCTGAACTTGTTGCAAAAATAAAAATAAAAAGGCATAGCTCCAAGGGGATTATTTCCTAATGACTGAAACTTCTGTGGAAGAAATGATTAACCATAATCAATCCAAAAGCGTAAAGATAGGGCAGTCAACTCTAAATCATCCTTAGGGCGCATCGTCAACAGTAAGGATTATCTATGTGAAACCTTGCTTCACATTCTTTTTTTGACATCATCAAAATGGGATGCCTTTACTGACACGATCTCTTTGTTTTTGCGATTAAAAATGTGGCCTGTCAGAGGAATTTTCCAAATAAGGTCCTCAAATCCATAGCAGTGCAGAGAAGGTATGAGATACAGGTGCAGTAAGCTTAGAGAAAGGAGACTGATTACTCCAATTAGATTGGACCTTGCCTGCAATCTCTGAGAGGTGATAATCTATCTCTAGTACATATAATGGGAAGCAAGGAAGAATTCTGAAGAGAAAAAGTGTCTACTTTCTAAGTCAGACCTTCAAGGAATTGCTTTGGCATCATTCCTAACACCTGGGACCTCAGATTTGTCTTCTGACTTGAGTGCGGAAACAAAGTCCAAGGACAGAAAGAAAGGATTTGGCAGAAAATATTCAAGTGCATATTGAAAACCTGGGGAGGGAGCAGGGCACATTTTTAGAGTTGAAAGCCTAGAAAATCTCTGATGGTCATTCACCTACTCCAGGGTCTCCTCCATTGATACAAATGGTAGAGTTAATGGCCTTATCCCCCAAAGTAGAGTATCTGACAGCTTCCCATAGTCCAGTCTTCTGCTGTGAGATTTTAAAATGTGTAACCCATGTAGTAGTAGTAACACATTACTTCCGGGAAAAGGATAGTACTTATCTTCAAGGATAAGACCAGTCCCCACACTGTTTTCAGGAAATAACAGTTGCTGAAATCAAGGACCACCAGTCACTGGATACATTCCCAGTACTCAAGAAGTTGTTCAAGGTTTTGAACCCAACTGGCAAGTATCTCCTGGCATTCAAGGGAGTTCAAGGGTAGTAAGCCTTTCAACCATTGTCACATCCCTGAACTTGGGCATTTGGAGCAGAGTATGCATTGCAGTTGTAGCAGCTGCTGGCAGCTTGTCTTACAGGAAGTGAGTTTGAATTTTATGCAATCCCTTCACTCACTGGTATTGTGTATGTTCCCTTGGTGTTCTCTGGGGAATTTAAATCTTTACTCCCACCAAGATGATCTGAATTATCTAGAGAGATATTTCTGAGAAAAACATCAGATGGAACATATTTCCAGGGACCTGGAATTTTCTCTGTGTAGGGGTCTTGTCCCCTTAATTTACTTTCTTATACGCTTCTTAAGGTCTTCTTTATCCTCACATGCCCTCTAGCCCCTAGTATAATTAGTACGTTGCAGCTGGGTGGCACAGTGGATAGAATGCTTAACTTGGCATCAGGAAGACTTCAATCAGTAGAGTCCCTTTTCAATCTCTCATTAGCTATGTGACCCTGCCCAAGTCCTTTAGGCTCTCTCCTGGTCATTTTCCTTACCTATACAATGAAGTGTTGGATTTAATGACCTAAGATTCCTTATAGTTCTAAGTCTGTGATCTATAAGCCAAAATTCAGAAAGTCGGGTAATTGTAGGTCTCAATCTGTTTCTCCAAAACAGCAATCCTTGTCTTAGGGCAGTTTGTTTTCCCTGCTCCCAACCAGCATTGCCAGGCTGGCATGACCACTTTGAGTCAGCTGCCCCAGACAGCTCATAGACCATTATTCTTTGAAGGTGTTTGCCTGTGCTTTCACTAGGAGAAGTTCTAAGTGATGAACTTCCTCTGCCGAGGCATATCAGCACCTTGTCTGCAGCTTAGTCTTTGAGGGTGGCCTAGGGGCACTGAAAGTGACTTGCCCAGGTTCACACCGGCAGCAGGTGTCAGGCCTTGAATCCAGGGCTTCCTAAGTCAGAGGCTAAATTCTCTATCCACTACTCTACATTTCATCTCTGGTGTTTGATTACCTAACTTCCCAAAACAAAAAACCTTTTACAGCCCAGAGGTAAGAAGTTGCCTTATCTATGTCAGAGGTAGTTCTGTTTTTTGAAATAAGCACTGGAGTATTATCTGAAATGCATATAAAAGCAATAAGAGGGTCATATTTTTTTTCCATTTTATACTAGTGGAAGTTGTCTTTACATATATATGTGTATATGTGTGTGTGTGTATATATATGTATATATATATTTACTTGTGTGTGTATATATCCATATGTATGTACATATATACACACATATATAATGAAGCTATCTCCTTTTCTCTCTCAACTAAATGATGTTATTCTTTAAAAGGCTGTGTCTTCTATTTAATAGTGGTATGCTAATCCCTTTAAAATAGCTTTCTGTATAAGTATGCATACACAGTTTTCACTTACTACTAATTTTCAGACATTCTCTTTAAAAACCAACCCCAACAACCACCACCACCTCAGTTTGGCTCTTCAGAGCCCGTGCTTTGTCTTTGGTTCCCCAGTGCTGTTTTCAGCCTGGTCTCAGAGGCAGCAAACCTACTAGGATGTATAAGTCCTAAATGGTATGGTATAGATGAGGGTCTAAGGCATTAATTATATGTCATTTTATTCACAACAGTCAATTCCAGAAAGGAAAATAATGTCTCTGTTGTTGTGAAAGCCATATTACCGGGATAGCCCTCTTTGTAACCCCAAATGATACTATATTACAGCTTCAATGACAATGGGCGCTGATTCCGAAAATGTGACCTGCCTGAGAGAGGGATGAAATCATAGGGAAAGTTTTCAAAATGGAAATTCAGCCCCCTCAGAAAGGCTCTTCCCTGGCCTGCTCAGCTTTGCTGTTGTCGCATGTCACGCATGGATAGAGCTGCTGCTCTCCCGGGGGAGCGGGAAAGCTTCTAGGGAGCTTGTTTATTTCCTTAATCCCTCCTTCTTTGTGATTTTTTTTTTTAATGTCAGATCCAAAATGGAAGCCCTGTAAATATAATGATTATCACATGGATAATCACCTCCATTAGGAACCGCCCTGCTTCCCTCTCCTAACCTCAGCTATTCTCCACATGTCACGGCCACTCCAAGGTTGGATTTCGACCTGACTGCTTTATTAGATATGGGAAACTCAGTCTGTGATGCCCCGGGCAGCACAGATGGGGACCGCTTGTTTCCTTTTCTCACTCTTACTATGAAAAGACACTGGAAAGCCCTGTTCATTATGATCTAGTTAATTCTCTTGGAGGGGCCCCTCATGCTTGGAACCTCTCTTCTTTGCCCAAAGTTACAGCCCCACCCACACCCCCAGTACCCTGTGGCCTTTGATGCCCAGAAATTATAATTCTGCTTCAAATCCTCACTATGCCAAACTGTCCCAGTGTTTCTGAGTTTTACTGAAAAGGAAAAATAAAATAAATGTTCCTTCCCTAAGCCCAAAACACCTTCAGATCAGAGTTAGCTATGGGAAAGTCTGCAGTGATAGGAGCCATCTGCCTTCAGACCCAAGATCAAAGGAAGGTGGGAGGAAGTCCAAAGATAAGATTTTTTGAAGGCATAGAACAAGTGCTGAAGCATTCTGATGACAGGGCCCATAGTCCTTGCCATTTCAGGGGACTCTGGGATGGAAGATTGAATTAACCTTCTTTAAATACCTCCCGTCCCCAATGAAAAATATATTTGTATCACTGTTCCTTGCATTTGTTTACTGTTAATTTTATTTTAGCTTAGCAATGGTTAAACAAAGCTATAAATGATTTGTTGAAATAGAAGAGGTAATGCTATGATACAAGTGGTCTCCTGACTTCTCCAATTTTGTATGGCCCTTGTGTGATTTTGTGTGATCCTTTCTCATTGATTTACTTTTGAGCATTGTGTTTTCTTACAGTTTTATCCCCCTCCCGACTCCCCAAATTCCCCCTCTTACCTTTGTGTCTTAGTCCTCTGGAAGTCTTCCATGCCCATAATGAAGTTCTATGTAAATAAATAGTTCTAATGGGGTCTTTCAAGTTGTCTTTTTATACGAGAATGAGCTTTAGCTAATCACATGGCAGCTTGGGAAAGCATGGCATTGATAGAGTTTGATCCTTACACTCTTCCTGACAGCTAGGCCAGCAAGTGTCATTGACTGTGTGATGTACAAGAAGGAATGCTATTGTAAATAAATTGTCCAAGTGGCTAACCTTGCCTGGACCCACTTGTCAAGGCCGTGATTCAATTTTTTTTGGAGGGGGGGGGAGGCAGTCAGCATCAGCTTAGGCTAACCTGGTCAGTTTCCAGTTTCTCTAGCAAGCTGCCTGAGGAGTTGTGCTTTTCAGCTTATCACTTTTTATTAACTTCAATGTCCAGCTGTAATCATCCATTTTGCCCTTTCCGAATGCTCAAAATGGCCCTCCAGATCCAATCTGTATGCTTCTGTTAAGGGGGAGCAGGGGTGCATGCACATACTCCCTCCCACTCAAGGTTTGGCTAGTGTGTTATCTAACACATAGGTAGTACTGCAAGTGGTGATCTAAACCCAGACTCTCCTTCCTCCCTTACATGGCTTGGGGAAGCAGTTATTTCAGTCGCGTTGGATCTGCTCACTACCCTGTTAGGCTCAAAGCCCATCCTTCTATTAATATCTCTTGGCAGAGATAATTTGGAGGAATGTAAGTTAAGATGTAAAGGCTCTTGACAGTTGTCTGAAATATTTTTTCATATTAAAGAGAGAAGCAGATTGGGAAGTGAAATTGCTACCATTTTTTATCAGCCTTGGATTTTAAAATATGGGCATGAAACAAACAGGTTTGATCAGTAATAAAAAGAAAAGGGGATTGACTGCCTGGATGCATTTCTGCCATTTGTTATATTGCTTTCACCTGTGGTTAAGGTAGTACATATTTAATAATGTCCCTTACATTGTGCCATTCGCATTAAGATTTTTTTTTTTACCTGTGAGACCTCAGGTTATTTTTAGGTTTCACTTCTGGGCATCTGAGGTCACATAGTACAGCCATGATGGTGGTGTTTATGATTAAAGGTGTAGCTGTCAGTCCGTTTCTCGGGCTTGAAGTGCTTGTCTTCACTGACTGAGGTCAGATCACCTGCACTCAGTGTGGCATCCACGTGAAAAACACATCCTGCATCTTCTTCATTTGAACTTGTGAAGTCCATGGCGGTTATGTTGCCTTGAGGGGGTGGGGGGATCTTTTCAATACCAGCATCAAAATGGCACTCTCTGGGTACATGGAGATAATTGTGTCAAAGGAAGATGGCTTGGACGCGCTTCAGCATGGGTTATTTCTTCATTATCTAGCACTTTATAATTAACTGTTCCTTTTTTTATTTCAGGAAGCTGCCGCTTTTGCTAGAGAGCAAGGCTTCGAGGTGAGTTAACCCACAATTGCACACTAAACAGATCCTAAAGGTTTTTTCTTGCTGATAATGAAGTTCTTTTGGACAGTGATTGATGTGCTATTATACTCCCTGAGCTGCACCGCCGTTGCCATGGAAACCTGGCAGTCGTCATGGTTTCTTTGTTCTGCCAGCACAGTGTTATGACGCACTCTGCTAGGTCTGCACCCAACATCGCCTACAGATGTTATTTATTGAATTTTGAAAAGCCTCTTGGGAAGCCAAGAGGTTGGGCACGATTTCAAGCTGCCTCTGCAGATATGGGGCCTGTCAGTTGGCTCAGTTAAAAAGCTACCTCATTAGCTGCATTACACTCCATGAAGATCCTCGGCTGCAGCAGTGGCGGGGCAAGACTAAAGCGTGGAACAGGACGCTGTTTAAATAACTTCAACCCTGCCACATATGCATTATCATTATGCAAATTAATTTCAGAAAGGTTGTATTTAAAGTTGTTAGGAACTGATTAATTTAAGCCCCCACTTACATAAACTGCCTGTTTGGGGTTTGGGAGAGGGGGCGGAGTTACATAATATAAAATATTCAGAAATAGGATCACCACCACCACCCCAATCATAGATTAACTGAAGTAAACACTGGTGCTCAGGAATGATGTACAAAGCCCCAATTCCACTTGCCTGTGAGTTTTTAATCTTGACAAGATATTCCTTTAAGAGGCTCTCTGGGGTTGTTATTGACTCCAATCAGATTGCAGTCATTGCCAAATGATTAGCTGTGGAATATAGCCTCACAATATGATGTTGGAAAACACGGCTCCTAATTTGAAGCCAGGTTAACTGAGGGGGTGGAAATCCATTCTGACTGTCAGATTGAGTGGGCAGGTCTATGTATAATTCTGTGTACTGTACAATACCTTAGTATGCCACTCAGCCCAAACGTTAAATAATAAAGAACTTGTTTAAATCTGAGCAGTGGGGGAAAAGTAGGGGAGGATACACACACCCTCACCTTATATCCCTACCACCCAAGGAAGCCAACAGAGGGTGACTGAGTGATATTGGTGTAGCCTAGATTGAGCCTCTGAGAAGGTGGTACATGAATTTGTATTGATTTTTATTTAAAAGATAGAAATGGTTAATTGTTTTTGTTACTGGAAACTGCACTCCAAGGAAGCACATGTTTCACCTGTGTCACTACACTGGATGACCAAACCTTTTGGGCCCTTCACAGATGAGGATGATGAGGCCTGGAGTGTAAGTAACGACTTAGATGCCAAAGGTCACACATTAGCATCCTGGAGGACTCCCTGGGGATTCTGGTTCCAAATCCTGGACCCTTACCCTGGGTCACTGTCCTGGTGAGAACTGTGGTACTAGTTTAATAGGTGTTTACATAGGTGTTTCAAGGTAGTCTCCTTGATGGAAATGAGAATTCCCTCTTTTTTTTTTCATATTTTTTTTCACTTTATAATTTCTGAAACCAGTAATAGGCCAGCAAGATTAATGCACCCGGGAAAGTGTTCACCTGAGTAGACAAATGTTTAGATCATAAGAATACAAATATTCCTGATGCATTTTTTAAAAGTTGAGATGATGGTGAGGATGATGAAAAATTGTCATATTAAAAATAGATGTCCCAGGTTGCTACATACATCGGAAATCTTTAACAGAGAGAAGCTTATAGAATGCAGATCTCTATTCTCTCGCAGGCTCCTTTTCTGTTACATCTTGTGTTTTTAAAAATGTATTTTGAATTTGTCCTATCAAATGGAACACTTTTATAGATGCTTGGAAATGTAATGTGTAGCATAAGAAATGAATGTGATCCCAAAGTAGCTAGACAATAAAAAAGAGGAAATAGTTTATTAAGCTTGCCCATTTTCTATCTTTATTGCCCTCTTGAGCTCCAGTTCTGGATGTGTCTGGTTTAAATTCAGCTTTAGTGACACACTGCTCTTGCTGTTGTCTGCTAACCACTAGCATATTAGCTTTTCCATTAGTACTTAGAGATGCCAGTGTGGCTTCCTCTGGTCACCTTACATCTGCCATATTTGATTACAGCATCCAGCAAAGTACACAGTGATTACATTCCTTTGCCAGATTAGCTCTTTACAGGACAAAAACTGACCTGTCAATTATGTTGACAGTGATGTGTAAGATTGACAAATGTACAGTACTATAGGTGACAGTTTCTCCTGTGTTCCCTGGATTTGCAAAAAAACTGAACTGTGTAAGCGATTAGGCATTTCATTAATAAGAACACTTATTGCATATGGGGGAAGCTCCGTGATTTCATAATGCTGTGTCCAGCAAACAGTATTAGCTTAAGGGCTTGGCCCTGCTGAGAAACAGACAAGTAGAGGCCACTCAAACCAAACAGTCTTGAACCTATGAGACCTTATCATGGATCTCAAGCCTTTTGGGACTCTGGACTCTCCAACCAAACCCTCCTTCCCTTTTCCTCTGAATTTTGGAAGAGAGTAAAAATTGTAACTTATAGACTCAAGAAGAAAGGGAAGAAGGAAAGCAGTTATCCTTTTGAATACCACTGTCTCTGTATCCTCCTCTTCAATTATAATCTGTAATCACCAAGAATTGGTCCCAATTGGATCCCAAAGCTATTGAGTTTGGCTGCCACTGATCTGTCTGTTGAGAGAGCCACTCAGATAATAAATAAATAAATAAATAACCCATGTTCAATCATCAGGAAATGTCCATAATGTTATTATTCCTGACATTCTAGTTAGCATCTTAGTAAATTTGGGATAATGCT
This sequence comes from Dromiciops gliroides, assembly GCF_019393635.1. Lineage (NCBI taxonomy): Eukaryota > Metazoa > Chordata > Mammalia > Microbiotheria > Microbiotheriidae > Dromiciops > Dromiciops gliroides. The sequence goes on from NC_057862.1 coordinate 54,671,350, forward strand.
TCTTTAAAAAAAAAATCTTCAATTTCTAAAATGTATTCAATAATTTACAGCAAAAAAGAGGCAGCTAGCAGGGTACTGGAAAATGAGATAAAACTGGTTCTGGGGAGAGCAAAAAGCAGAAAAGAGAGGGTATTTTTAGGGAAGTGATGGAAAATTGCTTGGTACCTGATTTAAATGACAGCCCTGCTAAGAATTTAAAATGACAATACTTAGGGGTAAAGTTTCATAAGGTCTTTTATTATTCTAGACACTCAGTTCAAATGGGAATGATTTTTAAAATATACCTTATTTTGACGATGTAATGATTAAAGATTTATATTTTTAGAACTTACATCAGATAAAATTAGGCAATTTAAAAGTATGCTCCATTTATAGAGGCCCTTAAATTTTTTATTAAAAATTATGTTAAATAAAATGAGAAAAGGGGGAAAGCCCACAAAAGCTCCTGTACAAAAGTAAGAAATATCATCAGTCTGTGAAACAGAGCATGTGCTGAGTGATTAAGAGAGGTCAGACTTTCTCTGCTGGACAATTTATTTTCTCTTGCTCTGAGCCAAGTCTGTCTGACTTGGTTGATGGCAGTGGTTCTGTAAGATATGGCAGTATGCTTTGTGGATTCACAGTATGTAGTTTCATGACCAGTACAGAGTCTTTCTGACCAGAAACCTTCCCGCTCAACCACCTGACCATACACCTGAAAGAGTATGGGTCAAGAAAAGCCAAAGAGAGCCCCGAAGAACTGTGATTCAAAGAATCCTAGGGAATTCCTGAGAGAAGTGCCCTGGCCTCCAGAAGTTTCCCCCCCAAATGGCAGGAAAGGAATGGCCTCAAAGAGTTACTTGATGCCTGTAGAATGATGGAGTAAATTCTTCTAGCCTCATTTAAATCCACAGAGTGCTTCTTCCCAGGGAGTTCCAAGGACCACATTCCCATTCTTAGTTCGGCTCCATATTCCTTAACAAAACTACAGTCCAGGTCCTCCTTGAAGACCAGAGTGTTGGATCCTTAGGCAAATTCTCATAATGTGAGGAAGAATCCATCCTATTCAGAAGAAGTGAAATGGACGTTTGCTTGTTTGTTTCTGATTCCATCTACATATGTTCCCTGAGATATTATTTTAACATCATATCTCTTAAATAGATTCCTGTCACTTTGGAAAACACTAAGTATTATGATTAATTGAAGCAGCACTTGGGGAATATCAGAAATGGTATTCTGCTGGTGTTGGTCTTCAGCCCAGTAGTTTTCAGGTTTTGTACCTGTGACCAAAATCATGGGATGGAAAGGACAATAAGTTTGCAGATGAGCTAAACCATAAAGTGCATGTCAACATAGTGAAAGAAGGTATTAGGCTTCACAATGATCTTGATAAATTGGAGAACTATCTAGCAGTCCAAAGAACCCTGCTCATTGGGGAAATGTGCAGGCATGAGCACTTAGGGTAGGGGGTCATAGAGAGGGGCCAACTTCATAAGACCAAGATAAGAAATTATTTCTCTGGATTATAACAATAAAATCAAAAGTCCTGGCTGAGCACAAATGAAACAGGAATCAGCCATGTAATACTTCACTTTAAAAGAAAAAGGTTGAGGCAGAGTGTTTCTAAGAGGTGTAAATTCATTCTGTTATACACATTCCATATGCCAATTCTCCATAGTCATTGCTAGTGAGAGATCCTTTGCTCTGTAGAGGGTGGATTCCAAGTTCTAGATGTGGAGAAATCAGGGAGAGTTTAAGGAGAAGTTATGCGGCCATGTAAAGGTCTGCAAAACAATATATACAAGGAAATATGCAACGAACTAGGATTTAGCCTGGAGAGGAGAAAGCTGAGGAAACCCTTAACAGTCCTGTCTGGTTTTATGAAGACTTTTTATATGAGCATAAGTAATGACTGCTTTATTTTGTTTTTATTCTCAGTTAAGCGGGAGCTAGAGGAAATGTTCTGAAGCTGCATTGTGAGGAATATGAGTTAGGCACATGCCAATGGCTGACATTGTTAGGCCCTAGAAGGACTGACAGGTGTAAGCATTTTTCTAAATGTCTCTAAATATAAAACAGCAGAAAGCTGTGTGTATCTTTATCCACTGGCCTATCTACAGGCAGGGGAGGAGATTAAATGGCCACAAACATTCTTCTAGCCTTGTGGTACCTCTGTTCTAAGATTCGTCCTGAGTTCTTTGCTGTGACCTAAGAAAAATGACTGTGAAGAGAAGATCACTGGGAGTGGAGTTAGGACAGCCAAGTTCAAAGCCTGACTTTCATTTTTCAGCTCCCTGACCATGCCATGGGGAAGTCACTTACTGTCTCTGAGCCTCCACTCCCTCGTCTATAAATGGGGATAATAATACTTGTATTCTCCACTTCCCTGGGGTTGTGGTGAGGGAAGTGTTTTGTATACTTTTAAGTTCTATATAAATGTTAGATTATAAAGCCCTTGAGGACAGATAAGGAGTTTTAGCTGAATTTTTCATCTCTCCCAGCACTTGACCTAAGTGACCTGTACATTCCAAAGCAGCTAAGGGGTACAGAGGATGAGAGCACCAGGCCTGGAATCAGAAAGAACTCAGTTGAAATGGGGCTCCAGACGCTAGCTGTGTGGCCATGGGCAAGTCATTGAACCCCTCTGCCTTGGTTTCCTCATATGTAAAATGAGGACCATAATAGTACTGACCTCTTTCTGTGAAGATAAAATTAGATCATATCTGGAAAGCCCTTTATAAACCTGAACGTACTTCATAAATATTATCAAGTGTTTATTCATTGTTTGTCGGACAAATGAATGAACCCCTCTAGGCCCCCTCAAGAGACTTAAAATGACTGGTCTGCTCTTTCCCCTCTGCCAAACTGTTGAAGTCAATCTTTCATTCAAAAAAAAAGGAGTCTTGGCCCCTTAGCTGGATAATCTTTTCCCTGTTATCTCAAGCAGATATTTCAAATGAGGATCAGAGAAAAATCCTCATTCTGGAGAAGAGATTTTTAAAATTTCAGTGGAAAAGTCTTCCCTCCTACTGCGCAGTTATATTCTTTCTCATCATTTCATTAGTGGGCTGCCATCACACCCTTTTCCATTTGTCCCTTGTTCCTCAACACCGCGGCAGTGGGAGTTAACCATTGAAAAACAGTCTCTTTCCTGCTCTGTGAAGACTCGTGTTGACTCTACTTTCAAGCACATGTCAAGAGACTCAACAAGGACCGTGTGCTACATCTAACAAGTACATAGGCTGTGTGAGAGCCCCAGACTCGTTCCTGAATCTGTTCTCAAAGTGGTGGTGTCAGATTTCATGCCAAGGCAGCAGCCCGTTGAGGAAATGGAGGGCTTTGAGTGGATGGATCACTTGCATCGTCACTTGCATCGTCAAAGCTCCGGCTTTGAAAGGATGATAATGAGGATGAGCCTGATTTAGCCAACACGTACTCTCCAAAGAACTGAAGGCTAATGCTCCACGGCCTCTGAAATCTACTCATGAGCAGCAACTGGAAGTGAAGCTGAGATGGCGCCCAAACCAACAGGCCCCTCGCCACCTTCCCTGCCAGTCCTCCCTCCCAGGATGAGCTAGTCGGCTTGGAATGGACCAGGGGCCAGAGCACAGTGCGGGTTGTCCTCCTTCATCATTCTGGGAATATCACCTCTCACTTCCTTACATGCCAACCATCCCAGACTTCCTCCTGCCTTCACTGTCATTGGTTCTCTTCCTAAACAAAGGACAAAAAACAACAACATTAAGTGCCTACTTCATACCAGGCACTGTGCTAAATGCTAGGGTCACAGGAACAAAAGTAGAATATTCTCTGTATACCTCTGTGGCACCCTAGGAGGCGCCCTAGTGTATAGAGCACCAGACTTGGAGTCCAGAAGAACTGAGTTCAAATCCAGCCTCAGACACTTAGTAGTTGTGTGGCCCAGGGCAAGTCCCTTCACCTCTATCTGCCTCAGTTTCCTCATCTGTAAAATGGAGATAATGGTTCATTGTAAGGATAAAATTTGAAAATATTTGTAAAGCATTTTTTCCCAGCCCCTTGTTTCCCTAAGTATTAGGGAAGTCTTGGTAAGGTAGTATCTAGGTAGATCTTAAACTGTTTCTCAAACAATAGTTCTTAGAACATTGCCTGAGGTACTGAGATGTTTGGTGATTTCTCTAGGGTCATACCTTATGTTTGTTTGGTTTTTGTTTTGTTGTTGTTGTTGTTGTTTTCAGGGCAGTGAGGGTTAAGTGACTTGCCCAGGGTCACACAGCTAGTAAGTGTCAAGTGTCTGTGGTAAGATTTGAACTCAGGTCCTCCTGAATCCAGGGCCGGTGCTTTATCCACTGCACCACCTAGCTGCCCCCAACACAGTATGTTCTGAAGGGCTTGAACCCAGGTCCTCCCAACTCCAAGGCTAGCCCTCAATTCAATAAACCATGTTGCTTTTCAAATGAAAAATAAATTCAAAGCAAATATGGGAGGGGAGCATGGTTTTGGAGGCCAGTAGAGCCTGAGAGGATCAGGAAAGGTCTTGGATAGGAAGGAGATGGTGCTTCAGCAGAATCTTGAAGGAAGCCAGAGATCCCACTGGGAAGCAGGGGGGGGGGCAGTTATGGAGTACATTCCAAGGATGGACTCGAGAACAGTGAGAAGACTGTCCTTGGAGTGTAGAGGGTGGCTATGCACAAAGTCCACAAAGGGAGGCTGGAGCCAGACTGGGAAGAGCTTTAAAGGACAAACACATGAATGTGAATTTTATCTTAGTGGAAGTAGGGATCCACTGAAACTTCTTGAGCAGAGGAATAACATGGTCAGGTCTGAGCTTTAGGAATATCACTATGATATCTGTGGGAGGGGAGACACTGGAGGCAGGAAGACTGATTAGGAGGCTGTTAACCAAAGTAAACTTGCCCATTTTGCATACTTTGCTCCTTCCCAGTCATCTTACCTACAAGTCATCTGCCTTTAAAACCTCATTTTTTGTTGTTCAAATGTGGTGGGACTGGGAGAGATAATAAATCCATGTAAAGAAATAAATAAATTCCTGGAATGGCTTCTTCCCTTTACTGTCCTATTGTCCTTCTAACTTTAGTCCCTTTCTCTTCTAAATATGTTAGCTTTGTACTTCATTCTCCCCATACCTAATGATAAAATGTAAAACTACTCCCTGCCCCCTGACATTTCCAGTCTAACAGTCTTTGTGATGAAAAGGATGTCTGAATTGGGAATGGGAGGGGGTAGGAGTGGGCCAAAGGCTCTGTACCTTCTGGAACTACACATAGAATGTTGGGAGGAACAGGCAGAACCAGCTGGAGCAGTTATTTCAGCTTCATATTAGAGTAGTTCGTTTAGCTACAATATTATTTCCAAAATTAAACCATGCCCAAAGGGCTATAAAGCTGTGCATACCCTTTAACCCAGCAATGCCACTATTAGGTCTTTTTCCCAAAGAGATCATAAAAAAGGGGAAAGGACCCACATGTACAAAAATATTTATAGCTGTTTTTGTGGTGGCAAGGAATTGGAAATTGAGGGGATGTCCATCAATTGGGGAATGGCTAAACAAGTTGTGGTATATGAATGCAATGTGCTGTAAGAAACGATGAGCAGGCGGTTTCAGAGAAACCTGGAAGGACTTACAGGAACTGATGCTGAGTGAGATGAGCAGAACCAGGAGAACATTGTACACAGTATCAACAACACTGTGTGTTGATCAACTGCGATAGATTTGACTCTTCTCAGCAATCCAATGGTCCAAGATAGTTCCAAAGGACTCATGATGGAAAATGCTCTCCAATTCCAGAAGAAAAAAAAAGAACTTTGGAATCTAGATGCAGATTGAACCATACTATTTCTACTTTTTTTGTTTTTCTTTTTTGAGGTTTTTCCCTTTTGCTCTGATTCTTCTTTCACAGCATGACTAATGCAGAAATATGTTTAATGTGATTGTACATATATAACACATCAGATTGCTTGCTGTCTTGGGGAGGGGAGAGGGAGGGGAGGGAAGGAGAAAATTTTGAAACTAGAAATCTTAAGAAAACAAATGTTGAAAACTATCTCTACATGTAACTGGAAAACAATAAAATTCTTTTATAGAAAAAAATTATTTCCAAAATTAAAGTCAATAGCATCATTATATTGGATAAACCTTTGAGAGTATGAAATATCCCCTCGCCCTTTTCAAATCACCTTAATAGATGCCCAATCTATTTTATTCTCCTCATAAGCAGCAAGATCCTTGATCTGTTAATAAAGTTCTATTTGCCTGTACTGGTTATAAGAATTTTCTTTTCATTTCTATTAATAGACTGAAGAAATTAAAGAGATAGCCCGGAAGGCACAAGCCCTGCCAAAGGTGAACTTGAAAAGGCAGCGAACTGTAATCTTCACCCAAGGGAAAAACGATACAATAATGGCTACAGGTATGTGCGCATATGGGCGTTGTGTGATATATGCCACGTTATATACATTAATCACATCTTTATCATTTGCCACAAATTTTTATTCTTTCATAATATATTCAAAGTAACATGCCTACCTTAGTTTTTTTTTTTTTAATAAATAGATCTTGCCTTCTGTTTCTTAATGACAAACATTTCTTTTGAAAAGGTGATATCTTACTAAAATAGAGGAGACTTAAAAGTTATATTTGCAGGGCCAACCCTGAAGCTGTGATTTATTTCGATCTTTCTGATGTGAGATTTTTTTTTTCATCCATCGAAATGTCTTTGCTGAAAAGGAGAAACACCCTTTCCTGGGGAAGCAGTTGTAGCTTCTTTAGTGTGGTAAGTTTGAGCTTTTGTGAAAATGAAGGAGTGAAATCCAGGACTAAGTGAATTCCCAGGCTTGGTGCTTTAGAGTCAGAATTCTCACTTTTCTTTTCCTCCGCTATCTGTTTCACAATGTTTTTGTGAAAAAGCAATGAATAATCACAGTATGTCCAGGATGATGGCATTGCTCCTTCATTTGCATTTGATTAAGCTTCTGGCCTGATACCACGACTTGCTTGAACATGGAGTAAGTCCTCTAGGTAATAAGAATAGTTAGCGTTTATATAATGCTTTATGCTTTACAAAGAGCTCTACAAATATTATCTTAGTTGATCCTCACAACAACCCTAGGAGGAGTGCATTATTATTATCTCCAGTTTATAAATGAGGAAACCGAGGCAGACAAAGGCTAAGCCTGGCATCGCCCAGCTTGTTTAAGTGTCTAAGGCAGGATTTTAATTCAAGTCTTCCAGATTCTACGTCCTGGGCTACCTACCCATTATTATAGGTGATACAGAATAAATGGTCCCTGCCCTCAAGGAGCCTTCAGTCTGGTTGGGGAGGGGAGACATTGGAGGCAGGAACACTCATTGAGGGGCCATTTATTACCTGTAATGTAAAGTTACAAATAATATAAGACACAAGTTTATAAATAAATGTTAAATTATATTCACCCAGACTCAGGGGACCAAATGAGACATAAGCTGTTTAGAAATATCCAGTGATGGCATTTGTTTTGTTTCACTATGCATAGATGTTACAAGAGGGTTTTTCTTCCTTCTTTTTTTTTTTTTAATGGGAGTTGGGGCAGGAAGGAAAGAAAATAACTTTTTGTTCACTTTTTTAAAATAAATTGATCTAGCTGCCCCCTGCTCTTTGGTCAGACCACTTTAGAGTATCCTTTCCATTTATGGATGCTGGGTTTTAGTATCGACATTGACAGATGGGAGGGCAGTCAGGACAATCAAAGTAGGTCCTGGAAAATGATGCCATAGGAAAATCAATGGAAAAATCTAGGGGTTCTTGCTTTAGAGAACAGAGAATTTGTGGAGGTGGGGAGAATAAGGAGAGTCTCTTCAGGTATTTTTTTTTTTTTTTAGTGAGGCAATTGGGGTTAAGTGACTTGCCCAGGGTCACACAGCTAGTAAGTGTTAAGTGTCTGAGGCCAGATTTGAACTCAGGTACTCCTGAATCCAGGGCCGGTGCTCTATCCACTGCGCCATCTAGCTGCCCCTCTTCAGGTATTTGAAAGTTGTTTCATTTCGTTGTGGTTGGTCCCAAGGGGGAAGAAGGTGAGTGAAAGGAACTCATAGATCATTTTGGAAACCAGTCTTCTGAGCAGTCTGGACTTCAGCAGTGGCCCTGATGTGGCCTCTTTCAAAAGAGCCCCAGTTCCTGTCTTTTATATTGGGGATCTTTTTTTTTCCCAATGAAGAATTAGGTGGTTTTTATTTTGTTGACTCAAAGTCAAGGTACACTTATGAAAACTCTTCAAACAACATATGTATGCTAAATGTGAAAGGATCCACCCTCATTTTTAGTTTTCCCTATTTAAAGAATAAAATGAAAACTTGGCATTAGACTTTAGAGGGACTTTATGTTTTGGGTAGCTTTTAGAGGGGAGTTTGAAAGTTGTCATATGCCATTTGTTCCTGATCATAGACTGTGTCCTACCATACCATGATTGTTTATGAAAAGTATCTTTTAAAAAGTTTTGGGGGAAACTAAGCCAGGTTTCCAAGGTAGCCAAACCCTTCCTAATCATGGGCACCAACAACAATGGAATGGGCTTTGTAAGGGAGTGACTTTTCTGCTCTGCGTGCAGGATCCACTGTTTGGAATGACATGTATGAGATTCATAGTTTGCTTGGACTAGATGACCTTGGAGATCTCTTCCAAGTCTGCAATTTTCTGGCTCTTAAGTGCCCTGGGGATTCAGAGAAGGGGGAGATCAATGAAGGCTTAAGTGGGGGAGGAAAACGTAATAGAGGAAGTAAGATGAGCCAGGCTTTCGAGAATGGGCCAGGTGCAAGAGGAGAGGGAGATTCCATACAAGAAGAGCATAAGCAGAGTCACAGGTGCCATGTAGCCTTTTATCATTGCATGGGATGAAAAATCCCTTTAGTCTGTTGACTTCTGCAGTTGAAGGGAAGAATTCATAGTGCAAGGCTATCTCTCCTGACTATAATAACAAGTAGAACAGTCTGAAAGGTTTCCCCCTTTATCAAGTGGCCTACTCCAGTTGTTCAATCAATACAGTTCTAAAAAATAACAGCACCTTGCTGGTCCCGCCCTCTTCTGTCCCTCTCTTCGTCACCCACCCAACCCCATGCAGGCCTCACCTTCTTCCCCCCCCACCCCGCCCAAACTCCTCATCTGATAGGAGCTATAGTACTAACTCTTAAAGTCAGTAAAATGCTCTCTGGTTGATCTATATGAAGACATTCCTTTTAAAGGCTTTGTGTACTTGAATGAGGCACACCACACTAACAGCGGCTCTTCCAGTGCGATTTTGCAAGTCCTTTCCAAAATTGAAACCTTTAAAATTTCACTCTTCTCCAGCGACTGCATTTGCCTCATGCACTCATTTTATTCTTTAAACTGATCTTGTTAACAAATCTATTCATCCACCCTTGGAAATGTTTACAACCAGGAGCTTATTTGAAGGACATTTGCTAATCCTTGCTGTTCTTACCATATGAAAATGAACTTAAATTAGAGGCTGCACTCTATCTGTGCTGCATGATAAATACAAGATGGATCGAGAATCTGGGCGGCGGTGTCAGCGACAAAAGCAAACATGATAAATGTTAATGCAGTTTTGAGCCCTGGGATAAGCTATTCAGTGCACAAGCAGGGCTGAATCTCTTTGCTATGTTGTTATTCATGGCAGCCAAATAAATGTCAATAATAAAAGAGAATTAAAGATTTTCATTTCCCAGAGGCAGTCCTCTAATACGGCTTGATCTTTCATTTCATTTGTAATGCGTTCTCATGTCAGGATGCAATCATTCGCCAGGCTCTGGGTGTCATGTTAAGTCATTTAATAATGATTAAGAACATAAAAATGCTTGGCCTGTGGGGCAATTCTCAGAAGAGATGCCAATTTGTTATTGTTTTCCCCTCCTCTCCTCCTGAATATGGATCAGCTTTTCCCCACCTCCTACCATTAAAATACTAATGAAAAAAGATGGGGGGGGGTGGCAAAAATGTCCCTTAATTTACTATACTCTGGTATTCTAGAATGGCACAGGGCAGAGCTAACACACTTATTAAAACACTAATTAGTACTCATGCCTTAAACCTTACTCTGCAGACTGCGTAGAAATCAGCACTGCTAAGTGTACTGTATTTAGTAATAATTGTTCAGTCAATCCTTCCTTGTCGCCCCCCCCTCCACCCTGAATTCCTAGCGCAGTACATCTAGAGTTGAACTAGATACCTTACAGTTATATCCCAAGTAATCCTTTCTTAGGAGAGAGAGTATTTAAAAATCATTTTCTCCAGCATTTCCATTCCAAACTGATTTAAACTATGTAAAACTAGAAAAAACCTATGTGTATATAAAGTCTACAAGGTAGGTTGGAGGCAGCATAGCTGGCGATGGCCATTTCATGTAACAGGTGACTCTCATTGGGAGTGGCAGGCGGGTGCTTGAGACCAAGTTGGGGCAATGAAGGGTCATCTTTGGAAAGGTTTACCAGAGGTCTGGAAGTCCAAGCTCCCAGCGCTGTGGGTGTCTTGGGATCCCATCCACATTTGCTGCTCAGACTCAGATTTGCATCTGGAGGCTTTTGTTGGAATTGAGTCCCCACCATTCTGACCCCAAACTGTCCAGTGCTTATGGCTCCTGGAAGCTCCCAGCTGTACTACAACATGTGAGATGACACATCATTGAGGCCTTAAGGTATTTGTCCTGTCCACCCTGTTTCATGTCATCCCACTTCAGCTCATCCATCATCCATCATCCAATGAGCTGTTCCAACATGTTGGCCAAGGAACAGAAACATTATGGGGATCAAAGGCGAAGAGGGGAAAAAAGGGCTGGTGATTGGATTTTACCATTTGTTTTCAGTCTTCAGGATTGAGCACCCTGACTAGTCACATGGGAATTCATTCAAAGAGATCCATCCAGTTCCTCCAAATGGAAAATGAAGGCCATCATAATTTACTTGTTCATAAAGAGCTTTCCCTTCCACAGCTCTGTGATGGAGGCATTATCGTCTCAACTTTACAAATGAAGAAATTCAAACTTCAAGAAGTTTGTGACTTACCCACAGTTACCCAGCTAGTAAGTGTAGGTCCTAAGACTCTAACTTAGGTCTTTGACTTGAAGTTCAGTGTTCTTCCTACTAAAAGTCCCTGACTCAAGAATTAGAGTCTCAGCTTACTTAAGTAATCTTCAGTTTAGGGCCATGGTGCTATTCAGCGAGCCTGTTGTTAAGCGAGTTAAAATTTCCAAATCTTGACATCAAGCAAGTGATTAATAAGTGCTTTTTCATTCATACATTTGTTCATCTCCCTGGCCTGATTAAATTGTAGCTTTAATAAAACACATCCTGTGATCACAACACTTTGTTTGTCCTCTTGTGCCCTTATCACCTTTCCTATGTTATTTATCTGTATATGTGTCTTATCTGCCATGGTAAGCTCTTAGAGAGTAGGGGCAGAGTCTTATTTGTCTTTATTTATAGCTCTCCTGTTGACTAGCATAGTGTTTTGCGCATAGAAGGCACTTAATAAATGTTTATGGAATGAATGAATAAATGAGTGGATCTCAAGAACTTATTTCAGTTCTTAGGAGAAAGGGGTCATGGAAATAGTGTTTCTCAGCAATCACAAAATGGCAGGAGGTAAGTGTTGCTTAATCAGATAATCAGTCAGAACGTATTAAGCACCTATTTGCTCTGTGTTGTAATCTACAGATCTTGCCAGATGGAAGTGATCCCTGACTTGGAGGAGCTTTATCCTTTGAGGCAGTCGATTCGCCGTAACTTCTGTCATTTCAGTAAAAATAAACAGTGAGGATTTGGCTTAATGTTCCTAGGCCTTCTGGGAAGCTTGCAGCCGATTGACTAGTGAGGTTGTTACATTATGGGAGAGACCAAATACCAGTGTGTTTTGTAGGTCCAGGGAGATGCAAGTATAGGAAGCTCCCACCAGAAAATATGAGCTCTCAAAGGAAAACAGTCTCAGTTGATAGAAGAATAATACCATCCCATCATAATGACTCCTGTTGCTACAAAGTGTTATTACAAATCCTTCTAAAATCAGGTCTACACCACAATCAAACCAATTCTAAAAGCTGTTCTTGCTGGTATAGATTGACGGCGGTATGGATAAAACCAAATATCATTTATCCCAGATGTCTGTGTTAGGCCTTTATGAAACACACACACACACACACACACACACACACACACACACACACACACACACACACGGCATTTATCAGATGAGACTTTAAATGGAAAACCTTCTTTGCCTAGGACTCAATTCTCAGCTTATGTTTCATTTTTTTAAATGCTCCCCCTCCAAAGAGACAAAGCCCTTAATTAGCCAAGAGGCAGTAAATACTATGCATAGAGTGATAGACTGAAGAAGTCCCCTTTCTTGTTGGATTGGTGAGCTTGGGAAATGGATGCTGGAGCCGGCACACCCAAAGGCTAGGCTAAAGAGTGAAAGAGTGGAGTCAGTCCTTTGGTCTTGCGCCTCAGTGTTTTGTTTCTTTTTTTTTTTTCAGTGTTTCTAACCATGAGTAAAATGAGAGGACCTTCAGGGGGCAAATTTATTGTTATTAGCAGCAGTGATAATAAGTTATATTTATAGAAAGATAACGAGTTTGTGAAGGGCCTTCCTCACAGTAACTCTGGGATGGAAAATGTGGCGCCATGGGAAAAGTTCTTCAGAATCAGAAAACTTGGGTTCAGATCTTGCCCCTGGTGATCAATACCTGTGGGACCTTGGGCAAGTTTACTTCAGCTCCCTCAGCCTCTGTTTCTTCATCTGTAAAAGGAGGAGGTTGGGTTAGATGACTTATGAGAGCCCCTCCAGCTCAGGACCATGATGCACGAATTAAGTAGTGTTAATACCTGAAGAAAGTCCAGAACACTTCAGCCACACAGTCCTAACCTGTCAGCTGCACATTGCCTAGTATACAGATAAAGTTCAAGTAAGAACTATGCCATGAACTTTAGACTATAACTACTGATGTTGGGCTAGTGCCTACCCATTGACTTGTGTTTAGAAAGGAAGGGAATTGGGGGGCTCACCACCAAAGAATGTATTGCAATTTAGATCTGTAGGAGACTCTGGAAATCATTCAGTTCAGCCAACTCCAGTGTTTAACAGTAAGGAAACTGAGGCCCAGAGAGGTTAAATATTTTTGTCAAAGTTACCCTGAAAGCAAGTGACTAAATCCCACATTTTCTCCGTCCAGTATTCTTTCCACTGAACCATGCTGCCTCCTCTACTCATTGTTCCTCAAGGTATAGATCTGAAGGAATGTTGACGATGGCTTCTAATGTATAGCCTTGATGGTAGGGTCAACAAAGCCCCAGTTGAATAGGTAGAGGTGCTAGCAGAAATATGACTCAAAATCCCTCTTCCTGTAGAAAGACCCTGGAGAGTCCCATAAAGATCTTCCCCACCCCCACCCCCGGCACCCAGAGCTAATGCCTCCTCTCCAGTCCAATGAACTTTTCCACTCTTGCTATCTCTGAATGCCTTGGGTCTTGTGCCAAAGAGGTTTCCACAAGCTGAGGCTGCTCAGGACTTAGACTTTCTAAGAATCTGAAAACTTTATGGTGTCAAAGCATGTCTATGCTCCCATGCAGGCATGTGTGTAGAAAATTACATGCATCTACACGTGTTTATAAATGTATACACACATTAGCCTAAATGATTCTTAGAGAATTCATTTATTCATTTCATTTTAAAACTCTAAATAATCAATTGCTGCAATTCAATAGCTCTTGAAATTATGGTTATAAATTGATATTTAATTAAAGTGGCACATTACTAACTTTTTGAGGATAATTACTGTTTGTGACTGGTGAGTGTTCCTTCTGCATTTCAATTAGTCGCTAAAATACATCTTTTTTTTTTTTTTCAGAGATTTACAACTTGGCTGCAAATTTTTCTTTTGGCTGAAACATAGAGTGTTAAGTTTTCAGTCCAGATGAAAATCTTTGGGGGTGTGGTGGAAAAGTCTGATTCAGACAACTGAACAGCTAAAAATTTCCTCCATTTAAAGAAAAAAAGAGATTGCCTACAGATTATTAAAATGAAACTTCCTTGGTCCGGCACAAATTGGACTCTTTTGCTTGGGCTTCAGTCACGACTGTTAACCCATACTCAATGGCTATAGAAGTACAGGGCAGCTTTAAGGCAGTTCACTGTGGACCAGGACTCTAGGGTTTTTTCTAATCATGGCCAAAAGTCCCCTAATTTCTCTGCCTTTGTTGACCAGTTTCTACTGACCCTTAAAATGATAGCCTTTTTATATTCCCCACTGAAGAGTATTCGACTGGGCAGGATTTCATTCTACCATTGTAAGTCACATCTCATTGCAGTCAACTCCACTGGTCCATTGGGACTCTTTTTTGTTCTGTTACTATGCCAGTAAGACGAACAGAGCCTCCGAGACAGGGCGATGTGTAATTGTGTATAACCTGCACTGTTATTTATGTACTATTATTCCTAGACGTTTTTAGCCTTTGGTTTATTAACCTCTTTAAGACTATAGGTTATGGGGCAGCTAGGTGGTGCAGTGGATAGAGCACCGGCCCTGGATTCAGGAGGACCTGAGTTCAAATCTGGCCTCAGACACTTGACATTTATCAGCTGTGTGACCCTGGGCAAGTCACTTAACCCTAACTGCCTCCCCCCAAAATAAAAGGGTAGGTTTACTCATCTAGGGATAAAGTCAGAGGTGTGTGTGTGTGTGTGTGTGTGTGTGTGTGTGTGTGTATCCTACAATCCTTGAACCAAGGTTGCAGACTGGAAGGAGCTTAAGGCTCACATTTGCCCCCAGAGTATTTCTTCCCTCTCCTCTCAAGCCCTTTCCCCAAGGTGATTCAATGTGAGTGTCCCCAGAGTCTAAGTATTCCAACAACCTCAACAGCCACATTGGTACAAGGCACCAAACATATTCAAAGAGCCCAAGCCATAGATGGTTATTCATCCCCTCTTCCATCTTTTCATTTATTCATTCATTCATTTATGCAGCAAGTATTGACTGAGTACAAGGGACACTGCCAGGCTCTGTGGGGGAGACAGAGACGAATTAAATACAGTCCCTGTCCTTGTGAAGCCCATGTGGGAAAGAGAAATTCACTGTGCCCTCGCCAACAAGTAAAGGAGAAGGGGACACTTCATTCAGATTAAGGCTATAGCCGTGCCATCAGCCAAGATTTTGAGGAATCCAGGACTCCTAATTGTAGGGGAATTCCATAAAGCTTCTTAGGTAAGAAGTAGCCATGATTCTAGCATTTTCTCTAGCCTTTCCCTGAGTGGGAAATGAGAAGTCCAGTGGCCCACAGAGAGATCACCAGTTGTTGCCAGGGTGGAAAATGCACCTCTGAAAAGGGAGTGGTCAGCAAGGACATCAGGCTCAGGGACCTAGAATTGCCCAACAATTTGAGGGTGCAAGGAGGAGCAGCATCCCCTTCTATATTCTTGTCCTGGTAAGAGGCATAGAAATCAAGCTGAGTTGTCCTCTGTTGTCATTCAATTGGATTTGCTCTAGGCTTCCCTGCTGCCCATCCTGGTGTTCTTTTATCGTGTGAGTGACCTCTTTTGTTGGATCCCCTAGGCCCACACCCATCCTACTTTATCACAGAACACGTGCCCGTGTTGTGTGGTCATCCTCAAGCTTGGGTTTTATTTTTCCATCCCAGCTCATGCCCTCAGTCAGCCAGCACCAATGAAGCACTTACCATGGGTCAGCCATGGTGCTAAGAATGGGGGATACCAAGCAAACAAGCCTCAGACCTTAGCAGACTACATTCATTCCTTCCTCATTGGGACATGATCATTAGAAGATGAGAATTGGGCAGGGGATTGGGGGAGGAGGGAGAGAGAACGAGCCATTCACTTAACTGCAGTCATGGGAAGGGCCTGTCCTCCTGTGCCCTGGACAGAGGGGCCCCTTGTATCTGGGATGCCAGGTACCTTTCTGAGTTCCCCATTAGAACTAGAACATCCAGTGGACGGCAGCCAAGGTGATGAAAAGATCTTGAAAAGTCTCAGATGAGGAATAGGAGAAAGGGAGAAGCCATGTAGAGGAGAGGAGAGATTTCATCCCTGTTGCTGTAGCAGGCAGAAGGTCAAGGGCTGCTGATTTTGCTGACAGCTAGGCCAGGTCAGCCAGGGAACGTCTCCTTCAGGAGGTATCAGAGCATCGCTGTAGGGCAGGTGCCCAGCACAGGTGAGGTGAACGTCTGTTGTGGCTGCTACACAAAGGAGAGATCCACTCCTCCCCTCAGGGACCTCTGAGGCCCTTTTCAACTCTTAAGAGTCTGTAACTGCAAAGCTGGCAAGTGTTAGAGGAAGAATTTTACTCAGGCCTTCTGATTCCCAGCCTAGCATTCTATCGCCTACATAAAATTGCTCTCAGTACAGGATTGAATACCAGAACAGTGAGCGTTGGTGTCGTGCTCAAAGGTACGCAGAGCACTTTACAAATATCTCATTGGAGCCTCACAATAGCCCTGGGAAGCTAGGTACTAATACGATCCCCATTTTACAGATGGGGAAACTGAGGCAGGCAGCAGTTAAGAGATTTTCCCATAGTCACCTAGCTAGTAAGTTTCTGAGACTGGGTTTGAACTCAAGTCTTCTTTAAACCCCTTCTCTACCTGGCTGCCTTAGTACTATGAATAGTGATTACTAAAAATGCAAGAATTTAGAGGGAGAGATCATATTTGGGCTGGAGTGTTCAGAGTAGATTTCAGAGAAGAGGGAAAGTTTGATCTGGGCCCAAATAAACACCCGGGCCAGCCATGCAACTTTTGGTTTAGATTTGTAAGGAAACTTAAAGATCTCACTTACCCCCTTTCATTTGACAGATAAGGAAACCAAGACCTTGAGAGGTAAAGGGACTCCCCCATGGTCATATAAGTAATAAGCGACAGTTAGAATTTGAACCCAGGTCCTCCACCTCCAAATCTTATACTCTTTCCCTGGCACCTCGCTAACTGTGATTCTTTTTTTTTTTTTTTTTTAGTGAAGCAATTGGGGTTAAGTGACTTGCCCAGGGTCACACAGCTAGTAAGTGTTAAGTGTCTGAGGCCGGATTTGAACTCAGGTACTCCTGACTCCAGGGCCGGTGCTCTATCCACTGCGCCATCTAGCTGCCCCTAGCTAACTGTGATTCTAAAAAAGAAGGGAGGCCTTTTTGTTTTCCCCAGAGCAGCACAAAATACTCCAACCCCCTCTTCTTCCTGAAATAGGAAGGAAAAGTGGCAAATGTGTGAGAATGGGAATGTATTTCTTAAAGAAAAAAAGGAACAAATACTAAGATAAAGAGCCAAACTTTATACATTATTCTAAGAGATCATTAGTAATAAACAAGCCCGTGGAGTTTTAGAGAAATTTTTAACAGGGTTAAAAAAAGAATTGTAGGGAGAAAGAACTCCATGACTCTCAGTGAAAGAACTAGAGACAATCCCTTGAAAGATTCAAGATTGGTTTGGTTTAAAGATGATAAATAGAGTAATGCAAAAGGCTAATGAATTCAGTTGAGGAGGAGGTTTGTAGCATGGTGGCCCAGAAGTCAGTGCCGAGTGGAATCTTATTAAGCATCTTTTTTAATGATCGAGAAGAGGAAGTAAATAGCACATTAATGAAATTTGCAGATGATACTAAAACAGGAGATATTATAGTCACTGGTGAAAACACAAGAGTGCTACTAATGGGCCCATAGAGGTTAGAAATAGTATTTAGAAAAAAACTGCTCCCCGATCCAGGCTGTCAGCATGGGAAATCTGAAATGTGTATCTGTGGGGATGTAAATGTGTTAAGGCACCTAGCTTTGGAACTTCTGCTCTGGGGCTGAGCTGTCTTGATTGGTGAGCGAGTAAGAAAGCACAAACTCACATGGTTCTTTATATGTGACCAGCCTCCAAGCAGGCCTGGCTTCACAGCCCATCCAGCAGCCTACCCCAGCCGTCTTTGTCATCCACCCTGCTCCCACCCTTTTGGGTTTTTACCTCTCACTCTAAGAAAGGAAATCAGCTCACTACTGCCATTACTTCTGGAAAGGGAACGTGAATCAAGTACCCTTCGGATCCACTTCACCATCCCTGTGTGTAGTACCTCTCTGTTTAGAATAGAAGGTGCTTGAGGACAGGGTCTGGCTTTTTGTATTTTTGTATTCAAATCCCCAGGGCCTGGCAAATAGTAAACACATAATAAATTCTTTTCATTTGTTTATTCTTTGGGAGTTGAATTATCCCCACTTCTAAGACTCTAGAATATAGACTTCAGGAAGAAGAAAGGGACAGAACAGCTGAGGGAGAATTTGCAGGCCAGCGAGGTGGGATAAATGTGCCTGAGCCAAGATCCTACCTTTGTATAATAATATATAATTAAGCCCTTGTGTCAAATGTCTGTATTGACCCCCATAGGGCAGACTTATAAGAGGACACAGACCAAGCTGGCATGGATGGGGAAAGTGCCTGCTTTATTGAGATCACTCAGTTCCCTTGGAGTGTTAGAGTGGTTGGTTGGTTGGTTGTTTTAAAAACATCTTCAGAGTAAGTAGTTTACACTGACTTGAAAAACACTGTTCCTATGAGTAATTAGAACCACGAAATTATTAAAAAGTTAACCTCGGGGCAGCTAGGTGGCACAGTGGCTAAAGCACCAGCCCTGGATTCAGGAGGACCTGAGTTCAAAAGCGGCCTCAGACACTTGACACTTACTAGCTGTGTGACATTGGGTAAGTCACTTAACCCTCATTACCCTGCCCCAGCCAAAAAAGTTAACCTCTTTTCTGTCAATGAGGTAGAAACTGTACCAAAGGATACCATATCTTGAGAGAGACTAGCTAGCTATCCAGGGAGGGGTGCATTTCTGAACCCAGATGCCTGGCACAGTTAGTTAGATCCCTGTAGTGTTTGACTATAGCTCTCTAGTCTAACAGGGGTTGGATCAGGTTTTGGATCACTTGAATATCCCCATTTACTTTATAAAATTACAAATAACCCATTTTTGGCTTTTAGGGGCATCTGATTTTGAGTGGTTTGCTTGCATTTTTCTAAGAGTTAGGAAATATGACTGTGGATTGATAGACAATGGATTTACCGCTGTGTGTGAATTGTCTTAGTACCTTTTCTCTGCTCGCTTATTTATACAGGCAAAAGGGAAAGATTGAGAGTTCAAAAATAGGGGAATCACTTGAGTCAATCAACTTAATTGAGAGAAGAAGCTCTTAGGAAAGCTGCTAACAAGGGCACAGCAAAGCAAGGTGGGATTTTCCCCTCCCTTCCCCTTCCTACCTTCATTTGGCAATGGTGTCTTCGAATGGAAACATATAACTATTGGGTACCTGTTCTTGAACACAGCCTGAGAAGAAAATTCAAGGATATTGCTTCCTGACCTCCACCCTTCTGTATAGAGAGTCAAGAAGAGAGTATGACACTTGGAGCTGGGTTCTTGCTGGATCCAGGCTGGGAGACTGCAGGCCTCAGGGCTTAGAGCTTCCTACTGGTTCTAGGGCAGGGGCTCTGGGCTCTTTCTGAAGGAGCCAAACCAAGGATTTTAGCTTAGTTGGAACCTAAAAACTGCAAACTGGCTAACCGGAGGGGGCAGAGGGGCCAACAATGTGCCTAGCAGAGAGCAGACCCAGTGAACCCACCCAAGGAATGCACCCACCAAGAAACAGGATAAGGATGTCATGAAAGGACATCAAGGCCTTTATCACAGATATGAGTTCCATGTGTGTTCACCACATGTGGGCCCCTCTCACATATCTTTTCTATTTTCTCCCTCCATTAATGGTTTGTATTTTTGTGGGTGAGCATATAATCCAAGTTTATTGAAGGTGGAGGGATGTTCTATAAATCTTTTTACTGTGCTATTCTAGTAAATGCCTTTGCTTTAAGCTAATTGTGTCCTCTGATTAATTGTAGAAAGGTAAACAAACACATCGATAGGGCCTCATAAGCTATAGTTTTAGGAGTGCAGACCCACAGAGTAACCTGAACCTGGGGTAGCTGTCCTCCAGAGAATCTACCCTAGTCGTGGAGAGAGCTACACTTGAATGACTGTTATTCTGAATGGGTAGATGGCTCCTGGAAGGTAAGTGACAGTCATGTCCTGCACCTCCTCACAATAAGACTCATCATTTACCTCTCCGCCCAGTGAGTGGTGAAGCCTTCATGCCAACAGTTCAGCTCCTCATGCAGTTATTTGGAAGTAGGGAACCCATTAGGTAATACTTCCTTGAGTCAGCTTTACTCTGAGAGCCATTAGTGATTTGGGGCCTTAGCCCTGTGGCAAATCTCTAGGGGTGTTTCACAATTCTTTTGACCTGAAGACATGCATGAAAGAATTTTCATCTAAAATGGATTAATATTTATCAGCTTGTGTCTTAACACTGTTCCACAAAGGATAACTGTATTCAATTTGGGACATGTAGAAGTGCTCCATTTGGGGGTCAACTGAAACCTGTTTGTCGGTCTTCTAGCACATGAAATAGTTCCTGGTGGGCATCTTTAGGTTTTCTTTGTCAAGTGATACCAAGCATACAGCCCAGACAGCCAATCGTGGGCTTATCTGTAAAATGTAGAGGCATTTAGCACTATTGTCAGTGCTGACGCTGAGTCTTAGATCTCTTCAAATTAAGACTACCAAACATGGAAAACTGTATTCCTGCTTCAGACCATTACCATCTCTTTCCTCCTCGCATGCTGTTTTGAGCTAGTTGGAGAAGCCTATATTAGCCAAAGGTTTTATCCGTGTAAGCAATGCAGGCAGGACATGTCCTTGGTATTTTCTTGTGCTGTTCTGTGTACCAGTCTAGTCAAAAGCAAGATTTTGAAAGAGTTATTCTCTATTCTATGGAAACTTGCTCAATTCCTGCTCCACCAACATAGCAAACAGAATCCAGGAAGATACTCTACCCACATACATTAGAGCCATCTAAAAGTCCCAAACAGAAATAGAGGCCCACATTTCATTTGAGAGGGAAAAATCAGTCAAGGATGAAATACTCAGATTATTGGGGTTCAGGAGTTGCTTTTTTTCCCTTAAATCACTTTACATTTCCACTTTTGTTTGTTCAGCACATTTATTGAATGTTCCAGTCGCTATGGAGATACAAAGATGCATATGAGGATATGGTTCTTGTCCTCAAGAAACTTAGAGTCTAATGGGAGACATAAGATAGGTTATGGCTCAGTAAAACACCAAGAGGCATTAATGAGTGCCAGAGGAGTGATGCAAACAGGAATTCAGAGAAAGGAATCACTTCCAGCTGGGAGATTAAAGAAGACTTGGTCACCTGGGGGCCATCAGAGCTAGAATTTGTAAGGGAAGGGGAGTTTCCTATAAGTAGAAGGGAAGCCTTTCTAGGAGGACAACATGAGCCAAGACAGAGGCAGAAAAGGGTTTGGGAAATGGCAAGTCAGCCACCCAGTTTGGCTAGAACTAGAAGGTTCTTAGAGGAGAGCAATGAATAATAAAGCTGAAAAAGTCTATTGGTGCCAGATTGTGAAGGACTTTGAATTCCAGGCAAGGGAGTTTGGGCTTTATTCAGTAGGCAGTGGGAAGCCCTAGAAAGGTTTGGAGTGAGGGGAGTTCAATCAAAGTTTGACTGAGCTGTCAGCCCTTGCCATGGGGGAAAATGAAGGGAGGCAGCCAACCTGTTAAGAGCATCATCTAGGATTTAGGTAATATGAGCCTGAACTTGAGTAGTGACCATTGAAAGGCCTGGATTCAAGAGATATTTCAGGGAAGGAATCAATAGGATTTGGCAGCTGATTAGATGTGAGGTTCAAGGAGAAAATGAAGTCAAAGGTAGCTTTGAGGTTTTGATACCTGGTGACTGGTGAGTCACAATTCAGGGCACAGTTAAAGCACCCGTTTTATGCTAGCAGCATCTAAGAAGCCACTTTGAATGTCTGTTTGGAGTGGTCCTAGCTTTCTCAACATTCCAGTCTTTAACATGGGCTCTTAAGACCAAAGAAATTCTTATCATTCATTTATAATTACTAGGACAGTCTGGTTCAAAATTGGTATCCCCTGAAAGAAAAGCAGTCATCCTCCTGAAGATTTTTCTGATCTCAGCAGGAAAAAATTCTTGCACACATGTGGAACACTCAAGAGGCCCTGTCCTAATTATTTAAATTAATTTCTTTTTCAGTTGTTTTAAAATACTGTTGTTTGAGGGGACCACCGAGCATCAGCTAATGCTGAAAGTCTATAATTATGTGTTAATGAATGACAAGGCTGGCAGTCTCCACACAGGACTGGCATCCTCCAGAAGGCTCTCGGGCTGAATTTTCCTAGAATGTTCCCACTTGGTTAGGCCAAGGTTCCATCTCTTTACGGAGACAGAGACCAGAAGCTTCAGTCAGTGATACCTGATGATGAGGAAACTGACGGATTCATACTGTTAGTTATAATAATGATAAATTCACGATTACATTTAGGTTCAACAGAACTATACTCCAATCCTGATATCAAAGTGGAATTGGAAACTTATTCTGTATGATTCTTCTCATTCCATTTGTAGATAACAACACCAAACTTGGCTGTCTGGTTTCAGAACTTGGCACAAAAGTCAGTCCCTTTCCTTTCTCACTGATGTGGCAGCTGAGATATACAGGCCAGTTGATTTGGTGAGCCTGAGTGACTAGTTGTATGCCAGAGTCTAAGTCACTCATGCTTGTTCCAGATCTTCTTTACACAGAAAGAGACAATGTAGCCTGGAATCACTCTGTCTTTTAATCTTCACCATAGAGTGGATGGTATCTGGTGTATGAGCAAGACCACAACCATTGAGCCACACTATCTTCTGGCACTTACTAACTGGTGACTTGGAGTAAGTCATATCACTTCCTATGGCCTCATAAATGAGAATATTGGACAAGGTTATCTCTTAGATACCTTATAGTTCCAAGATTCCGTGAGTCCTTGATTCTCATTTCTCAGGTGATAATACCTCCCTTTCCATTTGGTTTCATTTTGGGCAGCATAGGCTTTGTGCTGATGGCACAGTCTGGCGACTTCCTCCCCAGCCAATTATTTCTGTGCCATATGTCAGGGGTCAGTAAATCTCCTTAAGGCCGGTCAAAGGCAGCTCTCCTGTATTAGAGAGACTGTCACTTTGAAATGGAGTCATAGCAATGAGAATTCCCTAGGGGGTCTCTCCATGAATAAGGACTCCTGACCAATCCGGTCACAGATGCATGGAACATCAGTTCCCTGAAGACCCTCTAGCACCTGGGTCACAAGCAATAGCACAGATGTCAGGCCCAGCTGCTGCTGGGGAGCACAGCTGGTGGAAAGCCCCTCTCTGTCCTGCTCCCCACCCCTCCAAGGAGGCTCTCCACCTGCTACCCCAACAACCCAGTAAACCAGAGACAGAGGATGAAACTAACTAACTCAACCACCGACAATTTCTCTTGATGTATCTGCTGCTGTCCGGCCCTCCAGTCCAGCGACATGGGCTTATCACTTTATTACTGGAGAGTTATAAATCCTCAAACACAAGTGACTTACCCAGAGGTCTTAGAGGTCAGAAATGGGAGCATCCAGATTCAAACACCCACTTTGTCTGACTCCAGATACTGGCCTCTTGAAACCCTCAAAGTTCACGCCTGTATGGGAACAGCATAATATCTGTCAATTCCAGGCTAAGATCTGAGATTTGTTGAGCTGTGTCTGCAACAGCCCTCCTTAGCCCCCTCTGATGCCCCCCCAAAGCATCTCCTTAGGAGAAATACCTCTCCTGCCTTAAAATAGCTCCCAGGATAGGCTGGCACTCCCCAAGGCTTTTCTGGACCAAGAAGGCAATCCTGGATCTTAGTGACTTTCTGGTATGAAAGGCCCAAAGAGACCCCATATGCACTTTAAAAGGGCCCTTCATCTAACTCAACCTCACACAACACATAAATTTGAAACAACAAAGCCATATTCTTTCTAAAGGCAGTAAAGACCCCCTAACAGGGGATCTTCTTTGCCCTTTTATGATATTCAGAACCAAAAGTGACCTTAATAAACATTACAGGAATACTCATCAATATTGTATCTCATTAAAAAAAAAAGAAACCAGCCTGTGCACCAGTCTTCCAGATACTGTAGCAACACTCATATTAAGCCAAGTGATCTTTACAACACTTTGCTTAAATAGTTAGCATGGTGGTTTGGAAATAATGAAAGGGTATCTGAGTTGTAGAGGGCATCCGTGCTTTAGATAAAGAGTGGACCTCCACCTCCAACAGTGAGATTCTATGGCTCAGCCACTGAATGCTAAGATTCACTGTGCACGTTGGCTTGAATCAGACTTAATACAATTAACTAACCCAATTAAGTCTTATCTGTGTGTCTCTGTACACCAACACACAGAAACATGTACATATATGTTTGTGTATCTGTAGAAATACACATAGAAAGCATGTCTGTATAATAGTGCTAATTCTGGATGATGATTATTCTTGAGGTTTGCTACTTCTGAGCTGGCTATTGAGTAGGTTTCACAATAAATCAATACCATGTTGGTTTGAACATTTTTTTCCTTGTGAAGGATGCAAGAAAATCAATGTCTCTGGTGCCCTAGGTCATAATCAATACTTTTAATAAAACTTCCTCTTTTTTTTTTACCTTTGTACACTTTTGCTCTTATTAATGAGCTTTTCTTCTAGTTTCAGACCATTAATGGCTTTCTGATAATGTCATCCTGACCAAGGTGGAGACTAGTATGAATTTATAACTCTGGTTATCTGTGATTAAATCTGTGGCTTGGGGTTGGGGTTGAACATGTTAAAAGGAAAAGGAATCAGAATACCTCAAGGAACGTTTTACACAGAAGTTCCAGGAGAGGTGAAAGAAGGAGAAGAGAGAAAAGAAAAATCTCAAACATGTGGACAATTAGTGTTTCCAGGGGAAGCTGTCATCTGATATGGTTAATACCATCCAGGGGACAGGACAGAAGCCTAGGCCTAATCTCTGTCAAATTCAACTCAAACATTAAGAGCCGGGGATGTACAAAGCATAGAATTCTCCTCTGCATGTAGGCCCATCTCATCTCCTCTCCACATCCTCCTGCCTATAATATACTCCTTTCTCATCTCATCTTAATGAAATTCTTCTCTGACTCTTTCTACCCTTCCCCCTCAAAAGTACCCTCTCTCACCTTTTACTAATGACTTCAAGTCACATTCCCCCATACTAAGTTGTGCATGTGTCATGTCCCCTTCCTTCCAATAGACTGAAAGTGCATGGAGGACGGCAATTGTGCCATTTTTCATCTTTGAATTCCCAACTTTTTGTACAGTGCTTTCCACATAATAGACATAGGCACTTATGTTTTGTGAATTAAGTTGGTAATATATTTGACAATTACTTTTTTCCACAATTCATCCTCTTTTTTAAGAGATTTCACAGGGGCAGCTAGGTGGCACAGTGGATAAAGCACCAGCCCTAGATTCAGGAGTCCCTGAGTTCAAATCCGGCCTCAGACACTTAACACTGTGTGACCCCGGGCAAGTCACTTAACCCCCATTGCCCTGCAAAAAAAAAAAAAAGAGAGAGATTTCACTATGTAGAAAATGTTATTTTAACAACATTCTTTCTTGCCTGGGATAAGTTTTCATGTTCTTATGTTTATGACGTATTCCAGAATTGGTCATACTCACTTTTTATTGTTAAAGGTTGGACAAATAATGGTTTACTCTCAATCCAAAGCTTCATAAGCAGGGCCAAAATTGCACTAGATTTTTGCAATATTTGTGCCCAAATTACTTACAGTGGAATGAGCCTAGGGCTGCTGGAGGCAAGGAATGAAAGGGATCCTGATATGAATTTGTTGGAGCCCTTTGAAGCCATAGATGCCTGTTAAGCTTTATAGGAGGGGCACCCTATTAAATGACTTGAAAAAAATGGCATATTTGCTTTATCCCTATAGAAAAGAAATCACATTTTATATCAATTCCTTAGCCTGCCTTCAAGATAACAATGCATTTGTTTGAACCTTGCTTTCATTAGATTTGATTCAAAAAGGTCAGAAATTTTTCTTACTCTATAGGGAAGTAAGAGGGGAAAGGGGAAAGAAAATGGAGGGGGAAGGCCGGTAGAAGCATAGATTGAGGGAGGTGGTGGTCAAAAGCAAAACACTGGTGAGGAGGGACAGGGTAAAAGTATAAACGGGGAGAAAATAGGATGGAGGGAAATACAGTTAGTAATTATAACTATGAATGTGAATGGGATGAACTCTCCCATAAAAAGGAAGCAAATAGGGTAGATTAAAAACCAGAATCTTACAATATGTTGTTTATAAGAAACATATCTGAAGCAGATATACACAGAATAAAGGTAAAGGGCTAGAGCAGAATATATTATGCTTCAGCTTAAGCAAAACAAAGCAGGGGTATCCATCCTGATCTCAAACAAAGCAAAAGCAAAAAGAGATCTAATGAAAAGAGATAAGGAAACTACATCTTGCTAAAAGGTACAATAGACAATGAAGTAATATCAATACTAAACATATATGCACCAAGTCCAGATTCTTAGAGGAGAAGTTAAGTGAGGTATAGGAAGAAAGAGACAGCAAAATTATACCAATGGGGAGCCTCAGCCTGCTCTATGCAGAACTAGATAAATCTAACCACAAAATAAACAAGAAAGAATTTAAGGAGGTGAATAGAATTTTACAAACATTAGATATGATAGAGCTGGAGAAAATTGAATGGGAATAGAAAGGAATATACTTTTTTTTCCTCAGTGGTACATAGCACTTGCACAAAAATTGAGCATGTATTAGGGCATAAAAACCTCACAGTTAAATGCAGGAAAGCATAAATATTAGATATATGCTTTTCAGATCATGATGCAATAAAAATCACATATAATAAAGGGCCATGGAAAGATAAATTAAAAATTAATTGGGAAAAAAATTAATTGGAGGGGGCAGCTAGGTGGCACAGTGGATAGAGCACTAGCCCTGGAGTCAGGAGTACCTGAGTTCAAATCCGGCCTCAGACACTTAACACTTACTAGCTGTGTGACCCTGGGCAAGTCACTTAACCCCCAATTGCCTCACTAAAAAAAAAAAATTAATTGGAGGGGGCATCTAGGTGACACAGTGGATAAAGCACTGGCCCTGTATTCAAGAAGACCTGAGTTCAGAGCTGGCCTCAGACTCTTGACACTTACTAGCTGTGTGACCTTGGGCAAGTCACTTAACCCTCATTGCCCCACCAAAAAATGAACCAAAACAAAAAACCCAAACAATTATTTGGAAACTAAATAATCTAATCCTAAAAAATGAGTGAGTCAAACAGCAAATTCTAGAAAAAATGAATAAATTTATCAAAAAGAATAACAATAATGAGACAACATACTACAATTTATAGGATGCAGCTAAAATAACAATGAATTTTTCCATCTTCTATCAAAAAGTACAAATTGTTCTTCAACTCTTATAAAGACATTGTCCAGGTGAGCAAGAATTGTGAATAACCCTCAAATCATTTATATTTGACTTTAGGTTTTTATTTTATTATATCTTTGAGGAAATCCATGATACATTAAACTTATCTAGTGATACTTCATTTTTAGAACATACAAATAACTGCATCTTGATCCCCATGCTGAGCTAGAAACAGACATCAATTCCTCCCTCATTCAGTTGGTAGCACTTATCAAGTGTCTATTCATTGCTCAGCATTGAGCTGGGCCCTGTAAGGAGCACAAAAAAGTGTGATTCCTGACCTCATAAAACTTGTCAAAAAGACAAAACTTACATATACAAAAAGTAGAAAACCAATATAAGTTCAGGTGGAATCCAGTGCAACCTTTGGGTCAGAGAGAGAACTTGAAGTATGGGAATGAATGGGGTAGGTAAAGAAGGAATGAGAAGTCAGCACAGAGGGAGGAATGAGAAGGACCTTTGTGAAAAGTCAGTAGGTCAGTCTGACTGGGATCTAAAAATGTCTGTTGGAGAATAGCAGGAAATAGGAATAAAAAAGTTATCAGGTGGGAAAAAGCAGTGAGCCATTTGTAGCATGACAGACTGAAAGTGATGTGAATACTTTGAGAGAGACGGAGACCCAGAAGGCCTCCAGTTTACTAGGTAAATTATCTGATGAAGAATGCTGTCAGCAATCAGTCATACAGGTGTGAGGGTGTGGATGACTCAGGATCTACATGCTGACTGTAGGCATAACCATATTGGTGAGATCATGGATGGATTAACATACTAAAGCATGAAGTAGTGTCAGGCCTTCCTTGAAAGTCAAGCTGGAGAATTTAGAAGAAGTAAGAAATAACAGAGGACCATTGTAGATTCTTTCATAGCACATACCAGCCTGACCCTGCTACCTACTCTGTCTTATTCATGGTTTCCCCAGTGGGTGGCAGCAGTCATTAAAAGGCCTTTCCTGGTGACCCATCATGAATGGTATGGGGAAATGAAGCTCCAGCCTCTATTCCTTAGATTCTATTAAGCAATATTTGGTATCAGGTAGGTGATCACGTTACACGTGACAAACAAAGCAGTGTGGCTGATCTTCCAGCCCATTCCTCAATTTAAAAATTCCCTCACTTGGTGAGTCCTCAGCTTTACTCTAGTTATTACTACCTCCACATATCCGTGCATATGCGTTTGAATTGTTCTCCCTCTTTACTTCACAGCACTTCTGGCTAAACACTAGGATGTCTTATTAAGCTTATTCGTTTTTCTGTCTGGAGTTGACATGGTTCCATTTATAGAGTCTTAATGCTGGAAACAACTTCAGAGGAAGAACAACCTGTTCTTTTTCTGAATTATCAGTAAATTGGGGGTTTAGCGGGTTGATTGAGCTGAACTCTGAATCGCCGTAACGTGCACCCATTGGTCCTCCAGATGCTGAAAAGACTGGGTCTGATTCTTCTATTTCCTGACGAGAAGGGAGAACCAGCCTGTTTCTCCCAAGGCTTCTCTTGTGGGTGGTTATTTCAGTGGTCTTGAGCTGTTGCTTATCCAAACAGTACGGTTATTTCCCTTGGTTCTCATAAATCAGACTTTCTATTCCCTTAATGACTATTTTTTCTCTTGCTCATTTATCATAAGTTCCTGGTGTTATGACTGCAAACTCTGTGCCGTGTGCCAGCTCACTTCTCAAGGAAGTGAGTACTGGGCTCCACCCTGGTCAAACACACACGTTTCCTACAAGACCCCAAGTAACACTGGCCTTCCTCCTACTACGTCATAAGAGCATAGAAAGTTAGAGCACCTTCACGTAATGGAAGAAGAAAAGGAGGCTCAGAAGGGTCACATTAGTCAGTGTCTGTCTGAGGCCCAGCAGAAAGAGCACCACCTAACTGTCCTGTCCCTCTTTACCTTCCATTCCATCCATTTACTTTCACCTTTATCTGGTAATGTGACAGCAGAGTGGATGGAAGAGAGAGGTAGCAAATTCATCTTTGTGCAGTTAGTTGTTCATGAGTCCATTTTCCTTTAAAAGTTTCTATATTTTCTCTTACCAAATGAGTTAGATGCTCTAGGGTATGGTATAGAATGGAGTCCATTTTCTCAAAGACCATCCCAGGAGAGCACACTTCTTGGCAAGACTGCCCAAGCCAGAAGGTCTTCAAATTAATGGCTGCTGTATGAGAGCCCGCCTTTCCAGTCTAGTTCTTGGGATTCTTATCACCAGAAGGTTGACCACCTGGGCATGATTTTTTTTTTTTAATCCTCAGCAACTCATAAAAGGAAGGTTATTTAAATTTTATAGCAGTGTTTCAATCTGCATTAGTAGAAGAATAGATCACTAACTATCCCTGCACTGATAAAATCAGATCCTTAGAAGTTTCAAGGTTTACTAGTATAGAACCAAAATGAACTGTTAATAGGTCATATTTATAAATTGAGACATATAGTGAACTGTGAACCAAAAGCACAGTTTAAGTTACATCATTTGGGGTTCAGGTCAGTATACTTTTCCACAAACCTTAAAAAATATCCCAAAATGCCTTTAAGCCACCTAGTAAACCAATAAATAGTAGTAATCATTCTCCCTTTTTCCCTCTTTTGAGTTTTAATTCCATTTATGCCACAAGCTGTCTGATATTTTTCTAGGTTTCATCATATATGTTAGCCTCAAGAGTTTTCTAACCTAGATATCATCAAGAAGTTTGCTTTGGATATGGTTAAATTTGAACTAGTACTCATTTGAGTGTTCATCTTTTATGTAAACTTGGATGTGTTCTCCCTTAATTACCTTACAACTAACTACATTTCCCAGATTGATTTTCATGATCTTTTATAAAGATCATTTATAATATCATCTACTTTAGAGTCTTAAATTCCACTTTCCCATTAAATTAGATATGATAGGTCAAAAGGAAAGGAAAAAATGAATTCTTCTCAAAAGAAGATTTTAGGTCTTTTTTTTTTAATTCCACAAAAGACAAACTATTTTTAATGGAAAGGTACATAGATTGTCACTTGTGTTCACTATATTCTAAAACCCTAGATGAAAAAATTGTACAAAGCTCTGAAATTAATATAATTTGTTGGTTCAGTATTGTTTCTTAAATGGGGAAGTTGGAATAACACTTTTTAGTTTTTTCATCATCGTTTTATTTGTCTCACTAAAACTGTACAAGTACACCACCTGGTCTTATGGCCCCTTGTGTGAGATCTGTCCACTCTGTACTTTGGTAGATAGCAAGTGACCACAGAGGAGTTCATAAAACTCCTGGTTGTTGCTTTTAGGATAAAAGCTTCAAAGAAGTGATGCCCCCACCTGTGTGGCTATTTTGCTAAGACTGTTTATCTCACACTTTGTCGTCAGTGACAACTGAAAAAGAATTTTTAGGAGCAGTTGGTTATCTAATAATGGCAAATTTAAAGGCTATGCAAATTGTGCCTGTCCAGCCCAGCTCTTTTCTCTATTATCATATCAATTGAGTCAGCTCATAGTAGACAAAGCAAGGTTATGGGAACCACCTAGAGTATCATGCACCATTAAACATCAATACAGCTTACATGAACATCTGCAATGTCGATCTTATTAACAGAGGATTGAGCGGAAGGCAATAAACAGTTTTCTTCATCATTTAGTTGTAAAATATTAATATCCTAAAGTATGCATTGTTTATCAACAGTGGCTTCATCAATAATTGTGTAATTATAGTTGGCTGGATTATAATACTCAATGCATATTATCTGTTATTACAGAGATCTGAATTTTAATCTGAAATCAAGCATATGATTCTAGGCAAATAATACAAACCCCTTGTAATGTGACTTGCACAATGTAGATACTCTGTCTTCAAAGAGTGACATTTTATCATTCTTTCATTGTAGAGAATGAGTGCTAATACAGGAATAGGGCAGGTTCAGTTCAGAAATTACTTTTGACTTTTCCCTAGGCTTTTAGTCCATGATGAGAAGAAACCAAGAGATAGGACCAGATGTGTACAAAAAGAACAGATTACATTCTTCAGAATCAATCACAGGTTAAAGTTGTTTGCCCCTGGCCTGAGTTGGACTGAAGTAAAAGGAGGTTATCCTGAGGTCTTCACAGTCACCCACCCCCAAGTTCCCATGTAGGCCAAACACACCTTTGGAAGTTAGCAGTAAGAATAATAACGAATGAGGCACAATTAAATAATCCAGCCTCAGAGATAAAGACTGACTGACCCTTCCACTCAATCCTTACCGCCTTTTCTTCTTAGCTGAGGCCTGGCAAAGCCACGGCCTGTGATCCAGCATCACAGAGCAGCCACAGGTCACCTCACTGCTTCTGCTGCTTCTGAGGAGGGAGAGAGCTTCTCTTGGCACACAGAGCAAAAATATCCAGGAAGCTGCTGGCAAACCATACATGAGCTATCTCAGTAACTGGTGTTGGTGTCAGTAAGTGTCGTCTAAATAGTGAAGAGAGAAAAAGAGAAAAAACATATATATATATATATATATTTAAAGGAAGTATGGCGGGGGATTGTCTGAGCTCTGCATATGACAAGCTAATATTTTCACTTGAATCTGGTTTACATTTAGGGGAAATTGTTACCCCTATTCATAAAATTGCACTTGAAATATTCCAGTCTGTGGTTACAGTTTCTTTGAAAAGTTTTATTTTAACTTGGATAGTGAATGAGCCCCATTTGGATTAGATAGCTTCTTCCCAATTGATTGACGCAGTCATTTCCTTTTTTTTTTTAACTTCAAGGTAGGCAGGTTTTTTCCCCTTTCCCCTAACACAGGTTCAGGACACCTGTATTTATGCATTTAATAATACTCTATTTATGCTATGACAGCAGACTTTGCTTCCCTTCTCTGACTTTTCATAATAAATTGCTAGCAGCTGCAGCAGAGAAGTATCCCTCAGACTGGAGGAAGATGCCACAGAGTCTTTCCTTTTTATTGTGTTTCTTTGGCATAATGGGCACAGCTTGAGTTTTCTTAATATGATGGTTGAACTTTGATTTTTCTCCATTTAGGTGATGCTAAGAAATGGATTATTAAAGGCAGCAATGTGTTAAATGGAAGATATAGTTTGTTCCTAGCGTGGGAAAAAAGTAATTAAGATGGGACAGCTAGGTGGCGCAGTGGCTAGAGCACCAGCCCTGGAGTCAGGAGTACCTGAGTTCAAATCTGGCCTCAGACACTTAACACTTACTAGCTGTGTGACCCTGGGCAAGTCACTTAACCCCCATTGCCTCACTAAAAAAAGTAATTAAGATGACAGCCTCCAATATAAACTTGACAGAGTTCTAGCAGTGAGGAGCAAGAAGTCTTGGAATACCTTAGGCCCCTTGCCTGGTATTGTAGTTGTATGAAATGACCAAGTTTTCTATCCTAGGGCTTGGCTATAAATGACAGGGACTTGAACATGCCTGTCTGCATTTTTTAATTCAGCCTCAAAGATAAAGCCTAACCCCTTCACTCAGTCCTCACCGCCTTCTCTTACATGCAAACATGTGATTCAAGTACTTTTGCTGGGAGCTGTCTGTCAGAACTGTTATTCTAACAACTGTGTCCTAATGAGTCATGGTCTCTGTTTAGGGAGTAATCGATAAACTACAAATTAATGTACCATAATTTACATTACAATGCGCATGTAATTATTTTGGAGAGGTAAACCCTATGCACTTAATTTACAACTGTAATTAAGTAAAATCATTTTATACTAATTAGGTCATCCTAAAAGGATCATAGGTTTGTGTAATTAATTATCAAAAGACAATCAGCCACTAATCTAGGAAAAGCTTCCCAATATTGAGTTTACCACTAATCTTAGTTCATGTTGCAATTTTACTTTCTTCTATATAAAATCTGATGTGTTCTTCAAAAAATACTTGTTAAACTATCTCTATATTTTTAAATGCATAAAATTTCCAGTTTAGGATGAGCAGGCATAAAACAGATTTTAGAACAAGGTAGAGGAGGAAATGAAAGCCTCCCAAAATGTGCTTGGTAGCTAGTTTAGAAATAACTAAGTAATCCTTTTAGTCAATCAATAGCTAGTTATTAGGCTAGGTATTATACCAAAATTATCCCCTATTCAATACCTGAAAGTTAGTCACTTGCTTATTCTCTTATATCTTCAGAATAAAAGTTCCTAGTATTCAGAATAGTGAGCCATGGTAATATCATGGATGAAGCCATCTCATTCTCAGGTGCTCGAAGCCACCGTGATGACGTAGATATATATCCTGGTACTGCCTGTGTCCTGACACTCCTAGGATCTGAAAGCTATTCCCAACTTTACCTGTCCTCATTTGGTTTTCTCCTAAAGTCAAGGCAGCTAAGTGTGTGAGGGGGCACCTGGTGGGGGAAGAGGAGGTCCTCTTATGCGCATTACTTTCGGAATACCCTACTTCCAAATTGGACACAAGACTTGGTTCTGTAACTTGATTAAGACACTGACATTAATTAGGCTTTTTCAGATCTGGGCTCACCAGAACACAGCCCCTCCTTTTCTTGATCACCATCCAATGTTTACAAAGGAAACAAACAATGTAAAGCAGGTAGATGAACAAATTATTAAGATGAATAGATAAATGAAGGCAATAGTCAGTTACCAGACGTGATTGGGTGCCTGCTAGGTACCTAACAGAGTACTGCTAGACATTACCTGTTTTTTTTCTTCACTGTATCTTATTTTTCCATTAACCAGCATTTTCTTCTCTCCTCACCCCTACCTCCCAGTTGAAAAGAAAAAAAGAAAAACAAAACCCATGTAACAAATAAGGATAGTCAAGCAAAACAAATTCCCACATTGACAATGTCCAGAAGTATACATCTCATCCTGCATCTTGAGTCCACCCTCTCTCTCAGGATGTGGGTAGTCCTCTGCAATCATGGTTGGTCATTACATGGGTTAGACATTATCAAAGAGAGCCTGGAGGAATACTTTGTAAACTCATGTTTAGAAGGAAATAGATCCCCAAAGCTTCCAGAACCATATATCCACTCTAGGAATAATGATGGCTCTTTAATCCTCTTGCCTAGGTCATAAGAAACTGTTGTGCTGGTTGTGGTTGTGATTGTGGTAGTTGTTGTTGGTTGTTGTTCAGTCATGTCTGACTTTTCATGACCCAATTTGTTTGGGGTTTTCTTGGCAAAGATACTGGAGTGGGTTCACCATTTCCTTCTCCAGCTCATTTGACATATGAAAAACTGAGGCAAACAGGGTGGAGTGACTTGCCCAGGTTCACACAGCTGGTAAATGTGTGGGTCAGATTTGAACTCGGGTCTTCCTGACTCCAGGCCCAGTTCTTTATCCAGTGCTCTATACACTGTGCCACCCAGTCACCCCAAGTTTTTATTGAAAACTTTTGGTTTTATGTTCATTTCCTACTAGATTTTTACTCAGAGAGAATCTTTTCCTAAAAGAATAAGCCCAACAATATACACAGTGTATGCTTGTATTTTTCTTCACTTCATTCAAGTAAGCAAAGCAGTGAATAAACATGTATTAGGTTCTTACTCTGTGCCAGGCCCTGTGCCAAGCGCTGGCCAAGCTTCTGCTTGGGGTGCACCCAGATTTTCAAATGGTATGTTAAATAACAACATGTTCTTTTAAATGTCCATCGTTCCTCCTGTTGGTTGCCTTTCTCTTTGTATACCAGCCCACCAGGCTTCCTGCCTTTGAATTTATCTCTGGGCTGGACACAGATACACAAGGACCAAGGTAGACTAGGCTGAGAACAAGGCAAAATGCAGGACAAACACCCCCCTACTCCCACCCCCACCCCCCACCAAAATGTGAAAAAAAAATCAGATTTTTAGAAGTAAGTAATGGCTTAAATGTATTAGGATAGCTTGCTATTTAAAAGAATACCAGGGATGGCCCAAGTCTTCTGGAACAGAGAGAATTCTAAAACAAATAGTTACTTCCAATTTGATTTACAAGTTTATATTTTTGAATACAGTTTATCAACTGCTTCAAAAGTTAAGCACAACTACATTTTGGAGTACATTTCTCTCCACTGAGGAGACTTTTCATAACCCCAGAAGTTTATTGCTCGGCACAACCAGTTCTTCTCCCATCCCTTCCTCCCATGTTGATTGTGTAATTATTGTCACAGAGAAGAAATCCCATTTTTCCAGCCACGTTGATGAAATTTCCTTGTGTTGCCCATGAGTCCTAACCATATTTGGCTTTTGGGGTTATTTGGTTCGCTGCTCCTTCTCCTTTGATTCAGGCCTAACCCTGGTTCTGAATGCTGCCTCCCGGCTCTGGTGGGCATGGTGACTCAGCTGGGCCTCTCCCCGAAGTTCCTGGCATATGGGCTAGGGCCCCAGAGGAGGCATCCCAGGACACAAATAATGAGACTCCACTTAGCCAGGAGAGACTTGTCTATTGAAATACACTGCAGTTTGAAATTTAAAGCATCTGACTCGGGTATATGTGTATCTCTCTGTCTCAGTCTCATTCTGCTTCATCTGTTTCTCTGTCTCTCTCTCTCCCTCTCCCCCGCTCCCCCTGCCCCCTACAGCTCTTTAGTGGAGTCGTATCAATTTCCTTCTCTTAGCAGTCTGTAAATCCATGCTTAGAGGTTTCTTTTCCTCTTCTCCACCTTATCCTTCAAACTAGGTGTGAAGCATAATTTCTAATCCTCCCACACCTGGTATAAGATTCTTGGATCGATCCAGCATGAAAAATCTGGGCCTCAAACTATCTGGATTCTTGTTTGTAGATTTGTGGCCCTAGAAACAAAATTATTCTAGTCCTAAGGAAAAAGGGAAACCCCTTTTAGGTCTAGGAAAAACTTAAAGGGCCCCAAATCACTGCTTGAATCTATTCTCTGCTTATATTTATGACTTGTAAGAAGAACATTCTCTGGGGGTATATGGCTCATCTTGGATATTCTTCTCAGATGCTTTCAATGTGCTTGACCTTGGCCTCTCTGCAATACTGAGATGAAAGGCACTGTGTGAATGCCAAGTGTTATTAAAGTTTTATCAGTAAGTGACAAGGGACAGAGAGTGGATCTGTTCCTTAGCAAGCTGCTGGAATTCTTCATTGTAGTTACTGGGAAAAACGGAGAGAAATAGAATTCAGTACCTGAACTAATAGAGATGCCTTTAAAAATACATGTGTAGTTACATGGTCAGCCACTGTAATATCATGTTGTTTGATGATCAAAGGGAGAGGCCAGAACAGTCAGGGGCTCTGCTTGGGGTAGGCCTGGTCCTACCCTAATCTGACTGGGCCTTGGAACTGGTGGGTTTTTATTGAGGGCTACTGTGATGGAGAGAAAAGAAGGCCTCCATCCTTGGGAAGTCCTGGAACCAAGAGCTTCTGCTGTGTGATTGTGTTGGTAGCAAATTAGCAAGGTCTTCAAGGACAATGGGGAAAAGGAAGAAAAGTCAAAGATTCAGTTAATGGATTACAAAAGTTTTCCTCTTCCCCAGAGTACATGACTCCCATCAAAATGTCCTTCTCCAATCCAGCTCACTTAGGTGGGTGAGAACATTGAGAAAGGAAGGAAAAATGAAGTCCCGGCTTTTTGCAGAGGCTTTAGTCGCCTCTATAGAATACTGTTTAGGTCAGAAATGCTGAAGCACACCCACACCACCTTTGTCTCTGAGCGGCACTGTCTATGCAGGCGTGCCAGCCGCTTCGGCTTGTTAGGGGTTAAATCTCTTTTCTGAGGTATGTGATTATTCTAGGGGTTTTACTAAATCGCATTAGGACACAGCTCCAAAGTACCCATCTCAGTTCCTGGGTAATCCTCAAACTGTTAATTTCTAAGACTCTTTTTGAACCTGATTCTGAGACTTGACTCTATTTACAAAGTGTGCTGAGGAGTATAACCAAGCTTTTAAAAGCAACATGAAGTGTTGTACTTAAGAGTTTTGTTACAGGTAATTAACTGTAAGTTTACACATTTAATCTACTTTTAAGAGCGAGAGAGATTGGTAAATGACCCAGTAAAGACAAGTGCTCAGCCTAATTGGATGTAATGGTTGTTTGCTGGTGTTTATTACTGTACTCCAAGTAGACAAGTAGTCTGCGAATCCAATTTAGTTTATTGGACAATCTATAGTACTCATAACTACCACCAGTGTTTGATTATATCAAGGAGCCTGATTGAAATGTCCTCTTTTGGTTGGAGAACTTTCATTTCATTGCATAATATAGAACCAAGAGAAATAATACATTTCTGCCAGGGTTATCTAAGCATCACCTCAAGGAAGCATTCTGCCTACACGCCAAATGAGTTGCACTAAATATCAGTCGAGCTTTCAGCAAGTCGAGGGCAAAGTTTTACAACCAAGCAAGCATACCAAACAGATGAGAATTTACTGCAGTGCTGTCTTGCTCTAAGGTCCCATCCGCTCCATAAAGAAGGAGCCGTGTTAGCCCCCTGGTGTCTAACGGCCCTTTTTTCAATACCAGTTCTAACTCATTTACCATCCCTGCTATCAACAGCTCAAGCAGGACTGCTGCTTAATGGCAGGAAGTCCAGCACTAGAAGTGGTGTCAGCAGCAGCAGCAGCATCTCTGAGCACAAATGAGAAAGAACTTGGTGTCCGTAGCAAAACCCATAGCTGTTGCAGCATGAATGAGAATGGCCGTGTTCTAGATCTAGAGGGATCACAGAACAAAGCAACAATATGGAGGATGAAGAAGGCAGGATATGTGCATAGTGATGGACTGATGAAGAGAGGAGTGGTCCCCACAGAAGGTTAGAAACTGGAGTGCTCAACTATTGAAACTTCTTTGTGTCCATCAAATGAAGATGCCCATTTGGAGGAGGTGGCTTGACCTACAACAAGCAGTGACCCCTGGGTGCAGTGGTGGGGAATGCCCGCCATCCCTGTGCTAGGGAGTCTGTGGCTGCTCAAACACCGGAGCTCAAAGACTCTAAGCTGCAGAAGTTCCTACTATAGGTGCCTGCATGACTTAGCAGAGCCCCAATATGGTGCAGCTCCCAAACAGCAGCAGCAGTGGGAGTGGGCCTGAGAGTGGCCACTTTGCTTCTAGCCTGTCAGCAAATGAAATCCAGGTCTCAGAAAATGAAAGGAAACAGTAGAGTTGCCAGATTCAGCTCCAGCCTCCCCTTTCCTCACTTTCTGAAGTCCCCCGGCCCTCTGCTACCTCCCTCCCCTAATTCCAA
The DNA here is from genome assembly GCF_019393635.1 of Dromiciops gliroides. Lineage (NCBI taxonomy): Eukaryota > Metazoa > Chordata > Mammalia > Microbiotheria > Microbiotheriidae > Dromiciops > Dromiciops gliroides. The sequence continues at coordinate 54,709,875 of NC_057862.1, forward strand.
TTTTTTTTTTTTAATTTTAATTTCATTTATTTTTTTTTTAGTTCTCAACTTTTGTTTATCATGCTTTACAATTTCAGATATTTCCCTCCCTCCACCCCTCCCTTGCCCTCCCCTAGACAGGCAGGTAATCTGATATAGGTTATATCTATATTATCTCTATACATATCATATAGATATATATATACACACACACATATATATATACACATAATAACATTAATCCTATTTCTAACATTAATCCTGTTACAAGAGAAAGAATCAGAGCAGTGATGCAAACCTCAAAATAAGAAAGAAGAAAAAAAAAAAACCAACAGCACCCAAACAAAAGAAATAATATGGTTCAATCAGCATCTATACTCCACAGTTCTTTCTTTCTTTTTTTTCTTGGATTTGAGATCCTCTTCTATCATGATTTCCCTGGAACTCTTCTGTACCATTGCATTGGTGAGAAGAATATAGTCCTCACAGTAGATCAACATACAATGTTGATGATACTGTGTACAATGTTCTTCTGGTTCTGCTCATCTCACTCATCATCAGCTCACGTAAGACCCTCCAGGTTTCTCTGAACTCTTCCTGCTCATCATTTCTTACAGCACAATAGTATTCCATTGTATTCATAGTACCACAACTTGTCCAGCCATTCCCCAATTGATGGGCACCCCCTCAACTTCCAATTCCTTTGCTACCCACGTAAAGCGCAGCTATAAATATTTTTGTACATGTGGGTCCCTTTCCCCCTTCCATGATTTCTTTGGGCAAAAGACCTAAAAGTGGGATTGCTGGGTCAAAGGGTATACACAGCTTTATCGCCCTTTGGGCATAATTCCAAATTACTCTCCAGAATGGTTGGATCAGTTCACAGCTCCACCAACAATGCATTAGTGTTCCAATTTTCCCACAGCCTCTCCAACATTTATTATCTTCCTTTTTTGTCATTTTAGCCAATCTGATAGGTGTCAGGTGGTACCTCAGAGTTGTTTTAATTTGCATCTCTTTAATCATTAGAGATTTAGAGCATTTTTTCATATGGGAATAGATAGCTTTGGTTTCTTCATCAGAAAACTGCCTGTTCATATCCTTTGACCATTTCTCACCCTAATTCCAATTTTAAGGAACAAAGGACAATAAGACACTTTTCACATTGTCGATATAAAGAAGTGGAAACACATTCAGTACTGGGAAATGACTTCTTACAGTGTTTATAAAAGGTCGTTGTGGGGGCAGCTAGGTGGCACAGTGGATAAAGCACCAGCCCTGGAGTCAGGAGGACCTGAGTTCAAATCCAGCCTCAGACACTTGACACTTACTACTGTGTGACCCCAGGCAAGTCACTTAACCTTCAATGTCCCACAAAACAAACAAACGAAAGGAAAAAGGGGGAAAAAAAGTCATTGTAAGACCTGTTGTAATGCTTTCTAGCTCCCCCTCTCCTCCCTCCCCGATTTTTCTGATTAAAACCTGAGTACCACAAATGAATTTTTAAACACCCATGGTTAAGAAAAATAGCATAGATTTGCCCTTTTAAGTGTGATCCTTCCCCACACAAAAAGGGGAAAACACTAGAAGACCTCAGAACTCAGATCACTGCAACAACCACTTGTGACCCTCAGAGGCTGATGTGAAGAATGGCTCCCCACCTCTCAACAGAGGAGTGCTAAATGGACGTGTATTTTCAGAGATGGCCAATGTGTCAGTTTGTTCTGTTGATTACTTTATGTGTTACAAGGGAAGGTTAGTCATTAGGAAGTGGCCATGATGCTGAGAAAGAGAAGGAAGAGAAGTAATAATAATCAATTTCTGCCGTTCTTCCAACCCTTGAAACTGGAGTTGAAGTTCCTTCTCTGCCATTTCCTATTTCAGCAATGTCCGGCTCGCCATTTAATGTCTCTGAGTCCCAATTTTGTCATCCATAAGGTGAATATGATCTTATCTGACTACCTACCTCCATGAGGTTATTTTGAAGATGACATCATTTATGGGAAGCCAAGCTCACAGGCGGATGGATGGTGGTGAGAACTAGATAACATCTGCTTTCTCATCAAGCCAAAGAATGTGAGAGTTGGAAGGGACCTTAAAGATTTTCTAACCCCCTTATTTTACAGAGGAAGAAACTGAGGCCGAGAAAATTTAAATGACCTGCCCTAGGTCAAACAAATAGTTCACAGGACAGCTAGAACTGGAACCTGTATCTCTCATTTCCAAGCAACGAAGAGGGAACCCTGCCTATATCAGTGGCACCCAACTGGTGGCCATATTCTTCTGGATTACAACCTTGAAGCCTAGATCCAGAGGTCAGGAAGGACTATCTCCAGCTCCTTTGGAGTCCTGAAGAGTTCTTCATAGCTAGGATAAACTGTTGTATGCTGTAAGATGCCTATGAAATCACAATTTCCATTATGTTTTTCAGAATGCATATGTTTAGCCCAGTTGCATCAGAAATGTTTCCATGGAGGGTGTACTAGGTTGGAATTTATTCACTTTGAAACTATTTGTTATCTAAAAATAGCAGCACAGTGGTTTCCTGCCACAAAGAGCTGCTCTCCGATTTTTCAAATACTTGCATAATGATTCATTCTTGCATAAGCTTTTAGAATGATAAATAAAATTCCAGCTGGCTTTGAAACAGCAAGGTCAATGACAACTAGGACCCTTGGTCTACTTGCTCCATTGGTTTTCAGGGTTGGGCATGAGAGATTCATTTTACTGGCACTGTACCACACACAAACCATTTAAAGCAACACACACTTCTCCAGGGTAGGAGACTTCAGCTGGGATTTCACTGCTTTTCAAAGGCCTTCAACAATCAGGACCTGGCTAAACCTGAGGAGTCAGGAGGGAGTAGGTGGTCTTGAGCTGTCATGTGACTATAGCGTTTGACTCTTTAGGTGGTTTAAACTGAAATTACTCATAATGTAATAATTATACAGTAATAAATGTAATATTTTTCAGTGTATGATAGTGATCAGATTTTTAATACATTTTAATTAATGCCTTATTCATTGATAACCTTCCCCCGCCCCAGGACAATGAGGGTTAAGTGACTTGCCCAGGGTCACACAGTTAGTGTCAAGTGTCTGAGGTTAAATGTGAACTCAGGTCCTCCTGAATCGAGGGTCGGTGCTTTATCCACTGCGCCACCTAGCTGCCCCCCCCCTTTTTTTTTTTACATCATATGCATTTCTCAATATACCATCCATGGCTAACCCAAACAGGGAGCTTTCTTCTGTATTAAAGAAAAATACTCAAGCAAAACCAAACAGTACCAACAACAATGTCTAAAAGTCTGTGCAATGTTCTGCACTTGTAGTGCCCCCTCACTTATTAAAGGGAAGGAAGGGGGAGTACATTAATATCATCTTTGAGTAAACTTCAGAGATCTGGAAGTGGGAAAGGGAAATAACATGCTATTCAGAACTCCTAACTGGAATTCCTTTTCTATAAACTTCCTTTTTGGAAGTAGCACCATCAGTTTGTAGTGGTCTTACATAGAAAACCATGGAGTCATTTTTTGGTTCTTCCCACTCCACCCTCCATATTCAGCTCAACATAACATTTATGGAGCACCTGTTAAGTGTAGAGTATAAGCTCACTGTGAGAAGGCTGTTTCTTTTTGTCTCTGTATCCCCAGTACCTAACACAATGCCTTCTAGGCTTCATGAAGAAACTGGCATTTAAACTGCAGTAGGGACAATGAGTAGGCATTAGAAGGGCTAAAAAGAGAGGAAAACTCATTCTGGGCACAAAGATGTTCTAAGTCCAATTTGGCCCAAGTGTAGGATTCAGGTACAGAAATAATAGGGAATGATAAGTATGGGCCATATCATTTAGGATCTTGAGTTCTAGGCTGAGAAGTTTGAACTTAATTCCATAAGAAATGGGGGGGGTACTTTTTTAGGGGACATGAAGGATGAAGGAAGTTGTGCTTTAGGAATATTAACCTGGCATTTGTAGGATGAACTGGGCATGTCAAACTCAACACATCCAAAACAAAACTCATTGCCTTTTCCCAAAAGATCATCCCTCTTCCAAATTGCTTTCAAGAGTACCAGCATCCTTTCAGCCAATCCCTATCTTGGAGTAATCATTCTTACTTACCCCATAATAGTCAATCAGTGGGAGCAGCTAGGTGGCACAATGGATGAAGCACCAACCCTGGTTCAGGAGGACCTGATTTCAAATCCTGCCTCAGACACACTTACTAGCTATGTGACCCTGGGCAAGTCACTTAACCCTCATTGCCCCACAAAAACAAAAACAAAACACAGAACCATATAGTCAATCAGTTGCCAGATTTTGTTGAGGCTATCCCTACAACTTGGCTCACATTGGACCCCTTCTCTCTATTGGCAGCCACCACCACAGTTCAGCTCAGATCCTCACTGCTTATCTAGATTATTCAAATGGCTTCCTACTTGGTCTCCCCACCTCAGGTCTATCCTCTACATAACTATCCCCTAGAGCTTTATTTGCTTGTTGTCTCCCCCATCAGATTGTGAACTCTTTGAGGGCAAGGTCTATCTTGCCTCTTCTTGTATCTCCAGTATTAGCACAGTGACTAGCACATAGTATGCATTTAATAAATGCTTATTGGCCAACTAACTGTCCTAGAACTTATCTTCTCTCTGTACACTCTTTTAGTGACCACATTGGCTCTCGTGGTTTCTCTGATTTTCTCTAGACAAATGACTCTCAAATCTATATTATAGTTTTCACTTCTCTCCTGAGTTCCAAGCCCACAAATCACTTAATCCCTTAGTGCTCTGAACAGCTCTGAGACTTATAAATTGTAGAAAAGGTGCCAACCTGAACTAGTAGAGAGAACCTCTTCTAGGTAGTTCTCTATATCAATGAAATCATAAGTCTACTCCCTTTCCCTATGTACAAGGCACTTTACTAATAGCTAGGAATACACAGACAAAAATAAAATATTCATTGCCCTCCAGACCTTACTCTGTTTACTTAGGGGATACAACAAATACACAGATTAAATACATATAAGAGAGAGATAGTGCATTTAGTAAGCAGTAGGTATCAGGTGTCAGGCACTATGCTAAGCATTGGGGATACAAATAAAACAAATAAGACTGTTCATACTCTTAAGGAGCCTACATTCTAACTCTAAAGGGGTTCTGGAGGTGGAAGGAGGGGAAGAAGTGCTAATACCTGAGAGAATCATGAAAGGCCTTTGCACTGTGTAAGTGAGGGACCTTGAGCTATGTTTCGAAAGATGGTCTTCTAACAGGGAGAAGGGACCCTTCGTGAATATCAAACTTTTGATCTAACATGCTTCTCCTTCCCTAATATTTCTGTGTTTTGCCTCTTGCTGAGGGCACTGATACTCTCAACTTAGAATCATCAGAAGCAAGTGGGAAAAGGCAGAATGGGTTTCTGTTTTCTTCAGTCACAAGCTACCCTGTTGATCTATGTTCTTAGATGTTGCTGGAACGTGGTGAGCTGGATCCAGATTTATGACTATAGCAGCACCACACCCTAGTAAAGGGGAACTGTCCTGTTCTTTGGCACTGTGGTGTTTCTCTGGCAAGTAGAATATTCCAAGTTTGGAATATTATATGAGCTTATGGTAAGGACAACCAAGTCCATGAGGAAATCTCTTTGGTAAGAAGATCATTGCTGTTACTTGGTTTTTAACCACATCTTAAAGGAACTAGGAAGCTGAGAATGAGTTCAGTTGTAGCTTTCCCTTTCCACCAGTTGACAGATACTTTTAAAAAGAATGTCTCTTTGCAAACAATAAACTAGTTAAGACACCACTGATACAGAGGACTATGACTGAGCTGTAATTCTATTTTCCTTATGGCTATTTTTTTTTATTGCAGGAAAGTACCTAGCTCTTATTAATTGTATGTTTTAGATTCCCAGTGCTTTAACTTTAACTTTATTTCCTGAACTTAGAGATGTAATTATCAGGGAAGCAACCAGACTTCAGCATCCGTACAAACATGATTTTCCCCTTTGTTTTTGTGCTGTTGATGTACTCATTCCCTCTATCCCCCTTTGGGAGATTTCCCATGATCTCCTCTTTCCTTCTCATCTTTGGTTTCTTTTTATCTACTCTCTCCTTCCCTCCTGCTACCTAAAAACATATCTTCCACCCTTAAAAAAGTCTTCACTAAATCCTGTTATGTTTTCAAGCAATTATTATCCTATAATTTTCTTCTCTTTCATAGACAAACTCTTAGAAGAAGCCATCTACACTCAGCATCCCTCCTTTCTGACTTCCCCACCATTTCTCAGCCCCTTTCAGTCTGTCTTCTAACTTTACCACTCATAAGGCTAATACATGTTAAATCCAGTGACATTTTCTCTGTTGTCATCCCTCTTAGCCTCTCCTGATTTTTGCACTGTTGACAACCTCTCTCAAATTTTCCTGACATTGTTCTCTCCTAGTTCTTCTGCCTGTTTAGCCATTCCTTCTCAGCCCCACACTTTCTGCTTGGGTATATGAGGCCCTGTTCTAGACTGTTTTCTCCTTTCTCTGTATGCTATCTCTCGAGGAACATATCAGCTCTCCTGCTTTCTGTTACCATCTCTGTGCAGATGATATCATCTGTAGTCCTGCCGTGATCTCTTTTCTAATTTCCAGTACTACATTAGGACCTGCCAACTGGATAGTTCTACCTGGGTGTCTTATATATGTCTCAAACTCTACTTGTCTATTCCCCCCTGAAACTCACTCCTCTTCCTAGCCTCCCTGTTTCTGTTGTGGGCACCAGTATTCTTCCATTCACCTGAGGTCACAAATTTGGAATCATCTTCAACTCTTCCCTCTTTCCCCCAGTAGTCAGTAAGTTTAGAAAACTTGTTTCCACTTTCAAATTATTTCTCCTTTGTGTCACCTCTCAGCTGCCTTAGGTTAGGCATAGACTCTCACTGTTTCTTGCCTGAACTATTTCAATAGCTTTCTAATTAGTCTTCCTGCCTAAAGTCTCTCCCTGTTCTAATCAGTTCTCTTCACTGCCACTAGAGTGATTTTTCTAAAGAACAGGTCTGATCCCATAACCTTTGTTGTGTGAACTATTACTTTTAGAACCAAATACACACCTATCTGGCCCTCTCCTCCCTTCTCAGCCTTAACTTCCCTTTTTTGCTCAGCAACATGGTCAGTCTGCTCTTGGGGTTCTTTACACCTCATACACATCACCCTCCATCTCCCATCTATCTAGCTTTGTGGGCATAGTCCCATGCATGAAAAGCCTTCTCTCCTCATCCCACCTCTTAGACTCTCTAGTTCCTTCAAAATGCAACTCAAAAGCCACTTTCTCCATGTGGCCTATGTTCCCTTAACTGCTAGTACCTCTCCTTTCAAGGTTATCTCGTTTCTGTTATGCACAAACCTTTATATGTGCATCTTTTTCTCTTCCATTAGAATTTTGATTTGTCTTTGTAAGCCTGACACAGAGTAGGTGCTTAACATAAACGTTGATTGATGATTGATTGATTGATTGATTGAAGCAAAATTTGGCAAAACATAACAGGTATGGGTGAGTTTTCACTCACACATCATGGCAGCTCAGCCTCTAGGTAGAGTCCCAAAGTTGAATAGGGGAGGAATGATTTATGGAGGTTCTGGTCAGTCAAGAGGGCTGCTATTCATTTGGGGGGGGGCAGGGCAATGAGAGTTAAGTGACTTGCCCGGGGTCACACAGCTAGTAAGTGTCAAGTGTCTGAGGCTGGATTTGAACTCAGGTCCTCCTGAATCCAAGGCCGATGCTTTATCCACTGCGCCACCTAGCTGCCCAAGGGCTGCTATTCTTGATGTGGTATAGTGGACCTGCTGCAAGACAGATGGCAAAAAGTCCATACTGGCTAGACTCCACAGGCTTGATTCGTTCTCATTTCCTCTCCAGTCAGAACAACTTATTCCCCAGGGTGGCATCTTAAACTTTTCAGCATTTTTAAAGCTTTTCAGAATATGGCCCAAGCCTCTGCTGTCAGTCTTCATGTTGTCCCTTAGATGCGTGCGCACACGCGCGCGCGCGCGCGCACACACACACACACACGCCAAATTGCTCTCTCTGTTATTCACTCTACATACATCCCACATCTCTAGGTTGTCCTCCTTACCTGGAATACATTCCCTTCTCACCACTACTTCTTATAACGCCTATCTCCCTTAAAGGCTCAAGTCAGCAGCCACCTTCCCGATGAAACCTGTCCTGAGACCACTCAGTTGGTCATGCTTCTCCTCGTAGCCAAAATATTTTGTATTTTCTTTTTGTATCTTTTTGTATTGACTTGTTTCTATTCTGGTCCCTCTCTCTGCACAGCATACCTCTCCCCCATCAGCCTCCCCCCCCAAAAAGAGTATGTAAGATCCTTGGTCGAAAGAACAATTTCATTTTTATTTTTGTATCTTAGCCCCTAACACAGTGCCTTGCACATAGTAGGCCCTTTACAAATGGTTGTTGGATTGCATTGAATGGTTCTACAGAAGAGCACTGCTTCAGGTGCTCATGTGTATACTCTATTCCCAGTGTGTTAGAGGAGCTCTGATTTCCACCGGCCGGTTCTGTAAGTTGTTACATGGACAACTCACATGGTTTTCTTTGGCTCTCCTTGCAGCAAATGAAGTCAGTGTTTTCCCTGTCTTGGATCAAAACCAGAGTGAAATAGTTGACACCAATGGAGCTGGAGATGCCTTTGTTGGAGGTACAGAATCATTTATTTTATACTTATTTGGAATTTAAATGTTTTCTTTAACCCTCATCTCTATTGCACTCTAAGATTTATGAATTTAATGAATTTCAATTTCTTCTTTTAAGTAACTTTTAATGTTCTCACCATGCACTTGTGTCATTGTGGATTTTATGAGGTGCTTATTATTGCTGGGAAATGTGTGTGGTATGACTTTAAAGATAATTTGCTATTATGCTCTACCCAGGTCATTTTCACAAGATTAATTGTATCTGTCAGAATGTTGCATAAACAAGCTGCATCAAATACAGTATATCGTGTATTCCGATCCCTCCAGGCTTAAATGTTAACACATTGTTGTTCTTTAAAACAGGTTGTGGTGAATATTAAACAGTATGCTAATAAGTGAGGGTGATGTCTTTTGATTATGTCATTTGGGTAGAACATCTGTTTCTAGCACAATAGTTTGGTGCTTACTCTACCATGAAGGGTTAAATTTTAGACCGATTCAAGCTCTATAAGAATTGGCAATGCTTATGAGGACTTAATTGTTTTTGAAAGAGTGTTTAGGGGAAAAAAAGGAAAGACAGACTATTGGGAGATTTGGGTTTGATGAGTTAGATGAATCTAAAATCTGGTTCAAAGGTTCTTGTGATCATTCTAACTTCTTTGTAGTTGCATACAGTGATATCTGGGAAACTCCAGATTCCTAAGCAATAGCCCTGAGGGCTCCATCCTGACCTTTGTTTCTGTCTTGTAGCATCAAAGAGGGTCAGGTAAGCACAAAGCAAAAGAGATATTTGAGATACAACCTGCTGCTAGCCTATCATAGGGATAATAGTGTTCAGTCCTTGGCTAGTAACCCCAGCCCTGGGCAGGAGGGACCACCTGCAGGCAGAGCTTGTGGGGGCTTGAGGAGGATCGCTGTTGTATACCCCCCCCCTTCATCCGTTTGGACCACGTTTGGGATAATGGCCACAGGCTCTGCCTCCTCCTAGCAATGCTAAGGCCCTTCTCTTCTCACCCTCACTTGCTTAGCTTCTACCAGACACACCATTGAGTGGGAGGAGGGAGAGGAGTACCTCAGCCATTCACTGTAGTGATCTGCACCATTGAGGACTTTCACGTATCATTTAGAAGCAAATGTCCCAACAAACAGAAACTGAGTCTACCATTCCATTCCAGTAGCTAGGGACACAGACAGATCTCTCCTGCCTCTGTTGGTATCATTTGTGACACCCCCTTGGTTCCTTAGAGACATCCAGTGGCCAAGGAGTCAGGAAGATCTGGGTTCACATCCAGCTTCAGACACTTATTAACTGTGTCACCTTGGGCAAGTCACTTACCTGCTCTCTGCCTCAGTTCCCCTCAACAATAAAATGGGGACAACAGCACCTACTTCCCAAGATTGTGTGAGAATCAAATGAAGTAGTATTTGCAAAAGCACTTAGCATAGTGCCTAGCACAGAGTAGGCACCACATAATTAATAATTAAATGATTATTTCTTTGTTTTCCTTCGCTTCTTTTTGGAGAATCAGCTCAGTGCTGTGTAAGGCTTGTCCTCTCTCTCTGTCCCCAGACAACCCTAACAAGCCTGGGCCTTTCCAGCCATTCCCTCTTAGAAGCCCCAGGGCTAGGACTCTGCCCTGGGAAATGGAGACAATTCTATGATCTCCAACTAAACATGATTTCCTAATTTCCCAGGTCAGAAGAAAATTCCTTCCTGTTGTCCTGCTGTGCTCTGTCACAGCAGGTATGCCTTTTCATTTGGAGCCCTCTTTGTCACTGCCATAGTAACAAATGAAAACATTGAGAACATTTTGTGACAGGCACTGTCATTGTTCCCTGTGAAATCTCTTCCCCTGTGTCTGCCCAGTAAATGAAACTGAGAAGAAAAATCATAACAAATAACAAGAAAAGGGCCCCAATCAATATGTTCCCACTGGGCTGTCAATATCAGCCTGTGTTAATCTAACAAGATTTAGTTGTACATTGTATGGCAGCATTTGGAATGGGGACAAGAAGTGCAAACCATCTTTCAAAGGGGAGTGAAGACACCCTGGACAGACTGTGCCCACTCCCACACTTGGAGCCCGCAGATAAAGGCCAGGGGCCTTGGGGAAGAGGGGCATTCTTAAGATAAAGGCAGCTTGGGGGCAGCTAGGTGGCACAGTGGATAAAGCGCAAGCCCTGGATTCAGGAGGACCTGAGTTCAAATCTGGCCTTAGATACTTGACATCTACTAGCTATGTGACCCTGGGCAAGTCACTTAACCCTCGTTGCCCTGCCCCTCCCCCCCCAAAAAAAAGATAAAGGCAGCTTCAGTGCAAGCCTCAGCCCAACTCTCAGCATTTCCCTGGGGTTGATGGTAAAGCAGGAGTCACTGGCTCAAAATACTTGCACTTTCCCAAACCCTCCAGACCCCTCCACCATATAAAAATTACTCAAAAAGCACCTTAGCATATATAGCATAAATACTGTCCATTTCTTACCTAAGGAAAAACAGCATTCAGCTTACTCTTAGCTAAGTGGTCTAAACAAACTTTTGGAGCAAAGTCATCAATTTGGAGCATGAGGATGAGCCTGCCTTTTGATAGATGGGCCTCTGGGCATCATGGAAACATCTGCAGGCAGAGCGTGCTTATACAGGTCCTCACAGCTGGGCCTCATGCTTCCTAACTGTCATATTACCTTGGTGTGCAAAGTCTTAGAACCTAGCTGGGTCTTCCAAAAGCCAACCCCTTCACTGTGTTACCATGGAAAAAGCATTCATCCCAAAGTCAGAGGACACAAGTTGAAATCCCACCTCCGGTAGTTCTAGGTCCTTTAGCCAACAAGCTCGTATTCAGTGCCTGCCATGGGCCAGGCATTGGCCAAGTCACGGAACTTCTCTGGCCTTCATTTCATCTGGGTAAAGAAGAGGCTTGGACTTCTTGGCCTCTGAAGTTCTCTCAAAAAAAAATAATAAATTAAGTTTTTTAAATGATAATTTTTTAAAATTTAAAAACAAAATAAAGTCCCCTTTAGGTCTTTGGTCCTATGATATCTTAAGAGGGGACTTACTTAGCTAGTGACTAGCTGCCTTTCCCCAGACTTTGTTCCTGTTCAGTTGTTTTTTTATGTCCACTTCTTCATGACTCCATTTGGAGTTTTCTTAGCAAAGATATTTGAGTGGTTTTTCCATTTCTTTCTCCAGCTCATTTTATAGATGAGGAAACAAAGGCAAACAGGGTTAAGTGACTTGCCCAGGGTCACACAGCTATTAAGTCTCTGAAACCAGATTTGAACTCAGGAAGATGAGTCTTTCTGATGCTAGGCCCAGCACTCTGTCTCCTGGGCCACCTAGCTGCCCCACTCACTGCTCCTCACTAGGAGGAAACAAATGTGTATGACTTTATCCCGTTTCTTTCTCAAGAATTTTCTTCCAGAGTAATAAGGTAGACACCTGTTCTATATGAGCAGGGCTTTACAAAGAGTTGCAGGTTGTGAGAAATGTAAAGGCTGGGCTCTCTAGAGCGGCACCCCCAAATAGGCGTGGCAATGGGGGAGGAAGGACCCAGCTCCTTCACACCTGGAGAAGCCCCTCAGAACCTCTTTTTATGCTGCTGGGGGGATGCCAATAAACTGAAGCTAGAATGGGACCCAGCTGAGTAGGACTGACTTGATCCTGCTCTACTCTCCACAAGATTTTGTTGGCCATGGGAATTTAGAGAGTCACTGAGAAAAAGTTCACCTTGGTTTCTCTGAAGCCCAGGCTGGTTGGTGAGGAGACCTAGAGCTTCTTCTCACTGCACCTCAGTGGTCCGGCATCCTGGAAGGCTTCCATCATAAGCGGCTGCACAGAATGAAGCCAGGTGAGAGGACCTGCCTGATGTTCCAGGGGCCTGGGGATGTGGAAAGCACCAGGCCCAAGGCAGTGCCCAAATGTGAAGTCAAAGACTGACCCAAGTTTTCTGTGAAAAACATAACTGAAGAATATTCTAATTTTGTCACCAGATTGTGTGTACTTACATAACTAGATGAAGTGACATAAGTGCTATTCCTAAAGGTCACTGGCGTGGAGAGGATCATGACAAATTAAAATTCACATATTCTCATTTCCCTATTCAGATTATTTCTGAAGGTTACTTAGTGCTTAACTCTAGACCTCTAAGAGTCTGAGGAATAATAGCACATCTTAGTTTAGCTGCTCAGGACACTTTTGGATTAATTAAATGTATGTCTTACCCACTGTACCTCATTAGTAAATGAATGCACCCTGGGCCAGTCACTTGAGCTGTGTCTACTTCAGTTTCCTCATCTGTAAAATGAGGATAATAATCGTGTGTAACCTTCCAGGGTTGTGGTGAGGATCGAATCAGAAAGTATTTGTAAAGCACTTACCCTAAAGCGCTAATATTGTCAGAGATATGCTAGCGAGTTGTTATTATTACTGTCGTAGAATAAGCCAACCAGTATATTCTCCATTTGTAGGACGTGACTGGCCAGTAATTAGCACAACTAATGCTACTCTTTTCATTATATTTCTTGTTCCGAAACACATCCCAACTTTACCTTATTTACGTCATCCTCCACATATGGGGGACTCTTCTTAATCCACCTCTGATCCGCAGCCTCCTTTCCTTCAGGAGCCTGCTCAAAGGTGTCAGTGATTCTGAGGCTTACATGAAGCCAACTCTGAGAAGCACTTGGAGCATTATCTCTTCGTTAACTTGTAGTGGTATTATTAGCTCACATTCATATGGTTTTTCTTTCTTTTTTTTTTTTTCAGTGAGGCAATTGGGGTTAAGTGACTTGCCCAGGGTCACACAGCTAGTTAAGTGTTAAGTGTCTGAGGCCAGATTTGAACTCAGGTACTCCTGACTCCAGGGCCGGTGCTCTATCCACTGCGCCATCTAGCTGCCCCATTCATATGGTTTTTGAAGATTTGTGAGCTACTTGCCTCGCAGTCACCCTGGGAAGTAGGTTTTGCAACTTGTCTGTTCGCTCATATTAAAAATTTCTGACCAAAAATAGTACAAAAAGGTGGGAAACTGAGTCTGGCAGCAGCCTTAGCTCAGTAAGGCAAGGACTCACTCCAGAGCACGCCAGCTCACTATACCCTCATTCATTTCAGCTCCTGCCCTGGGACCCTTTATTTTCCTCACTGGTGAGAGTTCTCCACTAACCCACCTCCGAGCCACCCACTCCTGTGCAGGCCATCCCTCTGCCCCTCCCTCAGCTACTCTCCTCTCTGTATCTGGCAATAGTAGTGAAACAGCTTCTAGCACTGTCCCCGTGGACTTCCCAGACCAAAACACCCTCCTTGGCCACTACTCCCACGTGTGGGTTGTCTTCTCTTGTTAGAATATCAGCTCCTTGAGACCAGGGACTGCCTTGCTCTTTATTTGTATATTCCCAGGGCTTTACCAACACAGTGCCTAGCACACAGGAAAGGTTTAATGAATAAATGCCTTTTCATTCATGCATTTATTCACACACCACTATATCATTAGCATATATAAAAGGTATAAAATATTACCCCTGGGCCACACAACACCAGCAGAGAAATCTGCTTATCAGCTTTCAGAAGAACAAACAGAAATTAGCAACATGCTCACTAAATTAACACCAGTAAAGACCAACAATTATGAACACTTCTAGGATGTGGGCCGTACCTCTTTAAAGCCTAATAAAATAAGAAAGTCATCTCAATTTCTTCTTCTTAGGGTTATCCCGCGAATGTCGACATAGGCACAATTTGGATTAATACATTTTGTTTTCATCTCTAACATATAAATGGCAAGTGAACAATTGCTATATTAGCAACAGCCTGTTGGAAAGTAAGAGCAGTGTTCCATTCAACATTCTTTGGTGTCCTTTCCCAGCTGTCCCTAGAAATTCATCATTGCCTTAACACAATAAATTATGAGCTGCCACCATGCACTTTATAGTACTGGGTCAGGTACTATTATGTTGTGTTATCCTACTGGATGAACTTGTACATAAACCCAACCAGCTTACTTACCACCCCCTTGTTCCATCTGCTAACACTTTTTGTTAGTACTTATGTCCTTGCTTCAGCCACACATTGGGGCATTGAGGCAGCACTGTGGATGGAGCACCCAGCCTGCAATCAAGAAGTTCAGAATCTGGCCACAGACACTTACTAGCTGTGCCACCCTAGGAAAGTCACTGTTTGCCTCAGTTTCCTCATCTATAAAATGATCTGGAGAAGGAAATGGCAAAGCATGAGGGCACAGAGAATCCGGGTATAACTGAAACAACTGAACAAAGAAGTGAATTTAATGAGAAGTTGACTTTATACTAAGCAGTCTACCATATTGGTGGCTATAGTAACAACAACAAAAAAGGCCAAGCAACAGCACCCAGAGCTGTATATATTGTGCTTTGGCCATTGGGTTTTCCAAACTGCTTTGACTTGTTGACAATCCAGAGAACATGCCCTACCTTTGTGCTGAGAAATAATATTTCCTATCAAATCTATAACAAAGGTAGGTTTAAGAGACTAGAAAACAACCTGTCTTGTACAGCTTTCTTTTCCTGAATAAGAACAGGGTGTGCGTGTGCGTGTGTGTGTGTGTGTGTGTGTGTGTGTGTATGTGTGTAGCATTTTCCTATAAAGGATCAGAAGTTATCCCCATAAGTGAATGCCCTTTCCATATAACTTTGCAGTAAAAGTCCAGTATGAGATAGTTTTTTTTAAGGTTCCACTAACAGATACATCTTGAGCTATCTTTGTGTCACATGTTGGCTTTCAGTTCTTAACCATAAAGGACAGGAAACTCTAAGTCACTGTTCTCACAGCCATAGCCCAGACAACTTGCCCATTGCTGCTTATTTTGCGCCAGAATGATCGCCGATTTGCGGCCAAGGTGTGGTTTCTGAGGGAACCTTTGCTCTAAATTGACTTCCTGCTCTTGTACAGTCTCAGCCACTGTACCAACCAATCTGAGACCATTTGGGGTTTGGAGCTTTCTGAGCATAAACTTGGAGAGATATGCATTCCCTACCATGGCAGGCATTATCTTTTAAGCTATTAAATTTAAAGTTAATGCTTATTGATTTCTTTTTCACTGAAAAAATGTTTTCCCACATATCTAAGTCACTAGCCCATATTAATGATTGGCCCACAGCTAAACTAAATAATCTCAAGTGAAAATAAAGTTGTAAAAGATCTTATTAGGATAATAGTGAAAAGAGGGGAAAAACAGGATTGAGGGGAACAGATATCCAAACTTTTTTCAGGGAACCAGCCCAGCCCTTCTCTATAGCCAAATAATCTAACCCAGGGGTTCTTAACGTTTTGTGTGCTGTGGACTCCTTGGGCAGTGTCTGGTGAAGTCTAGGGATCCCTTCTTAATCGTGTTTTTAAATGCATAAAATAAAATACATTGTATTACAAAGGAAAACAAGCAGTGAGGGTTAAGTGACTTGCCCAGGGTCACACAGCTAGCAAGTGTCAAGTGTCTGAGGCTGGATTTGAACTCAGGTCCTCCTGAATCCAGGGCTGGTGCTTTATCCACTCTGCCACCTAGCTACCCCCAAAACAAGTATTTTTTAAATTAACTCATAGGTCCCAGTCTAAGAACCCCTGGTCCAATCAATAAACCAATCCATAAGCATTCATTATGTGCCAACTTTGTACCACCTGTGCTGTGTGCTGCAGACCCAGCAACAAAAGTAAAGCAATCCCTGCTCTCCAAGGCCTTAGGCCTCTTCAGGGAGACAACATGTGCATGTGCACACACCCAGCATAAACACAAGTACTTAGGGAATGAGGAAATGAGCAATTGCAGGGACAAGAAAGGCTTCACATAGGGAGGTTATACTTGAACTAGGAATTGATTCTAAAGTAACCAGGAAGATTTTCTTCCTCACTTCAGTCCTCCCTCAAAAGGCGACATCTGGGACTGTTTGAGGGTGGGAATTGTAATCCCTTTGTGAACCACTGACATAAATGTTGCTTACAAACACTTGGCACACATTGGAGTTTGTTCAACCTCGGGTCTTGTGGGGCTATTTGCTTTTAAAAGAAGTTAAAAACCCTAACTTGGGGGAGAAAATATCAGATTCTCATTTTTGGAAGATGGGATTGATGCTCTGAAATGTCAAGATCCTCCTTAAGTATCCAGTGACATCCTCAGGTTTGATTATGGGAATAAGGAGGCTTCAAAAGTTGGGTATGCGCAAATCAAATGGCAAAAAAAAATTAATTCATTTATTAAAAAAAACACAGATGTGACATAATTACCATTTACTGAATCCAAACAACTTGAACCGTGATCTATATGAGAATGATCCCAGACTCTGAGATGCTCGGCTTGCAGAAGCCTTAGTGAGGACTTGATCACTGACTCCAGTTATCAGAGGGGCTGTTATGCAGAAGAGGGAGCCCAATGACTGTACTGGCCCCAGATGGAAGATCTAGGACTAATGAGGACAACTGATGACAAGGCAGACTTTGGCCCTGCTGGCTGTACCATCTACCTCTTAGCTTCCCCTGCTTTCTTCTAGACTCAGCTCTTATATTGTCTTCTGCAAGAGGTTTTTCCTGGCTCTCCCCTCCCCCCAGCTGCTGATGCCTCCCCTTTTCACATTACCTTCCATCTAGCCTACCTACACCCTGTATGGACCTAGTTACATGTTTTCTCCACCATTAGAATGTATTCTCCTTAAAGGCAGAGACTAGGGGTTTTTTGGTCTTTCTTTGTGTCTCCCGTGATTAATGCCAGGGCTGGCATATAGGAAGGACCTAATAGTGTAATGATTGGAATGATGCCACCTGCTGGAGACTTACTGTAGGAGAGCTCCGCCATGAGGAGAAGGCCTCTGAGGGCAAGGCCATGCGGCTTTTCTTTGGCCTCAAGAAGTGACGTTTGCTTGTGGGAGGAAGAGGGGGTGAGGCTGTAGCTCCCTGAGATAGATAGATGAATCTAGGCCTTTCTCTCTCTCTTCACCAAATTCTTATTCTCCTTAATAAATGCTTAAAAGTCTAAACTTTTGCTAAAGCTAATAATTTATTGGCGACCACTCATTAGATATTTTAGACAGACTAGCTAGACTTTTAGCCCTTTACAATAGGTACATGTTGACTGACCTTCTAGAAGAGCTGCTCAATAGGACTCCATCCAGAAGTGGTGAGTTCTCCATGTCCATTTCTGGAGGAGTTTGGTCAGGGGCACCGTGCCCATTGGTTGGGGATATTGCCTTAGGAATCCATTCTTCAGGTGGGGGGGGGGTGAATTAGATGGACTTTGGAGGTCTTTTCCACCTCTAAGTCACTAAACTCCAAAGAAGTCCATAATATTAAGGAAAATGGAGACTCAGAAATGGCAGTGAGAAATCCAAGTGATTGGCATTAAGTGTCTGCTTTGTGAGAGTCATTTACATGGGTGATAAGAAGAAAAGTCTCTTTCTTAACGGCTTATGCACCCATTTGAAACAAGAAACATTTTTCAATCGAGTAAAACAATAGGCTCTCCAGAGCTCTCATTCATGATCTCACTGTTTTGTCATTCCTTGGAAGGAAAAATATTGACATTTACCCGGCTGCTTGCTCCAGCTTTCTGATCTCCTGCAGTTTATTTTTATAACAACCTTATCGATGGGCCTCTTACCCAGCTCTCTAGGTTTAACTGAGTTGAGTCGATTTGTTACCACAGCTTCAAGTAGCTGTTACAGAACAAGCAAGACATCCTAATAAAGCTGTAAACGTGTTTACTCAAACACAGTATTGATTTTACTTGGAGAGGGAGAAGCGGGCGCTTAGCTCGGTGTCAGGGTGGATGAATTTAACTGCAGTTTTTCATTGTCATCTGTCATGGTTGTGAAACACTAAGTAAAGCCACCAGAGGATAATTAGAAGTGCCAGAAATTTAGCCCCTAAAATCAGTTAACCACTTGAGACTTTTGTAGCTTAATTAGTTTTTATTAAAACTTTCCTCTAGTAATATAGTCAGGCACTTTTAACTGTGCTTTCAACTAGAGCCAGATTTCAAGGTTGTAACTTGGTAGGTATATGAATTTTAGGACTGTGGGTTTTTTCAGACTCTTTTTCCTTTCTCTGGTATTTAGGCTAGCACTATAGCATCATTAGAATGAAGGCTGATTTAAAGAGACAGCTATCAATGCATGTTCCCATTGTAGAAATGTGATTTTTCTGAAAGGCATCTCTTAAGGAGCTGCTGAAAAGATCCAGAGATTTGTAGTCCCAGGGCCTGAATTTGAATCCTAACCAGGCCACTTAATCCCCAGGTGACCTTGGACACATCCCCACCACCACTGTCCAAGATGACCTCCGACATCCTTTCCAGTTCCAGTTAGATAATCCTGTAATTCTCTTTATTGTTCAGGGTTTGTGTGTGCTTCTTGGAAAGCAAGAAAATGTGTTAGGATTTTTGTAGTACAAACTTAGCCAGTCGTATGAAACTTAAATCCTTTTGAACATTGTCCTTTGAAAAGGGCTAAAAGTTACCAAGCTAGTTCCTGTTTAGCCACCTGACTCCCTGAGGCCTGGGGTACTCATTTCCACTTGATCAGTTGCCTATATTGGTCCACAGATCTGTAGAGAGGGCCTGAGTTAAGGTCCTAGTCTTTAAGGAGTAGGGGTGATGAGGAACAACTTCAGACTCTTTTTTCTTCTCTGGAAATTCATTCAAGCATTGTATCTCATGAGGTAAGTACTCTGTACTTTACTGTGAAAACTGTTGGAAAAGAACAACACTATTTTAGGTGACAACCCCCAACTCCAGCACAATGAGCACAAAAATGTGAATCTCTTTACCAAAAGAAGGTTTGTGAGTGTGAGATTTAAAATGGGATATAAGAGCATTAAACTCCCCTTTAACCTTTCCCTTATATATCTCCCAGACCAGTAAGAGAAAGAAACCTCTGAGCTTTGATTAGAGAGAGATTAATTAGCTTTTATTGTTTGGGAATTAATTAGCCAACAAACAGGTGATACTGATTAGGGAAATAGGAAAGTAGAAAATACAAATGAATAAGCTTAGTCTATATTCTTTTATAAAACTCACCGAATCCCAAAGCTACCTCTCAGGCTGAGAACCAGCGTCAAGCGCGTGCTGCCACCGAGGACCAGAGCCGATCACCTGAACATGCCGTCAAACCTGAGCCAGTGTGTGTGTGCCGAGAGCCCACTTCCATTCTCTCCTCATTTTTAAGCTGGCTCCCCAGAAGTGGCGTGCTTGGCCACGCTCTCCTGAGCAGCAGCAGGCGCACGGCTGTTCGTCACGGTCTCCTCCCTGAAAGGGCGGTCCTTCAAAAACTGGTGGTTACATTTTAGTTAAAAACTTTCATTTTTCTACCACATTCCCCCACTTTGCTTTCATTTGAAAAACGAATAAATTTGCTCAGTGAAACAGCCAAAAATAATATCCTATGCTATCTAATAATATGATAATATCAATATAGAAAAGGAGAGAGAAAAGTTTTGTCCAGAGGGGCAGTCCCTCATGAACACGACACTTTAACATTAGTCTTGCACTCCTGGTCTTGCCCTCAAAGACCTTCACTTCATCGCGGAGCTTTTCTACAATAAGTCTCCAGCAGGTGGCGTCATTCCAATCATTACAGTCCCCCCCTTTGTTTCCTCAATAAACGGGACGTTTCCTTGATGAAACAGTCAAAAATAACAGAATATAATAACCTATGCTAACTAACAATATGTTAATAACAATATAGAAAAGGGAGAGAGGAAAGTTTTGTCCAGAGGGGTGATTTTTTTATCCTCATGAACCAGCGCTTTGATGTTAGTCTTGCAAAGGGAGGGCCTCTGCAGAGAGTACATGTTACAGATGGCATATATTATAACAGAAAGAGAAAAAGAAAAAACAACAACAAAACAAAACTGTTCATTTAAAGTCTCTGAAAGTCTTTTCTCAGATGTCCTCTAGGTGTAGTTGTGGAATGGAAGTCTTCAGGGGTTGATGTGTGGATGCTGGTAATAAGCCAGGAAAATTTCCTACAAAATTGAGCTTAACACAACTTTAAAATAGCTTTGTCAATAATCAAATCAAATGATGAAAGTTCTCAAAAACATGTCTAAATGAATTCATGTTACACATGAAACATGTAATAAAACAAAAATTGAAAAATTCTTTAAAATTAATATTACTATATGAGATTCCTTGTCTCATTTCCAAAATCAGTCAGCAAATGCCTTAAAAATGTCTCCCAGACCCTCTCTAACTCCAGCCCCCATTGACCTTTGTGTAATGGGAAGACAGGAGGCTTAGCAGGATAATTATAGTTTCTAACCACTTGGGATGACAGACCCTGGCTGTAAAGAAAGTCCATAGCCTTTTAAACTCCACATCAAGCTTTTGGTTTGCCTTTTTGTCATTCGGCTTGGTGTTTGGGCTTTTTTTTTTAAGCCACTACAAATTCTAGCAAGTTCAGTCTTTAAGTCATGAATCTTTGAATTACTCAGCTAGTTGCAGGTTTAAGAGTGTGGGTTGCCAGGGAGGGCCCCACGAGCAATTTCCTCTCATTTTTCTGAAGGTGGAGGAGGAAATCGGCATGATGCAGTCGATGATGGCTCCTTCTACTCCAAGTCAAGTGCACAGAAGAAGTCAGGTTCCACACAGTGGAAAAAGTGACATAAATGGGGAGTTTTTTATGACAAGACAACATTTTATTGGAAAAGGATATCATACAAGTCAGAAGCCTCATAATGCATTATTTAAATGACTTGGTTCCATTCAGTATCACTGAAAGTAACAGCTACTTGAATGAGGAGTGCTGAGGTAGAGGAAAAAGAGGCAGTAGGAGGGCAAATCCATACATACTTTAATTCCAAGATAACTTGACCTGAGTTTGATATAAACTTAAATGTTTACGTGGCTAAGCCAACAACCAGGCAAACTGGTTCACAGCCACCATTCATTCACAGTACAAATCTGTATGACCCAGAGACAGATCAAGAGAGGACCAGTTGGGGGAAGTAATCAGTCAGCTAGGGAGTAGGCATATCTGTGTTGAGGGACAGCAAGGAAGCCGGTGTCACTGGATTGTAGAATACTTGGAGGGAATGACCAGAGAGCCAGGAAAGGGCCAGATTATGAAGGACTTTTAAGAGAGGATTTTTCTGTTTGATCCTAGAGATAACAGGGACTATAAGAAGTAATGTGGTCAGACCTGTTCTTTAGGAAGCTGAATTGAGTGGAGAGACACTTGAGGCAGGGAGACCCCTCCGAAGGCTAGGGCACTAGTCCAAGAGTGAGGTGATGAGGACCAAGGTGGCTTCAGTGTCAGAGGAGAAAAGGGACCATATACAAGAAATGTTATGAAGGTAGAAACAACAGTTTGATAGCTGATTGGCTGGGGGGGAATGAGGCATGGAGAGCAAAAACAAACAAAACCCTGAAGGACACCTTTCCTATTTGGTCTTGTTGGAAATTTAAAGTGTATTAGTCCACTGTACCTCCTTCGTCAGAATAACAGAGTAAGGATGGTTGAATTTTTATAGCTAAGACTCTTGTAGCGCCTCCTTCTCCCCGTTCTAAAGATCAGCCCTTCTTGGGTCTGTGTGGAGGGCCTAAGTAGGGACTCCACTAAGCACATCGGCATCCGGTGGCTGTCCAACTTAGCACTGACTCCCGTCACCCCCACCATTTCTAGTGGGGAAGGGAATCCAGCCAAAAAGAGCACTTCTCCCCTCACTGGAGTGAGTCATTGACTCTAGTCAAATGACTGGAGTCATTTTGTCTCCTCTGTTTTCCCCAGTCATTTCAAGGCTTTTAGGAAAATGAAAAGTAGCTCTTCTCATCCACCTTCCTCAAGAAGTCTCCCAGTCTTCAGTCCCTTCCTTCCATCCATTCTGTATCTCTCATGTTCATAGTTATTGGATTGATGTCTCCTTCACTGGAATGTGAATGCCTGGAAGGGAGGGACCTGGGTTTTCTTCCAGGCTGGGCATCCAGCCTGGGATTCAAAAAGAGCCTGGCACATAATAATGTCTTAATAAATTGTTAACTGACTGATTCAGAAAAAAGGTTGGGAACTCCTGGTATAGAAAACTTGAAGTGAGTGTAGATTGACCTCAGGACATAACCTAGGAATAAGTTGGGTTGTTTTTTGTTTTTAACTAAATTCCTTTCATTATCCTGCGTTCTAATCAGCTATCTCTATATGATAAAGGAAAATTATATGAAGAATTCCAACGAGTTGAAGATTTTGATTAGTAAGAGTTTTGTTGTACTTTTTTTCTTTTCTTTTTTTTTTTTTTGGTGGGCAATGAGGGTTAAGTGACTTGCCCAGGGTCACACAGCTAGTAAGTGTCAAAGTGTTTTGAGGCCAGATTTGAACTCAGGGCCTCCTGAATCCAGGGCCAGTGCTTTATCCACTGCGCCACCTAGCTGCCCCCTGTTGTTGTTCAGCCCCCATCTACAGAAGTTAATGAAATTGTAGCCAACAAAAGGAGTAGCTTACTCAGGCTATATGTGAACCTGGTAGAAGTCAGCACAGATGGTTTAGAGCAGAAGGGTCAAACTCACCAGCCTGCACTACTGCCTTACCCAAAACCAGATTTTAAAAATTATTGGGAAATGTTTAACAAGATCAAATTATGATATCATATAGATAATGTTAATTCATGGTTTTCTAAGTCAAATGTGAAGCCAGAAAGGATCAGGATTTCTTAAGTTTGACAGTATGGGTTTAGAGGGCATAGTGAAGGTGGCTAATTTAAAAAAAGAAATCATCCATCCCATAAAAATTAATAAATCTAGAAATGATTAAAATTCAACAAAGAATTGAGACATTAAGTGCTGACCTGAAAATGGACAAGAGCAACCCAAAGGCTGCCCTCAGGATTTTATTTTCTTTAATTGAAAAATAGCTAATATGGTTATTGTTAAGTAGGACATGCATTTTGTTTTAATTAACATCATAATTCCTCTGAGGACAATTATAATCACATGATACCTTATATTCTTGTTCTCTTACTGTAGTGACAATTTAATTGCACGTCTTATTGGGAGATAAAGTTTTATATTACCAGTGCATAATGAATTCCATTTCCAATACCTCATCTCAAAGTGGAGGTGACCCAGGGTGCTAGGAAGCGGTACCAGCAGAGCACAAGGGGTGGGGGGGAGAGCCTTGGCCAAGGAGCCCCAACGCCAGCTCTGTTACTACCTAGGAGGCCAGAGATAGGCAAGCCCCTTAGTCTCTCTAGAAACTAACTTCCTTCTTCTCTGAGAAATGACTAGATGACCTTTGAGGTTCCTTTCAGCTCTAAAGATATGATTCAGCAATCCTTCTAGTGATAAATCCTGTGCTTCTGAGCTTACCAAATGCAACCACACTTTAAAACAGGCCCAGGCAGGGTTAGGCTGTGTGTCAGACCCCTGAGGACTAGCTTGGGAAAGTTATTCATTAGAAATGTGGCCATCATGGGATCATTCACTCAATAAGCATTTATGAAGCACCTATTGTTTGCCCAGCACTGTGCTAAAAACTGAGGATGCAGAGAGGCAAGAGGTAATCTCTGCTCTCAAGGAGAATTGGCCCCAACAGCGCATTGAGTGCCTCACCTTGAGATATGGAGCAGTAGTTGTCTTGTCATAGTCATACCCAGCCTAGTACAATCAAGGCTCTTTTGTGGTATTAAAAAATAGGCAAATTTTAGAGATAAAAAGAAAGAACCGTATATGGTTCTGAGAATTAGCAGTAAAAAAAAGATTACATTCAGCCCTCAGAATCTGAATTAGAAAAACTGTTAATAAAAGCAGAAAGGCATAAAGTAAATCACTTACTGTTTTCAAGAGAATAAATATAAGGCATAAAATCAAAGACAGAAAGTCCAGGGCACCCCAGCACTTCTATGGCAGCAATGTAGTAAAACAAATGGTGGCCCATGAATGAGATGGAATGTTAGCATGATGTAAGAAACCAGGAATACGAAAACTGCAGGGGGGTGGGGAGACCCAGATGAACTGATGCAAAGTGAAGTAAGCAGAGCCAGCAAAACAATATACACAACAACCACAACAGCGGAAGAGTAAATTAAGAGCAACAAAACCCCAAACCTGCCTGGACCCAGAGAACTACTACAGGACGCATCTCCCTCCTCTCTTTGCAAAGTTGGGAGACTGTGCAGGTAGAAAACAGCCTATAGTGTGAAACTTGATCCTTGGGCTAGTTAGTGTTTCTGGGATGCTTTTTTCTCTTTCTTTTTAATTCTTTGTTATAAGAGATGCCAGGGGGCAGGAGGGGGGCAGGATATATTGGTGAATGAAAATAATAGAAAAGCCAAGAAGAGGAAAGATAACATCTCATTTCTCAATCTCATCTCTTATTGTGTTATCATCTGCCTATGATTCCATTCCATATATACTTCCACGGCCAGTTAATTCACCTCTTATTGGAAAGAATTCACATCATCATCAGAAGTAGCCCCTCTATGTAGTCATGGTTCATATATAGATATACTTTTTGCCAAATTCTAACACCCGAGATTGCTTATGTTCTTCCCAGTGATGCTGAGCAAAGTATTTGGATTTGTGGATCTTGGCTTCTAAGACAGAATACTTAGCTAGCATCTGAGAATTTCATTTGGAGCTACTCTCTGACATGGGCACAACATGGAAAAGAGGTAAAAACTCAGAATTATCACGGCTGATTTTTCTTCCCTAATCCAGCCCTTTAGAATTCTTTGTGCCCGAGACCTCAAGCAGCTCACAGCCCAGCCCAGCAAACAATACAGGAGACTTCACCAAACCATTCAGCCAAGAGCCAAAAGTTATGTATGGCTTGTTCTGTTTTTATCTACTGCCTTTATTTATTTTTTTTTTTAAGGGGCAATGAGGGTTAAGTGACTCGCCCGGGGTCACACAGCTAGTCAGTGTAAAGTGTCTGAGGCTGGATTTGAACTCAGGTCCTCCTGATTCCAGGGCCAGTGCTTTATCTACTGCACCACCAGCTGCCCTACTGCCTTTATTTTTAGTTCAGTTTCTTGGATTACAAGATGAGCACCCCTTATACTTTCCTGTCCCGCTGCCTCTCCCTACACTCTGAACACCTTTCTGCCATCTCTACCTGTTGCAATCCCATGCCCCGCCCCCCGCCATTTTTAAAACATAATTCAGTTCAACAAATATTTATTACCGAGCTCAAATGCCAGACCCACCAAGTCAGAAACCATCTTATCTTCACATCTCACAGAGCACTCTGGCCCTCCCCTGTTATTCTGTAGTGCTGTTGTTTGTCTGTCTTTTCTTACTTGGTTAAAGATTCCTTAAGGACTTGGTAATGTCCTTAGGGGCATACACCTGGCAGCGTTATTCTACACACAGCAACAATGTCCATGCTACCTTACCAAGCACACCTTGCTTTTCCTTTTAACATGAGGAAACCTAATCTGTATTTACCTGGTCACAGGTGCTCTCGGCAGCTCTGTTACACTGTGTTACTGCTTTCAGGAATTGTACCCTGTGTGGGAAAGAGTGCCCTGGGGTCTTGTGAGCTTTATCCTTCATGACGGTAGCTCTGCCATCCAGCTCTCATGTGAGCTGCTACCCCACTCCTGGGTCACCTTTCCTGTTTGCTAGTTCTTGGTTGAGGCTGTATAGATTTATGTGGATCCTTTGCATTTTCTCTTGACATGATTGAGCTGATTTGCCTTTCATTAGCAGTTACCAACTTCCTGCCATGGCCCAGCTGCCTACAGGAGGAGCCTACCTGGTCGACCCTCTTTTCC
This sequence comes from Dromiciops gliroides, assembly GCF_019393635.1. NCBI lineage: Eukaryota > Metazoa > Chordata > Mammalia > Microbiotheria > Microbiotheriidae > Dromiciops > Dromiciops gliroides. The sequence continues at coordinate 54,736,256 of NC_057862.1, forward strand.
CCTCCTCTTTGTCCCCAGTACCCAGATTTTGGGAGGCTCCACCCATCTCATAGCTCTGCTGCTGTTTCTGTTTGCATTGGCCCTCTAGCAAGGCATTATAAAAAACAGACTTCCAGAATGAACAAACCTAAGCCAGAAGAACAATGTACACCATTATCATTGTTATACCAGTGACAGGCAGCATGGCATTGTGACCTGCCACCCAGTCTCAGAGTCCCAAAGACCTGTATTCTAGTCTTGCTTCTTACTCATATTGGCTGTATGACTGTGGGGTGAGTCACATGACTTCTCCATGCCCCCAGAAAACTCCCAAAGAGAATAAGTTACAAAACGTTGACGGGTGTTACGTGGTGAAGTTTTCTTCTGTGATGTGTCCATCACAGCCAAAGTTGGCATCCAAGGGCCCTGACTCGTAGAAAGCAGGCAAACGCACAGAGCACGTCACCTCCCACACCAGCTCTTCCCTTGGAGCGTGGCGAGGTGATGTTGCTCTTTACTCCTCACAAAGGCCATGTCCAGGGGAAGGAACAAAAAAAAGATATAAAAATACCTGTTAATATCCTTGTTCCCATTTCAGGCGGAACAGAACAGAATAGGCAGGTACAGAGACAGCATAGTTTAACTCCTCCAGTTTGTAGAAGCCTTTGGGATTTCACCTAGATACTCCGTGGCAAGCTCCTGTTATTATTCCTTTTGAGGGAGTGATTGCAAAGTCTTAGGAAAGTTTCCACAAAATAAATGTCAGTATAGAGAACCACTTAGTGTTATTCTTCAGTTGGGAACTATGATTAATTTTGCGTGATCCAGATGCTCCCCAAGTCTGGCAGGGCCAAGCCTGGGTGGTCGGGGTGGTAGGAAATGAAAGGCTGTAAATCTCCCAGGGAGCTCTCCACAGGTCACTAGACTACTGCTTTTCCATTAACCTTTACCTCCTGGGCAGTACAGGGCCCAGGAAGAGGCAAAGAGTCACACTCCAAAACAGTTTCTCATTTGTCATCTGTTCTTGGCCAATCTCCCTATCTCACATGATAGCAGCAGCCCACATTCCCCTTAGGGAATGGACCCCAGATTCCTCAGTTCTTGACCCCCATCGTTCATGACAGCAGTGCTTCTCTCCACCTTTTCACAATCTCTCTTGAGTGCCAGGTCAGCCTGGAGTTCCTACTTTAGAACCCCAGCATCACAATCCTGCCGATACCAGCAGCAGGAAGGTTGAATGAAGGCCTGCTCTCCCTCCCTCCCTCTCTCTCTCTCTCTCTCTCTCTCTCTATTAATTTAGCCTGCAGGAATGACGAGAAGTAGTCCATCTTAAAAAGACTTAATGAAACAACATGGAAGGATAGATTGGCATTTTTTTTCTCCTACTTCTAATCCCCCATAATTGCTTTTGGGGGCTTTCATGGGCTTGATGACAGTCTGTCATATTCCAGACTATAAGCAACACATAATTCAGCATAAATCAGTTCATTAGATGAGTATTTAAAGGAAAGCATAGAATCCATAGACAACCTTTAAGGACATCATCCTGGGAGGGCACATCCTTTTGTCTAAAGCAGGAAGTAAGAGTCTTATGGAACCCTGGTCTGACCCAGTGTCACAGTGTTTCGGATGATCTTATATAACACTTAACTCATTCCATTTGATTTGTGCTCTAGGTTTTCTGTCCCAGCTGGTTGCTGACCGGCCCTTGACCGAATGCATCCGCGCGGGCCACTACGCCGCCAGCATCATCATTAAGCGCTCTGGCTGTACCTTTCCAGAGAAGCCAGACTTCCATTGACGAGCAAAAGGAAGCGCCCAGGTGGAAAGACAGTGCCCAGATCGATTCCCGCTCATCTCCTACATCATGGCTTCCATACTCATATTACTAGAGAAGAACCTTTTCCTACTACAATGATACATACTCTTAATTTAGGGGTACGATGCTTAAGTAGAAGCTTTATTCTCTCATCAACTTGAAAAAGTACTATTATTTACATAATTTGGTAGTCTTATTCAAATGTCAGTTACTTAAACAGTGTTATAACATTTCATCTTATTCATTTTCAATTACTTTGTCAATTCATGTGTCTAGGAAACTGGCTAATTTTTTTAAATTTCTGCTTTGAACACAGACATTTTCATAATTTCATAGATATAAAATGTATCAATCCTAACATCAATTTAAGCTTTTTTATGGGTATATTTAATTTAGGAGCATATATATATATATACACATATATATATGCAAAGCATATATATATTTAAAATTAAGGTACAGAAATATTTATGCAAAGCATCTTACCAAGATATGCCAAATAGTCTCTTCAACGCACACTTCAAATATATAATGGACTTTGGGTAATTTAACAATTTGCCAAATTTTAGATTATATTAAAATACTCAAATCATAACCTGACACTTCCTGATGGTACTATGTCATTTGATACTTATAAAATAAACCTTGTCAAATATGAATTATGTCTTTCTTTCCTTGCCTTGCTGTCAACAATTAAGAGGGTCACTTCACTCTGGGGACGGCATTTGGGCCCTGGAGAAAGGGGAAAGGATGGGTCCACTGAGAAAGATCTGCTTTTGGCTCCTGAGCTTTTTATGCCCAATGAGGCATCATCACATCTTTAGGAATATGGTTTAAGGATCAGAGTTTCTAAAACGGCCATTCTCGAACCACAAAAGAAAGTTACTAAGATGAGACACAGTTAGAAAGAAATCCAGATATGTCCATATCACATTTGGATTCACATTGAATAAAATATCCACTGAAACCCACAGATCTTTTTCAGACAACTTCAAACTCAACAACAAAAATTTGTTAAACGCCAACATTATGCAGGGCACCGAGGACACAAACATTTTAAAAGCATCAAATCCAAAGACAGTTACTTTATGACAATTTGAGGAGAGAACAGCCAGAGTATATGAAGGAAGACTTCACAGAAGAGGTGATCTAGGGCTGAGGCTTTGCAAAAGGCGGGAACAGACGAGTGACAAAGGAGCCCGAGATCCAAGATGGAGGACAATGGCCTGTTGAATTGGTTGACAGTTATTGTGATCACAAAACAAAGCATTTCAGAGTTGGAAGGAGCTGGCTTTAGGGAAGACAAGTCTATCTATCCCAGCTCATACCTCAAAAAGAATCTCTACTGTGATATATTCAACACAGTCATAAAAACCTCCAATAAGGATGAGTTGAGCCAATAAAATAGGCCATTGTCCTCAAGCGGCACCTTCCACATGAAGTTTTCCCTAATCTCCCAACCCAAATGACCTCGCTGCTGTTTTTATATATGCTGCATATAAATGTACATGTATTTTCACACAACACAAACCTGTGCAAACACCCTGATAGTGTATAAGTTCCCTGAGGATGGACCATTTTACTTTTTTTTTTTTTTTTGGGTGAGGCAATGGGGGTTAAGTGACTTGCCCAGGGTCACACAGCTATTAAGTGTCAAGTGTCTGAGGCCAGATTTGAACTTAGGTCCTCCTGAATCCAGGGTCGGTGCTCTATCCACTGTGCTACCTAGCTGCACCCAGGACCATTTTACTTTTGTCTTTGTATCTCCAGTACTTGACAGGGCCTGTTTTATAGGAGGTGCTTGATAAATGCTGGTTGACAGAGAAATTACTTAAGAATATATTTCATCAGGGCAGCTAAGTGGTGCAGTGAATAAAGCACTGGCCCTGGATTCAGGAGGACCTGAGTTCAAATCTGGCCTCAGACACTTGACAGCTGTGTGACCCTGGGCAAGTCACTTAACCCTCATTACCCCACCCCCAAAATAATAATAATATATTTCATCTGCCGCATGTGACTTGAACTCATCATAGCAATTCCTTAGTCACCATGTGTGTTCTCTCCTTCCCAGTCTAAACGTCATTCTCCCTGGCACAGAAGACAGAATTGAAATTAGAATTAACAAACATTTCGTCCTTCTTTCTGTCATCAGTTCTTGTTCCATCTGCTCTGAGCACAGGCCTCTCAAGTTTAATTGGGGCAACTACATTGTTCTCTCCAAATATTCTCATCAAAATGACTTCTTTTTCATGCCTTGAGAAGTTCATTCTTGAGAACTTCCTATCCTTTTGGGGCTGACTTTCTCTGTAGAAGTTTCATCCTTGGGATGCTATTTATCCTTCCTCTGAACCCTAAATCCTTGAAAATCTTGCAAAATGTAGAATGCATATTAGACTATTCCTGGCTTTTCTCATGTCTACCAACATCTCTAGAACAGGAGTTCTGAACCTTTGTTCCACCCTGGACCCCTTGGGTTCAGTCTGGTGAAGCCCATAGTGAGTCTGGTGAGGCCCCCTCTGCAGAATAATCTTGGGTTGTTAGGTTGTTTTTCCAATTCCACAAGCATTTACTAAGTGTATACTGTGTACATGGCAATGTGTCAGGCACTGAAGATACAAAGACAAAAATGAAGCAATCCCGGCCACGGGAGCTTTGATTCTAAAGGTATTTATTGAGTCCTGCTGCGTGCCCAGCCCTATACAAGGCACCATGAGAGGTCTGCAGAAATATAGCACAGTCTTCCTTTAGGGAGTTTACAGTTTAATAGGAAGACAATATGCCAGAAATGTGGCTGTGTGGATCTGAGCCCAGGAGTGGAGCAGTGACTCGGTTCTACCCTCCAGCCTGGTATGTAAGTCTGTAGTGGAATAAGCAGCCCAAAGGGGAGCCAGCATTCAGTCACTCTGACCCTGCAGAACCTCCCAGATAACAGTGACTGAGTCCAGCAACAGTCTACTGCATAATTATGCAAAAGCCAACAGAGCCAAACCAGGCTCAGGAACTTGCAGAGCTCAGACCAGGAGGGTAATGAACACATCTCTCCCTGGGTGCACTAAAAACTTGCAGGTCCCCATACTGAGCTCTGAAAGCAACAAAAGGATTGAAACTGTGCCCAAACATCCCCCCAGAAGTCAGCAGAAATTAGCACTAACATAATGTCCAAAGTTGAGAAGTAGACTGGAAGAATAATAAGCAAGCCCAAAACAAAAACAAAACAAAACCAAAAAAAAAGCTCCTATGGTGACAAGGAAGTTCAGGACATGAACAAAGAAGGGAATAACTCAAAAACGTCTACAAGCAAAGCCTCAAAGAAAAATGGACACAATCCCATCAAGAATTACTATATAAGCGTTCGTTTTGTTGTGGTTTTTTTTTTCTTAAAAAAGGAGCAAAAATTTTATTTTGAAAACAATGAGCTAGGAAAGAAAGATATAATAAGTGAATTAATAGTTTGGTTAAAAGTACAAAATCTTACTGAGGAAAATAATACCTTGAAAATTAGAATTGGCCAAATCAAAGCTAATGACTCCCTGAAATATTAGGAAATAGCAAGACAAAAGCAAAAAACTGAAAAAAAATAGAAAACATGAAATTTATCATAAGAAAAACAACTGACCTAGAAAACAGAGCTAGGGAAGATAATTTTAAAATCATTAGATTACCTGAAAGCCATGAACAAATAGAGCCTACACATCGTATTTTTCAAGAAATGGTTGCAGAAAAGTGTCCAAATATCTTTGTATCAAAGGGTAAAGTAGAAATTGAAAGATTCCACTCGTCACCTGAAAGAAACTCCAAATGAAAACTCCCAGGAATGCTACCGAACCAAAATTCAGAGCTTCCAGATCAAGGGGAAAAACTGCAAATATCCAGAATTCAAATACCAAGGAACCACAATCTGCATCACACAAGATTTAGCAGCCACCAATATAAAGAAAAGAGATGTAAAGCTTGGACTATGAGGAGGCAAAGCCAAGAACAACCTACCCAGAGAAACAGTATAATCTTACAGGAGGAAAAAAAAGAGATTTTTAATGAAATAGAGGAATTTCAAGCACTCCTAATGAAAAGACCAGAACTGAGTAGAAAATTTGACATGTAAACACAGGATGCAAGCATAAAATGGTAAACATGAGTGAGATCATAAAGAACTGCACAAGGTTAAGCTTTTTATATTCCATATGAAGAGATGATCTATGGAAGTCCTCAGAACTTTATCATCACCAGGGCTTTTAGAGGGAGTTTAATTAGACAGGTGCCATCTCCAGATCTTTATGGGAGGAACACCAACAATCTTTATGGTCTTCCCTGACTAAGCCAGAAGTGCAGCATATAAAGCTGGACTTGGAGTCAAGAAAACCTTGGTGTGAACTTCCCCTTTACCACTTCTCTGCAACAAGGGACTAAGTCATGGAAGCGCTCGCTCTCTCTCTCTCTCTCTCTCTCTCTCTCTCTCTCTTCTTTGGTGGGGCAATGGGGTTTAAGTGACTTGCCCAGGATCACACAGCTAGTAAGTGTCAAGTATCTGAGGTCAGATTTGAACTCAGGTCCTCCTGAATCCAGGGCCGGTGCTTTATCCACTGCACCACCTAGCTGCCCCCTCACTCTATCTCAAACACAGATTTCACAGGGTAGTTGTAAGGCTAATGTGAGATAATATTTAGTGAATGCTTTAAAGTACTATATCGGTATCAGCTATTTATTGACTACCAGCAGTGGTCATTCAGAACATTATTGTCTTCTCTTGAAGCACCAAATGACACTCTTGTTCTGGGCAGAGTTAGGAGTTTTGCTTTAAAGAAGAGAGAGGAATAGTAAGGGGGAGTGGAGCTGAAACCAAAAGGAAGGAGAAAAACTAATTCTTACAACTAGGTTCTTACTACAAGCAGATGCCCAAGTGCCTGCCCTACATGGGCTGTTAGTTCAAGCTGCTCTATAGGTTCTCCCACTACCTATTTCCATTACCTTCCCTGAAGCTTTTGAAATTTGGGTCTCTCCTAAAAGGACAGGGTGACAACCACAGCATCAGTGCTACCCACATCATCTTAATCCCATCCCACACAAATCATGTACCTACAGGAATGTGGCCCAGAAAACAGCCAAGAAGGGTCTTTGGAGGATACTTGGGCCCCCTCTGGCCCTGGGACAAGAAGGGCATCAAACTCCCATGCCCCCAATGATCATCCTCTACCCCCTATGTTTTTCTCATCAACAGATTTTGGCCAGAGATTCTGGGTCAGCTGCCTCTTTCTTCCAATCCTTTTCAAATCCAAGCCCCACCAGTTTCTAGGGGACAGCATCTCGCCAAAGAACCATCTTGCCCAAGGTTGATCTCTTAAGGGTAACTAAGGTACATTGCACTTTCCTAGCTCCACCCCTTAGATAGTACCAATGAAGATAACGCTTTAAGACCTTAAGAGGGGGCAAGGATAGGAAGAGGGCACACTGATCATTAGTGGCCACAGCAAACAAACCTAAACCCAAGTGCTCGTTCACCACTCAGTCTGTATGTGGATCTCTGCCTTTCAAATATCACTTCTTTTTGTCAAATGTCTGCCTTGAATAAAGAGCAGTACTTTGATGCTAGATGATATGTCTCTGCCTCAATACGAAGATTCTACTTAGGTAGTTCACACACAGTAGGTGATGAAGCAGCCCATTGTGAATTCAATTACTACTATACAAAATCTACATAAATGGTACCTAAGTTTTTCTGATATTTCCTTGATGTGATAGAATTTGAATGGTTAAAAAAATTAAAATTAAGAAAGAGGGAAGAGAATGCATAGGAGAGCTTTAGGCTTCAGCTCATGCTAAAGAATCATTGTTTAAAGGAAATAAGATAACTGTTTTTTCCCAATATATTTTTATTTATTTCATTAAATATTTCTAAATTGCAGGTGAAATTTTTCAGCATTCATTTTTTAAAGTTTTGAGTTTTAAATTATCTCCCTCTGTACCTCCCTTCCCTCCCCCCTACTTAAGAAAACAAGCAATTTGATATAGATTATACATGTGAAGTAATGCAAAACATTTCCACATTAGCCAAGTTACAAAAGAAAACAGACCAAAAACAAAACAAAAATAAAGTTTAATAAGTATGCTTCCATCTTCATTCAGACCCCATCAGTTCTTTCTCTGGAAAAAGATGGGATTTTTCATCATAAGTCTTTTGAAATTGTATTGGATCCTTATATTAATAAGAATAGCTGTCATTCACATTTGATCATCATACAATGTTGCTGTTACTATGTACAATTTATCCTGATTCTGCTCACCTTGCATCAGTTCATATAAGTCTTCCCAGTTTTTTCTGAAATCATCCTTCTTATCATTTGTTATAGCACAACAGTATTTCATCACAATCATATACCACAACTTGTTCAGCCATTTTCCAAATGAATTTATCTTTTATTTCCAATTCTTTGCCTCCACAAAAGGAGCTGCTATAATTATTTTTGTACATGTAGGTCCTTTTCCTTATATGTCTTTGGGATAAAGTCCTACTAGTGCTATTGCTGGGTCAAAAGTTATACACAGTTTGATTGGCTTTTGGGTATAATTCCAATAGTTCCCATAGCTCTCCATAATGGTTAGACAGGTTCACAACTCCACCAGCAATGCATTATAATGTCCCAATTTTTCCATATCCCCCCCAACATTTGTCATTTTCTTTCTTTGTCATATCAGTCAATCTGATAGGTGTGAGGTGGTACCTCAGAGTTGTTTTACTTTCTATTTCTCTAATCAATAGTGATTTGTAGCATTTTTTCATATGACTAGATAGCATTGATTTATTCTTGTTCATATCCTTTGGCCATTTGTCAATTGAGGAACGAGTCATATTCTTATAAATTTGACTCAGTTCTCCATATAGCTAAGAAATAAGGCCTTTATCAGAGAAATTTGCTGCAATTTTTTTTTTACCAATTTCTTGCTTTCCTTCTAATGTTGGCTTCATATATTTGTGTAAAACCTTTTTGATTCAATGTAATCAAAATTATCCCTTTTATATCCCATAATGATTGATCATAAACTCTTCCCTTAAGCCATAGATCTAACAGGTAACATTTTCCATGCTCGACTAATTTGCTTATGGTATCATCCTTTATGTCTAAATTGTGTGCCTATTTTGACCATATCTTAGGAAATGTGAGGTGTTAGTTTATACATAGTTTCTGACATTGCTTTCCAGTTTTCCCATCAAAAGTCAGTTATTGTCCCCAAAGCTTGGATCTTTTTGGGGTTTATCAAGCATGGTGTATGCCAGAGGAGGTAGCTGGTGGCTCAGTGGGTAGAGTGCTGGGCCTGGAGTCAGGAAGAGCAGAGTTTGAATCCAGCCTCAGACACTTACTAGCTGTGTGACTCCGGCCAACTGACAATCTCTATTTGCCTTAATCCACTTGAGGAGGAAATGGAAAACCACTCCAGTACCTTTGCCATGAAGACCCCATGGATAGGATTGGTGGACTGTGGTCTGTGGGGTCAAGAAGAGCCAGATACAACTGAAAGACTGAACAACAACTAATTAGAGGACCTAGATGGGATTCTATTATGTTTTGATGATCATTAAAAAAAAAAAAGAATGGAAGGATGGGGAAGAGGAATGTACCAGGAGAGAAGGGAAAGAATGGAGATAATGATCTCATATAAATGATATTCACAAAGAAGAGTTTATATAACAGGACAGTGGAAGAAGGGAACCTCGCATCTAAGCTGGTTAAAGGAAGTAAGTATACTTATACACATATGGTTAAGTATAGAAATTCATCTTACCTAATAGAGAAGTAGGAAGAGAAGGGAAAGAGAAAGGAGCAAATAAGAGGGAGAGTAGATTAAGGGAGGCCTTAGTCAGGAAAAAAAGATTCTTAAAGAGGGAGCAGCAAAAAAGAAGGTAAAGTATCAGAATCGGATGGAAGGAAATTGTTAGCAGTCATAACTGTGACTATGAATGGGATGCACTCACTCATAAAATGGAAGAGAATAGCAAAATGGATTAGAAACCAGAATCCAACAATATGTTGTTTACAAGAAAAACGCTTGAAACAGAAAGATACACACACTCATAGTTAAAATAAGGGGCTAGAGCAGAATCTGTTATGTTTTGTCTCAAAAAAAAAAATTTCAGGGGTAGCTATCATGATCTCAGACAAGCTAAGAGCAAAAGCAGACCCAATTAAAAAAGAAAAACAGGGAAACTAGAAGGTACTCTAGACAATGAATTAATATCAATACCTAATACATATGACATAGTATCTAAATTCTTAAAGGAAAAGTTAAACTAAGTTACAAGGAGAAATGGACAGTAAAACTATAATAGTTATTATTCAATCATCTCAATTGTGTCTGACTCTTCATGGCCCCATTTGGAGTTTTCTTGGCAGAGATAGTGGAGTGGTTTGCCATTTCCTTCTCCAGCTCATTTTACATGTGAGGAAACTGAGGCGAACAGGGTTAAATGACTTGCCCGGGGTTACAGTTAATAAGTGTCTGAAGCCAGATTTGAACTCAGAAATGAATCCTCCTGACTCCAGGCCTAGCACTCTATCTATTGTGCCATCTACCTGCTTCAACTGTAATAGTGGAGGACCTCAATTTATCCCTTTCAGACTTAAAGCTAGTCAACAAATAAACAAGAATAAATTTAAGGAGATAAATTTTTAGAAAAATGAGATATGATAGACTTCTATAAAATACTGAATGGAAATAGGAGCATACCTATTTGTCAAATGTGTATTATACTTTCACAAAAATTGATCACTTTTTGAAGCATGAAAACCTTACCAACAAATGCAGAAAAGCAGAAATATCAAATATATCTTTTTCTGATCATAATGCAATAAAATTATATTCAATAAGGAGATTTTGAAACATAGACTAAAAATTCATTAGAAACGTATTACCTTAACCCTATAGAATGAGTGGATCAAAGAGCAAATCATGGAGACCATCATCATTAAATTAAAAATAATGACAACAATGAGACAACATATCAAAATCTGTAGAATGCAGCCAAAGTAGTACTTAGGGAAAATTTCATATCTCAAAACACATACAGCAAAAGGTGGAAAGCAGCAGATCAATAAATGGGCATACAACTAAAACAAAAAACCCTCTAGAAAATCAATATATAAACCTCCCCCAATTAAACAACAAAATAGGCATCCTGAAAAATCAAAGGAAAAATTTTAAAAGTTGAACTAATAAATAAATAAAAGTAGGAACTGGCTTTTTTGGGGGGGAGAGGGGGAAATGAGGGTTAAGTGACTTGCCCAGGGTCACACAGCTAGTAGGTGTCAAGTGTCTGAGGCCGGATTTGAGCTCAGGTACTCCTGAATCCAGGGCCGGTGCTTTATCCACTGTGCCACCTAGCTGCCCCTAGGAACTGGCTTTTTGATAAAAAACAACAACATTAAAATAGATAAGTCATTAGTTAATTTTATTTTTAAAAAGAAGAAAACCAAATTATCAGTATCAAAAATAAAAAAGGCAAATTCACAACCAATGACAAATAAAATCAATTATTAGGTGTTATTTCCCCCAACTATAGGCCAATAAAACTGATCACCTAAAATAAATGGACAAATATTTACAAAAATATAAATTGCCGAGATTAACAAAACAAGAAATAGAAAACTTAAATGACCTTATCTTAGAAAAAGATATCAAACAAACCATAAATGAAATCCCAAAGGGGAGAAACCACTAGGACCAGATGGATTTATAAGACATTCTACTAAAGATTTGAAGAACAATTCCAATACTATATAAACTGTTTGAAAGAATAGCTAAAAAGAGTTCCTACCCAATTCATTTTATGATCCAATTATGGTCTTCATATTTAAACAAGGAAGTTTAAAATTTTTAAATTTTTAATTCATTTCTCTAATGAATACTGATGCAAAAATTTTCAAATACTAGCAAGGAGATTATAGCCATATGTCACTAATATCAAAACATATAACAGACCAGATTTATACCAGGAATGCAAGGCTGCTTCAATATTAAGGAAACTAATAATTGACTATATGAATAACAAAAAATATTAATACTATTTCAAAAGATACCAAAAAAGCTTTTAGTAAAATGCAACATTCATACCTTTTTTTTAAAAAAAACATACTAGAAAACATAGAAATAAAGATTTCCTTAAAATGATAAGTAGTATCTATATAAAACCAAGAGAAAGAATCTTTGTAATGAAATCAAGCTAGAAGCCTTTCCAGTAAGATCATGAGCAAAGCAAGGATATCCGTTATCACTATTATTATTCAATATTGTACTAGAAATTATGGCTATAGCAATTTGATGAGAAAAAGAAATTAAATAAGCATAGGCCAAAAGAAAACCAAACCATCACTTTTGCAGATAATATGATGGTTTTATTAAAGAATCCTAGAGAATTAACTAAAAAACTAAATGAAATAATTAATAACTTCAGCAAAGTCTCAGGACATAAAATAAACACATAGAAATCATCTGCATTTCTCTATATTACCAACAAAATACAGCAGGAAGGGATAGAAAAATGAATTCCATTTAAAATTACTAGAGACCCTTTAAAAATAATTGCTTATTTACCTACCAAAGCATATACAAGAACTTTATGAACACAATTACAAAACATCCTTTACAGAAATAAAGGTAGATCTAAATAATTGGAAAAATATTACTTGTGAGTAGGCCAAGCTAATATAATAAAAATAACAGCATTCCCTAAATTAATTTACTTATTTAATCCCATGCTAAAAAAACTATCAAAGGTCTACTTTCTAAAGCTAGAAAAAAAAACGAATCATCTGGGGGAATGAAAGGTCAAGAATATAACGGTAATTAATGAAAAAAAGTTGGCGGGGGGGCGGGGAGAGAAGGAAAGATTCTTAATAGTACCTGATTTCAAACTGCACTACAAATTCATAATTGTCAAAAACTATTTGGTACTAGATAATAAATATAGAAGTTGATTAGTGGGGTAAACTAAATGTATCATATTCAGAAACAAAACAGCATAAAAATTGCTAGAAAAACTAGAAAACAATTTGGTAGAATATAGGTAGAGGTAAACATCTCGCACTGTATATACCAAGATAAGCTCCAAATAGGTACATGATTTAGACATAAGTGAATTACAGGAGCAAGAAAGAAATGACTTGTCAGATCTATGGATATAGGTTCATGACCAAACAAGAGATACAGAAGTTCACAGGAGGTAAAATGGGCAATTTTGATTTCATAAAATTAAAAAGGGTTTGCACAAAAAAACAATGCAGATAAAATTAGAAGAAAACAGAAAAAATGTTTGCTGCAAGTTCCTCTGATAAAAAACTCATTTCGAAGATATATAGGGAACTTAATCAAATGTATAAGAATAAGAGTCATTCCCATACTAATAAATGATCAAAGGATATGAATAGGCAGTTTTCATCTAAGCTATCAATTGCCACAAGAAAAATGTTCTAAATCACTAATAATTAGAGAAACACAAACTAAAACAACTCTTAGGTATTACCCTACAGGGGCTGTTGGAGCTATGAACTGGTTCCACTGTTCTGGAAAGCAGTTTGGAACTATGCCCCAAAGCTATTAAGCTAGATACTCTTTTGTCCAGCAACTAGTAGATGTATACCCCAAAGAGATCATAAAGAGAGAACCGATTCAGATCTAGAAAAATATTTACAGCAGCTCTTCTTGTGATGGTAAAGAATGAGAAATTTAGAGGATGCCCATTAACTGAGAAATAGCTGGACAGGTTATGGCATATGAATTGGATAGATTATTATTGTGCTGTAACAAATGATAAAGATACTGCTTATCATTTTAAGGAAGGCATATATGAAATGACACTGAGTGAAGTGAGCAGAACCAGGAAAATAATTTCTAAATAGCAATATTGTAAGAACATCAACCTTAAAAGACTCAGGAACTCTGATCAACACAATGACCTACCATAATTTCAAAGGTCTCCATGATGAAACATGCTGTCCACCTCCAAACTGAGTAATGATGGACTCAGAGTACAAATCAAAACATTTTTCCTTCTGTGTGTGTGTGTGTGTGTGTGTGTGTGTGTGTGTGTATGTGTTTGTGAGGGTTAGGTGGGCATGGCTAATGTATGAATTTATTTTGTATGACTGTAGATATTTTTAATTGGCTTTTTCTTTGCCTTCTCGATGGTCAGGGGCAAGGAGGGGAGGGGGGAGTTTGGAACTGAAAATAAAATTAAAATTTAATTATATTCATTATTAACTGGTCTGCTTTAGGCACTGAGAAAACTCCAGCAGATGCCTAGATAACCAAAGTCCCACCCATCATTACTATATCAAGCTCTTGTACAAGATTTGTTATCTATTTTGCAAACTCCTCATCTATTTCCTTCTTCTGTCCAGGTGTTGTATACAGCAAAATTGCTATTTCTTCTCTCTTCGTTGATTTTTGCCCAAATGTTTTCTGCCATACATGCTTCTTCTGGCTACTGGATTTCCTCAAATGATATTTTACTTCAACCTGTTTCTTTTCTTTTGGGGGGGGGGGGACAGGGGCAGGGCAATGAGGGTTAAGTGACTTGCCCAGGGTCACACAACTAGTAAGTATCAAGTATCTGAGCTCGGATTTGAACTCAGGTCCTCCTGAATCCAGGGCCAGTGCTTTATCCACTGTGCCACCTAGCTGCTCCCAACCGGTTTCTTTTAAATCAGAAATACCTATCCCAAACAATTGTTTAGTCAAGAGTCTCATCCTTCCAAGTCTCCATGATACCAATGAGTTCAAATTAATTTCTTTGTGTTAGAACCTCTATTTTACCTTGGTCATTGTCTAAACTTTGTGCACTTTTGTATAGACATTTGAAGCTGTGAGTTTTATTAGTGGCTCCTTCTTGAATTTCATGTCCTATGAACTTTGGGGTATAACTATCTTGGTAAATATAAGAAGTGGGCAGCTATCTTCTCCTCCACCCCTCCCTTTTCAGTTTCCTTTAAAATTAGTTTTACAGGACACTAGGCAAATGCAGCTTTTGTTAGGCACAATCAATCCCTGGACAGAAATGGGGCAGCATAAGATAGTAGATAAGGCACAGCACTGGGAGTCAGAGACTTACATGGATAACCCCAGGAAATCCCTTCACCTGCCTGGAGTTCACCTTCCTTATTTGAAAAATGAGGGAGTTGGACATGATGGCCACTAAGTCCTCTTTCAACTCATGAAATCCTATGAATTTAGGGGTTAGAGGTCTTGGAAGCAGCACTCACCATAATACCTGGAAATTGAGTACAGTGGGGTTTTTTGTTTGTTTTTTGTTTTTGTGGGGCAATGAGGGTTGTGACTTGCCCAGGGTCACACTGGGCTGGTAAGTATCAAGTGTCTGAGGTCGGATTTGAACTCAGCTCCTCCTGAATCCAGGGCTGGTGCTTTATCCACTGAGCCACCTAGCCGCCCCTTGAGTATAGTTTTTTAATGGCTTTTGGAATGCTTGTGGATCGTCAGCATGGATCAATCCTCAGAGAAATGAATGTCTGGGATCCGTACATCTTGATCCATAAGCAGCAGCAATATGGACTCATATCCTGTCCTTTTTTCTTATCCCAAAGATAAGTTGGACCCTTGGGCAAAAGAGAAAATTTAAAAAGAAAAAAAAATGAAAGGGTTTTATCTTCCCTTGTGGCTTAGGTTTTTCCATCTATGGACAGAGAATATTCCCAGGCAGAGTGATACAGAGGGTTTGCTGACAGTCAGATCTAGGTTATGATCCCAAATCTAGCATTAATAGCACAGTATAGGACCTTGCTTAACCTCTCTAAGCTTTACTTCATTCATCTGCAAAATGAAGGGCTCAAACTAGAAAGTCCCTACCAGCTCTGTCATTTCATCAACTTTATTTTTAGCTCTTTGGATCAATACTAATAATAACTAGAATTTTAGTGATGTTTTAAGGTTTGCAAAGCAATTTATAAATATCTTGTTTTATCTTCACAACGATAATGGAAGGTAGGTAATATTATTATCCCCACTTTATAAATGAGGAAACTGAGGCCCACTGAGGTTATATAACTTGCCCAGGGTCACACAGCTAGGAAGAATCTAAGAATGGATTTGAACTCAAGTCTTCCTGACTCCAGGTCCAGTGCTCTATCCATTGTACAGTAGATTTGGAGTCAGAGGGCCTAAATTCAGATTCCAATTCTGCCAGACACTTACCAACTTGGTCACCTCAGGTGAATTTTCAAGTTCTCGGGGTATCAATTTTTTCCATCTATAAAATGAGTTTCAGTAGATGAGTTCCACAGCCCCTCCCTGTGCTAAACCTCTGATCCTATATCTAATCCTTGACCTTTTCTCTAAATAGTAACCCAGGAGGAAAGAAGAGGACAATTGTATTTCTAATAGGGAGCAGTTGCATCAGACAAACTCATCTACCTTTTGATGTTGTTCATCCTTAAAATAAGCATCCGCTTTCTCTGAAAGGACTAGAAAAAAAATATTGATATGCTACCCACTATTTATTTTTCTTGCTGGGTGGCCAGACAAAGTCTGCCAATTGTGCAGTGCTATAGACTTCCATTCTTTGAATGATCTCCAAACAGCCTTTGTTTACTTTAGTTGTACAAAAGCTGTTATTTGTGACAGGCTGGAGAAGCAGGTAATGAGTTATATCTTTAACCCTTTCAGAAGGGAATAGTGTATAGCATTAAAATGCTGTGCAGAGCACTTGGATGCACACACATGCTAAGCCTTTATTTGGATAGTAATCTAGAAAACACCGCTAGTGGTGTAAGCATTAAAATATGTAAACCTTCCCTGGATTCCTCTTCCTCCATCACCCTCAGTGAATTCTGCCATTGGTTCTTTTTACACTGGATAAAACCGTTAGACTGTAAATTGAAGTGATTTCCATAGTTAAAGGAAGAATGATAATTCTGTGATATACAGCTATGGTGGCCACATCCTAGTAAAACCTTACAGCGGATGGGATAAACCAGGCTGAGGGTAACTGATAAGCCTCAAACCTGTCAGTGAGTTAGGGGAATGTCTACCCCAAGCATGTGAAGACTTTCTCTGCTGGAATGGGTTGATGAGAACAATTTCTTCTGACAGCCATGAAGGTAGATTACTTAGAGCTTGGTCAGACATCAGGGCTTGCAAGGACTCTAATCCACTGCATTCCAAGCCATCACCAGTGGTCCTGTCTTTTGCCTTGCCACTGGACTTTGATGACTCTGGGAGAGAGAGTGAGGCTGACAACTTTGTGCAACTCTACCTCACTTCATTCCAATATATGAGGAATTCAAGACAACACCTGTGGCTACTTCTAATTTCCCATACTATTAGAGATGAGGGGTGGGGGGAAAGTGGCTAATTCAAAAGAGAAAATAACAAAACATCTTTTCTAAGATTTGGCTTGGGGATGAAACCACTAGTGTCTTCACAATATCAAACTTAACAAACTTTAGACCTAGGAAAGGTCAGTAGAAGTTGTTCCATTCTATTTCTCCTCTCTAAAAAGGAGGATGGGGATCTCCGATTTCTTTGTATGTCCTGCATAATCCTTGCCTCAAGTCCCCAGCCACTAGAAATGACTTGGGCACTTGGGAGATCTAGGGGATTTCTATGTTCACCAAAATTTTAGTCCTTAGTGCAATTACACTGGTTTAGCCCCATATGATTTTGACCTTATTCACATACCTTTTCTCAGTTCTGCAGGGCTGGTACCCAGCTGGGCAGTTAGGAAAAGGAATAACCAGGTCAACATAGATTGGCCCTTCATATTATATTTGCCATGTGACCTTGACAGATTACTTAAGCTCTCTGGGACCCCATTTCTTCATCTGTAAAATAAGCATACTAATATCTGCCTACCCCTCCTCAGCAGGTTATGATATAGATAAAATAAATTTATGTGAAAGCACTTCGTAATGGTAAAGCTTGTTGATGAAATACTTAAATGGATTTTTGAGCTCATCAATTTGGATGTTCCCTCTAACTGTACAGGCTGCAACCCATCCACATCTGCCCATTCTGTGTTACTTGACTATATTCTCCCACAAGTTTGTCACTGGTGGGTAGGGGGTCTAGCCACCATGTTGGGGACACCTTCCTTGCTTTTTCCTGCTGTTGTAAGGATACCAGTAGAGCCTATGGGCTGCCCATTGGTTATCCCTCTCTCTCACCACTTGAAAAAACAATCTTCTTCTGATGATCACACATTTCCTTGATGGCCTCCTTTATTCTGGTTCTTCAAGTTCCTTGTTTGTTCTAGGTTGCAGCCTGCTCACATACTCTTCGTCATTTTTATTTCTTCAGAGAGGTGCACTCTATATCTCAAAGGCATCAAACTGTACTAGTAGATTTCTGGTATTCAGAAGCTGTACCTTTATTTCTGGGAGAAGTTTAGGGTCACTTGAGGAGCTTTACAAAGAAAAATCAAAAATGGTCATTCGGTTCTGTGTGTTCCCCCTTCGGCTTCTTCAGTAATCGTAACAGTCACAGAAAAGAAAATCACAGTTTTTAGATTGTCCATAAACTTTCACTTCTAGAGCTAAAGCATTTTTATTGTGCTTAGAAGAAATCAGTCAGCAGGCTTCATGAGAAACATAAAATATCTACCCCTCCTTCCTATTGCTTTAGTTAACTATAGTTTAAAAACTCCCTATAGGGGAACTTTGGAGAAAGTGAAGTCTATGTTCTCCATCTTGATAACTGAAAGAACTGGGGTAAGTGGAGATAGCTGGAAGGAGAGACGTGAGAGCCATAGAAAGAATCTATTCACAGTTGTCAGAATCAATACCTTTGTCTCTGACAATTTCATAGAACATGGCATGGTGTAAAGAGTGTTGCATTTGGCGTCAAAAGATTTGGATTCAAATGGTGCTGTCATCATCACTATCTTAGTGACTTTCAGGAAGTCACACACTTGGAGCCTCAGCCTTTTCGTTTGTTGAAGTCCTGTGACATTTGAAGATTCTTCTGTATTAAAGATCTGACATTACACTCCATCTCTTCCCCAAGTAACAACTGGATTATTCAGTACAATTCGGTTCAACAAATGTTTATGGAGCTCCTACTGTGTGTTGGAAATACAAAGACAAAGAAAACAATCTTTTCTTAGTAGCTGATATTTGACACCAGCAACCGAACACGCACACACAGCATCTGTAACTGAATTCACACATTTAAAAACAATCTTCAAGTCCAGGCTAATGTCCATCCATGAGTATTTTCCTTCCTCTGATCCATCCTGGCCTTCATCTCAAAGGCATCCCATCCTCCTGTTCATCTTGTCTTCTGACTGCTGCCTGCAGGAAGGAAGTGCAGACAGAAGCTCACTTTCTAATCAAGTTCTACTTAAAGATTTGTCAATATTCATCATGTCTTATTGCTTCAGATCCTTAATCTCCCAAATGAAGTGAACTGCTCACATCAGACCTCCAGTACCCTCAAGCCAGAAGGTAGATGCTGGGAGGGAGCAGAGAGAACAGTGTTACAGAGACGAGGGCAGGCGTGATGGGAAGTCTCTGCTATTTGTTTGGTTTTTAAGGACAGAAAACTGTTTATTTCCTGTTTGGGAAATAAGACTGGCCTCCTAAAATATCCTAAATGGATAACTCAAAGATGAAACCTATTTGAAAGTGACCAATTCCAGAACTGCCCAGCAGAAAATGCTTGAATTCCAAATTGAGATGACATTATTTGAGGATTTAAGTAAAATCTTTCTGCAGAGGATTGTAGTAAATCCCAGAGCCAAGGTGTTGGGGGTCACAGATCTGTCCTGATGTTGCTCTGCAGCAAGCATGTGATTGGCTTGCTAAATATAGCTACAGTTTAGCAAATTCAGAAACAGGCACAGGAGAGAGAAGGATTGTGGCCCATGAGAAAACAAAAGTTAGAGGCGTTGTTACCCAAACCCTTTGGCAGACATTCACTAAAGCCAGTACCTGGCTGATTCCACAAGACACAAAACTGGAGGGGTTGTCTGCTTCTTGCCCAAGGCTCCAGAGGAAAGACATTCTGACTGGGAGTGATAGGGAGCCACTCCCTTTAGGAGATGTGGGGCTATTACCCCCACCTTCATTAGTCACCCTCTTGAAAGGAACAAGCTGGGGAAAGCTAGAACGTTTTCTTGGTGCATTATGTCAAAAATGGATATAACCCAACCCCAATATGAACTGTGGGGTGGGTGGGTGGGTAAGAAGTATCATGGGGTTTTCAGGAAGTATGGGAAATTGTGTGTCCCTAAGATGAATTCCTTTCCACAGGCTTGTCAGTTGGCAGTTTGTTTTTTAATATACAGACTTCTCTATTAAATCTGCTCTCTGCCAACACACCAGGGGAGTCCCTAAATACCCACACCTCCCACTTCTGGGGCCACAAGCATCAAATAAGGACTACTGCCTGCTCTGTCTGGCCAAGGAGCATTATCAACTCAAGTCAAAATTCTGGTGGAGAGAGGACAAATGCCACCAAATGCTGCATGGTATGAAAGACAAAGCTAGAATACAAAATATGGCTAATTGCTATGTTAATTATCTCACTAAAGTCTCAATGTTGTTCTTCAGCATTTATTCGTCCCCACCCCTCGAGTTGTTTACTTTTATCAGTTAGAAAATTTTTAAAAATCAATGTCAAGAAAACCAGAATTCTATTCAGACTAATCCAAAGTGTTTTCTCATGTAAGGCCTGCAGCCGTATTCATCTCATCACTTTCCATCAGAAGATACTGTTTGAAATTGCCAACATAAAGCTTCCACTGACAGGCAGAGCCAAGCACACCACACACAAACAAGGCTCCAAACCAATCAAGCCTTATTTCTAATGCCAAACAGAGCTCTGCCATTGGGCCTTAGACAGCGCATGAATTGCTGGTGAATAATTGGTTCAACAGGATCAGCTCATTAAGGTCCAAAGGAGTAAACACACTCTTGCATGTGAATAATATGGAATGATTGTGTATGGATGAGCCCCATTAAAGGGCTGCCTTCCGTCAGCCAGGCAGAAGTTGACTCTTTCCTTGCTGAAGTGTGAAAACAGTTTGTAAACAGCTCGACCAACTCCACGGGGTCAGACCACTACACAACATGACTTGTCAGCGCTCCCAGTTTCCGGAAATCGTTGAGTGTTCCTCAGCATCGTCCTGCTTTCCCTTTTTGCTGGGAAATATCCCATTCTCCCAAATATCACCACTCATTTTGTCACACCTTGCCTGAAGCTGGAAAAGGAAGCCACTCGGTGCTCCTAGGGGCCCCAAAAGCAAATCAGCAGAAGGGGAAGTTCCTCCATCCTTCAACAATAAAACAAGGCCATCAACAGGCAAAGGAGGTGACAGTGCATCCCCAAACTTGGCATACTTTCCTCCAAAAGAATTTAGGTTGGATAGGAAGTAGGGGCAAGGTAAGAACAAGAAGCAAAGTCATCCAGGAATAGTGCTGCGAGCTAGTACATCGGACTTTGGATCTGAGGGCGACCTGCCCCATGTAGGAGGGACATTCTTCCCACACAGACCAGAATACTGAGTTAGTTCACATTTGTAAAACACTGCAGTTTTGGAAAGCACTTTACCTGTGAGGTAAAGGCAAGGATCATGATGCAGATTTGTGGGTAAGAAAACTGAGGCTCCCAAAGGCACGGTGGCTTTCCCAGGTGGCGCAACAGCCCAACGATCACAAAGCACTCCCAGATTACTGCAGGCTCAAAGCAGAGCTCCCTATCTTCACCTATGTGCTCCTCGCCTTTACTAATTGGCCAGAGGACACCATCTTTCCAAGTGAAAGCACTTACTGACATAGCCTAGTAAAAACAGCAAGGAAACATTTCCTCCATAAACTTCGGGCACGCTCTTCCTCTAATAAACACCCCATCAGTGGAATGATGCATGTGTGCAGAGTGGCACATACACAGGCATCAAATGAGGCTGGGGCTCATATTTGGGAGGGTACACACATAGGAACCACGCATGTAGAACAGCAGCTTGTGCCCCCAGCCCTTCAGAGTCACCGGTGTCTTCTGGAGATGTCATCATAGCACTCCAGCTTTGCTTTTTCCTTGTTGGTCTTTATTATATAATGTACAGTCAGGGGCAGCGAGGTGCCGCAGTGGACAGAGCCCTGGAGTCAGGAGGACCTGAGTTCAAATCTGGCCTCAGACACTCACTAGCTGTGTGACCCTGGGCAAGCCACTTAACCCTGGTTGCCTCCAAAATAACTAACAATAACAATAGCAGTAATAAGGGGCAGTCTCTACCAGGTATGTAATCTCCGTTGGGAATATTGGCATGGTATATGGTTTCTGCTTAGCATTGCTCCCTATTAGTCTCAGATGCCTATTGGTTAGCAGTGCTTTGCTGGTCCATTGCTAGTCATTGCCAGATGACTAAGCGTAAGACTCAGGTAGCTAGGTGGTGTAGTGGATGGAGCACTGGACTTGGAATCAGAAAGACCTGAATTCAAATTTAGCCTCAGATACTTACTGTGATGCTGGGCAAGTCACCTAACTGCTCTCAGGCTCAGTTTTCTCATCTGTAAAATCGGTTGCTTTGGGGTTCCAAAGTTCTTGGTTCCTAAGACAAAGAATCATATTTTACCCCCAGAGATTTCCCTTTGGTCAAAGTCCTCAGAATAGACAGATTCCTCCTTCTGGGGAGGAATAATAGCATCTACCTCACAGAGTTTTTATGAGGATCAAATGAAACCTGTGTAAAGGGGGTTGAAAACCCAAAGAGCTATAAAATACTAGCTAGCTGTCATTCTCATTATTAAGGCTATAAAGCCTCTCTCTGCTTCCAGCTTCTGGGTTCTGGCTTTGGGTGAAGTCCTCATCTGGGGTGATACTTCTTCCCCATAAAAGGAAGCATTGGCTTTGCCATCCTTCTTTTGCCTTAGAGACTAGTAGTTTTCAGCTATAGCTCTTTTAGAAAGGTAGGGCCTTCATACACCCAGTTATTAGACGAGGGGAAAAAACCCTCAGAGACATTTCTTCCTAAAAGGAGGATCTGTATGTTCTAAAAACTTTAAGTATGAAAGGGCATGCCTTCTGTAAAACATGATTTCTTGGCTCAGGAATCAAGCTCTTTGGAATTCAGAACAGCCAATTTTAACTAGTGCTCAGAAGCTTAAGGCTTTTAAAAAAAAAAACCACCTTAAATTACTGCTCAAAAGGGTCAGAGTCTCTGTCAGAAACCTTGATCTGACTCAGGGTTAGAAATTCCATGTAACTCCCTGATTAATGTCCAATTCCTAAACTGTACCCAAACAGCATTGGTTTTAGAGCCACCTTTTCAACAAGCTGCCAAGGGGTCTCTGCATCTATGGTCCCTCAATATTTTTTCAGCGGTAAGATTCTTTTGGTCTCCCATGCAAATGAATAGAAGGAAGAAAAGCACAAGAATAAAATTCTAAGTTGAGGAGACCAGATCTTTGTCTTCTTCCTGTCTTTAATATGTTTATGTTGCAAGCTTAACTACCCTACATAGTCAGTCAACCAGCATTTATTAAGCACCTACTATGTAACAGGCACTATGCTATATATTGGAGCTAGAAGTGGCATTTTGTGACCTATGGTTTGGTGGGGCAGTATACAATACAAAAAGAGGAATCTCTATAGACATGTGCAGCCAGATTTACCCTCTTTGGGGTGAGGCTTTGCTTTCTTTCTCTGGCTCATTGCATCCACATCATTACACTCTTTATAATCATACCCTCCCCAAAAGTTAACTTTTAGTGGAATTGCTAAATATATATTTCACACTGATATTGTCTTCAGATCTGAACTGCCTGAACAACTCAAAAGATCCAACCAGAGCTTGTTCTGAATTTAAAAAAAATTATTATTTAATTTTACTTTTTAAGGTGTTTTTATTTTTATACAATTGAATCTTTATTATGTATTTATTATGTATAGCTTGATTGTTTTTTTAAAAGTAAACAGAGGGGCAACTAGGTGGTGCAGTGGATAGAGCACCGGCCCTGGATTCAGGACGACCTGAGTTCAAATCTGGCCTCAGACACTTAACACTTGCTAGCTGTGTGACCCTGGGCAAGTCACTTAACCCCAATTGCCTCACCAAAAAATAAATAAATAAATAAATAAATAAATAAATAGAGACTTTAGCTTGGTAGCCCTAGCTACAAGCAGAGCTTGTCTATATCCTCTTCAGAACTTTGTCCTCTGTATATTATTGTTTCACTGAAACTTTTTTCTTCTTTTTATTTGTTTATTGCCACTTTCCCACCTCCCAAAGAAAACAAATAAAAGCCCTTCCTTGTAACAAAGAAACATATTCAAGGAATGTACATTCTACCTCCTTGTGTACCTTTAGTCCATCATCTCACTGATGGGAAAGAGATATGGGAAGCAGGAATCACCTTATCACTTCTCTCTGATCATGACCAGGAACTGCACTTATTAGAGTTCCTCAGTCTTACACAGCTTATTTTTCTTTACCATGTTATTGTATAAATTATTCTCCTGACTCTGCTCACTTTACTCTGCTTCAATTCATATAAATCTTCCCACATTTCTCTGATTCTGAGTCTTTTGTCATGTTTTACAGCACCATAACATCCTAGCACATTCATGTGCCATAATTTGTCCAGTCATTTCTCAATTAATAGGCACCTATTCTGTTTCCAATTATTTGCTACAACAAGATTTTTTAAAAGCCTGACATAAATGAGTTACTTTGGGGGCATGGTTACACAATGGTTGGATCCGTTCATATTTCTACCAACAATGTATTAATGTACCTATTTTCCCACAGATAAGCCAGTTAACAAACATGTATTAAGTGCTTGCTGTCATTTTCCTTTTTTGTCATCTTGACCAAGCTGAGGGGTATGAGATTAGGACATCAAAATCATTTCACTTTTTCATTTCTCTTATTATTGGTTATTTGGAGCATTTTCCCCATACTATCATTGATAGTTTGCTTTTCTTCTTTGGATAACTGCCTTTTCCTATCCTTTGACCATTAATCTACTGAGACTTGGGTTTACTTTCATTGTTTGGCTATAGGATGATCTTTCAGGAAGTCACCTACCCTGTGAAGAAGATTTTATGCCTCTGGGCTAATTCTAGAACTCTGGAAATCTCAACCCATGAGGTTATTGCGATGGCTAGAAGAGTCAGCTCTTCAAGATCATTAGTCAATGGCTAAGAAAATAGCAGAAGAAAGCTATGAGAATCTCAGTCTCCCCTGGTAAATGAGAGAACCTCCTCCTACCTATTAGACATTCAAAGGAAAATCAAAAGCATCAAAAAGAGCTCCCAGAGAAGGAGCTGGAAAGCAAGGTGATACATTTCTCCTTTTCCTCTAATAGGCCAACGAGTGAGCAGCTCTGCCTTCCTCAGGTGTCAGTGATCTCGGCCATGAATCTCCAGTCACAGGAACTCAAAAAGATTGGAAGTCACTCTGTTGTCCCCAAAGGGCATATGTCACTCAGTAAAGAGTCAGAGTATTGCCCAGCTCCACATGAAGTTTCTTTATGACAAAGGTTCACATCCTTGGATTAAGAGATTCAGTTGAGAGGACATCCTTTGATCAGTCACCTACTACACAATCAAGAAGTGGGCAGCTAGGTGGCACAGTGAATAGAGAACTGGCCAAGGAATCAGAAGGATCTGAGTTCAAATCTGGACTCAGACACTTATTAGCTGTGTGACCCTGGGCAAGTCGCTTATCCCCAATTGCCTTAAACATCCAAGGCCATTTCCAGTCATCATAATGTATATCTTTCCACTGGACCCAGATGGCTCTGGAAGAGAGAGTGAGGCTGGTGACTTTGCACAGCCCTCCCTCATTTCAATCCAATTCATTGCAAGACATGACATCACCTTCCAATGCCATGGTCCTCTTCAAGAAAGAAGGACAAACAACAACAAAGCAAAACAATCAACAAGCACCTACTATGTGTCAGGTACTGTTCTAGTTTCTAGAGTTAGAAGACAAAAAATAAAATGGTCTCTATGGAGCCTGGATTCCATCAGATGAAACAACATAAACACAGACAAATAAATACAAAATGTATACAGAGTAAATACAAAATCATAAAGAGGGGAGTGGTGAGGAAAGTCTTGACTTAGGAGATGGTATCTGAGCTGAGCTTTGAAGGAAACCAGGGATTCTGAGAAGTCAAAATGAGAACACAGCCCTGGTGGACCAACAGCCTATGCAAGACTACAGAAGTAAGAGTGTCATGAATGTGCTGCACCTCGCTATTTCAACAGCATGCAGCCAGTTAGTTTGTCTGACCTCAGATGAGAAGAGGAAGAAGACCTCAGTCTGCATGTGCCTCCTGTCTCCTGCTGCACGTGTGCCCTGGGGGGAGACCACCAAGAGCCCACTGTGGGACTCCCATCTGGGCCAACTGGAAGCTACTTCGAGCACTTCCTGCTGACAGACTGGTCTTCCCCCACTGGGGTGAAGAGCCTCCTGTGTGGAGAAGAGCCACCTTCTCCTTGACCTCAGGCCTTCCATGTCCTCTGTGCTAGGCCAGTGGGGAGCAGCCTCCTTTCTTCCGTGTCCATCTCCTGCTGCACCTTTTCCTCCCTAATCTTCCCCCCTTTCTCTAAAGGAAGAGAAGCAGTGAAATGGAGCCTCCTGCCTGGTCTGCCTCCTTGCTGGGAAGAGGCCTGGTGCCTTCCATACTCGATGAATATTCTCACACCTGATCAGACTCAGCGCATCCCTGTAGGTCATCATCCCGACCCTTTTCCCTGTCCCCTACCACTGCATTCCTTATTCCCAGCTCCCTCACACCTCCCACTCAAGAGTCCCAACCAAGCACCATCTATCCAAAATGCCTGTTCCTTGGGAAACGATTTCTCTTCATCCTAAGTCTTTTTCTCTCCTACCCCTTCCATCTTCTAGCAGCCATTGAAGTCTGGCTCCCCTCTGACAACACAGCCTCCCTGGTCACCCTTTCTAGTACTAGCTACATATTCAGTCATTACCCTCGGGTAACTGCTCAAGGCAGGGAGTTAGAACACTCCTTGCTCCCTATTGCCATTTACACTCCTCCCCCTCCCTCCCTCATACAGTAATCTCTCCTCCTATGAGGTTCATGCAATTTATATCTACCACTGGTCACTGTTGTCCACAGATCACCAGGACACTCCCCTTCCTGAATCAGTTTAATGCCTGGCTTACAGTTACTTTTCTCCCCTCCCCAGTTTTTGCCTTCATACTACAGGGGACTTCAGTAGACACACTGATGCTTTCTCAAACACCTTAACCATTCATTTCCTCAACCGACTCACTTTCCACAACCTACTCCTCCCCACCCCCCCCTCAGTCACACAGTGATGGTCACATCCTTGATCTTGCGATGGCCCACAAACATTAGCACCTCCATTCAAGAATTCTGAAGTCCCTTTATCTGACCATAAGAGGCTTTCTACCGCTCCTTGTCTCTCCTTACCAAATCCTCCTCTTCCTCTAGGTCCTGTCCTCCAATCTCCCCTACACTCACTTCTCTCCCTTTTCCCAGCTTGACCCCTTGGTGAACCAATTCAAGTCCACACTGTCCTCTTCTTTTGAGCCTTTTACGTTGCTTTTTAGCCCCTGCCAGGCCCCAGTCTTGGATGACTACCATCATTTGTTATTGTTAGACATACAAAAGTGGGGGGAAATCACACGTTCATTCTATCACACAACCTCAACTGGATCCTCACCTACTGTCAGGCAGTCCTTCTACACGTCCCTTATCCATTCACTACCCTACTTTCCACAGCAGCTCTTCCAGACCTTTCCATTCCTACCCAAATCTCACTTACCCTCTCAGTTTAGAACCTTGCCTCATATTTTAAAAATCAAAGCCATTCTTTGTGAGCTCCCTCTTCTCCCTCTTCCTTAGCTATCACTCAGATGCCTGCTACCACTTTCTCCTCCACCCCTGTCTCACAAGAAGAGGTAGCCAACCCCTCTCTACCTATACAAGTGACCTCATTACATCTGATCTTCTCCAGTAGACTGTTCCCTTCTGTCATTCCCACTCTTTTACTTCTGTTCAATCTCTGCCTATCTCCTGGCTCTTCCCCTACTGCCTACAAATATGACCATATCGGGGGCAGCTAGGTGGTGCAGTGGATAGAGCACTGGCCCTGAATACAGGAGGACCTGAGTTCAAATCTGGCCTCAGACACTTGACACTTACTAGCTATGTGACCCTGGGCAAGTCACTTAACCGTCATTGCCCCACAAAAGAAAAAAAAAATATGACCATATCTTCCCCATCCTCAAAAACCCTTCACTTAATCTGTCCATCTCTGCTGATTATCATCCTATATCTCTTCTGCCCTTTGGTCTAAAGTCCTTGAATGCAGTCTACAATAGGTGCCTCCACCTTCTTTCCTCTCACTTTTTAACCCCTTATAATCTAGCTTCCCACCTCATCATTCCACTGAAACTGCTCTCTCCAGCTTCCAATGATCTCTGAAATGACAAATTCAGTGGCCTATTCTCAACCTCATTTTCTTTGACCTTTCTGCAGCCTTTGACTCTGTTGATCACCCTCTTCTCCTTGCTATTCTTTTCTCTCTACTTTTCAGAACAGCACCTTCTCTCCTGCTTCTCCTCCCACCTATCAAACTGCTCCTTCTCAGTCTGGATCCTCATCTAGATCAAAGTTTCTTAAACCATTGCTCTATATGTGGGGGTTGTGAAAATTTTTTCAATAGTAAAAAATTATGAGGGGCAGCTAAGTGACACAGTGGATAAAGCACCAGCCCTGGATTCAGAAGGACCTGAGTTCAAATCCGACCTCAGACACTTGATACTTACTAGCTATGTGACCCTGGGCAAGTCACTTAACCCTCACTGCCTCACAAAAAAAATAGTAAAAAATTATGTATACCTATTTTATATACCTATGTACCTGGGGTCACACAAAAATTTCTCAGGTGAAGAAGGGTCATGAGTGGAAAAAGTTTAAGAAGGCCTGATCTAGATAATGTCCTCTAAGCACAGGTGACCCGCAGGGTTCTGCCCTGGACCTCTTCTTCCTCTATTGCCATTTGTCCTTCATTCTTTTTTGTTTTGTTTTGTTTTGTTTTTGCAGGGCAATGGGGATTAAGTGACTTGCCCAGGGTCACACAGCTAGTAAGTGTCAAGTGCCTGAGGCCGGATTTGAACTCAGGTCCTCCTGAATCCAGGGCTAGTGCTTTATCCACTGTGCCACCTAGCCGCCCCCTTGTCCTTCATTCTTGAAGAAGACCATGACATCGGAGGTGATGTCATGACTTGCAGTGAATTGGATATGTGACGGAGGTTCTGTGCAGTCACCAACCTCACTCTCTCTTTCAAGGTTATCTGGGTCTAGTGACAAGATATATATCAAGATGAAGAGATGGCCCCCAGATATTTAAGGCAATTGAGGTTAAGTGGCTTGCCCAGGATCACACAGCTAGTATGTATCTGAGGTTAGATTTGAACTCAGATCCTCCCAACTTTAGAGCCAGTGCTTCATCCACCGCACCACCTAGCTGCCCCACATACTAGCTCCCTCTATACTCACTTGCTTGACTCTCAGGTATTTAACTGCCACTTCTATGCCGATGATTCTCAATTTGATCTTCCAATATTCTATCTCTGTCTTAAAGATATCTTTAACTAGATGTCCAGTAGACGTCTCAAATTCTATATGGCCCAAACTGAACTCATTCTCTTTCCCCGAAACCCTCCCTTCCTCCTAACTTTCCTATCACAGTAGAGAGCTACATCACTTTCCCAGGCCTTCAGGGTTACAACCTAGGTGTCATCCTTGACTCTTTGCTATCTCCCTCACCCTTCCCCATATCCAGTATATTGCCAAGGCCTGCCAATTTCACCTCTGCAGCATCTTTCATATATTCCTCCTTCCCTCAAACATTGGCACCACTGTAATGCAGGCCCTCATCACCTCACACCTGGGCTACTGCAACAGCTGTTGGTGGGTCTGCTCGCCTCCAGTCTCTCCTTACCCCAGACCATCCCCCATTCAGCTGCCGTAGTGATTTTCCACAACAGAATTCTGACCATGTCACTCCCCTACTCAGTAAACTCCCTATCACCTCCAAGACGGAGTACAAGATCTGATATTTGATGTTCCAAGTTCTTCATAACTTAGTCCCCCACACACACACTTTTCCAGTCTTTTTACACTTTTTACACTTTTACTTCCCACCATGTATTCTTCAATCCAGCAACACTGGCCTCCTTCCTATTCCATCTCTTGGCTCTGGGCCATTTTTTTGATTATTCCCCATGCCTGGAATATTCTCCCTCTTCATCTCTATCTATTGCTTTCCCTGGCTTCCTTCACATCCCAAATAAAATCCCGTCTTCCACAGGAAGCCTTTCCTAACCCCTCTTAATTCTGATGCTTTCCTTCTGTAAATCATTTCCTACTTATTCTGTGGATAGCTTGTTTGTACATATCAGTTTATTTGTTGTGTCCTCCACTAGGTTGTGAGTCCTTGAGGAGAGTAACTATCTGTTGACTCTTTATGTATCCCCAGTGATTGCACAGTGCCTGGCACGTAGTAGGTCTTAATGTTTACTGATTAACTTTCTTAACTAACTGAATCCATAGAATGCACCAAGGGGAATAAAACATAATAAACCTACAAAGGTAGGCTGTCAAATCTCTAAGAAGCCTAGAAATCTCACCTGCCAGAGCCTGTTTAATAGGGCTTTAAATGCCAAAGAGCAGAGCTAGCATTTTGTCCTAGAATCAATAGGGATCTACTCACTAGGGCTCACTAGGACGAGAGGGACATACCTAGATCTGTAGTTTAGGACTATCCCTAAGGTAGTTGGGTGAAAGGTGCATTAGAGAAAGGAATGCAAGGAGACAAGGAGACAAGGCCAGGTAGGAAGCTAGTCTAGATGACAAGGTCTTAAGCTAGAGTGGTCATAGTCTAAGTGGAGAGAAGGGGAGTGATGCAACAGCTGCAGAAATTCACCTATTAAAAAGCTGTTCTTTCATCAATCTGCTGGCCTTCAGCCCCCCTGATAGGACTGAGTTTTTGCAGATGCAAATGCAAAAGCACTGAAATATTTTCAGTCTTACTGAATGGTGCAAAGTCACAAGGAATTCTAATCTGGAGCATGAAACCTTCTGAAAGGGATATTTTATTAACACCTTCATGTAGAAAAAATGAGTAAAGTGTTGCCAAGGACAGGACCGTCTACATTAGAATTACAGTCAGAGAATACTGGACCTGGCAGTGCCCAGAGAGATCATTTAGTCCCGTTCTCACCTTCTAGATGATGAAGCTGGGGCTCCAAGAAGGGGAAGGAGGTGCTGGCCTGAGGAGACAGCCTGGGGTGGAAAGTCCAGGGGCCTGTGTGTCCCTGGGCAAGTGCCTTCCTCTCTTGAGGCTTTGTTTCCTTACTGGAAGCCGAGTTTGAATAGGTGAGCTCCAATGCTTCCTTTGGGTCCTCCTCTATGATCCTCCACATGGCAACCAGGACTTAGAACCCAGACATCCTGACTCATGGGGTCAGGGTTCTTTTTGCTACCCCCACTCCATCTACTTCATTATTTGTATCAGGAGTTACTGCTGTTCAGAGCTTGCAAACAGTTTGTTCTCTTAAGTAGGTTAACTACTCCCCTGACAGTCTTCTCCAGGCCTTTAATTTGTCTCACACACTCATTCTTAGGAGAGAGTGCAAAGGTCAACTTCAGCCCAACGACATCTGATGTACCACAAATTCTGAATGAGTGTGGTCTAAAATAATGAGCTCTAGCTGGAAGGATATTCCTAGACCTAGGAGAAGTTAGTAGCAAGCATTCAGAAAAGCTTCTTTATGACTTCTGTTTCATTAGCCTTTCATATTCCCTCACAAGGAACTGTGTTCCTTCTTTGAGCAAAGACGGTTTGGCCTCGAAGCCTGGACTACATGGAGCTTATTTCACAGCCTTCACACACATTTGAAGGAAACTTTCTGCCCCATATTATTTTCACCTGATAAGGAAATTTGCATTGGTTAAGGCAATCCACCCTCAAAAAAGGTTTTTATTTTATTCACAGAGAAAGCAACATATCTCCTAAATATTCCTGTTTCAAAAGTCCACATGCTTAAAGGGGAAAAAATGTTGAACAGTTTTCCGTAAATATGTAAGTTGGGGATTAAAGAGGAAAATGAGTTATTTTTGGTTAAATCCCAGGCCCATAAGGTAGCCCTGGCTGCTCCCCTCAGGCTGTCACCAGACTAAGACAATGGCATTGGTCCTGCTGCTCTGTGTCCATTGGCAAGAGAAATATGTAGGTATAATGACACGTTTAGTTTGGTTTTGGCAAGGGAGGGGGAAAATGTCCTAACTGGTGAGAAAGAACTTCAACTTCTAATGAAGAAGTACATAAAATGTCCCTCTGAAGATCAGTTCGGATTTCAAGGTACAGAAGAAAGCTTCCCTTTGTGACTTCGAATTCCCCATTTCTCTGCCAGCTCCCCATGCAAGCACAGAGACATTCTGTACTCACAGGAAGGTAAAAGGCCTGCCTAACAATGAGAAGCCAGAGGCTCTATCCAAATCCTACCCATCTTTAGACTAGATCAAGTTCCATCTTCTCCATGAAACCTTCCCTGACAACTCCTAGGCCACAGCATTCTCCTCCTCCAGCTTGGGGGTTCTTAGATGGGATCTGTGAACTTTGGTTTGTTTGTTTGTTTGTTTTTGGTGGGGCAATGGGGGTTAAGCCACTTGCCCAGCCTAGTAAGTGTCAAGTGTCAGAGGCCAGATTTGAACTCAGGTCCTCCTGAATCCAGGGCCGGTGCTGTATCCACTGCACCACCTAGTTGCCCCTCTGTTTACTTTAAAAAAAACAATCAAGCTATACATAATAAATACATAATAATGATTCAATTGTATAAAAATAAAAACACCTTAAAAAGTAAAATTAAATAATAAATTTTTTTTTAAATCCAGAACAAGCTCTGGTTGGATCTTTTGAGTTGTTCTCAACTTTATCCACTGCGCCACCTAGCCGCCCCAGATCTGTGAACTTTTGAAAAAATAATTTTGATAACAGTACTTCAGTATAATTGGTTTTTCTATGTAATCCTATGCATTTTATACATTTAAAAACATCATTCTGAAAAGGGGTTGATAGGCTTCACCAGCCAGCCATGACATAAAAAAAACCCCAATTTAGAATATTTAACATTAACTGTTAATTGTTATTTTGTATCATTTACTGTTGTTTGATTACATTTGTTAGTCTTGTGTCTCTGATGAAATCATAATCTCTTTGAGGGCAAGTTCTGTGTTTAATGAATTTCTGATCCCCCTCCAGCATATAACAAACAGCTAGATGGCACAGTGGATAGAGTGCCAGGCCTGGAGTCAGGAAGACCCGAGTTCAAATGTGCCCTCAGACATGTCCTAGCTGTGTGACCTTGGGCAAGTCTCTTCACACTGTTTGCCTCAGTTTCTTCATCTATAAAATGAGCTGGAGAAGAAAAGAGCAAACCACTCCAGTATCTTTGCAAGAAAACCCCCAGTAGGGTCACAGAGAGTCAGACATTACTAAACAGCAATTAGCCTGTAGCATGAAGATGGGTATACAGTCAGTACAAAAAGAAACAAAAATATCAAAGCACTTGATTTGAAGACAGAAGACCAGACCTGGAATCCTGGCTTTGCTCTTTTATTTCCAGTGAACTTAGACCAGTCATTTATCTTCTCTCTCTCTCTCTCTCTCTTTTTATTTTTCAGGGCAATAAGGGTTAAGTGACTTCCCCACGGTCACACAGCTAGTAAGTGTCAAGTGTCTGAGGCCGGATTTGAACTCAGGTACTCAGGTCCTCCTGAAACCAGGACCAGTGGTTTATCCACTGTGCTGCCTAGCTGCCTCCCCTTTTTTCATTTATCTTCTCAGTCTCACATTCCGCATCTATAAAATGAGTGAATTAGACTAAATGATCTCTAAAGTTCCTTCCAGCTTTAAATCCTCTGATCCTATAATTACTGTACGATTCATTTAAAAATTCAGATTAAAAAAAAGCCCTTTTACTGCTACTCATTTTCATATTGGGGGCCCACACACAAAGTCTCACTTTGGATCAAAATAGCTATTATGACTAATACTATGAGTCAGGATATAAATAAAATGCTAAATGAATGGCAGAGTTGTATGTCATGTAGTTCAGAAAGGGGAGAAATTGGCGGACTGCAATGGCCAGTGATGATTTCATGGAAAGAATGGAACTGAGCCCTCTCGTGGCACAAGCGCCTGCACCCCATAAGGTGCAAGTTCAGCCTTCGGCACCAGAATATTGTTGAATCATGTGATTAAGACAGCAAAGTCTCAGGTCAGCTTCTTAAAACAACATCAAGTTAGGAAGCTAACCAAACAGGAATGTTAAGTTGCCCGTTTCTGCAAGCTTACAGGGAAAACAGTTTCCCCAACTGTGGGAACTGCTCAGAAGACAGTGCTGGTAGTGACTTGCTAGACTGTTAAGTGCTTTCTGACCTATGAGCTCATTAAAAATATTTGTGTATATTCAGCCATATGCTAGTAACTAGGGGAGAAGTTTAAGACTACGTCAAGGAGATTACATTCTAGTGGGCAGAGGGGGCAGTTATACATGCAAACAGCTCACAATGTAAAGCAATGTATTATAATAAGCACCAGATGAATAGCAGAGATAATAAGTACTATGAGTTCAGAAGAGGAGAGGAAATCACCCAGCTTAAGTAAAAGGAAGCCTTCTTGGAGAAGGTGAGACTTGAGCTGGGCCTTATGGGATGAGTTTGAATAACTAGAGAGGGAAAAGAAGTTGGGATGAGAAACAGGAGCCAAGTTGAAGACAAGGACAGCAGATCCTGGGAGGGATATGTGAGTCTGGTTTGGGGCAGAGGGTTTGTGTGGAGGACTGGTGTGAAATAAGGCTAGAGAGGTAGGTCATGGCCAGATTATGGAAACATGGGGGCTAAGACCACATAATTACTCATATGACTAAAGTGCTTTAAAGTTTATAAAGTGGTTTTACCTGTAATAATCCTATGAGATCACTATGGACTTGGTGCATACTCCCTACCTATCTTAATCTGCCTATTACAATGGTGCCATTCCATGCACATATTGGGATCCAGAGAGGGAAGCTGATGATGAGGATTATTCCCAGAGTCCTAGAGTAACCCTGAGAGTTTGTGGGATTTCTGGTATTATCACTCATAGACGACACTAGTGTGTTTCCCATTATCAATCAACCAAGTGAACTCCATTAGCTTCTAGGAAAGGAATAAGCAAGAACAGGTGGTATAAAACATTGTCTCCCCATGTACTAACAAGGTACCTGGGAAAAGCAGGCTTGAACTTAAAAGTACAATTTCAGATAGGCACCCACACAAAGACCACACATTGCAAAGGAGTTTCTTTCAACTCCTGACCCCGGAAGTCCTTTTTTCCCCCCTCTGTGGAGTCCCTATGAATTTTATTGTGAAGTGGTGATGATGAACAAATTGCTCTATTATTCAGCTGGGCTGGCTGATTAGAGGGCACAGGTAGCTCAGCTTTTCATAGGGTTTGGACTGAGACAGGCAGGTCACTCATCTGCAGTACTGGTTCCTCACAAGGCTCAGCCCCTGTTTAGCCAGGCCACTCAGAGGCTACACTGTTATTCTGCCAGACTGTAATGCTCAGCGGGGCGAATCCATCACATGGTTGCTGATCGGTCACTTCCCATTATCCCAACTGTTATTAGCTTCAGTAGACTCTGCTACTAACTCTAGTCCCTAGAACCTTATGATCCCCGGAACTCACATGATCTCTTGGTCACTTCCTTCTTTCAATATTCACTCCTGTTCAGTGAGAACAGGAAAGAACAATGAGATAAAGGCACTAAATACTCATGGACACATGGAAACGACATGGCAGACTATCATCAGCTGCCCCTCCTCATCAGGTAATTCAAGGCAGTTCTGCCTCAATCCCAGGGAGGAAAGAGGGTGAGGAACAGGCAAGGCATACCTTTGCAAGCAGGCACTCTTAGCTCCATCTCATCAGCTCCTGAAGCATTCCTTCTTTTGGCTTCACAGCCAATTCAAGACTTTTCAGCATCATCTATTACCAACCCTTGAGTCACTCATGGCCAAGAGCCAGCTCCCCAAAGTTTCCATGTGGATGGATGAGAAGCAGGCGGAAAATCCCCATGCATGTCATCAAGACTGATCCTTCATTGGCCAAAGCCCTCATTACATCTGTACTGTGGTGAATATTATCATCCCAATTTTAAAGACAAGGAAACTGAAACTCAGAAAGGTGAAGGGATGTGTTCAAAGTCCCACAGGTGGCAATGATTAAAGCCAGACCTAACCCTGTCCCCTGATTCTGAGAGGCTTTCTTCCCTGTCATACTGTCACAGAATATTGACATCTGGGGCTTCATTCAGAGGAGGAAGAGTCGCTTGTGTCTCAGCCAAGCAAAAAGGGAATTGTCCTTCACATGATCACTACTGACTTAGATCCATGAAAGAGATGTTCTCCTTGATATATTAGAATGAGTAAGTGAATAGAAAGGGATTTGTTACGTATTGACTCTGTACCAAACACTGTGCTAAGCACTGATGATATAAACACAAAACACTTTACTGGGGGAGATAGTATACAGAGGATCGCTGTGGTGGGAGAGGTGCCCTTTGATCTGGAGTGTTACAGAGATGGGGAATGGAGCTACTGGGGGTACAATGGCAGAACAGATTTGTTCATGCTTCATGGTTCCAGAACAAGGAGCACTGGAATAGAGAACCAATAACCAATACAAATGGCATCTGGAGCCATTGTAGGCGCCCTAAGGAAAGGGGGGAAATGGGTAGTCATAGCAAAATCACTGGACTTTTTCTAAGATTCAGCCCTATGGCCTTCAATTATAGGCTTTGGAGTTGGAATGGACCTTAGAAGTCATCTATTTTAACCCCTTATTTTTACATATGATGGTCCTGAGGCCCAGAGATACTCTTACTTGTCCAAAGTCACAACCTAATAAAAGACAAAGTTGGGATTTGAATCCATGTTTTCAACACCAAATCCTGGAGTCTTTCCACTATTATCACCCTGCAACAAGTTAGTCTGAATAGGATTTTAAACCTAATTCCCTTTCTGCTTGTCTAGGGGTATCAGTGACTCATTCCTCACTTTTGAGGAAAAAATGGACAGAACGTTGGGCTAGGAAGCAGAAGATCTGGGTTCTAATCCTAGCTCAGGTCATTACGATCTCTGGGTATCAATATTTTCACCTGGCGGATGAGAAGTTTGGACTATCTAGATATCTCGGGTTCTACAGAGCTCTTGCATTCTAGGATTCTTTAAAAATCACATAATATTTGCTTGTTGATTTCTCTTCTTTTTCAGGATAAAGGCCTGGGCAAACATGTACAAATGAATAACAACTAATACAGCCATGATTTAGTGAGTTGATATGCTGAATAATCCACTTGGGTATCGTAAGGTCTTTTTTTTTTTTTTTTGGTGGGGCAATGAGGGTTAAGTGACTTGCCCAGGGTCACACAGCTAGTAAGTGTCAAGTGTCTGAGGCTGGATTTGAACTCAGGTCCTCCTGAATCCAGGGCTGGTACTTTATCCACTGCGCCACCGAGCAGCCCCCTATCTAAGGTCTTAAAACAAATTAAATTAAGTATGAACTAAGTGCTTTTGTCTGTTGATTATGGAAAAAAAGCATTTAGTTTGGTAGAGCCAAATGTCATCTTAAAGGCTCTTTTACAACAAAGTATCACCCATCCATACATCAATATCATTCAAGATTCCTTGAAAGATATAATGCTGACCCCAGGTCAAGACATAAAACAATAGGATGTATCATCAAAGGTATTTGCCACTTTTACAGAAGAGTCAGTGAAAAATACAAGTTGAAGAGGATCCTCCATGAACAACAAGGTCCTCCAGATAGTCCAGTTTTATGCTTGGCATTATGCTGATTATGTCAAATTCCAGATTATGGCAGTCTCTTGGAAAAGACTTGTATCCATTCAAAAGAATTTACTCTGATAATGCACAGAGAAAATATGGCTGAAGCAGATGAAGATTATCTCTTACCTGGATGATGAGATGCAACTTATAGAGTGGGAATGGGTAATGAGTTGGGTCTAGAATTAAACAGGAGCAAGAGAGAGAGAAGGTTAGATTGCCTTCAGGAAATTGCAATGCTCCTTTAAGAACTCTGCATATCTCCTAGAAACAAAGGCTCGGATTTTTTTTAAAGTACCAGTATTCTATTGATGATATGGATAACTGTGAGAATGAAACACGACAGTTTCCCCTAAATTAAAAATCAGTATCATGAAGAGGTCAATAGAGTAGATATTTAGTAGGTCAATAGTAGATTGTAACATAGAACCCATAAATAATTTTGTGAAAGAACAGGAATAAAAGATTTCAAAGAAGAAATGACAGACAAGAAGAGAAGATGGGCTGGTTATGTAGAAAAAGGAGGCATAAAAAATGGATAGTCCAAGCTGAATGTTCCACTGAAAAAAAGTCCTCACTGGATGGACCTCTCTGTGGTGAACTTACAGGAGAGTGTCTACAAAAATCAAAAAGAATTAGTAGATTTGATTGAATGATGATCAGCATCATTGGAAGGAACTCAAAAATTGAGGACAACACAAGTTAATTTATTGCAGTGAACCAAGGACCCCCCCCCCAAACACACAAAGAACCCAGGGGGTGGTTACAAGACAAATGTTTAAGTCACTTCCCAGAAGCCCCGTAGAATCCCTTGACTGGTCTAGTGATAGCGATGGCTATCTCATACCACAACACTTAACTAATCTGCCCAAGCCTTGGCAGGTTGCTGGGCCAGACTGGAGAGACCCCCAATCCCAGGTTAAGACACTCACCAGAAGGAACTCTGTTGTTACCTTTGTAAAACACAAATTAGCACCACTTCCTAAAAGTCTAACTTCTACAGTTCACTTGACTGACCTCCTATACTTCATTCGAGCCCATAGTTTCCCAATAGGCAAAACAAACATTTCAGAAGTAGTGAATTCTGGTTTTCAGAGGTGGCTATCCACATGAAGGAGTGTACCTACTAAACTTCATCTTGTAAAATCCACAGCTGTGGGTGGCAGGAAAACTCAAAAGTGTCTGAACCCATTTCCAAAATGTAGTTTTTGGAATCAGAAACCCTCCTTGATCTAAATAAAGTAACTTAACAAGTTTTCACTTTATTTAGAGAGAGAATTTGCATCCAATCCAACAACTTACCTGCCAAGTAGCAGTTTTATGGGAACTAAAACAGACGACTTCTGAACCACTCAGCATACTTGTTTATAATGGAAATTGCAAATAAGAAGCAATGATATAATTATGAAGTTATATTTCACATGAAAGATTTTGACTAGAATGTTTTAGAGATACTTTGTGTTCTACAGGATAAGATCCTGATCCTGAACTAATTAGGAACAGTTTAATTGCATAATGTAACTATGATACATGCTTCCCTTTTCAGAGAGGTTCAAGCTGTTAACTGGGCCCTTCTAATGCCTGGCGTTGTGTTTGAAGAACAGGATTTGTACATCATAAAATCCAATGCTTCGTGTTCACAGGCAGGTCCTAGACTCATTCACCCAAAATGCCAGAGATAGGAGAACCCAGAAAAGGAAGATGTGTGTATAGAACTCCAGAGGAAGCAGTGGGCACAGTAGCACATGCCTGTGCCTAACCTTCACTGTTGTGCTGCCTGGGGATGCATGAACTCCCCTCAGCCCAGATCCTAGGAGACCACCAGCATTTCTGCCTAAAGTTACTTCACTTGGCTGAAGAAAAAAAGAAGGCACTCACGACATTGGCTGTCTCAACCTTTAGCGGAAAGGGAGGATAAAGAAAACCTGAAGCTTCATATGGGTCCATTCAATGGCAAGTCTTGGAGCCAAAAAAGATGCTACAGAAAAGGTCATATGTATACCCTCTCCCTGCTGTCCAGGAGCTTCTGTGCCAAAGAAGAGGAAACAGGTTTCCAATTTGGATCAAGAGAGAAAGCAAGTAAATGGTAATTTGCACAAAGGCTGGGAATCCTGGAAAATAAGTAAAAAATGGCACTTACTAATGGCCAATAAATACCTGAGGGAACCAGTCCTAAGTAAAGGAGCTACTTTATGTAACAAGAGGGACATAGGGGGCAGCTAGATGGCTCAGTGGATAAAGTACCAGCTCTGGATTCAGGAGGACCTGGGTTCAAATCCAGCCTCAGACACTTGACACTAGCTGTGTGACCCTGGGCAAGTCACTTCACCCTCATTGCCCTGAGAGAGAGAGAGAGAGAGAGAGAGAGAGATAACATCTCAGAGAGGAAAGAGATGTTAGGGACAAATTAGTCCATTGTCTTTATTCACTTCAGACACTTACTAGCTGTGTGACTCTATGTAGCCCCAATTGCCTTTAACATCTGGGGCCATCTCCAGATGTCCTGATGCATATCTTGCCACTGGTTCCAGATGGCTCTGGAGGGGAGAGTGAGGTTAGTGACCTAGCACAGCCCTGCTTCACTTAAATCCAGTTTACTGCAAGTCATGACATTTGTCATGATCCTCTTTGAGAATGAAGGACAGATAACAATAAACAAGAGAATAAGAAACTTGCCCAGGTAAATGGAAGTAATTAGTCCAAGATCACACAGAACTGGAACACAGGTCTCCCAATTCCATCTAGAAACAATTGGGTTTTATGTATTCTAAGGTTATCTTGAAAAGTGATGGCAAGGCCAGAACTACAATAGAAATGAACCGCACATGGGGCAGCTAGGTGGTGCAGTGGATAAAGCACCAGCCCTGGATTCAGGAGTTCCTGAGTTCAAATCCGGCCTCAGACACTTAACACTTACTAGCTGTGTGGCCCTGGGCAAGTCACTTAACGCCAATTGTCTCACTAAAAAAAGAGAAAGAAATATTCAAACATAATCAAAAGACTGAAAAAAAAACAGAAGAAAATATGGAGTACATACTTTAAAAAATAAGAAACACAGAAATCAGTTCAAGGAGAGGTAATCTTGGGATCATGAACCCTGCCCCCCCCCAATACCTGGGTCCCATATTTTTAAAAATCCTAAATGAAGGGCAGCTAGGTGGTGCTGTGTATAGAGCACTAGTCCTGGAATCAGGAGGACTTGAGTTCAAATGTGACCTCAGACACTTGACACTTACTAGCTGTGTGACCCTGGGCAAGTTGCCTCACTCCCACCCACCCCCCCCAATCCTAAATGAAAACTGCCTAGAACTAATAAAACCAGAGAGTAAAGTGAAAATAGAAAAAATACACCAGCCACCTTCTGAGAGAAACCCCTAAATGGAAACTTCTATCATAAATGAAATCCAGCCTTTTGGCAAGTAAAGTATTTTGTATCCATTTACATGAGATTTCATCTCATTCCGTTTGGTCTGATGTTCTAGTTGGTCACAATCTCTCTGCATCTCGACTCTGTGGCTCAGTCAGCCCTATCCCACTCAGCTCTCTGTCCTGTGATCTATGGGGTCTGGACTCTGATGCTACCATCCCAAATATGCTTAACAGAAGAAGCAGAAATGGCCATCATCCGAGTCACAGTCAAAAATGCTGAACAATACAAGGCCAAGGACAGATCCTTGAGACTCTCCACTAGTGACTATCTTCCAAACTGACACTGAACCATTAATGATTTCTTTTGGGGCCAGTCTTTCAACCAGTTCCAAATCTAATTAACCAATGCAATCATGTAGCCTACATCTATTTCTGAATCAGCCTGAATTGCGAATATTCTTTACTCCTTCCTTCCCTCCCTCCCTTATTCCTTCCTTCCTTCCTTCCATCAGCATTTATTGTCTACTACATGCCAGACACTGTACTAGGCACTGGAAATATAAAGGCAAAAGTTAAATAGTTCCTGGGCACTGGTAACTGGAAGACTCAAGATTAGCTATATGCAAGAGGTGGCACTTCAACTGAGCCTTGAAGCAACCCAGGGATTTTAAAAGGTAAGGGTGAGGAGGGAAGGCATACCAGGATGCCTATGCAAAAACCCAGAAGTGGGTGATGGAATGTCATGAATGAGGAACAGTGAATGGGCTAGTTTAGCTATACCATAGAATATAAAGCAGAAGGATCTGGAATGGTCCTGGAAAGTAGGCTGGTACTAAATTATGAAAGGCTTTCAATAGCAAACAGAAAAACTTATATTTGATCCTAGAGTCAATAGGGAACCATTGGAGCTTCTTGAGCAAGGGAGTGACTGATCAGGTCTGTAATTTTAGAAATATGTAGATGGTGGATTGGAGATAAGAGAGATTTGAGTCAGGGAGACCAATTAGGAGGCTACTGCAGTAGTACGGCAATAGGTGGTACAGACCTGAACTAGAATGATGATTGGGTGTAGAGAGAAGGGAATGAATGTGAGAGAGGTTGTGAAAGTAGAATCAACAAGACCTGTCAACTGGTTAAGATGCAAGGAGTAAGGAAAAGGGAAGAACCAAGGCTG
Source organism: Dromiciops gliroides (assembly GCF_019393635.1). Classification (NCBI taxonomy): domain Eukaryota; kingdom Metazoa; phylum Chordata; class Mammalia; order Microbiotheria; family Microbiotheriidae; genus Dromiciops; species Dromiciops gliroides. The sequence continues at coordinate 54,778,491 of NC_057862.1, forward strand.
ACTCCAAGGTGTGAATCTGAGTGACTGGAAGTATGGTGGTATCCTAGATAGAGAGGCAGTCAGATCAAGCAAGACAGTCCCCCAAGGAGCTTACATTCTAATAAGGGAGCACGATCCCTAGAGGGGAGTAGTACCCAGGAAGGACGATTTTGGTGGCGTCGATTTGATTGCTGTTCCCAGAGCTCCCGAAGGAAGTGAGGTGGCACATGTGATGACATCCCCTGAGCATGGGTGGGGAAGAGTGTGGTGCTCTGGGTCCAAGCTATATGTGGTGCAGGGTCCCAGGCAGAGGGTGGCTTGAAGGTAGAAGCTGGAGCACAGCAGCACAGCAGCATGAAAATGGCTAAGGAAACATTTTTTTCCTGCCCTTGCTTCATACATCCCATACCTAGTCAAGAGTCCATCATTCCTCTAATCTAAGCCTTCTTCCACAAATCCAAACTGTCTTCTCAGGTGCTATTTTTTTATCCAAGTATTCATTCCCAAATCCTTCTTTTCATTTCAAGACTTTTATCTTTAATCAGAGGCAGTAGTGAATAAATGAATGGATTATTAAGCATGTAACTCTGTGCCAGGCACTGTGTGCTAAATGCAAACAAGTAGGAAAGTCTCTACTCTTGGGGAGCTACCTGCTAACCATGGGGAAAAAACATTAAAAAGGCAAAGGGGAAGAGGAGGGAGGGGATACGCCCACAGTCATATGGTTTGGGAATGGCCAGGAAGTGGGGTGGCTTTTCTCAGTGCCCAGGGTCTCATTAATTATGGTTAGTAAATAATAATGGTGACAAGGGTTTGCAAAGTACTTTACATACATTGGCCCATTTGATCCTCACAAAAACCACTCTGAAGTAGGTACTATAAGTATTCTTATCCCATTTTACAGAGAGAGAAACCAAGGCTTAGAGAGATTAAATGACTCACCTCATTAAGTGACTTGCCCCTGGCCACTGAACTAATAAATATCAGAGGCAATATTTAAATTAATCTTACTGATATTAGGTCCAAAGCTCTTTCTATTTGGACAACACTGATTTTCTATTCTGAGGAAAATACTGCCTGTGCTGCTGTCTTCAGCACCTTAGTCAAGACTTCATAGGACCTGGAAATGTTTTCTAGGTTCTTTCCATGTATAGCCTCTGTCCATATGTAAATTGCCAAAACTATCTATAGATTTAGAGCTGAAGGGATCTCAGAGACAATCTGGTCCAGCCCACTTCCCGCCCCGACACATCCCTGGCCCATGGCCACGGTGGAAAAGTGAGGCCTGCAGAGGTTGTGACCTGCCTAACTTCTCACAAACGTCGAAGGCAGGATTTGAACATAGGTCGCCTGACTCCAGAATCAATGCCCTGTGCACCCTTGCCACTGCCTGGTTCTTAATCGTATCCTTAGTATGGGCCTCATGAAAGCAACATGGCTTTCAATCTCTCTCAGGTCAGGTCAGCAGAGTCCACATGGCAGTGGGAGGAGCCCTGGCTCTGGCCTCTGAAGGCCTCAGTGTGAATCCAGACTCTGCTTCACTGAGAGCTCAGGCCCTTCATCTGTGAGATGAGGGAGGGACACAAAATGACTTCTAAAGGTGCCAACAGCTCTACAATTCCACTGTACTTGGATCAGGAGCCCTCGGCTCAGAGTCACCAACTCCTCGGCCTTGACTCTTGCTTGGTCCATGGCTGTCTGATCTCTCTCCTGGTCGTGCAGGTAAAGCCCTCACATCCATCCTTCCAACACCAGAAGCTGCCTCCTCCAGAGGTGGTCCTCTTCTCCAGGCCTGTGGGCAGCTTCAGATCTGCTATCAACTCCGAATAGTCTTACATGGCTCCATTGTATTCTTTCACCCTCCAGCCTCCTGATGCATGTGAGGATTCCTCTGTTCCTCTTCAAACTCCTCTTCTGCTTCACTTCCTTCTTGAAGCACTTCTTCAGTTCTTTCTGGAGACAGTGCATTCTTCCTGAAAACCTGAAGAGAATGAGAGAGATGGAGTTTTTCATCTGCTATTGTAGGGCACGATCACTTTCATAAATACAGTGCAATCTATGCACCTAATAATAATGATGACAGCTGCTAGCATATCCTAGTTCTTTTTGGTTTACAAAGTTCTTCACATATGTTATCTCATTTGATCCTTACAACAAACCTTGCCATTTTACAGACGAGGAAATTTAAAATCAGTTAAGTGATTTACCCAGAGTCACACAGCTTCATAATCCCTAGATAAATAAATGCTTACTACAGAGAAGATACTGTACTCGAAGCCTGGGATACAAGTTAAATATAACACAAGCCCTGTTTGCTAGGAGTTTACAAAATCTAATACAGAGCAGAACAAGCATACAAATAACCATGACATGAGGGAGAATAAGAAAAATTCAAAGGAGCGGTCTGGATACAAGATGATGAACATTTTGGGGAAGAAAAGATGAGGGATGTGTGTCAGGAGGGAGCACTGATGTCACAATTTCAACATTATCATCTTGTGGTTGAATTTGATTAAAAAATGAGAATATTTTTTATATGCATGGCACTGCTTAAGCAGAGGAGAGTTTGGGACTTTGATCTTTTTCACCCACTTCCCAAACTGACTTAGGAGAATTTGGGGCAGGTGCTCAGGGCATGCACTCTTTTTTTTTTTTTTTTTTTAGTGAGGCAATTGGGGTCAAGTGACTTGCCCAGGGTCACACAGCTAGTAAGTGTTAAGTGTCTAAGGCCTGATTTGAACTCAGGTACTCCTGACTCCAGGGCCGGTGCTCTATCCACTGCGCCACCTAGCTGCCCCATGGCATGCACTCTTTAGGACTGCTAAAGCCTGGACCTGTTGGTACAGCTGAATTGAATCATTCCACTCAAGTGCACCACGACAGTAAGTGGGGAAACAACTGGAATACCTTTTCAGCTTCAGTATCCATAGGTAATATTCCTTTTTGCAGGTACTGTCCTACCCAGAATCCTGAGGAAATTGGGGGTAAGGATGAGAGTTCAGTTGCCTTGTACTTAAAAGGGTCAATGCTCCTTTCTCCTCCTTACCCCTACAGGAATGGTGCCCAGTGTTTTCTTTGGCTCTGGGGTGAGGCTCTATGTGCAGACTGTAGTCAGAGACCTGTGGACAGTAGGTTAGCCTCAGGAAGGGAAAATCCCTCCTCTCTCACTGCTACAATTCCAGATTCTGTAGAAAAGACCCAGAACCTCTGGCTAGGCCTTTCCTTACCAGTTCAAGAACAGCTTGGAGTGGCTGGAAAATCTACCATTTAAGTAGCTGGGGTCAGTACTACAGTGATGTCAATAGAGAATGCATGGATTCCTTTGGAGGGAGCAGATTTCATTTGTCCCCCACGCCTAGTCACAGAGGACACCGTTATAAACATGGGGAATGTGAGTGAATGCTGGAAAATACACACTGTGGTATTCTTTGTATTTCTCTATGTCAGCTGTTGTGGACTACATTTGTTAGTTTCCTAGGCCTTTGGGAAAGCTTTCCTTTCATCCATCATAGACAGCTCACTTGGAAGTGTGGAATCATAGTCAACCTTTTGGACCATCAAGTAGAGAGATTTTCCCAAGCTTCTGGGTATGGCGGTGGCTTGAGCTTCATGAAGTATAATGCTTCCCATAAAAGGCAACCCAGGGGCTTTCTGGTACAAGTGCCCTTGGTGCAACAGTTAGATGTGGACTGTGCATTCGCTTAGGCAAACCCAATTGGAATACATTTATTACTAGCTGGCAAGGGAATGCTTTGAGAGGTAGTGTGTTGTAGTGGAAAACAGGTCTCCCTTTGCCTTTTGCTGGCTATTTGACTCTGGTCAAGTCACTTGTCATCTCCCAGTGCTTCGGGAAACTCTCTAGGACTTTAAATTTTCTTAAAAACTTTCATTTGTTTGTTTGTTTGTTTATTATTTTTTTAGGAACTACAAATTTTCAAGACAATTTATAGGATCATAGACTTGGAGCTGGAAGTGGCTATCCAAGCCCCTCAATCAGTAAACAGTAATTAAGTGCCCTCTATTTGCTAGACACTGGGAATGCAAAGGAAAAAAAATGAGACACTTCTGGCTTCCAAGTTTACATTCTGTTAGGGAAACAACATGACCTCCTAGAAACAGATACAAAATATAAACTAGTAAAGAAAATGAAATGGGGGAATAATAGGAGGATTAGTGAGGCGTGAGGATGGAGGAGCTCACACTTAGGTCCAAATATGAAGAAAGTGAGAGGTTCTAGGAGGCAGAGCCAAGGAGAGGAGGGCATGCCAGGCACAGGGAACAGTCTGGACAAAGGCAAAGGAGTGAGAAATGGAATGATATGTTTGAAAAACAGCAGCCAATCCAGGAACAATTAAGTTTTTTTAAAAATAAATTTTACTGATATCTTTTTTCATCACCTCCTTTATGCCTCCCCATTCACCCTCCCAGAGGGCCATTTATTATGACAAAGGCCTTTTTTTTTTCCAAAGAAAAAGAGGAAGAGGTCAACAAGGAGTTACTAAGCATCTACTATGTGCCAAGCACTGTGCTAGGTGCTGCAAATACAAAAGCAATGAATGAAGCAATACTTGAAAGAAGCTAAGAAGGCCAATTTTTCTGGAACACAGAGTTCACGAAGGAGAGAAACATGTAATAGATTTGGGAAGGCATGTGGAACCAGGTTGTGAAATGGTTTAAATACCAAGGAGGAGTTTGTATTTCATCTTAGAGGCAAGAGGAGGGGTGTGGTCAGGCCTGTATTATAGGATTGTTGCATTTGCAGCTGCTTGCAGCAGGGATTGGAGATGAGTGAAATGACTTGCCCAAGGTTATACATGTCATAAATAACAGACCTTGGTTGCTAATCTGCACAGTGGTGAGTTTTCTCCCTGGAGGTGTCAAATACGAATGAAATCATAAGTTCAGGCCTAAAATAAAGATAATTTTATAACAAAGGCATTTCTTGGGCTATTTGCATATTTTAAAAGTAATTACCTCCTTCATATAAAATAACATGTACATTCATGTCTAAGTTTTAGTAAAACTTAGAAATAGAAATTTGGTGTGTAATTCCTATTCCCAAAATGTGGCCTTCACCCTGCAAATATTATTGATAATAATGGGGGGAAGGTGCTACATTCAAATAGGAAAGATATCAGGAAGGGACTAGACCTGAAGCTTTTCTTAAAACAATTCACATTAAACTATGTTTAGTAAGTCAGTGGAATGACCATTTTTCTTCTGTTTGATTATTAATGCCTGGGTTATAAAGGAATGTGGGATCTCTGTACTGAGGAGCACTAGAGAAATAGGTATTATCAGTGTAGAACAGAGCTGTGTCCTGAAACTAAGGATGATGTACTGAGGACTTTCTACTCCCCCTGCCCTTCCTTGGTGGTTTCACTGAGGTTCCCTTTTCTCCTACGGGGAAATGGGAGGCTCTTTTCTGTCAGCTGGAATCAGAGGATGGGCCTCTGGGAATCCTGTCCAATTCTTGGTGTCAGTTTATACCTGCCGGTGAACCTGAGAGCTATACAGAGGTGTCAGCCATCTTTCAGAAATGAAGGAAGTGTGCGGCTGCACCCCACCTCCAACAGCAGGAACCCGAGTCCTGCCCCAGAAGGGAGAAGGCAGAGCTGGCAGCTCTCAATAGAAGACGCATTTAAACAAGGAGGAAAAATGGTGGTCCCAAGTTCTGGACATTGGGCAAACTCATTCATAGAGTGACCGAAGCAGTCTAGGAGGTAGAAAGGAAACTGGTATGATTAACCAGGGCATCAGGGAGGGAAAAAATGAGAAGGGACCTTCTGTAAAAGCCTAATTCATTGGGAGAGTTTTGTGTGCCTGACAGCAGCCCTTCTGCAAGGTGAATTCTTTCATAAAGGGCCTCATTCACAGTCTGCCAAGACATCCATGACCTATTCTCGAATTCACACAAAAATTAAAAGAAAAACAACAGCCTGGCTAATTTAGCGACTTGCAAGATGCAGCTGGTGCTACTGTTTGCACAAAAATTGGCCTACTCCTCACCCCCACCCCCACCCCTAGCAGTCCAATTGCCTACACCTCCCCACCCCCAACCTTTTCGATATGTTTTTCTTAGTTATTTTGTATCCTCCAGCACCAGCATGATTGTGACAACTGACTGACTTAGCTGGCACTGTGGGATACAGAATAACAAAGGCGTAATGTATCAGGATGGCAAGGGACGGGGGCCTGTGTGGGAAATGCACACAGAACAGCAACGGGGTTGGCCGAAGCCAGCCGAGAGATCTGCTGAGAGATTTGGAGCATTTAAAAATAATCATCATTTTAGTACAAACTACATGAAAGGCTTCTGTAGGCCAAGATGCATTTCTTCTTAGTGTCCTGGTGGGCTGGTGGCTTTGTACCTGCCAGGGGCAGAAAGCTCTTGGGAACCTGGGCTTGGCCATCTTACTGGCCTGCCCTCTCCCCTTGAACGGTCTGAGATACAGAGTCCGGTGTATGTCAGTTACCTTCAAGTACCTTTCAGCACTGGGATTAAACAATCTCGTTTCGGATCCCTACCTTCACCGACTTTTCCAGGCCCCAACTTGGGGAAGACCCACGGCACCTTCTGTTTGCCCATCAAAGAGCTGTGTTTTTGGCCCAGTAAGAGATCAGGCCTGGTGGGTGCTACTTTCAGCTGCACAACAGACTTTCTGATGGCCCGGTTGGGGTATAAAGACAGGCAGCTCTGCCGGGCTTCATTCCTTACGGTGGTCACCCATGAATGGAAGCTCAGACTGCCTAGCTCTCTTTTTCTAGCAAAGGCTGTGTTGATACTGAATGAATATGCACTGGCTGCTGGGGAGGGGGAAAGGGCAGAGGGCATTTGCTTCAATTACATGGCTTATTTTGTCTCCCTCTTTACAAACTCATCTTCTGTGGAGCTGGGCCCACGGCTGGCAGCTTCTGCAGCTTTTAAACTTACTTAGCAGCTGCCTGCCTGCCCTATCAACAAGCTTGGGAGGGCCCCAAACTGACGGGCCACAAGCCCAACATACACATAAACTGGCATCCCTTCTGTCAGCCAGCTCCAATCCCACTCTTCCCCACCTTTACTCAAGATCTGAGTTTTCCTCAAAGCACTCCAAAGGTAAATACGTGGGTTGTGGTGGTCACCAGGGCCAGATCCTTGTGAAGTTGACCAAGGTCAACAATGATGACCACAGTCCTTTATAGTCCTGTCCCCATCTAGGTTTCACCCTGCACAGCATGAAGCCTCCAAGCTCAGCCTCTGCTCTCATTACCCAGGGAGTCAAAGGGAGGCAGATGCAGCCTAGAGAGGGCAGCTGTAGGATCTGCTTGTGGTCGGGTCTGGAGAAAGCAGTAAATGCAGAATCCACTTGTTCATAAACAAATTCCAGTCTGATCAGTTCTCCAAGATCAAGGAATACGGTTTAGAAGCTGTGAAACAGGATTTGTTTGGACTCTGGGCAGAACTCTCTCCCCTTAAGACCTGACAACTTGATATGCCCAAAGGAAACAAAAGGACGGAAACTTGAACCTAGAAAAAAAGTCAACTGATAATGAAGGGAGAGTTAATTACTTGGAAGCTAACAAGGCCAAGCTGAGATGGGAAAATGGCTCTGGCTTCCATTCTCCTCTCCTTTCAGGTGGAAAACCCAGCAGGGCTCTAGCTAGATTCTTGGATGCATGTACAGTTCCCAGATTATAGCAGCTTTTATTCCAGTGGAGAAACTGATCCCCAGTCACTTTCAGCCTCATTCTTTTCCTCACGAGTGGTTTTTAGCACAGTATTATTATGGTTAGTGTTAAAAAAAACAACAACCCAAAAACTAAAGCAAGAGGAAACTAGAGCTAATGTTGATGACAGATTTACATAATATCCCCATGTCCCCAAACCCAACATTTCCTAGAATCAGAACTCAGGTCATGGGCAAATTCAGCTCTAGTACTTATAGGAAAGAGAGATCTGGATAGAATTGTTCTTGCCAAGATGTCTCCAGCCTTCCCTGAAAACTGCCTTCCATTGCCTCTGTATGCATCTTCTATGTACCAAGTTATTCACATGTAATCTCCCCAACTAGAAGGCAAGCTTCTCAGGAGCAGGGACTGTTTTTGTCTTTCTTTGTATCTCTAGCACTTAGAACAAAGCCTGACGTATAGCAACTATCTAATAAATTTTGTCATCTGGCTGATGCAAGTAGGGGCTCACGAGCTGTGGTTTTGAGTAGGTGCTGACACAGAATAACTAAAATCTAGTTTTCCTCCTACTATTCATAGTACTATAGAACAATTCAGAATAAAATAAATGCTCGATGAGAAAAATCATTCTAGTAGATACCTGGGGGAGGAGACGCAACTGAATAAATTCTTGTTGACTGACTAATCACCAGCAATCATCTATTAAGCACTGTAACGATTAGAATGGCACCACCTGCTGGAGAGTTACTGTAGGAGAGCTCCACCATAAGGAGAAGGCATCTGAGGGCAAGCCATGCAGTTTTTCCTTGGTGTCAGGAAGTGACGTTTGCTCATGGGTACTGTGGAAATATTTTTGAAGACTAGGCCTAACTTGGGGGGCTAATCTGACTGGGGTACTTAATCTGGGACTGTTGACTACTTGGCTATCTGATTGTGTTTAATTTAATATGGGCCGTTTATAAAGTTCCACCACACTGCTCCGCTCCCAAAATATTAAGAAGCCTCTTAACTAAATAATTAAAGCAGAGTTTATTTATGAGATACTATTTAAAATTAAGAATACAGGGAAATAAAATGTACAACCTGACTGTTTTCCTGTGGTCTCTTTCCACTGCGTCTCTTTCCCACCTGCTGCACTTCGAACTTTTGGAATACAATAAGGGTCTTAGCCACAAGAGGCCTTAGGGCACTCAGGTCCTTTATTCTAACTCCGAGGTCCTTTATTCTAACTCTGAGCTCCTTTCACTTTGTAAATCCCCATGCTTCTAACTTTCCTCTCCTTACTGCCACTGCTGAACCCCTGTGTTTCTTTCTCACCGACCTTCTGTCTGTCTGCTCCGTCAGTCTGCTCTCTGCTGCCTTTGCCGCCCCTCTAATCTTGTCCGCCGGCCTTTCCTCCTTGCTCCTAGTCCTGCATTACTGTTCGTCTCGTCCCCCTGCTCAGCTCTCTCTCGTCTGTCCAAACCCTTTCTAATCTCGTCAGCCGCCTCCAGTCCTCTTCTCAGCCCCCTGTCTCCTTGTCCGATTGAACTTCTCTAATCTCCTCAGCTCCCGCTCCCTTCTCTAGTCAGAATCCCCCTGAGTCTAACTTCCAGGTCTATATATACCTTTTCTTCTCTCCACTCAAATCTCGGGGCTTTTTGCACCCACCCACCAAGCTAATCCACCAGCCAGGGCTGCGTCTGGGGCTGGGGGCACGCTCAAGCATTCTGTGCCTCAGCGCAGGCTATCCGGGATCTTTCAGATAGCTCTTCTCAGGTCGAGGGAGCTGGGGGCTTTTTTTTTTCCCCAGCTGTCTGACCTGGCGTCTTGTACAGCCCATGGGGCTTTTTGGCTCAGCTGAAGCAGAGGGGGAGGGGAAGAGACCCTGAGGGCCTAAGGCTTTCTAATCTCAGCCTAAAGGTAGGGTCCCCAAATCAAAATAAATTTCCACAGTACTGTCTATCAAAGCTACCAGCCAATTAGATTGGAGCTGTGTGTGTGTGTGTGTGAATGGGATGTTCCCAGTTTCACAGGAGGCTTCTGGAAGGAAGAAGGAAACATTGGGTCTTTTTGGTTCCTTACCTCACTATGGCAGGTTGGATGATGGGGTCTCTTAGAAATAGTTAGATTTTTACCTTTCTCTCTGATCCTAATGCTCTTTCATAAATACTAAAATACTCTTGCTAAAGCTTCTAATTTATTGGCGACCACTCATTAGATATTTTAGACAGACTAGCTAGAATTTTAGCCCCTTACAGCACCTACTATGTGTAAATCATCTTACTAGGTGCTAGAGATACAACGGCAAAAATGAGAGTCTCTGACCTTTTTTCAAACTCTGCATTCCATATAATGTCTCCATACTTTTGCACGGATTTTCCTTCTTTCCATGCTTGGAATAAAATCCTTTCTTACTTCTACCTTTTATACTCCTTAGCTTCTTTCATGGCTCAGCTCAGATGCTGTCTCCTGTGGGGAGCCTTTCCTAAACCCCCTAGTTACCAGTATTTTTTGTTTATTTGTTTGGGGGTGGGGGTTGTCTTCTATTTGTCTCCCAGGACTTAATACAAATGTCTTGTACATGATAAGGTCTTTTTTTTTTTTTTTTGGCGGGGCAATGGGGGTTAAGTGACTTGCCCAGGGTCACACAGCTAGTGTCAAGTGTCTGAGGCCGGATTTGAACTCAGGTACTCCTGAATTCAGGGCCGGTGCTTTATCCACTGCGCCACCTAGCCGCCCCGATAAGGTCTTAATTGAATTTAAACAGGGGAGGAGGAAAATTTTACAAAAAGCAGGATAGATCATCCAAGAGCATTTAAAGATAAAGTTGAAAGACCAAACCAAAAAATGCAAAAGGTCTTTTAGGATAGCAATAAACTTCTGCCAGTGATTGGAGGAGTACAACATTTGGACTCAAATATCACAGTCCCTGATATGCTGCATGGGGAAGTTGAAATGGTACTGACAATGTGGTATGTGCTGCTTGTGTGTGCACACCCACAAGGCCACACTCAACAACTTGTAAATTAGTTAAAATTTTGCACAGCTCAATAGTGATATCTAAAAATTTCAAAAGAATACTATCCATTGATGAGCACAGTATACAGTAAAATGGAAAAATCACTGAATATAGAACTAAAGGACGTATTTAAATCTTGCCTCTGTCACTTACTACCTGTATGACCTTGGACGAGTCAATTAACCATTCCAAGTCTCAATTTTTTCATCCATAAAATGAAGGGCTAGATGGATTCATGTCTTAGGCAGGTGGGTGGTACAGTGAGTGAATAGTATGCTGGGCCTGAAGTCAGCAAGACCTAGATTCAAATCTGGCCTCAGCCATTTACTAACTGTGGGACCCTGGGCAATTCACATAACCTCTCTCAACCTCAAACTCCTCATCTGTAAAATGGGATAATGACAACACCTACCTTGCAAGGTTGCTGTGAGGATCAACTGAAATACCATTTGTAAAAACGCTTAGAACAGGGTTTGGCACATCATAGAAACAATAAAAATGTTGATTCTCTTCCCTTACGACCCTACTAGCTTTATAAGTCCATGACTTTAAAAACTTCTCATTATCAAAATGAGAAAATTAAAATGGAAAAAAGGAGTTAAACTTGATCAAATATGCCCGGAGGAGGTTCAATGAAGGTGAAAAAGTTTGGGGACATTGAAGAATCAATTCTGTTTTAAAATGAGAGTAGAATATATCAATTTTTTAAAAATCCACAGTCATTATTACTACCAAAAAGGGGCAGCTGTGAGGGTATCAGTAAGTCAAGTCAATAGTCAACAAATGTGTATGTCAGGCACTGTGCTAAGTGCTAGAGATACAAAGAGGCAAAAGACAGCCCCTGCCTTAAAGGAACTCACTGTATAACGAGAGAGACAACATACAAACAACTACATATAAACACACTATATACAGGATAATCAACTGAGGGGAGGCACTAGAATTAAGAAGGGCTGGGGAAGGATTCCTAAAGAAGGTGAGATTTCAGTTGGGACTTGAAAGAAACCCGGTGAAGCCAAGAATTAGATGTGAAAAGGGGGAGAATTCTAGGTTTAGGAGACATCCGGTAAAAATGCCCCAATTATAGAGATGGAGTGTCTTGTCTGAGGAACAGAAAGAAGGACACTATCACTGGATCAAAGAGTATGTAGGGGAGTATAAGGTGTAAGAAGACTGGAAAGGATGTGGGTGGGGTATATATGAATGGTTCTGAATGCCAAACATAGGATTGATATGATTAGACAAAAATCTAATCATACAGATTCAGAACTGGTTGTATAGCCAGATTGAAGGAGAAATTGTGAATGATTCAGTGTCAATATAGCAGGTGCTTTCCATTGAAGTACATCAGGAATCTGGTGGCTCTTTACTATTGAATATTTTTATCAATGACTTCAATAGAAGGTATAAATAGTATGCTAATCAAATTTTCTGGGAGGGATAGGGAACATAAAAAATCCAACATAGAAGCAGGATCAAAAGGATCTTGTCAGGCCAGAGTATTGATGCTGAACATTAAAAGAAAAAATTAACAGGTTTAAATGTAAAATCTTGCACTTAGGTGTGAAAGCATCCTCTCTACCGGTCAGTTCACTTAACCTTCTCAGCCTTAGTTTCATCATCTCTAAAATGGGCATAATAATAGTACCCACATCAAGGGGTTATTGTGTATACCAAATGAGGTAACATGTAAAGCACTTAGAGCCCTTATGTAAATATTAAATACTATTATGGTGAGCACTTAAAAATGCTTGTTGAGTGAGTGAATCCCTTAAAAAGCCTGACTAACCATAAAGCACAAACCAAATAAGTGGAGAATGCCTATATAAATGAGTAAAGAGAGGGATTCCATAGAGCTGGTCATCTTGGAGTGACACTCTGGAATGGAGCTTCTTAAACTTTTTCCACTTGCAACCCCAGGTATATAAGTATATAAAATAGGTATACATAACCTTTTACTGTTGCCAGATTTTTTGCAGCCCCCACATTCAATTACACAACCCCATATGGGGGGCCCACAGTTTAAGAAGCTTTACTCTAGATAGTCAATGAGCAGAGATCAGAATTGGAGGAAGTAAGTAGGTTGGACTGCATTTGGGAAATCGTGCAGAATTTTCAATAACTGTAAGTGTCTATTTTTTTCAGGGAGGGAGAATCAGACCTATCATTTCATTAGTATTGGGGGCTCCTGATAAGGAACTCGCTCTCCTAATGCACGTCAGCATTCACTCTGTAATCTGGAGTTTTAGAGTGTTGCCTGCAGCACTGAAAGACTGTGACTTGCCCAGGGTTGCATGCCCAAGAGGGAGCAGAGTTGGGAAGTAAAGCCAAGTAAGGAAAACTTTCCATCCACTACAGATCCTGAGTTATACCAACAAAGAATCCTCTGTATCTTATGCTGCCTCTTTCCCTAAAAAACAAAAAAAGGAAAACTTATTCCTTTAACACTGATATCCTTTTAGTAATTCTAATTGGCTGCAATCATGGACTACTATAGTTTCTGAAGAATCAAAATGGCAAGTTCACTCAAAGGGCAGTGGAGGGATACATGGGACATACAAGAAGATCGTACCATATTATCAAGGATGAATTTTTGTGTACAAAATGGCATCAAAGACACCAATGAGACATATGACTGGAAAAAGAAGAGTTGCCTATGTATCTAGATCAAGGAGCTACAGATGCATTGAAATAATGTATTTCATGATACGTGAGTACCTGTGTAATTTTTTTACAGCAAAAAGATTAAATAATGTTTAAAGAAATTCAAACTTCTGTTTTACTAATTATAATTTGTAAAAATTGTCACTTATTAATAACTTATTTAAATTTCTTTGCAATCAACCTCCTCTTTAGTAATTTTTGCTTTTCCTTCACCACCATTTCTGGCTTCCCTTTCCAACTTGGTCATATTTGCCAGTAAAGAAGTTTCTCAGTATGTGGAGTGAGTAAAAGTCTTGTGGAATAGTAATTCTCTAATTTTTTTAGTCTTAGGACCTCCTTACAGCTTTTGTTTATGTGAGCTATGTCTATCAATATTTGCCATATTAGAAATTAAAATGAATAAATTTAAAAATATTTATTCATTTAAAACATCAATAATAAATTGATTATGTTAGCATGTAAATAACATATTTTTATGAAAAATAGATTTTCCAAAATAAAAATATTAGTGAGAAGTGGCATTATTTTACATATTTTTACAAAACTGTTTAATGTCTGGCTTAATAGAAGACAGCTGGATTCTCATATATGCTTCTGCATTCAATCTGTTGTGATATGTTGTTTTGGTTGAAGTATATGAAGAAAATCTGGCCTCACACAAATATGTAGTTGGAAAAGGGAGGACTATTTTAATAGACAAATAGCATCTTAGTATTATTATGAACATTGTTTCGACCTTGTGGACTTCCTGAAAGGATTTCAGGAAGGGGGGGCAAGGTTCTATGGACCACACTATGAGAACTGCTGTTGGGGGATATATGAGGACAAAAAAAGACAAGATGATGAGGACATGCATTAGTGGAAAAAAGCATCCACATGGATCAGATCCCAGAACCAATGAAGAACTGTGATAACTAACTCAAGAGTGTTAAAGACATGGAGGACAATAGGAGTATTCACTCTTGAGAGAGCATCAACTTTGATAAGTTCACAGATCTTCAAAGTATACACACATATACATATATATGTTTGTGTATACACACTGTGCACATGTACATGCATACATACACATTTCCATTTCCATTGAGGATCAAACAAGAGGAAATAAGGTTAGAAAACAATTGAATGAAAACAATTTTTAAAAACAGATTTTTATTCATTTTGTTTTTTATCATTGCCTAGATTTCTCTTTGTATTCTTCCCCCCACTCTGAGAGAGCTATCTCTTTTTGGTTTTTGTTTTGTTTTACTTATTTAGAATTTTCCCCACCTTAAATGTAAAAATAAATTGAAACATCAATTTTTATAACTTTGTGTTCTAAATTCTCTTCCTCCCTCCCTCTCCCCCTTAAGAACTCAAGCAATTTAACATAAGCTATACATGTGCAGTCATGCAAAACATATCAGACCAAAAAATACCCTTTAGAAATAGGAGCTAACAACAACAGCAAAATATACTTCCATCTGTATTCAGATACCATCAGTTCTTTCTCTGTAGATGAATTGCATTTTTTTTGTAAGTCCTTCAGAGTTGTCTTGGATCGTGGCACTGCTGAGAATAACTAAGTCATTCACAGAAGATCATCCTATAATATTGCTGTTATTTTGTATACAGCACATTTCACTTTGCTTCTGCTCATGTAAGCCTTTCTAGGTTTTTTCTGAGAGTATCCTACTCATCTCATTTTTTAAAAATAGTAGACTACATTTATATAGTACTTTAAAGGGAGATTTCCTTACAAAACACCCATGAGGTTGATTTTTGCGACAATTATAGCCAACATCTATATAGTACCTTATACCTGATAAAGAATTTTCTTCACAATAGCCCAGCAAAGTACCACCACCATCATCTTCTTCATCTTTATCTTACATTGTTCTTGCCTCTGTTTCAAATTTTTTCCGCAGCTACTTTTGCTAACTGTGTTTCCCTTCATCAAGAGCTATCTCTTATAACAACAAAAAAAAAAATTAAAGAGGAAGAGAAAAAAAAACACCAAAGCAAATAAACACATCAAAAACTAATTCTGATATCATCTGTAATGTTCTGAATCTGTGGAATCCCACCTCTCAAAGCAGGGTAGTGTGTGTGGGGGTAGATTTTGTTGAGGATAATTTAATAATGATGAATAAAATCAGCAGCCTATCTCTTCTTCCTAAGGAAGAAAGTGAACTGTCACTATAATAGGCAGATTCTCAAATATGCCAAATAGGTTTCGACAATGAGAGGGAGAGAGGGAGAGAGAGGGAGGAGAAAGGGAGGGAGGGAAGGAGAGAGAGAGAGAGAGAGAGAGAGAGAGAGAGAGAGAGAGAGAGAGAGAGAGAGAAGTTTTCCTAGAGCCATAGCCAATTCTTAACTAGATTTCAAACTCATGTCATCTTCCCATTCCCTTCTGTTAGACATGAGTAGTTTCTCCCATCTGCTGAATTTTTCTTTAGATACTGTGAAGGGGTGAGAATCTAATACATCCTTTATCTAGAAAGAGTTACACATTCATCATGTTGATCGAATGATAAGGCAGTTAGGTGGTACAGTGGATTGAGTACAGGACTTGGAGACCTGACTCCAAATTGTCTCAGACATTTGTGTGTGTCCCTGTGTGTTTCCTCATCTGTAAAATGGAGATAATAATCCCATTTATCTGCCAAGGATGATGTAAGAATCAAATGAAATAGCATATAGAAAAGACCTGGCAAACCTTAAAGTGCTATATGTAAATGCTATGATTATAAACTGGTCAGTTCAATGAAATAACAGGCTTCAATAACTTTCCCCCTTGAAGTGACTGGAATGACCAATCTGAATTAAATTCTATTTTGACTTGTTATAGACATAGCCTTGTGGTTAAAGAGATTAAATTTGACATGGAACTCAGATGTAAGCTTTGGACAAAACTCCTTTAAATAACTAGTTGAACTTCATAAAGTATTATTGTTCCACTAGCATGGCACCATGCTGAGCACTAAACACCAATTTAAAGCTAGCAACCCCCCCCCCCTTCTTATAAGGTTCTAATGGACCATTTGTGCCTGATCTGTGGTAGAGCCTTCTGAAATGAGCTGGTGTGATCAACAACAGCCAACACTGTCTATTTACTCCAATATTGTGATGTCATTTTGGTCATTTTTGAGGATGAAGGACAGACAACAGGTTGGGCTCTCTATTGACAGATTTTCTATTTAGGGAGATGACAAACTGTGGATTTGTTACTGCTCCAATATTTATCAGATGGTTGTTTGCCTAACATACCCCAAAGCAAATAAATCCAAACTGAAAAAGATCAAATCATTACTATTTCCCCAGGAGACTACTTCATTGTCTTCAATGCATTCTGTTTACTACTCAGGTCTCTGGTACCAATATAATGCAACACCTAGGGCCAGACAAGAACTTAGTTCAGGGCCCTTTGATTTTGCTGGTGTGGGTACCTGTTCCACAGACGGACTGCATTTCAAGAAGGCCTTGAGTCACCATTCTGCCCCAATCTGCTAATGAGTTGCTTTGAACTTAGCTGGGCTGGTCCCTTGAATAACAGATCATCCTTGAGTCCAAAACCAGAAAGAAGCCTTTGCAAGTTGGTAGCATATACAAGAACTTGCACAACACTGGCCTTTAAGAACCCAAGGGTCATTTCTACGTCAGAGCGAAGTAATGAGTAGGATAAAGGCAGAGAAGAAAAAGAAATTTTCCATTGAGTGGGTTGAGTAACTTGAGTTATAGACCTTGTATCAAGAATACAAGAGAAGCAGGGTCAGAGTAGAATAGACTCCTGGTTTCAATCTTGGGGGGGGGGGGAAGACTTCAGACTTGAACCTAAATTTTTTTTTTATTCAAATTAACACAAGCTATTTTGAGGTTTCATATGCTAACTTCCTAATTATGTTGTTCAGCTCAGCAAAAGAGCTGAGATACAGCTGATAAGCAAGGGGCTGCACAAAATAAAGGACTAGCATACTGCATGTCTCTTACTCTTAGACTCTTTTCTTATCCTATTTATCTGCTAAGCCAGTGGAGCCATTTTTAAAAGGCAACAAAGCCCGAATTTATGACAAAGTATCACTCTTTTTCCTTGCCACAATTGTGATAGAAGAACATTGTAACAAACACTGGAACCACATAAAGTCAGGTGAAAAAAAAATCATCCTATGCTCATGTCTAGATGAAGAATAATGGTCCATTTATGCTAATATGATCCACTAAGGTGTCTATTTGCTCTAGATGCACTAGGAATCCATGCAGATAACTAGTGATGAGTGTTGGATGCACATAGATGCCCACAATTCAATGAATAAAAACAGCCTATATTTGTATTTCTTTGGTTTTATTGTTTTTGGTTGTTTCTTTAATATTCTTTAGCTGGTTTACAGATGTTAGGATTTATTGTCTTGTTTTTAAGACACTTTATTTTTATTGAAAAACAAAATTCTGTCTGGGATGGGGGAAAGGTAATTCACTAAGTAAACTATCTCTAAGAATTCCAGATGAGAAAGAGGAAGGAAATATAATGTTAAGGCTGACAATTCAGTAAGGGTCTGTTTACTTTAGTGACCTCTTGTAGTATTAAACATTCCAGCATTTGCACTATGAAAAAAAAAAACCCACAATCTCCCAACAACCTTATAAATACCTTTGTCTTTAAAATACCTAAATGAACTAGCTAGAGTAATGAACTAATAGCTTGTAACACTTCACCTTAAACAAGATACTAGATATATGAAATAAACTGAGTTGGGGGCAAATATCAGGGCATAAAATCTGTTTGCTTTTATCATTCATGTAACTCAAAAGTAGTCACGCAGATTGTTGAGCTTTTCCACAATGTTTTGTTTTCCAGACAGCCTTTGAATACCAAGTTTCAATCTAAAGAGTTTGGTTGGTTTGTTTTTTTTTAAACCAGTAACCAAGTAATAAACTGCCTATATAGGGAAGGGGGGAGGTTTATAATGGAAATTGTGACAACATTGAGTATAGTATTACAGCTCTTACACCACCTCCTCCCTCTTTCTACACACCCTCACTCTTCTCATTTACTACACATTTTTTTTTTCTCCTTTGTAACACCTTTCCCGTCTTCCTTGGTAGTATGGAAGAAATAACCTTTTAAAAATAAAAAAATAAAAAATTTAAATAGATAGTGTATGTAGTATGTATTCTGTCTTTGGTAATGTTTTGCTTTTCTCTCCCTCTTCTGAGGGTTTGAGAGGTGAGATTAAGCTTCTTATACTCTAAGAAGCCCCACAACACGATAGATACTTAATGAAGACAATTGGGTCATGAATTGATGGAACAAACACGTCTCTTCGACAGTAGATTTGTGATCTTTTTCAGGACATGAAAACTTAACAAAGGGCAACTAGAGATATGCAGCATTGTCCTCGACATCTCTTCCACAATATCTACACGATCACACCGACTCGAGATTCACCATTACATACGTGCTTCAACTTCTGTCTTCAATCAACAGGTGGCATTCTATCTACATAACCTTTCTTTACTTAACTTCTTCCCCCCGCCCCCCCACGCCCCTTTTCATTAAACCCATCCTGAGGATGCTTACTCAAGACTTGACCAAACTTCCGTAAAAAACATTTTTTTTTGGGGGAAAACCCTTTCTGAGTTTCGTGTTTCCCCCTCAGGAGACAGTCCCATTTCTGAGAGCACCTGGGAAAAATCAGTGCCGGAGAGAGCTCCTCCGAATGGTAAAAGCGGGTCAGGAAGGAGAGGGAAGTAATGTGGGCACAGTGGAGAATGACCTTTTCCTAGTTGTCACAGAACACCTCATCCCCTTCATTGTGTGCAGGGCTTCAAGTTTATGCACAGCAAACCTTGACTTCTTAACCGGCCTCCTTGCAGGTCCCGGATTGGAAAGGGAGCGAGGGACATAAAGGGGCCCCACAGCTGCACAGTTCACCCCAAGCTCAGTCAAATCAGCCTTTCCCCCTCAACGGTGCCCCTTCGGTAAAGCTCATTCCAAACTGAGAGCATCTGGTGCGGAGGTGGGGCGGGAAGGGGAGAGGGGCTCCCCAGCCGCTAACAATCCCAAGAATAACAGGGCCAGAGTCCCTGGGTTGGAATTGGAGGCGTGTGTTGGGGGGGTATCTCCTTCCAGCCCCAGATTAATCTGCACGCCCCCCCCCCCCGCCCCGCAGGAGATGCCGCCAGGGCGCCCTTTCCGCAGTTGCTACATGTCATTGCTCCCTCCCCCGCCTGTCAAAGCAGACCCGGCGCCCCAGTTCCCCCGGCGCCCCCAAATGCCCATAGCTCCCCCCTCCGAAGTTTTGGGCGCGAGGGCCGCTGGGGGTGGGTGGGGACGGCGTCTGTCACAACCCTGGCCCGGCCGACCAGCACGTTCACCTCTCTCTCGGTGGCTCCGGGTGTCCGCATCCTCCCGCTGGCACCAACCACCCTCCCTCTCCTTCCCTCCCTCCTTCCCCTCCCCCCCCCCCGGCTCCCCCCCCCCCGCAGGCCGGCCCAGCTCCCCGAGGCACAGGAGTGAGCGGAGCCCCCGGGGCGGGGAGGAGCGGCCGCAGGTACCCCAGGGCGGGCGGGGACGGGGAGCGAAGCGGGCGGGGTCCGGGCTGCGCCCCCAGCCCGGCCAGGCGGGGGGAGCGGGGCTGGGCGGCGCTGCCTCGGGCTCTGTGCGCTGCAGCCCGAAGCCGAGGAGCAGGAGGAGCAGGAGGAGGAGGAGGACAAGGAGGAGGAGGAAAAAGAGGAGGAGGAGGAGGAGGAGGCGGCGGCGGCGGGTCCCGGGTGGGGGGAGTGCAGCGCTGCGGACCCGGGCGGCTGGTAAAGGACGAGGCGGAGGCTGAGGAAGGAAGCAGGGAGACCCCGGCTACAGCAACAAAGGGCAGCGAGCGATTGGCCGGGGCCGGAGGCGAGGTCAGCTGGGGGCTGGGGTGGCCAGAGCCCGCGATGGCGATTGCACGTGCTTGCAGACACGGGCGAGTGCCGAGCTGGAGGTGCACGCCCGGAGGGCTAGGGGGGCGCGCCCCCTCGGGAGGGGACGTGGAGAGGGTAGTGACATCGCTCCGCCAGCACCCAGTCTGGGGATAGCAGCTCAAAGGGTGTGGGGGTAAAGGATGCGAGCCCAGAGGCGGGCGAGTGATCGCCCAGGACCGGAGGGGGGATTGAGGGGGGGGAGGGTGGCGAGTGTAGAAGGGGGCGGGTTGGAGCGCTCCGGAAGGCACGCCCGTCCGCGCGTTCCACCGCAGAAGCTGGCGCCCGAGAACCTCGAATTTTAACTTCTCGTCCCCGCCCGCCCGCGCGCGCGCGCCCGCCCGCACCCACCCCTAAATCCTGCGGCCGCCGCCAGCGATCAGCTCTCACACAAACTTTAGCTGCGGGCTAGGGGGATTGTAGGCGAGCTGGAGGGGGTGTGGTGTAGGGGGGAATGGGGAGGTGTTGGTGGAGGTGATAGTGATTGACGTCTCCAGCAGCCAATAAGGTCAAATACTCCTCCTAAGAGATGGCCTAATCTGTTTCTAGTGTTGGAGGGGGCGGGGAAATGGAGACGGAGGTGGTGCAGTGGCTGGGCAAAAGAGAGGGGTTCGGCCAATAGGTGCGGGCAAGAGTGGCCCAAGCATGCTGCTGATTGGTGGTGGCAGCAGATCCTCCCTGGGGGTGGTGCCCAAGGGAGGAGACGATGGGTCGAAGGGCGTGCCTATGCGGGGAACAGATGACCGGCAGGAACCTGCCCCAATGGGCTGCAGGTTGTTTAGTGGGCGGATGATGGACAGGCACATAGGCCAACGGGTGGCCTCGGGAGTCAATGGTATTGTCCAATGGAGCGGCAGCGGGGCGGGGCGGCGGCGCGGGTTTAATGAGACTCCATTGGGCTGTAATCAGTGTCATGTCGGATTCATGTCAACGACAACAACAGGGGGACACAAAATGGCGGCGGCTTAGCTCCTACCCCTGGCGGCGTCGGCAGCGGTGGCGGCGGCAGTGGCACTTCCCTCAGGCAGCAGCCGCGGCTTCTTCCTCAGGCAGGGGCAGCGCCCCCGGCAGGCGTGGTGGTGGCGGCAGCAGCAGGCGGCCAGGTCTGTCACCCGCCCCCCACTCCAGCGCGCCCCCAGGGGGAGGAGACTTGGGGGGGGGAGGGAGAGGGCGCTCGATGCCCCTCCCACAGGCCCCTGCGCGAGGGTCACCGCGGGGCCGCTTGAGGTCAGGCTGTCCCCGAGCGTGACGGTAGGGGGCGGGAGGACCCGGGAGGGAGAGGCCCCGCCCTCTTGCATGAGCCTCAGGGGCGGGGCATTTACCTCGAGGGGCGGGGCGAGAGCCTCGGAGGGGCGGGGCGAGAGCTATGGGGCGGGGTTCTGGAGTCCGGGAGGCTGGAGCTGCTGGCCTGGGAGGGTTTTTTGAAGAGGAGCGTGCTGGGGTGTTTGGGGGACCCTCCGCGGGGCTGAAGGCTGGGAGTGGGGGGTACGAATGTGTGTGTGGAGGGGCGGCATATGTGAGAGATACTTACTATTACCCTGCCAGGTCGTGATGAGCCAGGTAACCCCAGGACTGTGTAGGGAAACTTTCCAGAAGATTTAAAGACAAATGGTGGGGAAGGGAGGGACCAGGCGAGTTAGCTGGATGCATTCAAGATTTTGGGGGAGCAGGGTGGAAATAACAACATTAAATAGCAATAATGATAGCTGTAGCATTCGTTTAGCGCATTCGAGTTTGCAAAGCTCTTTGCATCTGTGATTTCATCTGGTCCTCACAACTACCCTGTGGAGGAAGGTGTTCTTATTAGTCCCACTTTACAGATGGGGAAATGGAAACTGAGATAAGTGAAGGAATGTTATGTCCAGGGTCACACAGCCGCTAAGTAGTGTCTGAGGCAGGGGACAGACACCCTACTCCACGGCTGCCACCTAGCTGCCTACAGTTATGAAAAATGGCATCTCGGAATAGGGTGAAAGAATGCTTTTGGAACAGTGGATGTAACCCTGGCTGGTAATAACCCTGGGTGGGAATGGATGTCAGCCATTGACACTTGTCTCTCCCTAGTTAGAACGTGAAATCCTTGAAGGCAGGAACTGTTTCATTTTTGAAGTAGGTGCCTAATAAGGTCTTATTGGTTCATTGATTGCTTTCAGACCATTAGCAGGTCCTAGATCAGAGATCCAGAAGGAGCAGATTCTACTTGCTGAACCCCTTCTTTCTATAACAGAGGAAACTGGGGTCCAGAAAATTGAGTAACTTGCCAAGGGTCAATGGAACAGTCAGACAGAAAAGCTGGCGCCTCCTTATTTCCCACATTGCTGCTATACCAAGAGAATGTTTATCTGCTGAAATGGGAGAGACAGGTAGGGAAGTGAGAGTTGTCCTTGGCTGAGGTTAGGGTTGAGACGGAACGGGTTAGGGCACACGAAGTGTTTCCACAGTGAAGAAGCTTCTGGATTATAGCTGGTAACATAGGGAGACACAGAAGTTAGTTTTGAGGGACTTTAACAAACATGTTAAGTTCCTAGCAACTCTGTGCATAGAGAAACAGTAGAGGAAACAATGTGGGAAATAAGGATGCCCAGCTTTTCTGTCTGACTGTTACATTGACCAGCTTGTTTGATTTTGCAAAAATCACTTCAGGTTGCTGAGTTATCATTTCTTCACCTGGTTTGCCCTAGGAATGGGGTAAGGCTCCTTCCACTATTCTACACGATTGTGTTTTGTTTTTTGAATTAAAATACATTTCCCCAAAAAAAACATGTAGAGGAAGTTGATGGACTAAGTGTGTCTTGGTGGGAAAAGCAGAGATCAGAGCAGGAAAAATTGAGATGTACATCCTGGAAGAGAAACAAGATAGTTGCAAGCTGGATTTGCTACTGGGATCATTGAGTTACATGGAGAAATAAGGGTGAGAGTTGGCAGAATGTGATTTTTATGAATAGGACAAAGAAGGATGGACACTGCAATTTGGGGTAGTGGACAGAGGGCTGGACTTCAAATCAGGAAGCCAGGGTTTGAATCCTGCTGTAGACACTAATTTGCTGCATGACCTGGGGCACAAGTTCCTTCATCTTTTGGCCTGAGTTTCTTGAAATGTAAAATGAAGGAGTTGGATTCGGAGCCACCAAGATCTCTTCCAGCTCTGAATCTAGGATTCTGGGTCTTGATGGTAATAAAGACAGTTCATAAAAACACAGTATTTGAAAGTTTATAAAGTGTTTTACACATCTTCTCATTTGATGCTCACCACTGATATCCTATGATACAAGTGCAGTAGTTTTCATTATCTTCACATTACAGACAAGGGAGGAAGCTGAAGCTAAGAGAGATCAAGAGAGTGGCCCAGGGTCACACAGTCAGTGAATACTTACTAAGCACTTTCTGTGTGAAAGATATAGTTTCAAACACTGTGGAGACCAAGATGAGCCTAAAACAGACTCCAAGTCTAACAACACTCTAGCCACTCTTTCTTGTTGCTTCTCATGTATGTGGTTTGAGGGGAAAGGAGCACTGTCGATTAGACTGGAGAGGACAACATTTATGAGGGACTTTCTATTGCAGAGTCCTGTGCTGGACTCTGGGCTAGAGCAAGGTGTGTCATATGGCCCTTGATGGGCTTACAAGCATCTTGACAGTTCTGTGCCCCTGCGTATGTTGGGGGCAGGGAGATACAGAACAGACACAAATAATATAAAATGGAACATGGTAATTGCACAAGAGAGGTGTAAGTCAAAAGGACTGGAAAGATAATTTCTGAAGTGGGGTAAAGAGAGGCATGTTAGTGGGAAAGGTCTTATGGAAGAGGAGGTGATATTTGGTCTGGGTCTTGAAAGATGGTAAGATTTCAACAGGTGATGATGTACTGAGGTCATTCCAGGTGCAGAAGAATCACAGAGAATGGAGAGGGTATAATGTGTCTAAGAGGTACTGAGCAGGCCAGTTCTTTAGCATCATATAGTTCACAGAGGGGAATAATATGAGATTAGGCTAGAAAGATAGGGTGGGAATATACAGTTCACAGATATGTGAATTGTTAAAAATGAAAGTGTGTCTTGAAGTTTGTATGTGGGGATGAGATGATTTGTGAGGAGGTGGACAACTCAGGGTCAAAACATTGGCAAACATATTAGGGCAACTCTGAGGGCTCATGAATCTAGATTAAGTGAGTTAGAAGCAGCATAGTTTAGTGGATTGTGTACTGGATTTATTTACAATAAGGAAGACCTGGGTTTGAATTATGCCTCAGACAGTTATTAGCTGTGGGGTCTTGGACAACTTGTGTAGTTTCTCTGGGCCTGTAAAGTGAAGAGAGATGGGCTTGATAGTCTGTCTCTAAAACCTCTATCAACTTTAAAGACCTTATGACAAGAACAGGAGGTGGATTGACAGTAGGTGATTATGTGGTGTTGCAGTGTTTGGGGATGGGGAATTAGGTCAATAGCTCTCTAATTTTGAAAGGAACTTCCTCTTCCCTCTCCTTTGTCCTATATCTGTGAAAAAAGGGCAGCATTTTCACAGTTTAAAGAAGTGAAGAATTAGTGTCTTTGTCCATTTAAAAGAAATAATAGTTTCATTAACATGGTCAGGGACATGAATTTTTGCTAATAAATCAGAATTTGCCTCTCAAGGGCACAAGTATGTCAAATTGTGTTTCTCTTGCTGAAGTCATCCACTCCACACACACTGTAATGTAGACATGAGAACGGGGAAGGTGTCCCTTAGGAGAAATTCCTCATAGGAGGTGCAGAGTTGGAAGAGATAGTCCATAGTCAATAAGAGGAAATCTTCCCTTTCCATTGAGGCACTTCAGAAATTATCACCTGTCTTTCATATCCTAGTGGGAACAAGAAGTACCTAAGTATCTGTTGCAGCTGTTTTAGGGGATTTTTTTTTTCTTGGTAGCATTTTATTTTCCAATTACATGGTGTTTTGTTTTTTGTTTTTTTGTGGGGCAATGGGGGTTAAGTGACTTGCCCAGGGTCACACAGCTAGTAAGTGTCAAGTATCTGAGGCCAGATTTGAACTCAGGTCCTCCTTAGAATACAGGGCTGGTGCTTTATCCACTGAGCCACCTAGCTGCCCCTCCAATTACATGTAAAAATTGTTTTCAACATTCATTTTTGTATTTTGAGTTCCATATTTTTCTTCCTTCCTTCCCTCCCCTCCCTCCTCCTAAGATGGCAAGCAATCAGATATATGTTTTACATATATATAGTCATGTTATACATATTTCCATATTAGTCATGTTGTAAAAGAAGAATCAGAACAAAAGGGAAAGACCACAAGAAAGAAAAAATATAACAACAACAAATAAAGTGAAAATAGTATACTTTGATCTGCATTCAGGCTCTATAGTTTTTTCTGAATGTGGAGAGCATTTTCTATCATGAGTCCTCTGGAATTGTCTTAGATCATTGTATTGCTGAGGAGAGCTAAGTCTTGCACAGTTGATCATCACACAATGTTGCTGTTACTGTGTACCGTGTTCTCTTGGTTCTGCTCACTTCACTGAGCATAAATTTATGTAAGTCTTTCCAGGTTTTTCTGAAATCCACCTGCTCATCATTTCTTATAGGACAATGGTATTCCATCACATTCATATACCACAACTTGTTCTGCCATTCCCCAATTGATGGAATTCCCCTCAATTTCCAATTCTTTGTCACCACCATATGTGGATCCTTTCCCCCATTTTTTAAATGATCTCATTGGGATACAGATTTGGGGGGATCTTTTGAGACTACTGTGATAAGTCCAAGGCCATCCAGCAATAAGGGTTTGGAGTTGTGTGTTTTGGTTTGGTTTGTTTTTTTTTTTTGGCAAGAGAAAAATAATTGTGTGAAACCTTTCACCTTTTTGAGGTGAAGAAGAGGTGATGGCCAAGCCTTTAAATAACCAGTCTGCTTAAAAAGTAGTTAAGTGATAGCATAAAGTATGATGAAATTTTAAAAAGTTTGCATTTCTGTAAAACCTTTCAAGTGGCTTATTTTTGCATCTTCTATTAGTTGTAATCTTGTAGCAAACACAGTATCATGTGTAATTGTGAACAATCAATGAATCAGCAAGTGAGTGCCTACTATGTGCCAAGCATTAAGCCTGACCACTAGGGCATACAGAGATATAAATGAAAAATTCTGTCCCACATTGTGAAACAAAATGTACACATACAGGTTAACACTAAATATATACAAAATAATTATTAGATAAATTTGTTATTGTTGAGGAGGCACTAACAGTGAGGGGGACCAGTAACATCTCCTGAGACCCTCCTTCAGCAGGGACCATTTTTACTTTTCTTCTCTGCACTCTTTTTCCTCAATAGATTCTTCCTTAGCCTTGAAAGAGCCAGGTGTTGTCTGCTCTTGCCATTTAGGTGATGGTGGGCAGATTAAAAGGAAGTCAGAAAAAACATACTTTGCAGGTTACCAGTAGGTTTTACATACACTGTCTTCTAATTAATTTGATTTTTTTAAACTGCATCAGAATTTTTAGAATCCTGATCTTAATATGTACACCAATGATAATCATTTTGTAGTCTTATTTCTATTATGAATTGTAATTTAACAGATTTAATGAGCATTTGTTAAACACCTGCTATGTGCAAGGCACTATGCTAAGTTCTGGGAATAAAAAGACTTTAAAAAATGAACAGTTCCTATTCTGGATTCTTATGGTATAAGTCGAAAGCAGAATTTGTTGTTCAGTTGCATCCATCTCTTTGTGATCCAATTTGGTGTTTTCTTGGCAAAGATACTGGAGTGGTTTGCCATTTTCCTTACCTCATTTTACAGAAGAAGAACTGAAGTGAATGTGGTTAAGTGACTTGTCCAAGGTCACACTGCTAGTAAATATCTGAGGCTGGATTTGAACTCCAGAAAGAGGAGTCTTCCTAACTCCAGGCCTAGAATTTTATCCACTGCATTACCTAGCTGGAATAGTCTGTTAGAATTCACCTGCTCCAATCTCTCGATTTAAAATGAGGCAACTAAGACCCAGAAATGTTTAGTGACAGCTTCAAGATCTCATAGGTGATAAGTGTCCAAATCAGGATTTAACATCAGGTGCTCTAATTAGAGACCTAGTATTCTCTCTGCTATGTTAAGCTTTTTACTAAAGAACTTAAGATTCTGCTGGGCTTTCAGTATACAACATGAACCAAAAACAAGTGAAAGATAGTTTCAGGAGGAAAAGAACACCCAACAAGTTAGGAAACAAAAAAGGCTTTGGGTATCCTAGAAGTGGCATCTGAACTGAGGAACTCTAGAGATTTTAAGATGTGATGGAGAGAATAGACTGAAACAGGCAGGGAGAACAATAGGAAGCCATTGGCATCATCCTGGTGAAAGCTGATAGTAGTCTGAAAGGGGATATATATGTATGAATAGAAAGGAGATGTGGGGGTAGATTTGGCAGTTGATTGGATGTGTGATGGTGAAGGAGATGGGAAGGTTGAGACTGATGAGGGTTTGTGAAGCTGGATCACTGGAAGGGGTAGTGGTATCCTAAATAGAAATAAGAAAACTAGGAATTTTAATACTAATAGCTGTTAAAATCATATGGTATGGATGGTATTATCTTGTTTCTTCCCAGCTCTTAGAGAAACCTAATTTGGTTTTCTCTTTATTTCTGAAGATACTAAATTGAAAATAGCAACTAGTCACAAATTAGAAATGATAAATAATTTCAAAATCATCTTTTAAAAAAATGTTGGCTTATGTTGGTTCTTTTGTTCTAATTGTCGAGTACTAACTAATCACAAGATGGAGTAGGTAATTTCACCTTCCCATAACAATATACTTTACCCCAGTTGATTATTTCTAAAGTGGAAGTGTTTAGTAGGAATATATCATCCTTGCTGATCACGCACCTCGTCTCCAAAGTTCTGATGACTTCAAATGACTTTTAAGATTTTCTCTAAAATACTGTTTTAGATGGGATTACATTTCTCATAGTATTCTTAGAAGCATGGTAACTTTTAGAGATCAGAACTTGTGGACACATTTGGATCAACAATCCAAAGAGAGGAAGGTGGTGTGGAAAGAGCACTGGACTTGGTGGCAGGAGAACTGTTTTCTAATCATTTAAATTGAAATTTTTTGGTAATGGACAGTTACCTCCAAGCTTAAATTTCTTCATCTGTAAAATTGGGATGATAATTCTTGTACTATCCACCTTGAAGACTAGTTGAATGAGTGTCAACCTTAAAGCAGTATATAAAAGTGAGTCATTCATTCATGGGCATCGTCAGAAGTATAATGAACACAAACCGGCTGTGTGACTCTAGACAAGTCATCGAGCCTCTCAATGCTCCATTTACTCCCTAAAACTGTACATTTTCCAAGTAGATGCTAACCTGCCTTGGTAGAAGGAGTCAGAATGTTAGTCAGTAAATTTTTTTCTTAAGTGCCTACTCTGTGCTAGGCTAAATGCTAGGAATACAAAGAAAGGCAAAAGATAGTCCCTGCTCACCAGGAGCTCACAAGCTGATGGGGAAGGACAACATGCAAATAACAATGTACAAACAGCCATATACAGGACAAATTAGAAATATTAAACAGTGTCAGTAAAATGACAGTTCAGAAAAAAATCACCAGTAGATTTATGAATATTCCTAATTTAGGCTATCTAAAATCATCTTTGCTAGGGATTATAGAAATAAGATTATTGATGGTTTTGTTTTGTTTGTTGAAGCAAATTCACACAGTTATGGTTTAATGACATAACAAGGAAATTGTCAATTAAAAGAACATTTCATAATAAAATTAAGCTACCAATTTACATAATACCCTATCCTAGTTGAAGTATTTTTCATGGTAGTTTAGGTTTAGAATTGGTAAGGAAATTTTATTAGCATGTGCCTTTAAAAACTTTAGTATGAATAGTGATAAAATTGATATTTTTTTATTCTTTGCTCCGAAAGGATTTTGAATTACATTTATATTTTAAATGTAAAAATGTATTGTGGTTGAGTGCTGAGAGACTGATGGCTGCTGCCTGGTGTTCCTGCCTACAATCCTGGCTACAAACTCTTGCCAGAATTCTCTTCCTAAAACAACATTTTTCATGATTGCTTTAGGACACTTTCATTCTATCACTCTCCTGCTCAAGAAATGACAGGAGCTTGTTAACCACACATCAGCTCCAACCTTTTCAAACATATCTACCTTTATTTTCAGCTGCTCCCTATTACATACCACTGCTTCAGTGAGCTAAATGTAATGATATCATCTTTATATAGACTTTTAGACATTTATAGAGAGCTTGGTAGTTCATTTTCAGATAGAATTAATTTGATTCTCAGGGCAAGAGTTATCCTGATCATGCAGATGTGCAAATTGGTGTTTAAAGAAGTTCTTCTGAATTCTCTATAGCAGTGTATGTGCTAGAGTCGAGACTCAAACCCAGGTCTTTTGAGCCTTGGATTAGTGAACTTTCTAATACAACAAACTGACTGCTTTTTTCCTGTTCTCGCGTTAAACCTCCCACCAAATACACCTTGCTGAAATATCCGTGACTAGGCTTTTTCTAAGTTCTGCTTCTTATGATAAGAAGTTCATGACTTCACTAGGGAGTCATTCCATTTTTACAATATCACAAAATTTTTTAAGTAATCCTTCCTTGAATTCCTGGTCTGCAGGACACTAGGTCACAAATAGTAGCTACCTTATTCAATTCATTAAGCTCTTATTGTTAGTGACTATGTACAGCACTGAGGTAAAAATTAAACAGTCCCTGCCCTCAAGGTACTTACATTTTATCGGAAAGAAACAACAGGTATATAGAAAGCTAAATGTAAAATGTAGCAAATGGTGGGATCAGGATAGATTTCCTGTGGGATGGGGCACTTGAGTTGAACTCTGAAGAAAATTAAGAATTCAGTGTATGAGGTGAGGTAAGGAGGGGGTGCATAGAATGGGGGACAACTTGTACAAAGGAATAACAACAGGAGATGAAACAGCAGAGTCCAGTATGGCTAGAACATAGAGTGTGTGGATAACACTGTGAAGTAAATCTGGAAAGGGAGGCTGATGTCAGCTTGCTTGTGAAGAGAATAAAAAACCACAAATTAGTTTGTATTTTATTCTAGAGGCAAGAGGAAGCCATTGGTCTTTCTTAAGAAGAGTGCCATAGTCAGACCTACCCTGTAGGAAGGTCAATTTGACAAGTGTGTGGAGGATGGGATTGGAGGGAGAAGAGACTAGAGGAAAGGAAGCCAATCAGGAGGCTATTGCACTAGCCAGGTGAAAGGTGATAAGGTCTAAATTAGGGTGGATGACCACGTGAGTTACGAAAAGGGGACGGATGGGAAATAGATGGTGGAGATAGAAACAGAAGAGTTGGCAACTAGTTGGCTGTGAAGGGTAAGAGAGAGGGAAGGGTTTAGAATAAGAGTTCTTCACCCAGGGTCCATGAACTTGTTTAAAACGGTTTTAATAACCATATTTCAATATAATCCTTTTCCTTTGTAGGCCTTTTATGTTATGCATTTAAAAACTTTTTTTTTGAAAAGGGTTTCACTAGGCTGTCAAGGAGGCTGTGACAAAAAAAGGTTAAGAACCCCTTCTCTAGGATGACTCTAAGGTTGTTGGCCTGAGTGTTGAGAAGGGGTGCTGCTATCCGCATCAGAACCAATTCAGGAAGAGGAGTGATAGGAATGAGAAGAAGTTTGGTTTGAGATATGTTTGTTTTGAGTTGGAGGTGTCCAGTAGGCAGCTGGTGATGTGGAACTACATTTGGGGGGTGGGGGGGAGAGGGAGAGAGATTAGGAAGAGAGGGGGGAGGAAAAAGTAAGGAGGGAGAAATGGAGGAATGAGGAGAAGTAGGGGGAGGAGATGAGAGTTAGTGTGTATCTAGGGCAAAGCCCAGAGTTACATCAGCATAAGAAGGTGAGACAAGAAGGAATGAACAGGAAAGGGAGCTGAGAAAGCGCAGCCAGACTGGCAGGAGAAGCAGAATTATCTTGCAGCCCTAGGGATGAGGTGGTGTCCAGGAAGAGAACTTGGTCAGTGTGTCCGATGCTGTAGAGGGGTACATGAGAATGAAAAGGGAGAAAAGACGTCCATTGTATTTGGCAATTCAGAGATCACTGGTAGCTCTGGGGCAGGATGCAAGGAGTTGTGCCTTGATTTTGTGACACAGGAGGTCATTTGAGGGATTAGTAGAGTCAGGTGAAGGTTCTTTAAGGATGGGGGATGTTTACAAGCAGTAGGGCAGGAACCAGTGGTTAAGGAGAGATTGAAAACCATTCTTGACATTTATATATTTGGAATTTGGAACACAGAACTCTAGAGTAAATATACAATTTTTCCTCATCTCATCACTTACCTTAATGGATATAATTGAAATAAATTTTTTTGCTTTTACATTCTATGTTTAACTGGAAATCTCATGGGCTGTTTTAATGCTAACCATAGCATTTGCTAATTACAATCAACATTGCTACATTTAAGATAGACATTACTTTGTGTGCTAGAGCTACAAAATTCAATTGATATATGCAAGTAAAAATTGATACATAAAATGACACAGTAATGTAAAATAGTTTAAATAGATGAAAGATGAGGCTTTTAAAGTAAGAATGTCACCGACACCTTTCCAAAGTTATTAATAATGCCATATTTAAAATGCTAAAATAATTGAAGGAATCATTAGCCAGTTGTGAAATTTTATAATGTGATTGACATTTAAATGTTGTGTTACCATTAATTCTTAATCATCCAAAGTAATGGGGGCCAAAATAGATCATTTAAATTCACAAATAAAAGAATGCTAAAGCTTCATTTGCTATCAATAAAATCTACTAGATTAAGTAACTGAAGTCACTAATTTTTGTTTCATTTGTTCCGCAGATTTTCTCAAGCAGTCCATAACTTTATTAACCCTCAGTATAGGAAGTCTTGTATTTCCTCTAAGATGCTAGAGTCGTTGAAGTTAAAGGAAGGCATCTGGAGATTGCTTCCTACTTACCTTCTATACTTCCCCTCCCCTCCATCTCCCAGTCTAACCCTCTTCCAATGGTTTCCTGTATCTTCTCAGATGGTAGGCTTCTTGAGGACAGACTATTTCTTGGTTTTATATCTCTGTCACTACTAAGGCACTTAAGAAATGCTAGTTGGTTGATTTATATCTTTTAACTTCTCTCTGGTTTCAATTCCTGTGGTCTTTAAGGGGGAAGTAGCTTGTCAGGGAGAATATGAAAGTTAGCTGGTGAGCTAATCAGGTAGCTGTCTGCCAATGAGCATTTAATTGTATGCAGAGCGTTGTGGGGGGGGGACTGAAAAAGGAAAAAGGGGACCTTCCTTTCTGAAGCTTCCCTGGAATTGGAAAGATGTGATGAGGTTTTGTTGATCCTCATTTGGCTATATAACAATAATACTCTATTAGCATGCATTCAGGGGCAGCTACCTGGAGCAGTGGATAGAGTACCCAGCCTGGAGTCAGGAAGACTCCCCTTCTTTGAGTTCAAATTTAGCCTTGGACTCTTACTATGTGTGTGACCCTGGGCAAGTCACTTCACCCTCAGTTCTTCATTTGTAAAATGAGGACACGCTGGAGAAAGAAATGGCAAACCACTCCAGTATCTTTGCCAAGAAAATCTCAAATAGGATCAGGAAGAGTTGACCCTTGACATAAAATGGCTGAACAACAAAGGAAGCACCCACTAAGCATCTAGCATGTGACCCAAGCTGTAAGAGGTGCTGGGGATACAAAGACAAGAATGAAACAATCTCTGGAAAGGAAAACTCAAAATGAGAAAAGAACAGCTTTTTGAGTGAATTGTGGTTTTCTTTGCCACTGTTTTTGGTGGAACCATATTCTCCTGACTCGTTATGAAATGTTGATATGATGTAATTTTTCAGTAAAAGCTGAGGAGATCTCCAGTAGAATTTATGGCCAGCTTCTTCTTAGGTGAACTTTTCTGCTGAGAATAGTGTTGATTACTTAGCATACTGAAAGCTTAGCGTCAGACCAGGCCTTTCTATAGAACTCTTTAGAATACTTTATTAAAATTATGTAAATAGTGATTGTTAGAACCATGAAAAAATCTCGTTATAAGCACATCATTATTGATAGGATTTTCTAATAAAAATTAGTAAAATTAGGGGCTTTTTTTTTTGCTTATCACAGGGTTTCTTTAAAACCTTATAAAACAAGGTAATTTATTTTGATTTGTTACAAATCCACAAGATTAATTTGAATGCTCTCATCTTTGATGCTCTTTTGGTCCAAGTTTTAAGTTAATGTGCTAAAAAAAATCCTTCAAATGCAAATAAATTTAGAATTGGAAAATGCAAAGAGTGTGTGATTTGGATTTTTTTTAATCCTGAATTTTGGAAGTGTTATTTCATTGTCATCCTCAATATAGAAAATTTTCATTTTAGAAAGAACTATAGAATTCAGGCCTTTGTCCCCCCTTTGCTTGGACTGTTGAAAGTTTCCTCTCCTGATCTCCTTGCCTCAAGTTTCTCCCAGCTCCAGTCAATCCTTCACATAGCTGTCACACAGATCTCCCTGGAATGCAGGGCTGAGAGTCACATCCCTCCTCCAAAACTGCAGTGGCTCCCAGTTACCTCTGGGATCAAGTGTTTGACCTTTAAATATCTTCACAATCTGACCCCTTCCTACCTTGTAAGCCTTCCTACACTTTTCTCCATTT
Organism: Dromiciops gliroides; assembly: GCF_019393635.1. NCBI lineage: Eukaryota > Metazoa > Chordata > Mammalia > Microbiotheria > Microbiotheriidae > Dromiciops > Dromiciops gliroides. The sequence continues at coordinate 54,812,402 of NC_057862.1, forward strand.
CAGTACACTCTGGCCTTCTTTCTGTTACACACTTCTACACTCACATCCTATTCCAGCCCCCCCCCTCCCCCATCTCTGTCTCTGCCTCTCTGTCTCTGGGTCAGTCTCTCTCTCTGGGTCTCTCTGTCTCTCTCACTGTTTCACTCTCTCTCGATGTGTCTCTCACTGTCTCGCTTTTTCTTCCTCTCTTTCTGTCTCTTTCTGTCTGTCTCTGTCTCGATGTCTCTCTGTCTTCCTGTCGTTCTCACTCTTTCTTGCTGTCTCTCTGTCTCTCTCCTGTCTCGCTGTCCTGCGCTGTCTCTTCCTCATTCTCTGTTTCTTTGTCTCCCTCTCTTTCTGTCTGTCTCTCTGACTGTCTCTCTCAGTCCCTTGTCCCACACCTGTAGCTCTTGGAATCCTTTCAAGGTTTATCTTTTCTACGTGAAACCTTTGTCATCCCCCTACCTCAGGGATCCGTAGCCTTCTTTTGGCCATGGACCTCTCTGGCAGACAGGTGAACACTATGAGCCCCTTCTCAGCATTGTTTTTAAATACATAGGATGACACACAAAAAAGTCAGTTACATTGAAATACAGTTATCGAATTTTTTTTAATAAAAGTTCATGGAATTGGAAATTGAGGGGTTGCCCATCCATTGGGGTATGGCTGAACAAGTTGTGGTATATAAATGTAATGGAAAACTATTGTGCTGTAAGAAACGATGAGCAAGCTGATTTCAGAGAAACCTGGAAGGACTTGCATTAACCGATGAGTGAGTGAGATGAGAAGAACCAGGAGAACATTGTATACAGTATCAACAACGTTATGTGTTGATCAACTGTGATAGACTTGATTCTTCTCAGCAATGGTCCAAGATAGTTCCAAAGGATTCATGATGGAAAATGCTCTCCAAATCCAGAAAAAAAGAACTGTGGAATCTAGATGCAGATTGAACCATACTATTTCTTTTGCTTTTGGTGCTGTTGTTTCCCTTTTTTGAGGTACTTCCTTTTTGCTCTGATTCTTCTCTAATAACATGACAAATGCAGAAATGTTTAATGTGATTGTACATATATAACCTATATCAGATTACTTGCTGTCTTGGGGAGGGGGGAGGGAGGGAGAAAAATTTGAAACTGGAAATCTTGTAGAAACAAATGTTGAAAACTATCTCTGGATGTAACTGGAAAATAATAAAATATTTCTATGGAAAAAAATTTTGAAAAGAAAAAGAAAAGTTCATGGAACCTAGGTTACAAACTTCTGCCCTCCCTTCCAAACTACCCTGTACCCCCCCCCCCCCATACAGAAACACATACATATATTTCCATTGGACTGTGAGCTCCTTGAAGTCAGGGACTATTTAATCACTTTTGTGCTTCTATCCCCACATAGCACAGCACCTGACATGGAGGAGATTCTTAAAAAATGCCTGTTAGTTGAATGATTTAAAGTGAAATTTTTATTCTGGAAAAGTTTGAACCTGAGGTGAAACATATTGTAAATTCTCCATATTCCCAAGGGAATCAGAGGAATGGGGGTAATACTAAAAGGAAAACCCCCTAAACTTTATCTATTTGCAACTTTGCATTCTATGCTTCATTTTTACTGCAGACACTTTTCCGTATATGTTGCTTAGGTTAACATTAAAATTAGTTTGTATTACATTTCCTAATCATAAATGATGTAATGATGGCGGAAGGGAAGCCAGGAGCACATTGTATTGCATTAAAGAAAAACTTGCCTGAGATTAAAAATTTGTCATGGTTATACCGCAATGTGGCTAATAAACACTTGCATAATGAGAGTTGTTTAGAGATGGTTTTTTCTTCTCTTTATGCTTTTAATACAGCGATTCCACCAGTAGCAGAGCTACATCTGCTCCTGCCTAATTAACTCTGCTGGTTGGTGTCAGATGAGAGCTAATTTTGAGATTAAATTGAGGAGGGAGGAGGGGGAGAGAGAGAGAGAGAGAGAGAGAGAGAGAGAGAATATGAGAGAATGAGGAGGAGTTAGGGTTGTTTGGTTATTTTAAACAGGACTAAAATTCAGTTCACAATAATCACTTTTTAAAATTTACTTAGTACTTTTGAGAAAACAATCACTTTTTACTGGAATATGGCCAATGAATATGCCATATTTATAAGTAGTTGTATTTCTGAATGAGAGATTTATACATGCTTTTCTTAGATTAAAGTTCTGTGGCTTATTTTTAAGAGCATTTGAGTATGGGCAGCCTTTGGGACCATGTATTTTATATGGGGCAGAATAAAGGAAGCTACTTGAAATTAATGATCACATTATTTTCCAAAACTCCTTGACTTTTCTCCTGAAAGCACTACATGCATTCAAAATAAAGCATCTTGAATAAAATTGAAGTTTTTTTTTTTTTTTTGGCAGGGCAATGAGAGTTAAGTGACTTGCCCAGGGTCACACAGCTAGTAAATGTCAAGTGTCTGAAGTCAAATTTAAACTCAGGTCTTCCTGAATCCAGGGCCAGCGCTTTATCCACTGCGCCACCTAGCTGCCCCCCATTGAAGTTTTGTTGATAACCTTTCTTCCTTATTCCTATCTTTTAACCCTGACCAATTTTATCTGCTTGTATCTGTTCTTTTTTTTCCCCTTTCTCAGAGGATAGGGATAGGAGGGGAGCAAGTATATAGAAAAACAGAGATGATTTTTTAGATGTCTTCTTGAGTATTCTACTTACTTTCCACAATCCATAATTTAGTAAATGGATTGTTGAAGCCTGAAATAGTTAATAATATAATGAATCCTGTGCTAACAGGTGCTTATGTTTATTGTTTTCTTTGTACTTGTGGATGTTAGTAGATATTTGCTGAGTTTTATTGGGATATTTTTATGCCAAATTAAAGTTTACTTTTTTCCCCCCCTTTGGGCAGATTTGTCTGAAGAGCTGGAGAATCTTCTGTTTTGCTACAAGCTATTGTACTTTGAATTTCACTACATCTGGTAAATCTCTTTACTTTCTCTTTTTAAAGATATAAATGTGAGTCCTAATTAGATTTGCTAGTAGTTAACACAAGGAATTATTTTAATTTATGCTACAGAAAGCTTTTTAAAATTTAAAATTTGGTGTTTTTGTTTGTGAGGATACATTTATAGAAGTTCACCGATTACAGATTGCCTTTTTATTTCATTACATTTTCATTTGTTTGTGTGATCAGAGTACCAAAATTCATATGCTCCAAACCACTTTTTAATGTGTTTTGACGTTAAGACACCATTTTGGTGAGCATTTCCCCATCTCTTAGAAGTTCTGTTTTGTGCAATTAAATAAAATTATTTGTGATTTATGCAGAATATGTGATGAAAGATGAAATAACTAATAGGATGCTTTAAAATTTCTGATTAATTTTTTGCCTACACCACTATACATGGAAAGTTTAGCTACCTTTCTGACTATTGATAATTTTAGAACAATTGGTGTGTGATATTCCAGGCATGCATTGTAAGATGCATATTAGAATATATTCATTATAATGACTAAATAATTTATTACTAAACAAAATATATTTTCTCTGTCAAAAACTGGGATAAAAACATTAGAAAGGTTTATTAAATCTTCAGATGAGATGCAAAGTATAAAGAATAATTAATGTGTTTGATAGAATCAAGATTTAGTATCATTAAACTGGTTAGGATAAAGGGACTTAATTATCAAGGTGAAATTTTACTTGGATATATATAATGCCTATGTTAGTATTTTAAAGAGCAGCTATACAAGTATAGGTTGGGGGATCAATAGATACCTGTATTTCAATGGAAAATAGACCTGGGAACTTTTATTTATTTATTAATTTATTCATTCATTCATTCATTCATTTATTTATTTGTTTTGCCATGGAAGGAATTATTTTATCAGTATGTATCATCTCATAGTCTAGGGTTCGGCGGGGCTGAAGTGGACCTCATGATCAACACCTTATTCCAGGTTGCGAAGCAGCCCCTAAAAGTATTTATTTATTTTTGTTTTATTTATTATGAACTAATAATATGACTAGTCTATAAAACAAAAAAATTCAGTCTTCATTAATAGAAATATTTTCACTGGCTCAATCAGTTGTAGTGGTAAGGCTGTTTTGAATATTATGTTGAGCTCCAGGTACCACATTTTGAGAGGGTCATTGAAAAAAAGACTTGAGTTCCTGCCTAAGAAGAGGGAAGTCATAGGATCTAATATGAGGGGCCACTGAAGAAAGTTGATCTGTTGAACCTGGAGAAGAAAAGGCTTAGCAGAGGGGAGGTAGCCATGAGAAATGTCTTCAGGTATTTGAAAGTCAGTCATATGAAAAAAGTGAATATTCTTGGGTTTTTTGCTGACCCAGAGGTCAGAGCTAACATTCATGACCAGAGGTTATGTGGTGGCAAGTTTTTACTTTACATTAGGAAAGGATTTCATAGTCATTAGCAGAGCCTAAAGTAGGTGTTGGCAAAATAGTCACCTAAGAGCTGCATACAACTGGGGATATTTTTAAATTTATTCTTTGTAAATGCATATATTTTAATACCAGAAAATTCCTCTTAATATAGTATGTCCATATTATTTTTTTTGATAAGTTTACTCTCATTTGTTACAGTGAAGGTTAAAAGTCTGGTGGATAATAACACACAGGAGGTAACAATTTTCACACCTAACTTTAGGTTTCACAGATCCAGTGCTCACAGAATTTTCTCACAGTTAGAATGAGCTGCTTCACAAAGTAGTGAGCTCTCTGTCACTGGAAGTGTTCAAAATTGGTTTCTTGACCATTTGTCTAGGACAGAGATGGAAAAGATTCCTCTATTGAGTAGTAGATCGAATTGGGCAACTTTCCATGACCCTTCCAATGCCAGTTCTATAAATTTAAGGAAAAACAATTCAGATTTTAGTTTAGATTTATTCTATTAGTTGAGAGCTATAGACGACTTCAGATGTACATTTTCCTCACTGTATAAAGTTGATTTCTTTAACAAGTATTTTCTAATTGACTCAGTGTATTTTGGGATTGCTTCTCACTTCCTATCACACTTCAGTTTTGAAGTGTGTGAAGCTTTGAACTTTGTAGCTGGGTAAAGTTTGGAGACAGATTGTTTTTTCCTCTTTTGGTAAAGCCATCGGAGATAATTTTATCTGTTTTTATGAGACCTCTTTCAAAACATATTGATTTGATTATTGATAGTTTGGTAATTGGATTGACACTTTATGATGTTTCTAAGACTATATAGTAATGCACAGATGACTATTATGGAGGTAAATAAGAGTAAAATTGACTTCTCATATCCTTGTTTGCCCTGAGCAATTTTACCCCAAAATGGATTAGTTTAATCAGGAAATGAAATTAACCAGAATACTCCATTACCTCATGGTGATAATTATTTTACATTGTTGCTTTATTATTCTCATTAATAAGCCTGATTTTTCAACTTGTGAACTAGAAACATGTTTATAAACCCATGTCAATAAGATTTCTGTTAACATAAAGATTAGAGAGGTTGATATCAAGTACAACTGGAGTTATAGTTATTTTTGTATGTCATAGCCATTCTATTGCATTATTAGCTCCTCAATGCAAGGGGCCAAGTCTTATGTCAACTTCTGATCCCTAGAACAATGACATTCACAAAGCAGTTACTTGAAGACTTTTTTATTGAATCACTTTTATATCGTTAAAGATAACATGTTTATTATCATCTATATATTTTGAGATATACAATTAGGATCACAGCAGTGATTATTTTGATGAAGAGGAGCAGAGTATTCCTTAATAGTTATGGAAAATAGCCACATAAATATTTCTGGCCCTCAAAGATTATTTCATAGGATTGTAAATTTAGAGCTTTGAAGACCCTTATAGATTATCTAGTCTATCTATCCACTCTGTTTTACAAATAAACTGACACCCAGAAAGATGAAGTAATTTGCTTTGCTTTTATTCATGCTGTATTGAAAAACTTTTCTTTTTGCCTTTTAAGGTCTTGCTTTCCTGATTAAAGATGTCCCTAACTTGAATCCAGTATTTCCATTTGGTTAAAAAAAAGAAGAATTTTCACATTGCCTATTCGTGACCTTTCGAATCACTAAGGAGGGATGTTTGTAAGATGTTGCTTCACAGTGCTTGGAATCCTCTCAGTATTTTGCTGGTAAATGATTCCTATATTTGCAAATATTGTTAAAAATTTAAGAACCTCTATGGGTAACTCTTGGCTGGAAGAAAGCATTTGTCAACCATGGTAAAACTTGCAAACCCACTTTACACAGAGTGGATTCTTGAAGCGATACAGAAAGTCAAAAAACAAAAGCAGAGGCCGTCTGAGGAAAGAATCTGCCATGCGGTATCGGCCTCCCATGGACTGGATAAGAAGACTGTTTCTGAGCAGCTAGAACTGAGTGTTCAGGATGGCTCTGTTCTCAAAGTCACCAACAAAGGCCTTGCGTCCTACAAGGACCCAGACAATCCTGGACGTTTTTCATCCGTTAAACCAGGCACTTTCCCTAAATCTGCCAAGGGGTCCAGGGGATCATGCAATGATCTCCGCAATGTCGACTGGAATAAACTCTTAAGGAGAGCGATCGAAGGACTTCAAGAACCAAATGGCTCCTCCCTGAAGAACATAGAAAAATATCTTAGAAATCAAAGCGACTTAACAAGCACCACCAACAATGCTGCCTTTCAGCAGCGATTACGACTGGGGGCCAAACGTGCTGTCAATAATGGGAGGTTACTGAAAGATGGACCTCAGTATAGGGTCAATTATGGTAGTTTAGAAGGGAGTGGAGCTCCAAAATATTCCAATACTTTTCCATCTTCCCTTCCTCCTGTCAGCCTTCTACCCCATGAGAAAGACCAGGTAAGTGTAGAAAGAACAATAAAAACAATTATCGTGGTTTGTTTAGTGTTAATTGAGAAAAAGAAAATGATGAATTTGATAATTCATTTGCTTTTTTTCTTTGGTAGTTTTTTTGTATTCTAAAACTTGCTGGTTGATAAAATTGAACGAAATTGTTTGAATTATATTTTCAACAAACTAGAGGGACACTTCACATGATTGAGTGTGTATATTTGTGGGTTTGTTGGGTTTTTTGAACTGTAAGGAATGAGTTAAAATCATGGAACTAGAAGTCATTGTGAGACATCATTAAGTTCATTCTTCTGTTTTATGGTGGACAACATTCTGAACAGCCAAGAGAGATAATTTTCTTCTTTTTATTTTATAATTGCAGAAGGAGATTCTGTACAGTTTTTGTTCTAGAATTTCATATATCAAGATTTAAAAAAAAATCCCAAATCCTTTTACCTCCATTTAAGTCTACATTTATTTTTGTTCCATCCTCATTGGAACAAATTAATAGCTGTTCACTATCAGTCATGTTTTATCTTTTCATATGTTTAAAGACTGTAGAAGAACCAGGGGCTCTTAAACTGGTGTTTGTGAACTTTTTTTTTTTTAATACTTTGTTAACTGCATTTCAATAGAATTAGTTTTCTTTGTAGTCCTCAGTATTTTTTATTGTATACAGTTTTGAAACATTTTTCTGAGAATGGGTCCATACCATTTCACCAGACTGCCAGAGAAAGGGGGTGTGGTGTCCACAACACAAGCAGGGTTAAAAACTTGCTCTAAAGCAAATCTCTTGGGGTTTTCTTGGATTCCTACATACTGTAGTAATACCGTATATTCATAACAGAATCCCCTGTAACTTGATGCCAGAGCTTCAGATTTTTCCATTGGTTGTGTGGGGATTTTCTTAGAAATTTGGTCTCAGAAGGACTGGCATGACCACCAACAGCAAAGGTACAGCATTGTTCCAATTTGTGGGCTGTCTAGGACACTTGGTTTCCCCTCCTCATCCTGTTATCTACCATTAGAACCACTCTGCATGAGATGGGCAGGAAGTTGGAAAAAAATTATCATTTTTTTTAGATTAAGAAATAATTGGAGACCATTAGCAGTATAAAGTTTTTATTTACAGTATAAAGTATTTTATTTGTTGTTTTTGCGTGTCTTGTGCTATTTCTAGTGGCAAGGTAAATCACATGGCGGTTATTAGAAATTATTAAATCAATAAGGTCCTGAAGTTACAGTTCCTAGAATGTTTTACACATGGAACTCCTCTTTTCCACACCAGTTATGTTTTATAAAAGAGAGAGAAGCATACCACGAGGAAATTATCCTAGGGAATCCAAAATCATTCCTCCCCGGGCACATAGTAAGCTCTTAACATGTTTACTTACTGACTGGCTAGCTGGCTGGTATATAGGTCTTGAAATTATGTTTTCCATTCTTATATGTTTCAGCATTTTAAAGTTAATGAACAAGAATTAGATTAAATTTTTTTTTGGTGGGGGGGAGTTAAATAATTCCATCATGAGTTTCTTTGTTATTGATTGCCCACACAACTGTTTGCTCCCATTGAGAATCACTTAATATGGTGCTCTGAGTGGAGCCTCCACAATCTTCACATGGCTCTGCTCTCATTTTTCTTTAACCTTAATTATTCTTTATTACCTTCCTTATTATGCACATCTCCATTCAGCAACTGCACTAGTGCTTTTAGGCCGAAGGAGAATTCCTGGTGAGATGTGACTCCCACTGGTAGTAGGGCTTTCAGGTCAAAGGATCTGAGTTTGAATCCTAACTTTGCTGCTTCCTACCTGGGTGACCCTAGGTAAATTGTCTTATTTCCTTGGCCCTCAGTTTTTTAATCTGTAAAATTAAGGGATTCAATTAGGTAGATGACCCCTAAAATTCTTCTTAGCTCTAAATCTCTAATCCGGTAATTCTTTATGGCTAAAATTAAGTAATCTATTTCTTCACTTGCAGTTATTACTTTTCTTAAAATAATGATGCTTAAAATTATTTAATTATTATAACTAAATAATGACAATGCTATATTGGGAAGTGTGTTTTGTAATTGTGCTTTCCAGTTAGGTTAACAAGGATCTAGGCTTTTAACAACTTAATAATGGACAAATGAATTGTCAAAGTCTAATAAAGTCACTTTAGCTGCTTTCTCTCTTGGCATTTTACCAGGAGAGTTTACATTAATTTTTTTTTCCTGATCTAGTTAAAAGTTTTACTGATACACTTTGTTTCAACATGACAATCACTTCCTGGTATACAACTCCCTTCCCCTGAGTAGTGCCTTCTCTTTTAAAAAAATCAGTGAAGCAAAACCATCCAATAGTGCAATTATGACTGGAAGAACATGTAATTATTCTACACTTGAAGTTTAATATTTCTTAACACTAAGGAGGAAGGATGTTTTAATATTCGTCTTGAAGAACTAACATCACATATTTTAATTAGATCTGAATTCCGTTATCTTTTACTTTGCTCTAGTCATTGTATATGTTCTCCTGCTTGTGCTTTCTTCTCTCTGTAAATGCAGTTTTTGTAACCCTTTACCTACAGAGAATGAGTGATAAACATTAAAATAGTGTGTCAATAAATACTATACATTTTATGGCATCCCAGGTAAATATTTTGATACTATAAGAAATACTTTCTTGTTCACGTATCAAAACCCTGACATGCTAGTTGTTTGATTATTTTTTGTGTCATTCTTGTTTATTTTTCATTGTCATCAAGGTGGCAGCTTGAGAGGACTGTATTTCTTTAAGCAGTGGTGTAGTCTACACTTTGCAGTTAGGTTGTGATGCTAGCTGAGGTGCTAGCAATACTGGTGGAAGAAGAATTGAGTCCATACAGCTGTGCATCTGCATTATATGGTAGGAAAGTTATTGTGATGCAGGTGGAACACAGAGACCTCATCCCAGGTCATTCTAGCAGCCAGTTGTCTTTTAAGCCAATTCTCCCACTAGGCTTGTCTAGTGATTTCTTTTGATTTGTTTGATAGAGCTTTTCGTTAAAAGACAAAGTATGGGGTTTTTTTTGCAGTAGAACTTAGGGCAGGGAGTATCATTTTTGGTTGTCACTTCCACTCTTGGAATATTTGTTAAATTTGATGTTTTTCCACACTTCCTGACTCATAGAGCTAGAAGCATTCACTCCTTACCTATGTGTCTCACGTGTTATTTATTAAGTTTTAAAACTTCATGGTTGTGGTCAGCTAAAGCAGGAAACCAGTAAAAAAAAAAAAAAGGAGTAATCTGTGACCAGTTGGATATAACATCATTATCGTTCTTGTGCATGGTTGTATTAGGTGATACACAGTGCAAGCTAAAACAGGCAGGGTGCTTGAATCTCTAGAATATAATAGCAAATCTTATACTTGGGAATTTGTTAGATAGTTAACTCATTGATTCCTTACTACAGGAATTCCTAAAGGAAGTTGTTAATGTGATTGTCTTTCTTAAGATGGTATAATTCAAATAAACTTGAGTTTTGAAGACTTTGGGGGAGGAAATTGATTCATTAGAGAGGGACTTCTACCACTGTAATTTCTGGCATTTTACAGAATCCATGTAGGTTTTATTATAAAGGACTCTTGTGTATTTCACAAGGATATCTTGCTAACATTTCTCATCTGCAAATCTTGGTGTATTTTCCAGTGTTATTCTGTACATGAAAACTCCCATTCAAGACTCCTGTAGTTGGAAGAGAATGATAATAATAATAACTGTCATTTTTATGGTGCTATACTTTGCAAAGTGAATTACACATATGACCTCATTTGAGCCTTACAATGACTTTTCAAGGTAGGTGTTACAAGCGTTTTTATTCCCATTTTGCAGGTAAGGAACCCAGGACTCTGGATGTTTAAATGACTTACCTCTGTTGGTTTAGCTAGTGTCAGAGGCAAGATTGGAATCTAGGCTTTCCTATAATAATACACTATAATAAATAGTACTTTGTACCACATATTAGTAATAGCATCATTACTTTATATGGTGGTAAATAATATCCAAGAAATGGTTCCTTCCTCCCCTGTCAAAATGTCTTTCTCTAAAAGGATGAGAGGACTGTGCAAGAATTTTAAAAATATGTTTTCCCAAATAGCCTTATGACGTAAAAAAATTTAACAGTGGAATATGGTAGTAAAGAAAGTATGAGAATTAGGAGGAGAAATAGATAAAAGAGGAGAGCAGAAGAGGACTGAAGAAACTGACCCCCCCAAAACACCCGACTTTGGGCTGGCTCAGATGTATGAAGTTGTATTTTCTTTACTATTGCTTTGTTATTATGCTTGTCCTAGAGTCCATATTGTTTATTAATATGGCTAGTGCCCTTCAACCCATTACCCTTGGGTGGATCTCAGGGTTCCTCATTCTAGACTGCTCTGGGTTGTTTCCTTTTGGAAGTATATTTCTTACTTGATAAAGATTGAAAGACTGAATCCTGTCCTTGCATAAATTGAGACACTTCCATTTTCCTTCACACTAGTGTTTTTTGTCCTGCAGATGCCACATCTTTAAAGGTCAGTATCACCTTTACTGAAAATTGCAGGGAAAACTATATAGTTTTGTTTGTGTAAAGGTTTCCTGGACCCAATAGTCAGAATAATGTGAATTTTCAAATTGGCAAAAGCCAACTTCTGAATGACTAAAGGAAGGCCTGCAGAAATCTGTTAAATTGTGAAAGGCAAGGTAGATCAAATGCTTAACTTTCTATGCTTGGGGAAAATTTGTGTAGTTCATGGTTTTTCATCATATTAGACTTCAGAAGTTCCATAAAATGGGTATGCACATGAAGAATGCTCTTGTATGTGTGTAGTTCTAATTGAGCCATTCTTTTTTTTTTTTGGGGGGGGGGTGAGGCAATTGGGGTTAAGTGACTTGCCCAGGGTCACACAGCTAGTAATTGTCAAGTGTCTGAGACCGAATTTGAACTCAGGTCCTCCTGACTCCAGGGCCGGCGCTCTATCCACTGCGCCCACCTAGCTGCCCCCCCAGTTGAGCCATTCTTAAGCAGGCAGTTGGACTGTATCAAATATTAAATGCTTGTTGTAATGTTATTGGGTTAAGAAATAGCTAAAATTTACTAGCTGTGTGACCCTGGGCAAGTCATTAAACCCTCCTTGCCCCACCCAAAACAAAACAAAACAAAACAAACAAAACAAAACAAGAAATAGCTAAAATTAAGAGTAAAGAACATTTTATTGCACACTGAGTCAGGACAACCTTTTCCTCCCCTGAGCTTTTATCAAGACAGGGCATGTTTCGTCCTCTAATGAAGGGGGTTTCACACCCAATTTTAACTGTTAAAAGTGTGTTAGCCATTCATTTTACCTTGGTAGCTCTTCAACTTACTTTAATATTCTGGCATTTTAATTCAGTGTAAAGGCCTATTTGGAATAATGCAACAGATCCGAGTCTGCTCTTTGATTTTTTAAAAGAAAGATGGTGTTTTCTTCCATATCGGAGTTAAAGCTTAGTAGGTGTTGTGATTGCTGAGGTTGTACCTGCCTGATTTTGAGATTATTTCCACAGCTTTCACAGTTTTGTTTAGTGGAAGATATTGTTTACCCTTTGCCTTTAAATCTTATGTAGGTGGCACACCTTTATGTTTCTTGGCATCTTCATCTACATTCTTTTAATGATCTTCCCTTTGTATATTGTTTCTAATGGACTGGAAAATCTGGTTGTCTTTTATATCAGATTTCTTTGTAAGTTGAATCACATATTTAAATTGAATGCAACGCTCGTGATTTTTTTTTGCTTTGTTTTAATTGTTTTTTGATGTTAGAGTTAAATTCTGCTACAGGCTTCATGGGAGTCAAATCAATATTTGAAATTCTGGTCTTCTAAACAGTTTTAGCTCTTAAATTTATTGAGGTTTTTAAATATACAAAAATAAATCTTCTGAATTGAAGTTAACAAGCGATTTGACTGTGTGATTTGGTTGTGACATTATAAATTAGTTATGGCTTGAGGAAAATGTTTTTATTCAAATTAGTATGATAATTCTATTGCTCTTGTTCTAAGGATGTCTTTTCCAAATAAGGCACTCCTGCTATTCCCAACCCCTTTTACTATTACAGATTTTCAAATTTGTTTCTCATTATATGCTGTCAGTAGAATAAAACATATTACATAAAATCAGTAAAATTTTCAGTTACATTAAAACTAAGTATGTGTAGTATGCTTGTTTTTTAAAAAATAAAAGGAAATATATTGAAAACTTAATAAAACTTATGTTGTAGAAAAAGTAGAAGCCATCATTTTTATTTCCTTGCATGACATATTTGGTAGTCTTATTATTGGACCCATCTGTAAAATAAGAAAATCAGTTATTGGTTTCCTCTCTTAGACAACTCTTCAAGTCTCTCTGGAGAAAATAAAAACACTGTAGTTTATATAAATTTCAAGAAATTTTGTAATAATCAAACAAGTATTTAGAAGTCATTAGTTTTACTTCTTCAGAAACCAGTTTTTGTTTCTAATTTGTCTCACCTTTTGATCATTGATAAAACAAACTCATTTTAGTTTGATTAACAAATTTAACTATTTAATAAATGTTGATTTTGCTTGTTTTATTTCTCTTCTATGAGAAACAGCATAGGCACATATAGAAACTCTTCTAGAACCTTTTCTGTCTATAGTAAGACAAAGCAGCTTTGTGAGAACAGCTCAGTTTTCTTTGGAAGTTCCATTTTAATCCCTCTCCTCCATTAATGAATTCCATTACAGAATGTAAAAGATTAGTCTTTGTTGCCTCTGAAGAAGGTAGAATTTGTATTCTCCTTACCTATCCCATATGCCCATTTTATACTGCAAGAACATAGATTTTTTGGGGTGGGGTGGGGCAGTGGGGGTTAAGTGACTCATCCAAGGTCACACAGCTAGTAAGTGTCAAGTGTCTGAGGCTGGATTTGAACTCAGGTCCTCCTGAATCCAGGGATGGTGCTTTATCCACTGTGCCACCTAAGCACATAGATTTAAAGAAAAGGATGTAATTTGCAGAAATGGCCATGTGGAAATCTGGTTTTTATAGTTCAAATGGGAAAATGGAAGTATCTCATTAAATTTAAACTTTCCTCTATCCTTTGTGATAATACCAGTTTGCCTTATCTCAAACCAATAAGCTTTAATAGGAAGAACAGCTTAATTGTGGAAATATATTGAAGGTTCTCTAAGGTTTGTCCTAGAACCCTTATCTTTTCTCACTGTCCTCTCTTTTGGTGACCTCATCAATTACAATGGGTGTAAATATCATCTCAGTGCTGATGACTTCCAGTTCTACCTATCCATTCTCACTATCTTCCCTGAACTTTAGTTCCACATCAGCAATTGTTTCTTGGACATTTCAAACTGGATGTCTTGGAGATGTCTCAAACTCAACATATATCCAAAACAGAACTCATTATTTGTTGTTGTTGGTTATTCATTTCAGTTGTGTCTGATTTTTCATGACCCCATTTAGGGTTTTCTTGGCAGAGATGCTGGAGTGGTTTGCCATTTCCTTCTCCAGCTCATTTCACAGATGAGGAAACTGAAGTAAACAGAATTAAGTGACTTTCCCAGGGTCACCCAACTAGTAAGTGTCTGAGGCTGGATTTGAATTCAGAAAAGAGGAGTCTTGCTAATTCCAGGCTTGGCACTCTATCCACTCTGCCACCTAGCTGACCAGAGCTTAATATCTTCCCCCCTCCCAAATCCACCATTTTCATTCTTTCCTTATCCTCTATATCCATTTAGTTGCCAGATCTTGCTGTTTCTATCTCCACATGTCTTGAATCTACTTCTCTCTACTCACATAACTATCATTACTACTTTCCTAGATTATTGCAACAGACTTCTAGTTGTCCTGCCTCATCTCTCCCTCTTCTAGTTCATCCTCTAAACTGCCGCCAAACTGAGTTTCCTGAAATAGAAATTTGTCCTTATCACTCTCTTTGTTAATATATTCCATTGGTTTTTTGGTTTAGTTTCTAAATCCCTTCACAACCTGACCCGAGCTAGCTTTCTAGCATCTCTGTATGATTGCTTTTCCACAAGGACTCTGTGATCTAGCCAGATGGGCCTTCTGGTCTCTGTACCTTTGCCCATGATGTCCTCCTTCCTCACCTTTGCCTCATCGAATCCCTCTCTTTGTTTAAAAAGCAACTCAAGAACCAGCTGCTACACAAAGCCTTTTCTGATCTCCTCAACTGATCCCTCTTCAGCTAATTTGTGTTCAACTTCTTCCTCTTCTGTAGAAACCTATGCAGGCAATTGTTGCCCCCCTCTCCTGAGAATGAATGTAAGCTCCTCACAAGGAGAGACTTTTTCATTGATCCTACATGTATCCCCAGCATATCGCACACCACATGGCATATAGGAGTTACTTAACGTAAATATTTGTTGATTGATCTGAAGATGAAGAAAAGCTTCAAGAAAGAGGCTGAAGGAGGCAGACACCAGGCCGGCCCATTTGTTGGACTTGGGCTTAGCAGAAGGGTAGCATTGATAGAGTTTGTGTAGGCCCCTCTTTTCTTTTTTTTTTTTTTTAGTGAGGCAATTGGGGTTAAGTGACTTGCCCAGGGTCACACAGCTAGTATGTGTCAAGTGTCTGAAGCCTGATTTGAACTCAGGTACTCCTGACTCAGGGCTGGTGCTCTATCCACTGCGCCACCTAGCTGCCCCCTGTGGAGGCCCCTCTTTACCAGTCCTTGCTGTGCTAGGTATAATCCTGTTTTGACAGTAGACAGAGGTAAAAAAGGTTGTTTTAAAAAAATTTCATTAACATCGATTTTGACATTACCTTCGTTTCCAAGAGTATTCCTCCTGCTTAAGTCATTCCCTTACAACAAAGAATAAAAAGGAAAGAATGAAAAAAGCAGTTTAATAAAACTGACCCAACATATTACCCAAGTCTGATACACTGCAGGGTTGGGGGTAGAGAAATCATAGAAAAAGTTTGGGATGAAGATCTTATGAAATGAGAGAAACGGGGGTTTGGGGCAGAAGATAGTGAGATGATCCCTACTTACTACATACAGAGAAAGGATTGACCAATCAGCCCAATTTCAAATCAGGTACAGAGCAAAACTTCCATTCTAGGAACAAAGCCCAGGTTAACTCTAAGTCAGCATGGTGTTACTGCTAGGATAGCACAGGGATGCTTGCCACTCTGGGCTTTTGTAGGGAAGGGAAGGAGAGAAGGAAAAGACCTCAGATGTTACTAATGTGCTTTAGTCAACAAGACAAGGATCCTTTTCTTCTGAAAAGCTGTTTATGGTCCTGGTATTTTCTAAGAGTGCACATTCTTGGGAAATTGAGGACTGACAGGAGGAAAAAGTCAGTTTGTGAAGGGGAGTTGGGGAATATTGGATTATCACAGAGTGTAGTCAGGTCTTTAAAGTAACCAGTATCATTTCCAAAGTAATGGTTGATTGAATCAAGAAATGAAAAGCATTTATTAAGCACTGACTGTGTGCTAAACCCTCTGCTGAGCACTGAGGATACACACACAAAAATGAGATTGTCTCTCTTATCAAAGAACTCATACTCTATTGGTAGCATAAAAGGGAGCTGTGTTGAGGGAAAGGAGTTATTATCTAGGAAGTCAGAAAGATGGTGAATGGAAAAATAGGGTAGCCACTTGATAAGCCCTTTCCAAAGGAATGGCAGTGTTGATTTAATTGCAGCTTTCAGAAAAAGAGGTGGAAAGTGGGGGTGGAAAGAAGGAGTGTCCACAGGGCGGAAAATGACTGAGGTGAAGATGAGGGTACTTGGTCCCAAAGGTTGCCCAGCTGAGACATGCTGACTTTGTGAAGATTTCCCTGACCTGCTTTGCAGTGGTCACACCCCAGTTTATGATGTGGGATTAACAGATTAAAGTGTGAAAACAACAGTGTGGGAACAGAGGACACAAAGATTATTGGGTTTTTTGGTGCCTCTGATACAGATTTTTAGTTCTTGAGAATTCTTGCTCTCAGAAGAAGTCCATTGTATGTGAGTAGGAACAACACTAATCCTGGAATCCTGAGACTTGGGTTCTAGTTCTGATTCTGACTTCTTGAAATTATTTCTGTTAGTGCAGAAAGGAGTCTATCATCAGTTCCTGGACCACTTCCTGCCCTGAGCAGTGACTACTTTCCCCACTGACTATAGGCTTACAGCATCAGTCGGTTCCAAGGAAACACAGCTTTAGATGGAATGACATAAATGCAGGATATTTAAAATACTTAAAGGGTCTAGTGCTATTGCAACGTGAGAGCCTCCTCTACAATTTAATAGATGATCTTTGAGAGTTGCTATGACTCAGACATTCATTCCCCTTTGGACAACCTGGTGAGAAGCCTGTTCCAACTTAGTGAAGTTGGTCCTTGGACAATAAGTATATTATGCTTTGTTGGTGGACCCTTGGTCCAAGCAAGCCCTTCCATCTTGGTGGATTATATGGGCAGAAGCCCCACTGGCATAGCCTTCAAAGACCCATGTTACCTCCATGGCCCAATGAGGCATTGGAATTGGGTGTTAGTGGAGCACATTGTGAGCAAGTATTCTATATGAAAGGTGTGTTGGAGCGTGGATGAGGAGCATTGGTGAGGTAGCTACTCAAACGAATGAGGACAAGGGAGCCAGGAGAGAATTTGGACTGGTAGATCTGGCTGCTTTACAGCAGGACTGAGTTGAGTGGAGGAGGTTGGGTGGCTGTCAGGACATGGGAGCCCTGGGAAAGACTGAGGTATAGAGCTGGGACAGGGATGCTGGTAGTCAGAGCAGAGTTGGGCTTCCCTGGTAGGGGAGGGAGTGAAGGCTTGTGAATCAGTGGGACCAGGGTAGAGTATTCCAAAGCTGAATAGGGTCAAGAACTCTTGGCAGTCTAAGGGGTATAGCAACTGGGGTAGCCCTAGGCAAGGAGAAAGCAGTGAGACCTTGAGAAGGCTTGCTTAGGATGCTAGGGTAGTGTAGGACAGAGCAGCCCTTGGCTAGGATACCTTTGGGGGTTCTGTGCAGAGGGTGGCCCATGTTGGATTAGTGTCAAGTGATTGAATTATGACAGTTCTTTTTGCGTGTGGTTTTGAGTTTGGGGCTGTTGGGGTGGGGTATGGTGTGTGGGTTTTTGTTTGGTTTTTGGTCCGGACCTGAGATTTCATTGGTGTAAGAGAATTCCAGGAAGGGAAGGGCCACCAGTGCACAGAGCAGCAGTGTTTTACAACTTATGTTCTTTTTTTTTTCTTTCTGTTTTTTTGGTGTGTGGGTGTGTGTGTGTGTGTGTTTTGGGGGAAAATGGAGGTTAAGTGACTTGCTCAGGGTCACACAGCTCATAAGTGTCAAGTGTCTGAGGTTGGATTTGAACTCAGATCCTCCTGAATCCAGGACCTGTGCTTTATCTACTGCACCACCTAGCTGCCTCAACTTAGTGAATCAACAAGCATTTGTTTCAGGTGCTGGGTAGACAAAAACAAAGGTGACCTCCTTTCCTCTCAGGTTGTGAAGGGCTTGAAAAGTCAAGCAGAGGAGTTTATCTTTGATCCTATTCTGTGAGGGGAATGACTTGGCCAGCCTTGTGCTTCAGGAAGAGCACTTGGGCAGGTGTGTAGAATGAGCATCTAGGTGGTGTAGTGGAAGACTGCAAGGCCTGAAGTCAGGAAAGCTCATCTTGAGTCCAAATCTAGCTTCAGATGCTAACTGTGTGACCCTGGGCAAGTCACTTAACCCTGTTCACCTCAGTTCCTCATCCGTAAAATGAGCTCAGTGACTGAAGGCTGGTAGTGCCCTTGACTGAAAGAGGGAAAATCAGAAGAGGGGTGTGTGGGGGGAGGAGGGCATAGAGATGAGTTCTGTTTGGGATATTTATTGGCATTTGAGACTCCTATAGGACACATCCGGCTTGCAATATCCAGAATGCAGCAGGAGATGTGCAACTACAGCTTAGGACAGAGGGACCAAGAATGTAACTAGATCTAAAAGTTATCTGCATATAGATACAATTATTAACAACCGGTGATTTTCTTGATGTAGAATGTTCCTGGGGAGGAAGCTCTCTCTAGCAAAGCAGGGTCAGCAAAGTCAGTGCAGATGAGTCTGGTGGCCACTCTTGCACTGCTACAGCAGGCTGACTCTTAAAAAAATTAATGGTATTATTGTGAAATGATGTTTGGGAGCTAATTTTATATGTGTTAGAATAGTAGCTCTAGAAATTTTAGTAATAAGGGGAAAAGAACCAACAATCAGTAAACAAGTACTTATTATGTGCCAGGCATTGCTAGGTGCTGGTGATACAGGTACAAAAGATGAAACAATGTCTACCCTTTCATCGGAGTGGGAGAAACAAGTAAAAGGGATAATTGAGAAGCTTTAAAAAAGCATTTGGCAAGGCTAATTCAGCTCTCCTTTCTTTTCCCTAATAGGTAGCCCAATGGTCACATAGTACGTGACCCTATTTTAAAATTGAATAAGTAAGGCCTCCAAATATTTTTTTACAAAAATCTTGAGCCCTTCTTTGCCTTTAGTAGGCCTTGGCCACACTAGTTACATTTCTGATATCTCACCTTGCTCAGGGTTGTACTACCTCCCAGAGCTGACTGTTAAATTTTCAGTGTGAACATTTATACTTTGAAAATCAGCAAACACTAGAAATCAGGTCTTGATTTATTGTTTTACTGTTTAAACTTAAGTACGTGATAGAGAAAATGTTAATGATGCAGATTAAACTTAAAAGCGTACCATTTGGGGGGTGGCTAGGTGGCGCAGTGGATAAAGCACCGGCCCTGGATTCAGGAGTACCTGAGTTCAAATCCGGTCTCAGACACTTGACACTTACTAGCTGTGTGACCCTGGGCAAGTCACTTAACCCCCATTGCCCCGCGCAAAAAAAAAAAAAAAAAAGTGTACCATTTGAACTTTTTATTTAAAGAGCCAGTTATCACACAAAACTTTTTAAAAAGAGCCAGTTGTGTTTTGGGTTTTTTTTTTTGCTAGCATAACCCTCCCTGCTTTTTGATGGGAAAAACCCCAATAATTTAAATATTTAACAATTTTTAAAATCCTTATCAAAATCTTTTTATATGAAAAGTGTGTTTTAAAATGTGGCTCCTTTTTGCTACTTTTTTTCCTTTACCTTTTGAGCAGTGCAGTCAAGATCGATTTGAAAGAGAGATAATTAAAGTGCTAGAGAAGGGTTTTTCATTTGAGTATTCATCTGAGTACATGAAAATAAGTTTCTTGATAAGATTTAGCCTCCACTGTCAGAAGAATTTTATAACTATTACTTAGAATCCTTTATTAGAGAACCAAAAAAAATTGAACTGAATTGTTTGAAAAAGAAAAACATAATGAAGGCAGATATATTGAATTTTTCCAACTCCATGTCAGACTACAGAAAGAACCATACAAATTTAGTAAATAAATATTAGATCAGAATTCATAAAAACAAATTAATAGCTTTAGATTTCTTTATTAACCTTCATTGCATAATGTTTTAGCAAAACCTTCTACAATAATCGCAATTAGTGAGAATGCCTTGGAAATAGTTACTGTTTCAACTGTTATAAAACAACTGTTTGCTTATTCAAGTCTACTAATGTGCTTTTTAGAGCTGATAAAAATGATCTCATCTAATGAGCTCTATCTAGCCTCTTATAAAATCCAGTCTATTTCATTTTTTACTTGCTTTTCAGTTCCGTCCCTAAAAAGGACATAAATCAATTTATAAAATAACCTTTTATGATCTGTTAATTATGTTATAAGAAAAATTACAATTTAGAATGGTATAGTAGTTGGCACCACATTTTACTAGCTCATAGTTGCCAGTCTATAGACACTTATGAGGATGTTGGTCAGGTGCAACTTCCTTACTTTTTCTGACTTCTAAAAGCTTCACAACAAAATAAATTTAAAAAATGACTGTAGAGAAAATCAGTTGTTCAGTTTTGCATTTGATAGATTATTCTTTTACACATCTTGGGGAAAAAGTCTTCTTATATTATCTCATATACAGTATAGACATTGTCATTACCTCTCTTGAAATACCATAAGATGATCTCAATTTGTCATTGATTTTTGTGATGAGCAAAAAGAGGAAAAAAAGTTCTGAAAACATTGGTTATATCTTAATTAACACTGGTTAAGTATCTGCTATAAAAACTGGGTGATGGAAGGGTAGAATATAGCTTGTGCTTATATGGCAACTTAAGATTTGCAGAGCTCTTTATCAGTATTATCTTTTGATCCTTCCAATAACTCTGGAAAGTAGGTTATCCCCATCATATAGATGAGTAAACTGAATCAGGCAAAAGTTAAGTGACTTACACAGGTTCCCTCAGTTAGTAAGTGTCTGAAGCTGGATTTGAACTCAGGTCTTCCTGATGTCAGTCCCAGCACTGTGTACGTTGTCATCAGGCTACCTCTAAGATTTTGCCTTGCATAGAGCACCAGGTCTCATAAGTGTACATGACATAAATAACTCAGGGTGATAGACGTAGAGCCTGAGGACCTGAGGACAATCCTGGCTTTGTGGCTTTCTACTTGTGAAACCTTTGACAAGTTGCCTAACTTCTCTGGGCCTCTGTGTCTACATCTGTGAAAGAAAAGGTTTGGGCCTAATGATTTTTAAAACGCTTTCTAACCCCAAATCTATGATCTGTGGATGAATGAAGCTTTTTTTCAAAGATTATTAGCTGGGGGGTGCTAGGTGGTGCAGTGGATAAAGCACCGGCCCTGGACTCAGGAGGACCTGAGTTCAAATCTGATTTCAGATACTTGACACTTACTAGCTGTGTGAACCTGGCCACACCCTCATTGCCCGAGAGAGAGAGACAGAGAGAGAGAGACAGAGACAGAGAGAGACAGAGAGACAGAGACAGAGAATCATTATCTGTAAAGCACTAGGCATACAAATAGAAAATGGAGCAAGCCCCTGCTCTCAAAGGGCTCATGTTCTTTTTTAAAATTCAGTTTTATTTTCAGTACAAATTCTCTCCTTCCCACCTGCTCTCCCAGCCATTGAGAAACAAGAACAACAAAACCCATCATAAATATATACTGTATCGTCAGACAAAACCAAATTTGTACATTAGCCTTGTCCGAAAAGATAGGTTTCATTCTGCTCTCTGAATCCTGATCCTCTTTCTGAAGGTGGGCAGCACGTTTCATCATGAGTCCTCTGGTGCTATAGTTGGTTCCATTGGTTGATCACTAATAGCGCACTCATGTATTTGTTTTCTGACAGCCCCTCTATCGTTTGTCATTTTTCTTTTTTTGTCGACTTTGCCGATCAGAGGGCTATGAGATGGAACATCAGAGTTGTCTTAATTTGTGTTTCTCCTATTTGTTGATTTAAAACATTTTATATAACTTTTTAATAACTTTGATTTATTCCTCTGAATACTGCCTGTTCATATCCTTTGACCATAAATCAATTGGAGAGTAGCTCTTCTTTTTTAAAAATAATAAACATTTTTATTTAAAGTTTTGAGATCCAAGTTTTATCCCTCCTTCCTTCCCTCCCCTCTCCCCTCTCCAAGGCAGCAAGCAATCAGATATAGGTTATACATGTGTAATCATGGATGACATTACCATATTAATCATTTTGCATAAGAAAACTTGAATAATAGAAAAAATGAAAGTGAAAAATAGCATGCTTCAGTCTGTGTTCAATCAATATCAGTTCTTTCTTTGGAGGTGGATAGTATGCTTCATCATTAGTGCTTTGGGATTGTCTTGGATCGTTGTATTGCTGAGAATAGTTAAGTCATTCACACTTCTTCAAGAAATATTGCTGTCGCTGTGTACAATGTTCTCTTGGTTCTGCTCACTTCATTATACATCAGTTCATACAAGTCTTTCTAGGCCTTTCTGAAATCATCCTGTTTGTCATTTCTTATGTCACCATCATATACTATAGCTTGTTTAGCCATTCCCCAATTGATGGGCATTCCTTTGATTTCCAATTCTTGATTA
Organism: Dromiciops gliroides; assembly: GCF_019393635.1. Classification (NCBI taxonomy): domain Eukaryota; kingdom Metazoa; phylum Chordata; class Mammalia; order Microbiotheria; family Microbiotheriidae; genus Dromiciops; species Dromiciops gliroides. The sequence goes on from NC_057862.1 coordinate 54,835,177, forward strand.
ACTCTTATTCTTATAAATTTTAATCTGTTCCCTATTATCTTAGAAATGAAACCTTTATCAAAGAAACTTGCTGCAAAGATTTCCCCCCTAATTTCCTTCTTTTAGTCTAATTTTAGCTGCATTGATTTTGTTTGTGCAAAAACCCTTTAATTTTATGTAATCAAAATTGTCTGTTTTACCTCCAGTGAACCTCTCATGAACTCTAGTCAGAAGGGTACTGCTACTCTCAGGTCTTCTGCACTTATTTTCCAACCAGCATCTATTGCTGGTGGTGATAAGGAAGGTGGGCCTCTTCTCCACAGTGATTTCTCTCCTCAGTGATGGCTCTGAGGACTAGAGTGGAGACAGATCCAGTGGCCTGGAAGAAACTTCACTTCCCAAGGCTGTTTGGTTCAGGGTCCTGTGCTTTCTCCATTAGGGTCTGTGGGGAGGTGGCTATCACAGTGGTGATGGTTTTATCTGCCAGGTGCTCACCTGGGCTGGCTCTCTTGCCCTATGAACCCTAATGCAAGATGGATCACATGTGAATGAGAGAGTGAAAACACTGTAGAAAAAGATCGTTTTCATCTTGGAGTCATTAGGAAGACTTTGAAGCCATTTGGATGAAGTCTTGCAGGATGGGTTAATTTCTTTTCATTTATTTATTTATTTCTTATTGAATAAAATTTTATTTTCCAAAATATATGTAAAAACAAATTTTAACATCAATTTAAAAAAAAATTGTGTTCCAACTTCTCTTCCTCCTCCATTCCCACCCTCCACCCACTAGAACTCAAGCATTTCAAAATAAGTTATACATGAGTAGTCATGGAAAACATTCCCACATTAGCTAGGTTGTGAGAGAAAACAGTAAAAAAACAAAACCAAAACTTCAGATTGAGGAATTATCAAAGAGGAAAAAAAAATTTTTTTTAAATGTGTTTCCAGGGGCAGCTAGGTGGCGCAGTGGACAGAGCACCAGCCCTGGAACCAGGAGCACCTGAGTTCAAATCCAGCCTCAGACACCCAACAGGATGGGTTAATTTCAACAGATGAGAGGAGGAAGACATTGTAGGGAGAGGGAATGACAAGAGTAAAGAAAAAAAAGGCGTATCAATGGGATTGTGTGGGATGAGGGATGTGTGGAGAAGAGTAGTGAAAAGTAAGACCAAAAATCTAAGTGGGCACCTAGCTGTGGAGAGTTTGATTTGCCAAGGTAGAGTTTGGGCTTTATTTGGTAGGCAGTGAGGAGCCACTGGCAGATTTTTAATAGAGGAGCGATACTGTATTAGAAAGGGAATCACATCTTTGAGGGAGGTACTTAACATGGCAGCCGTGAGGAGTGTGGTTTTTCAGTAGTGGAGAGGTATTAAATGCAAGTGGAAAGACTAGCTGGAAGGCTTTTGCCATAGTGCAGACAAAGGTTCTTCTAATTTGGTGACAGTGAAGAGATGGATGGAGTAACTATGAAAGACGGAAGGATAGTAGAATAGGGGAGGGAAGGGGGTGAGAAGAATAAAAAACATGGCACAAGGGTTTGGGACCTGAGTGACTAGCTGAACAGTGAGGGGGTTACTGGCAGAAATAAAGTCAGAAGGAATAATATTTTGATCAAATACACCAGCAAATATTTACTGAATGCCTTCTTTGTCCAAGGCCCTGTATAAGACATTGGGGAATATTCAAAGATTAAACCAAATAAAAATATGATCTGTTAGGAGGAACGCTGGATTTGGAGTCGGACAGCCTGTATTCAAACCTCTCTTTCAGCTCCTTTGGGCAAGTCACCTAATCTCTCTCTGGAACTGTTTCATCACCTGAAAATGAGAGGCTGGATTAGACCAAAGCTTCTTAAACTGTGGGTCTCGACCCCATGTGGGGTCACATAACTGAATGTGGGGGTTGCAAAAATTTGGCAGCAGTAAAAGGTTACGTTTACTTATTTTATATGCCTGTATACCTAGGGTCGTGTAAATATTTCTTGGGTGAAAAGGAGTTGTGAGCGAAAAAGGTTTAAGAAGTCCTGGACTAGACTACTTGGGCCCTGGCTCTTGAATTTAGGACCTCAGGGAGCCATATCGATGGTCTGAGCCTTTGTTCCCTTGAGCTAATTAAGTCTCAAGGTTGGTTATAATTCCTTTTAAGAAAAAGCTAGCCCTATGCTGGGGTCCAGTAAGTTATCTAAGAGGTCATCACTGTTTTTCATGCAGCCACTTTCAGGGTTGATTAAGACTGAGCATTCTTCCTACCCCCACCAACCCCCTGCATTGTTCCTCAGCTCACCAGCCAGGACCTCCTCCTCCCTAGGAGCCCCATGGGGAGATGGGGAAGGAGCACTAAGTCTTTGCCTAGTGACCTCTCCTTTGAGATTGATCTCTCCCCTTCCACGGGGGCTTGGTACAGTTTGACCTCCTCCATGTCATCAGAAAGTAAACTATCTGCTACAGTGCTACACTACCTGACCCTCCAAATGCTCTCTGGAAAGGAGTCGTCCGGTAACTCCCAGATACCCTTCTAGGCAAAATGGAGAGGCCTCGTGCTTACTAGAGTAACAAAAGGCTAGGCCAAGCCTGCCTTGGCTATTGCCCATGACAGTGCCCATTCTATTGGGGCCATTGCCATCGCCCCTTCTGTTGCCTTTGGCCGTTGCTTCCCACTCCGTTGCTTGCTGCCCATACCCCCTAGAATGGGGCCCGGTGTGGCTCCTTCTGCCTGGGCCTGAGTCTGGCTGCAAGGTGCTACCACTGTCCACTGAGGTGAGTGCTGCCTCTGTTGGGGCCTGACCTCTGTCTCCTGCCTTAAAGTGGGTTCAAGCAGTGCCCTCCTCTCCCTGTGTTGAGCTTGGTGCTGTGCTTCTTGCTCCCAGTGCTGCATGCCAGACCCACCACCTTGATGCGATCAGGAATGGCCACACAGGATGGCTTGGGCAACTGCAAGGGCTTGGCTATGGAGGCCAGAGCTTGGGCTCCTCTTTCTGGATGGGGTTTTTATTCTGATACAGGAAATGCCTCCCGTTGTTAGTCAGCCCTGACTGAAGGCCCCGGGAGCTCTTGATGTCCTGAAGTCACAAGATTCTGCCAAAGCTAGAAAAGCACAGTGCTGCAGCTCTTATCTGTTCTTGAGGAAGGATGCAGAGCAAAAGAGCTGGCCTGGCAGGGCTCGTGGTCACTAAAGGCTGGGTTCAAGCAGGTGCTCTTTCTGCCAGGGCACCACAGCCTGCCTGGGCCTTGCTTTCTGCTGGGACCCCTCACCAGAAGTCCCGGAGAGGGAGGAAAAGGAAGGGATTTAGCACATTTGTCCATATCCCCAGTCCCCCAAAAGTGGGCTCCTTGGGGAGGCTCAAGCATTGACATTTAGTACTTTGAATCCGTGTCATAGTTTCCAGCAGCCTCCCAGTTGTCATTTAGAAGTCCCGGACTGTCCACAATTCTTAGATAGTATTGTCAAGGGGGTAGGGGTTGAAGGGCCCTGGAAATCACTTTTTTTCTTTTTTCCTTTTTTTCAGTGCAACAAACATTTATTTTATTTTTTTCCAGTTAGATGTAAAGGTAGTTTTCAACATTCATTTTCATAAGATTTTGAGTTCCAAATTTTTGTCCCTCCCTCCCTTTCCTTCCCCTTCCACAAGACATCAACCAGTCTGATATAGGTTATATATGTACAATCCACAAGTGCTCTTTTTATCAGTTCTTTCTATGGGGGTGGAAATCGCTTTTAACCCCTTACATAAAAACTATACAGATTTAACTAATGACAGGTTACACTTTGATCTTCTTCTGGGCATGATTCTTAAAGTTATAGGACACATTCATTCGCATCTCTACTTATTGAATTCTCATCTTGCTCTCTAATCCTCCTGTGGCAATGGGGTGTAAGTGCCCTAGCCAGAAGCCCCTCAGTTGGATGCACTGCTGTAAGCGCCAGACAGGCCACTCAGGGCTCACTCTCCTGTGCTCTGCCCCGCCCCCTTTTTATCTCAGTAAAGCCTTTCTGGTCAAGTACTACTGAGTATCAGACGATTACTAGCTGTGTCCCTGGGTAAGTCACTTCACCCTGTTTGCCTCAGTTTCTTCATCTATAAAATGAGCTGGAGAAGGAAATGGCAAATCGCTCCAATATCTCTGCTAAGAAAACCCCAAATGGGATCACGGAGAGTCTGACACGACTGAAAAACAACTAAACAGTAACTGCTGCCTATCACCCGATAGAATAGTCCAGCTTGACTCAAGCAGGCCTGGTCATATAGGGTCTAGATTAGAACAAAATTAGACAGGCGTCCTCAGGCCTCTAAAGAGGGAGCCAGGTGACTGCTTTGGCCCGGACTCTTTATCTTGGGGCATCAGAGTGCAGTGTCAATGGCATTCAGTCCCTTCAGCCAATTATACCTCAGAGACAGTTTCAATGCCTTTCAAGGGAAAACAAGCCTAGTCTTTGTAAGGCAAGGACCGGGGACTGTGCTCCTACCACATTAATAAATGATTGTTGAATCGAATTCAACCATTTCAAAAGCATTTGTTTGCAAAGCACTGAACTAGGCCTTGGAAGAGTTACTTAGATAATTAAATTGTAGTCCCTGAACTTATGGAACTTTTCATTCTAACTCTTTAAAACATTACAGACTGACCTCCTTTTTACTTCTTGTCCTGATAAACAGTCTCTAAAACAAATCAGTGATTAATTGATCTTGAAGTTTAATTTTTTGAGATGAAAGGACCAACATCCTTTAGTCTATATGCGATATTATTTTAAATATCCTCAATATTCTTTTCCCTTTTGTGGTAATTTTTCTACTTCAAACTATTAAGAAGCTATTTTGAATTTCAAATACAACTTTATAGCTAGAAGGGAGTTGTTCTGCTTCATACTTTTAAAGTAGCAGTTCTTTGAATTTAGATGTAAATTATAAATCCTTAGTGATTAATTGATTGATAATGGAACCCTTTCTATCTTATATCTCTAGTATGGAGCTTGACTTAGTATTGGGAAGGAAGAGGGGAGAAGGGGAGAAGGTTCCCCTAGAGACTACCTTCTACCTTTTGAAAGGCTGGGTCCAAGCAAACAGCCGACATTTATTAGGCCCCTTCTCTGTGCTAAGCTCTAGCTAAAACCATGGCTAAACTCTTGCCAAAAAGAGGCAGAAGACTGCCTGTCTTCAGGGAGCTTGCAATCTAATAGAGGAGACAAAAGACAAACAAATACATCCAATGCAAGCTATATACGTGATAAACAGGAGGGCTTCCTATTGAAGATGGCATTCTATTTGGGATTTAAGGGAAGCCAGGGAGGTCTGTGGTTCTTTAGGACGAGGGAAAGCGTTCTAGGTATGGGGGAGAGCCTGAGAGGATGCCCAGAGCATCTCGTTCTTGGAAGGACCAACAGCCCAATGTTTCTGGACTAGAGAGTAGATTGTTGAAGTCTAGGGCCATTCTCCCATAGCACAATGTACAGGATGCACAGAAAGGCAGAAGCCTTCACCCCTCTAAAGAGCTCGTAGTCTCATAACACGTAAGCTATTATGTACAAGCAAGATACATCTATGTATGCCCATAGAGATAGAGATATGCAGGCATACTTAAGAGAGATTGCAGGTTTGGTTCCAGACAAGTGAATATTGGTTTCCCAGTGTGTATAAAAATGATGTCTCTACTATACTGTAGTCTATTAAGTGTGCAATTATATCTAAAAAATATACATACCTTAATTAAAGAATATTTTATTGCTGGAAAATACTAACCATTGTCTGAGCCTTCAGCAAGTCGTCATCTTTTTGCCAGTGGAGGGTCTTGCCTCAGTATTGATGGTTGCTGACTGCTCAGGGTAGTGGTTGCTGAAGCTTGGGGTGGCCCTGGCAATTTCTTAAAATAACACAGCAATGAAATGTACCATATCAATTAACTCTTCCTTTCACAGCAACACATAGAAGCCACTGCAGGGTTATTAATTGGCCTAATTTCAATGTTGTTGTGTCTCAGAAGAGGGAGAGAGTTGGAGGAATTTGATAGGTGGATCAGCCAGAACATATACAATATTTATCTATAAAGTTTGCTATCTTATATGTGTGCAGTTCATGGCACCCCAAAACTATTATAGTAGAGACATCAAAGATCACTGATCACAGATCATCATAATGGATACAGAAATAATGAGCAAATTTGAAATATTGTGAGAATTACCAAAATGTGGCACAGAGATGTGATATGAGTATATGATATTGGAAAAATTATGCTGATAGCCTTACTCAATTACAGAGTTGCCACAAACCTTCAGTTTGTAAAAAAATGCAATATCTACAAAGTGTAATAAAGAGAAGCACAATAAAATGAAGTATGCCTTATGGAGATTTATATATATATATATATATATATATATAGGCTTATACCCCCAATGTATCCTATACATATATGTATAGGATAAGTAGGATAAGATATATCTATAGGATAAATGGTGCACGCATGTATATATACACATGTATGTATATATAATATAAATTGTGGGTATATATGTATATGTGTATGTGTCTATATAGGATAAATTAGGAATGCATACATGCATATTTTGGAATATTTGCGTATATTGGGGATATATATATATATGATAAACTGGGAGTATATGTGTATATATATGCATGCATGTATAGTATGGGTAGTATTAGGTGACACAGTGGCTAGAGGGCTGGACCTGGAGTCAGGAAGACTCATCTTCATGAGGTCAAATCTGGCCTCAGCCACTTAGTAACTGTGTGACCGTTTGACTCAGTTTCCTCATCTGTAAAATGAGCTAGAGAAGGAAATGGCAAAGCACTCCAGTATCTCTGCCAAGAAAACCCCAAATGGAGTCACGAAGAGTTGGACACGACTGAACCACAACAATGTATAATAATATAAATTGGGGGTTTGTGTGTGTATATGTATATATAGGATAAAGAGTGTGTGTGTGTGTGTGTGTGTGTGTGTGTGTGTGTGTGTGTGTGTGTGTGTGTATAAAATAAATTGGGGGTAGTCTCCGAGGGAAGGCCTCTTGCAGAAGATGAGGCTTTGGCTAATGCCTTAAGGAGACCAGGGAAGCTGGGAGTCAGGAAGGAGGCCGGAGTGTCTGGCTCGCAGGGGCCAGGCTAGCAAGGACTTTAAAAGCCAAATAGAGGATTCAGTGTTCGTGACCCGGGAGGTGACAGGAAGCCCCTGGAGTTGATTGAATTGGGGGAATGAGGCATGTGACATGGCGGATCATTGTGCTTTGGGGGTCAGTTGGACACCTGAGCGATGGATAGACAGCTGTGGGGAGAGACTGCCGCCGCTGGGGGCAGTCATTGGTGTTGGCCACGGCTGTCCAGCAGGAGGGGTCGAAGTGATGCAGGGGCCTGGCCCCCTGTGCAGCCCCCTCAGTTCAGCGGTCTTGCTCCCACCCAGCCCCTGGGAATGCCTCCAACCCCCGGCCAGGGTGTCGCAGCAGGGCAGCTGGGCCCCCAGGGGGCAGTGTGGCGCCTGGCCTCTGGGTGGGGGGGCCTGCTGGGAGGCGCCCTCTGGGGGACCGAGCAGCATCCTGTCGCAGCCGGGGCCGGCCCTGCTGGGCCCTTTCCAGGCCCAGGCCAGTTGTGCCCACCCCCGGGGAGCCTGGAGGGTGTCGGACTCAGGCTAGGGAGGAGATGGACAGGCCCGGGCCCTTCCAGGTAAGGCCTGGGCCTGGGCCTGCTGGACTGAGCCGGGCTGGGGGAGCAGGCCCGAGAAGGCCCGGCAGCCTGGGGAGGCCCAGGGAGTCCTTGTCTCCTGAGGAGGCAGGCAGGGTGGGGCACTTATGAAGCTGTGTGTGTGTGTGTGTGTGTGTGTGTGTGTGTGTGTGTGTGAGTGTGTGTGCGCGCGTGTGAGCGCGCCTGGCCCTGAGTTAAGTGCTTTCCAGACAAGCCCTTTTTGGCTTCACAGCACCTGGAACACAGGTGTTGGGTCAGGAAATTGAGGCAGGCCCTGCCCCTATGGGGTTGGGGGGAGAGATGGAGAGTGCCTTGGTATAGCTGCTTCCCTGGTTCAGGGAGCCCCTTCCCTTCCCTCCCTTGGACAGAATTCTCAGCCGGGGCTTGTGTTCTTCTTGTGACCATCAGGAACAGCCAACTTTTTTTTTTTTTAATTTTTTTTGGAGGGCAATGAGGGTTAAGTGACTTGCCCGGGGTCACACAACTAGTAAATGTCAGGTGTCTGGGACTGGATTTGAACACAGGTCCTCTGGACTCCAGGGCCAGTGCTTTATCCACTGTGTCACCTACTTGGCCTTGGCTGAAAGCTTTTGTATGTGAAGGTACCTTATCTGGTCCTCAATGCAACCCTCTGAGTTAGGCACTGGAAGTTGTTTTTGGCCAAAATGTGATCAGGGAAACTGAGGCTTAGAAGGATTGAGTGACTTATCCTCAGTCATAGATTCAGAAGTGGACTTTGAAACTAGCTCTATCTGACTCAGCCCAGCATGCCCCCCCTTCTCAAAAAATAGAAAGTTGTTTTGTGGAATTTACTATTCAATAGACCTGACATCAGCATTTGAATAGTTTTGAATTATTATGTTGATTTGACTATGTTAGAAAACACTATCAAAAGTAAATCAAGAGCATACTATTTCAAATACCTTTTAAGTATTTGAGGACCCTGGAGTAATGGTGAGCATTGTTATTAACATTATTATTAACTCTACACTTTAGTGAAATGTTGTTTGGCCTTCATTCTCAAAGAGGATAGGGATGATGTCAAGACTTGCAGTGAATTGGACTTAAGTGAGGGAGGGCTGTGCAAGGTCACCAACCTCACTCTCCTAGAGCCATCTGGGGCCCTTGGCAAGATATACATCAGGACAACTGGAGATGGCACTGGATGTTTTTTGATTTTTTTTTTAAAGGCATTTGGGGTTAAGTGACTTGCCTAGGGTCACAAGCTACTGTCTGAGGTGAGATTTTAAGTTCAGGTCCTCAAGTTCAGGGCCAGTGCTCTATTCACTGCGCCACCTACCCTTCCCCTCAGTGAAATAGGCCTTCCTTTAAGAAGATTAAACAAAAAATCTGTAACATACAAAACAAAATCAATAAATTAGGTATTATTATTTGTGTAATAAAAGGATGCTTTCCTCCCCGCCTAGTTCCAGATGACACTGGCGCTGCAGCTGATTTAGAGGCTTCTGGGGGTCTCTTTCCCTGGCTCAATCTGCCTAGGACTGGATCTGTGTCAGCATGACTGTGGGGTTCGGCTCCATTTCTGCCGGGGCCAGATTTGAATTCATTCAGATGAGTCTTCCTTACTCTAGGCCCTGGTGCTCTGTCTGTTGCACCACCTAGGTATCCCCATACTTTATTTTAGAAGATGTGGTCTGATACATGGCACATCCAAAGATATATAATTAAAAGCCATGATATAATGGTATTTTTGTGTTGTAATTTTAACTTGTATTTCATCAAGGAAACACCCCATGTTCCTTGAAGAAACAAACTTTTAAACTAAATATTCTTTAGCACTGTGTTTGGACTACATATTTTGATGTGCAGTATTTCCTAAGCTACAGACTTGTGTTGATACCTTGTTGGTCATTGATGAAGGGAACATTAAAAATTAAGCAATATGAGATATTTGAGAAAAATGCATCACTAGTAGTTTCATTGGTTGTTGTGAAGGATACTTTAAAACACAACCACATTATCTAAAAACAACCCTTTTAATTTGCCCTTTCTCTTTGAAAATCTTATAAAGAGAAAGGTCTTGCATCGTTTTCCTTGACAAGTTCTTTTTAGTATCCCATAAATACATTTATCATATTTCAAGAACAGGGTGCTGTACCTTTCATATACTTGATACATCAGTTTTTAAGTCAATTTCCCAGTCAGTTTAGATTTAATGTTATAAAGAAAACTAAAAGGCTGTTTTTATCATAGTTTATAATATCTGATATTTATTTTTGCCTCATATACTGAAGTGACTTGGGCTGGGGTTGGGGGTGGGTATCACTACTGGAACATGACAGCCTTAAAAATGATAAAAGAAATTGTAGTGGTCATTATTACTTTCTTGTTCAGTTGCTAGTAACTATATTTAAAGTTCTTGGTGTTATTAGGATGGGAGCAGTCTTATTTGGGGGTAAATTTTCCCCTTGATAGGCAGCTAACATTTTCTTGGCCTACATTGTATTTATTTAATATATTGATAAAAGATTTGTAAAAGATATTATCCATCTGATTTGGCCATCAATAGCACTCAAAATACGTAACTAACAAGTTGTTGGCTCATTATGATTTAAAATTTTCTGCAAGTTCAGCTTCTTTTTAGCTGTTGCTAAGAGATAACTATCATTGACACAAGGGGCATGAGGACATATCAGCATGCTGCCAGTTGTTTTATAGGCAGTTGGCTCTGCCGCCTTGCAGATGGTTAGAAAATTCTTGGTAGTGGATAAATGTGTGCTGATTATCTTATTAAATTAAGGTAACCTTTTGTCATTCATTGAACTTTGCAGACCAGTTGGCCAGTGAGCAGCTGTTTGAGTGCTATTTAATTTTGGTTTGAAGTATACAAAGAGCATTTTAAAGTGTGGTCGGCCAGATTTCAGATATTCAGAATAGCAACATTGAAAGGATTATTTTTATTTGATACTGCCTTTAATTCTAATGGAAATTAATAAAGAGGACATTTTCTACTCTTTACTCAAGTAGCCAAATGATTTAAGCAATGGCTTTTATAAATGTTTACCTAAATGCTTAGCTCTTGTAAGTATTGGGAGTATTTTTCCTAATGTGTCTAAATGGGGAAAGTACATTTTCATATTACATGGTAGCTGATAAATCAGAAATGGTCAGATTCCAGAGTAGAGTTGGCATTTGATGTCATAGCATTAACTAATGTTATTATTTTCTTCATGAGCCTATTTTCAATTGGGTAATTTTTATTTATAGACAATTTTATTTTTAATATGTCAGTTGTTTTATGCAATTCTACACAAGATTTTTACTTTGCCATCAGTTTCCCAGGAAATGTTATTTGATTCTCCTTCTTGTATCAGTGTAATAATGATGAATTCCTGAGTTGTTTTTAGTAAATGGTTCAAGAGGTTTGCCTCATTGCTTCATTAATAGAATCTTGTCTGTATTTTTTTGTGTGTGTATTGGTCAAGGTACCACTTAGGGAGAGCTCAGTGAAGTCACCTTCTCTTTGCCAGTTAGCTCAGAGATAGTTCACTTCCTGAATTATCAGTTAACTTTACTAGGTGCAACTTCATGTTTAAGATGAGAAGCTGACATCAGGCCCAGTATATACATAAGCAACTTTCATTTAAAAAAAATTTAAATTCCAAATTCTCTTTACCTCCCCTTCCTTAGGAGGTAGGCAATTTGATGTATATTATACATGTGAAATCATGCAAAAGATATTTCCATATTAGCTATGTTGGAAAAGACCTTCATTCAGACTCTATCAGTTTTTTCTCTGAAGGTGGTTAGCCTGTTTCATCATAAGTTTTTCAGAATTGTCTTGGATCATTCTATTGCTGAGAATAGCTAAGTAATTCACAGTTGATCATCATTCAATATTGTTGTTACTTTGAACAATGTTTTCCTGGTTCTGCTTCTTTCACTTTGCGTCAGTTCATATAAGTCTTCCCAGGTTTTTCTGAAACCATTCTGCTTGACATTTCTTATAGCACAATAGTATTCCATCACAATCAGAACTTGTTCATCCATTTTCTAATTGATGGGCATCCCCTCAATTTCCAATTCTTTGCCACCACAAAGACAGCTACTATAAATACTTTTGTACATATAGGTCCAGATAGGACTGGGAGCAAAATAGAATAGAATGCAAAACTGAGGGATTGAGGATTCAGTGATGATATAGTACTGCAAATAATAGAAATAGTGATAGCTGACATTTTATAGCACTTTAGGGTTTTCAAGGTACTTTTATCTAAATTATGAATTTGATATCCATAACTTTCTAATGCTGGATCTAACTACAATAGGTTTACAGTTTGCAATTACTGGGGGAGCTTGAGGAAGTCAAATTTATTACAGGACTGGGGTTGAAGATAATTATTGCAAGGCTTCCTGATTTTCTTTCCCCTGCGTTTTTGGTAGGGATTTTCAGTTATAAAAGTAAATTATTTGGATTTACTTGAATGAATGAATTAAAAATCCTTTATTAGGTAAGCACTTACCAATGCAAGGTACTCTTAAATGCTGGGGTTACTATTATAAAAAGCTAAAAAGCCTTTTCCACCAGGGTGTTTGCATCCTCGGGTGGCCTGGATGAATTATTTGTCTAGGAAGTTTCTAGAATAGTGATTGAAGTCACAGATCAGCTGAATGACTTGTCCTTTCTACACATGGTAGTACTGATTAGTTTCCTATGAGATATGATCCTCTCTGTATGTAAGGAGAATGGGTTAGGAAGAGTTTCAGGCATCACAGGGAGATGGATAATGTGAGACTTACTGGTTCTGTTGGCCTTTAAATATGGTGAACTGTCACCAATCTGGGTTGCAGATTCGCAGAATGGGAGCTGGTGAACCCCATTAGAGGCCAAGAGTAGAGCACTATAACATGCTTCTTGTTTTTGTTGTTTGTCCTTCATTCTCAAAAGGAACTATGACATCAGGAGTTGCTATCATGACTTGCAGTGAATTGGATTTAAATGAGATAGGGATGTGCAAAGTCACCAGCCTCACTCTCTTTTCTAGAGCCATCTGGGTCCAGTGGCAAGATATATATCAAAATGACTGGAGATGGCTCCAGATGTTTTGAGACAATCAGGGTTAAGTGACTTGTTCAGGGTAACACAGTATGTGTTAAGTGTCTGAAGCAGGTTTTGAACTCAGGCCTTCCTGACTCCAGGTCCAGTGCTCTATCTAGCATACTTAGAACTTGGCCAGAGTGCCTCTGTGTGCAAATTGTTTCCTCCCTCCCAAGGTGGATATAAACTCCTTGAGGTCGTTGTTTTGTTGCTGTTGTTTTAAAATTTGTATCCCTAGCACAGTGCACAAACATGTAGTAGGTGCTTAATAAATCCCAGTTTAATTGAATCAAGTTAAACTTGATTGGTGCTGAATATCCAGGATTCAATAAATATTTGTTTACTAATGTATTAAATGCCTATAGCCATACAAATAAATATATGAACTCTACCTAACTTCAAGGAATTTATAGTCTAATTGGAGAGATAAAATCAGCATTTAAATAATTCAATATTTGATTAAGTGATCAAATTAGTAGAGTAATTCATTAAATGACAGGACTTATGAGAAAAAATATCAGTGTGGGTCAGCATGGTTGGAAGACTTCATGGAGGAGGTGGAAATGGTTGTATTTCTAAGCCAGACCAAGCACTGCCAATCTTAAAAAGGAAACCATACAAGAATGGAGACATGTTAAGTGGTTTGTAGTCATCTGTGAAGAAAAAATTATTTTAAGGGCATTAAAAATAAGTAAAAGCTACTTTAATTATCATTTACTGTGTTTATTAGCTCTCAGGTGATATTTGTAAACCTGTTAACAGGTTGTATTTAATTTAATTCCTTCCCTAATCTTCTAGGTTAATACCTTGATTACTGAATTGTCTAAGAATGAGATTTCTTCATAACCAAGTGCCTGTTTTTAAAGTGCTTAATAAATCATGCAAAGCAGAGCTGTATTTGCAGCCACACATAACAGAAATATTTCCCTGAACAGCTCCTGTTTGTCTCTGTCCATTTGAAGGGAAACAGAACCAACCCTAGGCAAAATTGTGTAATCTTCCAAGTTTTTCTTCTGCATTCCTAGCCTCCCTTTCTTAAGCCCTCTTTCCACAACAAAGTGGCAACCTTTACCCTGCTACCCATAATCCTATTCTTTCCCAATCAAATTTTAGAAGGCCCTGATATTAGTCATTGATACTTTCTGTTTAATTGTCTGTATAAACTATGACTAGTTTTTGCATTATAAGCCTTTTGTATCTAATTATGGAATGAAACACTTTGTCCTATTATAGATGTTTCAGTCATCTCAGTAAGCAGGTGGGGAGATATTTTTTGACCTGGCATTCTCCTGAAATTGTGCTGGACCTACTTTTATGGCCCGACCTGAGGATAAACCTGATATAATCCTTTTAGGCTTCATTTGGGTTATCATTTGTGTGTTAGGATGATCTGGGATTTTCTCAACTTTTTTCCCCTCTTTCCTGCCTCCACTGCCTATTCCATAAACCAAGGGTTGGTCTGGTTACTCCTGGGAGATACCATGGATAATATTTCCCTTTGTTAATGTTTTTGTTGTTGTTATTCAAAGACCTGGAAGTTAATTTCCCCTACAACAGTTCTGTCAGGAGGTCTCCTCACTCCATATCTTTTCTATTCTTTTTTTTTTTTTTTTCATCTCAGCATGTACCCATTACACATTAACCTTAACCCCCCTTTCCTTCTTGAAACTCTCAGATACATCTTTCATGCTTTCTGGTCTAACTTCAGTTACTAGTAAAATTTGCTATTGTAGAACTCTGGTTTTATGTGAGTTTGAAGACCAAAAATGACAGTCTCATGTTAGCTAGTGGTGTCTTTGTGCAAATAGCCATATCATTGGCTTTTCCAGAGGTTTTTTCCAATCTCTCAGATGGTCCTTTGCTGTCCCTTAGGAGCCAGTCAGTTGGTTAGAGACTCTATTGTTCAAATGACAGACTAATTCCAGTAGAACCCTTGAGCTTCTTTATCTTTCCTCTTTTGTCATATGGTCCAGCAGATACTTTAGACATTGTTCTTTCCATTGCAGGCTGTGTGACCTGGAGTTTCTGCTTTTCGTATTTAGTTTTAGCTTGGCATTCTACTATGTAGATTGTTGCAGGCAGCCCTGTGGAATTAATAATTTCTCCCCTAATCTTTATGAGTACCCTTTATGAATATAGATGTGGCTGAAATAATATAGGTGTCATTGAGTCTTCTGGTCTGTTTCAGTGTCCACAGGATCTTGACTAAAGTACACATATTCTACTAACCCCCCTTTCCCAAGACATCTCAGAATACTGTGCTATATGGACAATATTAATTTCATTTTCACTTTTTCTTTTTTAAATTAAGGCTCAACCCATCAGTTTATGTGCCTCTCTGCAAGTTGTTTTAGCTTTCCTTTATTGTTATTTAATGATATTTTCATATTATAACTATCCCTTATCTAACATTCTGGAATTCATTCGTATATCTTCTCTGTGGTTTCCACCCCTGTTCATGACATTTCAGACAAAGAAATGTGTTGCAAGTATATTACCTAGACTCTTTCATTTTTACATGTGAGGAAAAGTAGCAGGAGTGGTGTGCTGGTTAGGTGTTTAACAACAGTCCCTCTTTAAAAAGAATAATCTACATTATTAACATTTTTCTCTATCACTTTCCTTAAGTCTGGACAATCTACAAAACTATAAATTAAGCCCTTCTTCCTAATGCTTGCTCGTTTCTAAGGTATGAATGCAAACACCTCTAAGAGGAAAACTGACTTGCTCTGGTTCAAATAGGTAAGAAGTAGCAGAACTGGGCCTTTCCAAGTTCTTGTGACCCTATATCCAATGCTCCTTCTGTTCTACCATCCTCAATGCCAAAACCATCTTCATTATTGAGGAAAGCTTTATAGTAATATGTGAAATATGGCATGAATGAAAAATAGCCCTTTCTGTGAATTGACAAATATAACCTGAAAGTCAAGTAACCTGTCATTGTTATCCTGAGGTGAATTTGACATGGCCCACACAAGTTTCTCACTGGTTTCTTATATATTTCATGGGAAGTTTTTGGTTGTTATGTAGGTTAATGGAGATACAATCAGCATTATTCAGTTATTAGTAAAAGTCCATATTTTGCTCTATTGCAGATTTTGTGGTGCCTGTAAGCAAGACTTCAGTTATCTTTCCTAAAAAATTTTTTAATCAATCTTTTGTTTTTATACCAACTTCCTATCAGCTTTAGTTATTATATTCATTTCTCTTTGATGAGGTTAATTTAAATATAAGATGAATTTTAAACCATTTAAGGCCAAATCGTTTCTATCTGAAACTTGTATTTTTGTAAATTTCCTTTTATTAATTTTTTCCCTGAGATTAGTGAAATTTACTGAGTCAGTAACATGATAAATATATATGCTGCATCTTTCTCTATGTGGAGTTTTATTAATTAAAAACACTAATAAGAGCAGAAGTTTTACTGTGAGTACAGCACTGTATATATCATCATTTATGTACTCTACTTATGCATATCCACATATATATGTTAACACAGCTGGAGGCTAAAAGACTAAATCATTCAATAATGATTTTCCATTGGGTACAGTAAAAAAAAGACTACAAACACTTAACAACTGTATTGAAAAGTAAAACAGATGCCAAAAGGGTTAAAAAAAAGAAAGCAGTTTGCCTTTATACCTTTTATTCCACAATTAAATTGATCCTATAGATTTTTATTTTGTTTTACTAAGTTCTGTGTGTGTGTGTGTATGTGTGTGTATGTGTCCCAGAGAAAGGAGGGTTTAAGTGAGTGCCAGACTTTTAGCAAGTTAAAAATTAACTGTAGGGGGGGCGGCTAGGTGGCACAGTGGATAAAGCACCAGCCCTGAATTCAGGAGTACCTGAGTTCAAATCCGGCCTCAGACACTTGACACCTATTAGCTGTGTGACCCTGGGCAAGTCACTTAACCCCCATTGCCCTGCAAAAAAAAAAAATAATAAAATAACTGTAATGGATTATAAAGTACCATATCATATTATAGGATGTAAATTCTGAATAAAAATGCTCTCTGATTTCATACTTTTTCCTATATAATAGTACATTGAAGTGTGAAAGGCTTATCATTCTCTTTTAGAGAAAAAGAGATGGTTTGGATGGAAATGTGGGAAGAAAGAAATCAAAGTTAATTTTCAGATATTCATTAATATTAGTCTGGTTATAGAAATATAAACCTATTTCCCCTTTAAATGATCACTAACTAGAAATTTTATCAGCCTAGAAGATTTAGCATTGCTAAATAATGTATATGTTAACCTTAGTACTAAAATATAAATTTGGAAAAATAGAAGGTAGTTGAGACATTGCTTTTAATATTTTCGCCATGTGATGAGACAAATCTATTATTTTAAATGTCCTACAATTTGATGAATGTCTAATTATATTGTTTGAATTATTTACATTTATGTATAGTGCTTCGAAAATATAAAACTTCTTGGCCATAAAGATTTTTTCAAATCTATCAACACTGGAAGTAAACTGTTGGTCACTGTGTCTGTTACCTGTTTTAGTGATTGATAAAAAATCTTTTAATAGTTTCCCTGGAAGTCTTTAAATAGAATCATATAAGTTTGTTTAAATTTAGGTATGTTTAAATTTTTCTTTAAGGCTGCTTAGCGGCAAAGTTTCTAAAATATATGTAAGTGGATATGTTTTAAATACAGACTTATAGTACTGTAATATAAAATAATGTTTTCTTTTTATCTGTTCATGCATTTGCAAAAATAACCACTTATCTTTCACTTCAGATCATAAGAAATGCTTTCATTTATCCCTATTAACTATTCTTGAAGAGAAATGGTAGCAAAAATATGCTCATCTCTGAATGAGAAGATATGAAATTGAATACAGAAATCCTTACTCAGCTAAAGTGGTAGAAGGTGGAATGGGGGAAATGGTTATGTTATTAAGAGAGGAAAAAAGAAAGAAAACAAACCAGAATTCTCCCATTTGTTAACTTCAGAGAGTTTTGTAAATGGTCCACTTTTCTTGTCTCCTACTTTAACCTCTTTCTTTAAATGTCTCCTACTTTAATACCTTTCTTTAAAGACATAGCTGTATATATACTATATACGTACACATATTTTTTTTTTCAGTCAGGAGATATCTGCCTTTTCTGCTGCCCACCTCACTTATCTCCCCCCATTAAGAACAACATGAAAACAAAAGACTTGTTACAAAGATATCTAGTCAAGCAAACACATTTTCTCATTGATCATGTCAAAAAAAGCGTATCTCATGCTACATTATGAGTCTTTCACCTCTCAGGAGGTGTGTAACATGTTCCATCATTAGTCCTCTGTGATTGTGGTTGTTATTTATACTGTTCAGAGTTCCTAATCCTTTCAGTTGCTTGTCTTTACCATATTGTTATTGTGTAAATTGTTCTCTTATTCCTCTCACCTTACCCTGCATCAGTTCATACGAGACTTCCCAGATCTCTCTGAAATCATCTGCCTCATTATTTCTTACAACATAGCAGTATTCCATCATATCCATATACCACAACTTGCTTAACCATTCCCCAATTTATAGGCACCACCCCAAAAAGAACTATACATATTTTCATATATCCTTAATTAGAGTTTGTTTTGCTTAGGACTAAACCCCTGTAGGATTATGTTCATTTTTTCTCACTAAGTTATTCTTTCCATTGGAAGTAACCCTCCCTCCCCCATATGTTTTTGGATAAATATTGTATAGACTAGTAAAAATGCCCACATCTTACAGGCCCACCAGGACTTCTAATGTTGGTTTTGGTATTACTTTGAATGAAAAAGAGAATTTCATCAGTAAAAATTAACCTGTTTTTCTAATCTTGTCTATGACAAGGTTCCCCTCCCCCCCCCCACACAGAGCAACTGTTTTCCCCCCAACCAGCTTCTTCATCCTTTTCTTCCAACCTTAAGAAATGTGTGCTTTACTAGAAAAGAATATTTAACTATCCCTCCAACTGCCAAAAACTTCTGAAGGTCTTTGTTTATTTTCTGAGAACTTGTTAGGTTATTTAGCAACAATAATTTGTCAGTCCTTACTTTTTTCTTTTTATTTTGGTGTAACTGTTTTGTTATGGATTTTAATCTTCTTTAAAATGTTTTATTTCCCCATGCCAATATCTGCTGCATTATTATCTCTTACCATTTTTGAAGGGTTCTCCTTAAGATCTACTTTTACTGGCTTCCTTGAAATAATACTTATTCTTAAAAAACCACAGCATTAAAAATACAACAGGAGAGCATGACTTTATGTATAGTCTCTTTTTATTTTATTTGTATATTTGTATGTTTTTGTTGGTAAATAGTTACTATAGAATAAAATAAAGTACTTTAAATCTTAACTAAAATAAGTTGGGTCACAGTCCAAACTATTTCATTGTAGCTTTATATTGAACCAGTGTTGTAATGAGTAGTTTTATCAAGTGATAAAGTCCCTTGAAGGTTTTTGTGCAACAGTCCAAAAGAAAATTCATTGACCTTGAATTTAGTGTCATTTGGGTGTCCTGATTATATCATTCAGATACATATTAGAAGGTGGTAGAAGATGGTATTCTATTGCAATTTTACTTTGTCTTGAATTTTTTTCATTATTAACTAGCAGTATTTCACCTTAGTCGTTTGGAATGTCAGAAAGAATACTATTACATTTTCCAAAGTATTTTTTCCTTATTCACCTTCTATATGAATAAGAAAATATCCTCAACAGTAATAACTTCTTTGATTTTCTGATTATTAATATAGAACAAGGCATAAAATATAGATGTGTGTTCATCAAAGGTGTTTGCTACCATCACGAACGATATCCAGCACAGGAACCGGTTCAGAGAGGGATTCTTTATATATCATGAGGTCCTGCAAGTACTACCATGTGCATCAAACTCTAGAACATTGTAGAAATTCCTTAATGAGATCCATAGTTCCTATAAGAGAGTTGCCTAACTAGCTACATAGGAAATGCCATGGAGATGAAAGATTCCTGTTGTTCAGACTGTGATTACAGTTCAGCAGCCAACTATGGGTTGGAGCTTTTTACCAGTATGTCGATATTGGATATATAGCAGGATCAATCACTGATCTAGGTCTGGAATATAACAAGAGAAAGAAAACAGACTTCATTGCCTTGGTGAAGTTTTTCAATACTTTTAACAACCCCAAACTTCTCCCTGAAACCAAGAACCATCTTTTTAACATCAGTATTCTTCTAATGATAGTGTATGACTGCAAGCCCAAGAAGGCCATGATGCATAAAAAAAAAATAGTGATAGATTGCTAAAGCAAAATGGAGACACACCTAGTGGGCATGAGTAGACTGCACGGTATCACTAACCAAAGCAGGTATACTTCTCCAAAGGGGCATAAAGGATGTCACTGGAAATATGTGGAAGTGGAAAAGAAGGTAAGTCAACTATATTATTAGTTGGGATGAATAGCCTGTGTACTCCATTAATTTCCTCACTATATGAAACATGTAAGGGGCTAAAATTCTAGCTATACTATCTAAAATCTAATGAGTGGTTGCCAATAAATTATAAACTTTAGCAAGAATATTTGTTTAAGTATTTATTAAAGAGCATTAGTATCAGAGAGAAAGGTAAAAATCTAACTATTTCTAAGAGACCCCATCATCCAACCCACCATGGCGAGGTCAGGAACCGAAAGAGGAAAAAGCCCTCTGCCAGCGTCCACTTCCTACTTCATGTCCTCCTCCCAGCAATGGGAGGCTCCTCAAGTTGATTGGCTGGCAGCCTTGATAGACAGTACCCACGAGCAAACATCACTTCCTGATGCCAAGGACATTCCAATTGTTACAATCAGCTTCTACACTGTACTAGACGGAAACATCAGAGACAACATAAGGATAATATAAGGCTGAATGTGATGGGGGCAAAGGAAAAACCCTGACAAAGTACTCTAAGAAAATTTAAGGGAGATGACACTTTAAAAACTGGGCTAGTCAAGGGAGTCTTCACCAAGGGGGAGGGAGCATTTCAGCTAAAAATTAAAAGTGTATTCCTTGAATGGAGTGGCCTGAATCAGTATACAAAAGCTTAGGACAGCATCCTGAATTTGGGGAATAGTTTAGGGCATTGTCTGGATTGCAGAGTGCATGATGGGAATATGAAATATGAAATAAGGCTGGAAGTGTGGGTTGGAGCCAGATTGTAGAGGACTCCTAATGCAAGGCTAAGGAGTTTGTATTTTACTCAGTAGGCAGTAGGGAGCCCCTTAAGATTTATTGAACAAGGGAATGATGTGGTTAAGAATTGTGTATTAGACAGATATTTTGGCAGCTATGAATAACCACTGTGGTTCAGACTCTCATCATCTCTCTCCTGGAGTATTGTAATGATCTCACAAACCACTGAGTCTTTGAATGAATATACCTAATTCAAAAGAAACAGATAAGTAAAAGGGGGTCAGGAGTAGCATTATATATTAATGTTCACTGGTAATGAACTCTAGGAATCAAAGGGAGGAAGCTTGGTGAAGAGTAGTATTTGGGTGAAATTCAATGGAGGGAGAGACAAGTAATTTTTTTTTCCATTGGATTGTGCTATAGACCATCAATGTCTGATCAAATTATGGTATATTAATTTAATGGAATATTATTGTTCCATCTTAAATGACCAAAGGGATGGAGATTCAGAAAAACCTGGAAAGACATGTGTGGACTTAAGCAGGGTGAAATGAATGGAATCAGGAGAACAATGTATTCAGTGACTAAAACATTGTAAAGAAAAGCAACTTTGGAAAACCGAAGAGTTTTGAGCAATGATATGGCCAACCATACATGACTCAACCATGCTTTCTACCTCCTGTCAGAGAGTCAGTGGACTGGAGGTGCAGAAGAAGATAGACATTTTTTGACATGGCCAGTGTGTGAATTTATTTTATTTGACTGTGCCTATTTGTCATAAGGAAGGGTTTTTGGGGTGCAGGACAAAAATTAGAGAGGGGCAATGGGAGCTAGTGATACCAAAAAAAAAAAAAAAAAGAGGAAAAGAAAGAAAAGGGCAGGAATGACATATTTCAAAGAATACCCAGAAGAGAACAGGAGGTTCAGGGACCAGCTAGACAAGCAGGATAGCTTTTACACTCACATGTTTGGAAAGGAAACAGACTGGACAGACAGGGGAGATTTGAAATGACATGTGCAATCCTCTTCTGTTCTTTGTATATGAAAATGTTCATTTGTATGTTTGTCATATTGAGAATAACAAGGAAAATAAGAAGTCAAGTTGGAGTTGCCTCAGTTGGATGTACCTTATTTTCTCATTTTCATCTTCTAATTTGCTAATTGTTTTTTTATCTTTGCTCACATAAGTTAATGGTCTTACACAGACAAGATATTTGGAAATGACCCCTGTATTTGCTGACCAGTCATTTCCTTTATGGTAAGGTACAAGGATTTCATCTTTGGTGATGTTACTTGGTGTTCATTATATCCGGGACTTCTCATCTTGAAGAATGTATTTGTCAGTTAGGCTTCAGTGTAATAGAACATCGTAGAATTTCAGACGCAGAAGCCATCTAGTCCAATCCATATCTGAAAAAGATCACCTACTACATCATAAAAGACTCCACTTTAAAGCCTCTAATGAGAGGGAACTCACTACATATGGCAGCAGTTTTTTTTTCTGAAACTGAGCCTAAATTTCTCTCTTTGCAGCCTCCTCCCAAGTTCTGCCTTCTTGGGCCAAGCATAATAAATCTATTCTCTCTTCCAAATGACAGCCTTTTGTACACTTAAAGGGAGATATCATGTCTCTCCTTGGTCTTCTCTTTTCTGGGATAAACATCCCATTTTCTTCAACTAATCTTCATATTGTATGAATTCAGGATCCTGGGGCAGCTAGGTGGCACAGTGGATAGAGCACTGGCCCTTGATTCAGGAGTACCTGAGTTCAAATCTGGCCTCAGACATTTAACACTTACCAGCTGTGTGACCCTGGGCAAGTCACTTAACCCCAATTGCCTAACTTAAAAAAAAAAAAAAAAGAATTCAGGATCCTGCTAGCCTACTGTGGCCACACTCCAGCTTGTGAATGCCCTTCTTAAAACACCAAGCCCAGAACTGAGCACAGCCTCTCCAATGTGGTCTGACCAGTGGCATTGTCACCTCCTTATTTCCTAGAAGCTATGCTGCTTGTACCACAAATCACATTAGCTTTCTTGGGTGCAACTTCATAATCTTGACACATTTTGAATTTGTAGTACATCAGACACCTCAGATTTTTTTCAGTTAAACTTCTGTCTAACTATGTCTTTCCAATTTTGTACTTGTCAAATAGGTTTTTGAGCCAGAGTGTAAGACTTTCCATTTATCTCTTAAGTAATTTCATCTTGCCTGATTTGCCTCAGTGTTCTTGCTGTTTTTAGATTCTGAGTGCCAGTCAGAATGTTAGACACTTCTCCCAGCTTTTTGTCATCTAGAAACTTGATATGGATGCCAACTATGTGTTTATCTCCATTACTGAAATGTTAAACAACATAGGCTCTATCCCATATCACAGCATTATAAATCTAAAGTTGTAAGGGATCCCAAAGCCATCAAGTCCAGCCTCACATTTTATAGATTAGATACCTGGAGCCAGGGAGGAAAGGTGACTTACCTAAGGTGACAAAGGTCATCAGAGACAGAATTTGAACCTACATTCTCTAATTCCAACCAGAATCAGTATTCTTTCTACTGTACTATGCTGCTTGTGGGGTATTCTATTGGCAATCTCTTTCAAAGTTGATATTAAGAGAGGGGAGGGCAGTGAGGGAGTGAGAAAATTTGGAACTCAAAACTTTAAAAATGAATGTTAAAAATGGTTTTTAAATGTAATTGGGGAAAAATAAAATACTGAATGGAAAAAAACCTGGCATTAAATTGTTGCTGATGATCTTCAACCAGCTCCATATCCGTCTAATTAGACTATCATTTAGTACAGTGTCAGAAACTGGGGGTTCTAGGACCCTTGAGCTAACAGTGACTTTTACATTTTAAAATAAAGTTTCTTTTAATTTAAAAATGTAACAACTGTTCTTCACTTGGAGTTGTACAAATGTGTTTGACTCTTGATCTAGCTATAGCCTTTCTTTGTTTCTATGAGAATGAGATATTTTAACACACTTTTTGCTGAAAGCTAGTAAACTATTTATCCTTCATCATACCCCGATCTATCAGTGCAGTAGCCCTGTCAAAAAAGGAAGAAAGGCTAATCTGGAATGACCTGTTCTTGGACCTAAACATATTATTCGTCATCAACTCTGCCCCCAACTTCTCCATCCCTCTGTACTTTCCCAAGCCATTATCCTTTCTCTAACTTCACTCTCCTCCCTTCTCAATCTCAACCCCTCAGTGAACTCTTTTAGCTCTACACTATTTTCTGCTTAGAAAAAAGGCCAAGGTCTCCCACAGCATCCAGGGTCATCTCCAGTCTTCCTGATCTATCTTGCCACTGGACCCCCAGATGGCTCCAGAAGAAAGAATGAGGCTGGTGACTTTGAACAGCCCTTAAATCCAATTCACTGAAAGTCATGGTATCAACTCTCAATGCTATTGTTCTCTTTAAGGTGGCACAGTGGATAAAGCATTGGCCCTGGATTCAGGAGGACCCGAGTTCAAATCTGGCCTCAGACACTTCACACTTAATAGCTGTGTGACCCTGAGCAAGTCTCTTAACCCTCATTGCCCCCCCCCCCCAAAGAATGAAGGACAAAGATCAACAACAACATCTTCCCCCAAGCCTAATCCTTGCTCATGCCTTATCACTTCCCAGTCCTGGATATTCCCACATTCGCCTCTTTCACTCAGGAATAGGGGACAGTCATGCAACTGTGCTGATTGAGTCCACTGCAAAATTTGTTACCCAGTTTCAACTGGGCCCTTCAGACTACCAAGGCAATCCTTCACTTCCTCCCTAGTTGGGTTTCTATTCCATTCACCATTGTTACTCTTTGAAACAACTTTTTTATCAGCCACTTTTAAAGTTATCTTTCCACATACATTATTGTAGCTAGATGGCCCCAGGGGCTAGAGCACAGGACTTGGAGTTAGGAAGACCTGAGTTTGAATTCTGCCTCAGACATTCCCTAGCTGTGTGACCCTAACCAAGTCACTTGACCTCTCATGTCTCAGTTTCCTCATCTGTAAAATGGGGACACTAATAATATCTGCCTCACAAGGTTATTAGGAGGATCAAATGAGTTAACCTGTGTAAAATGCTTTGTAAGCACTATAAATATAGCTATTCATTTTGTATGATGTTCTTTTGGTCCTCTTTTCTTCTTGAATTAGTTCATGCAGATTTTCTTATATTTGTCTGAATTCCTTTCTGTTTTGTTTTGGGGGGGGCGGGGCCAAGAGGGTTAAGTGACTTGCCCAGGGTCACACAGCTAGTAAGTGTCAAGTGTCTGAGGCCAGATTTGAACTCAGGTCCTCCTGAATCCAGGGCCGGTGCTTTATCCACTGTGCCACCTAGCTGCCCCTTTCTGGTTTCATTTTAAGGGAGAGAGTCAACATTCTTCCAACAACTTCTCCAGTAGCATTTATGCTTGCTGGTGACTGAACATGGATATCCCATTTAGAATACTGAGATCGAAGTTAACACGTATAAATCAACTAAGAATGTGACTATAGCCCTTTCTGCTCTTTTTTTTCTGCCATTCTTTCAAGATCACTACAGAAATGGAAGGAGACATTTCTGAATGAATACCATTTCATTGGGTTCCTGTGGCTAAAGAATTCATTATCTAGTGCCTAGCCTACTGGTGATGAGCCTCTCTCTCCTAGCTTTAGGAAGACAACACAGTCTGTTTACTGAGGACATAGGCAAAGCCTTTCCAGCAAGGTAGAGCCTGCCGTGACTGTAACTTTCACTCTGTGATGAGGTGTGAGAGCAGGGTTTTGTGAAATGCTTTGCACATAATTTAGTAAATGCTGAGTGATTGGAATGTTTTCATTGCTTTTATTAATCGGTACCACTGTTATTGATGAGTATGACATTTCACCAATTAATAATAGCCTTTCCCAAGGACCTGCTCTCTTTTTCTTACTTCTAATGTATTCATCATGTACTTAGATCATAAACTCTTGTGGGACTTGGGTTGGGTTTTCTATTCTTTTGTTTCCCATGTAGAACTGAACAGTAAGCACACAGCTTATTGGTTGGTTACATTTGATTATAGTTACTTAGGTATGTGCCATATTACTGTAAAAAAAGAATGTAATACTGTGAGTCTGTGGGCTGTGTCTCTTCTAGAATTTATATCTAGGTCAATAGTGTGCCCAATAGGAACTTAATAAATGATTGTTGAATTGGATAGGAGATTGTGTAGTGTGCTATCTTATTATGCGGATTCAGAAAAGAGAGAATCAAGAGGTCAAGGTACATCAAAATTGTCAGAGAAAGCTTTGTGGAGGACTTGCAATTTGAGTTGGAACTTGCTGGCATCAAGGCTCACTTCAGGTGTTATCCACATAGTAGATAATGTTAGCTTTAGCCAGACCCTATAGTGATTATCCAGGAAGATATTGCTGATTTTTAAAAAATAAGATATTCTATTATAATAGTTATAAACGAGCAATTATTAATTTTAAAAAGTAGTAACTAAGCTTAGCAACATTTTCACTTGCAAATTGGTAAGACATGCTTTCAGTCAGAAATAACAAGTAGTTTGGTCTTCGTATCTGATTGAGGTTAGCAGGCTCTTGGGGGTGGGGGTAGGGGAGAATGAGCCTAACCTAGCCATTTGTCCTTGAACTTGAGCTACAGTGTAGTATTTGAGAAATGAAAATGCCGCTATTCCTTTTCTACATAAAAATTGAAATAGAGGGTTTTTACTCATTAAAATAATGTGTTTTTTAATGTTTGGTTTTGGTAGCTCCCTGTAGTGAATCTCTCTCTATTTTGACCCCGTGGTGAATGATTCATTTCGACTCTGTACTTGAATCCCTTGTCCTTTTGTCCTATCACAGATCATGGCTTGCCAAACTCCAACCTTGGATTACTCTCACCATCTGCTTCCTCACTTATACTCAATAAGTTGATCAAAACTGGAGAAAACGATGAGACTCTGCTGGCTGATTCCACTTCAGATTTATTTTATTGAAGCAAAGCTCTCCTTTTACACCTCTCTAGTCAGTTTATTATCTCACTCACCACAGTGGCTATAATAGATTTTTCCATCCATCCTCAAACTTCCTATGGCACACCTTCCTGACCCTTAGCTAAGTACCCCCCATACTTCACCTTGTCCAAACCACTAAACAATTAAGGCCATTCATTAAATGCTGCTGCTTCTTCCCTCCGCCCTCCCCCAAATCTCTTTCAGCCTTGTCTTACTTGGAAAGGTAGTACTTCTCTTTTGGCCTGCCAAAACATGTGCTCTTCATCCCATCCCATTCCATCCCATCCTTATCCAGCAGATTTTCCCTACCATCATTCCTACTTCTCTCTAAAATTGTAAAACTCGACTGCCTGCTTCCCTGCTGCCTAAAACCCACCACTCCTGTGTCTTCCATATACTTAAAAAACCCTCACTTGATCTCTAGTACTTTATTCCTGTCTCTCTATTTCTCCTCACTTCTTTTTGGACTAAACTCCTTGAGGAGGATTTCTCTCACCTCCTTAAGTTGTTTTTTCCAATTCTCTTCTCCCTTAGTTCAAAACTTTATACCATCTGGCTTGCATCCCTATCATTCAACTGAAATCTAGTGATTTCTTAGTTATCCAATCTATTGGCTTTCTCATTCCTCAATCTTCTTGACTTCTCTTGCAACCTTTGATACTGTTAATTAGCATCTTCCCTCCAATACTCTCTCTCTAAGTTTTCATAACAATTCTCTCCTGGTTCTTCTCCCAACTCTGACTGTTGCCTTTCATTCCGCTTTGCCTGATCTTCACCCAGGCTGCCTCTACCCTTTTCTCTCCTCCCTTTACAAGGGTTTTTTAACCCGAGGTTTATGAACCAGTTTTAAAATCTTAATAACTATATTTCAGAAGAATTGATTTTCTGTGTAATATCATATATTTTATTTTACCGTTTAAAAAACATTCTGAAAAAGTCCACAGGCTTCATCGGACTGCCAAAGGAGTGCATGACACAAAACAGGTTAAGAACCCCTGCTCTGTAATATCTGTCCGTGATCTCATCAGCTTCTGTGGGTTTAATTATCATCTTTGTGCAGTTGATTTCCATCTCTTATATATCTAGCCCTTATCTTTCCCCGGAGCCCCTCTCATATCACTAACTGCCTAGTTAAGATCGTGTAGTAGGTGTACCATATGTATCTCCAATTCATCATGTCCAAACCACAACTCATTATCTTTCCCCTAAATCCTCCCCTCTTCCTAACTTCCCTGTTGCTATTAAAGGCACTACCATTGATCCTGTTACTTTATCTCCCAACTCTAATGTCACTCTTTACTACTCCCTTGCCCTCACCCCACACAGCCAATCTGTTGTCAAGTCTTGTAGTTTCTATTTTAACATCTCTCATCTAGATAGCTTTTTCTCTCCACTCACATGGCCACCAGGATGATGCAGTCTGGACTATTGTAAGAGCCTTTTGGTTGGTTTCCTTATCTTAAGTCTTCCCCCTGACTCCAATCCATCCTCCACTCAGCTGCCAAAGTAATTTTTCTAAAGTGCAGGTTTGACCTGTTACTCCCCTACTCAGTAAACTCCAGTGGTAAGAGTAAACTATTACCTCCATGATAAAATATAAAGTCTTTTTTTATTAAGCGCATTTTATTCTCCTTTACATACTCTTTGATTCAGCTACTTTGGCCTTTTTGCTGTTTCTCATGACATGCCATCTCTCTATAATATAGAGTAAGCTCTCTAGAGGTGCACTATCTATCGCTTGTGCCTGGAATACTCTCCTTCTTTATCTTTAACTTGAAAAATTTTTTTTCTTCTTTATTTTTTATTCCTAGTTCCCCTGGCTTCATTATAGTTTTAGATAGGTCCCTGGAGCTCTGAGAAGTTAAATGGCTTGCCCACGGTCATTTGGCCATTTGAGAGGCAGAACTTGAACCCAGATCTTATATATAAGACCAATCTTCTGCCCATTAAACCATGCTGCCTCTTCCTTCCAAGGACCTTTCAGACATTCTCTTTTATTTTCTAGTACGTTTTTTTAAAACCTGTGATACATATTTTCCCAGAGAAAGTACATGAATCTTTAAAAGATGTTCCTGATGTGTCTATTATATTCCAATTACAATTTGTTCCTTTACAAATTAAAAAGTACCTCTCCAGATTTCTGGTGGGTTCCTATAGCCCTATAAACTTAAACAAAAATAATTACTTGTGGTTCAGAATTTCTTCTCAGTGCCATTACTTAACAAAGAAAATGAAATGAATCATTAAAAGGTTTAGATCAGAAGCAACCAGTTTAACTTCATGAATGTTTTTATCCTTTAAATTAAAATATATCCATATCTTGATTATCTCCCACATTTGTAAAGGAATATTGACATCCTGCTAAAGCATGTAGTGACCTCACTTCTAGCTGTGTAGTGCAGGTTTCACTGCAGGCACTCTGAAGCATTGATATTCCTGTAACCTTTGAGGGAAGATGTGTGTAGAGTGTATTAATGAGCTGGTTGAAGTGATGTACAGTAATTTCATCCTTGGGTAAAAACAGATGTGAAAGATTTTGTTTTAATATTTAATCAGGCTGCAAGCCTCTGTTGGCTTGTTTAAGTTGACCTGACAGCATTATACCTGGAAACACTTTGAATTAAACCCTGAGTGCTTGACCTTGTTCAAACAGTTGTAATTTAATAAGGCTGCTGTCTTTGTGGAGATAGCATGGCTAATAGGCAAATCCTTTACTGGCTAGGATTGCTCTCTGTTTGTAAATGTCAGTAGCTGAGGAGAATTGTAGCTTCTTATCAGCTTTTAGGAAAAACTATGATTTGATGACATTCCGTTATAAAATTATAAAGAAATAGACTTTTAGAGATTTATTATTTCTTTTTGTTTTCATTTTTTATAATTTTGAAGATGTTTTGTTTGTTTTTAAGGCCTTAATCTTCATTTTCCTTATTGATTTTTCATTTGTCACCAGTAGCATAAACTTTCATGGCCTAAGAGTAGATCTTGAACTTTAAAAAGGTATTTTGGTTTGATTAATTTTCTGTCAGGTGTTTGACTTCTCTTTAATCCATGATTCTTCAATTAGACTGTGAATTCTCTAAAGTCAAAGATCATAGCATACACTTTTTTGGTAATCTCTCATCCCAGCATCTAGCAGAGTGCCGTACTTTGTGCTCAATACATTTATGTATTTTCTTTCACCTTGATTCTTATGGCTTGGTAAAATGTCGTAATACGGGTTCAACAGCTAAAGGATTTAAGTGACAATATTGTCTTTTGTCATTTTGGTTTTTAATTTTAAGGGTTTTTGACTACTATTCAATTATTCTTCATTGTGAGGTATGTGATCTACCATCCTCAAAATACCTGTAATTTGTCCACTTATTCTCCTTTATCGATGGAACGTCTGAGAAATAGAAATAGTATAGTGGAAAAGATTGCTGGATTTGGAGTTAAATAACCTGTATTCAGATTTTGGTTCTTTTACTCACTTAGGCTCAGTTTTCTCATTTATAAAATAAAGAGGTTGAATTAGATTGCCTCTAATGTCACTGCATGGTCTTCTTATGATCCTGTCAGTTGCTTGCTTCAGTTAAATGATCTGCCAATAGAAGGCAGAGGAGAATGCATTCCAGGTTGTGGTGGGCAGAGAGGAACAACAGGATTAAAAATACAGTGGTCAGAAGAACAGGGAATATAGAGAATAATATCCTAACTGTGTAACTGGAGCAAGTTTGTTGATAACCAGCACTGGTACAGTGCCCTCAATAATAAAGGGAAGTGTGGAAGACCCCACAGACTAGACAGCATTTCAAAGGATGTTTAGTATGTGCCACTACTTTTGTAAATATAAACTTTAACTTAGTCTTATTTTCTACAATCAGTTAATTCTCTCCAGATCGTCAACCTCGTTCTTTGTCCTTCTGCACCATATTACCTCTGAACAGTACTTCTGGGGAAACCTTGTTCCATATGGATACACCTAGTTCTTTTTTGGGGGGGGATGGGGCAATGAGGGTTAAGTGCCTTGCCCAGGGTCACACAGCTAGTAAGTGTCAAGTGTCTGAGGCAGAATTTGAACTCAGGTCCTCCTGAATCCAGGGCCGGTGTTCTATCCACTGCGCCACCTAGCTGCCCCTACACCTAGTTCTTCTGACCTCTGTGCTTTTGATCATGCTGTTCCCTTTGATGTAGAATGCCTTTGCCTTACATTCTTACCCCTAATTCACATTCTGTCAAGGCTCAGCTCAATGGCCGTTCTTTCATTCAATTTATCTTAGTTCAGTGTTCACTAAGTGCTCCCTATTTTGGTACTAGGGATATCAAGATAGGGAAAAACCTCCAAAGGTCCTGCTTTTAAGGAACTTATGGTCTGCTGTGGTTGTGTGGTCTAAACTGGGCAGTAGGATTCCAAGTCACATATGATCCATGCAGATGGAGGAGGACCTTAAAGTGCCATAAGGTCACTTGGAGCCGGGGGGATGAGATTTGCCCCCTGCAGTCTGCTCAGGTACAAAAAGGTAGGCTCAGCTTAAACCATTCAGCTCACAGCTCACTTTGTGCAAGAGGCCCTCCCCATTCCCCTTCCCCCGCCTGCATTCCCATGCCTTTCCTAGGGGATGACACTGCATTTACAATGTCTATCTGATGCGTACATAATTGTTGGCATGTTGTCTCCCTCATGAAAATGAGCTCCTTGAGGAGAGGGGAAAGTGTGTGGGGTTTTTCCATCTTTCCTTATATCACAAGTGCTTAGCACAGAGCCTGGCATGTGGTAATTACTTTTAATAAATGTTTGCTGATTCATGAGTGGACTAAGAAGAAACACATGACCAGGTGGCTAGACAGGAGACTTTTAGAATAGTCTAGACAAGAGATGATGACTTGAATTAGTGTTGGTGATGTGGGTGAAGAGCTTGGGACCAATGTGAGAGGTGTTGTGGGGGTGGCAACTGATTCAGCAGTGGAGATGAGGGAGAAGACAGAAGGAAGTTTTGATAGACTTGGGCATCAGTAACAAAAACAAGGAAGTGGAAAGAGGCAAATTTTAGATCAGATAGATGGAGTTCAGTTTTGGACATGCTTCTTTCAAAGCTCAGCTCAAGAGCCTTCTACAAGATGCCTTTCCTGTTCTCCTTTCCTCACCAGCTGCTGTCGGTCATCCTTATTTTGCATATATTGCATTTTGTCTCCCTCATAGAATGGAGGGACTT
Source organism: Dromiciops gliroides (assembly GCF_019393635.1). NCBI lineage: Eukaryota > Metazoa > Chordata > Mammalia > Microbiotheria > Microbiotheriidae > Dromiciops > Dromiciops gliroides. Next base: position 54,867,206 of record NC_057862.1, read on the forward strand.
TTCCCCTAGTGCCTGGCATGGGGTCTGGCACATAGTTGACATTTAATTTTTATTAATGTGCTGATTGATGCATTTGAAATGCTCCCTAGGGAGTGTAATGGTTGGAATGACGCTACCTGCTGGAGACTTACTGTAGCAAAGCTCCTCCATGAGGAGAAGGCGTCTGAAGGCAAGACATGTGGCTTTGGCGTCAGGAAGTGACGTTTGCTTGTGGGAGGAAGAGGGAGCGAGGCTGGCGCTCTCCCTCCTTTTTGGTCAAGACTCTCGTAGAGAGCTGAGGAGGAGAGCCCCGAGATAGATAGATGAATCTAGACCTTTCTCTCTCTCTTTACCAAATTCTTGTTCTCCTTAATAAATGCTTTTTTTGGTATTTTGTTTTTGTTTTTGTTTTTTTGGTGGGGCAATGAGGGTTAAGTGACTTGCCCAGGGTCACACAGCTAGTAAGTGTCACGTGTCTGAGGCTGGATTTGAACTCAGGTCCTCCTGAATCCAGGGCCAGTGCTTTATCCACTACGCCACCTAGCTTTCCCCCAATAAATGCTTAAAAGTCTAAACTATTGCTATAGCTTATAATTTATTGGCGACCACTTGTTAGATATTTTAGACAGACTAGCTAGAATTTTAGCCCCCTACAGGAGTTAGTAGTCAGTTATAAAGGGCAGTCCTGAAGAGAGAGATTTAGGAGTTATCTGTATAGAGGTCATAATATATCTAATGGGAGTTTATGGTAGAAGAAATTTAGAGAAACTTTTTCAAATTACTTCAACCCACTGAAATCTTTCCTCCTGAACTCACAGCATTTATTTTCTAATACACTCATTTATTTGGCATTTATGTAATGCTTTCTTACATCTCTTTATTGTTGTCTGTTTCTTTAACTCTTCTTTGTAATTCCTCTTTTATCCTTGTTCAGTCAGTCAATTAATATAAAGCAATATAATACAATGCTATGTGTAGGCATTGTGCTAAACAGGATACAAAAAGATGCAAAAGACAGTCACTAACCTCAAGGAGCTCCCATTTGAATGAGGAAGACAACAAGCAAATAAATATGTACCCCCCAAAAAACTATGTACCAGATAAATAGGAAATAATGAACAGAGAGAAGGCACTAACATTAAGAGCGACTGGGAAAGGCTTCCTGTCAAAGATGGGATTTTAGTTGGAACTCAAAGGAAATGAGGAAAGTCAGTAGGAGGAGTACAGGAGGGAGAGCATTTTAAGCATGGAAGATGGTCAGAGAGATTGTCACTGTGGAGAGATAGCCAGGAGCTCACACCGTCAGTGGATCAGCTAGAATGTGGAGTGCGGTGCAAAAAGACTGGGAAGGTAGAAGCAGGCCAAGTAATAAAGGGCTTTGAACAGGGAATAGAGGAGACACGGAGCCACTGGAGTTTATTGAGTAGGAAGGTGACAGAGTTGGATCCGAGCTTTAGGATAATCACTTTGGTGGCTGAATGGAGGGTGGGTTGGAGTAGGTAGAGACTTGAGGCGAGCAGACCCACCACTAGGGTATCACAGTAGTCCAAGTGTGAGACGATGAAGGCCTGTATCAGAATTGGGTGTGTCCGAGAGATATTGTAGAGGCAAAATAGATAGTGCAAAGTTGAATATGACACTTGGAGTGCTAGCCTGGGGCACTGGGAGAATGTTGTTTTCCTTTACAGTCATGTTAAGGAGTGGGGAGGGATTAAGAGGAAAGATAATGACTTCAGTTCTACACATAGAGAGTTTGAGATGTCTACTGGACATGTAGTTGGAGATGTCTGAAAAGCAGTTTGAGATGGGAGATTGTGCCAAAGCATGCAGAGAGGTGGAGAGTGAGGATTGGGAAAAGGCCATTGGATTTGGCAAAGATCTTCAGTAACTTTGGAGAGAGCGCTTTCAGTGGAAGGATGAGGTTGGAAGTGGGATTGTATAGGGTTGAGAAAAGAATGAAAGGAGAGAAAGTGGAGGCACCAATTGTAGATGGCCTTGAGGAGTATAGCCACAAGGGCCAAAAGAGATACCCACTAATAGTTCTGTTCCCACCTGCCTTCAAGCCTTTAATTGTTCAGTGGGTGTTAGGTTTTCTCTTTTTCCCCTTAGCTATATTGTAAGTTTGAATTGAAGGACCATGTGTTAGGACTGGTTTATTTCCAACACTTGTTGGATATACTGTTGTCCAACACTGTTCTATGCATGTAACAGGTGTGGAATGTAAATTTACATATTAGTTTGTACAGTGGAATCACTTTAGGTGGGGCGTGTTTAGGTTCTAAAATTATCAGGGGAGATGAAAATTGGTTATAGTAAAAATTAAAGTCAAAGTTATTCTGTCTACAGCACATCTCTAAAGTGAACAGCCTCTGGCAAGTAGGAATAGCATAGACAGGACAAGCTGATGTGTGGATCGTATTTTGGGATGTAGATTGAACCTCCAGTCTGAGCAAGTGGAGCTGCTGGGTGAAAGCAGGTTTGGCAAAAATCTCAGTTGATCTAGGTCTCTACTTATTCCAGCCTCTTCCCTCCTCTTCCTCATTGATATACCCTGCTCCAGAGGGGGTGAGGAACAAGACTCATGTCTTCCCTCTAACTGTCTCTTTGGAACTTTGGGGGACAAATACTCATTTAGTGTAATGGTGGTATAGTTTTTAAGTCATTTTTCTAATTCATTCTCTCACTCTCTCTCTCCTGATTTAGTATGGTTAATTGCACATTAAATATGCATATCATGTCAGTCGATTATATTGTCTCATGACTTAAACAATAAAACTATAATTGTAGTACCCACTGATAATACATATTTTAATCCTCCTTATATAAAGTAATGGGATCATGCTGTATTACTGAATATTAGGTCATATCCATTTAGCAATACTCTGAACTGATAAACTTTGGTCATGCTTTACTATATAAAATAAACAAGTTGATAAGAAATAATACACTTAAATGAATTTACAGTGTAAGGCAGCCTCTAATTCAGTGCTTATATTCTAAGTTCCCAAAGAAGTTTCAGCTATCTCCCCCAAAGGGAGGATTTCCTGCCGAAGAGAAAGAACTTTATACTCAGTTTTTGAAGTTTTGTTATGGTCCTTTTAATTGTGTTTTTAAATAGATGTCCTCGAATAGGATGTTTCGGTGGGGCTTTTTTTTTTCTTCATATTTTAACAGGAAGCAATTTCTGTCAAATCCAGTGAGCTAGAACTTGTGGATATATATCTAGAAGGCACAAAACAAAACAAAAAACCCACAGGTGGGATGGGTAAAAATATAGAAGCTTCATAAAAAAGAAAAGATAGGTCCAAACCTTAATTCTGATAGAGGAAAAAACAATCATAGATTTTTTTGTAGAACAGATATATGCTGCTGCTATATAACATTTTTCTCCAGGACAGTGTAAGTTTCTTGAGAGCAGGTAATGATTTGTTTTGTCTTTTTTCCACCCCCTGCACCTAGCACAGTGCCTTGCATAAGGACCCCTAATGATTTTTTAATTTCATTCCCTTCTTTTTCTGATTCTAGAATTTGAGAAGAAATGAGAGCCAAAGGCAGTCAATTTAGGGTAAATAAAGATCATTCCTCTGGCATTTTTCAAGGAGGCTGGTAGAACTCTTCTTACTAAGGGAATTGATGTTTATCATAGAAGGTTTGCTGGGTCTTTAACTTTCAGTACAAATGCTGAAATCCAAGAGTGTTGCTAGAGTGATGACACACATCCTGGGAATGTAATGAGGCTTCTTTTTCTTTCTTTTTTTTTTTTTAACATGTTAGGGTGAGGTAATTTCTTTGTCTTGAATCACAATTATTTCACCTCCTAAACCAATTAAATCTTCCATTATGACAAAGAAAAACAGTTAAGGAAAATCTCTTGATAGGTCGACTATATCTGAAAATGCAGACACTATTTTATCCTTGTAGTCCCCCACCCCTGTGTTATGGGGAAGGAAGCATACCTAATTGGCTAGAATTAGTTCCTTCATTTTCTTGTGTGGGGGACCCCCCTTTCTCTTAACTCTCTACAAACTGGCTTCTCATCATTCAATTGAAACTGCTCTCTCTAGAGTTATCTATAATCTCATGAAATAGTCTTTTCTCAGTCCTCTTACTTCCTGGCCTCTCTGCAGCCTTTGATAGTCACCTTTTTCTCCTTGATACTCTTCTTTCTGGTGCAGTCTTTAGATCTTTGTCACCTAAGTGTGGAGGAGAACTAGACTCCAATGCTTCCTCTCACTCCACCACCACCAATATTGGCTCTGCCACATCCACTTATTATTGGGTGCATATGCTATCTCCAGCTACCCAGGCTCTAAGCCAGGTGTAATACTAGACTCCTCATTCTCTCTCCCATCTCCATATCCAATCAGTTGCCCAGTCCTGTCATTTCTACTTTTATAATGTCTTGTATACTCCTCCTTCTCTCCTGTGACAGACACTGCTACTGGCCTGATGCAGGCCCTCATTACCTCATGTCTAGAGCATTGCAATAGCTTCCTACCTTGTCTCCCTGCCTTATGTTTCTCCACTGTATCACTTAATCCTTCACTCAGCTCTGACCAAAGCACAGGTCTGACCATGTTGACAGATTCCAGTGGCTTCCTCTCACCTCCAAGATCAACCATAAGTGCTTAATAAATACTTGTTGACTTGACTTGTTCTCCCATACCAGTGGTTTTTTTTTTTCATTTATTTGCTCAGAATTTTATTCCCTTTTAGTAGTTTTTGTATTTAGCGTTATCATGCAAATTATTCTCTTGACTTTGCATATTTCACTCTGATTCAATTCATACCAGTCTTCCCATGTTCTCCACATTCCTTATATTTGTTATTTCTTACTAGTCAGTCAGTCAGTAAGTATTTATTAAGTGACTACTTACAATGTGCTAAACACTGAGGATACAAAAAGAGACAAAAGACAGTAGTCCCTGCTCTCAAAGAGCTCACACAATAATAGTAATGCATTACATTTATATACCATGTAAACACATTCAAGGACCCCTTGAAATCTATCCACGAACCCCTCCAGTGTCTGTATCCCAGTTTATGAAACCCTGCTCTGACAAAATAAAAAAATCTTCAACTTAGCATTTAATACTTGCCACACCATTACTCCCCCCTTTGCATTCTTATTTCATATGCTATCCACACATTGTCTAGTCTAGTCAAGCTGGCCTGCTGTTATTTCCTATACACAATATTCCATTTCTTCCCACTGTGCTGTTGCATATGTCTAGAATGTGCCCCCTCTTCACCTGTGCATTGTAAAATTTCCTCGGTTTTTAGCATTTTCAGCCTCCTGAAGTTGTTTTGCATATGCAGTATATTTACTCATTTGTGTGTGTGTTATATTCTTTCCACTACCTCTCCCCTGCCACCTCCGGCAGAATGTAGATTCATTTTTTTAATTCAAATTTATTTTCAGTTCAAATTCTCTCTTTTACCCACCCCTCCCTCTCCTATTGACATAGCAAGAAATACAAAACCTATTACAAATATGAAGTCATGAAAAACAGATTTCTTCATTAGCCACGGGAGGAAAAAAGGCAAGAAAAAGAAAGAAAAAAATACACTTCAATCTACACTCTGAGTCCATCAGTTCTCTATCTGTAGGTGGATAGTATTTTTCATCATGAGTGCTTTGGAGTTGTGGTAGGTCACTGTATTGCTCAGAGGTATTATCATTCATAATTGATTATCTTTTCAGTATTGCTTGATTGTTTTCCTGATTTTGCTCACTTTGCTGATATTAGTTCATATAAATCTTCCCAGGTTTTTCTGAAACCATTTCCTTCATCATTTCTTCTTCTTCTTCTTCTTCGAATGAGGGTTAAGTGACTTGCCCAGGGTCACACAGCTAGTAAGTGTCAAGTGTCTGAGGCTGGATTTGAACTCAAGTCCTCCTGAATCCAGGGCCAGTGCTTTATCCACTGTGCCACCTAGCTGCCCCTCCTTCATCATTTCTTACAGCCCAATAGTGTTTTCTATCATGACATTCAAATGCCATGATTTGTTCAGCCATTCCTTAATTACTGGACATCCTTTCAGTGTCCAATTCTTTGCCACCTTCAGAAAGAGGTACTATAAATGTTTTTGTACATATGAGTCCTTTTCCTCATTTTTTTGAGGTATAGACCTAGCCCTGGTACTGCTGGGTGAAAGAGTACCCATGGCTTAATAGCTTTTGGAGCATAGTTTCAAATCCCGTTCCAGAATGGTTGATCTACTTCATAGCTTCACCAGCAGTGCATTAGTGTACCTATTTTCCCACATTGCCTCCAACATTTGTCATTTTACTTTTCTGTCCTCTTGGCCAATTTGATGGATGTGAAGTGATACCTCAGAGTTGTTTTAAGGTACAATTCACTAATTATTCGTGATTTAGATAATTTTTTTCATCTGGCTCTTGATAGCTTTGGTTTCTTCCTCAGAAAACTGCCTGTTCATATCCTTTGATCATTTATCAGTTGGGTAATGGCTCTTGGAAATTTGGCTCAGGTCCCTATATATTTTAGTAATGAGACCTTTCTCAGAAAAACTTGCTACGGAGATTTTTTTTCCTCCAGTTTCCTACTTTTCTTTTAGCTACATTGGCTTTATATATGAAAAAAATTCTCTGTAATCCAGATTATTCATTTTATCTTCAGTGAACCTTTCTGTCTCTTTTTGTGGTCATGAACTCTTTCTCCATCCATAGATCGCACAGGTAATTTATACTATGCCCTGCTTTTTATATTATATATCATATATGTAAATCACATGCCCATTGTGAGTTTATCTTGATATACGTTGTTAGATGTTTGTGCCCAATTTCTGCTAGACTGTTATCTAGTTTTCCAAAAAGTTGTTATCAAATAGTGAATTCTTGCACTGTAGCTCAGTGTTTATAAATCACTAGGTTACTGTGCTAATTTGCTTCTGTATGTTGTGGATCTAATCCGTTCCATTGATCAGCCACTATTTCTTAACCAGTATCAAATTGTTTTGATGATTACAGCTCTGGGTTTATCAAACACCATGCTACTGTGCTCATTTGCTTCTGTATATCATATACTTAATCTATTCCATTGATCAACCATTCTGTTTCTTATCCACTACTAAATTGTTTTAATGATTACTGCTTTGTAATATGGTTTGAGATCTGATGCTGCTATGTCCTATTCCTTCCCATTTTTTTCATTGATTCCCTTGATAATCTTGACCTTATGCTTTTCTAGATGAATTTTGTTACTATTTTTTCTAGCTCTATAAAGTAATTCTTTGGTAGTTTGGTATGGTACTTAATAAGTGAATTAATTTAGGCAGTATTGTAATTTTATTGTATTGTTTCAGTCTACCCTTGAGCAATTAATATTTCACCAGATATTTAGATGTATCTTTATTTGTGTGAAGAGTGTTTTGTAATTGTGTTCTTATAGTTCCTGTGTATGTCTTGGCAGAGAGATTCTCAAGCATTTTATGTCTATAGTTATTTAAATGACATTTCTCTTTCTGTCTCTTCCTGCTGGGTTTTACTGGTAATGTACAGAGATGCTGATAATTTGTGTGGGTTTATTTTATATCCTGCAACAGAATGTAAGATTCTTAAAAGCAGGGAATTTCTCTTTTTTTCTATCCCCAGTGTAATGTAGTGCCTTGTACATAATAGACAATAAATGTTTGAATTGAAATACAAATAGCATACTTTCTTTTTCTATTCCTTGAAAAAATACAGGGCAGCTAGGTGGCACGGTGGATAAAGCACCGGCCCTGAATTTAGGAGGACCTGAGTTCAAATGCGGCCTCAGACACTTGATACTTACTAGCTGTGTGACCCTGGGAAAGTCACTTAATCCTAATTGCCCTGCAAAAAAAAGAAAAAAAGAAAAAAAAAGAAAAGAAAAAATACACACAGTATTTTCATCTGTATTTTATTTGTTATGTGTAGTGTAGCTTTTCATAATTTGTTATTACTTTTCAACTGTTTATGTTAAGTAGTTTATTTAAGTCTCTATAGTTATTTAGTGTTATATCTGAATTAATACCTTATATTGTTCCCACAAAATGATCAGTGAACCTCATATTGACTATGTCATGACTGAATCTGTCTAAGGTAATTTTCTCTTAACACAAAGCCTAGGGGAACTAGTTGCATAAACAGTAGTTTACCTTTGACAACAGAATGTCCTTGTTGGTATTGATTAGGCTATTGAGTCAAGTGTAAAAAAACAAAACAAAACAAAAAAACCTGATCTAGCCTGAAACTGGTAGTTACTGGATTTCCTTGGAAATAAATGAATGTCAAATGAAGTACTGCTTGAATTTTGGGTTTAAATGAAGTGGTATGGGGGAACAGAGACAAGGCCCCTTCAATATATCAAACTAGTAACCCCAGTTTTTTTAGTGAGGCAATTGGGGTTAAGTGACTTGCCCAGGGTCACACAGCTAGTAAGTGTTAAGTGTCTGAGGCTGGATTTGAACTCAGGTACTCCTGACTCCAGGGCCGGTGCTCTATCCACTGCACCACCTAGCTGCCCCACTTATATATTATTAAACAAGACTCTTTTGCTTGGAATTTTAGGATTCAACATGAAACAGATTTCTAAGCATTGCCGTATTGTCAAAGGTACTTGCAGAGCTCTATTTAGAATAGTAGCAGAAAATGCAATAACTTCCTCTTGACTGCACAGTTTAAAAAAATGTCCCACCAGGTCCTTTGACTCCAATTCTAGTAATGTGTTACTTTCACATGATGCTTGCAGTAAGTTTTGTCCTTCTGAGCATGTTGGTAGGTAGTCGTTTGGGTTTTTTTAAAGCATAGGTGAATGAAATTTAAGATCAAAGGAAAACATTACTAGAACTGTTTCAGAGGGGCGTGAAGTGACTTATTTAAGATCAACCATTGAATTTCAAAACAGAGCTAGGACTGCAGCTCTAAGCACCCGTTCCTTTTGTTTCCCATTCGATCCCTTTCTCTTAGACTATAACAGGACTTGACTCCAAACCTCAAATGAGCTGTTAAGTACTATTTAGCAATTCTGTAGCATTTTTATTTATGTAATGCATCATTATGTCTTGTTGCCATTTTAAAATATAATTACTTAGTCCAGAAATTAAAAGCATTGTGACAGAAAGCAGATGCTGTTCTCACAGAAATGACAAATAAAATTTAAGCTTCTGTTATTATATAAGTGAATTCTTAAACTACAGAATCATCATGTGGTATCATCTTAGTTTTCCAAATATAATTTTTCCTTATTAAATAACAAATTATAAGAGTGATGTGAATGTTCAAATACGATAAAACTTAACTTATTTGAACTCTAATTCAATGTTTCTCTTGACAGTTTTAGGCTGAAGTTAAAACACCAAAGAAAGTACTTCTCACAGTACATTCACGTACCTGTTTTCTCACAGCCCCTCCACATTTTTTTATCAGCATTCCCAGTCTCACAGATGTTAGTTGGAAGCTTGGATTTCTTTTAATTTGCACTTTCCAATGAGTAATTTAGGTCATTTAAATATATGTCTACTGATCACTTGGATTTCTTCTTCTGAAAACTTCTTATTCATATCCTTTGGCCATTTATCAATTGAACAAAGGCCCTTAAAATTTGAATCAGTTCTCTATATATCTTAGAACTGAGATATTTATTAGGATAACTTCTTGCAAAGATTTTTTTGGGTCATTACCTGCTTTCCTCCTATTTTTAACTGCATGGGTTTGGTTTGCACAAAAACATTTTAATGGATACCAGCATACTTTGTTTTATTGTACTTTGCTTTGTTGCACTTCACAGATATTTCAGGGATTTTTTTGGTTTTTACAAATTGAAGGTTTGTGACAACCCTGCATTGAACAAGTCTTTTAGTGCTATTTTTCCAGTTGCATGTGCCCACACTGTGTCTCTGTGTCACATTTTGATAATCTGCACAATATTTCAAATTTTTCCATTGTCATTATGTCTGTTATGATGATCTATGATCAGTGAACTTTGACATTACTGGTTTTATTGTTTTGGGGCACCACAAACCATATCCGTACAAGATGGTGAAGTTAATTGATAAATATAGTATGTGTTCTGACTGCTTCACCAACAGGCTGTTTCCTATCTCTTTCCCTCTCCTCTGGCCTTCCAATTCCCTGAGACACAACAATATTGAAGAATATTACACTAACTTAGTTGAGAAAATAGCAGCAGGGTTTGAGAGGATTGACTCCAATTTTGAAGGAAGATCTACTGTGGGTAAAATGATATTAAACAGCATCACATGCTACAGAGAAATCTTTCATGAAAGGAAGAGTCAATCAATGTGGCAAACTTCATTGTTGTCTTTTTTTAAGAAATTGCCATAGCCATCCCAGCCTTCTGCAACAGCCACCCTGTTAAGTCAGCAGCCATCAACATTGAGACAAGACCCTCCACCAGGAAAAAGATGACAACTTGGTGAAGGCTCAGGTGATAGCATTTTTTAGCAATAAAATATTTTTATTAAGGTATTACATTGTTTTTTATAAATAATACTATTGCACACTTAATAAACAACAGTCTAATGTAAACATTACTTTTACATGTACTGGGAAATGAAAAAATTTGTGTGACTGGCTTTATTGCGATATTAGCCTTATTGCAATGATCTAGAACAGCCCTCAACATCTGAGAGGTAAGCCTGTCATCACATTTATCCATTTGATCTTTTGTGATCCTGTCCATCTTTTGTTTGGTCATCAGTTCTTTCCTTTTCCATTCGTCTGAAAGGTATTTTTTTCTCTGCTCCTATAATTTACTTTGGGGGGGGGGCGGGGCAATGAGGGGTTAAGTGACTTGCCCAGGGTCACACAGCTAGAAAGTGCCAAATGTCTGAGGTTGGATTTGAACTCAGGTCCTCCTGAATCCAGGGCCAGTGCTTTATCCACTGTGACACCTAGCTGCCCCCTATAATTTACTTATGAGTCTAGTTTGGAGCTTATGTTCCTATGTGCTCTGAGGAATTGTATTTTACCTGGTTTCTGATAAACTTGTGTCCAATTTTCACAGAACTTTTTGTTAAATAATGAGTTAGGGGCAGCTAGGTGATGCAGTAGATAAAGCACCAGCCCTGGATTCAGGAGTTCCTGAGTTCAAATCCAGCCTCAGACATTTGACACTTACTAGCTGTGTGACCCTGGGCAAGTCACTAAACCCCCATTGCCCCACAAAAAAAAAAATGAGTTAGTACACAGTAGCTGAGATCTTAGGGTTCACCGAATACTAGGCCACAGGGCTCATTTGCTTTTGCATACATAATCTGTTCCATTGGGCAGCTTATTTTTTAGCCAGTACCAAATTGTTTGAATGATTGCTCCTTTGTAGCTACTGTAGTGAGAACTGGCATTTCTAGGCCCTCTTTCTTTCTACTTTGTTTTCATTTTGTCCCTTCATTTTTGACCTTTTGTTCCTCCAGGTGAATTTTGATACTATTTTTTCCAGCTCTCTTAACCAATCCTTTGACAGTTTGATTGGGATGGCACTGAATAAGTTAATATATTATAAATTAAGAAGTTATTATATTGGTTTGCCTACCCATGAGCAATTAATATTTCTCTAGATGTTTAGATCTATTTGTTAAGTAGTTCCTCCTAGTTACATTCATACATGAATTTTGTGTGTGTCTTGGCAGGTAGACTACGAAGTATTTTACACATTTTGTAGCCGTTTTAAATGGAATTTCTCTTAGTTTGCCTTTCTGCTAGGTTTTTTGGTAATATACTGATGGTTTGCATGTATTTCTTTGTTTTTTGTATCCTGCAACTTTGCTACAGTTATTGTTTCGTTGACCCTCTTGGGTTCTCGACATTAATCCTCATATCATCTGTAAAAAGTAATAAGTTTGTTTCATCTTTACTTATGCTTGATTTCCTTAATTTCTTACTCTTATCTTGCTACTATAAGCATTTCCGCTCTATAGCAAATAACAGTTATGATAATTAACATCCTTGCTTTACCCCAGATTTTATTGGACAGCCTTCTAGTATATTCCCATTTCATAGGATGCTGACTCTCTGTATTTGTTATGTATTACTTATTGTACTAAGAAAAGGTCCATTTATTACTGTTTTCCAATGCTTTCATTGTTGTTTTTGTTTTTTTTTAAAAAAAACAGGAATGGGTTTTAAATCTTTTCAAGGCTTTTTTCTGCATCTCTTGATACAATCATATGCTTTTTGCTATTCTTGTTATTATGTGATCCTTCATACTACCTAGCAGTCTCTGAAGTAATCTTTTTTTTTATCATTTCTTATGGCAAAATGATATCCCATTACATTCCTATACCTATTCAGCCATTCTCCAATTTATGGCCTTTCATTTAGGTACATGTTAAGTTTTTTTTTTCCCCTTTTATTCTTTCTTTAGGATCAGGAAGTTTGTTTTGCTTCTGACTATTCCCTCCCCCATTATTATCTTCCCTCTTAGGCCCTTCTCTTCTATTCTTTTTTTTTTCCTTATTGAGTTTGACATATTTATACATACACTAGACTCTTTGTGTGTATATTCAGCCCTGCTTTGTCCATTTAAAATGAGAGATTTATGTGATGCCTATTCCCTTCACCCCTTTCTCCACTTTTCGCATATTCTTCTCACTCATTCTAGGCATGAGAAATAGGCTACTTCTTCCTTTCTATACTACTGTGATTTCTTTTGTCCTTCTTTTTCTTTCCATTCTTCAAACCCTTAGAAAAGAACCAGTGAATCTCTGGGTCCCCTTTTTTAAAAAAATAAAATTATTTTTAATTTATTTCAGCATTAATTTTTTTTTTTTTGGTGAGGCAATTGGGGTTAAGTGACTTGCCTAGGGTCACACAGTTAGTAAATGTCAAGTGTCTGAGGCCGGATTTCAACTCAGGTTCTCCTGAATCTAGGGCCGGTACTCCATCCACTGTGCCACCTAGCTGCCCTTTCAGCATTAATTAAAAAAAAAAAATTAGTTCCGTCCAAATTCTCTTTTTCTCTCCAGTCCCTCTCCCACCTAGTGAGAAGGCAAGCAATATATCAGTTATACATGTTAACCATAAAATATTTTCATCTTATCTGTCTTGCAAAAAAAAGCAAGAAAAATAAATAAAACTAAAAAATTATACTTCAGTCTGCCCTCATAGTTCGTCAGTTGTCTCTCTGGAGATGGATAGCATTTTTTGTCGTGAATCCTTTGGTATTTTGGATAGTTGTATTGATCAGAGTAGCAGAGTCTTTCATAATTGATCATCATTATTGTTGTTACTTTTTACAATTTTCTCCTGGTTCTGCTCACTTTACTTTGCTTAAATTAATATAAATCTTCCCAGGTTTTTCTGAAACTATCTTGCTTGTCATTTCTTAGTACAGAATATTATTCTATTACAATCATATACCTCAACTTGTTTAGTCATTCCCCGTTTGATAGATATCCCCTTAATATCCAAATCTTTGCCACCACAGAGTTACAATAAATATTTTTGTATATATAAATCCTTTTCCTTTTATCTCTTTGAGATACAGTTCTGATAGTAGTATTGCTGGATCAAAGGGTATGCACAGTTTTATAGCCTCTTAAGCATAATTCCAAATTGTCCTCCAGAATGGTTGGACCTGTTCATAACCTCACCAGTAGTACATTTGTGTCCCAGTTTTTCCACATCCCCTCCAGCATTTGTCATTTCCCTTTTCTATCATCTTAGACAATCTGATGGATATGAGCTGATACCTCAGAGTTGTTTTAGTTTGCATTTCTCTGATCAATAGTGATTCAGAGCATTTTTCATATGACAACATCTTGGATTTCTTCTTCTGAAAACTGCCTGTTAATATCTTTTGATCATTTATCAATTGAGGAATGGCTCATGTTTTTATATATTTGGCTCAGTTTTGTATATATTTGAGAAATGGGGCTTTTATCAGAGACACTTGCTGTAAATTTTTTTTTTACCAGTTTCCTGCTTTCCTTCTATTTTGGCTACATTTAGTTTGTTGGCAAAACTTTTAAAATTTATTATAATCAAAATTATCCATTTTACTTCCAGTGACCCTTTCTATCTCGTTTAGTTATAAATTCTTTCCTTATCCATAGATTTGACAGGTACAATTGCCCATGGTCCCCTAGTTTGCTTATGATATTACCCTTTATGTCTAAATCATATAACCATTTTGACCTTATCTTTTTTTATATAGTGTGAGATGTTGGTCTATGCCTAGTTTCTGCCAAGTGGCTTTCCATTTTTCTCAACAATTTTTTGTGAAATAGTGAGTTCTTGCGCTCTAAAACTTGGAGTTTCAAGTTTATCAAAGTCTAGTTTATTGTGGTCATTTACTACTGTGTACCCATTCTATTCAATTGATCCATTTCTTAGCCAGTACCAGATTGTTTTCATGATAATAGCTTTGAATTATAGTTTGAAATCTGATACTGGTTTGAAATCTGGCCACCTTCCTTCAATTTTTTTCTTTTTTTATTCTTTTGATCTTCTTGATCTTTTGTTCTTCCAGATGAATTTTGTTATTATTTTTTCTACCTCTGTAAAATAATTTTTGGTATGTCACTGAATAAGTAAATTAATTTAAGTAGAATTGTCATTTTTATTGTATTGGCTTGGCCTACCTATGAGCAATAAATGTTTCTCCACATATTTAGATCTGTCTTTATTTGCATGAAAAGTGTTTTGTTTCTTGGCAAGTTGACTCCCAGGTATTTTATATTGTCTTTTCTTTTGGATTTTGTGGGTGATATATAGAAATACTGATGATTTATGTGATTTTATTTTATATTCTACAACTTGGCTAATGCTGTTAATTGTTTCAACTTGTTTTTTTAGTTGATTCTCTAGGATTCTCTAAGTATGTCTTCATATCATTTGCAGAGTTATAGTCTTGTTTCCTCATTGCCTATTCTAATTCCATCAATTTATTTTTCCTGTCTTATTGTTATAGCTGTAATTTTGAATGATAGTGCTAATAACAGATATCCTTGCTTCACCTCCAATCTTATTGGGAAGGCTTCTAGTTTATCCCCATTATAGATAATGCTTGCTCTTGGTTTTAGATACTACTTATCATTTAAAGCAAGGCTGTATTTATTCTTATGCTTTCTAGTGTTTTTAATAGAAATGAATGTTATTTTTTGTCAAAAGATCTATCCGTATCTATTCATGTATAGTCATATGATTTTTGTTGCTTTCATTATTGATATGGTCACGTATACTTATAATTTTCCTAATATTGAACCAGAGCTGCATTGCTGACATAAATGCCACCTAGTATATGATCTTTGTGATATATTGTGTATTTTATTTGAAAACATTTTATTTAAAAATTTTGCACTGATATTCATTAAAGAACTTGGTCTGTAGGGTTTTTTTCCCCTTCTGTTTTTGCTCTCCTTGGTTTAGGTATCAAAGACATATTTGTGTCATAGAAGGAATTTTGTAGGACTCCTTTACCTATTTTTCTAAATAATTTATATAGTATTGGGATTAATTATTCCTTAAATGTTTGGTAGAAATCACTTGTAAATCCATCTAGTCCTGAGGATTTTTTTCCTTAGAAAGCTCATTTATGACTTGTTCAATTTCTTTTTTCTAAGATAGAGTTTATTTAAGTATTCTTTTTCTTCTCCTTTTAATCCAGGCAATTTATAGTTTTGTAAATGTTCATCCATTTCACTTAGCTGGTCAGTTATATTTGCATACAACTGGACAAAATGACTCCTAATAATTGCTTTAATTTCATCTTCATTGGTGGTACATTCACCTTTTTCATTTTTTGGTGCTGGTCATTTGGTTTTCTTTTTTTTTTTTTGTATCAAATTAACCAATAGTTTGGTTTTTTTATATATAAAAGTAGGTCATCATTTCACTTATTAGTTCAATTTTTTAAACTTTCAATTTTATTAATGGCTCCTTTGATTTTCAGGATTGCCATTTTGATTTTGAATTGGGGATTTTTAATTTGTTCTTTTTCTAGGGTTTTTTTTTTTTAAGTCACATGCCCAGTTCATTGATCTGCTTTTTTTCTCTTTTATTGATATGTGTTTAGAGATATAAATTGTCCCCTAAGTACTTCTTTGGCTGCATCCCAGAAATTTTGGTATGTTGTCTTATTATTGACATCTTTAATGAAATTATTGATTGTTTCTGTGATTTATTCTTTAACTCACTCATTTATTTAGGACTTCATTGTTAAGTTTCCATTTGTGTTTATGTCTTTTGTTTGTGATCCCTGAAGTGTTACTACTTTTCTTTTATTATGGTCTGTAAAGGAAGTATTTACTATTTTCCTTTTTTGTTACATTTATTTATAATACCATGTGCCGTAACACATGGTCAGTTTTTTTAAAAGTTACATGTAGTGCTAAACAATATGTATATATTTTTTGGCACTTCCACTTAGAAGATGCCACAAGTCTTTTAGCTCTAGTTTTCTGTGGCATTTTGTTTAGTTCTATATATTTCCTTTTGTTTATCTTTCTCTTACACTTAGCTAAAGTTGAAAGAGGAAAAGGAACACTGAAATCTGTCACTATACTATTGTGGATTTTTTGTGTTCTTCTAGCTTTATTAATGTTTCTCGATGGAGTTAGATGCTAAGGCTTTTGGAGAATATAAGTTTAATATTGATATTGGTTTGTAGTATATTGTTCCTTTTAGCTTTATGTAGCTCATTTATCTCCTTTTAGGTTTTAAATGTTTGTTTTTGCTTTGTCTGATTGCATGTTTGCGACTCACTTTTAGAATTCACTTAATTCATAGTACATTTTTTTCTAGCCCCTCATTTTTATCCTATACGTCTTTACATTTTAAATATATTTCTTATAAGCAACTGATTGTGGGATTTTTTTTTTAAGTAGGATTTTTTTTTCCTCCCTCTTCCTTGGTAAACACAGTGCTATGTCTCTTCAGTTACTGCAGTTTAATCCGCTTTAAGGCAGTCCCTTTCTCCCCTCGCTCTTTTCCCCTCACCCTAAATTGGTTACCGCTTTCAATAGTTTTGGAATTTTGCTGTTTAGTTCCTTTTCCTGATTGCTTTTATCTACTTATCTAATTCTTCCCCTGTGTTTTTTCCTCTTAACTAAGTAGTCAAATAGAATCTTTCTTCACCTCTCCTTCAACTTGTTTTATATGTTAGTTTTTAAAATTTTTTTCATTTTCTGCATCTTTTTCTAAAAATAATTTCTTTCATTATTTATCTTCCCTTTCTTTCTATTCTAGACTTTAATTTTTTAATTCATGGCTCTTATACTTATCTAGTCCTTTTTTATTCTCTGTATTCTTTATGGAATTAAAACTTTTGAGAAACCTATTTTGGGTTCCCATTTCTGAACAGTTTCTGTTATTGCCTTTTAAATCTTTCCCCATAACCGTCTTTTTCCTGTTGTGCCTCACTCTTAAAAACACTAAATTTCTGTTCTTAATGAGAGGATATTGTCCTATGGTAAAACTAATCCAATGTCACTGACTGTTAAGTTTATTATTGACCTTTGTCTTCCCCCTTGATCATATTTTTTTTGTTTGTCTCAAAATTTCATCCTTGAGCCATATCCTCCCACTGTTCTGGGCGTCAGTTGTCTTTAGGAGCTGATTTCTCTTCACTTGAGACAAGATGAATGATCTCTTTCTCTAGAGACCAAATCTCTGCAGGTAATTCCCATCTCCTTTTATAGAATATCTTTCTTCTCTCATAAAAATGTTCCTCAGCGGCGCCCCTTCCCACCACCGAAATAAGACTCCTCTGTTGTTTCCATCCCTTTTAACCCTTCCTTTTGCTTCATCACTCTAGTAGGTTGTTTTCTTCCTACTAGACTGACTATAGGGGTTTCTCCATTCCCTTCTGCTTTTTCTCATTGGAGCAGAATAATCTCATCTTACTCGGATTTACTTCCCTTTATATTTGAAGATATCTCTGCTAGTCACTCGGAGAACTTGTTGTCTATCAGTAGAATTGTTCAATTTAACCCCTAGATGTCTCAAAGATTGTAGCACTGGGTTTTTGTTTTCTTTTTTGTTTTTTTTCTCCTGGCAATCTGTGAATTCTTTCAGTGGATGCTTTGCCTCTGTGTTCAAAAGTTCTATGCAGGTTTCTTATATTCTTGCATTGTGCTGTTTTGCTTTTCTGACATGTTATGTTCTTCATGGATAGCTATAATTCTTAATTTTTCTCTAAATAGCCTATTTTAGAAATCAGTGTTTTTCTTTTATGAAGGTCATGCTTTCTTTTAATGTTATTGCTTTTTGACTCTCTTCTTCCAGATTGTCCTTTACTTCTATGTGTATTCCAATTAGTTTTCCTCTCTTTTATTTCTTTGGCGAGACTTGCCACTTTGGATTCAAATTTTTCTTCTTATTATTTCTGCTATGCAGTCAATAAATTCTTTCTCCATTCTTAATTCTCTTTTAAGCCATTTAGAAACAGCCTGTTGTGGTTACATACTGTCTTCAGAATCCATAGGGTCCTCTGCCTCATTAGGTATTGATTCAATTTCCTTTGTCTTCTAATACTTATTTCAGAGTTTTCTGAACTCTTTTACTTGATCTGGACCAGCATTTCCTTCTCTTATTAATATTTCCCTCTTGGTTTATCTGACTATGCTCAAGGTCTTTTGGGGTTTTACCCCATCTTATATCTTAGGTAATTTTAGTCTCCCCCGCCCCCCATTTTTCACTTTCTGATTCACTCCCCTTTGCTGGCAATTTCCCTGGGGGTAGGATCTCAAGGAATCCTAGGTTTCTCCCATACTGGGCATTTTACAGTTCACTAGCCTCAGTCTCTGCCAAGTGACTTCTGAGGGGACATAATGGCCCCAGTTGGATGCTGGGCACTTTCTCCCAGGCTTAGTGGAGTGCCATGAAGACCTATCCCGTCTTCCCACAATCACACTGGTGTTCTGCCCCGATCACAGTCTTCCTTAGTTTTTGGGCCCAGTGGTACTGAGCGTCACCATACTGATATCACAGCCTGAGCTGAGGATTGCAAATAGAGTTGACTTCTGTTGCAAGAATAGATAACTGGTCCTGGTCTGCATCCCCTCCACTCTCTGGCTGAATTTTTTTGGAGCACAGTATTGCCTTGCTGCTTTCACAGCCTGAAAAGACTTTGCTAGTTTTCTCTTCACAGCACTGGGAGAAGCCCAGAGTGGGGATTGGGGGTTTCAGCTGTAGTGTTGTTTTATTGCAAGCCAGGGGTTGTCTCGTGTAACACTGTTAAAAGTGTAGTGGGGTGAAACAAGTGAAATTGCTTTATCTCTGGCACATAATTCCTATTATGGAGAGGTATGAGAAGTTATTTGGGTCTGTCTTGTTGGTTACATGTCTCAAAAGCCCTGGAATCTTTTTTTAATCATTTAAATATCCAGGTGCAGCTAGGGGGCACAGTGAATAAATCACCAGCCCTGGATTCAGGAGGACCTGAGTTCAAATCCAGCCTTAGACACTTGACACTTACTACCTGTGTGACCCTGGGCAAGTCACTTAACCCTCATTACCCTGAAAAAAAAAAAACAACAAAAACCAAAACAAACCAAAAAACCCCAATAATTTAAATATTCAAATACTTTTTACTGTAGGCACACAATCAGATGTCTTATTAATCTATAGATAGTTGTAGTCAATCTTTTTTTGCTTTCACTTTCCCTATTTTTTTCCCTTTCCCTATTTTAAAATAAAGATTTACCAGTGCTTTTTACCTACCCAAGAAAATAATTATTTAACCTCTCTAGTCCTCAGGTCCTTAATTATAAAATAAAATAGGCAGATAGGTGGCTCAGTGGACAAAAGCACTGGGCCAGGATTTGAGAAGACCTAAATTCAAATTTGGCTCTCAAACTTTCACTAGCTTTGTAACCCTTGGCTAGTCACTAGCCTTTGTCTGCCTCAGTTTTCTTTTTTTGTTTGTTTTTGTTTTTTTGTTTTGTGGGGCAATGGGGGTTAAGTGACTTGCCCAGCTAGTAAGTGTCAAGTGTCTGAGGCTGGCTTTGAACTCAGGTCCTCCTGAATCCAGGGCCAGTGCTTTATCCACTGTACCACCTAGCTGCCCCCTGCCTCAGTTTTCTTACAGTAAAATAAGAATCATAATAGCACTTACTTCCATGATTGTTGTGATGATCAAATGAGATAATATTAGTAAAGTGCTTAGCACAATGCCTGGCACATCATAAGAAGGTGCATAATAAATGTTTGTTCCTTTGCTCCTTTCCTCTGTAAAATAAAGGTTTTGTGGTCTTAATGGTGTCTAGAGTCCCTTTTAGCAATAGGTTTGTGATCCTATGAAAGTAATTGAGAAAAGTTATAAAATATTGAGATGATAAGATTCTGAGAATGGCAGCTGCCATTTTAATATAATATAATTTGCCACTTACTGATTTTAAGAACTAAATAAGCAAAACAGCACCATGTTGAATGATGGTCTGACCCATAATAGCTTCTACTTTTTTGTGGGTGAGTTAAAGTAAAAGTAGAAATTAAAGTACCAGAACTCACCCACCAGTAAATCTATCTATTTTACTATTAATTAACTACAAGTTATTCATCATAAACTGATGACTTCCTGTTTTTGACATAACCATTTCTTTCACAGATACTTAGATTACAAAAATCTACTAAAGAAGATCTAGGCCTTCCACTCTGCCTTGTAACATGATGATGAATGTACTGCTGGCACTCAATGTGTGACTAATGGTAACATTGTCATTCATTTATTTTCAAAGTGCATTATGTTCCCTGAAAAATCTATCATGTTGCTTCTCAAAATTCAAAAGCATCTGTAACAGGGAAAACAGAGAGCTTAGAAACATCCGCCAAAACTTAGGTAGCCAATATTTTGAAATTTCTTGGCAAGCAGAGGAAAAGGGATATTACAATTTGGGTAGGAACTAAAATCCTCTAATAATAGGTAAGAAGAACTTAAATGCATAGTAACAATACCAAGAGGAAAGTCATGTTCTTAGATAGTTGGGAAAAAACCTTAAGTATTATCTCATACAATACTATACTATATCTGCATCTATCTATATCTATCTATCTGTCTGTCTATTTAATATGTTGATTTGTCAAGACTCCAAGATCTCTAAGATTTGACTAGATTAAATCTTTATACTTTCCCAAATTTTGAGTACCATATTCTAAATTGTCTGACAAGCTACAGTGAATGTGCTGAGTTTTTGAGATAAAGAGTAAAAATTAGTCTACATTTAGACTTCACTAAGCCAATTCTTCAAATCCTTCTACTTGATTGAATATTACTGATATATAGGAAACCAATAAACATTCAATTCTTTATGTCAGTAGTTTTACCAACTATACCAGCATCTGTAAAAAAAAAAAATTTAACAAAAATCTATCTTCTCTCCTTTCCGTCTTCTACCCCCACTAGAAAAACCCCAGAAAAACAAAATCTTTGTAACAGATATGCATAATTGAGCAAAACAAGTCTTTGCTTTAGGAAAAATATGTCTTGTTCTATACCCTAAGTCCTTGACCTATCAGGAGATGAGTAGCATCATTGGTCCTCTGAAATCTTTGTTGGCCAGTGCATTATCAGAGTTCTTAAGTCTCTTAACATTGTCTTTACAATATGATTATTATTGCATAAATTGTTCTCCTGGTTCTGCTTACTTCACTCTGTATCACTTTATGTTTCTTCCCAGTTTTTTCTGAAATCATCACCTTGAGCATTTCCTATTTGTTCAGTTACTCCCCAATTGATGAGCATTCCCCTACTTTCCAATTTTTTGCAGCTACAAATATAGCTGCTGTAAATATTTGTGTATATATAATATGTGTATATATACATATATATGTATATATATGTATGGTTTTTCTTTGATTTCTTTGGGATACAGGTTTAGTATATATAATTATCTTTTCAGGTATCCATATTTGCAACCTCAAAGTGAACCTGGATACTTCCCTTTCCCTCACTACCCTCCCCCCATTCCATCAATTCTCAACTTTACCCATAAATAACTCTCATATTCTTTCCTGTTATACAGCCACTTCTCTACATCATCTCTCATCTAGACTATTATAATAGCCTCCTAATTAACCTCCCTAAACCAGTCTTCCTTTTATCATACATATTCCACAGAGCTGCCAAAAATATTGCATTAAGGCATAGATTACTCCCTTGCTGAAAAATCTTCAATGGCTTCCACTGTCCCTAGGATCACATGTAAATACTTCCTTCTGGCATTAAAAACTCTCCTATAATTTAACTCCAGACGATCTGGCTTACTATATTTGCCAAACACATCCCATGTCTGCATCTTTGCACAGGTTATCCCTCATATTTGAACATATTCCCTCATCCCATTTGCTTTTTAGAATCTTTACTGCCCTTCAAGGCTTTGCTCAGCTTCCAATTCCTACAGCAGTGGTCTTTGACCTTTTTTGTGTGGCATGGACTTTCTGGCAATCTGGTGAAAACTACGGATCTTGTTTTAGAATAATGTTTTTAAAAATTTATAATCGAAGGAAGTTAGTGAAAGTAAAAAGGTAATTTTTTTCTGTCCAAACTGACAAAACTCCAGAAATCTATCCACAGACCTCTTGGAAGTCTGTGGACCCCAAGTTAAGAACCCTTGTCAAATAAGAAGCCTTTTCTTATCTCTTCTGCTATTTCTGTGTGTGTTCTCTCTCTCTCTCTCTCTCTCTCTCTCTCTCTCTCTCTCTCTCTCTCTCTCTCTCACACACACACACACACACACACACACACACACACACACACACACAGTGTCGATCACTGCTTATTCACATCGCATTCTGTGGAGAGTCACCCATTCCCTGTGCTGAGGGCTCTCTTCTACATTTCTAACACGACACATGAACACTGGTCGCGATGCAGCCGTCTGTCCGTTGTTATCCCCTGCTGTTACTACAGGACCAGCCTATAGCCTTTTCTAGGAGTAAATATACCCCCCCACTAACATCCTTTAGACCATTTTTCCTGCACAATTCTTCTAGCACTGCATTGCAGCCTACTCACTCTCATCCACTGCACTTGTCTGTTGCCCTTTGGGTGATCCATGACTTTCATTCTTGTGGTATTTGTGGTATTCTTCCTACAGACTGGAATTGTGTGATTGGTTAAGAACTGTGGGGGGCAGCTAGGTGGTACAGTGGATAAAACACTGGCTCTGGATTCAGGAGGACCTGAGTTCAAATCTAGCCTCAAACACGTGACACTTACTAGCTGTGTGAACCTGGGCAAGTCACTTAACCCCCATTGCCCTGCTAAAATAAAATAAAAATAAAAAAGCTATTATTTTTTAAAAAACCTGTGCTGAAGGAATTGTTTGGGACTTTTTGCTGGGATTTTTTTTTGGGGGGGGGCAGGGAAGTGAGGGTTAAGTGACTTGCCCAGGGTCACACAGCTAGTAAGTATCAAGTGTCTGAAACCGGATTTGAACTCAGGTCCTCCTGAATCCAGGGCCACTGCTTTATCCACTGTGCCACCTAGCTGCCCCATGTTTGGGACTTTTTGTACGGCTTTTGAGTGGTCACCATGCTATATGGACCTTTTTGGGACTTGTTGGTACAAAGTTCTGGAAGAAGCAAATCAAATCAGTAAGCACTGAAATACTATGTGCCATAGCACATTCCTATGTGCTAAGCATTGGGAATACCAATAGAAGCAGAACAGGAAACATATAATAGGGAAGCCAGGAGTGGAAGAGATGAAGATACCCAGGTCAGGGACATAGTAAGGAAAGTGCTGTGTAGAATCAGGAGTGCAGCCTGGAGAGGGAGGAAGCATCTGCCTTGACATGGAGGCTCTGGAAGGGGGCAGCCAGTAAGAGGAAGAGGCCACAGAGGCAGAAGTGACCCAGGGGTGGAAGCAGTTCCCAGTATGAACAGGGTTCTATGGCATGGGAGAGAAAAGCTTTTGGAGGGTCTGCAGAAGAGTCTGCAGACACACTTGAAAAGGAAAATGCTTGAGATTCCTCAGGAGCCAGAGATTTCCCGAGTTGGGGATAGGGACAGATGTGCCAAATGCCTCGTTTGTCTGCTGAGGATTGGAGGACTGGGAGCACATCAGTTTAAAAAGTGGTAAAGGAGAGACAGTTTCTCCTCCTGCTCCTCCTGTGCACTGTAACTCCATTTCGGTCTGGGACATCCAGAAAGTGCAGCTCTAGTTTCCCTTTCTTGTCGCCCCTCTTTCTTCTGAGGTGTTCTCACCACTTTGGGCATCGCAGCCATATTGTCTAACCTTGTGCAAGTTAAAATGTACTGAGAAAAGGGGTATTGCTTTGTGCTGAACGCTTACTCTCGTCTTCCACAAAGCTTTCTCCAAACCTCTAAACTACTACAACAAATTAGAGAGCCGGTCCACCAGCACACATTCTAAGAGAGACCCTGTGGATGAACAACAAACTAGATGCCATGTACATTACAGGAGCTTCTTAACTAAGTGTATGTTGAGTTGAATTCTCCTCGATTGTTTTTGTTTTGGATGTACTTCTAGTCCTTTCTAGGAAATTATTAAAGGGCAGGACTGTCCTATGTTTTCTGGTTTCCTTCATAGTGACTAATGCAGTATCGGGGATGTAAAAGATTCCTACTAAGTACTTGTTGAATGATTAAATGATGTGTCTCACTCTTTTGCATATAGCATAGGCAGGGAAGAGTAAGTATCCCGGTTATCCAAGTGCTCTACCGAGCAGAGGATTATTACTGATTTTCAAAGAATCTGAATAAAATGTTCTTTTAAAGAGAACATTTTAGAATTTCTTTAATTAATTTTTAATTTAATTAATTCTTTAATAATTCGAAAAATATAACAATATGGTGTTGCAGGTACTCTATTAGTACATAGCACAAAAGTGACTTAGAATATTTCTGAATGTCAGAATGTCAGTTAAAACTATTTTCAAAAGAGTTCTTTATGAGCCCAATTTTCTGAACCATGATCAAGGCTTGAGTCCAATTTCCTGACCTATGTTCGGAGAGTTAAGTCCACATAAAATTGTTGAGGATTCCTCTCTTGTGGAAGAATGGAACAATGTTCCTCACTTCTGTTTAAGTGAAAAAGGAAATTCTCAGTAAATCTGCCCATTTCCTATGTTTAATAAGACATGGGCTCTTTAAGCATAGACTATTTTCAGGCAGATAGCCTCCTGAATTCATAGCAATGACCCAACTGATCCATTTTTTTAAAGGCACAGGAAATTTTCAATAAGGATAGTAAAAAATATTAATATCAACTAATGTACATTGTCATGTGCTTGTTGTAACAATGCCGTGAGGCAGATAATTCACATATTCCTATTTTACAAATAAAAACACTGAGGCAGAAGGGTGAAGTTATTTGCCCATGATTAAAGAACTAGTAAATGTTCAAGGCATTCAAACCCAGGATTGTCCTAACTCCAAGTCCAGGACTCTTTCCTTTATACATGCTGCCTCTCTCAAAGTAAAACTCATTGGAGCAGGCAGCAGGACAATTCTTCATTCAAACTAGGTACAAGAAATAAGCAAATTGTACAGAAAGTGAGGTAAAAGGAAAAGAAAAAGGGCAAATATAACCTAGAACTCCCTGAAGCACCCTCTCACCCTCAGAATAACCCAGCACAACATTGATTGCTCCAGTTTCAGAAGCATTTTGGTTTCTAATCTGAAAAAAGGAGATTTCTGATTTCCCCAGCATGTTTGTCAGGGACAGAAAAGGTTTTTTACTTTAGGCTCTAGTCATCCAAGTAGAGGGGCCTCCTGCAGAGCTGGCTGGCTCTCTGCTTCAGATTTCTTGAAACCCAGAGGCTCTCATAAGAGGTTTCTTTATACCCACACAAACAGCTAGGTTTCTCTCAGCAGGGATCTGCTCTTTTCACTCTCCCACCAGTTGATAGATATGACTACTACTGCGTTAACAGTCTGGAATACTGGGGGCTACTACTGTGATCACAGTCTGAAGTGATGCCCTGAAAGGAGCCCATGCCCATCTGAAAGGTAGATGTACTACAATCTTAGTACCTATAATTCTAGCACACTGATGAGCCCAGAATTGTATGTTTCATTGACATGAGGGTCAAACCTAGGACAGCTAGAAAGATGGGCTGGAAAAACATGAGCTACTCCTTTTCAGAAATTCGTATTTCGGAGTACATTCACACTGTTTTATTTCATCCTAATAAACAGAGGGCAAGCACAGTAGAATGGGTAAAGACCTGTCCCCCCCCCCAAGCCAGGAGGACCTGGGTTCAAGCTGCATCTCTTGACATGTGAGGGTTGTGGGTCACTCAACTTCTTGGTACTCTTGGCCAGGGATGTCAAACCCAGATAGAAACAAGGCCACTCTCCTGTACATAAGGAACCCTGCTGGTGTACAGTGATTTAGAATACCATATATTATCATTGTCTATGCTTTATTGTATTTTTTGTTTTATTAAATATTTCCCAATTGCAGTTTAATCTGGTTTGAGCTGCACTTGAGAGTGTTGCCTTTGGGCTGCATGTGTGACCCCTCCAGTCTACACAATTCTTTAAGACCATAAACTACAGAGAAGTTGCCCACCTGCTCTAGTGAAGAAATGTTATCCCTCAGGAATCTCTTACACCAATGAAATCACTGGCCTCATCCCTATCCCTAGTACATGTCCCATAAGGAAAATAGAAGAAATATTACTGCCATTTCACAGCTGAAGAAGCTAAAACTTGAAAAGGTTACGGGGCTGGCATAAGGCGTAATTAGGTGCTGGAAGACCCAGGACTGATACTCATTATGCCTTCAACTTCTCTCTGTGTAAACTTAAGGTAGTCTTAATGAATAAAATCAGAGTTTAAACACTCAGATTACCTCTGGTTATACATCTGGTAAGAATTGGAGTGATGTGTTGTTGAACCTAAGAATTTTTTTATATAATATTTGCAAACTTGGGTCTTTCACCTCCACATTTTTATCACAAGGTCCATAAACTCATCCCCTTAAATGGTCTAATGCAGCTTACATGGTATAGTGGATGAAGCACTAGCCTTGAAGTTGGGAAAACCTAG
This sequence comes from Dromiciops gliroides, assembly GCF_019393635.1. NCBI lineage: Eukaryota > Metazoa > Chordata > Mammalia > Microbiotheria > Microbiotheriidae > Dromiciops > Dromiciops gliroides. Next base: position 54,894,150 of record NC_057862.1, read on the forward strand.
GTTCAAATTCCACCTCAGACCCAAGCTAGGTGACCCCATCGAAGTCACTTAACATGAAAATCTCTGTGCCTTAGTTTCATCTTCTATAAAGGGAATTAAGTTCAATGGATCTTAAAGTTCCTCCCAGCTCTAAATCTATGATACAATGATATCAATTTGGATTCTAAACTGAGAACTGGAGGAAATCTTAGAAATTATCTAGACTAATCCCATCTTTTACAAATGAAGAAACTGAGATCCAGAGAAGTTAATAAGTGCCTTACTCAAGATTACACAAATAGAAAGTAGAAGAGATGGGATTTTGACCTAGGTTTACTGACTCCACATTCAGTGCTTTTTCTACCATTCTAAAAATTATTCTAAAAACTTCCAGTTTTGAGACTGCTAAATGCCCTCTTCTCTTACACAGCAGCTATTTCTATAATATTTTTCAAAGGATAAAATTATCATAGTGAAGCTGATGTAAAGAAAAATCATAATGAAGTTAACACTACCCTCCTATTAGAATTCTCTTTATTGGCTTTTGTTCGGGAAAAAAAGAAAAGTGGAATATTTTTACCCACAGAGAAGGGAAACACTACTTTTGGCATGGTTATGGAGACTAAAAATCGCCCTGAGATTGCAATTTCCCTTGGCCTATATATATTTCAAAAGAGAAGCAGTGGGGCAGCTAGGTGGCGCAGTGAATAGAGCACTGACCCTGGATTCAGGAGTACCTGAGTTCAAATCTGGCCTCAGACACTTGACACTTACTAGCTGTGTGACCCTGGGCAAGTCACTTAACCCCAATTGCCTCACTTTAAAAAAAAAAAGAAAGAAAGAAAAAGAGAGAGAGAGAGAGAGAGAGAGAGAGAGAGAGAGAGAGAGAGAGAGAGAGAGAGAAGCAGTACCAGAGTCTCAGGTTTGGTCAAGACTTCATAAGCTGTCAGGTCCAACTCCTGACTGATTGACTTCCCTGGGTCTTATTTTCCTCATATATAAACTGATAGGATTGGACCAAATGCCCTTTAAGGTCCTGTCCAGCTTCAAATATTAGGAAATAATGAAGCAATCCCTTCTATAATGTCCCTGAAAAGTAGTCATTAATCCTTGTCTTGAAGACCTTGCTTTTGCATCCAGAATGTTAGCTATCTCTTCTAGCTTTCTATCATTGGCAAATTTAATAAGGCTCGGGGGCAGCTAGGTGGCTCAGTGGATAAAGCACCTGCCCTGGATTCAGGAGGCCCTAAGTTAAAATCCAGCCTCAGACATATGACACTTACTAGCTGTGTGACCCTGGGCATGTCACTTAACCCTCATTGCCCTGCCCCCCCACAATTAATAAGGCTCTTTATCCAAGTTATGATAGAAAATGTAAAACATCCATCTCATGGGCGAGGACTGTGGGATGACCAGCTAAGTGAAGAGTGTGAAAATCTCCCTAGAATATCTAATCATACAGGGCTTTTCTCCCACCCACCCCCAAAAAACCTCACCAACATCTTTATCCATTATAATGCAACAATCCTCAGTTCTGACTTCTCACTGCAATTCTGCAAGCCCCCAGCCTCCTTTGCACCAACCAACATTCCTTTAGGACATTTATAACCTAACTGTTACCCAATCACCAGCAACAGCTGCATGGAGGTAATGAGGAATACCTCCTCCAGCCCCAAATATTGCCACACCTCTTTCTCCATGGGACTACTTCCTTGCTGTAAGGAGCACTCCAATTGATTTTGTATAGGTTCTCTGGAGCAGTGGTGAGTGAGTCTTGCCTCCCACCTTTCATTTTCAGTAGGAAGGATTGAATAACACAAGATGAATAGGCATGGATGGGCTGTGATCTATAGCACACATCTCCCCTCTTCCAAAGTTCCCTCTTTCTGTCAAGGGTGGACCACCCTTCCATTGACCTAGGCTTGTAATCTCAGTGTCATCTTGAACTCTTCACTTTAGTTCAGTCCATATATCCAAGTAGTTGCTGAATCTTATTGTTACAACTTCCACAATGCCTCTTGTATCTGTGTTCTCTCTCTACTCACACAACCATCACCCCAAGTCCTAGATCTCAGTATCTCTTACATACATTAGTTTCTCTGCCTCCTCTCGCCTCTCTAATATGTCTTTCATATAGTTGTCAAGGTGATTTTCCTAAAGCACGGCTCTTTCCCTTCTCAATAAATTCCAAGTGATTCCCTGTTGACTGTCACGTCAACTCTAATCTTTTTGTCATTTGAATCCCTTAAAAGCCAGGCCCCAACCTACCTTTCAGCCTTTTCACACGTTCCACCATGCCGCCCACCTAGCCTGTCTTGATTGCCATATACTTCCAATATCTGTGCTCCAGATCTGGAATGGACTCCAACCTCACCCTGTGTGCTTCAAGACTTTGCTCAAGCACCACCTTCTCCATGAAGCACCTCTTGAATCCTGTGCTTCATTTGTATTTATTTTGCATATGTTTTCTGTGTACTCATTTATCTATATGTTGTCTACTCCTGATAGAACATAAGCTCTTTATGGACAGAGACTGTTTCATTTTTGGTTTCGCATCCTTAGCACATAATGGTGCCTGGAAACAATGCTTGTTGCCTGAGTGATTATAGGAAGAAACTTGTGAATCAATGAAATCACAAATCCATTTGAGTATTTGAGAGATTCCTATACTTAGTTTCAACTTAGTAGCTAGATGGTGCAGTGGTGAGAGTACTGGACCTGGAATCAAGAAGGTTTGAATTCAGATTCAGCCTTAGACACTAATTGTGGGACCCTTACTTTCTTGTTGTTCATTCCTTTTAGTTGTGGCCAACTTTTGGTGACTCCATTTAGGGTTTTCTTGGCAAAGATACTGGAGTGGTTTGCTATTTCCTTCTGCGGTTCATTTTATGGATAAGGAAACTGAGGCAAGCAGGGTTAAGTGACTTGCCCAGGATCACACAACTAGGAAGTGTCTGGAGCCTGATTGGAGCTCGGGAAGATGTTTTCCTCCAGACCAGCACCCTATCTACTGTGCTACCTAGGTGCCCAGACCCTTACTTACAAGTCACTTAACTTCTATCTGCCTCAGTTTCCTCATCTATAAAATGGAAATCATCATAATCCCTACCTCCCTTTGTTGCGAAGCTCAAATAAAAAAATATATGTTAAAATGTTTAGCATAGTGCCTGACACTTAGTAGGCATTTAATAAATGTTTATTCCTTTACCTTCTTTACTAAATTCCCAGATTCATGGAACAAGTCACAGGAAAAATAATTGAAAATATGATACAATTCAAAACCATTTTTAGAGTTTTAAATTCAACTATTGGCAAAAAATGTGAATATCCCACTGTGAAGAATTTATTTGAAAAGAACTACTAAAACAAAAAAACTTCTAAAAACCTTAACTCCAAAAGATGCCAGCATTTTCTTCACAGAGGTTTGCTGGTTTTTTCCTAGCTAAGTATTTAAAAGAATTCTCAAACTATAAAATGTTATACATTTTTCTTTTTTCAAAAACTGGTTGAGTATCAAATTTGCTGAACTCTTCTGCAGTACAAGTGATTATCAGTATTGTGTTAATCTAGTGGAGAGTTTCCTCACCCAAAATCATACTTGATTTTACCTTCAACGTAAAAGTGGCATTTAAAAATTGTATTGGGTGGGGGTGGCTAGGTGGCGCAGTAGATAGAGCACTGGCCCTGGATTCAGGAGTACCTGAGTTCAAATCCAGCCTCAGACACTTGACACTTACCAGCTGTGTGACCCTGGGCAAGTCACTTAACCCCCATTGCCCTGCAAAAAAACAAAAAAAAATTGTATTGGGTTTTTTATATCACTTTCATTTCTCATTAAGAACCCCCCCCTTGCTCAGAAAACCAGCTCTTATAACAAAGAAGATAAAAATACAGAAAATAAAAAGTACAGAAAGACCAACCAACACATCAGTCAAGTCCAATAGTACAAGTGTTACATACCCATATCCACCCGACTCTACAGAGATAGGAAAGTGGTACATTCTTTTACTTCTCCTTTAGGGCCAGGCTTGGTCAATATCATTAAAGTGCTCAGTCCCATTTTTTCTTTTCATTTATATTGCTGTATTCATTGCATATGTTGTTTTCTTTTTCTTATTGCTTTACAATTCTTAAAATTCTCCCAGTGGCTTCCTACATTCTTCATATTTATTTCTTATAATACAGTAATATTCTGTCACATTCAAAGAGCATAATCTGTATAGCCAGTCCTTAGCTGATGAGTAACTACTTTGTTTCTCATTCTTGGATACCACAAAAAAGTGCTTCTATAAATATTTGGAAGTATATTAGACCTTTCTATCTTAATCTCTTTGAGACATATGCCTAGCAGTGGGATTTCTCAGTCAAAGTATAAACATTCAGTCACTGTCTTAGCACAATTCCAAGTTGTTTTCCATTATGGTAGGATCGTTACAAATCCACCAACAGTGTATTGTCAATTAGTCAAAAAACATTTATTAAATGGTTATATATGCTAGGTACCAGGCTAGTTGCTGGGGATACAGATATAAGAATTGAAACAATTTATTGTCAAGAAGCTTACAATCTAATAGAATAGACAGCAAGTACATATATAAATATAAAGTTAATAAATTATAATTGAATACTTTAGGTATTAGGTATAAAAAGTAATTGAATAGGGGAGGCTAGGTGGCACAGTGGATAAAGCACTGGCTTTGGATTCAGGAGGACCTTAGTTCAAATCCAGCCTCAGACACTTGACATTAGCTGTGTGATCCTGGGCAAGTCACTTAACCCTCATTGCCCTTAAAAAAAAAAAACAACCAGCAAACATTTATTAAAAAACAAACAAAGTAATTGAATAACTTAGGACAACTGTTACTAGAGGTTGGGGCAGGCATTAGCAAAAGTTTCTCGTGTAAGATGGTGTTTGAGTTGTGTCATGAGGAAGATTGAGATCTGTGAGGTGCAGATGAGGAATAAGTGTATTCCAGGCATGGGGGACATCCAGGGCAAAGACACAGAGATGGGAGCTAAGTGTCGAGTATAAGAAGGCAAAAGAAGGCCAGTCTGACCAGGTGACAGAGTATAAAGCCTTATGAGCTAAACGAAGAGTTTGTACATGATTTTATTCTAGAGGCAAGAGGGAGCCACTGGAATTTGTTGAGTAAAGGAGCAACATGATCAGAACCATGCCTAAGGAAGATCAAGTTCAAGGCTGGGCTACAGTGTGTTAATTAGGAGACCTCTGTAATAAGCTAGATCAGAGATAAAAAACTCTGAATAAAGATAGTGGCTGTATAAGTAAAGAGTAGGGCTTGGATATGGGAGGTGGACGATTTTAAACAGGGAACTTTGTTCTTTTGATGTTCCCATCTCTCTACAATCCCTCCAACATTTACTATTCCGTCTTTTATTGTCTTTGCCAGGTTACTTGAATGTGAGGTAAAGCCACAGATTTGTTTTGATTTTTCTTTCTTTCTTTCTTTTTTTTTTTGAAGGGCAATGGGGGTTAAGTGACTTGCCCAGGGTCACACAGCTAGTAAGTGTTAAGTGTCTGAGGCCGGATTTGAACTCAGGTACTTCTGAATCCAGGGCCAGCACTTTAACCACTGCGCCATCTAGCTGCCCCCTCTTTCTTTTAAAAAAGAAAAAGAAATGGTGCTTTGGAGCAGTCTCTTATGGTAGTGAATAGTTTGTCATTCTTTTTGAGAACTGTGTTTTCATATCCTTTGACCACTTATGCCCAGGGAGTAACTTTCGGCATTATACATTTTTGGTAATTCCTATACATCATGAAAATCAGTCAAAGGTGACTTTTTAACAGTGAATAATAAAGTAATTGCTTTTTAAAAGAACAGTGCTATGGAAAAGGCATTTTGAAAATGTTTAGAAATGTTTGCACAGGGGCAGCTAGGTGTCAGATACTTGACACTTACTAGCTGTGTGACCCTGGGCAAGTCACTTAACCCTCATTGCCCTGCAAAAAAAAAAGAAAGAAAGAAAGAAAGAAAAAGAAATGTTTGTACCATTATGTGATTTGGTTGCCCCAAAAGATGTAAGACTATCACCTACAAATGCTTTCAAATATGCAGACTCTAAAAAGTCTGATACAGAATTTCTATGATGTTTAGAAATCTATCAAATTAATAGGTTTGATGTATTTTGAGTGCATATATTGAAAATTATTAAAATGCAACATCTTTGGACATCATAAAAGTTCAAAATTTACTAGCAGAATTTCAACAAAAGCCATTGCAAAATTGCTATCATACTCATTGCAAAATGAGTATCATAATATGGTATGTAAAGCCAATAATGCACTTTTTAATGTACTTTTCCTTGTGGATCTAGCTATACAAAATATCTATTTTATTAATAAATTCCATTAAAACCACATATGAAAATCAAGTGAACTTAGAACCACATATATAAATATAATTTGCAAATAAACATACAGATGGATTGGGTGCAAGCTCTTTTTTTTTTAAACTGTTAAAAGTCATGTGATTTAAAAAGTTTGGAGATGGCTGTGCTGGGATTCTCCATCTATTATACAAAACTTACAAGAGAAACTGTAGGGGGCAGCTAGGTGGCACAGTGGATAAAGCACCAGCCCTGGATTCAGGAGGACCTGAGTTCAAATCTAGCCTCAAACACGTGACACTTACTAGCTGTGTGAACCTGGGCAAGTCACTTAACTGTCGTTGCCCTGCAAAGAAAGGGAGGGAAGGAAGGAGAAAGAAAAAAGAGAAGAGAAACTATATCAACAGAATTTTCCTAATTATCATTAAAAAAGGAAATGAGGTCAGTTTGGCATGACTTATTCTTGAAGCTAAGTTGACTCTGTGATCTTGCTTCCTCTTCTAGACGTCAATAAATCATCCCTTTAATAAGATGTTTGAAATTTTGCCAGGTTTGTGAATTCTATTCTTTTTTTTCTTTTTTTGAAAATAAGGGCATTTGCCATTCTTTAGAAAGAGGAATTGTTCCTATTCTCCATGATCTTTCAAAGTTGTGTGGTATCGCAGACATAATTTTCTGCTTTTTATCATGAAGACCTGAATTCAAATTCAGCTTCAGACACTGTGTGGCCTTGGGCAAATTATTTATCCCTTATCTGTCTGTTCCTTCTTCTATTAAAGAGGGATAAAAACAGTACCTGCCTTACATGGTCACATATAAGCATCAAATGAGATACTATATGTAAAGCTTGTTGTAAACCCAAAGCATTCTGTTACTTATCATCATCATTATTATAATGGTGGTTGGTGTTGTTATTATATCACTGACTCCAGTGATTTTGCCAGTCACATTTGCCAGTTCTTTCAATATCCTGGGATGTAGTTCTTCAGTTCTTCTGGGTTTGGTAACTTTCCAGGGCGACTAGGTGTTGTCTGCTTATTTGGGGTTTTACCTCCTTATTAGCCATTTTTCTTCTGTTATTCCTATTCAAAAGAACATTCTGCTTAGCAGAGAAAAAAGAAACCAACCAAGTAAGAATAAATACTTTTGCCTTTTTAAACATTTCAATATTACTTTTCTTACTTTTAAATTTTCTTCTTTCCAACAGTATACCTCAAAACAAAACAAAAAACTCCCGCTAGCCATTTATTCTGAGCTTTACTACTCCTTTAGCTTTCATTTGGGAGAAAAATGACCAAAAGACCCAATAAATATAAAGTTAAAGTGAGAGTTTTCAGTAAATTGACATTTCATTGTGTGATTTCATCTCAGAAAAGTGAGACATATTTAACTAGTCTACTGAAAGGAAGGAATGCATTCTACTAACTTGTGAGGCATAAAATCCTAACTTAGTAGAGATTGCAATATCAGGGATGGCAAGGTGTAGGTCTTAAACAAAATAGTCACTCCATAAGTGTCTATTGACACCAAGTCATGGAAGATAATTTTTTTAAAGTTAGTCAATATGGTAATGAACATTTAAAATTATAAAGATTAGTGCCAGCACCACTATAGAAAACCTATCACAGAATTATTACATTGATTCATGATGCTGTGAAATGGTACGCTTCTTAGAAAGTAATGTGCAATTAATTATATAGTGAGAAATATAAAACTGCTTATACCCTTCAAACAAGTGACCACCCTTACTAGGGTGGTGACTGTCAGGAGAAAAAAAATCATACCTTGAAGTATTAAATGTCACCATAAAAGTAGAAACAAACTACCTGTGATCTCTGAATACAGTGGAAAATAGTACCAAAATTACACAGATATGAAAAACATAGTAAGACTATATAAAGACTAAAGAGAGAAGAACCACATCATATATAGAGACAACCATGTAAATAATAATAATCACCTCAAAACTTGGACAAATACATAGGAAAGATGTTCAGAAAAAGACAAAAAGCACTTAAATATGCACATAAATATACACTTAATGTTGTGCACTTAAAAATAAACTATAAATAATAAACATATTATCATGTTCCATTGTTAACCAAAAGGCCCCACCATACTATTCTCAACTACTCAAGGGCTCAGTCAATTTAAGAATTACAAAGTGATGCTGGGTTAGTAACACAGCAGTTCCACAGTTGTGCATTTTTTAAAAACCAGCTAGACTGTATTAACTAAAAGAAGAACTATTCAGACATTTACAAGAATAGTATTAAAAATGTTTAATATCCACTTGGCCTATAATCATGTCTTTTAGTCATCTTTTTTCCTGGAATCTGCCCAAAGCATGCTTTCATTTTAGCTCTGCCCTTCCCATTGATGTTTATAAAAATAGTTCTTTCTATTAACCTCCAATGCAGTTGGCCACTAAACTAGATCAATAAGTTGTCATTTGGACATGGACAGTTTAGAAAATGGGTAAAAATGTTTCAGGATAATGAGCTATGCTGTAGCTAAACTCTTTTAAGGTTTTAAATTTCAGAATGCAACAGAAACAAGTATCAAGTCCAACAAAAAATAATTCCTGTTTCATTTGATGAGTTAGATTTTCTGTGGAAGTCTGCAAAAATAATCTCTTTTTTTTTTTTAATTTATTTTTTAGTGAGGCAGTTGGGGTTAAGTGACTTGCCCAGGGTCACACAGCTAGTAAGTGTTAAGTGTCTGAGGCCGGATTTGAACTCAGGTACTCCTGACTCCAGGGCCGGTGCTCTATCCACTGCGCCACCTAGCTGCCCCTATAATATCTCTTTTACATATAAATTTTAATTTTTTTCCTCTGTATCCCTATTATCTTCCTGTCCTCCATTCTGTCATAATAAGTTTCAGAGGCCTTGAACTAGCCTACTTTTGACTAGACTAGTTTTCTCTATTATTTTACCACCATGGTCTTTGATATTGCCAAAATTCCTTTGGCTCTCTTTTCCCACTTTCATCTCCCTGCTTTTCTACATATGATTCTTAATAGCTGAACTAGCTTCTCATGGCTCACATAAAATTGCCTTCCTTTTCTCATTCATATATCTAGTCTAATTTTGCCTCTTGCTTAATCTAATTAAATTGAAGCTGTATCATCATCCAGTAATAAGGATGCTTATTTTAGGTCGTTTGAACAATCAGACCATCACTCAGACCCTCCATATGACCAAACCCTGCTATCTACATGGAATACAATTAACCAGATACTCAGAATACCCACATATCCAAAACCCCTTAAATAAAATTCTCAATTTCATAACTAGGAGATGAAAAAATAACAAAAAGAGACAGTTGAATATGGTCCTTCTTTCCTGAGAATATTGTAATATCATATAAGGAGAATTTCATACATTGAATCAGTAATTTGGCTTTTTGAGTGCCAAAGGCCAAAATATATTGGTGACAGGGAACATTATTTCAGTGGAATAACTCTGCTTTGGTGAGACAAAGGGACTGGACTCTGGAAAGGGTTTTTTTGGGGGGGGAGATGGGGGGGGTTGGGATGAGCCTTACTTTTGAATTTTATATTTTTCTTTAACTTGGAAAAACTGATGGTTTTTAATCATTTAATTTTTTGAGGTAGACTTTGTTTTTTTGTTTTTGTTTTTGTTTTGTGAGGCAGTTGGGGTTAAGTGACTTGCCCAGGGTCACACAGCTAGTAAGTGTTAAGTGTCTTAGGCCGGATTTGAACTCAGGTACTCCTGACTCCAGGGCCAGTGCTCTACCCGCTTTGCCACCTAGCTGCCCCGAGGTAGACTTTTAATATAAGAAAACTCTCTTAGGAATCAGCTGACTAAGAATAATAGGTAAACTCAATCAATCAAGTACTTAATAAGTACTTAATGTGTGTAAAGCATTGTACTAAATGCCGAGGAAAAATGGAAAAAAACAACCCCTATCCTTGAAGAACTTATATTCTAATTAACTAAAAAGATTTCTTATGAATTAAAAAATTATTTAATATAACACTGGGGGGGGCAGCTAAGTGGCGCAGTGGATAAAGCACCGGCCCTGGATTCAGGAGGACCTGAGTTCAAATCCGGCCTCAGACACTTGACATGTACTAGCTGTGTGACCTTGGGCAAGTCACTTAACCCTCGTTGCCCATGTCCCACCCCCAATAATAATAAGATAATACTCAGGAAAAGATAACGCTATGTCATAGTACCCCCATTGGAAGTTGTGTTTCCTGCCAATGATGATGAATATATACTGTTTAATTCATATTCAGTTGTCTGTATAGTCCTGGCCAGTGGCATGAACTTTCAAGACTGCTGGCAAGGATTACCAGTAAAGCTTTTGGTCATAGAAAAGAGAAAGCTAAGTCTTAATATCAGCATTTTTTTATCTATTCAACTAACTGGTCCTAACAGTAAAGGTTCCCCAAAAATGACCAACAGAGGCAAAAAGCCATCACTTTATAGACAAGCACCAAAGGCCCGCCTGACAAGCAGTAGTTCACACAGCCTCTTGGGGATTCACCCTAAAGGTGATGTGAAATACACTAAGTAGACACAAACCACTGCAACCCACTTTTATGAGACATAACAGGGAGGCAATCATGGCACGAGAGGACTTGAGCTGTTCACATAGGGAAGTTTGGCCAGTTTTAGGTGCTCAACACGAGGAAGGAAAGAAGGGAGGTAGGTACCGGGGTGGGGGGTGGGGTTATTAAGAGCCTAAATGTGGATCAGAGTCAGGATGGTAGAGCAAGGTGAGCATTGTGTACATCTGCCAATACACTCCTCTAAACAACTTTAAAAAGCACATCAGAGCGAGTCAATACTGGGGAGCCATAATCAGGATCACACAAGATTTAGCAACTACTATAAAGGAGAAGAGGAGGACTTGGAATATGCTATTCTAGAAGGCAAAGGAGCTAGGGTTACAACAAAGAATAACCTGCCCAGCAAAACTGAGCATAATCCTTCAGGGGGGCAATGGCTACTTAATGAAATAGAAGATTTTCAAACGTGCCCAATGAAAAGGCAAGAGTGGAATAGAAAATGTGGCATTCAAACATAAGACCCAAAAGAAGGATAAAAAGGTTAACATGAGCAAGAAATCATACTGGGCTTATGAAAATGGGAAGATGATACATCATTAGAGCAGTTAGGAGTATACTTAGAAAGAGGGGATAGATGTGAATCTCTTCTATTGTGAGGATCTCAAGAGATTCGTGGAATGGTGAAAGAGTGTGATGCATTGGGAGATGGGGGAAGGGAGAGAAAGAATGGGGAAAATTATCTCATTTAAAAGAGGTAGAGTAGGGCAGCTAGATGGCGCAGTGGATAGAGCACCAGCCCTGGATTCAGGAGTACCTGAGTTCAAATCCGGCCTCAGACACTTAACACTTACTAGCTGTGTGACCCTGGGCAAGTCATTTAACCCCAATTGCCTCACTAAAAAAAAAAAAAAGAGGTATAGAGTTTTTACAATGGAGGGAGAAATAGGGGTAGGAGTGGACAATGTTGAACCATACTCTCATCTGCACTGGTTCAAAGAGGGAAAAGAAAACACACACACACACACACACACACACACACACTCACACAATTGTATATAAATTCCTCTTATCCAGCAGGAAAGTGGGAAGTAAAGGGGAGAAAAGTGACCAAAAAAAAAGGGTAGATTAAGGAAGTCAGTGGTGAGAAGCAAAACAGGCTTTTGAGGAGTGGACAGGGAAAAAAGAAAGAAAAATAGAAGAGAATAAGATGGAAGGAAATAGGGGGCAGCTAGGTGGCACAGTGGATAAAGCACTGGCCCTTGATTCAGGAGGACCTGAGTTCAAAGCCAGCCTCAGACACTTGACACTTACTAGCTGTGTGACCCTGGGCAAGTCACTTAACCCTCATTACCCCACCAAAAAAAAAAAAAAAAGATGGAAGGAAATACAGTTAGCAGTCATAAATGTGAATGTGAATAAAACAGAAGCAGAGAGCAGAATGGATTAGAAACCAGAATCCAACAATGAATTGCTTACAAGACACATGCTTGAAGCAGAAAGATACATAGAATTAAAATAAAGGAGCTAGAGCAGAATCTATTATGCTTCAGCTGAAGTGAAAAGGCAGGCAAGTAGTAATGATCTCAGTCAAATCAGAAGCAAAAATAGACCTAATTAAGAGATATTCAGGGTGCAGCTAGGTGATGCCATGGATAAAGCATCAGCCCTGCATTCAAGAGGACCTGAGTTCAAATGTGACCTCAGACACTTGACACTTAACTAGCTGTGTGACCCTGGTCAAATCACTTAACCCTCATTGCCCCACCAATAAAACCCCCCCAAAACAAAAAGAGAGAGTGAGAGATAAGGAAAGTACACTTTGCTAAAACGTACCATAAATAAGGAAGTAATATCAGTACTGAACATATATGCATCAAATGGCATAGCATCCAAATTCTTGAAAGAAAAATTAAATGAATTACAGGAGAAAATAAAGTCAAACAATACTAATGAGGAACTTCAATTCCCTCCCCTCAGACTTACATAAATCTAACCATAAAATAAACAAGAAAGAAGTTAAGGAAATGAACAGAATTTTAGAAAAATTAGATATGCTAGGAATCTGGAAAATACTGAATGGGGATACAAAGGAGCATACTCTTTTCTCAGCTGTATATGGTGCCTTCACAAAAATTCTCCTGTATTGGGGCATAAAAACCTCATAAATGCAGAAAAGCAGAGATATTAAATCCACCCATTTCAGACACCATAATGCAATAAAAAATTTCAAACAATCAATAATTTCATTATAGAGAATTATAACAATGAGACCACATACTAAAATTTGTGGGATGCAGCCAAAAGAGTTTTTAGGGGAAATTTTATAACGCTATATGGTTACAACAATAAAAGAAAGAGTGAGCAAATCAACAGTTGGGCATTCAGTTTAAAAAAAACAAAAACCTGTAGAATGTCCAATTAAACACTAAAATGGAAATCCTGAAAATCAAAGGATAGATTAATAAAATTAAAAGTTAAAAGGCCATTAAACTAACAAAAAAGTAGGAGTTGGTTTTGTGAAAAAAATTAAACTAATTTTTAACTAATTTGATTTTTAAAAAGAAAGAAGAAAACCACATTACCAGCATGAAAAATGGAAATGGTGAATGTACCACCAATGAAGATAAAATTAAAGCAATTGTTAGGGTTTTTTGCCCAGCTATGTGCCAGTAAAACTGACAATCTAAATAAAATGGATGAATATTTGCAAAACTATGAAGTGCCCAGATTAACAGAAGAAATACAATACTTAAATAACCCTAGCTTTGGCAAAAAAAATTAAACAATCCATAAATGAGCTCCTTAAGGGAAAAAACAAAAAACGGGGATCAGATAGATTAACTAGTGAATTCTACCAGACATTGAAAGAACAATTAATCCCATTATCATGCAAACACTTTTAAAATAGGTTAAGAGGCGGTCCAGCCAAGTTTCCTCTTTGACATAGATATGGTTTTAATACCTAAACCAAAGAAAGCAAAACCAGAAAGAAGACTAGAGGCCAGTTTCTCAAACGCAAATTTTAAAAAAGGTTTAAAATAATATTTTACTTTTCTTGAGTTACATGCAAATACAATCTTTAGCATTTTTTTTTTAATTTGGTGAGACAGTTGGATTTAACTGACTTGCCCAGGGTCACACAACTAAGTGTCAAATGCCTGAGGCTGGATTTGAACTCAGGTCCTCCTGAATCCAGGGCTGATACTCTATCCACCTTAGCATTCATTTTCTTTATTTTTTTTATTTTTAAGTGAGGCAATTGGGGTTAAGTGACTTGCCCAGGGTCACACAGCTAGTAAGTGTTAAGTGTCTGAGGCCGGATTTGAACTCAGGTACTCCTGACTCCAGGGCCGGTGCTCTATCCACTGCGCCACCTAGCTGCCCCCTTAGCATTCATTTTCAAAAAAATTTTGAGTTCCAAATTTTCTCTCACCTTCCCTCACCTCTCTCCTCCCATCAAATTGCTTATTGTCTCAAATTATTGATCAAATTATCAAAATATTGACTTGTTATACATGTTCAATCAAAAAGTAAAAAATTTAAAACAGGAAAAAACCCATAAATAAATAAATGAGTGAATGAATGAATGGATGGATAAAACAGGAGCAAGAAATTACAGCAGTATATCACAAAGATCATGCACTATGACTGGGACGGATTTATGCCAGAAATGTAGAGTTTGTTCAATATTAAGAAAACTGTAAGCATAACTGACTGTGATCTGTGAAGAGGGGGATTGTTCATGACCAAACAAGAAATAGTGAGGTTCACAGGAAGTAAAATAGATAACTTTGATAATTAAATTTAAAAAGTTTTTGCAGGAAAAAACCCCCAACACACACAAAACTAGAAGAAAAGTCGGAAACTTAGGGAAAAATTTTTGCCACACATTTCTCTGATAAAGGCTGCCTTTCTCAAATATATAGAGAACTGAGCCAAATTTATACAAATAGGAGCCATTTCTTAGTTGTTAAATGGTCAAAAGTTATAAATGGGCAGTTTTCAGAGGAAAAAATCAAAGCTATTAATAGCCATATTTTAAAAGGCTCCAAATCACTAACAATTGGAGAAATACTAATTAAAACAGCTCTGGGGACAGCTAGGTGGCACTGTGGATAAAGCACTGTCCCTGGATTCAGGAGGACCCGAGTTCAAATCCGGCCTCTGACACGTGACACTTATTAGCTGTGTGACGCTGGGCAAGTCACTTAACCTTCATTGCCCCGCAAAAAAACAAAACAAAACAAAACAAAAAACAGCTCTGAGGTACCTCCCATCAGATTGACTAAGATAACAGAAAAGGAAAATAAAAAATGCCAGAGGGAATATGGGAAAATGGCTATACTAATGCACTGTTGGTGGAACTTCTGTGAACTAGGCCAACCATTCTGAAAAGGAATTTGGAACTATGCCCCAAAAGTGATTGTATATAATGAATATCATTTCTTGCCTTCTCAAAGAGTAGTAGAAGAGGGAAGGAGAGAATTTGGAACTGAAGATAAAAATATTTTTAAAAAGAACCTAGTATGTAGCAGGCAGTGTTCTAAGTGTTTTATAAATATTAACTCATTTGATACTCTCAACAAGCCTGGGAGGTAGGTGCTATTATAATCTTCATTTTACAGTTGAGGAAACTGAGGCAGACAGGTAAGTGACTTGCCCAGGATCAAACAGTTATTAAGAGTCTGAGGCAGGGCAGCTAGGTGGTACAGTGGATAGAGCACTGGCCATGGAGTCAGGAGAACTTGAATTCAAATCCAGCCTCAGACACTTGATGCTTACTAGCTGTGTGACCCTGGGCAAGTCACTTGGCCCCAATTGCCTCACCAAAAAAAAAAAAGTGTCTGAGGCGTATTCGAACTCAGGTTTTCATGACGCCAGGCCTAGTGCTCTGTCCAGTTGCCATGTTTGTTCAATAAAAGATGCATGGGAAAGAAAAGGCTACTCTATAGTGTATAAGCATGCCCTTTTCCCTTAATACTTCACATTTAAGGTCTGGATATTTCCAAATGTGATGTGTAGGGAAGAAAGACAAGGTTATCTTATGCTCTGGAAACTAAAACTCTTTATAGAATCATAGGATCAAAGATTTAGAACTAACAGGTATTTAAGGACTTGTTTGGTATAACTCATTTTACAGGTAATGAAACTCAGATGCTGAAGGCTTAAGTAACTTATCCTTAGTGACCTAGGTAGTAAGGAGGAAGGATTTGAACCCAAGCCCTGCATCACCAAATCAAGGATTTGACCTACTCCATCACACTGCCCAAAGTCAGGCATGATCTAAGGAGCAAAACCAGGATTCAGACCCAAGTTTTCTAACCCTAAATCCAGTGACTCCCTTTCACAGTATTACACTGTTATACGAAGCCATTGGTAGCTTCTTTGCTCCAGGAAATTGAAAAAAAAAAGTCTATCTGTAATCAACTTTGGAAGGATCTTAGAATCATCGATTTAGAGATGGAAAGGCCATTAATGTCACTGAACTTCAGATACAGCTTCTTTGTTTTATTAGGAATCCGAAGGATAGAGACCTAGCTTGCCCAAGTCACATACTTTGTCAACAATCCTTTATTAAGCAAGTGCTTATTGTATGCCAGGCACTGGGCTAAATACTAAGAATACAAGGAAAGGCAAAAACGATTTCCTCCTTGTGAGAAGCTCATCTTCTAATGGGCAAGACAACATGGCAACAACAATGTATGTACAAGATGTATACCCAGCAGATGAGAGCTTACTAGAGTGGAAAGGCACTGGGGACACAGGGTGGGGGTGGGGGTAAGCTATTCCTGTTCTTTCTTTTACCAGGAATGCACATCCCCTATGCACTGCTCTTCACCGATCTATCTTTCATAGATCAAAACCCACCTTTAGGAAGTATCAACACAACTGAACCCATTTGATTTCTACTTAGCAGCCCTTAGGCCCTCACTGCAGCAAGGCCGTCCTTTTATGTGGCTCCCCAGTTGATTCAGTATCACACACGCTTTTCTTCCTTCCTCAACTTCCCATGGCTCCCCCTTTTCCCACCCTCTTGGCTGAAAACCTTGTCTCCAATTTTACCAAAAAAATTGAGGCCATTTACCCAAGAGCTCCCCCTTCTTCCCTCTTCTTCATTTCATGTCATTCAGATACCTTTAGCCACTCTCTCCTTCTTCACCCGTCTCACATGAAAAAGTGGTTCTTCTCCTTGACAAGGAAACCCCTCTACATGTACAAATGATTTCATTCCATTTCATCTTCTCCAGCAGGTTGCCCAGTCTCTCTCATCCCTGCTCTCTCACTAATTTTCAATCTCTTTCTGTCTACTGGCTGCTTCCCTGCTGCTAACAAACGTGCCCCTGTCTCCCTCATCCTCCAAAAACTCTCATTTGATTTGTCCATCCCTGCTATCATCCTTTACCTCTCTTTCCTTTTGTATCTAAACTCCTTGAAAAGAACATCTACAATCATTGCCTCTCCTTCCATTTCTATCACTCTTCTTAACTCTGTACTCTAGCTTCTGACAGCATTCAACTGAAATTGCCCCATCCACAATTACTACTGACCTCTTAATTGACAAAACTAATGGCTTTTTATCAGTCCTCTTCCTTGGATTCTCCTCTTGGTCACTTGGTCTCTTCCTTGGTCACTCTCCTCTTCTTGATATTCTCTTCCCTCCAGGATTTTGAAACCCCACTCATTCTTGATTTTCTTCTTCTTTCTTTCTTCTTGTCTAACTATTCCTTCTCATCACTCTATTTAAATTATAATCCAGTTTATATGATATGTGTGCCTCTTTTTAAGCATGTGAAAGTATTTTAATCTTAAGTTACTTTATTAAAAATATAACTTTTTGGTTTTGTACATAAATGCTATTTAGCTAGGTTCTTCTTTAGTGAAGTATTCATGTATGTGATTTCTTTTTTGTTACCTTTATCCCCTATGACATTGAAAAAGCAGGGGGGGCAGCTAGGTAGCACAGTGGATAGAGCACCGGCCCTGGAGTCAGGAGTACCTGAGTTCAAATCTGGCCTCAGACACTTGACACTTACTGGCTGTGTGACCCTGGGCAAGTCACTTAACCCCAATTGCCTCAAAAATAATAAAAAAAAAAAAGAAAAAAAAGAAAAAGCAGGGGTATAGTAAATTCACTTATTTCACTGAAATCTCCTTAGAAAGCATAATTATTTGAGCCCTTAGGAAATTTCAGGTATAGTGGGGTTTTTTGGGGGTGGGGCAGTGAGGGTTAAGTGACTTGCCCAGGGTCACACAGTAGTAAATGTCAAGTGTCTGAGGCCAAATTTGAACTCAGGTCCTCCTGAATGCAGGGACAGTGCTTTAGCCACTGTGCCACCTAGCTACCCCCTCAGGTATAGTTTGCTAAGTCTTTGATGGCAAATGAAATTCCTCTTAACTGAGGCCAAGAAGTTAAAGCATCAAGAGCCTCTCACAGAGCCTTTCGGAGAGATGTCCTTCAAAACAAACTAGTAAAATGGTGTCTGGACCCAGGTGATTGTCCCCTGCATTTGAAAGAATGCAAGTCATCTGATGACTACCAGAGAGGAAGATTGGCTACAAGTAGAGCTGCTCCTTTCCTGGGTTCTGACACCTGAACAAAAATGGTATTCATTAAGCTTTCAAAAGCCTTTCGGGTGTGTGTGTGTGTGTGTGTGTGTGTGTGTGTGTGTGTGTGTGTGTGTGTGTGTGTGTCTTAAAAGGACAGTTGTCGGTCTGTTTTCCTCCAGGAACTTGTAGATTACTGCCCCTTCTGTTTGGTGGTTTGGCACAGAGTGAGCCTGAGATAGCTGCTCATCTAGGAAGAACAAATGGGCTTTTCCCTCCTAATATAATCTGCATGATCATAATTAGAAAGAAAAACTGTACCTTTTACAGCCTATGAGGAAAAGCTTCTGCTTACATACCATTTTTCTTACTGCCCCTTATTTCTCCCACCGACGAAGGAACACTTCACGTTCCTAGTGGATAGAATGAGCAGTTGAGGGAAGAAAAGTTCAGTAGATTCCAGGGTCACATTAGGCCTGTGTGGCCTTGGCCAAGTCCTTAGACTTCTCTCAATTGGAGGTTTACCCTTTGTGGGGAAGGTATTTTTATTTTTTGTTCTAAATTTGAAAATCGTCAACAAACATGATGAACTGAAGAACAGGTAAAGAGAATTATATATGAAAATGAATTTTATTCAGCTTGTTTTTTAAAGGTATATAATAAATTCAACACAGTTTTAAAGCTGCCTTTCTTATCTGTGTCTCCTTTTGTACTTCCTTTTTTTCTCTTCTACTTATTTTTTTTTTAGTTTTATTGATGCCCATTTTTTTTTGAGGGGGAAAGACATCACTATCACTAAACATACTTTTATCCCGAATACTTCTTCAAAATAACACCAAACCCTCCCTGTAACAAATAAGCAAAGTCAAGAAAAACAAACTATACATCAGCCATGTCTAGAAATATATGTCTTATTCTGCACGTTTAAGACATCAATTCTCTGGCAAGAGGTGGGAAGTATGCTTCATTATCAATCTTATAGAGTTGTGGTTAGTCACTGTTCTTAAGCCTTTCAGAGTTTTTTTTTTTTTTTATACAGGAATTTAGTTGTATAAATTGCTCTCCTAGTTATATTCACTTCACTCTGCATCAGTTCATATGTCTTAGGTTTCTCTAAAATTGAACCTTTGTTTAAAAAAAAACAAAACTACCATTTGTCATGGTTGCTAATTTTCTATTATATTCATGTGGCATTTTTTTAGCCATTCTGCAATTGATGGATACTTCCTTAATTTCTAATTCCTTGATATAATAAAAAATGCTGCTGTGATTATTTTTTGTATATTTGGTTCCTTTCCCTCTTTCTTTTGTCTCTTTGGGGTAAAAGCCTATTAGTGTTATTGCTGGGTCACATCTTAGTGTCTTTTTGGATATAGTTCCAATTGCTTTCCATAGTGGCTGGACTAATTTGCAGCTCCCCCAGTATTCCATTAGTGTGCCTGTCCTTTCATATTCTCTTCAGTGAAAACTGTCATTCCCCCCTTCCCTCTCTTATTATCTTTGCTAATTTGGTGAATTTTTCCCAGTGTAACAAATAGCAGTAACACTTTTTATAGTTTTGGGGTTTTGGGTCTTACTAGACCCATGATTTCATTAGTAAAGGGAGCTTGAAGTGAACAACTTTCTCCACTCAATCAGATCTGCATCGTCTCTGCAACTTGCTTATAGAGGCTTAGAGTTTCTGGGGTCATTGAGAGGTTAAGTGACCAGACCTGGGTTAAGAACCAGTGTGTGTCAGAGCTCATGTCTTCCTGCCTCTGAGTCCAGTTCTCACTCCTGTGTGCCTTGCTGCCTCTTTATCCCAAGGCTATGGAGGTGTTGAGAGACTGTTAATAACAGATATTCCTTGACATAGGCAGCACAGAGATCTGTGCATTGCAGAGACTTCTACCCCTTTCTCCATTAGGAATGTGTTAAAGAGATTTCAGCACTCCAAATCTGTCAGTCCAATGCTCTTGGGGTCACCTTCTGTCATGACTAGTACAAGCAATATCAAAGGCTGAACTGCCTAAGTAAAACACAGTTTTGCTCAAGGGAGAGATTTAATGGGGACTTAGATGTGAATACATCAGAATTAATGCTCACTTAGTAGTAATTCTATTGAATTTTACTCCTCAATAATATCTCTATCCAAGTTTGCTGTTCGATCTTACAGTCATAATCATAAAGAAAAAATTTAAGGGCAAAAACCCCACCAACTTAGTAAGCATAAAAATGAAAGACATCCAAAGGATCATAGATTCCTTTGCCTGTGACCCATTAGGGGGTCCTGCAGTGAAGCCATTCAGACTTTCCAAATCCTAGCAGGAAGAAAAGGAGAGAAAGATTTTTTGACATTCTTTCCTCTGTCTGACAGAGCCCTCTTGTCCCTACCCACCCACCCAAAGAGAGGAAAGCAGACTTAAAAAAAAAAAACCCACACCTCTTTGCCTGGAAGAGCCTTCTGCTGTATTGCTGGGGCCCAAAAGTGTGTCCTTAGATAAGCTGTGTCTTGAAGTCCTGCTTACAACTTCTGTTCAAGTCATGCTTCATTCTACAGGACTCACTTCTGTTCAGCTTCCCTTCTTGAGGATTAGAGACTCCATCTTCAAAGTTCTGCCTACCAGAAGGTCATTAAAGGTGTCCTTTTTCCAGGGAATGAGTCCGTTTTGACTCAAAGTGGTCCTGCCCTGTTTTATAAGATAAAGTCACCTCCTCAGTCATGTCAACATGACTCATTGGGGCTCTCTTATTGTTGTGACTGAATCTGAGTCGGGGAAGGGCAGGTTATTCTGCTCTTCATTCCAAACAGCTAGAAGGTAACTGGCCATCAGTTAATAATCGTGATATTGTCAAGCATCAACAAGACTCTTAAGACATGATCTTATCGGGGGGCGGCTAGGTGGCGCAGTGGATAAAGTACCGGCCCTGGATTCAGGAGTACCTGAGTTCAAATCTGGCCTCAGATACTTGACACTTACTAGCTGTGTGACCCTGGGCAAGTCACTTAACCCCCATTGCCCTGCCAAAAAAAAGACATGATCTTATCAATGTATGGAGGGAAGGGCAGCATCTGTTAGTTGAACTAGTTCTGGGTTTAGAGTCGAGATATTTACCTCTCATACTCAGAAGTTCTATGAGTCTCATTTTCTTCATCTGCAAAATGAGGGTAACAGTATCTGTAGTATCCATCCCCAAGGTTGTTGTGAGGATCAAATGAGCTCATGTATGTCAAGCCTGTTATATACCTTAAAGCTCTAGATAAATGTCAGCTGTTAATATTAGTCACTGTGCAGGTGCATATTTGCATCCTTTTCACACCTTCTTATCTTAGCCTTTGTATATTATATCCTATAAATCCTCCATAGAGATTTACCCAGTGTACTGGGGGCCTCCCTCCAGGTCATTTATGGGGGAAAAAACCCTATATTTTTTGCATTTTATCTAAAGGCTGCAAAAGACAATTTTATTAATATATAGGCATTCCTGCTTCGACAAAGATCCAAAGGGGCAAAATTTCCCTGGCTAATCGGAATTCTCTCTCCCCCCCCAGTCATTTCCACTTATATTTTATAATAATCCTAAAACAAAAGACAAAATCTCATAGCAAAGTAAAATGTACGTAGTTTAAGTTCAGTTTTTTTTTACTTAGCAAAAGAAAAAATAGTAATATCAATCCTGCAGCACCCTTTAACAAAATATCTTCCTAAAACCCGTCAGTTCCCCTTTAATCCCTCTTCATTCTGGTCAGTGGTGAACGAGAAATGTCTCTCTTAATTGAATTAAACAAGGACATTTCCACTCTTAATTGGTCATCATAAACAGGACTAATTAAATATTTTGGTTTCAGGGAAATAAGATCTCTCCCTGCAACTGATTGTCTTTTTTATTCGGTGAAGACTGATTAGGTCTTTGATTCAAGTGAGTCCAAGGACTTCAGACTAGGGCACTGTCATAATATTATATCTTAATATTTTTAACATAACTGATGTCTTAGCGCTACATCCTTCCACAGTGAGTGTCATCAAAGCACTCAGGCTATGTCAGTTTGCTATTGTTCACTCTTGCTCTGTTTTCCTGAGCCACCTCCTTGTCCAGTGGTATATTGCCTTGATATATCTTCAGTTAGGCAACAAGAATGTGTTAAGTAGCTACTTTGTGCCAGGCACTGTCCTAAGAAGTAGGAAGACAAAGAGGGGGGAAAGACCCTTCTTTCAATGATGGGGGAGTCTTCTGGGGAAAGAACATTCAGACAATTAAGCATTGGCAAGATATAAAGGGCATACATTACAGATCATCTCAGAGAGAAGGCACTAAGATTAGGGAAGAATGGGGAAAACTTCTTGAAGAAAGTGGAACTTTAGCTGAGACTTGAGGAAAGCCAAGAGGTGAAGGTGAATAGGTAGAGTTTTCCAGATGAAAAAAAAATGTTAGAAGATGGAGTGTCTTGTGTGAGGGACACAAGGTCAGTGTCTCTAGATGGCAGAATATGTGGAGTGGAGTAAAATGTGAAAAGACTGGAAAGGTAGAAAGAGGTCAGGCTATGAAGGGCTTTACAATTCAAGTAGAGAGTTTTATATTTATCCTGGAGATAATGGAGTTTACTGAACTGGGGGAGACATGGCCAGAGCTGAAATTGAGGAAGATCAGTCTGACGGCTGAGCGGAAGATGGATTGGAATGTGGAGTGACTGGAGGCAGGGACACCAAACCAGCAAACTGTTGCCATATCTTTTATTCCACTTGTTGTACACTCTTCATCCTCCCTCCACTGTCCTTTGAATTAGAGTTGATGTTCTCTGGAGATTGTAGCTGATCTATAACTGGCAGGCATATACCTTACTCGGAAGATCTTGGTGCTTTTCTGTCAGGGAGTAGCTTTGGAGTATAAAATTTCCCAAATCAGTCTGTACCATTCCTGCTACTTCTAGACCTATTTCTTATATATCTTCACTACTTACCCACAGACATAGTGATAAACTGACTCAATAAGTTGTCCATTCACTACATGTTTAATCTGGGCAATATCCATTCTTTTTTTATTGTGGGTTTTTTTTTTGTTGATTTCTAGATCAATCTGTTTAAATTACAGTGGATTTCATTGAGAAGGCCCTGTTCTTGTAGTATTTTGAGGCTTAATACAATCAGCACTGTTATTCCCAAAAAAGAGGAGGACCAGACTTTGGGCAGGACATGTTCTTTGGCAATGACATACACCTTTGGTGAGCATATACGTCTGTTTTACATTTCTTTGATATTGATAATCAAAGGATATTTTGGGGGGAAAGTGTAAATTTGTCTCTCTCTCTGCGACTCTAAAGGACTCTAATGTGATCTTTTTTTTGGCAGGGCAATGAGGGTCAAATGACTTGCCCAGGGTCACACAACTAGTAAGTGTCAAGTATCTGAGGTCATATTTGAACTCAGGTCCTCCTGAATCCAGGGCCAGTGCTTTATCCACTTCACCACCTAGCTGTCCCCTGTAATGTGATCTTAATGTATATATTAGCATTTCTTTGTTGGAGGACAGTTTTAAAGATTTTGTTTTACCTGACCAACTCCCATGCTTTTGTGTGTATATGTGTGTGTGTGTGTGTGTGTGTGTGTGCGCGTGTGTGCAAAAAGCAATGAGTTTTGAATCTTGTAATCCTTATATATCTTTTATCTGCTATAGAAACCAATCTATAAAAACCTGTTATCTTATAGTTTTTCATTAAAGATATTCCCACTACATGTGTAGACCATTCTTATAAAGATTTTTTAGAGATAAAAGAGTGAATCTACACTTATTTTGCTTGCTGGAGCAAATGTATTTTTATTTTGCTTACTGCAAATCACAGTATCTTCAGAGTTGAAAGGGACCATGGAGGCTATATATAGTACAGCTTAAGCCTGAATTTGACATTACCTCTAGACATTTCCTGACAAGCAGTCTTTTAGCCTTTGCTGTTATTTCTATTTCCACTATCTAGGGCAAAGTAGCACAATTCAAATCCTTTCATATGGTAGTCCTTCAGATAATTGAAATTGGCCATCACGTCCCCTAAATCTTCTCTCCTCCAGAGTAGAATCCCCAATTTCTCCACCTCACTTTATTGCATGATTTTTGGTTCCTTCACCATCCTGGTCACCTTCCTCTGGGCATTTCTATATGTACTTCACAAAATATCAAGTCAAATCAACAAGTACTTACATTAAGTATTTACCGTGTTCCAGGCACTTTGCTAAGTATTGGGGATTAAAAACAGGGCCTTTCCTTTCAAAGAGCTCACTTTCTCATGGGAGAGACAACTTGCAAATAACTGTGTATACAGGATACATACAGTATAAATGGGAAGTCATCTTAGAGGGAGGGCACTAGCAGTAGGAAGACCTGTAAAAAGCTGTTTTCAGGAAGTGGGATTTGAGTTGAATCTTGCCGGAAGGCAGGGTAGCCTAGTGACAAGTGGGAGCATTCTGGGCATGGGGGACAAGCAGAGCAAAGACTTGGAGTGTCCTGTGTGAAGAGAATCAAGTAGGCGAGTGCGACTGGATCATAGCTTACATAGAGGGGAGCAAAGAAGGTGTGAGAAGACTAGAAAGGCAGAAAGAGTTTACACGTCAAACAGCATCTTATATTTGGTCCTAGAGATAACTGGAAGCTGCTGGCATTTTTTGAGGTGGTGAGTGGGTAACATGGTTCAATATGTGCTTATGGCAAGAGCAGTTTGATAGCTGAGTAGAGGATGGATTGAAGTCGGGAAAGATTTCAGGCAAGAGACCAATTTGAGGCCTATCTCAGTAATCTAGGCAAGAGGTGGCCACTTTGCCTGGGGGAGTGGGAAAGAGGAAAAATAAGAGGAGGTAGATAGTAGGGTTAGTCTGGGCTTGGGGTTGGAGAGAGGATTCCAAAGGAAAGGACAGCGTAAAGGTCAACCAGCTAGCTCAGTATTAGGATCTGGGAAGAAGGAAATTGAAGCTAGAACAGGGGTAATGGCCGAGGAAATCACCAAGGGATAAAAGGTTAGAGATGAGAGGGTTGGGCTTAGAGTTAGGAGACCTGGTCAACAATCCAGCCTCAGTCATTTTAGTAACCACGTCACTGCCCGCACATTACCTGAGGATGACAGTGCTTCTCCTACCTACCTCTCAAGATGATTGTAAAGGAAGAGCTTTTGTAAAGTTTAAAGTGTCACAGAAGTGGGAATTAGGAGAGTCATGGGATGTTTGCTAGTGTTAGAGCTGGACAGAATCTGGAGGCTTCAGCAGGTCAGAGAGGGGAAGGCTGTTCTCCAGCCTTCACATAGGGTTGAGGGCCTGGAGTCTAAGGTTCACACAGTGAGTTTGTAGTAACAGAGTTCCATGTGGATCTGCCAACAAAGTTTGGAAGGAAGGAAGGAATGGAAGAAGGGAGGATTTATTAAGCACTTACTATATGCCAGACACGAAACAAGTGCTCTACAAATAATACTTCATTTGATCATAGGTAGTGTTATCTCCATTTTACAGATGTGGAAACTGAGGCAGACAGCGTTTAAAGGACTTATGCAGGGTCACACAGTTAATAAGTTTGGACTCAAGTATTCTTGACTCCAGGATTTTATCTGCTGCATCACCTCCCCACCCTTCATAGTCCAACTCCCTCATTTTACAGATATAGGAACTGAAATCAGAGAGAGGTAACTGTTTTGCCCAAGGTCACACATCTGAAACTTGAACCCAGATCCTCTGACTTTCATCCTAGTCCTTTATACCATGCTGTATCTGTATAAATTTCTTTGTCTTAAATTGTCAGCTCCCAGAAGTCTGGAACCATTTTCTAGACTTTTCTTTCTTCAGCCCCAAGACCTACATGTTATTGAATACTTAACTACTTTTCGATGATGAAGGAAAGGATTCATCTTCCTTCATCATTGTCAAAAAGTGGTTAAGTCGGGGGCAGCTAGGTGGTGCAGTGGATAGAGTGCCAGCCCTGGATTCAGGAGGACCTGTGACCCTGGGCAAGTCACTTAACCCCAATTGCCTCACACCAAAAAACAAACAAACAAACAAACAAAAAAGCGGTTAAGTCATTCTGGAGAGCAATTTGGAATTATGCCTAAAGGGCTATAAAGCTGTGCATACCCTTTGACCCAGCAATACCGCTTTTGGGTCTTCCCAAAGAGATCATGGAAAAGGGAAAAAGACCCATATGTATAAAAATATTTATAGCTGATCTTTTTGTGGTGGCAAGGAATTGGAAGATGAGAGGATGCCCATCAACTGGGGAATGGCTGGGCAAGTTGTGGTATATGAATGTAATGGAATATTATTGTGCTGTAAGAAATGATGAGCAGGAGGAGTTCAGAGAAACCTGGAGAGTCTTGCATGGGCTGATGATGAGTGAAATGAGCAGAACCAGGAGAACATTGTGCACAGTATCATCAACATTGCGTGTTGATCAACTGTGATAGACTAGATTCTTCTCACCAATCCAATGGTACAAGAAAGTTCCAAAGGACTCATGATGAAAAAGGCTCTCCAAATCCAGAAGAAAATAAAAAAGAAACTGGAATATGGACGCTGATTGGACCATGCTATCTCTTTTGGTTTTGGTGCTGTTGTTTTTCTTTTTTGAGGTTTTTCCTTCTTGCTCTGATTCTTCTTGTATAACATGACTAATGCAGAAATATGTTTAATGTTATATATCAGAATACCTGCTGTCTAGGGGAGGGGAGCAGGGAGGGGAGGGAGGGAGAAAAAAATTGAAATTGGAAATCTTATCTAAACAAAGGTTGAAAACTTAAATAAATAAATAAAAGTGGTTAAGTATCATATATATGTATATATGTATGTATACAAAAAATACATATATTCTTCTCAAAAGAAAAATATGTACTCCATACCCTGAATTTTACAAGATATAGAATACAGAAGGAAGTAAGAGAGTATATATGATGTTTGTCAAAAGTAGTTTGATAAGTTTGTGGTCTTTCAAAAGGAGCCAAACATCATTGGAAAAGGTAGGGTAAGAAAAATTAAAAGACATTGTTGGGGGCAACTAGGTGGTGCAGAGGATTCAGGAGGACCTGAGTTCAAATCCAGTCTCAAACATTTGATACTTACAAGCTGTGTGACCTTGGGCAAGTCACTTAACCCTCATTGCCCTGCCCCCCCCCCAAAGAAAAGACATTGTTTACTGGATCCATTAATTTGAAAACCTCTTTTGTATTCTTACTTAAGCCACTTTAATAAGAGATCCATAATTTCCTAATTTCGTTTTATGTAAACATTTTATGGCAATATATTATAAACATGTTGTGTTGTAGTTGATACTTCCTTCCTAATGTTGTTACAGTAAAGAGTATCACTGAAAAATCTAATGCCACTGAGCCTTATGTTGATTATTTATATTTGAAAATTTTTGACTGCAGATATTGGCATTGAGTTTTTTCAATTATATCACTTGCTCCTGATTTACTAAGCACTAACCTTTTCTTTAACTACTTTACCACTTCAAGGGATCTGTGGTGTCATTGTGGATATTCCCTTCAATGGGAATCAGTACAGATCACATAGTCCATGTGAGAAGTCACTGTCACCTTATAAATTTTTACAGGTGACCCAAGTTACTTAAACTCTTAAAGAGGCTTAAAGCCTCAGTTTTCTCATCTGTAAATCTCACATATATCACATGATTGTTGAGGATCAAATGAGATGTTTTTCAGGTCCTTCATAAACTATACAGTATTAAACAAGTACATAGTTCAAGAAACAAAATTCACAGGTAATATTCCCAGTATGCTGGGGCCCTTCCTCTAGTTCTTCGGACATCACAGGTCAGTGTGCAGATTGCCTATCTTTGTCCCCTCGATCCCATTTTTCTCACATGACCAGCCCACCTTCTTTTCTGATCAAATATCTCTTTAATGACATACTTTGCAACTTGTTTTTTTCATTTGAGAGTCATCAGTTAGAATGTCACAGAATCACAGGATTCAGTTGGAAAGGACTTCAGCAGCCATCTGGTCCTATCTGCACACAAAAGGAATTCCCCCTATAACACACCCAACAACTGGTCATCCAGTTCCTGCTTGAAGACCTCCAAGAAGGGGGAACTCACTACCTTGGACAGC
Organism: Dromiciops gliroides; assembly: GCF_019393635.1. NCBI lineage: Eukaryota > Metazoa > Chordata > Mammalia > Microbiotheria > Microbiotheriidae > Dromiciops > Dromiciops gliroides. The sequence goes on from NC_057862.1 coordinate 54,922,637, forward strand.
TCTAATTGTTGGGATAGTCATTCTAGCATTAAGGTTGCCTTACAGTTGCCTCTTTGCCATTTCCATTGTTTACCCCTGCTTCTGCCCTCTAGGAACAAATAAATAAAACCAGACTAATTCCTATTCCACTAGTGCCTTTCAGATACTTAAAGGCTGTTGTCATGTTCCTTTGGAGTCCTTTTTTTTCTCCAGGCTAAAACTGCCCAGTTTCTTTGACTCATCCTCATATGATACGGATTTCAAGCCCTTCATCATCTAGTTGCCTTCTTATGTTTTCTCTCTCTCCTGCTCAGTGTCCATCTTAAATCATGGTGTGCAGAACTGAACACAATACTAGATCTGATGAAGGCAGAGTATAGTGGGCCTCTCACTGTGCCCCTTGTAATGCAACCCAGAGTTGGATTAGTGGTTTTTTAAAAAAAATTGACACATTACTCTGCTTACCTGCTGTATACCAATATCCCCTGGTCTTTTTTTTTTTTTTAAGAATGACTCATATTGGGGGCAGCTAGGTGACACAGTGGATAAAGCACAGGCCCTGGATTCAGGAGGACCTGAGTTCAAATCTGACCTTAGACACTTGACACTTACTAGCTGTGTGACCCTGGGCAAGTCACTTAAACCCTCACTGCCCCACCAAAAAACAAAACAAAACAAAAAAACCAAGAATGACTCATATCTTACCAGAACCTTCTTCATCTTGTCCAGCTGTGAAGTTGATTTTTAGGTGTCCATGTGTATCCCTTCTGGATTTAATTTTTTTAGACTCAGCCCAGTGTTGTAGCCTATCAGGATCTGTTTATATTCTTACTGTGTCTTCCAATGAGTTACCTATCCTTTCCAGCTCTGTGTCACCTGTAGACTTGAGGAGCATGCTGTTATTGTTCAGGCATATCCAGCTTTTTGTGAACCTGTTTTGGGCTTTCTTGGCAAAAATTCTGGAACGGTTTTGCCGTTTCCTTCTCCAGATCATTTGGCAGATGAGGAACTGAAGCAAACGGTATTGAGTGACTAGCCCAGGATCACACAGCTAATAAGTATCTGAGGCCAGATTTTAACTCAGAAAGATGAGTCTTCCTGACTCCAGACCTGGTACTTTATCCACTGTACCACCTTGCCGTCCTTGATGAGCACAAATACACCTTTATCCCAAGTCATCCATTTAAAAAAAAAATATTAACAGTACAAGGCCATGTAAATATCTTTAGCTAGAAATATATTTAGTTAGAAAAAGAAATATTGGGGCAGCTAGGTGGCACAGTGGATGGGGCACCAGCCCTGGATTCAGGAGGACCTGAGTTCAAGTCTGGCCTCGGATACTTGACACTTACTAGCTGTGTGACCCTGGGCAAGTCGCTTAACCCCAGTTGCCTCACCAAAAAAAAAAAGAAAAAGAAAAAGAAATATTTTAGCTTAAAAATGTTACTCCTTTAATGACATATTCTTGTGTAAGATTTGTCATTACTCTGGTGTGTTGGACATTCCTTATGGTGCTAATCATTCCCACTATCTGCTCCCTTCACTCCTTCACATATGCTGTTGAAGGAAGGTGGAGAAAATCATGCAACCATAATGAATTCACTACAGATTTATGTTACACAACTTCAAGTGGGCCCTCATCACTGCCCATCAATCTGACCATACCTCCCATATCAACTCACTCTCTGCTCTCCACAGTGGCTCTTCCAAACCTTTTCATTCTTGATTAAACCTCCCATGAGAACCTTGCCATTCGCCCTGAGCTCTCTGCTTCATCTATTATCACTCAGATATCTTCTACCACTCTCTTCTCCCTCACCATTCTCTCACATGATGAAGTGACCTTACTCCCTACCAAGGCTAACCCCTCCATTCCCTACCATCTCCTCTGATTGCTCCCTCTGTCATCCTCACTGTAGCGATTATTTTCAGTCTATCTCTCTGTACTCACTCCTTTCCTACTGCCTACAAACATTCTTGTGTATCCCCACCCTGAAAAAAACCCTCACTTGATCCTTCCATCCCTGCTATCATCTATGTATATCTTCCGCCTCTTTGTGAATATACTTGAAAAAGCAGTTGGTACCTCCTTTCTCTCCTCTCATTCTCTTCTTAAGCCCTTACTATCTGGCTTCATCATTTCACCAGAATTGCTCTTTCCAACTCTTAGTTGCCAAATCTAATGACTTGTTTAGTCTCCTCACTCTCTTCATCCTTTCTGCAGCCTTTGACCCTTCTGATCACTCTCTCTTCCTTGATACTCTCTTCTCTTCAGATTTTTTGATATGCCACTCCATCCTGGTTTTCCTGTCTATCTGACCAATCCTTCTCAGTCTCCTTTGCTCAGTCCCCCTCTGGATCTTACCCTCTAACCACAGGTGTCTCACAGAGTTCTGTTCTGAGTCTCCTCTTCTCCCTCTATACTCCTTCATTTAATGATCTAATTACCATCTCTATGCTGGTGATTCTCAAATCTACCCACATTTCCCCCATCTCTCTGCAATGAGGAGTAAAAAAGTCCAGAGAGACATAATTTCTGGGTAATTAATATTCAATTTATTAACTATAGCTAGCAAATAATTAATAAAATTAGGTCAGTGGCACTCTCAGAACCAAAGACAAACTTTGTGGGCTGCTGGACATTTAAATATCCTTGAAAATTGGGTGTTCCCAATAGGTGAAAATCAACTCTGATTGGAGAACAGTTAACGAGGGAATGAATATTATAATGAGAGATAGGGTTATTTTAATGAGGGCCTGGGAGACATGACTTTGATTATGTTACTACTATTCATCTCTACCCAGACAATCTAGACAAAGGGATCTAGTTCCACCCAAGCCACTTACATTCCATTTGGGTGGGGTCTTGCCCAAAATTGAGGAAAATGTTAACCCAGGCTGGCTCTTGCTGTTCCTTTCGCCCTATACTACTTTCAACTCTGTGCCTCCTCACTGGCTGACCTCTATTCTGGAATGTTCTGCTGCACTTCTGCTTGTTGGCTTCCATAAAGGCTCAGCTCATATCTCACTTTCTTTAAGAGGCCTTTCCCATTCCCATTCCCCTACCTGCACTCCCATGCCTTTCCTATGTGATGACATTGCATTTGCAATATGCTTATCTTGAACGTACATAATTGTTGTCCATGTTGTTTCCTTTATGAGGATGTGCACTCCTTGGGGAGGGAAAGTGTGGTTTTGGGGGGTTCTTTCATCTTTCCTTATATCACAAGTGCTTAACATAGAGCCTGGCATATAGTAATTGCTTTTAATAAATGTTTGCTAATTACTGAACTGAGAGAAGAAACTCATGACCAGATGACTAGACAAGAGACCATTAGAAGAGTCTAAGGGGTGCATGGGGTTTTTAGCAGGACTAGCACCTCTAGAGCCCTTTTCAGGGCTACTCATCCATGTTTGGTGTTCACCTGTCACCCAACTCTCACCTGTGGCTCCAAGAAGCTGTAGCATGTGTAGTGACCACATCCTAGTAAAAAACCATCTCAGCAGACAGGCTAAACTAGGGTGAAGGTAACTGACAGGCCTCAAACCTGCCAGTGAATTAAGAGGGTGTCTACCGCAAGCATGTGAAGACTTCTGGTAAAATGGGCAGATGAGAACAGTTTGTTCAGATGGCCATAAAGGTAGCACTAGAGCGCTTAGAGCTTTGTCAGACGTTGAAGATGCCACGGTTATCCACTACATCCAGGGCCAACAGCGGTCAGCCAGTCCTATCTTGCCACTGAACTTCTGTGATTCTGAAAGAGAGTGAATTCAACCACTTTGCACAACTCTGCCTCACATGCAGTCTAATTCACATGCAAATCCAGGCATTACCTGTGAGGTCATTGGTCCTCTTTAAAAATAAAGAATGAACAACAGATGTGTGCAGTATAGAGGTGGCATTTTTCAAAATAGTTTGAACGTTGACAGTATTGTGTAAAAATTTCTTTCATTTTACTCATTTATTATAACTAATATCAAGTTAGGTACTTTGATTATTGTGGAAGTGGTTAGAAAAATGGTTAGAGGAATCTTTTGGAAGGGTTAACAAAGTTGTGTTTTTCTCATGTTTGTCATTTTCATTCCTTTTCAACTCTAGATTTATTCCTAGTGATACAAATTGCTGTTTTCTTTGGCAGGCACTCGAAGCAAGTCTGCGTGAAATTATGTAATGTCTGAAAAGTTATGTTTGTGATTAATTAGCTTATCCCAGAGTGGTATGTTATGTGTGGAATAAGGAGATCATACTTTTTTATTTGGCAATGGAGTTAAAATGCCCCTGCTCAGATCATGTTACTTTCCAGTGTTTTTCTACTATATGGTTAACCTGATCTCTAAAAAACATGAAATGTAGTTTCATTGCCAAATATGCTGGCATTGGTATTGTATTCCAAGCTACTATCACAGAATGAATTTAAAAGCAACCTTTGCCTAGTAATCACATCTTACCTAATTAATGGTAAAAGCCAAGAAATGTTTGTTATAAAATAATCAATACCTAAATCTCCAAAGTAATATGTAGTCAACTTTTGCTATGCAGTAATCAATTAAGGTCTTTGTAAACCTATTTAGAATCTTTGTTTAAAGTAGTCCAACAGAAGCTGGGTGAAAAGACATTTTAAATCTGAACAATTAGGGCGACTAGGTGGCACAGTGGATAGAGCACCAGCCCTGGAGTCAGGAGGACCTGAGTTCAAATGCGGCCTCAGACACTTAACACTTACTAGCTGTGTGACCCTGGGCAAGTCACTTAACCCCAATTGCCTCACTAAAAAGAAAGAAAGAAATAAAGAAAAAAAGCAGAAAGAAAGAAAGTCCGTCCAATTACATCCTTGTTCTAGTTTAATAGAGAAGACCCATCTCTATTGTTGTGAGCTATGGTTTTATATATAGGCAGCTAAGTGGCACAGTAGATCGAATGCTAAACTTAGAGTCAGGAAGAACTGAGGTCAAATACTGCCTCTGACATTTGCTAGTTGTTGGAACCTGGGGAAGTCTAGTCAACGAGTCAAATAGCATTTATTAAGTGCCCAGGCACTGCACTAAATGCTAGGTTTATAAAGAAAAGCAAAAACAGACCCTGCCTTCCTTAAGAAGCTCATAAGTCATTTAATCAGTCCTTGCCTCGGTTTCCTCATTTGTAAAAAGGGGTTAATAATAGCATCTACTATTTTCGAGCTTATTGTGAGGATCAGATGAGATATCATCTAAAACATAAATAAATCTATAAGTATTTGCTATTGTTATTATTAATAGGAATATTATTCCTAAACCATTCTTAACTTAAACTGGGCACTTCGTGAAGAGTTGAGCAAAAGGAATATGATGTGAAAACTAGATAGCTTTTCCCACAGCTTCTCTGGACTTACTTTTTACAGAGTGATTAAAATATTTTATGTGTGACATGTTAAAATTTTTCCAACATTAGATATAGATGTTCATGTTGAAATATAAATATTAATTTCCTTGGATAGACTTCATTTTAGTTTAGCTGTACCACTCTTTTTCTTTCTCTCCTCTCTTTTACCCTTCTCCCCCAATCATGTGCAATACTACAGAAAAGGAAAAAAAACAATTTGCAAAGGCAATATCTTAATGCTGCCAGTTACCATTTAACCTAGGACCTAAAAACAGGCTACTGGCTAAGTTAGCCATTTTCAAAAAATGGATAATATATCTTAATAATCCTAATACTGTGCTGCTATAGGTTGCCAGTATGAGATGTTTCCTTGTTTTGACTCTGATAAATGTGGGGAAAAGTGGTGAGATTTTATAGGTTGGTAAAAATTTTTATGTGATCCAGCAAGTTTCATCTATTAGTAAAAACTTGAGACTTTTTAAATGCATGTAAATTAGTCCACTAGAATTTATTCTACATATTTTTTCTCAAAATGTTTAGACTTTTTCTAAATTTGTTATATTTTAATTATATTTTTCGATCCTAGGGCTGTTATTGATTTCATTCTTCCCTGTGTCCATTATTTGACTCGTTCCCACCTGTCTGCCTTTAAGCTTCATTTCTGTGGCTGTAGTGATTGTGAGGATGTTTGAGGACAAAATATTTTGTATTTCCCTGAAGAAGTAAATATTCAATAGAAAATCTCAATGACAGTAGAATTATGGTTTAAAAATTTTTATTACTGGTACTACTATGATTTCTATTTAACCTCAACATCCATTTCACAAGGTTTCCTCATCATTGAGAAAAGTTACTGTTTTTAACTTGGTCAACAACTGGGGAGTTATTTAGATCTCGAAGTTTTTTATTGTGTTTTTTTTTAAAGAGTGACCATCCACATAGAAGTTAAATCCATGTTCTTAGTAATTTTTAGATTGTCTGCCAAGTTTTATTACCATATACTTACTTCTGGTGTAGTGAATTGAATTTAATACTATTCACTTTTGGGGAGATTGAATGATTAACAATTGTGGGTTAGAGTTCTATATTCCTACATGGGGTGTCACAATTTGTTATTTTATACATACTTAAAAAAATTTTTATGTTTATTCTTCTTTCTTCATGTAAGCTATCATCTAATCCAAGGCTTCTTAAACTTCATCCACTCATGACCCCTTTTTGCCCAAGAAATTTTTATGCAACCCTGGGTATAATTTTTGGTCATTGCACCTTCAGAGACCTTTTACTGTGGCCAAATTTTTTGCCACCCCCCACATTCAGTTATGCAACCCCATATGGGCCACAACCCAGACTTAAAGAAGCTTTGATCTATTTAACTATCCCTCTTTTTGCTTCCCAGGAATGGTATCCTCTCTTTAGTCTAGATTACACACTAAAAATATTTTAATTGCAGTAATTAGTAGAATGAACAATAGTAGTAAAAAGTTGTGGATACTCATTGGGACAAAGTCAAGATTCTAGAACAGCTTCAAACATAGTTTGGTGATGTTAAGAATAAAGAAAAATAAGGGGGCAGCTAGGTGGCACAGTGGATAAAGCACCAGCTCTGGATTGAGGAAGACCTGAGTTCAAATCCGGTCTCAGATACTTGACACTTACTAGCTGTGTGACCCTGGGCAAGTCACTTCACCCTCATTGCCCCGCAAAAATAAATAAGTAAATAAACTAGCCATTAAATAACATATCAGGTTTTTTACTTGAAAAAATGGAGCGGGAGCAGCTAGGTGGTGCAGTGGATAGAGCACCAGCCCTGGAGTCAGGAAGACCTGAATTCAAATATGGCCTCAGACACTTGACATGTACTAGCTGTGTGACCTAGGCAAGTCACTTAACCCCAATTACCTCACCAAAAAACCCCACAGAAAAACAAACAAAAAAATGGAGTACCCCTTTTACATGGAGCAATATTATGTCTTTTGCCCTTATATTAACAAATAAGTTAACAGAAAAATTACAAGTCAACCCTCCTAAGTAAACACAGGCAACCAATTACAAATAGGAAGAACGTAATTTTTTAAAAAGCAACTTCAGTGATGTTGTACTGAAAGTACTTAAAATCATGCCTATTTTACCCACTCTTCCTTAGGAATGATGTTAGTCATTTTTCTCCTAGCCTGTTAAAGAGAGTATCCTTTTAGTATGTGAAATACTTTTTAAATAGTTCAGTTTGAAGGTAAAATTGAAGACTTCGGGCTAAAGTTATCAGCTGTCTTATTAAACAGCACTCAGCTCCATTTAGTGTCACTTATTTTTTTCTTCCCAATTTGTCATGTATGTTGTTTTGTAATCTGTACGTTATTGTTTCTCGCTCTCCTTAGTTTCTATGACTTTTAGATGAATTGCAATTTAGTTTCAGCTAGTATCACACATTCTGTTTGTTGTTTTTATGCCAGAGATTTGTTATTTGTTTTGTTCTTTCTGTCATCCTTAGGATATGGTTTCTACCCACTTTGTCTTTCCCATTCTCTTTAAACATATATTAGTTCTGAAATTTTCAGCTTTAGCCCAAGTTGTTGCAGTATTCAGCCACAAATTTGTCGAGGGACATTTTTTCAGTTACCTTTTTAACAGAAAAATTGTACTCCTTGAAAATTTTTATAGTGTTGCTTTCCATTTTTTATTTTCCTAAGTCTAGGCTAGGGTTTGTATTGCTTCAGTCATATTATGTTTGATGATGATGGTTTACAGACTTCCTGTAAGTATGTGTTGAATTTTCAGTGGGGTTGAAGCAGACTGATTCTCCTTAAGAATATAAATGCATTTGTTCAGTTTCTGATGATGTGGATGCAGGAGAATCTTTCAGATGAAACCTTAAAAGCTTATCCACATTAGAAATTGAAAGCTCTGTACTTTTTCTAAAAAAGGAGGCTGCTTCATTGTCCTTTGCCAGAATTTGTAGGCTTTCTCTTAAAAGTTGACAAATGAGAAGCCTCCGCCTCCTCCTTAAGGATTTGTATCTTTCCAGGGAATCTCTACCCCTGATCAGTACACTTATAAATGACACCCCTGCCTAATTAGAACAAGTTCTAGACTGCAGATAAGGTATAAGCATTTCAATTAACTTTAAACAATGGGTTATGTTTGGTGATCTGTGAAAACCAACCTTCTCCCCCTTTGTAGTAGTTAAGTTTACATTATCTTAAACATGCTAATTGGCTTTTGATTGTGGGGATTTCCCTGTGTAATTCTTGATAAATTTTAGCTTCTAAAGGAATAGAGGAAGAGAATTAGGAAAAAGGAATGATTTATCATATGCCTACTAGAAAGCTTAAAATGCTTTATTTTTATCACATTGTGTTTAGTTTATTAATATGCTGTTTTAAAAAAAAACAGACCAAGAAGACTAGATGTGAAATACAGTTGTCTCATACAGAATCTCAATGCATCAAACTAATAAATCATATTTCACTAGTTATGTAGAAACTCAGTCCACAGAGGGTTGATATAATAGTACCTTATAGAACCAGTTACCCACAGAGAAGCATAATGAGCAGGATAAAGCAATAAAATAAAAGGAATAAATTATCTGCCAAAAGACTTGTGATAAATAAGTCCTATCACCAACTGTTATGAAATAACTTTTCTGAAAATTATCCACTTGTCTACTCAGGGTCAAACTTCATGATGGAAGTTCAGGAGCACCCTTAGAACAAGAAAAAAGGGCCCCTGGTTGGCCAAGAAAAGTAGGGACAGACTGGTTATACATTGATGGGAATTTGTTTCACCCAGTAGTCTTTGTAGTAGATCTGATTTTGTGGTGGCAGATGATCACTTGGGTTGGCTGCCAGCTCCAGACTAGGCCATTTGACCCTGGTAGTCGTCCTCAGATCCTCCCAACAGTGATATTTTGGATTCCTCGCCTGAAAATCCCTGAGACTCTGCAGTAGGTGACATTTGATCTTATCTCACCTGGAAGCAGGCCACTACCTCAACTTGACTGCTGGCGGCCATTTACAAGCCATGTTGCCCCTGAAGAACCGTGCCCAGTATGCTTTCTGTTACGCCATTGGAGTATAAACTCCTTGAAGGCAGAGCCTATCTTGCATGCTTGTAGCTGTATCCCAGTGCTCATCTCAGTACAATCCTGGCACAGAGTAGGGGCTTAATAAATGCTCATTCTGTCTTTCCATGTGTATGTCTGTTCCAGAGAAGTGTGAGCGCCGAGGAAGAGGAAGACAAAATTCCTAAGAATGAAGTGGTTGATTGATTAAGGTAACCACTGTTTTTGGAAACCAAGTGATCCGAAAGACCGCAGCTTAAAGCAGATTGCCATGAAACATTTGTGGATGGCTGCACTGTTGCCTTTTTTTTGTTCATACATCAGTGGAGATCATAGGATGAAGAGATAAAGTCAAGAAATGAAGTAGAATTATTTAATTAGACAGCGGGGTGAATAAATCTTTTAATGTATAAATGCAAAATAATACTTAAACAGCAGCATAAACTGCTGTAGAATTGTTTTTGCGTGGCTTGGTGTGCTCATTTATATTTAAAGAAAGTGAAACAATATTTGATTGCTTGCTGAGCTAGTCAGTATATGTGAGATAGAAAAGAAAGAGATATAACTCCTAACCAAAAGACTGCTTATCATATACTGGAAAATGCAGAATGTGCTTCCATGAAACAAAAACAAAATAAAGTATCCCTTTCATAATATGTATTTGGAGTGAGGAGGGTTCATTCTTCAAGTTCTCTTTGTGTCAAAATTTAGAAAATAGTCTCCACAATTTTGCTCCGTAAATTAATTTTATGCCACCTGACTTTATTTCAGTTTGGGATGTCTGATAGTATAGTTTTCATTTTAAACTTGTGCCTTTTGTGCCATGCAATTCCCTTTTCTGATTTTTGTGTTTATATTTCCTTTTATTAAATGAATAACTGCTTCTATTTTAGAGATACATTTTTATTCTAAAATTGACAAAATTGTTGATATCTTTCATTTTTATATCTATTTCTACAGATATCCCTCTTCCCCTATTTAAAGAATCATCCTTTGATGCAAAATAATAATAGCTAACATTTGTGTCGAGCCTTTGTTTACAAAGTACCTTACAGGTATTATCTCATTTGATAATTGAATTAAACAGAAAGGATATTGAAGCTCTACCTCATACTCAGCAAAATGGCAGTGGGAATAGCTGATGATGAAGAAGTTGTGGAAAATCAGGCACAATAATGTATTGTTTCTTTGACTATGAATTGGTGTGACTGTCCTGGAAAGGAATTTGGAATTATGTAGATAAAGTGACTAGAATGTCAATTCCATTCAATCCAGAGATTCTACCGCTAGGCGTCATATGAGGAAGTCAGTGACGGAATGAGAGGCTTCATAGATGCCAGAATATTTATGACAGCTGTTTTTGTGATAGCACAGAACTAGAAACAAAGTGGATGTCCGTCAACAGGGGACTAGCTAAACAAATTGCATAGTACATGAGTGTTTCAGAATATTGTGGTGCCCTAAGAAATGAACAGGACAAGTAGAGAGAAATATGGCAAGACAGTGAATTGACCCAGGGAATGAAGTAAGCAGAACCAGGAAAGCAACATACACATTGACTGCAACAGTAGGGAGGTAAAGAGCAGTGCCAACAAAATAATCCAAACTGTATGCCACCCTGTTTGGTCCCCCCAGAAGATAGGGAAGAGAGCGCCCCACTCTTCTTTGCAGAGGGGAGGGGACCATCTCTATGGAACAATGAATAGAACAGCGTTTTTTAACATGTTACTTTTGTGGAATTGTTTTCCCACCTTTTGAATTATTTATAAGAGACAGAGGTGGTAACATAGTGAAATGGGTAGAGAGCAAAAGCCAAGAGTACTTGTGTTCAAGGCCTGCCTGTGACATGGTCTAGCTGTGTGACCTTAGGGAAGTCACTTAATCTATTCTTGACTCTCCACCAGGCCCCAGCAGCTTTCTCACCCTGGAAGATCTCCGTAGGCACCTTCTTCTCATTGGCCAGTTCCTCCTAGAACCTCCATTTAAAGAAAGGGCCAAACAGCCATGTTTATTCCTTTCCTCCCTGGGCTCTGTTTCTGACTCTCTCTGCTTCTCCACCATATCTTAGTATGTGCTGAATAAAATGCTTGTTCTCTGTGACTATAAATTGCAGAGAAAGTGCCTACCTGCCTTCTTCACCTAAAAGTTCCCTATAATAATGAGGTCCACAGAATAATGAAATCATTATTGATTCAGTGAATCATTTTGATTTAGTTGTATCATTAATGAATTCATGAAAAAGGTCCAATCCCTATCTCCTAGAGACGACTCTCTGGGTAGAGGTAAGGGGAGAAGGGATATATTGGGAAATGTAGATAATGTAAAAACAAAAGATAAATTAAAATTAATTATTTTAAAGGGAAGATAAAAAGTAATTCAATAAAGCTAACTAAAATATTAACTGAGTTTGAAAGATATGCAGTGTTCTACAGCCCTAGACCCTGTGCCTAAAAGGAAAGAAAATAAAACATTTCCTGATTCAATTAGCTCTTAGTTCCTTTCCCGGATGAATACCTTTTATTTCTTTTGAATGTACTTATATGTGTACTTGTTGTTGATAGTCTGTAGATTCTTTGAGGGCAGGGAGTGTTTTTGTTTTTTTTTAAACTTTGACTCTCTGGCACCAAGTACAGTGCACATAGTAGATACTTAAAAACTAATAAATGCCCTTTGACCCAGCAATACCACTTTTGGGTCTTTTTCCCAAAGAGATCATAAAAAAGGGAAAAGGACCACATGTACAAAAATATCTATAGCTGCTCTTTTTGTGGTGGCAAGGAATGGGAAATTGAGGTGTTCCCCATCAATTGGGGAATGGCTGAACAAGTTGTGGTATATGAATGTAATGGAATGCTATTGTGCTGTAAGAAACGATAAGCAGGAAGAGTTCAGAGAAACCTGGAAGGACTTCCATGAACTGATGATGAGTGAGATGAGCAGAACCAAAAGAACATTATACACAGTATCGTCAACATTATTTGTTGATCAACTGTGATAGACTAGATTCTTCTCACCAATACAACGGTACAAGAAAGTTCCAAAGGACTCATGATGGAAAAGGCTCTCCAAATCCAGAAGGAAAAAAAAAGAACTGTGAAATATGGATGTTGATTGAACCATACTATTTCTTTTGGTTTTGGTGCTGTTGTTTTTCTTTTTTGAGGTTTTTCCTTATTGCTCTGATTCTTCTCATAACATGATGAATGCAGAAATGTGTTTAATGTTTTATATATATATATATATGTGTGTGTGTGTGTGTGTGTGTGTGTGTGTGTGTGTATATATATATATATATATATATATATAACCTATATCAGATTACCTGCTGTCTGGGGGAGAGGGAGGGGAGGGAGGGAGAAAAATTTGAAATTGGAAATCTTATATAAACAAATGTTGAAAACTATATCTACATGTAACTGGAAAATAATAAAATACTTTTATTTAAAAAAACAAACAAACAAGGGACAGCTAGGTGGCGCAGTGGATGGAGCACCGGCCTTGGATTCAGGAAGAATCAAATCAAATCTGGCCTCAGACACTTAACAATTACTAGCTGTGTGATCTTGGGCAAGTCACTTAACCTCAGTTGCCTCACCAAAACAAACAAACAAACAAAAAACTAATAGATTATTGATTGAGATATATTTCCTCATGTCTTCTTCTGGGCCAACCTTGACTATTTTAATTACATTTTTGGTTTTTTGTTCCTTCCATTTCCAGTGTTGTCACTGTGTATGTTGTCTTCCTAGTTCTGTTTGTTTTACTCTGTATCAACTCATACATCTTTGCATGCTCCCACAAATTCCCAAATTTATTTTTTTAATGGTAAAGCAGTATTCAATTATAGGCATGTACCACAATTTGTTTATCCTTTTCTCATTTGCTGGGCATCTGCTTGCCATAAAAAGTGCCACTACTAATATTTTGGTTTATATTGAACTTTTCAGTATATGACCTTCTTAGAACATATGCCTGGGCAGTGGGATCTCAAAGTCAAAGGCTGCAAATGTTTCAAACTTCTTTAGCATAATCTCAAATTGTTTTCTAGTTTGCAGTTCTGCCAACCATGAGAGTGCATGTCTTTCTGCAGCCCCTCCAAAACTGTTTTGCTGTTTTGATATCTTTGACAATTTGCTAAATGTGAGATGAAACCTCAGAGTCGTTTTTTATTTATCATGTTATTAGTGATTTGGAGGTCTTTCAAAATGGTTATTAATTCCCATTTCTTTTTTTGAGGATTATTTATTAAATCCTTTGCTCCCTTATCTTTTCAGAAATGGTCTTGTTCTTATGTATTTGAGTTAATTCTTAAAATATCTTGAATATGAGATGCATATTAATGACATTTAATATAAAACTTTCTTTCCCCCATCAAGAACTTCCTTTTTTAATCCTAGTTGCAATGATTTTGTTTATGCAAAAGCTTTTCATGTAATAAAAATGAGCTCTTTTATCTTTTATGTTCTCAAGAAAGAATTTTCTACTCATCTTTTCCACTTCGCAATTAATTAATCTTAAAGGAATCTTTTTCAGAGGGTATATTCATCATCAGCATTGTAAATTTTACATAGTACTCCAAAAATCCGGCATATAATTTGTTTTGGGAGGTCATGGTGTTTTTTGTTTGTTTTTTAAGATAACATATTTCTGTGATCCAGAAGTTGTTAGGTCTTTTTGTCTAAATAGTAAGCGGTTCTTTTTTTTTTTTTTTTAGTGAGGCAATTGGGGTCAAGTGACTTGCCCAGGGTCACACAGCTAGTAAGTGTTAAGTGTCTGAGGCCAGATTTGAACTCAGGTCCTCCTGACTCCAGGGCTGGTGCTCTATCCACTGTGCCACCTAGCTGCCCCAATAGTAAATGATTCTTAAAGCATGAGTCAATGAAAAAAGATAGGTAGAAAATAACTTATCAATATGTTTGAAAAGAGTCCAAATAAATTCAAATATTATAGTTATTAAGGGAAATCTCTGAATATAATATCATGGAGAATGTCATATATAGTAAGTTCTCACAGAAATTGCTGTTTGGCAGTCTTGTCAGAGAAAGAATATGGGTTCTAAGGACCATGGATCTTATCTGGTGCTTTAGACATTACCATACATCTAAGACTTCTATGCATAAGATATAATCTCAGTCCTGGCACAGCCAAACCAGTACCAATACCAAGGGTAGAAGTATCTTAAAGTAGAAATATGCAAAAAAAAAATATCTTTATACATTCTGCCCAGACCTTGTGCCCCAAGAGGCTGACCAGGACACATAGTGACTCTAAGTGCATATTATTGTTGAGTTGTTTCAGTCGTCTGATTCTTTGTAACCCTTTTCTTGGCAAAGATTCTAGAATGGTTTACAATTTTCTTTTCCAGCTCATTTTACAGATGAGGAACTGAGGCAGACAAGGTTAAGTGACTTTTCCAGGGTCACACAGCTAGTAAGTATCTGAGGTCAGATTTGAATTCAGGTCTTCCTGACACTAGGTCTGGCACGCTAAACTACTGAGCCACCTAGCTATATGCATATTCTCTTACTCATAGTTTAAGAGAATGGGAGTAGGCTAAATGCATTAAGGCCTAATCCTATTCTTTCCCTTTCACTTAATTCTCCTCCCCTCTGTCTTCTTTTACCGAGTTTAGTCAGTTTTACTTTTATTGCTCATTTTTCTAAGGAGTATTTTCTTTGCATTGTTTCTTCATTAATTCTCTTCCTTTCCAATCTGTTCTGAGATTTATTTTTCTGATTTGGTGGCTTTACCTACATTTATTCCTTTTAAAATCTCTCTTGTATTTCTCATGGGATTCGTCAACATTTCAGAAGTACCAGCTTTGATCTCCTCTTCTAACCAATTTCTGTATTATTTCCTTCTTAGGTCTTGCCCCACCATCCATTTCTCTGCTGCGTCTCACTCTTAGAGAAGTATTGATTTATGAGGAAAATGATGTGATATAGAAGCAGGGCCCCACGGTAAAGCTGTGTCCCAAATCATTCAGTCCAATTCTACTCTCCCCTACCTAGATCATTTTACCTCTTTGTAGATTTGCCATCTCATCTCCTTCCCCATTTTGCGTGCCAGATGACTTTTAGAACTCAAATAAGACTTTTTTCTCAACCAGGAAGTTGTCATCTGTCATGGGAATACAGCACTCTCACAGCAGGTAGCCTCCCCATCAACTTAAATCCATCATGAGGTTCCCGCCCCTCCTCATCATAGGCAGAGGATGCTTTCTCCATGAAAGGTCCTTTCAATGGGTTTTTCTCTCCCGCATTGAAGTACAGCCTTTCCTCCTGTGATCCAGCTTCCTCACCCAAGACGTGCCTCCTTCTGACCCAGTTTTCACTGACAGTACCTCATGCCCGGGATTTTCCCTGTCCTCACCTCTGTCTCCTGGCTTTTGTTGCTTCCTTCAAACTTTAGCTAGCGTCTTATCTGCAAGAAGCTTCTCACTGCCCTTAATGCGAATACCTTCCCTCTTCAATATGGCCAGTCATCTTGTACAAACCTTGTTTGTGCATAGGTGTTTACTTGGCTCCACTTACAGAGGGATCCCTTTGACAGCAGCTGCTTTTGCTTTTCTTTTTATCCCCAGGACTTCCTGGCACATAGTAGGCATTTCATAAGCAGTGCTTGTCAACTTAATTACTTTTCCCGTACTTCTGTTATTTGGAATATTTGCACATTTTTTTTTTTGCTCATACTTATTTTCCTTCCTTAATAGAATGCCTCAGATGTTTCTCTTTAGCTGAATGCCCATCTTTTTCCTTTGATAATTAGATGACTATTTTCAAAGTCTGTCATTTGTTTTTCAGCTGGAGCTGCTTTCTTTTTTAAAAGCAACATTTTATTCACTTTTCTCTTGAAATCTTTGGTGACTGTAGAATAATCTCGAGTCAAATGTCCTTTCTTTTATATTTGAAAGCCTTTCTCCTGGTCACTTGCAGAATTTGTTGTTTGAAATCGAAATTGCTAAATTTGACCTCTGCTTGTTTTGGTATTTGAAGTATGAGATATTGTTGTTATTCTGGTTGTAATTTGTGGATTCTCTTGATTAATGCTTTGTTTTCTATATTCAGAAGTTCTGGGCAGTTTTCTTATATTATTTCATACATTATAGTGTTTGGGTTTTTAAATTTTGTTATGTTCTTTTCAGAGACCTTAAGTTGTCTCTGAGTATCTTCTAAAGGTCACTTATTTTGGTATATGCAGAATTCATGTGTGGTTTGGTTGTTGTTGGGTTTTTGTTTTTTGGGTTTGTTTTTTTTTTGAAGAAAACTTTTTTTGCAGTTTTTAATGAAAAATTCCTATTTCTTTAGATGTTGCCTTTTTGCTTCTTCCAGTTTTCGCTCTAGTTCAATATATTTTTGTTGTAAATCTTTTAATCTTTCATGTCTTTAGAGAGGTTCATCATTCTAAAGTCATGTCTTCCCAATCTCCTGATTAAGTTTTTAAATTCTGCATTTATTATCCTATTGTAGGGATGATTTTTGCATTATTTATACTTTATCTGTGTTGAGAGGTCAAAGTTCTGACCTATATTTCTTTCTGATTTATTTTATGAATTTCATTTTTCTACTGAATCATCCTGGATTTTCTTGTTATTCCCTCTTCTCTTGGGAATCTACAAGATTCTGTGTTTCATGAACCATTGGTTCAGTTTCCTCTGTCTTATAATAAGAGTTTTATATTGTTTTTAAGGATTTATTTTTTCCTTCTCGTTTTAGGATCTACTTTTTGAGCTCTGGGTTTTTTATTTATCTTGAAAATTTTGATAATTTCCTGTCCTTGCATTTTTCATTCTGCTTCACTCCTCCTAAACCTATTCTACTTCCTTGTTGAAATTTTCAGTTTGTCTGTCTTTCCCTTTTTCCCAATCTATCACCCCTGCTCTGACCTTTATTTCCTTTGAATATTGACATATTCAACTGTATTTTGTCCTCTACCTTTGGTTCCTTGACTCCTTTGTTCAGATACCATTCGTTCCCTGCTAAACTTCAACCTTTGGTCCCTTCCTTCATCTCTTTTCCTTTGGTACTCCTAAAATGTTGAATTAAAAAAAATTTTTTTTGATGGGGCAATGAAGGTTAAGTGTCTTGCCCAGGGTCACATAGCTAGTAAGTGTCAAGTGTCTGAGGCTGGATTTGAACTCATGTTCCTGAATCCAGGGCCGTGCCTTATCCATTGCACCACCTAGCTGCCCCAAAATGTTGAATTCTTAATGGTGGAAGTCCTGCGTACTGGATCAAGCACAAAATTATATTATCTAGCCTCACCTGGACCTACATTACTGCTCAGGAAAAGGTTTATTTTTTTTTATCTTCAACAGCTGCTACAAACTCTTCCTTCCCGCCTAAAGTCCCCAGTTCTGCCTCTAACCCCATCTCTTAGCTGAGATCCTTGCCTTACCTTACTGTGAGCAACAGTAACAGTAAAAACAACAATGGCTTGCATTTATATAAGACTTTGTGGTTTGCAAAGGACTTTACATAGATTATCTCATTTGGTCCTTTCAACAATCCTGTGAAGTTGGTAATATTATTATTCTCATTTTACAAATGAGGAAATTGAGAGAGATTAATTGACTTGCCCTAGATCACTGACACAGGAGGTGTCTGAGGAAGAATTTGAACTCAGATCTTCCTGACACCAGGTCACATCTTCACCCACTGTCTTCTCCTTTACTTCTTTCTCTGAGGAAGAGGTTTGCCAAAACTAGTCTCTCCATGTGTACTCTCCACTCTTCCTCTCTTCTTCATTCTCTCTCCATCTCCAGTCTGCCAACAATAGTCTTCCTTAAAGAACAATTCTGATCATTTTGTACACTTGAAAGAACACTAGGTTTGGAGTCAGAGAATCTGATTCCTCTTCAGAGTTTTGCTCATGACTGCTTTTGAGACCATGGGAAATTAATCATTCAACAAAGATTTCATCAATGATAGGTACTAAGGCTACAAAGACAAAAATGAGATAGTCTCTACCCTCAAGGAAATTATATTGGGGATGTGCAATTTATACACATGTAAGTACATATACCAAAAAAAAGGTGTACAAGCTAATTTGGGGAGAGGCTTTTGTGCCTGGGGGACTCAGGAGAAGCCTCCTGACCTTTGTAGGAAACTTAGGATTCTAAGAGGCGGGAAGGAGGGAGTGGAGGAGATACAAGAGCAGCTGTTGCCAAGGCAGTGGGAGATGGAGTGTCATGAAAGGAGGGCCAGTTGCATTGAGCCACAGGATGTGTGAAGAGAAAAAATGTTCAATAATTTTGGAAAGGTAGGCTAGGGTCAGGTTGTAAAGGATTGAAAATGCCAAAAGAAGAAGTGGTGTTTGATTCTCAAGGAAATGGAGTTTATTTTGAAGTTGAGTCCCATGGTCAAGCCTGTGCTTTAGGGCAAGTCATTCAGACACGACCGAAATGACTCAACAACAACAGTCTGTTCAGCCTCTTAGGCACTGTTTGAATCTTGATTTTGTCATCCAGAATACTAGCTATACAGCTCTGAACTTTTTGCTTACAGATTTGCTAAGCACGCCATCTTTGTCTTCATACGAAGCCCTAGTACAGCCTCTTCTAACAAGCCACTAGAGATTTCCTTCTATCTTGGCAACAGTCTGTTACTATATCAGCTGATTACAGTGGTACAACCTGTGAAGAATTCACCTAACTGGGGCAGCTAGGTGGTGCAGTGGATAGAGCACAGGTCCAGGATTCAGGAGGACCCGAGTTAAAATCCGGCCTCAGACACTTGACACTTCCTAGCTGTGTGACCCTGGGCAAGTCACTTAACCCTCATTGCCCTGCCAAAAAAAAAATTCACTTAACTGTACCACCACCTAAACCTTTGTTCTCTGGCTTGTGGACAAGTATTTAAATAGTCACTTTGTCAACTGTTGGATTGAAATCTGAGTATATTATATCTATGGCATTTTACTGATATAAAATTTAGCGATCTAATTTTTTAAAAGGAAATTAAATTAGTTTTGTGTGACTTCATTTTAATGATCCCATTTTGACTCCTAGTGCTCATAAATGGTCATTTTAACATTTCTAGAATTTTGCCAAGGATCAGCATCAATCTCACTCATCAGTAATTCTCAGAACCTACCTTTTTGAAAGCCAAAATACATGTTCTTCCACAGCCTTCTAACTCTCCTCCTGCTCTCTTGCTCTCTAGGATTTCTCATAATTACACCCCTACTCTACTTCGTAGATGAGAAAACGAAAACTTGGCAAGATTGCACAGCAAGTTAAATGTAGAGCTGAGACAAGATCATAGGTCTCATGGCACCCTAATACCCTCCCTCTTGTGTCACTAATGAAATTAGTGGCAGGGACATGGAGACCTCTTATCTCCCCCCCCCCCCCCCCCCCCCCCCCCCCCCCCCCCCCCCCCCGTCCTTCCCATCCTGATCTTCAAAACAAAAGAGAAAAAAGTAACCATTGTTGAAAGAAGGTCTCTACTCCAGGTCACGGTTCTTGATTGTGCCATGGGAGTGGCCAAGGGAGCCACTGCTTCTGCCTCCTTCCTCAGAGGCAGAGTATTTCTAAGCTGTACATTTAGCAGTCTTTTCATGTGAGTTGGTATCTCTCGAATGTTACAGGAATGTAGATGTGATGGGGTAGCAGGTAACAGAGACAAAACCTTGGAAATGGAAGTTCTGTTCCTAGTTCCACTTTGAGGCCATTTAGATAGGATTCCTTTCAATGGAAGAGGTCAGTTTAAAACTTTTGTGAGGAAAATCCATTTAAATTTATTAGAAAGGATTATTTTTTTGAAACCGCCTGTATATGTTCTAAGGATAGTGAGTCAATTCTTTGACCCATTTGCACACATTACTTTAAAAGTTTTATTCTACAGAAGTGACAATTTTTTTTACAAGTTAATTAAAATCTGCTATACTGAAATTGGAAAAAAAAGAAAAGAAAAAGGTGCCTTGAATTATCAATAATTTAGTTTACTGCACTGGTTTGTTGTTGCTGTTTTTTGAAAGTATTGTGAGTTAGTTATCCTTAAATAAATGGTTTTAAGCACACATCAGCATCATGGGGCTCTCTTAAACATAGCACGAAGTGACAATATCTCTGCTTTGTATTATTGTGTATAGTAGGGGACATCATTCTTTCTAGCCATGAACTACTAGCAACCTTTGTCCTTTATGTTACCTTTAGTTAAAAAACGAAAATGAGCATGAATGCTGGCTGATGGCCATGTCTTTCTTGCAGCTAAAAATTCATCTGGGAAAGATAAATGGGATTGTAGATTTGGATTTGTTTCATTGCGTGAATGATATGTGACATTTCGTAAATTATTTAGCACTGCTAGGATGGCAGAAATGGCTTGAGCATTGTTATATCAAATGAAAGCAAGAATCCCATTAGTGCAAAGACTGGGTTTTAGCTAGAATCTATCAGGGGAATGTTGTCACTTTAAAATCAGATTGTTCTTTTAATTGCTATTTAAAGGAACAAAAGTGTTCCCAAGGTACTGCAGTTGAACACTCACAAGTAATAACTATGGATCCATAATTATGTGGCACTGATTATCTGGCATTTTAAAAACTGGCAAGAATCAGTGACCAATTTGCAGTACTCTGTATTTTTTTATTTTTCTAGTAGACTGTGCTCAGTTTTCTAGCTGTGACTAGAAATAAAAATGCATTTTCATAGTTACTTTGCTTTCTAAAGAATGAATATATTAGAAGTATAAATTAAGTTGAAAGGAAGAACATAAGAAATGTCCAAATTGTAAAATAATGCTAATAATCATTTGTGGACAGCGTATGAATACTCTGTTAGAGCATTCCTTAGATGCAAGATTAATTCTGGTTTTAGAGATATTGCAATATATTAAAGAAAATTGTTGAAATTAAGTATAGCCCTTGGAGGTGAGAAAATACTGTTTCTTTACTTATTTTAAAATTGATCTTTTGAGTATCTTTTTAAAAGTATCTATGTAGGGATTTTTGTAAGTTTAACACATACGTGGCTTTAAATTTTCTTTAACATAGTGTGAAATGTTTCTATATGACCAGATACATTTATAAATTTAGGCCCAATGATTATTTTTCTCTGGTGTTATTATGGGGTTGTGTTTCTAATAGATTTTTGGTTTATGAGATTAAAGTAAACAGATTGGAAGATCTTAAAGTAAAACATTCAACCTGCTAAACAACTTTAAAACCTTTAGATTTCTGCTGAAAATTTATTTTTCGTGCACTATTATTGTATGTTCAGACTGATGCAAAGAAACCTCTTGAGTTTGGAGTCACCTATTCTGTGGATAAGAACATTAGAGTTGCTGGGAGTGGTAAATAGCAATTGAGAAACCTGAAAATTTATGCAGATTTATACATTGTTAAGAGTGATTTCCATAGTGATCCTAATAGGGTGCTAGAGGTTAGACAAATGTTTTCTTGTTTCTTTTACAAAATGGTAATGTCAGAAATTGAGAATTCACCTTTGTTTAGCACGGTTTATCTTTGAAGTTGGGTGTCAAAAAGAACATATTTTTGAAGCTGTTAATGGTGGCCTTTTCGTCCTTTCTGGTGATCCCACCAAAATACTTTATTCTTATTTGGTGCATGTCTTATTTATGTCACTTGTAGAAACTAGGCCATTTTTGTGGTTAATATTTAAGAAATAGATAAAAATTAGCTGTATTTAAACATTTTAGCAAAGCAGTGGTCTATTTTAAAAATTTCACCCTATTTAAATTACATTCATGATCTCATTCATTCCAGTACCTTGAAGAGAGCATTGCTTTAATAGTTATGAGATGTTAATTCAAACTCCAGCCACTTTTGACACTTAGTAGCTTTGGGGCCTCTGGCAGTCACTTACCCTCTCGGTGCCTCAGTTTCCTTATTTGTACATGAAAGTAAGATAATAATACTGTTACTGCTTAACTTGGTTATTATGAGTAAAGCATCTTATGAACTTTTAAATTCACTATAGAAATGTACATTGTTTTCTCATTAATCATTAGATGAATGATTTTGTTAAAGGTGTTGTTTATGGTAACAGTTGGGATCTCAAATAAATTCCTCATAATAAATGTTCTTTGTTGGCTGCTTTGTATATAACTGCCTTCCATGTTAGTTTTGATGATCGTATTGTATTTATGTAATATAAAGAGCTTGCAGTATTAGCCATTTACTTTTGACTCTAATTAATAGTAATGGTCATCTTAAGTGGATGCCATTTCCTTGTCAAAGACATATATGAAATTTTTGGTTTGGTTTTATTCATTTCTTTTCTTTCTTTCTTTTTTTTTTTTTTTTGGCAGGGCAATGAGGGTTAAGTGACTTGCCCAGGGTCACACAGCTAGTAAGTGTCAAATGTCTGAGGCCGGATTTGAACTCAGGTCCTCCTGAATCCAGGGCCAGTGCTTTACCCACTGTGCCACCTAGCTGCCCCAGGTTTTATTCATTTCAAAGTATAATACTATAGTACTATGTGGTTATGGTAAAACTAATCATTTAAAAAAAATTTTTATTTTGTTTTAGCCTCGAGCTGATCCCATTCCAATATGTAGCTTTTGTTTGGGGACAAAAGAATCAAATCGAGAGAAAAAACCAGAAGAACTCCTGTCTTGTGCAGACTGTGGCAGTAGTGGTAAGTTAGTGTATTTTTGTGGTTGCTAATAGTTGTCTTTTGTGATAGGACAGATTCTTCATAAAATTTAGCTCTTTATCCAGTAAAAAGTCTTCCCTCTTCAAAGTAGTTTTTCCTGACATCAGTCATGAGCTCTAAAAATGTTAGGAAGGGAATATATTCTGCCAGATATCAGTAATAGTTGTGTTTAAACAATATTTTATAGTGCACCTCAGTGAATAGGATGCTGGTCTTGGCATCAACAAGGTTTAGGCTCAAATTCCATCTTTGACTTTATATTTGTGATTACCACATGTCCCCTTCACCTCTGTGGACCTTCATCTTTAAAGTGGGGATAATGGTACCCGTAGTACTTACTGCACAGGGTGGTAATAATACTCCAGTGAGATTTTTCTAGGGTTTTTGCAGATCTTAAAGCACTGCTGCATAAATGCCAGCTGCTAATAATATCAGTATTGTCATCATTGAAATCCCACTGGATATGGACTAAACAGAAACTTCTATCCAAGCTCCATGAGGCCATCAAAAGGCTCGATCTTGGTATTTGATCTTGTCCCATAGTCACTGGTGTGATACTTTGCTCGTATTCTTAATGAATATCTGTAGGATGGATCTGTGGGTGAATGAATTACACATTTACAAACTCTATAACAGAATGAGCACATTTGTTTTAAATAACCCAGAACTACAGTTTAGAGGATTTTTCTCCTTAGAGCACCTCCTGGTTTAGATTGTGGCACCTACTGGTGAATTGTGATATTTTAATATAACTCAAATGAAAAAAATGAAGGACCAAGTTATGGACCTGCAAAAATAGCAAAGAAATATCCAGAAATGAGAGAAATTCCTGTAGTTTTAAAGCTAGGCAAAGCGTTAGTGACTGATTATTCATGGATAGAGTCAGTGTTTTCCTCAAAAGGCATTAGTAAATTGAAATGCTGTTCTCTTAACAATGAGAGCTGGGGCAGCTAGGTGGCACAGTGGATAGAACACTAGCCCTGGGGTCAAGAGGACCTGAGTTCAAATTCGGCCTCAGAGACTTAACACTTACTAGCTGTATGACCCTGGGCAAGTCATTTAACCCCAATTGCCTCACCAAAAAAACCCCCAGAACCCCCCCCCCAAAAAAAACAACAATGAGAGCTGCTAAAAGAATAGATAAGAGGGTAGGTAACCTTCTTAAATAAAGAATAATGAAAATTCATTGTCTTCTATCTTGTTTAATAGGTATTGCCACTATTAAATGACCGTTAGCTTGTGGCTGAGAAGGAAGAGATGAATAAGACATTATATTCTTCATGAATAATATACTTATAATGTTTGCTTAAGAGACCTTCACAATCTCTCAGATACAGTTTCATTAAAACTCATCGGTCTGGTTATGGTGTCATATGTAATGATAAAGACCCAGTGATGTTATCAGTATGTTCCATTTTGTTAAACCCAGTGATAGAGTGTCATTGTTTTATGTTGGGACAGGTGGTGTCCTATTCATCCTTAGAAACTTTGATTCCTAATTCTCATTTATGCAAGTATTCAACAAAAAAATTTTGAGCGACCAATCAATAAGCATTTATTAAGCATTTACTATATGCCAGACACCATACTAGACACTAGAAATACAAAGAAAGGCAAAAACCAGTCCCTTTTCTTAAGGAATTTGAATTTTAACACTAGAAACAACATGTTAATAAATACTTTCATACAAGATACATACAGACTTGACAGAAGGTTAACCTAGGGAGGAAGGCTTAGCAACCCGAGGAACTTAAAGTGACCTCCTGAAGAATGTGGAATTTGAGCTGAATCTTGAAGGAAGCCAGAGATTCTAAGAGATAGATTAGAGAGACCATTGCAGGTATGACTACAGTCAATGCCAAAGCACATAGATGGGAGGTGGGGCGTTGTACGCAAGGAGCCACAGTCTAGGCCAGTATTCCCTAGAGCAGGTGGATATCAATAGAGTATAAGAGGACTGGAAAAGCAGGAAGGCACCAGATTGTAGAGAGTTTTCACTGGCAAAGAAAGTACTTTCTAGTGATTCCTGGAGATAATAAAGGAAAATTCATTGGTCAGTTAAGTAGAATATGGATTGGAGTAGGGAAAGACTTGAGATAGGGAGGCCAGATGGAAGGCTGTTGTTAGAATATTCAGGTGAGAGATTATGATGTGAAGTATGGTGTTAGCAGTACAAGAGAAGAGATAAAGAGAGATCTGACAGATATTGTAAAGATAAAAAGGATAAGATTTGACAAGGCATTGTATATGTGGAGCGAAGGAGTGAGAGTCAATAGTGGAGGATAACACTAAGGTTGCAAACTTGGGTGACAAGGAGGTATTGGTGCCCTCGACAGTAATAGTGGAGATCTGAAGAGGGGGTGGGTTTTGGAGGAAAGATAATGAATGACTTCTGTTTTGGACATGTTGCATTTGAGACACCTCTGGGACATCCAGTTTGAAATATCCACTAAGCAGTTGATGAATTGGGATTTGAACTCAGAAGAGATATAAAGGCTGGCTCTGTAGATCTGAGCATCTTCTGCATAGAAGTGATGATTACTAAACCCATGGGAGCTGATGACTTCACCAGGTGAGGTCATGTAGAAAGAAAAGAGATGTAAAATATGATGGTAGATTCCATCAGCTTCTGAATTTTCTCACACCACAGCTTCTCTTTGAATGCATTATTCTGCTGTATATCAGCCTCACAGTTGTCTAGCTTTAATTTGTTCCCAAGCCAAGTCATATGTCTGAAGGACCTAAATAAACATGGCGGGGGCACCAAGGGGGGGGATCATTTCTTTTTCAAATATTTCAAATGTTTCTTTTCAAATATTCCTTTGATTGTAGTGAAATATATTTGAGTGGTGAAGACTTGAAGATTTCTTTTTGGCTTATAAGCTCGAAACTTCCTGCATAAAGAATAAAAGTACTCATTCTTGGATATTTTTAATGAAGTCCTCCTTTCTTCTTGCTCAAATCAGAGAACTGAGAAAGGGATATGTTGGTCTATTTTGTACCTTTTCATTTCAGTCTATCAGAGTTTTATCTTTTTTGGAGAACATAAAGAAGTGTTAGTTTCTTTTCATTTGGTTTAAGGGAGTGATGTTTAAGAAATGATTTTTTAAAAATAATAAACATTTTAATTTATAGTTTTGAATTCCAAATTTTATTCCACCTCCCTCCCTGAGGAGGTAAGGAATCAGATATGGGTTATACATGGGCAATATATGTAATACATTACCATATTAGTCATTTAAGACACGATTTTCAAAGAATTATTTTAAACACCTTTTATTTACTTTTAATAATAAAAATGGTGCCAAACTAGTACCTGGACAGCTTGTGCAGCAGGAATTAGTTTATGTTCAGATGAATTTAGCCTCTTCTTCAGGTAGAGAAATCTTAAGGCTTTGAAATGAGTATATGTTTCATGGCTGAAACCCAAGCCCTAGGGATCTTCATGCTCCTTTGTTTGGCATTAGAGGATAGATCAGAGTTTCTCTTTGGGCTCCGCAACTGAATCCTGTCCTAGTGTTCAGGATAACTTAATCTTCCCTGTAGTGCTCTGTGCCAGTCTGGGTTTGGCTGCTTTAGTCAAAAGCCCATTGTTCCTAACACAGGGAAATGCTTTGTAGACATCCAGTTTATAGGTAAGATCCAGTGGGCGGGGTTTTTTGTTTGTTTTGTTTTGTTTTGAAAATTGAAGGTTCAAAACCAAATACAATTTACTTTTAGGAGCTGTGTTATGACAGCCACTGGTGGTAACTACAGTAGAGAAAAAGCTCCCCATGAATAGCTCAACAGTGCCCTCTAATGCCAGTGGACCTACTCCAGAGCCATTTCAGGCCTTTTGTGGCTGCTTGTGTATATTTGGTGACCCCAGACCTGGGGTTCTTTTGCTTTTATTGTGTCTGGGATCTCTGGCAATCTGGTGAAGCCCAGGAACCCCTTTTCAGAGGGATGTTTTTAAATGAAAAAACAAAAACAATGAAAAAACCATTTAGGGTTACAACTGTATTGAAATAAAATACATTTTTTGCCCCATCCAAGTTCAGAAAAGCCCTGCAATCTCTTGGGGCCTAAGCTAAGAATGCCTATTCGAGCATGATGATGTGACAATGGGGGCTTTATTGAGCTGAAAAAAACCCCACTGGTGACATTTAAGGGTGAGGAAGATGAGTTCACAGGTTGCATTGTGACTGTTTAGATTGATCAAAGGATTCCTAACATAACATGTTTTCATGAGAAATACTGTAAGTACTATAAAACCAGGAGAAACAATAGATGGCAACTCATAAGGAGAATTGATCTTAATGTGTTTGCCATATGTGTCAGATGCTTTTAGTAATTGCCCACCTGAAGTCTGTTTTGTATGATGCTGAATTTACAATTGATTGAGAGATTTCATTTAGAATCTACTTAGATTTCATTGGCATGTGCAATAAACATCTCCCCTTGCCTGACTTGATAAAATAACCACATTTGGAAATTTCTCTTTTCCTAGGATAATCATAGTGCCAGCAGGGGCATTTTATTTAACTATGTTATAAAATACTTCAGATTAGTTCTGTTCCACATGTGAGTGGCAGCTAGCTTTTGTAAAAATTCCTTTTTTATAATATGGATACAGTAAAAATTGGCTATCCCCAAGTTTATAAATATGTTAGAACTTACTGAAGTTTTACTTGATTTTTGACTCCTCATACTTTTGAATTAACGTTTACATTAGTTTTGCTTCATTGAGATCAAATTCTTCTTACCAAAACTCAGCTCAAATGCTAACCTTTTACTTTTTAATGCTTTCCTAATTCTTCCTCCCCCCCTCTCAAAACTCTCCCGCCTTTGTTTTGTGTAAATTCTTGTAAATGTATGTTTTGCTCGCCCCGCCCTGCCCCCCCCCCCCAATGTGAGCTCCTGGAGAGCAGGGACTGTTTCACGTTGTCTTTGTGGTCTGTTCTTAGCACGGGCTTGGTGCGTGGCACTCACTTGGTAGCTGTTTGTTGGTTGATTGGTTGAATTAATTAGTTTGCCACCAAGAGTAGAAATAGAGACTAAATCTGTGATTTCATTGGTATAGTAGTGAACTCTCAGATGAAGATATTTCCTCTACCTTGGTACCTTTGTAATTTATGGACTTTAAAAGTTACCTAGGGGCAGCTAGATGGTACAGTGGATAAAGCACTAGCCTTGGACTCAGGAGGACCTGAATTCAAGTCCTGCCTCAGAAACTTGACACTTACTAGCTGTGTGACCCTGGACAAGTCACTTAACCCTCATTGCCCCACAACAAACCAAAAAAAAGTTACCTAGATTACTTAGAGGATAAATTGAATTAACATTGGTGACTTAGTCGAGTGGTATTAGGGTTTAGAGTCAGGAAATGCTGATTCTCAATCCTGCCTCAGATAACTGAGATTTGTGAGCCTGGGCAAGTCCATCACTCTGCCTCAGTGTTTTCATATGTTAATGGGAATAATAACAACGCTCACTTTCCAGGGTTGTTGCAAAGATAAAATGAGATGATATTTGTAAAGTATGATACTATTATTTTTATTTTTATACATTTTAGAGAATAGAACTGAACCAGGCGCATTACTGGATGGTTAAATCTCATTACTCATAAGCTGTGGTAGTGGTGGTGAAATTAGCTAAGCAAAGATAAATGTACAGCTCTATAATGCTGTGGAAAAATGATAGCATTGTTCTCATTTCAAGCTGACTAACCAAAAGCAGTATAGGGAATGCGACAGTATGCTGGAATGATTCAGTGTTCCCTCCAGCAAGGAAAGAGAGCTTGAGCTGATGACCAAGCACATGGCTTACATGCGGGAGACCTGAGTTATTTCCACAGGTTTACGAATTGTTTTTTGTTTTAACTACACCTTGTACTTTCCCTCAGAAGTTTTTGCTTGTGCTGCAGGGACACTGAGAAAGTTAAGTAATGTTCGCAGTGTTTTTAAAGCTCCGCTACAAATATTATTTGTACTTTAAATTTTTGTGGTTATATGGGTGCTTGTTCATTGTAAATAAACCAAACTATTTTGACTTTACCAAATAAATTCACATTTCACATCAGGTTAGCAAATATTTATTAAGGGTCTGCTATGTGCCAGGAACTAGGCTTGGCCCTGAAAATACAGAAACAAAAATGAAAGCCCTGCCCTCAAGGAGTTTACATGCTAGCGAAGGAAAGAACACGTACATGAAGAAGTAAATAAGAGACTAAGTAAAAGTAAAATAAACCTCAAGGAATTTCAAGAGGGAAGAAGCACTAACCACTGGAGAATCACTTGAGCCAAAGCTTTAAAAGGAAGGGAGGAGTTCTAAGAGTCAGAGGCAAGGAGGGAGAGCCTTCCAGCCATGGACACACTATACAAAGCAAGGAAGGCCATATCCATTAGGCTGCTTTGGATAGAAGGATGTCTGGAGAGGGTAAGTAAGTAATGTGTCATCACCTTAGAAAACCAGATTGGAACCAAATTGTGAAGGGCTTTAAATGTCAGGGGGTGAGAGGTGTGGGGTCGGGGAGACAAGTCAGCCATTGAAGCTTCTCAGGTTGGGCTGTGATGGAGTCATACCTGTGCTTTAGGAAAATCAGCTTGGCACCTTTATAAAGGATAACTAACTGCTAATCCTTCAGTAAATAGTGAAAGATCTTTTGTCATCTTTGAATCAGATATATTAGCAAACATCTAAAACAAAAAAGAGAAACTATTACAAACTGCATAGATTGCCAGAATTTTAAAAGGAATTGAGGGGCAGCTAGGTGAGGCAGTGGATAAAGCACTGGCCCTGGATTCAGGAGTACCTAAGTTCAAGTGTGGCCTCAGACACTTGACACTTACTAGCTATGTGACCCTGGGCAAGTCACTTAACCTTCATTGCCCCCCCCCCCCGAAAGGAATTGAAATAAGAATTAATGATATCCTGTTACCATAGGTCACTAGTTATTCTATAAAACTCATTCACTTGAATTAACTGGACTATGAGAAAGTAAAACTCAAATGTTTCTTCACCCTTTAGCATTCATCAAATTATTTATATTATGCCTTCTCTTTAGCTAACAGGGAAATTTATACTTGAAGTAATAAGGGAAAAATTGTGGAATATTGGAAAGTGGATAGGTTATCTAAAGAGTCATAACCTGAGGAGTAGTAGTGGTTGAGTTGAAATATTCTTGTGGAAGTTAAATAAGGAACTGAAAGAAAAATACAATTCATTGCATTCAGCAATCTTTGGTTCCTTTCCTTGTTCTGCCTTTCATTTCCCAAATGAAAGGTGAAGTTCCTTTGTTGGTAATTTTATTATTATTATTACTACTTTTAATTATCTCTATCTGTACTCACTGCCATAGGCTAGCTTTCATAATGGCTAATAAGCATAAAATATGTTTTGTTATTTCAGTAACTATTAACTATTTTTTATTTTTATCTATATTGTTCATAGGGTAGATTAGCTGTGTGACCCTGATCAAGTCACTTAACCTTCTTTGCCTCAGTTTCCTCATCTGTATGTGAGATTTAAAATTGGATATAAGAGCATTAAACTCCCCTTTAACCTTTCCCTTATATATCTCCCAGACCAGTAAGAGAAAGAAGCCTCTGAGCTTTAGTTAGAGATGGATTACTTAGCTTTTATTGTTTGGGAATTAATTAGCCAACAAACAAGGTGATGCTGATTAAAGAAATAGGAAAGTAGAAATACAAATAAATAGTCTTAGATCTAAGCTTAGTCTATATTCCTTATAAAACTCACCAAATCCCAAGGCCACCTCTGAGACTGAGAACTTCGTCAAGCACGTGCTGTTACCGAGGACCAGGCCAATCACCAGACCACGCTGTCAAACCTGAGTTAGCGTGTGTGTGCAGAGCGAGCGAGCAAGAGAGAGAGAGAGAGAGAGAGAGAGAGAGAGAGAGAGACCACTTCCGTTCTCTCCTTGCCTTTAAGCTTGCACCCCGGAAGTGGAGTGCTCGGTATCAGCAGGCACACAGCTGTTCGTCAGGTCTCCTCCGAAAGGGCAGTCCTTCAAAAACTGGCGTCCTTCAGTTATTGTTAACCAACTCTTTTAAATTTTAGTTAAAAGCTTTCATTTTTTACCACATGTAAAATAAGCTGGAGAAAGAAATGGCAAGCCACTTCAGTATCTTTGCCAAGAAAACTCCAAATGGGGTCATGAAAAATTGGATGTCACTAAAAAATAATGGAAGATTATGTTAAAAACTGTTTCAATAAGTGAATCTCAAAAGCTACAGTGAACCTGCCCATCCTGTATTATTCTTGTCATTGTCCTCCTATAAATCTGCCATAGGAATCCACCTACGATGACAAGGCTATCCTTGAGTTCTCTTAACATTGCTTGGATCTTGGTAGAAAACATGGCTACCCATCTTATGTAGGTGAACACCTCATCTTTTGAAGGGGAGAGAGAGTCATACCTTTTTCTGACCTCATTCATGTCACTTCTTTGTAATTTCCTGTACCCTATCTGTAGTGCTCCTTTTAGTCTGCCCTT
Source organism: Dromiciops gliroides (assembly GCF_019393635.1). Classification (NCBI taxonomy): domain Eukaryota; kingdom Metazoa; phylum Chordata; class Mammalia; order Microbiotheria; family Microbiotheriidae; genus Dromiciops; species Dromiciops gliroides. The sequence continues at coordinate 54,954,153 of NC_057862.1, forward strand.
TAGGTTATCTTCAAATAGCAAACAATAAAAGATGAGGAAAGAATTTAATGGAGACAATTGAGCTCATATCTTCATAGAGTGTAAGATTTCAAAACAAAAAAAATTATTTAAAAAGGCTAGGTGCTATACATAGGTGCCATTTTGAGTTTATAGAGTATTTTTGGCATTAAATTTTTGCTAGTTTTATTAGTAGGACTTCTGAAGTTCTTAGTTTACTTCTTTTCCTATTTAAAGACATTGATCTCCTTTCCATCAGAGTACACTTTTTTTTTTTTGGTGAGGCTATTGGGGTTAAGTGACTTGCCCAGGGTCACACAGCTAGTAAGTGTTAAGTGTCTGAGGCTGGATTTGAACCCAGGTACTCCTGACTCCAGGGCCGGTGCTCTATCCACTGCGCCATCTAGCTGCCCCCAGAGTACACTTCTTAATGACAGGATTCTGACTTTACTTGATTGTTCTTTGCTAGACAGAAAGGTTTTGTGTTATTTATATAGATATGTATATATCTATATATATTTATGTGTGTGTTTAATTACTCATTTGATATAGAAATACTTCTAATAAAATAGGGTCACAAGTCAAATCGATATGCTTGGATGTCTGTCTCACTGGCAGAGATTGGCAGCTGCCTGGGACAACAGTTTATTTTCTTTGTATTTTAAATACAGATGTTTAGTTACAGTTTTTAAACTCAAAAATAATGTGCTTTTATTCATAGTATTGATGATTGATTTTGAATGTTTCACTTAAAAATAACTACATCTTGTGGTAGGTAGAATTTTATGAAGCACCTGTTAAGCTTTAGAAAGAAGGGACAGTTTGGCATAAGTCCAAAATACATATTTAAACAATGAGCCTGCCACAGTCAGGAAATTATAAAAGTTTTAAAATCTCAGAATCTGCTTTTTTATTACACATTCAATTTTCAATTACATTTTGGTTATAACTTCTTTCACATGGGATTTACTAATGTTCTTGCTGGCTTAGAGGCAAGGTTTTTTAAAAAAAATAAGTAGAGTTTAAAATCTCCACCAGTATGTGGGATAAAAGCCCACCATATAGAAAGATTAAGTGGCCCCCAGTGGTTGTTGACACTGTGCACACCCACTTTGGACCTTTTGAAATAATCAGAAATAATCAGGCCAAAGCCTGTATGATTTCTCAACTGTCTAAGATGGAGTTGCACTTAAAAGATTCTGGTTTTTCTTTTGGAAATAGACAGCTATCCAGTAGTATTTGAAATGTACCTCTTGTAGGGTGAGCCTTTGGTCTGGCCCAAAGATCTGCAGGGCACAGGAAAATGACCTACCACGGCTAGCTCCGGATAAGCTGCAGTGGGATGGGGGAGGTGCATGATCTTCACTTTATGTGAGTTATGCACCATCTCACCTGGCTCCAAGTGTAATTGAATATTTATATCCGTTGTCTCAATATTAAACCTTGGGTCCCAGAGATAAAAATGGCCTTAACTTGGACCCTTACTGGCACTTCTGCCACTGTCAGATTGTGCATTGTTTGACCCACAGTAACAATCATCTCATTTTATTTAGGTTGGGTTGAATGAAATGTGCCGTTTGGGCAAGTTTCTTTTGAATTTTATGCCTCCAATCATACCAGCAAGTGTTTATGGTCTCAAGGTGTGTCTATTGAATAGCATTTCTTTCAAATTACATGTTGTGGTTTTTTTTTTTTTTATTGTAGTACATGCTTGGTAAGAATGAATCTGATCTCCATTTTAGCCACCAGCCACCTCCTCCTCTTATTGATAGGATGCTCTTGTTTTAGAGCATATTTTTTTAAATGAAGTTTTATAAGTTTCATGTAAAATTTTTCTAGCCCGTCTTTTTACCTTGGAAGAATGAGAACTATTTAAGTAAGTTCCCTTTTGTATTTTTAGTCTAGGATATATTTTCATTCCATATGTGCTTGGAAAAAACTAATCAGAATTTCTTAGGCTTTATTGACTATATTTTTGGCATGTTTATCTTTTTTGTCATTTGCTTATTATGTTATGTTATCCTACTTTTAAAACTTAGCTAACTGTGGATTTTGGTTTACATGCAGTCAAGGGAATAGTTTCAAAGGTTATCCTGAGTCCTTTTTCTGAGCACTGTCTACAGAGCAGTGCAGCTGATAAGCAATCAATAATTAAATGGTGCTGGTGGTTTATGAAAGCTGCAGGAGTTCAGACTTCAGTGAAGATAGCATGATATAGATATTCACTGTCAAGTTTGTAAAGGCTAATAGTGAGAGGAGCTGTAATGTTCTTCAAATTAAAAAAAAAACACCTTGACCAGATATTTCTATTGTACCATAAATGGGCATTCCTTCACAGGAAAGAATTTGTGTAGTCATCCCATTTCTTTTTCCAGGAAAGGGAAAGACAAGACAGCCCATGATTCTGTGATTTTTTTTCCAAAATTATTAGTCTTGTATTCTGCTGATCTGATTCTAAAACTGGCACCATTGAATGTCTACTAAGTGTACATTAGAAAATGTGAGTCAAAAATTAGAGATAGGGGATGCAGCAAAAGTTTCTTAACATCAAGCAATTTACATTTTTTTTATAGGACACCCATCATGTTTGAAATTCTGTCCAGAATTAACAACAAATGTAAAGGCCTTAAGATGGCAGTGTATTGAATGCAAGACATGTAGTGCATGTAGAATCCAAGGCAAAAATGCAGTAAGTTCATATTTTAATAGTTAAATGATCTTTTATTAGTATTCACTTTTTTGTGAGTGGGAGAGGGGAAAAATCTGTAGACCAGTAGCTGTTTTTCACTTTAAATGTTTCACTGCTATAATTTATTGATATTTTTCTTTTTCATTCCAGAATGCATGGAGATACCTTAATACTTAAACTAGTTTTGTTGGTTATTGTTAATTTGCTAATACATAGTTTGAATGACATTTTCCAGTTGGGTTAGCCATTATTCAACTTATTTTGTGTTGCATTACAGGATAATATGCTTTTTTGTGATTCTTGCGATAGAGGGTTCCACATGGAGTGCTGTGACCCACCGCTTTCCAGAATGCCAAAAGGTGAACTTTTAAAATCTTTGAAACCTTTCTTTAAAAGTTTCATAGGCATTCTCCAGAGTCATCTTTATGTTAGAGGTCTTAGAAGTAGGCATAATGAATGATTAGTCATACAATTTACCCCTTGACCTGGTATCTTAGAGTTTAGAATGGAATATGAGTATGGACTTCATTGGTAGGTAACATGACCAATAAATTTGTTCAGTTCAACATAATTAAGAAAAAGGAACTCCAAAGAGCTGCTTACAGCTGTTGAGAGCAGATCTTTTAATTGTTGCCCTAAAACTATTCCCCCTTCCCCACAAAAATGTCTCAAATCAGCATTCTAATTAGGTGAGGTGGTTTTCCATGGTAGTCTAGCGTTTTATTGGTCAAAACTCATTTTCTGGAGGCAGCTAGGTGCAGTGGATAAAGCACCTACCTTGGATTCAGGAGGACCTGAGTTCAAATCTGGATTCAGACACTTGACATGTACTAGCTGTGTGACCCTGGGCAAGTCACTTAACCCCCATTGACCTGCAAGACAAACAAACAAACTCACCTCACTTTCCTCAAGGATGAAAGGTTAAAACTATTCTGTATTGCACACCACAAACAAACACAGGGAAGTGTGGACCAGTGGAAGGAATGTTGGATTTGAAGTCAGAGAACTTGCTTTCAAATTTCAGCTCTGCTACATAACACCTGTGTGACCTTGGAGAAGTTCCTTGTCTCCTCTGGGCTTCAGTTTCCTTGTCTCTAAAAGACAGTGATTGAACTAGATAACCTCTGAGAGGCTCTTGAGCCTCTTGAGGTTCTAAATCTGGAATCCTAAATATACATTAAATATCTTCTAGTATCAATAATGACAATATATCATTGTGTCTTTGGTTCCTGCAAAGTAAAGAGGAGTTGAAGTTTCCAATCAATTTACTGGTATTTTTGGATCATAGATTTGAGCTAGAAGAGACCTCAGAGACTCCCTGGACCAACTATTCATTATTATAAATTAGTAAACTGAGACCTAGAATGGTTAAATCATGTGTCCAAGGTTACATAGGTAGTAAGAAGGGTGAATCCTTGTCCTCTGACTCCAGATGCAGTACGCCTAAACACGATGGTCAAGTTTGTCTCATATGACATGAGCATTCCTCCATCATAAAGAGATACATAGATGATTACTTAGCCCAGCATTCCTTCTATAGCTGTACTTTCTCAGTTTGTAGTAATATGAAGATGCAAATATGTATGTGTTTTGCTGATCTTTATTTGTTTATAATTTTCAGTGATAAAGCAGATATCTATATAAACTCATTAATCTTAAGGTACCTTTTCTACTCTCCCCCAAAAGACTAAAGGCTTTTCATTTCTGATGAGAGAGGTAGGTAGGGAAATAGGATAAGTCTGAGAATAAGACACAAGGCATTGGGAATGAGATCATGATGGCAGTTTCGTGTAAGTTCAGACTGTTGCCATCTCTTCACCAGTATTTCTTTTTTTAAGCTGGGAAAATTGACTTGATGGTGGCTTCTTTCTCAGAAATGTGAAAAGGGACAAATGTTCTTTTTTTCATTTTTCCTGGAGTAAAAGCTCCCCACAGCAACCACCTTGTGTGCAACATGTTAAAATTACAGTCACTGTGTAATATCAACAACCTAAAATAAGTTATATTTATTTTTTTCTAATATATATATATCTAGGGATGTGGATTTGCCAAGTCTGCAGACCAAAGAAAAAGGGAAGAAAACTACTTCATGAGAAAGCTGCACAAATTAAACGACGATATGCAAAACCTATTGGACGGCCGAAAAATAAACTAAAACAACGAATGTTGTAGGTTGAATTCTTATGAGAAAACAATTTTCATAGTGTGCTTTCCAGAATCTCACCCTTTGGGGATCCAGGATAGATTAGTATAACTACCTTAGTACCCACCTGTTTGTTTCAGTGTCAGTGCCTAAAACCTTAATACAAAATATTGTGCATCATGTATAAACAATGAAATAGTTTTGAAAATAATGAATATAATTACAGTTGGCATTGGGGTATTTTGGCAAAAAAACATGAGGCCTAAGTAATATTTTTAAAACAGTGAGAGAGAAATAGTCCAAGAAGATTCAATAAAATAAGCTGCATCGATCAGCTTGCCTTATCACTGGCAGGATAAGGGAAGAACTTAATTCTATAAACATTACTGTATAAATTTTAAATCAAGGTCATTATCTGGACTGAGGCCATTCTTCCTGCTAATACTATATCTGCTTCTGATCCTAATTTCCACAAATAAGTGTTTCCAGAAAGCTTCAGATGCATCACAGCAGATCCAGAGCCATCAAAGAGCTAGACAGAACTGTTTGGCACACCATCCGACATAGAGTTCCCCTTTGTTTTAAGTTCCCTAAAATCTTGACTGGTTTTAGTTTCCAGATGAAATCTTCACATGTGCTCTCCTGTACTGCCTCCAAATCATGGCACAGTTTCTAGTAAAGATATTTTTTTATTTTATGGTATTCTATATTGGTTTCTAAATTCTTATATGGATTCGTTCTGACTTGATAGGCAGTGGCATTTTTTAAAAACCTGATTCTCCTGTAAGTGTTTTGCTGCCTTTAGATTAAATGCCTCATTCGTTAGAGTGTTATTCTATGCAGGGAATTTGATCATAAGGGACAATTGACACATAAGGGCTAAGAACAGGAAACAAAATGTCAAAATCTTTTTATTCATTTGCTGTCTGCTCTTCTGTCTTGATTACATTTGGGGTTCATTCAGTATAGCTAGTCATTTTCAGGAGACTATTAGAACCCATTGACTTTTCTTCTGAGTGTAGTTTTTGCCAGATTCTAGATGTAAATATAATATATTTTGAAGAAAATCTTCCTTATGTTAGCATTATTTGAAGCAGAAATTATATGTTTTTACATTCATCTTTCAAAACCATTGTTCCCTAAATGAGACTGTGTGCTAAGACTGCAGTTTAAAAAAATAGGATCTCATCTTCCTAAAGAAAGGATATAACTGAAAATTATATTTGGCACCAATCCTAATTTGGTAGAAAACTGTCTCATGAGCTCTCAGAATCTTTAAAAATAAGCCAGTGTCTCCACTGATTAATATTAAATAGTAATATTTTAAAATTGGCTTATTTCAGGGAGAGAGATTTTAGGAAATCTGAAACAGATTTCCAGTGCAAATTTGGGGGTATCTTTGACAGGATCAGTTATTTATCTAACATTCCTAGTACATTTTCTAATACTAAAACTGATCTTCAATATTACTTGTATTTGATTTTAGAGGGGCAGTCAAGGAAGGACCACTTAAAGGGCCCAGAATAATTTTACTTCAGTACAGCTCAGGCAGGAATCCTAGACTGTTCCCATCTACAATCATTAGAACTTATTCATTTTATCTTCTCATTTCAGATAATAATCTTAGTGGAAGCTTCTTTTGGGGAGGGGAGAAAATGTATTGTTTTCTCCACTCAGACAGCTGTAGTTTAAATTCTCATCTCCTGTTGCCTGGTTTATTGAAAGAGCCTCCTAATTGTTCCCTGTGTCTCCTGTATATCCTCTCGCCAATCTGTTCTCCACATTGCTACCCAATTAATAACCCTAAAACACATGACCATGTTCCCTCTCACTGCCCCAAGCACTCATTTTTTCAGTGTTTCCCTGTTGCCTCTAAGACAAAATACAAATTCATCAGCCTGGCATTGAAAGCCTCCCCACCTTTCCAGACTTGACTTCATATCATTCTCCTTTGGATACTCTGTTGTGCTATGAGGCACTGTGTGTGCACTGCAAAGATCTGTGGATGTTTATTCCAAGGTCCTGGCACTAAATCTCAGTTCTGCTGTTTAACTCTGCCAGTGGGGACTTAGGCAAGTCACTTCATTTCTCTTGTCAGGCTCAGTTTGCTCATCTGTAAAAGAAATGAGTTGGCCGAGAAGGACTCTGTGGTCTGGCCTGGTATCTGTGTCTGGTGTAGGGCGTTCCATCTTCTCTATCAGTGCCTTTACACAAGTCATTCTCCAGGCACTCCAGGAGTGCACATAGTAGGCGCTTCATAAGTATTTCTTGACTTGAATTGTATTTACATTTATTTCAGTTTTAAAAAAAAAAAAGGATGCTCTAGTGCTTTCTTTATTCAAAAGACTCCAGCTAAAGCAGTAATTCCTTTTAGAGTAATATGATATAAAAACAAAAAGTATCAATAAAAAAATTCTTAAGAGTAAACTTCGGCATTCACAGCACCTTTGGCTCACTGCTTGGCTGTGTTTACATATTTTGCAGCAGACTTGTTGTGGGATAGAATGACCCCACCATTATGTAAAGTGGAACTAATTATCAATTGCTGGTCGTGTGCACAGTGGTGTTGTTGATGTAGATCTCTATGGATCACGTGATGCTAAATATGTGTGGAAATCATCTTTGTTAATGGATTACTCCATCAGATTGTCAATGTCATGTCTGGTTTTCTGTAGCTTGCTTCTCTTAGAAAATTGCTTCAGAGTTTTCTGTTCTTATATATATATATATATATATGTGTATATATGTATGTATGTATGTATGTATGTATATGTATATATACACACATATATATGTATATATATATATAATCAACATTTTGTGCCAAACAATCAATATTTTCTCCCCAAAGGGAGTTTTATTGGTTTTCTTGTCCTGAATAGACTTTATTTGCCATTTTTAATTGTTAATGATTTCTTTGTTTTAGAGTAATAAATGGATGGACATGTTCGAATTATGTAGAATAATCAAAGTAACTTTGAAATAGCAGGTTACTCAAAATTTCAAAAATTCATCCTTTTGCTTTTGGAGAACACATCTGTCTTCCTCAATACGATAATACAGACATTTCAATGAGATCAAAATATCTCATTTTGTAGTAGTGGAAAGCATAACTCTATTTAGTGACAATTAAAATGTAGTTTTCTGTCAGTTTGCTTAGAATTATTTTTACTTATATTACCCTTAGTGTTTATATGGTCACATATGCTGAAGACTTCCCTATCTTTTCTTCTTGGATATATGTGTGTGTATGTGTGTGTGTGTGTGTGTGTGTGTGTGTGTGTGTGTGTGTGTGTGTGTGTGTGTGTGTGTGTGTGTGTTCCCTGGGGAATTGTGGTGCTTGGCAGTTGTTTATCTTTGCTTTTACAGAAATGTCTGGTTAGTGGTAAAGAAAACGTTTTCAGCGTTCTAGTTCAATTTTTAATTTTGAGCATATAAAACACATATAGGTTATATTAGAATTATTGTTTACTCTTTTTGTTATTTGTTGCTTTTTAATATTGATTTTGTTTTCCAACTTTTTACCCAGGTCTGTTACCAGTGATGAAGGATCCACGAATGCATTCACAGGAAGGGGGTCACCTGGTAGGGGTCAAAAGACTAAAGTCTGTACCACACCTTCATCTGGTCATGCTGCATCTGTGAAGGACTCAAGCAGCAGATTGGCTGTTACAGACCCCACTCGGCCTGGTGCCACCACCAAAATCACCACCACCTCCACCTACATATCTGCCTCTACACTTAAAGTTAACAAGAAAACCAAAGGGCTCATTGATGGCCTTACTAAGTTTTTTACACCATCACCCGATGGTCGCAGATCACGAGGTGAAATAATAGACTTTTCAAAGCACTATCGTCCAAGGAAAAAGGTCTCCCAGAAACAGTCATGCACTTCTCATGTGTTGGCTACAGGTACCACACAAAAGCTAAAACCTCCACCTTCTTCACCTCCACCCCTAATCCCCATCTCTGGTCAGAGCCCCAGCTCACAAAAATCCAGTACTTCCACTTCTAATTCTCCCCAGAGTTCTTCTAGTCAATCAAGTGTACCCTCCTTTGGCAGCCTTACTAATCACAGTCAGCTGAAGGGACTTTTTGATGGACTTTCTCATATTTATACTGCTCAGGGACAGTCTCGAAAAAAGGGACACCCACGTTATGCACCACCCAAACGTTTGCGTCGTAAACCTGAATTCTCTTCCACAACAAAATCCAATGCCCATTTCTATGGGAAGAAAGATACTAGAATTAGGTTTATTTCTCACTCCTCCGTGTCCTCTGGCTGGGGACTGTCTAGAGGACGTATTTTTAAAGCAATTGCTCACTTCAAGCGAACAACTTTCCTTAAAAAGCACAGGATGATAGGCAAATTAAAGTATAAAGTGACCCCTCAGATGGGGACCCCCTCACCAGGGAAGGGGAGCTTGGCAGACGGAAGGATTAAACCTGATCAGGATGATGGTAAGCAAAAGGTCAAAGCTCCAACCAAACCTACGTCCTGTCCCTCTCCTCCCCACTGGAAAAAAAAATAATAAACTAGTTCTTATTTGTCACATAGGCCTAGCTATTTCTCTTGTTTTGACTTCACTTTCATAAAGAAGCAATGAAATGTAGACCTGTTTCTGCCGCTAACTAAACCTCCAAAATGTTTGTCCAACTAATACTTTCGTACATTCTGTTATTTATTTTCATCTATAGTGACACAAGGACCCCCCATCCCCACCCCATGCCCTCATTGCATCACTTATGGCTTTGTAGTAGTCCTGCATGAACAGCAAGTGTCATTGCCCTGCACCTTCCCCTGAGAGGTTGTGCAGGCCTTAGCTCTGGGTACTGCTGCTGCTTCCAGGCGCGTGCTTCAACTCAGCGTCTTTCTCTGTTCCGTTGTCTTTTCATGACAAATTCCATCCTGCTTCATCTATGATAACAGGAAATGTACTTTGGGGTATGGTGTTTTTTACTTTGGGTTTTTATTTTTTAAAGAAAAGTGTTTTCATAAATTTCAGCTAACATATTGACGTCTTAAAATTTTTGCTAATTTTTCCCCAACTTGCCACTTAAGGGAGTATTAAATTTGATTGTTTAAAAGGTAACACTAGAAGTATATAGAGATCAGTATAGCTACTGATCTAGAATAATTTCATATGTTTTTCCAAAAAAATCCCAACCAAATAAGGTAGGGAAAAACAACAACAGGAAAGGTACTGGACAGTTCAAGCAAAGTTTGGATAAAACAGGTAAAAGGGTAAAACTGTTCCTGAATCTGTGTGCTATACCAAGAATAAAATCTTATACACCTCAAAACAAAAGGGACAAGTTAGAAAATACCGAAACACTGCTTACTATGCTGATTGAATGCCATTCTGGTAGTTTAAGGAAGGTTTTAAAGATTCAGATCAGTGAATACCCTTTCTGCTGGTTTTTAATAACAGATACTGAAATCAAAATAAGCATCAAACAGGAAGGTACAGATGTAAATGTGGTTGGAAGCAAGGATTCTGTTACAGAAGAAGATTTGGATGTTTTTAAACAGGCCCAAGAACTTTCCCTGGAGGTAAGTTGTAGGTGGCATCACATCACCCACAAATGTCTGATGAGAAGTAGCAGCATTTATGGAGTGTTGTTATGTTCCAAGCACTGTGTTAAGCAGCTTACAGATATTATCTCATTTGATACTCATAAAAGCCCTGGGACATAGGTGCTTCTCATCCCCATTCTACAGATGAGGAGACTCAGGCAAACAAAAGGGAAGCGGCTTGCCCAAGGGTCATAGAGCTAGTAAGTGGGAGAGATCAGATTTGAACTCGGGTCTTCAGGCCCAGCGCTGTATCCACTGCCCCATCTAGCTTGCCTTGGTGTGGTTTCAAATTCGAGTTTCACCTTTTGATGTGCATGTCTCCAGGATAAATTACCTTCAAACTCTTCTTCACTTCAGAACAAACTATTCATTTGTGCTTTTTGTGTGAACGGTGGTGGCAGTGTCAGATTAGACCGGCACCCTGCCCGTGTCTGTTGAAGGAGGCCAAAGAAGTGATAGACCAAGCAGAGGCGAGGTTAGCTGACAGGTTCCTTTTTACCAGAGGAAAGAGGATATTCCATCTTAGACACCAAAGAATTGCATAGCAGAGGTACTGATTCCATGCTGATGGAGGTGGTCACCGTGAAAAGTGTCTCTTACATCCAGCTTTCTTTGGATTTAATTGGTATTTCGGGATTATATTTCATTACCAATTACTGTGTAATAATCACAGTTCACAATTTATGCCTAGCACTCAAGAGTTTACAAAGTGTTTTCTGTGCAACAGCCCTGTAACGTGGCGAGTTCCCATGGTACGATCCTCATTTTTCAGAGGAGGACACTGAGGTTCAGAGAAGCTCAGACAACAGCCAGGCAGCTGAGTTCAGGGCTCCCTCAGCTCCACCCTGTTATTCTGGAAGATCAAACCTGTGACTTTCCTGGACACCGCCCAGCCAGAGGCTGACACTTGTCACACATCAGTTTTATAGTTTGATGTTCTTCAAACAGTAAACAGTGGTCCACTGTGTAGTGTGTATTTTTATTGACACCTACCAGGTTTTATTTTCAGATATAGTAGCTAACATTTATGTAGCACTTAAGGTTTGCACTGTGCTTCAAATCCTATCTCATTTGATCCTCACAGCTCTGTGAGATAGCTGCTATTCTTATCCCAGTTTGATAAATGAGGAAACAGACTGGAATAAAGGGTCTCACAGACACGGGGACTATCAGAGGCAGGATTTTCCAAGTCTCACAGTCTATTGTCCCTACTGCTACCTAAAAATTCAAATGAATGCTTAAAGCACATGTCTTGTCAAGTTTAGACTTTTCTCCATAATTTCTCCTTTAAATATTTTCTTTTGATTCAGTAAGCTATTATTATTCCTAAGCTTCGTTATTTGGTCTGTATTTCCCTAACTTGCTTGAGTAAGTTCTGCCTTATCACAATGATTGTAGATGTGTCAGGCATTTGTACGTCCTTGAACTATTCTTTAATGTTTCTTTTTCACCTTGCTTCTCCTCAGGCTATGGTATTACTATCTCTTTGGATAAGATAAAAGCAAATTTTCCCTCAAACTAGCTCAAATTTTGCCATCCTATACTCTGATCAGAGTAGCTCTAGTTGTTATATTTCAATATAATATAGAGATGAAAAAAGATTATTCTCTATAAGATGCCCTTCAAACTGACTTGCCCAACATAAACATGTGTGGCATCATCCACACCATTGTATCACCTCATCTTATTTAATATATATTGGCATCGTTTGCACCCATTTAATACAACATCAGCACTACAGCAGAACACTTTACTACTGTTTCCTGGGGTAGCAGGTTTTTTTCCCCCATCATTATAACTTCAAAAGAATTTGTAAACACATTTGACAGTATGAGAATTCCAAAAGATGATTTTCTAAAAAGAATAGTGGGTACCACGTTCTATATTCTTTTAAAGTAGACCTCAGTAAATTTTTCTGAAAAACTTATAGATAAGTGAAATAGTCCTCTTCTTTATTTTAATTGCCCCACCTCCTAGTGAGGTAGGAGGATTAAATGAGATTATGTTTGTAAAGCTCTTAGCACAGTGCCTGGAACATAGTAGGCACTTACAAAATGCTTCTTCCCTCCCTTCCTTTTTAAATCCCTGTTGATATTTACATTTAAACTTTTAATTTTCCTTCCTCCTAACAGAAAATAGGATGTAAAAATGGTGTGGAATCCAGTGGACGGTATCCTTCAGTAATAGAATTTGGAAAGTATGAAATCCAAACCTGGTACTCTTCGCCTTATCCACAGGAATATGCAAGGTAGTATAGAATAACCTTGATAAATATGCTTTGTTTAAGTAAAAGAAGAAGCATCATGATTTTAAGAAGGTAGATGCCTATAGAAAACCAAATCAAATTTGGTAATTGATTCTAGCAACTCTCTTACCTTTTCTGACACCCTTTTATAATATTTTAAAATCTTATTTAAATGACTTGTACTTATTATTTACATATTCATTGTAAACCATATTTTCTGGCTACTTGACCATATTCTTTCTATGGTTTTATTGGACAGGTATCTCTTTGACATGAAACAAAGTATAAAAAAATGTTTTTACCCTTGGAAAAATCTTTGAAAACATATTTACCACCTTCTAATTTACCACTGTCTAGGAAGATTTCCCTTCCTAATTAAAATGCTTATCTATGGGGAGAGAGAGAGAGGAGGAGAGGGATAGACAGACAGACACACTTAATGTTATGTTTTCTAGATGCCTTTATTGAGATGTAGCCAAAAAAACCCCACCCAAACATGAAGAAAGAGCAGTATTAAACACCTTCCCCAATTTTTATTCCTAGAACCACTTTTGGTCAAGTAGTTTAAGAGAAAACACTGATGTTGGTTTTAGGTATGGTGAGCTTTAAGACTCCTAAATAACTATTGCTAGGTAGCGTTTAGTGTGAATAACAAATGCCTGATGTAGTCACATGTATTTGAATTTGCACTATTCATAGTTATAGTTCTGTAAAATATAGTGATTTTTTTCAGCCCACTGAAAATATTCAGTGCAAATTCAAATAATGTGACCACTTCTGGGGATTTATTATTTGTATTAATGAGGGACCTGGCTGTAGAAGAGTCTGCCTATACACTAGTAATATACTTGGATTTCTTCACTCATGCTGTTCAAGAACTTGCAATTAAAACAATCTTGTGTTCCTTCTGGATTTCCACCTTATTTCTCTCTACTACATCAGCATCTGCCTAGTCACCTAATTGGAATGAACTGAAAGTGTGTATACTAGTACTTAGAGCATCAAATTGAGTGAAAAGATCTGACTTTTCTTCCTGGCTTCCATTAACTGGTAGTATTATCTTAGACAATTGTAATAAACTCCTCCAGCCCCTGATTTTCCCACTCTTGACATCAGGCTAATCATATGCCTTCTCCTTTGAGATTTCTATGTAAAAGGTACCATATTAAGTACAGGCTTTGAAATTTCTACTATTTCTGTCACTACTGTCTCACAGTTCTTGAACTTGGAAGTATTTGAGTGCTTTTTGTTTGGAACTGGGGATATCCTTATGTTGTAGGTAGAATACAGGTACTATGGTTGTTTGTATTTGCAAGGTGAGCAATAATGATCCAAAGGGGAAAGAAAACTTGTCCAAAGTCACAGGAAGAGTGGGTAGTAGAATTATAAAATAAAGTCAGGTCTTTGGATTCTTATTTCTTCCTTCTCTGTATTAGGCTAAATAGATTCAGGAAAGTTATCTTCTCTAGTGGTGGAAATAGAGACATGTCAATTTTAGAAGCTCCTCAGTTATACACAATATTTAATGAATTCATTAAAAGCCATTCCCACAGTAAAAAACAATCACATTTCCACCACTAACCTTTTTAAGCAAATAACAACATTGATGTGTAGTTTGGGAATTTGAAAGAGTGTCGCTATTGACAGAAGCTGGCCTCTGACTCAATGTTGCCCTTCTGGCATTACGGTGGCTTAAAATCTGCAAATATCCTTTTGTCTAAAACATTTTTAAGAAAGTATGTGTTTAGTTTGAATAGTAGAGATGAGAAATATTATTAGTTATGTCATAAATGAGTTAACATTTCCTTTACCTCACTGTCTATCTGGGTATCATTTGTTTAGACTACAATGTAGAAAAGCCTTGAGAAAAAATGAATATTTAATTTTTTAAATTGACCTAAAATGCTAACTCTCTAATTTTTAAACTTCAACAGATTACCAAAGCTTTACCTGTGTGAATTCTGTCTTAAATACATGAAAAGTAAAAACATTTTGTTAAGGCACTCAAAGAAATGTGGATGGTTTCATCCTCCAGCCAATGAAATCTACAGAAGGAAAGATCTGTCAGTATTTGAGGTAGGCATATGTAAAATGAAAACCCCATTTTAAAACAAAGTTAAACATGTACTTGTTTGCCTTCTACAAGGCAAAAATTATAAGGAACTTTGATATTGAGACTCATATTTTTCTCTAGTGGTAACTTTTCCACTTTCTGGAGTTGTTCTAGCATTTAAACCAGTTCTTCCCAGCTGCTAGAGTACCTTTTTACTATCGCAGTGACTTCTTTCCCTTTCCTGAAGTAATTATAATTCATGTCCACAAAAAATCAAATTCACCAGTGAATTGGTGACCTCAATAATCTTTCCATTAATTGCTTCTTTGGTGATAGGAATTAGCCTTAGCCAGCAGCTGTAGAAAATCTCTGGTTAATGTTGCCTTTGAAGATATCTCCCTCTCCAGAGAGTTATGCAGCTGTAGACATCTCCCTTATCCGCAGCCACCTGTGTTCCCATCCATTTCTTGGCAGCCTGTGTGGCCTTCTTGACAAGAATGCTGCAGCTGGTGGAAGCTCTCCCATCTCTCCGGATGGCCACCCCATCAAGAATTCTGTTGGTCCCAGTAATCCCATGTGACTATGTAGCTGTAAACTTAGGTTGTTCTAAAGGTATTTGATGTTTTCAGAGTTGACTTGATGAAGAACACTTTTTAATCCTATTTTTAGGATGTCAATAATATAGGGAGGTTTGAAGGAGGATTGAGTTTAGGGGGAATGATAATCATTTTGTTTTGGACATATTGAGTTGGAGGTACCAGTGGTACATGTATTTGGCAGGGTACACCAGACAGTAACTGGAGTGCAAGAGAGGGATGAGAGAGAGAAGTGAACAGGCAAGTATCCAGAGGATTTATACACATTGCCCAGGATCACACAGATAGATAGATGCTAAGTCAAGTTTTCAATCCAGTTTCTCTGACTCTAAATTCAACATTTTTCAGGGTCCTTCACTACTTAAGAGAGAACATAGAGAAAGTGATAGGTCAGGGGTATGGCCAGATCAGGGAAAAGTGGACCTTCGACATATTTTTAGACAATGAAGGAGGAGTCAATAGCTGGAAGCAAAGTGAAGATGAGAGAAAGTGAGGGAATGATTAAAGAAGCAAGATCTTGGAGGGTATGAGGCCAGTGATACAAGTCGAGAGATTGGCCTTGGCCAATGGAATGGAATGAAGTAGGATAGAATGGAACATGATGCAGAATGGTGTTGAGGCCTGCTGACAGCAAATGGTCTTAGTTTATTAAGGGAAGCAGCAGCTAGTATAGGAAACTTTCAGAGAGAAGAGAAGGCTTGGAATAACCACTGCAGGGAGTAAATGAAATCATCAGTTTGGGAAGATACTAAATATCTGCTGAGCACTAGGGTTACAGATACAGAAGTAAAGAAATCTCCTGCCCTCAAGGAGCTAATTTTCTAATAAGAGAGACAGTATACATAGATAGGGAATTAAAGGTGAGCTAGTGAGAGCAGGGATTTAGGGGGACTAAAATGTCATATGCCTTCAAGGACAAATGGTAGTGTTGATTTGAATGTGGTTCCAGTACTGAGGGGAATTGGGTTATCAGGAAGTTGAGTAGGGAATATAATGGACCAGATGAAGTATTCACCAGTGGGAGGGAAATGGTGGAAGAAAAGACCCAAGGTGGAAGTTTATTAGATGAAAGGGTTAAAGTCTTTAGGGCATTATCTATATGTAATAAGGAAGGAGAGAGAGAGAGAGAGAGAGAGAGAGAGAGAGAGAGAGAGAGAGAGAGAGAGAACTCTAGGGCAGAGATTCCTTAGAGGGTTGGACTGAATAATTTTTCAGTTCCTTCCAACTCTAATGTCCAATGATTCATAGTAAAACTATAATCTGTTAAAAAAAAAAAAACAAACAACAAAACAAAACCCAGCACCTTTTTTGTAACAACTTAGTAATAACAATAGCAGCTAATATGTAGCTGAGAGAGCCAGGCTTAGAATGGGGATGGCCTGGCTAGGGTCCAATCTTGCCTCAACACAGGCTGCTCTGCGACCTGTGGCTGGTCATTTAACCTTTCAGATTCCTAGACACTGTCAGTCACCCAATAAGCATTTACTAATCCTTTCTATGTATCAGACACACTTCTGAAGGATTTCCGAACCAGGTGCTTGATATACCCAAGGCAATCACAAAGAAAAAACAAAACAAAACACCAGATATATGATAATTTAAGGTTTGTACTGTATTTTACCTATATCATCCCTTTTGATCCTCACAGTAACCCATTGAGAGACATTACTCTTATACCCATTTTATAGTTAAGAAAACTGAAATTGAGATTGAGTTGCTTTTCTTTTCTTTTCTTTTCTTTTTTTTTTTTTTGCTGGGCAATGGGGGTTAAGTGACTTGCCCAGGGTCACACAGCTAGTAAGTCAAGTGTCTGAGGCCGGATTTGAACTCAGGTACTCCTGAATCCAAGGCCGGTGCTTTATCCACTGCGCCACCTAGCCGCCCCAGAGTTACTTTTCCATAGTCATACAGCTATGAAGTATTAGAAGACAAATTTGAACCTAGTTCTCCCCTGACTCTAAGAGTAGCACACTTTGCATTCTACCAGACTGCCCTTTACAACTTCTTAAACAACTTTCGCCACCTGTCAAGGATGCTGACCTTTTTATCTACCACTCTCTAACATCCATTACCTCATTCATTTATGCCATCACTGCAAAAAACATTCATGTTCCCAGCATTCAACCAACACTCCTGTTGTACATCAACACACCTCTAGTGTTCCTCCTGCTGTAAGGTGCTCTGGCTAATAATAACTCACATTTCTGTAGTACTTTGTAAATATTATTACTATATTCGTCTTCTAGAGGAGAACCTAGATTTCTGTCTCGCACACTTTGTTCTGCCTTGTGCTGCCAAAGAAAGAGCTGTCCAGCCAGATCAATAAAGCCTCCTCTAGTTAAGGAGCAAATTGTCTCCTCTATGCCTGATGCCTGATACTTAGATCTGATTATGTCGCTCTCTGTATGAGCTGGGTCTTCTCGAAGGTGCCCTTCGAGCCATTACAGGAATTCTAAAAATAATTTCTGCAGTCTGAGAGTTTGTATGGTCCACTAGAGACCACAGAATGGTCCAGGTCACTGTTAAAGACCTCTGGTTAGCAAATACCCGTTCCTCTCAAGAAGAGTGCCGGGGAAATTTGTAACTCCATTTGATCTAAGAAATTGGCACCCTTGCTTAGCCTCCTGTCCATAACCGTCAGTATCCCAGCATGATTCTTTTTATTTTGAACAGAAGTAGACTGTAATCATGGTACTTATTCTAGGTTGAAATTCATCTCACTTTCTCTGCAGTATTATTCCCAGAATAGAAGTTTTATCTTTTCCAATTATATTTAAAATGATGCTTGGGATAAGACCAAAATGGAGGCCTTTTTTGTGAAGCCACCCCTCAGGGAATCAGAATAATACAGTTCATTTATTTCATTTTGGTGTGAAACCCATTTTGGAAATAGCACAGAGATTAACTTCCCTGAAAGTATTTTGATGTGTTTACATTTCCTATAATTCAGATGTGTTTGGCTCAGATAAGGGGAAGGGAGCATACTTGTATCATTTTTGGACCATAAAAAAATAGAAAGCCAGAATTACTATATTGCCAGTGGTTTGCATTACATTAAGCTAGTTTAAGAAGAAACTACAAATGCAAAGACTGGGAGATGCTAGGCAATTTCTCTTCTATAGTTAACCTTGTGCTTGCTTAATGGAGTGTTTTCATCTTGTAATTTAGGATGTGAAAATACAATTATATGCTTCCTAAAATACGTTAAACAAGAAACAATGTCATTTTCAATGGTACTTTTTGTGGTAAATAATGTTGTCTGTTTCTTTTGCTAGGTTGATGGGAATGTGAGCAAAATTTATTGCCAAAACCTTTGCTTGTTAGCCAAGCTCTTCCTGGACCACAAAACCTTGTATTATGATGTTGAGCCGTTCCTTTTTTATGTTCTGACAAAAAATGATGAAAAGGGCTGTCATCTCGTTGGATACTTCTCTAAGGTAAAACAGGAGCTATTGTGCGCTCCTTTCCTTTTTTCAAAAATATTATGTGTAGAGCCTCTCAGGGTAAAGTTTCCCACAATTGTAACTTGAAGAAGTGACACCTGTTTCTGAAAGGCCAACACCTCCCAAACAGGGTGCTTCAAGGAAGGTGAGGGAGGCACCTTGCCAGCAGTGCTGGGCTGCATGTCAGGCTCCATCTCATGTTCCAGGTGCAACCTTCAGACTTGAGAGCACTTTACCTGAACTTTCTGCCACTCACACCACTGCTTTTTCCATGCTCAGTCCATGTGAATCTCTGCCTTTTGATGCAGGGCCTAAGAATCTGTCCTCTGGCACCTTTCAGTGTTGCACTGAAGGCTCCTTTCCATTCACCGAGGGCCTCAGAATCCTCAAGAGAAGGGAGTTGGTCACTTAGAACACTCATGATTTGTCTTACTGGTGTTTCCCACGTCCACCCACATTGGCCTGCACCGTCCTGCTCCACCCTCACACTCTCACTTTGCTCCGTGAATGCTACTTCCTAATTTTTTACAAACTTCTCTTCCTCTTTGTCTCCTTGAAACTGCAGAAATCTGGCTTTCTCCTTGAACTACCTCATCTAGCATTGACTCTACCTTTTCTCCTTATCCCCAGCATGCTGGGTCAGGACAGAGAAGGAATATTCTTCTTTCTCACTGTCATTTCCAGGTCCTTTTCCCATCACTTCCACTCAGCAGTCTCTTCTGCTTTGAGGTTCTAAAGTTCAGACCTGATCTGATTACTCTTCTCCTCAAGACATTTCAGTGTCTCCGTCTTGCCTGTAGAATAAAATACAAAATCTTCTTGCGGCTTGACTAGACCCCATTTTTTCTTGATGGCATATTATTCCCCCTCACACTCTCTGTACTGTAGCTAAATTGGCTTGCTTGCTCTTCAAGGGGTGCAGCATTTCTTGGCACAGACTGACTCCATGCCTCCAATGCCTTCCTCCTTCCCCACCAGCCCCTATCCCTGAGAACCTCTAAGTCTCATCAAGGCTCAGCTCAAGCACTGCATCTTTCAGGGCCTTGTAAATTTATTTCGTGTATTTATATGCCTTATACTTTTTATCTTTGAACAAGCAGCATCTACCCAGGAGAGTGCAAACAAGGCTTCTTTCAGCTGGGTGTTACTGTCCTCAGCTCCTAGCACAGGGCTCAGGCTTTCTGATTGATGTGTTCTTGCTCCAAGAGAATCTCAACTGTGCAAGAAGTCTGCATTTTAGTTGTCTTGGGCTAAAACAGTGATTGCCTGATGCATCCCCTGCTGCCCCCGCCACCCCTTCAGTTCTGCTCTTCTCGTCTGTCATGGTTTATAACATCCCCATATGGGGTGGACACTCGGGCACAGCTGTCTCACCATGCTCCCTCTCTTTTTCTGGGTCACACGTTGAATATCATCTTCTCTTGCCTCCACTCAGTAATTCCAGGCTCCTTTCTGCTTCCCTCATTATCTGCCCATAAAATGCTCTGTCGTGTGATGGCCCAACACTGAACCAATGTATATGCACACTGTTGTTATTTTATCCCCTGACCTGGCTCGGCCTCTGTGACAGTAAATACTTGGGCTTTCTCCCTGCTCTTTCTTCTCTGCCCCCCGGTCAGTTTCGAGTGGCCAACACAACAAAGGAGCACTTGGTAAATAGCCTACAACTTCAGCCAGCTCTGCCAAGCTGCAGAATCATAACTGTTCATTCTTTGCGTGAGTCCTAGATGAAAGTGACTCAGGTGATAAATGGGTCAAAATTATGAAGTAAAGCTATTCCCAAAGTCTTTGAATGTTGAGATGTTTGTTAGATGATTGCTTATCAGCTAAATCAATTCTTACTCTTAATCTTAAGACTCTGAATACAGAAGATGCAGACAAATATCTCTTCACAAAAAGTCTTGTATTTAAGAATTTTTTTTCATCCCATATACTATAAGAGGTTCATTAAGATCTGGGTATTCTGAGTTAGTTCCTTGATGCAATTATTATAATTTGTGATCAGTCTCATTCCTGGTTTGTACTTGGCCGGAGTGTTCACAATCTCATAAGCTTTTTCCTCTGTGGGTATTTTCTGGCCTCTTTTTTTTTTTTTATCCTTAGTAAAAAATTGATGCTTTGATGCCAAAACCCATAAAAATTCCAAATTCCTCTTAAGTTTAAGAATTATTTTGTAGGGGCAGCTAGATGGCGCAGTGGATAGAGCACCGGCCCTGGAGTCAGGAGTACCTGAGTTCAAATCTGGCCTCAGACACTTAACACTTAACTAGCTGTGTGGCCCTAGGCAAGTCACTTAACCCCAATTGCCTCACTTAAAAAAAAAAAAAAAGAATTATTTTGTAGTTTACATTTTCCAATTCCTACTTCCATTTCTAGCCGTGTCTCTGTGCTTCCTTTGTAATTTGGAGGGCTTAGAGGTGTTTTTTCTTTATTTCGTTTTCAGACTTCTGAGACATTTTCACTTTTTATGCAAAGGATAAAAAGTACTTGGTCATGGAAAATCTCCCCATGCTTCAGATCCCACTTTGGTTATGCCAACATTAGGAACATTTGCTCCAAAGTAGAAAACAGAATGTTAGAGAATGGAGCACGTTACTTATCATGCTTCCAGAAGTCTGCATGGCTGTCTGGAGGGACCTTGGGCAGCGCTTTCCTCTGTCTCTCCTTGACAGACCCAAGTCGGTTAAGTGTGGAAAGCATTTCCTGACTTTCTTGACTTCCTCTGGTGAGGTTGGTACATCCCTACATTCTGCCCGAATGTAGTTCAGAAATGTGCCCAGCTCAGATGTTTTGTTTTAAACTGTTGACTAAGTTAGATACCAGACTTCTTTGCTTTGGTCTTGCCCTGACCTTGCTGCTCCTCCTCACCTTCCTGAATCAGCGTCCAAGGGTGGCGAGTGCAGGGAGGGGCCCGTGCCAGCGATGCTTTGACAAACTTGATCTGCTTCTCCTTCCCTCAGGAAAAGCTTTGCCAGCAGAAGTACAATGTCTCCTGCATAATGATCATGCCCCAGTACCAAAGGCAAGGATTTGGAAGGTTTCTCATTGATTTCAGTAAGTGAAGTGCTTTATTTCCATTCATGATCTAGAGAGCCTATGGCTGTTATGGGAAACAGTAACACATAAAACTTTATTTAACCTGCTTTGTTATTTTTATCGATAGATAATGAGATTTCTATTTATATTTACATTGGTTAGAAAAGCATCCCCAAGTGAAAAATGTACTACTTCCCTGTTATCATACTCTAGGAAATTGAGACAAGATCTCTCTCACACAAAGCTATTATACTGAATGAACTGGCTAAATTACTTTCCATTTTGTGATGCTCATTAGCACCAAAAGAGGTAATTATTTGTGATTAAAGCTAAAAGAGGTATTATTTCAAGGAATTCTCAGTTTTCTTTAAAAAAAAAAAAAAAGGCCTGTTTTCCTGAAAGGAATATAAAGGTAATATTTCTATTTTAAAATAGTTTGTCTTTCAGAAGATCTCACTTATAAAAGTGACTAAAATTCATATTTGCATCCTTTTCATTTTAATCTGAAAATTTCCTGTTTTTTAAAGATCTGCCACAAAACATTTGCTTAATATGTGTTTATTAAATTAGCCACCCTTCTCAATCATATGACTGACTAATATGTAAATAGACTTGCACAAGCAAATGTTGAGAAGAAATGTTGGGAGAGTTGTTATAGTTCATTGTCATCACTGTTACTCTTATTGTGGCTTATTAGGTACCCATGGTCATTGAAGATAGTAAAACCCAGATGCCCTGAATTATGGGTATTCCTAGAATGAGGAAATTCCTAGCCCTATAAAAATTTAGTCAGCAGTATCTCTGCATCTTATAGATCACTGCATTTGCCCGAAGGCAGAATGAATCAGTCAACCACCAAGCATTTATTTTAGTACCTATTGTGCACCTGGCAGTGTGCTAGGTCTGGAAAAATAAGACACAAATGAAACCGTTCCTGCTCCGTCAAGGAAGAGAATGTGTAACTGTATATTTAAACTAAACCCGAGGTAATTAGAAAGGGGAAGCACACTGGGAATTGGAAAGGCTTTGGGTAGAAGGTGATACTTGATCTGTGTCTTAAAGAAAGGAAGGAATTATATAAGGAGGGGAATGCATTCCATGAAAGGAAGACAGCCAACACAAAGAGATGAAGTGCCATACATGAAGTAAATAGAAAAAGCCAGTTTGGCTGGTCTGTAGAATGTAGGGAAGGGAATAATGTGTAATGAGGCTGCAAAAAAGGGTTGCAGCCAGGGAGTGAAGAGTTTTAAAAGCCAAAGAGAAGTTTGGATTTACCCTGCTGTCAAGAGGGACTTGTTGAGGGCAGCTAGGTGGCACAGTGGATAGAGCACCGGCCCTGGAGTCAGGAGTACCTGAGTTCAAATCCGGCCTCAGACACTTAACACTTACTAGCTGTGTGACCCTGGGCAAGTCACTTAACCCCAATTGCCTCACTAAAAACAAACAAAACAAAACAAAAAAAAAAAAGAATGACTTGTTGAAGTTTAGTATAGAGTTTAGGGTAGTCACATGGTTGGGTTGGTGCTCAATGAAAATCACTTTGGCAGTTGTGTGAAAGATGGATTGGAGTAGAAAGAGACCTGGACACCATTTCAGTAGCCTAGGCAAGCAATAATAAAGGCCTGGACTTGGGTGGTGGCCTTGTGAGGAGGAAAAAAGAAATCAGTTGTGAAAGATCTTGTGGCAAGATTTGCAAGTGAATGGATATGTGGGGTGAGGGAGAAGGAAGAGTGAGCATAATGTCTAGTTTGTGAATATCAGAAAACAACTTTCTCAGAAACTAAGAAAATTCAAGAAATAACCATGTAATAGCCACTTAGTGATTACTCATTAAATGGTAACAATCATAAATGTGATCAAGAAAACCATGATAAAATATGATATGAAATATGTCTATATCACTTAATGTTGAAATATTTAATATCTGGGAAATATCTATTCACTAGATTGACTAATGAGGCTGTATTCTTTTGTGGGGGATATTGTAGTTGTCTGTTTTTATGTTTTTGTCAGTTTGCAACAGGGAATGTATCTTTGGGAGGCACGATGGTACAGTGCAAAGAGCCCTGGATGAATCTGGAGTTAAGGACCTGGGCTATTACCTGTTTGACCTTGGGGAAATCGCTTGCCTTCTTTCTCTGGGCCTTGTTTTCTTTGCCTGTAAAATAAAGTCTGTGATCCTTCCCTTCCTGTCCAATCTAGAGTCAGTATACAGTGCTAAAATGTACATGTAGCTATTCATGAAGAGGCCTTCTCTCTGGCAAATATTGTTTAGGTGCTTTGTCCTGAAACTTTATGTCAGCACCATGCATGAGGTAATCCAGTAGTTATCATTAAGAATGGTAGTGGGGGGGCAGCTAGGTGGCACAGTGGATAGAGCACCGGCCTTGGAGTCAGGAGTACCTGAGTTCAAATCCGGCCTCAGACACTTAACACTTACTAGCTGTGTGACCCTGGGCAAGTCACCTAACCCCAATTGCCTCACTTAAAAAAAAAAAAAAAAGAATGGTAGTGGGGGCAGCTAGGTGGTGCAATAGAGCACTGGCCCTGGAGTCAGGAGTACCTGAGTTCAAATCCGGCCTCAGACACTTAACACTTACTAGCTGTGTGACCCTGGGCAAGTCACCTAACCCCAATTGCCTCACTTAAAAAAAAAAAAAGAATGGTAGTGGGGGCAGCTAGGTGGCGCAATAGAGCACTGGCCCTGGAGTCAGGAGTACCTGAGTTCAAATCCGGCCTCAGACACTTAACACTTACTAGCTGTGTGATCCTGGGCAAGTCACTTAACCCCAATTGCCTCACTAAAAAAAAAAAAAAAAAGAATGGTAGTAATAGTCACTGATTGTCCAGCATATATGGTACTGGGTCAGTCACTATAGAAAGGTTCATTTGAAAAAGAACAAAGTTATTTCCCTCATCCTTCCACCCTTAAAGCCTAAAGCAATGACGATTTTGATATAGACCAACATTGTTTTATCCAAATATAATAATGCCTTGTTTATAAGCATTTTCAGAGAATGAATGGATTCACCTAAGTGAATTTTCAAGATAATTAAATTTGTACTTTTTAAATAACAATTTTTGCCCCTTTTAACCATTTGGATGGGAAATATAAAATGTCTTAGACTTTACTGTATTCTTAAATATCAGATTTAACTGAATATAATTAAACCTTTTCTTGATGATATGGACTCAGTTATTAAGCCCCAAATGCAGGAATAAAGAGCTGGAGATGCACACAGAATAGTAGGATAGTCCCTGGACAAAGCAGGCAGGGGTGGGGGGAACCTGCCTCCAGGCAACTCCCTTAAGACTGTTGTAGAGCCTTGCTTCTTCAACTGTGGGTCTTGACCCCATATGGGGTCGTGTAACTGAATGGGGTGGGGGGGCACCAGTAATAGGTTATGTCTACCTCTTTTTTTATACCTGTATAGCCATGGTCATGTCAGAATTTCTCAGGTGAAAAGGGGTCATGCGTGGAAAAAGTTTAAGAAGCCCTATTGTAGAACATATGGACCTGACCTGGTAAAGGGAGTTTCCTAACCAGGGATGCCCTGTATGAAATAGCAGGTTCAGTCCAGAAAAGACAAAAAAGGACCAGATGATATGCTGAGGGACTGGGGATGTAATTTTTATACTGTGAGGTAATTAGTTCTCTGCATTCTTTTTATTTTATTTTCATCTCTTTCCTCTTCCCAGACTCTTAGCTGGCAAGGGAGCTCTTGTGTTGTTCGGCTTGCCTCCAGCATTCCCTCCCCTCCCCCGTCCCCCAGCCTGGAAAAGGGGAGAACTCAGGTTGTGGAGAATCTTTTGTTAAGTAATAATAAATACAGCTTCGTAGGAGGTGTCAGAAGTAAAGTGTGTAGTTTTAGTGGAGGAGCTACACAGCATTATGGGAGAAATCTTTCATAGCTCACAAGCCTTTTTCACTCTCTCGGAAGATTGGGGTTAGAAGATGGGTGTCTAAATAAACAGTTGCTAATGGGAATGGAAGAATTTTTATGATTGAAAATAAAAAGAGAGAAGGAAATGTTGGGTCATCTGATCAGTGGGCTAGATAAGAAACTGATGAACAGGTAACACTTAGGATTGGCCAGGCACCAATGGGCAGCTGGGCAGCACAGAATTGGATCTGATTGAAGTTTTTAAGCACCATAGATGCATCAGGAGCTATCTCATGTCCCTTGGCCATGCCTTTGCTTTGTCCTAGCTACACAGAGTTTTAGGAAGAGGGAAAGTGATCCCTATGAAGGAGTTAAAAAGAATTGTTAATATTCACTTGAAGTGGAGCAGCGAGGTGGCGCAGTGGATAGAGAACCGGCCCTGGAGTCAGGAGTACCTGAGTTCAAATCCAGCCTCATACACTTGATCCTTACTAGCCGTGTCACCCTGGGCAAGTCACTTAACCCCAATTGCCTCACCCCCCCCCCAAAAAAAAATTCACTTGAAGAAGATGGCGTGAAGGATGGAATTTAACAACCCTCAAAGCAAGAGAAAATGGGTTTAAAATACGAGTAAAAATGGATGTGTGGTGGCATAGTGTGACCTCTATAGTTAGAAGCACGATTCAGATCTTGGCTCTGACACTTAGTTTTGTGACCCTGAGCAGGTCACTTAAACTGAGTCTCAGTTTCCTTACCTGTAAAATGGAGATAATGATACCCATTTAGTCTACAAAGGCTATCTTGAGGATCGAATGAAATATGTGTGGAAAACATTTTGCAATTCTTAAGCCACTATAGAAATGCCAGTGTTTAGCATTGAGCTCAGAAATTAAGGGTTTTATGAAGGGAGCAGAACCAAGAGAACGTTGTACACAGAGACAGCAATATTGTTTGATGAAGAGCTGTGAATGACTTGGCTGTTCTCAACAATACAATGATCCAAGACAATCCCAAAGGACTATGGATGACACATACTATCCACCTACAAAGAAAGAACTGATATTGATGGAACAGGCTGAAGCACGCTATTTTTCACTTTCTTTTATTTTTTCCTTTTAATCAAGTTTTCTTGTATAAAATGACAACTATGGTCATGTTTTACATGATCATACATGTATAACCCATATTTGATTGTTTGCCACCTCAGGGAGGGGGCAGGGGAGGGAGGGAAAGAGGGATTAAAAAAATGGAACCCAAAACTATAAATAAAAATGTTTATTATTCAAAGACATAAAAAAATTAAGGGTTCTCTATGGGAAGGGACAGGAGAGAGATACTGGGGATAACTATGGTGATATAAGAAACAGAAGACATTAATAAAAAAAGAAATTACAGGTTCAATCCTAGGTTCTGCCATTTAATAGCTGTATCCCTGAGCAAGTGGCTTAACATTTTTGAGCCTTACTTTCCTCATATTTATATTGGAGGCAGTGATTAATACCTCACAGAATCAAGTCATCCCAGAGTTGGAAGGAATGTACAACTTAAACCTGAATAAGATCTACCTGGAGGGAAGTGAACACCTTTCCTGGAAGCCATTCTCTCCCAAGTCAGCCCCTTCCATCTTGGGTGAGGGAGCTTTTCCTCATCCCCAGCCTAAATAGGCCCCTTTGCAGTTCCCACAGATTGTTTCCAGCTGTGCCCTCTGGGCGGCACTGGTCTCACTTTGATGCCCTAGTGCTTCTCATGCTGGAAGACAGCCTTTTCTGCTGGTTCCTTCAGCTCATTCTCATGGTGGGGCCGGTGGGGAGGGGGTTGCTCAGCAGTACCCTTACCACCCTGGTTACCTTCTATGCTACCTACACATAGCACCCATCCCCAAGGCTGTTGTGAAGATCAAATGAGGCAATGCATTTGAGAGTAATTAAGTAAAAACTTGTCTTTAATGGCATGAAGCCAGTACAGTAGGTTGCTGAGAAGAATTATAGAATCATTTTCTTTGGAAATAGTCAGGAAAAGAGTCAGCACTTGCCCTTTCTGTAATGGTTAAGATGTGGTTTTTATACAGGCTGGGGAATTAATTCAGTGACCTTTCAAAATTCCATTATTTGTTGGAATTCTAAGCTATTGGAAGACAGATAACTTAGGGAACATATCTTCTAAACTATAATCCTCTAAACCTTTAGAAGAGAGTTTTAGCTTCTGGATTTCTTTTATTCAAGTTTTTTACATGGGCCCCAGAGCTATCTGGGTAATGGGGCATTTTCAGGAAATCAAATAAGATTGTTAGGCAGAAAAAATCTTATTTCTTCTAAAATAATTTGTTAGTTATGCTAGCTGAAACAAGGTCCTGGTGGAGTATAGAGAAAGCTACAGTTGCCTACATCCCCCAATTGCACATCTGAATTGCAGCTATTAATATAATAGCTTTCCTTATATTTGTAGAGAACCTTTCTTCCAAGAGTCTTAGAACACTTAAGACATTCAGACGTGTTCTGCCTTTCTCTTTCAGGAAAACATTAGGTGAGTAATGAAGATGTCAGTCCAAATTCTCCCAAAATACAAAGGGATACCTTTATGGTAACTTGCTTTTCTCTTCCACACAGGGAGGGAAACCAGCTTCGCCAAGCAGCTGATTTGCAAAGCCTGACCTGTTCACTTCTGTCACATCATCTTTCCTCCTTCCCCCTGTTGTGGGCTAGGCTGTATCAGTACTTCAGATTTGGAGTTAGACACAGACCATCCGTCAGTTTTAAAACAAGCTTTACTTAGCCATAATGAGGCAAAGGATATTCAATAAGGATATAATATTGATTCCTTTGAGCATAGCTTTCCTCCCTCTAGGTTGGCAATGCAGGCTTACTGGTCAGTCAGGCCTGAGAAAGTGTAGCTCTTGCCTCTTTGTAGGTTGGCTTTTGTTGCTGAAGCACTAGAGATGATGGCCAGCAAAACATTGCAGGACTAGATAGTTACTGAACAGGCCAAGAATCCAAGGCTTTCGGGGCAGCTAGATGGCGCAGTGGATAGAGCACCGGCCCTGGAGTCAGGAGTACCTGAGTTCAAATCCGGCCTCAGACACTTAACACTTACTAGCTGTGTGACCCTGGGCAAGTCACTTAACCCCAACTGCCTTACTAAAAAAAAAAAAAAAGAATCCAAGGCTTTGGAGTATGTCTAATTCCATAGTGTCTCAGTCCTGCTACTGCTGCTCTTGCTCATGGTTTTGTTTCAATCCTTCTTTTACTCACATTTCTTATTCTTTACCAGCTAGTACATTCTTTTCGAGGCGGAGAAGGAATATTGTCCTCATGATCAAAGAATATTTGAGAATGCTAAGGAAATAGCTAAGTTGGCAGTGACAAGATAGCTTGCAGTCACATTTACTAGCCACCACATGACTAATAAAATAGGAAACCACTCCTGCTGCTTATCAAGTACTGAAGCATCAATCAGCAATCCCCACATGGCTGTCAGGAACATGTCGGAAATACATGTGAGCCAAAAGTGCCATCCTAGTGACAGAGCCTAAAGCAGGCCACCAGAATGGTGCATGGTGTAGACTGCTAAAGACATTGATGTGATTCATTAAGGCCTGTCATAGGAGTAACACAGTGGCACCAGAACCTGTGAGCCCATGACTCACAGCTCAGCCAGAAATGTCCATAGAGCAGCAGATGATGGAGAGCCCTCCCTTTCCTGGAATATCACAGAAGTGCCCTGTGATGCTGCTGTGCTAATGCAGTCACAGAACAGGTGGTTGTCCCACAACTCTCTGAGTCAAGGTAGCATGAAACAGTACTATTGAAATTGGTTTAATAGGAGTTGTTCTAAGACGAAGTTGTTATTGAATGCCAAGGAAAAAAATAATGGAAACACCAAAAAAAAAGAATGGATGGTAAAGAATATTGTGTGTATTGCAATACATGGCAGCTCATTTTGCAGATATAGCTGCCCTGAAGATGCTAAATACAATCAAACTGTGTAACTGTTTAATATTGTCTCAACCTCCCTCTTACACCTGTACATTCTAACTTTCCTTACACAAGCCTTTGTGACAATGTGCACGTCAACTTTTAGCAATATCTGACAAGTGGTGAAATACCAGCACTGATTAAATCCAGGGTTATATAGACTGCCATGACATCAAAGAAGCTATAATCAAACCATTTGTGGGATTTTTATAGACTCTTCTCACACTTGAAAAATACGGCCACCAAGAGAGAAGGAATCCCTTATTAATATTTCTGTCATTTAGCTTACATTCCCTGAACCCACCCTCAAGTGGAGTTTTTTTGTTCAAATTTAGAAACCAGGTATTCTCCCATTCTAGTCAGAGGTCTGACGCTCCCGCCTAATCTTTGTATCTTGCTTTGACTTTATTTTCTGATATTTTAAGTAGTGATAGTACCATATAATAAGGTAGTATGAAGTTTGGAATGATTGATGCCTTTTTAGAAGCTAAAACAAATTAGCTAAATTTCAAATTGCTCAAAAGCAGAGATTCTTAGCCCTTTTTTGTCCTGAACCCCTTTGGCAATCTGATCAAGCCTAGGGACCTTTCTCAGAATAATATTTTTAAATATATAAAATAAAATACATAGGATTACAAAGGAAACCAATTGTGTTGAAATACTGTTCTCAAAATAGCACTTCAGCATTCAAACTATACCAGGTAAATGGGAATCAGTTGGCATGTTGAAATTCTTTCCTCAGTGCTGCTGAGACTGTACCGATAAAGACCTGATTGGGTGGGATAGAAATCACATTTCCTTCTTGAAAGTGGGTCAAGAAAAGCTACGCTAAGGAAATCAAACTGCTTTTACCTTCTGACTGCAGTGATTTGGCATCAGCATCCTCAGAGATGATGTGAAAATCAAGCTATATAAAAAACATTCAGAAATTATTTTTTTAAACCTCATGGGGAATGAGAAGGATAAGAAGATCAAGTTACTCCTTGGAGTTAAAAGCAAATGGCTTTTGGATTACAAGCTCTGGGTTTTCTGCTTCTTGTCACTCTGTATTAGTCTTGGGAAGTGCTAACTCCAGAAAGAATATTGCTAAGGCAATAAAAAGTAGATGGAAGGGGAGTTTAAGCATTTGTAAACTGAGAGACTTGGATACTATTTGCCAGCTGGGAAGTAGCTAGCAAATTAATCAGTTTAAGTAAAAAATGGCTTATAATACTCAATAATTGTGGTACTATTTAATTAGATATTAACCAATAAATTGTCTTTTATTTTGACATTTTTGTTGCACATTTTCCCAAAACATATTACTTGACTGTTTTGTCAGAGCCTCCTTCTCATGTACTAACAATGGAGCAGGCTCTGTAGCTGGTTGTCTCTCCTCCCAGAACCACCAGCCTCACCATGCTCAAAAAGGTTCACCACCAGTAGGTTGGTCTCAGGGCAATGCATTGTTCATCCAGTCTTCTTTTCCAAAGACCATATTCTGAGAGGGGTCACAAGTTTTGTTGGGCAAGGATAGGTTATTCTGAGGAAATCGTGGGTCCTAGAAGAAATGAACAAATCACTTTTCTCAGCATTTAAGTTGCTTCCAGAAAACTGCAAGTTTGATAGACCTTCGGGGTCACTCAAGTGCAGATCATTCAGTGGTGGCAGGAATCGAGTGAGAAGTGTTGGCTTTGAAGTCAGGAGAGAACTGAGTTTGAATCCCACCTCTTACACTCTGTGACACTGGGTGGTAAGTTGTTGACCTTCCCTAAGTCTGTCTCCTCTTCTGTAAGATGAGGAAGATAAAATATCTATCATGCTTCCCAGGAGTGGCATGGATCAAATAAATTAATTTTTGTCAAGTGCTTTGTAGATTAAAGCATTACATAAATTTCAGCTATTATTATTTTATCTTAAAAATTTTAAGACTAAAATCTTTGTAAAATGCCGGTTAGATACAACTTATTCAAATTTAAATGTTTTTTATCACAATCTGGAACTTGCATTGGGGGAAATAATTCCTGTTGCAAGACTTTTTTTTTATAACTTCATACACACACATAAACACACATGCGCACACACGCGCACACACACACACGCACACACACATGCACACACACCCAAAAACATCCAGCCATTGAGAATTCTGGTTAGTTGAAGCTTCCAATAAATCCAGTCTTTACCAAATGGACTGTTTGTAACAATTTCAGAACCAAGAAGTGCGTAGAGATACTAGCTTTCCATAAAAGCATGGTATGGGACTTTGTGGGAAGGTGGCAGAGTTAGAAGTTACAGGGAAGCCGCCATGTTCTTTGTAGCTACCTCAAAAAAAAAAAAAAAATAATGAGAAGTACTAAAGAGAATAAAATAGTTTATAGTCAGCATGATAGGGTTAAACAATACTGAGAATTGTTGGAACGATGTTTGTATTGCCAGATGCAGTTGCTATATTATTCAGTTTTGCTGAACTCTTTTTTTTTTCCCTTTTAAAATTTTTGTTATAAGAAATGACTTGCTGGATAGTGTAAGAGGTATGTTGAGGCTTGCAACTTTTGTAGAAACAAAATATATCAGTAAAAATTTAAAAGAATAGGAAGGAGTCATTTTATCCTTTAACAAGAAAATCTTTGGGGTGTAGCCAAGTCAGTAATCAAAACACATTTATAGAGTTGAATGCCTATATTAATAAGAAAGAGTAACTTAACAAGTCTGTATTTTAAAAACTTAAAAAGGGAACAAAGAGATCTATTAATAGAAAATAACTAATCAAGATAAACTATACATTAACCAAACTGAAATGTTTAAAACAATTTAAGTGATAAATAAAACTAAGTCCCTTTTTTTCCAAAGATAAAATTGATAAATAGAACATCTAATTTTTTTAGAAGCAAGAGGGCAAACCCAAATGACCAGATCTTGAAATGGAAGGGGAAATATCACAATGAATATGTAGAAGGTATATGACCAGAAAGAGCTTATCAAACTTGACAGGGTTTAAAGATGAAATGTTTGCTATAGTTTCCCCTTACCAGGTAAAAAACAATCTCCCTTAATGCGTTGGAGACTTATATTGTCACCTTGGCTTGGGGTTTAAATAAGTACCCTTGCCTTTGATCCACTGATTCCATATTATGCTTGAGTTATATTTAATATACACTTTGACTTAATCTTTAAAAAGAACTAATAGGAATAGGTTTTCAGAGATGAGAA